>NC_058094.1:180620000-181870000 GCF_020171115.1 Neogale vison | reverse complement strand
GTGCTTGGCGTATAGTCAGTGCCCAATAAATATCGAGTCAATTAAATTTGACTGAAATAGTCCCAACTAATTTTCTTCGTATCTGCAACACCATCAAGTTTCGAAGCAGCCCAACCATGTGGGTGGGGAGGTGGGGCATGAGAACAAGGCCCCTGCCTCCCCTGCCAGCCCTCCTCCTCACACACGGGGGTCATCATTCACCTTGGGGGAAAAGAAAGCTTTTAGCCAGCAAGAGCCCAGCAAGGAATGTCTTCAAGACCATGCATCTTCCTCTATTGTTTTCTATCTTTCCTCCCGACCTAACTCCACTGGACAGTAAAGGATGAGAATGAGGAGTAATGTTATTTAATAATCAGAATAATCAGGAATATATAATAATCACTAATAATCAGAAATAGCAATCCAAGTAAAAACAGCAGATTGCTAACTATGTGCCAGACAGTGTGAGGGGCTTGTAACATGAATTACCTCATCTAACCCTCAAGATAGCCAAATATCATTACTTCAGTTTTACAAGTAAGGAGACGGTGCCCAAGGTCATGGGCAAGTGAAGGAGCCAGGATCCAAACACAACCAGCCCTGCGTCCCTCACCACACGGGACCCCCTACATCCATCATGGCATCCGTGCTGCATCCTTAGAAATAAATGTTTAAAAGACAGCAACCAATAAATTGAGTTATTAATGTCTTGAATTCTTTAGGGGGGTGAAGTGGGGGCAGAGTTCTGTCTGTATATGAACCTGAGAGAGCCAGCAGCCAAAGATCTAGACATGCCTTTCCCATCCTCAGAAAGGAGTAATACTGAGAGAAGCATAGGACATTCCCATGAGAGACCTCTTTAGGGTCTGTTAGGGGCTATAAAGGACCCTCTAAGAATCATAGAAGACAATGACAACTCTGTTCAACTCTGTTCAATAAGTAATCACTGAGCACCTACTGTGTGATATTCTAGGTCTGGTCTTGTTCTTTTTTTTTTTAATGGTCACTTTACACTTTCTGAGTTCTGTGACCTAAAGATCCCCAGACACAGCTATGGAACAGTTCACTTGTAATGCAAAACTCACTGCATGGGGTGCAAAAAAAAAAAAAGATCGCACTGGTAACAAGGCTTCCAGGAAGAATAGAGAGGCTCCCTGGAGAAGGTGGAGCTTGATGAGGCCTCAATGCTTGGATTAGAACAAGCACAGAAAACAGGAAAACAGGGCCAGAATCCAAGCCCCCAGGAATGGAGGAGCTGTGTTGGTAGAAGATTGCAAGGAAGTAAGTCTAGAAGGGTTCCCATGAGCATCTAGGATGGGAAAGTCCCTGCAGGATAAGAGGAATTTGAACTTCGATCCTGCTGGAAGGCAGAGTGAGTTGCCGTGCCATGATGGCAAAGACTCATCTGGGGTGGAGGAGGGATTGACAGGGAGAGAATTTATAGGCTGGGAGCTTCAACAGGCAGTTGCTGGGATGCTCCAACCGGCAGGAGAGATCATGGACCCAAGGTGGGTGGGGCTGGGGGGTGTGGAAAAGCACTTTAAAGTAACAAGAAGCAGAACACAGAGGGTGTTGGGGGCAGTGAAACTATTCTGCAGGACACTAGAATGGTGGACACACGTCAGACCTTTGTCAAAACTCATAGAGTGGGGGCACCTGGGTGGCTCAATGGGTTAAAGCCTCTGCCTTCGGCTCAGGTCATGATCTCAGGGTCCTGGGATCGAGCCCTGCGTCAGGCTCTCTGCTCAGTGGGGAGCCTGCTTCCTCCTTTCTCTCTGCCTGCCTCTCTGCCTACTTGTGATCTCTCTCTGTCAAATAAATAAATAAAATATTTTAAAAAAACAAAAAAACCAAAAACCTCATAGAGTGAATGGTACCATAAGTGAACCTTGACGTAAAGTGTGGACCTTGGGTGATAATGAGGGAGAGGAAGGCCGCAGTATACAGGCTCTCTCTGTGCTCTACCCACATCTGCTGTGAACCTAAAACTGCTCTAAGAAATAATAATACTTTTTTTAAATGTAAGTCTATTCAAAAATATGTACATAATGAGAAAAACCTGGACAAGAGCAAAATGGGGAGAAGGGAGTCAAGGATGACTCAGCAGCCAGGTGACTGGTCTTTTTCCAGTCACCCGCAGAGAGAAGAAGTCAGAAAGAGGGCGCCTGTTTTCAGAGCTGAGCACGAAAGAGGAGGCAGGTGTGGACGTGCTGAGACGATGGAGGACATCCACACAAAACCACCTTCAGCCATCCGACCAACAGCCAGGACTAAGAAAAAAGAACAGGGTACAGGTAGGCAAATCGGAGACAAACGTGAGCATTATATGTTCCTCTTTCAAATGGAAAGACAAAGTCCCTTTCAGAAAGGAGAAGCATTGCAACCTGCTGGAAATAACAAGCGTCCCACCGAGCTGGCTGTCTCTGTCACAGAGAAGGGCCACTCAGGCTTGGTTACTTGTTAGAAGTTTGGTCACTTGTGAGAAGAGCAACATCAGGAACGGTGATCTACTGGTCAAGTTCAAATCCGGCCCAAGTGACATCAGTCCTGATAGGAAGGACTGGCCAGTAAGGTGAGGGTCAAGCGAGAGGGGAGCTTTCACCTCCGTCTCCCACTAAGAGAGCAGGAAGGCCCGGTGAACGGGAAAGCTGAGAAGCCAGCACCCAGCAGCCCGGCTACGTGTTCCCACTCTGCCCTTGGCCAACGGCAAGCATTTAACCTTTCTGTGCCTCGGTTTCCTCAACTGTAAAAAGGGGGACACCTGCCTACTTTGTGGATCTGCAGCAAAGATCTAAGGAGCAAACGTGAAGGCGTGTGCCTCAGGCTCGCTGTGTCCGCCACCGTCACCGTTCGGTCCTGGCCCTCTTAGACTCTTCTGAGACCTCGGAGAAAAAGTGCTGAGGTCTCTTCCTCAAGATCACAGAGCACCCGCTCCTTTAAAAAAAAAAAAAATTGTTCCCTTGAAGTATCTGTTTTGTCAGATGGAATAATAATATTTACAGAAGCAGAAATTTTTAGATATCTCTGCTCTGAAATTCAGCCCCACGTGGGGGCCAACACCTACCCTGGCCATTGCCTGCCGCAAATCATGCCCCCAGGGATCTCCGATGCCCAACCTTGATCCAAGAAGGTGAAGAGAAGCCAGACAGAAAGTCCTTTTCAAAGTGGGTGAAATACCACTAATAAGTGAAAATATCTCTTGTGATTTAAAAATAATAAACATAAATGAGTCTTGAATGAATGGATGGATTAATAAATAAATAAATACATAAGGTGGGTAAAATAGCAAAGCTATTATTCCTTAAATTATTTGCCAAAGGGCTGACTGTAATTAATCCAAGGGCGTTTGATACGGGTTTGTTTACAGGCTGGTTTAGCGAAGTTCTCAAAACAGAGGTCACAGGTGTCAAGGTTTCTCAACTGTCAGGGAAATGAGCTGACCAGAAAAAACCAGCATCCGGTCTGCACCTCCTTGTAAATCATTGCATTACTTTCCTGGCACTGGAACTTTCATGTGTGTTCGAGCAGAAGGAGGTCAGATTCTCAGGGTCTGATCTCCACAGGTGGCTGATAAAAAGGCTCTGTCTCCTGCTCTGAGATACCCGGACCCAGAGCCCTGATAACACCACATCCCACATCCCCCCACCCCCACCCCAGCTCTATCTCCCCACCCCCCAGCCAGCAGGACCCTGGGGTTGCTGCTAGGAAGGACACCTGCCTCCCCCCCTTTCTTCCCTTCTCCCCAGCTCTTCCAAATGCCACCTGACAATAAGGACAGCTGCTACGTCAGTAAGAAAAGGGAAGAAAACTATCAAGTAATCGAAAACTCTTTCTTTGTGCGTATCTCTAAGTCCTAAGGAGCACATGTCCCCAATACACAAAGTGCCCCGTTGTGCCCTGTGCTTTGAACTGTTTGGGTCTGTAAGTTTGAGGAAGGAACTGTGGAGTAGCCACAGTCATAGAGGGGAAAGCCTGGAGGTCAGACAAAAGTGAGGAGGCGGGAGGGGCAGGGCTCAGACACAGAGGGAGGGCAGGTGAGGAGCTCCAGGGGCTGCCTTCTCCCTAACCTAGTGAAGTCTCCTGAATGAGCAAGGCACACGGGGGTGCGGATCATCACCGGCGTGTCAGGGCCTACACCAGTGTAAATCAGAGAGCACCGGGGAGCCCTCTCCCACTCACACCCTAGGGAATTAGCAGAACATCTGGGAGGACTTCGGAATTCCCCAGGCCATGGGCTTGTGGGTTCTCACCAAGGTTTATTAGTTCTCTAAGGAACAGGAGGCCCCCAGATGCCACCTAGCTTAAAAGAGAAACGTGCCTTCCTTCCCCAAAACTAACTGAACCGTCTGATTTTCCTACTTAACATGGAAACACCACAGAAACGCATCCCAAAGCAGAGCATAAAGGGACATCCACCCCTATTTCACTTGAGCTCCACGGGTCTCACGTGGCACCCAGGTTCTCTCCGTGAGAGGTGGCAAACTGGGACAGAACCAAACAAGCAGTCGTGGACAAGGAGAGACAGGATCAGAAGCTGATTAAGGGGGTGCTGGGGCAGAAAGTGGAGCACAGATAGATGGGAAAATCAGCCAAGACCTTGAGAGGGTTCAGGGAGGGGGAGAAATGGCTCTAGGTGCCAGCCTGGACAAACAGGCGGATGGCAGTAATAATTTGTTCAGGTGGGCAAGGGAGGAAGACAGCTTGGTTGAGCGTGGGGAACAGAGGAGGAAGGATCAAGAAGTTAAAGAAATTCCAGTTTCTGAGGTCACAATCTACACAGACACCTCCATGGTCCTATACCATATTTTGCATTCACAAGGCTTGTTCTTTTTCTTAAGGAGGGCCCCCAAACTGCCCAAGTGTTCAGCCCTACGAAACCGGGGAGGGGATGATCAGTAGTGTTGGGCAGGTTAATTAAAAGGTCTGCGACACATCCAAGGACTCAGATTCAACATGAACTGTGTAATCTGGACCTCGCAAGAAAGCCAGACCCGAGCATCCAGGAACTAGGGGTTTAAAGTCACAGAAATGAATAAAACCAGGTGGTCCAGTGTTTTCATTGCCTCTGGATCATGTGGGAATCAAGATACAGATTCCCAGGTCTCATTTCAGACCTACTGAATTAGACTCTTTGGAAGTAAGGCCCAGAAATATGTTTTAACAAGTTTTCCCAGATAATTCTTATGCACAAAAACATTTGAAAACCACAGATCTCAGGAGAAAATGTGGAGAAGGAAGAACACCCAGGATGAGCCGAGGAGCTGCCACCTGGAGGGCTCAGTGGGGCCGTGGAAAAACATGCAAGGCAACAGATCACTTATCTGGTCATTAATAAAGTTAAGCATTTTTTTAAGATTTTATTTATTTATTTGACAGACAGAGATCACAAGTAGGCAGAGAGGCAGGCAGAGAGAGAGGGAAGCAGGCTCCCCGCTGGGCAGAGAGCCTGATGCGGGGCTTGATCCCAGGACCCTACCGAAGGCAGAGGCTTTAACACATTGAGCCACCCAGGTGCCCCAAACATTTTTATATACATATGTGAATTACCTATTAAAGTCTTTGCCCATATTTCTATTGGATTATTCTTTTTTTTTTTACTGATTTCTAAGACTCCATGTCTGTTATATATTTTGCAACTATTTGCTTTACTGATTTGTCATTTGCCTTTCAACTTTGTTTCTGATATCTTTTTTTCTTACAGAAGTGTAATGTTTCATAAAGTTAAATCAATAATTTCCTTTATGGTTTTTGAGTTTCATTAAAGTTATCAAACTCTGATAAATAAATAACTCCAAAGTTATTTTTTAAAACCATCTCATCTATGTATATATTTTAATGCCTCTAATTTGGTTTTGACATTTAATCTTAACTCTAAATGGAATGTGTTTTTATGAATGGTGTGAGGCAACCATCTGAACGGACTTTATGGAAGTTGATTCTGTCATACTTTCAATCCCTGTCTTCACAACAGAACTATTTCTGGACTACCCACTACTCATCCTACAGGATATATTTTGAAATCTGGCTTAACAGTACATTTCAAAATGTATTGCTTATCAGTACAAAGCTACTTTTCCAGGTAAACTTTATCAGTTTGTAAAAATTAAATGAAGTCACAGAGCTGGCTTAAACTCATAAAGATCTCATGACCTTGGGGCACCAAGGTGGCTCAGTTGTTAAGCATCTGCCTTGAGCTTGGGTCATCCCAGAGTCCTGGGATTGAGCCCCGTGTCCAGCTCCCTGCTCAGCAGGAAGCCTGCTTCTCCCTCTCCCACTCTCCCTGATTATGTTCCCTCTCTCGCTTTATCTCTCTCTCTCTCTCTCTCTCTCTCGCTCACTGTCAAATAAATAAATAAAATCTTAAAAAAAAAAAAAAAATCTCATGACCTTTTAGTCTTGCTTAGTCATTGGAGCATCAGCCTTTGGCCGGGAGGTGGCCCTACTTCCTAGTGACTCACACACTACACAGAAATCTCAGACTTCATGGAATTTTGAATTTACAAACCTCTCAGCAAAAATATTCTAACACCACATTTCTGCCAAGAGGCCCACATGGCCTCTTTGTGACTCAACCAATGCAGGTTCTGAATCTTTCCCCATCTTCTCCCCCATTTTTGGGCTCCCAGCTCATACCTTTCAGAGTTGCCGATGCCCACTGTGAATTGTAGTAAAGCAGTTCGATTAATAACATTACATACCAAAGGATGCTATATTTTAAGAGGCACTTCTTGGAAGCTTTGCTGGCCTCACTATACTGGGGCAGCCTCGAGGGAGAGCAGGGAGTCTTTGGCATCTCATAATTTATTCACCTGGCACCACTTATTCCAAAGGGAGATATGGGAGTGTGATGGAAAGATGAGACCAGGGGACCCGAGCTATAGCTCCCTTTCTACTTTGAATGAGCTGTGTAGTTCAGATTAAGTTATTCTGCCTCTCCACTGGGCCTCCGCTGCCTCATTTATAAAATGAGATTATTGGAAGAGAATGGGCATTTCTAACCTTGCTCTCCACCAGAGGTGACCCTTTAAGAATCAGAAGTAAGCTACAGATTCTCTCTCCCAGAATAATGCCCCTTTCCCATAAGTATAAAATCAGACATTTTCAGAGGGTTCACAGATCCCCTAAAGCCTATCTGTATTCCTAGGATCAAGATCACTGAGATCTACCGCAAGCTATTAAAAACAACAGAGAATACACAAATGTACACAGAATCACAAAAACTTAAGCAATTTGAATTATTCGCAGAACTAAGAGCATCTCCCCTGCAGATACTAGGAGGGGGGAGTCGTTATTCGGGGAAAAATAAATGAAAATGCCAATGAGACCTGCCCTTGATTGATGCCTGGCTTACCCCTTTACCTACATTCACAAGGGACTAGGTGAGACCTCCCCTTCCAGAGCCAGGCTGCCCAGTTCAAATTCTGGCTCCATCAATTACTGGTTTTCTGCCCTGGGCTCTGTAGCAGTTTCTTCATCTATAACAGAAACAGGAGGGTAAGGGGATAGAAATAGTACCAATGTCAAGGACTGTTAATAATATACATACAGTATTTGAAACAGGGCCTGGCCTACAGTAAGCCCTAAATAATTATCAGCTATTACAGAAAGGTGGAACACATTTGCTGAGTGGTTAAAATTGCGAGCTGTGAAGTTTAGGGAAGTCTTAAATACCTTGATGCTTTAGTTTCTCCAGATGTAAATAGGATCTGCTCCATCAGTTTGTCGGGGGGATTAATGTTACTGTCACATAAAAAGTCTCTCACAATGCCTAGCACATAATAAGTGCTCAATAAATGTCAGCTGTTGCTATGAACAGTTCTGGGAGGGAAGGATTATCACTACCTTTTTTAAAAATTTCCGAATAAAAGGTAAGTTAGACAGTGGGTCCTGCTGATCGTACCTCAGATACCGAATGACTGTGTTCAAGACTTCAATCTGAGGAGTCTGAAACCAGAACTTGTGACCACGACCCTGTACTATCTCTTATCTGAACAGGACTAAGAGAGCATAAATGCTGATTCATACCTACTACGTTACCAAGAGAAAGAAAGCGGTGGGTGATAGCAGTCTAAAATTTGGGGTATTCTCCATGGAGGTGAACCCTGACTTAGGCAAAAAGCCCCTCTTTGCCACTCTTAGAAATGAAAGACTACAGTGGCTGGACCCCTGACTCAACCACTTCTAAGCCTTTCACAAGCAGTTGTTAAACCACAGCAATGACACCGAAAGAGGAAAAAAGAAGCCATTTCCCATAATAGCTTTGCTAACAAACCGAACCCTTTAAAATGAAAGTAGAGATCCTAAGGCTGAAAAAAGCTATCAAGAGGGCTCTGAAGCCACCTAAAAAATTGCAGTCTAGAACACAAATGTCAGTCTTTAATTAACAGGTTTTTATTTAGAAAGGAATGACAGTTTATATCTATTTTTTGGATATCAAACTCTAGGAGGTCTTCCCCTAAGTAAAATAAGAGGAAGTTCCCACCACAAGCCAGAGTGGTGGGGAGAGAAGTGGAGTGCCAATCAAGAGACCCCTTGGAGAGGAGCAGGGACACCTGGGCAGGTCCCCACTCTTTGCACACCAATTTCCTCACCATTGAAACGGTAGGTACAGCTGGCACTGAGAATGTCCGAAACGGGCTGCCAGGAGAGACAGGATGATCAGTTAAACACAAGTCGGTGCTAATCACATTGCTTCCCATCTTCATATACTGACTTCTAAATATATTTTATTTGTGTACCTTTATCCCAAACATCCCCAGTAGCCGATCTTAAATCTACCATTGCTTAGTGAGGGATAGCCACCCCTGGAAGCGACTGCCAAAGGGGCAGGAGCCCTCACCTCACCTACCTGGTACCTCCTTTTTGGGACTGAGCTCTGTCCTCACTGGTCTCTCCGGCGTTCACCTTACCCCGTGGCCGCGCTCAGGCCCGGGGAGGACCGCGAGTCTGGCATTCCAAGCCCGTCCCCGCCCCCCGCCCCCGCCCCCTCTTCCTGCCCCGAGGGTGGGAGTCAGAAGCCCACCGGACTCTAGGCCTGTTTCTGCTTCCATCTGGCCAAAGGACTCCCCTCCCCGGGCCTTAGTTTCCCTGTTCTTAAAACGAAAGATTTGAAGGCGATCACGTGAAAGCCTCGTTTCTGCTCTAAATTTCTAATTCCATCATTCTTACAAGTAAACGGGTCTTGCAGAAATAGACGCCCTTCCTCTCCGGCAGGACAGGTTGCCCTACGTCCCCGTGACCATCCCCCTCAAAAACCCGTGCGACCTCACACAAGTATGATGCATCATAACTGGAAAACAGGCTGTTGCTTTCCCGAGGCACCAAACCTGCTTATCATCATCAGTCAACGTGGATTTTTCTCTCGGGCCTCTTCCCTCAATCCCGCAATCCTACAAAAACCCCTGCCTACCCTTCCCAATTTCTAAACTCAAAGCTACCCATTTCGTGGGTTCAATAATAATAACAGTAATAAAATACCCACCCAAACCCGGCCTGGTGTAGGGTGCCACAGCACTTTTTCTGGCATCCAGGATCCCCCCCTCTGCCCCACCCTCTCCCCGGGGGGTCTCTTTAGCCCCGAACCCCTGGACCGGTACGCAATACCCCGCATGTCCTCCCCGGGCAAACGGGCCGACCATTTCTCCCTCCCCTGCACATCCCGGCTGCGAAGGTAGCAGCTCCCCGCTCCAATCCCGGGCACCCAAGCTCCTCCCAGCCCGCAGGCAGCGGCACCTGGGGGCAGCGGGCCCTCTGGGGAGAAAGGGGCGGCAGGCTCGCCCTCGGCCGCGGTCCCCACCCGGGCGGCGCGGGGAGGCCTCCCCTGTAAGGCTCCTGTCACTTACGGACGGCTCCTCCCGGCAGGGCCAAGCCCGCGGGCTGGCAGGCGGCGGAGTTTGCTGACTCAAAGGCACGGCGGCGGCGGAGGCGAGCGCCCAGGAGCGCACCCGAGCGCAGCCCCGCGCGCCCCGCGCACGTAGCGGCCCCGCGCCCGCGCTCAGCGCCCGCAGATCTCGTGGGGCTGCCCGGCCTCCCGCTTCCGCCGCCCAGGCAGTCACCGCACCGCCCAGTCCCAGGTGCGGCCCCCGCCGCCGGCGAGCCCCGCCCTCCCGCCCGAGGAAGATGAGGCGTACCCTTGGCCCGCCGAGCTGCAGCGAGCGGTGCAGCCGCCGGGGGGCGCCCCCGAGCCCTGATTCCGCTTTGCGCGTCCGCCTAATCCGGGAGGGAATACGGGCGCTTGCCTGGACGTTAGAACTGAAGGTATGCAATGGGCATCCTCGGGAATCACCACTTAAAAGCCACCTGGAGTTTGTTAACCCCGCCCCCTTAGTGCGGGGGAGGATTCCTGAATGGGGGAGAGATGGATAGAAAGTGCGATCAGAAAGAAAGATTGAATGTTAACGGTAGAGTCTCGGTGGAGGACATATGGGGCGTTTACTGTAAAGTTCTTTAAACTTTGCTGTATATTGGAATTTTTTTCATAGTAAAACCTCTAGGGGAAAGAAATGAGATCTGCCAAGGGGCCAGAATCGGGCACCCTGCCCTGAGTGTGACCCCCCTGTTTGCATGGAAAACCCCAAGAATCACTTAAACAGCTCCTGGATGCCTAAAGGCCAGAATAATAAGATACTTCATTTTTCCAGCACGAATTTTCCCATTAGACAGCCGGCTGCAGATTATCTCGTTTAGAGCCATTCCAGGCCCACCAGAAAATGTGCCTGTCTAACCTCCACACCTAGACGGACTTTGCCTAGCAAAAGTTCTGTATCTACCAAGTGGTGGCTTAACTTGGATCCTGAACTTGCAGCTCTGAAGCTTGAAGCACTCACTGGTGTTAAAAAAAGAGAAAAACAAAATTTAACAGAGTAAATTTAAAGATCTTATTGGCTTTACTCACTGACCACGAATCTGGCGGCATCCCAACTTGCGGACGGAGAGGAGCTCTGAGGAGCGGACAACCGGGAAGATTTTTTTAGGCAGAAGGGAACAGAACAAGTTATAGGAACAAAAAGCAGGTTGATTGCAGCCAAGTAATTTTCCTTTAGGGTTCAGCTGGGACCTACCTATCAGGCAGATTCCCTAGCCAGTGCTGACCAGGTTATTTCTGACTGACTGGCTTAAGATTCCATTTCTGGGAGACACCAAAACTGTAAGGAAGTCTCTGGCTATGTGGGGATTTGCATAACCATCTCTTGGTTTTTTGTGTGTGTGTTTGTTTGTTTGTTTGTTTTTAAGATTTTATTTATTTGACAGAGATCACAAGTAGGCAGAGAGGCAGGCAGAGAGGGAGAGAGGAGGAAGCAGGCTTCCTGCTAAGCAGAGAGCCCAATGTGGGGCTCAATCCCAGGACCCTGGGAACATGGCCTGAGCTGAAGGCATAGGCTTTAACCCACTGAGCCACCCAAGCACCCCTGTCTTGTTTTTAACATTACTATTTAATTTCTTAAAATTGCACCCAAGTCATAATATACAAGTGAATGTAAACTTGATAGCTTTTGAAAATCAAATTAAAGTGTGATTTTCAAAGTCTCGTTCCTTTGCTCCACAAAGAAAAACATTGACTGGAAAAAAAAAAATGCAGCACATGTTTAAGATCCCAAGAGATTCTGGAAAATTAAAATCTTTCTGAATGTATTTTTGTCAAAGCACAACCTTACAACTGTAGACAGAGTAGCAAAAAAACCTTTGGAGAGTCTGCAGAAGGTCATTTAAATATCTGTTAGAATTATGACCCTAACAGAGAGGGAGAATATAAAAAGAATTCAGAATAGAATGAAGCAATAATGGAATATTTTAATCCACTCCATGTACGGTGTTACGGGTTTAAATTGTAATGTGCAGCCTGAATCCAGAGGCTGGAGCTTAGTGACCACCACCTTTTTAGGTTCTGACTTTGTTATACCATCGGTGGGTAAGTGAAAAACCAGGACTTTCTGGTGCTTAAGAAATTCTAACCAGCTGAGAAAATTATCATAAAATTGCTTTTAAGAAGAAATTGCTTTAATTGACAAATCCTTCCTCGACTGTGGCTGCTAGCTAGGATCCTGTTAACTGAGTTTAAGCCCTAGCTTTACTACCTTTTGTTTTATGAGCTTAGGAAAAGAACATAAACTTTCTGGGCCTCATTTTCCCATATAAAAAAAAGGCGGCTGGTAAAAATAGCACCAGCCACACAGGGTTGTTGTGGGGATTAGGTGAAATAATCTAGGTATGGGGCATCTGGCTGGCTCAGTCAGTAAAGCATGTACTCTTGAACTTGGGGTCATGAGTTTGAGCCCCCTGTTGGGTGTAGAGATTACTTTAGAAAAAAAGGTAAAATACTTCAAAAAAATCTTTTTAATAATCAGGTAAAGTTCTTGGAACTGTGCTAGGTACATAATAAGTGCTCAATAAATATATTTATTATGATGACATTATTATAATTTTATCATAACTGTTATTATAATTTGATCCTCTCCTCTAATCTCTTCCATCTCCAAGCTACCCTTAGTACATATTAAGGAAAGCCACCTCCAGTACACTGCCTCTAGCTCAAAAGTCAGTAAGTAGATACTGAAGATAGTAAAAATGGAAGTTGCCTGGACCCATTGCTCAGAAATTGTAATTAGCTGATACTATAAAGAACAGAACATTATATTAAAAACTCTTTATCTTTAAATGTACATAAATGGTCCTGCCTTCTTGAGAAACATTGTCATGGTAGATACAATGTACAGAAGATGGCTTTTATCATTCATCAAACAATAAGGGACATGAGTAAAAAAATTAAACCACAAATAATTTGGATTTTGATTTCTTACAATCAATCTTTTTTGAATAGTATGAGGACAGATTAACATGAATAAAAATAACCACTCTTGACCATTAATCTAACATGTTTTTTTCAAAATACCTCTCTTATGCACCCCTGCCAAATAATGACTAAAGAAAACTTTTGAGCCTGATTACCTATTTCTAACATAAAGTGGTTTAGACTCCTCATCTATCTACCCACCACTCCATCTTTCCTAATTTTTATTAGTGGACTATATTTCTCTCAGTTAAAGGCCACAATCCTACTAACTTTGACCTGCTCCCTTCCCCAATCCACAAAGATCCAGCCCCATGCATTTCACTGTGGTCAGATCTTGGTGTTTCCTCGCCTTCTGCTATCCAGTTCTTCAATCTCTCAGAATCCTACAACAGCCTCTTTACTGTGGTCCAAGTTATTGATTTTCCAATGTTTTTAGCAAGGGATCCTTTTTTAAAAAAAGAACACCCTTTTTAAAACTGAGAAAAACAGAATTGCATTACTATGCATGTATTTGAAAACTTTGATTTTGTAACATTTGTATATCATAAAGAAATTCAGGACCACCAGAATCTGCTTTGTTGAACACCAACATTTGAAATCAAGGATTTGTGAACAATTATTGGAATCTCCTATCAGGATCAACATCCAATTTATTTCTGTATTTGATTGCTCAGTATTGAAAAAATCCTAATCGACTTAGAGAGGTGTTTGTAAATAGTCACAGTTTATGAACAATTTAAGATCGTCTTCATTCTAAACGATTCAGAAATTTAAATGGGGGATAATTGAAATTTTTGTCTCAAAGATGACTCACTAAGTATAACACATCCTTATGTCTTATTGCAAATAGAAAATGGAGGTCAGGGGGCGCCTGGCTGGCTCAGTCAGAGGAGCATGCTACTCTTGATCTCTGGGTTGTATGTTCAAGTCCCGCATTGGGTTTAGAGATTACTAAAAATAAATAAATATAAATAAACTTTAAATAAATAAATAAAATAAATAAATATAAATAAACTTTAAGGAAAAAAAAAGAAAAGAAAATGCAGGTCAGAAGACCAGTATTTACAGTGGGTGCAAACATATATATAATGGGAATTATCGCCACACAACAGGCTATGGGGTCACTTGTCTTTACAGAACTATATAAGAAAACACACTCTTTTCTCCTTTACTCCAGATGTGTGAGTTTTCCAAGCAATTCTGCAACACCAGATGGGTGTCCTACGATTCAATTCAGTTCTGATGCTGTCTCCCCAGAGCTAGTGTTCTGTCCCATGAAATTGCCTTAGTCCCATTAAGACTTCAGATGCCAGTTCAAGTTCCAAGTTGTCACTGTACGGATGGTTCCTGACTTACGATGGTTTGATTTAAGATTTTTTGACTTAACGATGGTGCAAAAGTGATATAGCTTCAACAGAAACTATACTTCAGATTTTGATTTTTGATCTTCTTCTGGGCTAGTGATATGTGGTATGATCTCTTGTGACACTAGTCCCTCTCCCCTTCCCAAAGGCTAGGAAGTGGAGTGGAAAGTTCCAAGCTGCTAACCAGGGTTTGGTCTTTCTTGTGACCAACCTCCATCTTGGAGCTATCCAGGAGCTAACCCAGAGTTACCGCATTAGAAAAAAGGCACTCCCAAGGATCTTGGAAATTCCAATGGATTTAGGAGCTCTCCGTCATGAACCAAAGTCAAAACCATGTATTAGAACAAAAGATCTCCCAAAGCTCTTATCACTCAGGAATTATAAGGATCTATGCCAGGAACCTAGGGCAGATAGATAGATAGATAGATAGATATAAATAGATAGATATATGATTTAGACTATATATAGTATTATTAATATATATAGTATTATTTCACAACAACCAACAGAGGCACACCAGGTTTGATCCTGGCATAGGACCAAATTGGATGTTGGGTATCTTGCCTAGTATTCCACAAGACCCACCTATGGATGTATGCTGCAGAGATGTACTGTCATTCTGATCAATGAAAATAGCTAACAGCTTCATTCCCTAAAAAGGAAAGAAAGAACCAAAGAAAGTGTTGCATTATTAAGAACTTTATTTTATTTTTTATTTATTTTTTAAAGATTTTATTTATTTACTTGAGAGAGAGAGCAAGCAAAAGAGTACAAGCAGCTGGGAGGGGTAGTGGGAGGGGGAGAAGCAGACTCCCTGCTGAGCAGCGAGCCTGATGTGGGGCTCGATCCTAGGATCCTGGGATCATGATTTGAGCCAAAGGCAGACGTTTAGCCAACTGCACCACGCATGTACCCCAAGAACTCCATTTTTAAAAGGATTGGTTTTACTAGCAGATTTTTTACAAACTAAAAAAAAATAAATTGGTTGGTTAGAACTGACCAAAAACAAGGAACAAAGCTTAACATTACTGAGCATATCTTGAACATAAATCCAGTCCTGAGACACTTAACATCCAGAACTTTGATACAAATAGCAGCATGTATAGAGCAGCACCAAGAGTCAACCAAAGAGCAGGAGAACAACAGAGAAGCCACCCTCCCGAATGGAGGAGCTCGGAGAGGTTCCTGCTCTGCAAATGCTATAGTGTCTATTTTGTACACAAGGTGCTAGTTCTAGATTATAGGTGCATTACAGCCAATAGCCATAGGGAGGTAGTAGATCGTAGTGGTTACGGCTCCAGAGCCAAAAACTCTGATCTAATCCCAAAGCTTTTACTTAGTAGCCATGTGACCTAGCAAATCACTCCAAGTCTCAATTTTCTTATCTATAAACTAGTATGTACCCAAGGGTTGAAATTAAGAGATAATACATATAAATAACTTAAACTGATACTGCAACGGAGTGAAAAGGAGTTTCATAAGCATTACTTAGATATTGTTTCTTTTTTGTTTTGAAGATTTTATTTACCTTTTTATATGTGCCTCTTCTGTATGTAGCATTTAAAGCCCTTTCTAACTTTTGTTCTTCCCATTTTCTCCCCCATTTTTCCTCAGGTTAGGTGCCCATAGCCTTTTTATATGTGCCTCTTCTGTATGTAGCATTTAAAGCCCTTTCTAACTTTTGTTCTTCCCATTTTCTCCCCCATTTTTCCTCAGGTTAGGTGCCCATAGCCTTTTTATATGAAGATTTTATTTATTTATTTATCAGACAGAGATAGTGAGAGAGGGAACACAAGCATGGGGAGTGGAAGAGGGAGAAGCAGGTTTCCCGCCGAGCAGGGAGCCAGATGTGGGACTCAATCTGAGGACCCCAGGATCATGAGCTGAGCCAAAGGCAGATGCTTAAGGACTGAGCCACCCAGTCACCCCTTAGATGTTGCCTCAAATGCACACTTCAACCTTCCTAAATAAATGGTTGCCTAATATCTAAATTTCATTGTGATAACTCCTACAGAAGAGGATGGGCTTACACTCACGTATACAGTTTTCTGTGAATGGCCATACACACGCCTACATTTTTAAAGATAGCCAGTCTGTGTGTCTGTGTGAAATATCTCTGAAAGGATACACTTTGGTGAGGAGAAATAGGGAGCTGGGCCAAAGGTGGGAGGAAGATTATTTTTCCCTCTATATCCTTCTGAACCTTTCAAATATCAAAGAGCACATTAAAAAATATGTAAACAAAGAGGCAAGCCCTAAAGCCATGAACAGACAACTCCACAAAAGAAGTTCCAATAGCTAATAAACCATAAAAGGAGAATCCATTTTCAACAGTTAGCTTAGTTTAAAAATTGTAATTGAGGGCGCCTGGGTGGCTCAGCCGGTTGAGCGTCTGCTTTCAGCTCAGGTCATGGTCCCGGAGCCCCCGGGATGGAGCCCCCGAGGTGGCCTTTCTACTTGGCAGTAGAGTCTGCTTCTCCCTCTGCCCCTCACCCCGCTCCGGCTCTCTCCCTCACTCACCCTTTCTCAAAAAAATAAATAAAATCTTTTTTTAAAAAATGTAATTGAGAGTATTACACATTGACCATAGATATTTTGATAGTCTATGCATGGAGTGTAAATTGGAAAAACAATTCCCAAGAGCAATTTGGCTTTGTCCTATCAAGTAGCAGATACCCCGTAGACCAGCAATACCACTTCTCAGCCTCCCTGCTACAGAAAACCTTACTCATGTAAGGGTTTACTCATGTGATTGAGTGAGTACCTGCGAGGATGGGCATTGCAGCATTGTTGGTGACAGCAAAAAACTGGAAGCAAGTTCAAGGTCTCCCAGTAAGGGAATGTTTAAATAATCAATGGTACATGCGTTTAGCAATGTCTGTATGCATTGACACTGAAAGGTCTTCCAGACATAGTAAGTGAAAAAAGAAATGTGGAAAATAATATAGTATGCGACTATTTATATAAAAGAAGTTTTAAGCTTGTAAACCTGTTTGTGTGTGTTTGTGTTGTGTGAGTGTGTGTGTGTGTGTGTGTGTGTGAATAGATGGTCTAGAAGAACTAAACATTTATAGAGATTTCCTCTGGAGAAAAGAAAGCCCCACACCGCTGCAAGCCCTTTGCTAGAATTTGTTAAGAAGCTCTCTTTCACCAGGACACTTTACGGCCACCTGCTGCAACACTATCCTCTAAAATATGTGAAAACTTACTAACCCATGAAGAGCTCCCCCTAGTGTTGTTCAAGGGTGCAACCCGTATAATCCTGCTCTGTGGCCCTAGAGGACATGCCCTTTATGTGTAACAATTGAACTTTTTTTGTAGTCAGAGGAAATCAAGTTTTATTCTGAGTTCTATTCAAAATAAGTTAACAGTTAACCTTGGCCACATCAGGAACACCAGATAGTGTTCAATACGTTAAAATTTAGCAAGTAACACATTTCAGTGTGTGTAGGTAGCTAAGTGACAATGTGATGGGGTCTGTGGGTTATGTCATGGCCATTGTCAGAGACTTACTGCTTCCGGGGCACCTGGGTGGCCCAGTCAGTTAAGTGTCTGCCTTCAGCTTAGGTTGTGATCTTGGGGTCTTGGGATCAAGCCCCCATGTTGGGCTACCTGCTCAGGAGGGAGTCGGCTTCTCCCTTTTCCTCTGACCGTACCCCTTGCTTGTGCTCACACACATACACATACTCTCTCTCTCTCTCAAATAAATAAATAAATTAAATCTTGAAAAAAAGAGAGAGACCGACTCAAGTGCAGGGAGGATTTGAACAGGAGCAGCTTTGGTTATCAGACCAGACAAATTAATTACCTCTCAAGTCCTTTCTTTTAGATGATAAGAGTGTAATAAATCCCGCATAACAAGGTATCATTTCTCAGTAGCACCAGGCATCCATTTTCTTGCTTCCCTTTATATTTCAAACCATGTTTTGGAGGCGCCAAGAATTGGTGCGGTATTTGCAACAATTGCTCGTGGCAGTTTAGAATGTTTTTGCAATATTAAGCAATTCAAAGAGCTGTTAAATTTCTATGTGGGTGTAGATAGACAAGGGTAAAATGTGCTTATTTATAGTGGCAATTAAATTGGCATTGAATATTAAAATTGTGAAGAATTTTGTTGTATGAAAATATTAAATATTTCATTAATTTTCAAAAAATCAAATAAAAAAGTATCAGCATACTTAAGTAATTTAATTAACAAATTTTATGTTTAGTATATATCCTTTATTTTTGCTTTTTTAGTTTCTCATGTGTGTTTTTTGCTTTGGGGTTTTTTGCCCATGGTCTTGTGGGTCAGGAATTCAAGTAGGACTCAGCTGGGTGACCCTCCATGTGTGTTGCCTGGGGCCATTCACTTGGTTGTGTTCGGCTGGTGATTTAGCTGGCCTCTCTGACATGTCAGTCTCAAGTCACTTAGCCTCTCTAGGTTGGTCCTTTTCTTCCCATCTCAGGTCTCCCTGTTGCCAGCAGCCCATGTGGAGCCCAGGGAGCTTGCTTGGGCCCATTTCCAGGAGAAATCATGGCGTCTCCCAGGGAGAAGTGTTTCAATGTACGCAGGCAGGGCATAAGGCAGTCAATGTGCAGCTCTGTAGCGAGAACGCATCTGCCCACCACAGGGAGCTCAGCTTTTCAACCTGTGGTGGGCATCTCTGGCCACTCCTGCCACTGATTCCACCAGCTTCTCAGGGTCTGTTTTTGCTTTTTAATTTTAACAGGTGATAGTGAATGTTTTGGAAGGAATAAGAACTTTTAGAAAACATCTGAAACTTTCTTTTCAAATTCTGGTCATTTTGACTGTAATTACATATTTGTTTGGTTGGTTTTTGTTTTTTGTTTTGTTTGGCATTTTTTTTCTTTTTTCTTTCTTTTTTTTTTTTTTACTATAGTTCCATCTTGTTTTCCTTACTTTAGATCATGACTGTCAACAGAAAACAAATAATGTGGAAATTCTTCATTATAGTAATAGAATTAATGATTTAGCCAAATCAAAGAAAAATAACTTTATGGGGTAAATATGTAATAATTTATGAATTGTGAATGTTTGTTTTATCCCTCATATAAACATCACCAGTCCAACAACAGAACACCAGACATGCCCAATAATTATTAAGTTTAGTCATCTTGGGTATTTTATCAAATGTCAGTCACATAAAAACATGACTATGAACATATTTTTCAGTTTTGACATTAAAAGGTAGATCTGCCAAAGTAGAAGAATTATATTTTATTCAACAGTTTGTCAGCTTGATTTATAACTTGTAAATATTTAGAAATACACTATGTATATCACCATTATACACTCGGCCTGGGACCTATAAATGTTAGGGGCACATTTATGAAAAATATATATATATTTACATTGTGTGTATGTATATATATATATATATATATATATATATATATAATGCATAATAAGATTACCATCACACCATATGGAAATATCATTTCAACATGCATGATAGACCTAAATGTCAAAGGTAAAACTATTAAGCTTCTTGATGAACATTTAGGATACTATTTGTTGTATTTAAACAGGACATAAAAAGCATTAACCATCATAACAATTGATAAGTCAGACTACCTTAAGATTAACTGTTCATCAAAGTACATCACTAAGAGTGGAAAAATTAACCAGAGTAGAAGATACTGAATATGTGAAATCTAAAAAGGACTTATATCCAGAATATATAAACAACCCATTAAAATCAATTTTTGAAAAGCCAGACAGCCTAGTAGGAAAATAGACAAAGTCTTGAGCTTCCCATGACGCTATTCAAATAAACAATGAACATATAAACATATAACAAGGTGTTCAGCCTCAGAAATTTTCAGAGGAATATATGCTTAAAATACCTACCAGAATAAGACTAATAACACTAAATTTTGCTGCTGATGAAGAGCAACTGCAACTCTCATGATCCATTTTGGAAAATCCTTGGGTATAATGTAGTGAAACTGAACTTACGCATACCGTATGGCCCAGTGAATGCACTCCTGGCTCTGGGCTCAACAGAACTGCACATGTATGTTCACTAAACATGAATAGGGATGTTCATAGCAACGCTATTCATAATATCCCCAAACTGTCAACAACCAAATGACCATGAACATCGGGAGAGGTGAATTGCAGTGTACTTGTACAACACTGACAGCGAATGCACCCATGGCTATGCACAATGATGTGGACAACTCTCCTAGCATAACGTTCCATGAAAGAAGCCAAATACAAAAGAGTATATAAAAATCAGTCAAAAGTCATCTGCAGCATTATTAGTCATAGCAGTAGGAAGTTGTGCCCGGAAGGGACCTGACATCATGGTCTCTTTCTCAATCTGGCTAGTGTTCACACAGGTGCAGATACGGAATGGACAAATACATTGAGACAAAGGGTCTAATGTGATGCCCCTCACATGCCTTGAGGCTTAACCCGTTGCCCAGCTAAGACCATGCCATGTTATCTCCCTTCTGTAGACTCTTCACATTCCTGGGAAAGGCTCTTCCTAGGATTCCCTCTTGGGAATGAGAGACTGCTGGCTCCAGTGAAGTGCTTTGGTGATTCTCTAGGACTAGGTCCGCAGGGAAGATTACATGCCACACAGCATCCCACTGTGTGAGAGGTCTTCCCCTTATATCTTATCGCACCCCCAAAATACCACTGAAGTTGAGTCTCTGGTTTTGCTGGACCCGACAGTGGTCCCAGCCTCTCCTTCACATTACTTCAGTGTTTGGCAATTTTCTTCTCACTGCCTCTTGAGTGTTCTGATAAAGCGTCATTGGAAGATACAGATGGAGCTTCAGGAATCTCCCTGCCCAGCATTTATGTAAGCATGAATTGCAACAATAAGAACTTGAGCAATGGGACTTCCGTGCAGCTCTTCATTCACCGCAGGTAGAATTTTCCCTAGGTTAACACAGCCTGGCTTTACAGCCCCAAGAAGCATGTGTGAGCCAATAATGACTGGTTTTATTTGGATGAATCCATCAAAGTGGGATAAATGGCTTTTGTGAGCAAATGTTCTGCAATCCCTACTAGATGTGACTTTTGCATTAATTCCTGCATAGTGATGCATTTTTTCTCATTTAATATACCCTATATGCAGCTTCCTGCATGCCACCAAGCCACCCTGCCCTCTTGACCCAGGGACACCAGTGATAACCTACTACAGATTATGGTGGCATCACTATCATTATTACTGAAAGCAGAAGCAAGAACAGCGTCCTGGAGCAGACACAAGGAAAACAACGTAGAATGAAGCAAGGCTCAGCGATGGGTGGGTTAGAGCGTAGTGTCATTTGTGTCTAGGACTCACTCTTTTTTAAAAAAGAAAACTCAAATTTAATGGTTTGTTATTTTGTCTTCATGAAAGTATGTTATGTCAAAACATCAGTTTTAACTAATTTGCATCAAGATAATTATGTCAACAAGGTCACACCCTATAATAAGAATCTGATTCCTTTTTTAATATATATATTCTGATAGCTTTTATTTTTTTTAAAGATTTTATTTATTTATCTGACAGGGAGAGATCACAAGTAGGTGGGGTGGGGTGAGGAGCAAGCAGGCTCCCTGCTGAGCAGAGAACCTGATGCAGGGCTTAACCCCAGTACCCTGAGACCATGACCTGAGCCAAAGGTAGAGGCTTAACTCACTGAGCCACCCAGGTGCCCCTTCTGATAGCTTTTAAATCTTACACCTTCCTCTTCCCTTCCAACCCCATGTCTTGACAAGCTGATAGAAAAGGGTGGTTCTCCCCCCTTTGGCACCAGGAGGAAGTTCAGACACACACATGGAAACCGTACCTGGTTTCCAGGTAACCGTACCTGGTTAATAAAAATACCCTCAAGCCAACCTCTTTTCCCTGCTCCCTCAAATTGTTTTTGAGATCTGCGAGGGAGAGACCCTACTCTCCCCAGTGAACAGTAAACCTTTTCATCCCCTTTTGGGGTATGTGTGCCATAATCAGTCTCAACATCCCAACCAAATGCTTAGGTAATTAATTTGGACAGATGTGCTACAGATGCACTAGGGTTTAAAATAACCACCAGTGAAGGCCCCCAAGTGAGTGCCATCTGTAAGTTTTTTAAAAAATGGTAAACCTGCATTAATGCCCAAATCCCAACGCTTTGAGTTGTCACCGACTTGAGAACAGACCTTCAGCTTCTCTCTTCCCAGACACCTCCCCTCCTTGTCTCTGGAAGCCCCGAAATAGGTCCTCATGTGCAACTATACACCTGCCAGCCTTTGTCTCCATCTGGAATCATCAATTCTTTCTCTCCTGCTCCAAGACTCACATGCTCCTGTCCACTGTCCATGAGGTTAACTTCAGGAGCTTCCCATTCCTTACTGAGGTAGAGGCAAATTGGAAGAGAAGCTCTGCCTCTTCTCATGTGAGCTTCCACCCTGACCCAGCCCAGACGTCCTCCCACTTGCTCTCTAGCGCATAAGACAGACGACCACAGACCACAATCCAGTCCACCTGCTGCCATGTCGCTGGACGGGAGAAGGCCCTTTCCTCATACAAGCCGGCCTGGAAGAGCGTCTCAGGAACTCACACAACCTGACAGCTTCAGAATGGTTTCCAGTGAGCTTCCCCCGATGTGGTTTCCATACCTTGGCTGGCGCTACCACTCTTTGAGAGACCTTCCCCACCAGCTCCTGGTCTCTGTCTCCATGGCAACAGGCAGGCCTGAAGGAGCACAGTCTCCAGCTTCCCTCCAGAGGACAAAATTAGGGTGCTCACCAGTTAGTTCACTACGGAAACAAAGACAAGTAGCTCAAGAGAAAATGGGGTAAATGAAGGGGGACGATTCATCTGAACGATGACCGAGATGAAGTTAACAAAAGTAAGAGAAAATATGTAAGGATGGAAGGAAGTTCTTGATATAAGATCTAAGGAAAAAAGACAGTTTATAAAAGGTATGTAAATTATACTTTCATATTTGTTTTCTTCAAGAAGGCACATATAGGTAGGTATAAAGTGGCAACTGTGACCTTGTGTGTGTGTGTGTGTGTGTTTTTAAGAAATGACCCATTTCTGTATTTTGTCTATGAAAATAAATTAGACTCTAAATTCTACTGCCCTGGGTCAGTGGGAAAGTTGATTTCAGGCATTAGATCACTTCCCCCCAACCCAATACCTGCCTCCCTAACAGGCTAAAAAGGAACCAAAGGCCTTGCTCAGAGCTAAATATTTAAAGAAGCTTCAAGTCTCCAGGCTCCACGGGTCCCCACTGAGATGCCCATTGTCCGAACTCTTGTGGCCCCTTATTGTTAACCTCTATGCCATGGGAATTTGATGAAGCTCTCTGGAAAAGGCATTGTCTGTGCTCAGGACCTTAAAAGAGACAAATAAAGGAACAATATCCATTAAAGGGGAAAAACTAAAAATCCAAAAAAGAAGAGAAATGAGAATAATCAGGTAGACAAAAGTATCAATTGAAACTCTTAGGAAGGAAAACTGTAGTCAGTGAAGTTTAAGACTCAGCATATGACATAAACACCAGGCTGGACTCAGGTGAAGAAAGGCTTACTAAACTGGAAAACGTAATTGCAGCATTTGCCCAGAATGCCTCCCAGAAACAGTTAAGAGATATGGATAATAGGTCAAAAGACTCCAAATCACTTACAAACGCTGCTCCAGAAGTCACTGAATTGAATGGCAGAGAAGCAATGTTTCAGGCGGTGACAACTGGAAATTATCCAGCATTGTTGAAAGGCATGATTGATTCTTCAGAGAGAAATTGTACTTTAAAATACAAGAAGGAAAAAGAAAACTAAACCTTCGCTTAGACCTATAAAAGCGAGACTGCAGAACATCAGGGGTAAAAGAAAATCTAGGAAGTTACCAGAGAGAAGAAGCTGTTGCAGGAATGATCAGTAATGGCCATAGGCTTCACATCCACAGTCACAGATACCAGAAATGCTGAGGGAAAATAGCTGACAACCTAAACTTTTTACTCAGCTAAGCTGTCATTCAAGAGTGAGATCAAAATTTGAAGCACACAAAGATGAAGAGAGCATACTATCTCAAAACAAAAATATCAGGGCTCCTGAGGGGACCCAAGCTCTGGTCCACAGTGAGATCAGGTGTTGCTGAGAACGCACGCTGGTTCTGAAAACAGTTGCCATAAATCCGTATCCCAGGGGCCTGCATTCTTATATACCATCTTGCTTAGTCCTTTGACATCCTTGCCATGGAAGTGGTCGACATACACAAATGTCAAAGAGGTATCGGTATTCCTTGTTATACGTTCCTTTGCCTCTGTAATAACTCCTGTAATAATTTGACATCTTTGGAGAACAAAGTGTTACACACTTTCCAGATGAGATGAAATAAGGAGGATGACACCCCTCTCACCTAGAGGATTCTGGCCAGCACAGTTGTCTGCAACAAAGCTCCATGGTTATTATAAGGGATGTACAAGCCTCATTATTAAAGCCCAATACCTGACAGGGAGGAGACCCCGAACACTCAGTCAGACCCCTTTTCCTTTTATTCACTGCCAATTCTTGAGTAAACGGTAGCCAGAAGACAGAAGGGCAGGAAATGTTAGAGGTAGATAGGACGACACCAGAAAGGAGAGAGAAAAACATTTTATTTATTTTTTTAAAAGATTTTATTTATTTATTTGACAGACAGAGATCACAAGAAGGCAGACAGGCAGGCAGAGAAAGAGAAGGAAGCAGGCTCCCTGCGATGCAGGACTCGATCCCAGAACCCTGAGATCATGACCTGAAACGAAGGCAGAGGCTTAACCCACTGAGCTACCCAGGCGCCCAAGAAAAACATCTTAAAAGTAAATCTGAAAAGATCCCTAAAGCTCCAACACCACCACAAGGCTGATGTCTACTTTCTCTGCTGGCCTGTGAGCTTCCTGAGGACAGGGACTGTGCTTGTATACAGTAGACTTCTGCAGGACCAGACACAGTGCCTGAAACTCAGGCAATAAATAGTCATTAGGATAAAAGGGTGAGGGGACAAAGGAGGAAAATAAAGGTGGAAGCAAACTGGGGGAAACAAAAACAAAAACAAAAACACTGAAGAAACCCAAGAAAGACCCAGTTGGCTGATCCTATGGTGAGTTGAGTATATTTTCTTATTTTCTGTATTCTTGATGCTGGAGAGACTGCTCCTCCCATGGCTAGCTACTTCCTAGAGATAGCAAATGACTCCCCTGCCAGTGTGCATTTGATACATAAACCCACCAATCCAGAGCCCACACCCTCAACCATCTCCTTTATCAAACTCTCCCACACCAAGCCAATTTCTCTCACTCGAAACCACACCAGGGCCAGGTACTAGACAACTAGAGACCGCCCTTTGAGCCCAGAGTTTGCCCAAATTATTTAAACCATCCCATCCTAAACTGACTCACTGGACCTCAACCTTCCTTGGTGGTTCCTTCCAAGAGAGCTCCAGTGGAGGTTCTGGGCCATGCTCAGCCCTCTTCTGTTCTTCCACCTCCGGACCATCCCTGGTCCTTCCACCACGTAGCCCTCCATGGCATGGCATGCCTCCTGTTTCAAGGGATCCCTGAGTATAAACCTCTTCCTTCCTGACAGACATGTCCCTGTCTGCTGTCTTACCACACCTTACCAAAGCAAATCTGGCTACATTTTTAACACATCAGGGTAACCTTTTATTCATAGAAATATATCTGGAGAAGATAGGCAGGATATATGGAATTTTCTATTATCTATTGCATAAAGCGTAGGGAGGCTTGCAAAAAAAAAAAATCCACAAATTTATAAGATGAGAACAAACAGCCCATATCTTTTGCATCCAGTCAAAAATATGAGCCATTCAAGGACAAGTGTCCCTTCTTTCCTTCCTCAGGTATACCTTGGTCAAGCCCTAAAAAAATTATAGTTTGATCCTGGAATTTTATTTTATTTTAGCTTCTAGAATTAAAAAAAAAAACAAAAAACAAAAAACTTTACTATCCAGCAAGCCTGTTTCAGTTTCAAGTTGGGAGAAAATGAAATTAACAGTAGAAATGTTCATTCTCTTTGTAATCAATACAAGGAGCATTTAATTGGATGAGCAGCAACGAGACAAAGTTAATCACAGTTTGTACTGTTCCAGTAGCTCATTTAGAATATTTGTCTTTCTTCAGTCTCACTGTTTGTGATTCAGTTTTCCTGGAAATGAGTGTGGACCAGATGAAGCCAGTCACAAGCTGTCCTAGAGTATTTTTCCTAAGGAAACATTGATATACTTTGGCTATATACCAATATCTTAGGTATAAAACATCACCTCCCTACCTACTTATTTTAAAAACAATATTGAAATGTTTTTCTCTGTTTTCCACAATCCCCTGTCTGTAAGAAAGGCCATCAGAGTAGAACCAGAACCATAGGTGATCATTACCCTCTCCTTTGCCTCTGCTTTGGTTTCTACTTAACTTCTTAAAGTTTGCTCTTTCATTCAAGAGGCATTTATCGAGTACCTACTATGTGTCAGTCCACAAGCTAGTTTGTTCACTAGATATTGTCCCTTTTCTCATGGAGCTAACAATCTAATAAGAGTGATGGATGTTAATCTAATAAAAAGAAAAACTAATAATTAAGTGTAACCTGTGTTAATGCTGTGAAGTTAAAGTACTAAATGTTCCAATAGCAAAAACCAAGAGAACTGACCTGGAGGTATCACAGAAGTTTTCACTGAGAAAATTTGGAATTTGACACAAGATCTAGAAGGATAGGGAAAGAATGCAGGAGATTGTTCCTAGTGTTTGGAATGTGTGCATATCCAAAGGCCCTGTGGCTGAAGCACCGGCTGGGAATGACAACAGGAGATAAAGCTGCAAAGCTGCAGAGATATGTAGCCAGGTTAGGGATTTGGGGTCAAATCCTAAAACATCATAAAGCCAGTGAGAGGTTTTAGATAGGACAGAAATATGATCAGCTTTCTATTTTGAGAAGATCACTCTGGATTATATTTGGAATGGGGACAGGAGTGGGAAGAAGAGAGAATGCAAGGAGACTAGTGAAGAAATGACTACAAATGTTTAGGTAGGAGATAACGGCAGTAAGTGTGGAGAACACAGAAAGTTTGGAGAAGTATTTAGAAAGCAACACTGGCAGGCTAGGTTAACTATATGTGGATTGCTTGGCAGTAATTTCAGAAGAGTATCACTCTCATCATGCCTGAGAAGTAGCAAGTTAAAATGGGAAAACCAGGTTCGTGGAAGGAAAAGTATATTCATTTTTAAACTCTGCTGCTTTTTAGCTGTGTGGGCTTGGAGTTGTTATTTAACCTATCTGAGCTTGAATTTGGTTGCAAGTAACCCATGTTAATGTCACTCTATAAAGTGAAATGTGTGAGAAATATATTGACTTTCTCCAAATCAACCAACTGACTCTGGTTCCCCATTTCATTTGACTTGTGGGGAATTCAGTCTTTGTTATTTTGGGGGCTACCTTGGGTGTGGTTGGGCAAAAGTCCTGGAGTGTTACACAGTGTCAAGGCACCAGGGAGGCCTTGGGTCATCAGATGATGTATCTCCTGGTTATGACCAAGCCATGCCTTGTTTCAGAGTCCAGGATCTGCCACTTTTGTAACTGTCAGATGGAAAGGGTATCTTTGATGAAGTCCAGAGGTCATTTTCCAGGGGTCGGCTTCCTAAGCAGGCCTCCCGGGTCCCAAAAGATGAAATGCAGCCACCCAGTCCTTTCAGACAGGGATCAGAAAGAGGGGTGGTGTGCAACCAGGACAAACTACCTAGACTGCAGTCTGGAAGCAGGTCTGGGACCCAAGCACCCTCTCAGGGGAACCTCACTTTTTTCCTACCAGTCAGAACAAACTTTCAATGGGCCTTCTTGGAGGACTCACATACTTTCCATCTGGGGAAACTTTCCTGTGCATTTCATGGCATCTCAAATGCACCTCCTTCTTTCAGTCCCTGTGGGTCACTCGAGTAGTGTCCCAATGATCTCGCAATGAGAACACCTTCCCCGGGTAAAAGGTAGATCCAGCTAGAAGTCTGACACCTTTAGATTCTGGAAAGGTGATAAGTTTCAAGAAACGGGAAAAAAAAAATGTAACGACAGAACAATGTACTACAGATAGTATTTCTAAGGGCAGAGACGAGATCTAACTCTGCCAACCTTGGCTGAACACAGTGGCTGCCTGGACCTCGTGCTGTGTGTGAGAACCACAAGAACCAGATGAACAGGGTCCTGTTGAGGCCAAGGTTAATTTCTACCAGTTGGTGAAAGAGCAGTTGTTAAAAGAGAAAGTTCAGTAAGGCCCGAGTCTGCGCAGAGGGTTAATCCCGACAGGGAAACACAAAGACCCAAGGTAGGGTAAGGGTGAAAGATGAGCACATGTGTGTAATTTCTTTCCAGTAAGTATCACTCTCTTCCTACATGGCAGTATCTAGGCAGTTGGTTTTCTCCCCGGCGGTTTAAACCCAACAGGTAAAGTTAAGGAAACAGATAACAGATTTTTTTCCAGACTTGTTTTGAATTCCAGATGCTCTGGTCAGTTCTCAGCCCCTCCTCCACCACTGCCCCCATACCTGGGAGTGTGGGGTGGGGAGTGGGGAGTGGTGGAGAGGGAACAGCACTAGGCCAGAGGACTACACACTGGGTGAGACCCAGGCCTGGGAATTAACCTAGATGCAGGGCTGGCCTCCTGGCTCTAAGCTGCAGCCATAATGAACCACTGTGACATTTTAAAGCTATTAACTTGTGTTCTTCCTGTCCCTCTCTTTACCTCTTTTCCATCCAGTGTGTTCCTTTTCTCTCTCTCTCTCTCTCTTTTCCCCAATCAAACAAAAATCAGAAATATCATTAAGTCTCCTGGCTTTGGTTTCCAAAACTCTAACCCCACTGAGATTAAACTAAATGCCCCCGAGGGAAACATCAGGAGAACGAGGGATAGTTATTACACATGGCGTTTGTCTCAACAATCAGTGGTTTAATAAAGAAGAGTTTCTTTTTTTCTTACACAGCAGGAAGTCCTGAGGTAGAGCTTTGTTCTTTGGGTTCAGTGGCTCTTTGATGTCGAGTTCCGAGTTCTAGTGGGCAGCTCTGAGTTTTTTCTGCTTTCCCATCTTGGCTGCAGCAATGCTGTCAGTACCCTACCCATAACCCCCTTGGCATGTACCATGTTCATGAATGCGGACCCAGCCTCAAACTGCTGGTGACCTATCCCACCCACGCTCCTTGCTGAGGCTTCTCTGGCCACTAGAATCTCTGGGATCAGCAATCAAGCCAAAGCTGATGGGAACAGCTGAGTAAATCCCACTCTACCCTTGAAGAGGCAGGAGCTCACTGTGAAGTTATATTCTACGTTGCTTCCCAGTGAGATTATGCCTCAGTTACCTACAAGGGAACTTGCCTGGTAACTATCATTTATTGGCTTCTTGCCTTTCGCATTGTCACTTCCCCAATCCCAATCAATGTTGCCTGGGAACATCTTCCAAACCAACTCCTGATGCTCAAGGGCTTGTTTCAGAATCGACTTCGCGGGGAGCTCAAACTAGAACATGGCGTGAATGAGGACAGCAACTGAAGCTCTCTCTTCCTGCTTCCCTGACCCGGGCTGAGGAGGCCGGCTCCTCTCCCTCCAAGCCGAGCCCTCTGCAGACTCCCCTGATGGCCTATTGGCCCAGACTGGGTCGCGTGGGCTCTCCTGTCCGAGAGGCCCAAGAGCACGCACCTGGCCGAAGGTGGGTGAGAGATGCGGGCAGGGCTGGGCCTCGGCTGTGGCTTTACCCAATGCATCGGTTTGGATGAAGCTCAGCAACAAGGGACGGGAAACCCCAAACAAGAATGCTGTTTAGACAACATAGAAATGTATTTCGCTCTCTCCCATAAAAACGGAGAGGTGGTCGCTGCCTGTTGGTTAGTGGACCCGACTTGTTCGTTGCTCCACGAGGCACGGCTTCCAGTGTCCACACCAGCACGTGGTTTTCGGCGCAGCACGCCCTGTACTCTTGTCTGCATTACTTCGTATAATCCTCTTAATCTGGGAGGTAAATGCTCTTTTTTCCTCTGTTTCACAGGGAAGGAAGTGGAGATACGGAGAGGTTAAGTTACTTGCCTGCGGCTAGGTGGCAGAGCCCAGGTTATTCTGGATCCAAAGTTTATGCTTTTCAGCCACGTTTTTAAAACAACATCTTCCTACCCAGGAACATGCTTATCTCTGCATGTATTTAGGTCTTCTTTAATTTCTTGTACATCTTTTCTTAAACTTACTACTACTAGCCTCTCTATTTTGCTGTGGTTACTGGCATCATTTTGGAAATTAACTACTCTTTGTGGCTGGAATATCTAAATATAATTCTTTTTTTTGTGTGTATGGACTTTATATCCAGACATCTTACTAAACTTTTAATTATAATTATAATTTGTCTGGAAAAATCTCGAGTTTTCTAGCAAATATTTGTTATCTGTGAATAAACCCAATTTTGTTTCTAACTTTTCTACTCCTGATGTTTGTCTGTGTGTCTTCTCTCCATTCTCACTCCCTCCCTTCCCCTCTGCCCGCTTCCTTCCCTTCCTTCCTTCTCTTAACTGCACTGGCTACAACCCCTAGTGTGTGGACTAGAGAGCATCTTTTTTTCTGTTTATTTGGTTAAAGAAATTTCTCTCCATTCCTAGTTTGCCAAGGATTTTTCACAAATGTTTTTTCTTTCTTTCTTTTCTTTTTCTTAAAGATTTTATTTATTTGTCGGAGAGAGAGAACAAGCAGGGAGAGTAGCAGAAGCAGAGGGAGAAGCAGACTCCCTGCTGAGCAGGGAGCCTGATGTGGGCCACCCAGGCATCCCCACGAATGTTTTTTCTATAATTATTGAGAATATATTATTTTTCTTTTTTTAATCTGTTAATGTAATGAATTACATTACTCTGTTAATGTAATGAATTACAAAACTTAATACTAAGGGGCGCCTGGGTGGCTCGGTCGGTTAAGCATCTGCCTTTGGCTCAGGTCATGATCCCAGGGTCCTGGAATGGAGCCCCAGATCAGGCTCTCTGCTCGGTGGGGAGCCTGTTTCTCCCTCTTCCTCTGCTGCTCCCCCTGCTTGTGGTCTCTCGCTCTGTCAAATAAATAAAATCTTTTAAAAAATTAATAAATAAAACTTAATGTTAGATGAAACTTGTATTCCAGAGATAAACTGGACTTGATTATACTGTATTTTCTTTTGTCTACATTACTGGATCACTTTGCTAATATTTTGTTTGGGATTTTGCACCCATGTTCAGGCATGATACTGTCCGTTCTCCTTCTTGTACCATCTGTCGTATCTAGTCTTGTTACCACGGTGGCTCCAGCCTCACAGAGTGAACTGAGGAATGTTTCTTCCTTTCGTATTCCTTTGAAGTCTTGTATTAAATTTGAATTATCTGTTCCTTGAAAGCTTAGTAAAATTTTCTTGTAGGTATGGTGATTTGTTTTATATTTTAAACATTGTCTTCATTTTTGTTTTTAAATAATTTCAGCTTATAGAAAAGTTGTAAGTACACTACAAAGAACTCCCATATATTCTTTACCCACATTTCCCAGTTGTTAACATTTTATCATATTTACCTTGTTATTCTCATTACAGTACATTTTTCTGAACAACTTGAAAATATGTTGTAGATGTGGAGTTCCATTACCTCTTAATACTTTAGCGTATACTTTTACCTAAAAACAAAAACACTCCCCTGAGTAATCGGATAAAACCAACAAAATAAATGTATTTTCCTGTATTTTCGTCTATCCACAGACTATTTTCAGATCTCACTGGCTGTCCCAGTGATGTCCTTTACTGGTCCAGGATCCAATCCAAGCTTAGAATTGTACCTGGTTGTTATGTCTCTTTATTCTTTTCAATCTGGAACAGTTTGTCTGTCTTTCATAACCCTGACATTTTGAAAAAACAAGCCAGTTACTTTGTAGATTGTGTTGAAATTTGGGTTTGCCCAAATGATCCTTCATAATTAGATTTAAGCTATGCATTGTCGGCAGAAAAAAAACAAGCAGGTGCTGTGTTTTTCTCAGTGTAACATATAAAAAAGCACATAATGTCGATCTGTTCCATTGCTGGTGACATTAGCTTTTCATTTTATTTTATTTTATTTTATTTTTTAAAATCTCTTTTCAGCGTAACAGTATTCATTGTTTTTGCACCACACCCAGTGCTCCATGCAATACGTGCCCTCCCTAATACCCACCACCTTGTTCCCCCAGCCTCCCATCCCCCGCCCCTTCAAGACCCTCAGGATGTTTTTCAGAGTCCATAGTCTCTCATGGTTCATCTCCCCTTCCAATCTGCCTCAACTCCCTTCTCCACTCCATCTCCCCATGTCCTCCATTTGTTATGCTCCACAAATAAGTGAAACCATATGATAATTGGTTCTCTCTGCTTGACTTATTTCACTCAGCATAATCTCTTCCAGTCCCGTCCATGTTGCTACAAAAGTTGGGTATTCATCGTTTCTGATGGAGGCATAATACTCAATAGTGTATATGGACCACATCTTCCTTACCCATTCGTCCGTTGAAGGGCATCTTGGTTCTTTCCACAGTTTGGCGACCGTGGCCATTGCTGCTATAAACATTGGGATACAGATGTCCCTTCTTCTCACTACATCTGTATCTTTGGGGTAAATACCCAGTAGTGCAATTGCAGGGTCATAGGGAAGCTGACATTAGCTTTTGATTAAGCTAAGATCTCCCAATTTTTGCCACTGTTAATTAGTATTTCAGACTATTGATTAATAAGTAATCAATGACTATTTTTGTGAAGAGATACTTTAGACTATATAGACATCTTGTTCTCCATTCAACTTTCACCTATACATTTTAGAATTTATTGATGATTCTTGTCTGAGTCATTTATTACTATTATGATAGTTGTCAGTTGGTGATTTTCTGATTCTGTCATTCCCTCCACATTTATTTGTTGGCATACTACTAAAAGATAGAGCTTTATTTTGCCATTTGTTTATCTGTTAATTTATTTGTATTACAATAGACTCTTGGATTTTTATTTTATTCAATAGGTTATAATCTGATGCAAGGGCTTACGTAAATCAAAATTATTTTTATAGCATAAACTATACCATATTTGAGTGGGAACCTCCTAATACTGGCTTTATGCCCTGTTGACATGCCCCCATAATTCTTTGAGCACTTCATTGTTTCTTGGCACAATAGGATGTTCCAGACCTATTTCTAGTTTCTCTACCCCAGCCCTGGAATCAGTCATTTCGCATGCAAAATGGAGAGGACAGAACCTTCCAGTGACAATAGGCATGTTCTCTATACATGTGTTCCTTTACTTCCCAGAGGACAGAACTATTGACCAAAGGTTTCCTTGAAAAATGGAGTCAGGGTATGGATTGTGAGGGCGAGGGGGGTGTCAGACTGAAGATGTATTTATTTAATCTATGAAATGGAGGCACACATTTGGTGGGAATAACAGATTGGTATTCCTTGGAAGTAAATTAAACTTAAATCTATTAAACATTAAAATGCACATATCCTTTGATATAAGAATTTTCACTACTAGGAATATAATGTCACTTTAACTTGTGCAAAGGACTTACATCCAAATTATCAGTTGTAGTATTGTTTAGAAACAATCTAGGGCCCCTGAATGACTCAGTTGGTTAAGCAACTACCTTCCGCTCAGGTCATGTTTCTGGAGTCCCAGGATCCAGTCCCACATCAGGCTCCCTGCTTAGTGGGGAGTCTGCTTCTCCCTCTGACCTTTCCCCTTCTCATGCTCTTTCTCTCTTTCATTCTCTCTCTCTCTCTCCCTCTCTCTCTCAAATAAATAAATAAATAAATAAAAGAAAAAATCTAAATGCCCATTACTAAGGGACTGGTTAAATAAAGACACAGAATATCAGCTGATATTCAAAAGAATAAGTTAGTTATAAACCAAAGAAGAATGACTTCCAAGGTGAATTTTTAACCACTTGTTTAAAAGTTATACAGAAGGGGTGCCTGTGTGGCTCAGTCAGTTAAGCATCTGCCTTTGGCTCAGATCATGATCCCAGGGTCCTGGGATCAAGCCTCACATTGGGCTCCCTGCTCAGTGGGGAGCCTGCTTCTCCCTCTCCCTCTGCCCTCCACTCATGTTTGCTCTCTCTCTCTCTACTTCTATCTCTCTCCAATAAATAGATCTTAAAAAAAAAAAAAGCTATACAGATATACAGAAAAACTATCCATATATATATATCTTTTTATCCATCATCCCAGGAAGGACATATAAGAAATGGTAATAGTAGGCAGTTGTGGTTAAACCATTTGGGGCCACCCCTACTGCTGAGGGGGCCATACCAGCTCAGGAGTCTGATAGATAAAATCTGCTTAGCATCACCTGTGATAGGAAAAAATGTGCAGTCCTTTAGCCCTTATCCCTTTGTGTCCAGAAAATTCTACCCTACTACCATGAAAAGAATTGAGAACAGCATGATCAGATTAAGCAAACAGGCTGGAAAGCCAGGCTGTCTGGGTTGCACTTCCAGGTCCACTGCTCATAAATTACGTAACCTTGGGCAAGTTACAGAGCTTCTCCGTGATAAAAGATTGTCTAGAAATGAGGATGGTGAACAGAACATATTCAGAGAGTTGTAGGGGATTCGAGTGAGTAAATATATGCAGGAAATCTGGTTTCTGGAACACAGTAACCACTAAAAAAAGGTGAGCTATTATTAGTAGTATTATTAGGCCCAGCGAGGAAAGGATAACAGTCTCTAAGTCTGACAATCTTTTTTTTTTTATTTGTTTATTTTTATTGTGGTCAATTAGAGGACTCCAGCAGTGTAAAGGAAACTTGCTTTTCACTGTATAAACACAAGTCATTTTTCATTGTTGTTGTTGTTGTTATATCACGAGCATGATTTCCTCTAGGGGAAAAAGAATTATTCTGCTGGATTTAAAAGAGAAAAGAAGAGAAGAAAATCCAGTAATGGTAATTCAGATGAGCTCCCCAGCTCCACCCAAAGGTACACTAGGGCAAAGCATTCATTCATTCATGAGCATGAGGGCCAGGTTCCCTCTTCCCTGCATAGAATTGGTTCAAGGCACCCAAACTTCCTATGCATTTCCCCCCTTTTTGTTAATTCTGTCCAAAACCACAATGTAAGTGATTCACTTGGACCTGTCTTAGTTCGATCTGCATCAGGCCACAGTGCCCTGAGATTTCGTCCGGATGATCTTCATTGGATTTTGACTGCCCCGCACCCTGCAGTCCCGTCCATCCCAGCCTCACAGCCTGTTTCAGACCCCAGCACTTCTCACCCGGTCTCCAGGTCTCTACGCCTCTTTCCTCAAGTCCAGCCCTCGCACCGACAAGCAAAATCCTTTCCTGCTCAAAAGTTTTGTTGGCTTTCTCGAATACATGTAGAATTAAATACTGATTGAAAGTGAAATAAAATAATAACAAATTGAGGTTTTTGTGTAATACTCTGGTAAGAATTAAAAAGACGGGCCCATTAGGGTATTGATACTGAGAAATAATTCTCATACACTGTTAGTGAAATCAACCATTTCTTCTGGGGATAAATCAAGGAATATGGATCAGCGTTTTAATGTGCATGCCCTTTGCCTCAGCAGCTCCCCTTCTGGGAATTTAACTTAAAATAATCTAAGTACAGGGCACCTCCGTGGCTCAGTGGATTAAGTGTCTGCCTTCTGCTCGGGTCATCAAGTACCCGCATCAGGCTCTCTGCTCAGCAGGGAGCCTGCTTCTCCCTCCCCCACTGCCTGCTGTTCTGCCTACTTGTGCACTCTCTCTCTCTTTCTGTCAGATAGATAAATAAAATCTTTTAAAAAATAATAATCTAAATACACAAAGATGTATACATAGGATACAAGGATCGAATGTAGCTTTAAATGGTAATGACAGAGGACTGGTTATTTCTTTTCTTTTTTTTTTTTAAGATTTTATTTGTTTATTTGACAGAGATCACAAGTAGGCAGAGAGATGGGGGAAGCAGGCTCCCCGCTGAGCAAAGAGCCAGATACAGGGCTCGATCCCAGGACCCTGGGATCATGACCTGAGCCGAAGACAGAGGTTTTAACCCACTGAGCCACCCAAGCGCCCCTGGTTACTTCTTTATGATGTATTATACGACAAAGCACTATGCACCCATTAAAATGATTATACAGATTTATATTTATTGACATGGAAAATATCTATTGTATAAAACAATGTGTGGCACATGGTAGATGTTTAATAAATGTTTATTGAATGAATGAATGTTTATAGTAGGTAAAAAAAAAAAGTTATGAAACGGCATATACATTCTCCTATTTTTTGTTTTTAAAAATCCGAATCTCAGGGCACCTGGGTGGCTCATGGGTTAAAGCCTCTGCCTTTGGCTGGGGTCATGATCCCAGGATCTTGGGATAGAGTCCCGTATTGGGCTCTCTGCTCAGCAGGGAGCCTGCTTCCCCTGTCTCTCTCTGCCTGCAGCTCTGCCTATTTGTGATCTCTGTCTGTCAAATAAATAAGATCTTTTTAAAAAGAAAAAAATCCTTGTCTCTCTTTTTTTTTTTTTTAAGATTTTATTTATTTATTTGACAGAGATCACAAGTAGGCAGAGAGGCAGGCAGAGAGAGAGAGGGAAGCAGGCTCCCTGCCGAGCAGAGAGCCCGATGTGGGGCTGGATCCCAGGACCCTGAGATCATGACCCGAACCAAAGGCAGAGGCTCAACCCACTGAACCACCCAGGCGCTCCCAAAAATCCATGTCTCTTGATGTTATATTAAATATATACATTAATCTTTCTTTCTGTCTACATTTGTCTTTCTGCACCTTACTATCTGAAAATACCCTGGAAAGATATTGACAAAACAGTGGAAAGTAATGTCAGGAGAACAGGTCATTTTGTTGTTGTTTTTTAAAAAGATATTATTTTTAAGTAATCTCTATACCTAGCACGGGACTCAAACCCACAACCCTTAGACTGAATGTTGAGTGCTCTACCAGCTGAGCCAGCCTGGCACCCTAAGAATAGGTTTTTCACTTTCTACTGATGGGACTTTGGTACAGCTTTAGTTTTTTTAAATCACGTATATTAATTTTTTATATATTTTGATGGTGAAAGAGTGAGTGTGGGTGGAATTTACAAATAATAAGGAATTTACTTGGATGATGGAAGTATAAATTCCTATCATCTTTACTTGGATAATTTGACATTGTGTTTCAAAATTCTAAAAACGTACATACCACCTGACAAGAAAAATCCTTCTTTTCAACAGAAGAGAAAAATACTTACAAGGGTCAAAAAAACAAAGTATAGTATAGATAGATGAGAGTGAACTCAGAGTAGACAGTCAGGTCTTCGCTTTCCTCCCCTCAGCCCTGGGGAGAGAAAGTGAGATTTAACTTCTGCTCCTAGATGGAAGGGGCTTGAAAAACAATAGGAAGTTTAATTAAGCGGAAGAACTTAAAGAGTTGTAATTCTTGCATAACTGAGTTTTTATCGAATATGACTGATTCTAAGATTTTAAAAAGAATGCATGAAAAAGGTTGAAGAATATATACCAAAATATTCATGTAGTGAATTTTTAAAAATGTATCCATTTCTTTGATTTCTTTTCTAGAATGAATAAGAATTACCTTTGGACTTGAAAAAAAATAGTTCTGCAGTCAAATGCTCTACCCCTTGAGCTATACCCCCGAAAAAAAATAGTTCTGTTAGGAATGCTTCTGAGCATGACTTTTCCTGCTTTGCCTTTAAAAACATTTTGTAAATCTGTCCACTTTGCTCCTACTGTGAAGGTATTTGTAATCGTAGCTGTTGACTTTGCCGAGCTGATCTTTTCCACTTTATATTAAATCTAGTTTTATGGGGATCTTTCTCTCATTTATGCTTTTGTTTTCCCATGTTCCCATGGTGAAGGCAGAAGTCGGCTCTAGAACCCGTTGTCATGGATATATAGCTAGCATTGAGTTGGCTTAAAAGAATGTGATGGCAGGATAATGCAACTATGCAGTCTTTGAGACAAAGTAGTCCTCTTTTTAAAAAATTAAGGGAGTGGGGAAAAAAAAAGTGACAGTGGTTTCCATAGAACGTGTTATGCTTTCATTGTTCTTTATTCAGTCACATGGCTATGAGGAGAGATGGCAGGTGGGATGAAGGTCAAACCTGGAGGTGACTCGGAGCCCTAGACAAAATTCCGACCTGACTTCCAACACTCGTCACTTGTCTGCTGTGTCTGAGGCCCTGGGAGCCCGAAATGACCTGGTAAGGCCTCCCAGTGTTCAGAATAATGCCCTAAATCCAACTTTCAAAATATTTAACAGTCAGGTTCCCCTGTCTTTCTCAGAGTAGTACATATTCTGAAAACAATAAGGTATTTAATTTACAGTTGATGAAATCAAGGGTTAGGTTAAAAGTTGACCAAGGTCACTTAGGTGGGTTGTGAGACCACAGAGATCCAATCCTGAGGTTTCCAGCTCTGGAGCGTTCATCACTACAGGACAGATACACAAGCAACAGTGGTTTGTGAAATGCCTCCCATGAGCAAGCACTGTGACAGCTGCTCATTTTATAGGGTTTTGAATTTCCCCACAACCTTGAAAGTCCGGGGGAGAATTAGTATTCCCATTAAACAGATGGTAAATGCAAGGCACAAAAAACATTTGTGATTGTCTCATAGGCCATAGCTGGTAAAGGGCAGATCTCAGGTTTGAACCCCAGCCTTCAGGTTCTATGTCAAATATTTTTGCATGAATTTTGAAAAATTTTGAGCATTAACATTATTCTTAAAATGGTACTGTCTGAAGGTCAGAATGTTGGTTACTTCTGGGATGGGACTAAGGATTGACTGGAAATGGGCATGAATGAACTCTGTAAGAAGGAAATGTTCTCTTTCTTTTTTTTTTTTTTTAATTTTTTCTATTTTTTTTAAAGATTTTATTTTATTTATTTGAGAGAGAGAGACAGTGAGAGAGAGCACGAGCGAGGAGAAGGTCAGAGAGCAAAGCAGACTCCCCATGGAGCTGGGAGCCTGATGTGGGACTCGATCCCGGGACTCCAGGATCACGCCCTGAGCTGAAGGCAGTCGTCCAACCAACTGCGCCACCCAGGCGTCCCATGTTCTCTTTCTTGATCAAGTCCTATAGTTACATCCACATGTAAAAAGTCACTGAATTGTACACTTAAGATTTATGTATTTTATCACATGTATGTATATCTCAATAAAGAAAACCACTTAAAGAAATACCACTTCTCGGGGTAAAGAATATCACTACTTGGGGTACCTGGGTGGCTCAGTGGGTTAAGCCTCTGCCTTCCGCTCAAGTCATGATGTCAGGGTCCTGGGATCGAGCCCCGCATGGGGCTCTCTGCTCAGCTGGGAACCTGCTTCAGCCTCTCTGCCTACTTGTGATCTCTGACTCTCTGTCAAATAAATAAATAAAATCTTAAAAAAATATCACTTCTTGTCCTATCCTAATGCAACTATGTGATGTGTTCTTTTCCACTTACTTTGAAAACACTTTTCCATATTGTTGCATAACATGCTTATTTGTCATTTTAAAATGATGATGATGACAGTTTCATAAATATTTTCCTATTCCTTTCACTTTGATGATGATTCTTTTTTTTCACTTTGATTCTTTTTTTTTTTTAAAGATTTTATTTATTTATTTGACAGACAGTGATCACGAGTAGGCAGAGAGCAGGCAGAGAGAGAGAGGGGGAAGCAGGCTCCCTGCTGAGCAGAGAGCCCGATGCGGAGCTCTATCCCAGGACCCTGGGATCATGACCTGAGCCGAAGGCAGAAGCTTTAACCCAGTGAGCCACCCAGGCGCCCCTTCACTTTGATTCTTTTTTTTTTTTTTTTTTAAAGATTTTATTTATTTATTTGAGAGAGAGAGAGACAGTGAGAGAGAGCATGAGCGAGGAGAAGGTCAGAGAGCGAAGCAGACTCCCCATGGAGCTGGGAGCCTGATGTGGGACTCGATCCCGGGACTCCAGGATCACGCCCTGAGCCGAAGGCAGTCGTCCAACCAACTGAGCCACCCAGGCGTCCCCACTTTGATTCTTAAAGCCCTTCTGCAAGGTAGGAAAGGCCAGCATTATTATCCTCATTTAGTAAATAAAAGGAAATAAGACTCAGAAATGAACTAATTTTACTTGTGATTTTCAAGATTTTTTCCTTTAAAGATTTTATTTATTTATTTGAAAGAGAGAGAGACACAACAAGAGAGGGAACACAAGAAGGAGAAGCAGGCTTCCTGCCCAGCAGGGAGCCTGATGCGGGGCTGGATCCCAGGACCCTGGGATCATGATCTAAGCTGAAGGCAGAGGCTTAACGACTGAGCCACCCAGGTGTCCCTCAAGCTGTTTCTAAAAAATATTAGAGGTGGCCATTAAGGGGTTTGTTCAAAGCCATGAAGCATTCGGGACAGAAGTAAAGTGAGCTTTGGTTTTCGTGCTCATTCCTCTGGGCCACAAGTTCCCATAGCTACCTCCCATCCGTGCCTCTGACAGAGGTCAGTACTGGGGCTCAGTTCAACTGTCCACATGCCACCTGGGGCATCAAACTGGCCTCTGGTTCTAAATTTAAGGAGAGAAGAGAAGAAAAGAATATGCAGCACAGTTCCATGTCTAAGATTCTCATCACCTTTTTAAAATTACATGAACTATACATTTTAATTGTAGAAGAGTCTGGAATACAGATTAGCCAAAAATTCAAATAATAATCAGCAAAACAGCACTGCTCACACATAGCTACTGTTAATATTTTGGCATATATCCTTGTAGACTTTCCACAGTGTTATTGTATCTGCATAACTCTTTGCAGTTTCTTTAGCTTAGCAGCCTATCAGCAACATTGGTCCATATTTATATATATAAATCTTCATCACCCTTCACAGAGTTCTCATGATATAACTACATATTTCTCAGGATGTAACTGGCCCTCTATTTTGAACAGCATAGATTATTTCTAATTTTTCTTTATTACAAATAAGGCTTTTGAGTAATCTTTTTTTTTTTTTTAAAGATTTTATTTATTTGACAGAGAGAGATCACAAGCAGGCAGAGAGGCAGGCAGAGAGAGGGGGGACGCAGGCTCTCCTTCAAGCAGAGAGCCTGATGCAGGGCTCGATCCCAGAACTCTGAGATCATGACCCGAGCTGAAGGCAGAGGCTTAACCCACTGAGCCACCCAGGCGCCTCCTCCTTTTGAGTAATCTTAAATGTGCATTTTTCTAATGTTTGATTATTTTCTCAGAATGCATTTCTAGAAATAATTGCCTGAATCAAAGTTCTAGTTTAAATTTTTTTGAACATTTTAAAATTACACTAAACATATTATATCAATAGTAAAGACGATTCATGAAATATTATCATTTTAATTCTAACAAAATTTTCTGATTTTTTTCTTTTCAAATCTTGTCTCTAAACATAAGTGATTTATGTGGTTACAGCATACTTACTGTTTTGTCTTTTTTATTATAACTTTTTTTTTTTTAATTTGACAGAGAGAGGTCACAAGTAGGCAGAGAGGCAGGCAGAGAGAGAGAGAGAGGAGGAAGCAGGCTCCCTGCTGAGCAGAGAGCCCGATGCGGGACTCGAACCCAGGACCCTGAGATCATGACCTGAGCCGAAGGCAGCGGCTTAACCCACTGAGCCACCCAGGCGCCCATTTTTTATTATAACTTTTTAAAAAAAGTAATCTCTATACCCAACATGGGGCTCAAACTCATCACCCTGAGATCGAGAGTCTCATGTTCTACTGACTCATCTAGCCAGGTGCTCCTATTATAACTTTATTATAATTTATTAGCACCTACTTTTTATAATTTTCATTTTTCATGGCCGTATACTAGTTTATCAACTTCAGACAATTTTAACAATCCATTCTTGGGCATTAAGATTGTTTTCAGTTCTTCAGTGTTATGGTATAATAAATACCTGAGGCATTTAACCTTTTTTCTTTTTTAGAAATTTTGTTTATTAATTTGACAGAGAGAGAGAGAGAGAGCACAAGCAGGGGGAGTAGCAGGAAGAGAGAGACAGAGAAGCAGATTCCCTGCTGAGCAAGGCCCCCCCCATTTCCCCCGCCCCCGGATCATGACCTGAGCCAAACACAGATACTTAACTGCCTGAGCTATCCAGACCTCCTAGCTTTTTCTTTTTGAGAATGATTTCCTTATGGACAGTTACTCCAAAGTGATATTACTGGGTTCAAGAACATTATTTTTAGGGACGCCTGGGTGGCTCAGTTGGTTGGACGACTGCCTTCGGCTAGGGTCATGATCCTGGAGTCCCGGGATCGAGTCCCACATCGGGCTCCCAGCTCCACAGGGAGTCTGCTTCTCTCTCTGACCTTCTCCTTGCTCATGCTCTCTCTCACCGTCTCTCTCTCAAATAAATAAATAAATAAAATCTTAAAAAAAAAAAAAAACATTATTTTTAGATCATAATACATTTTACTAGATTAATCCAAAGAAATGATCCCACTTCCCCAAATACCAACAGCACTAACCCCATCTCTCCCTGGTAAGTCTTCCCACTGACATGCTTGGTTGTAAGGATTCTTCTCTGCACCATCCTCGGTGGGGTCATACTATGGTGTCCTACCCCTATTCTTATCACAGATCCAAACCCAAACTCAAAAAGAGTCACAAACGCATGTGTTGTCCCTATGGCCCCTACTTCACAAAGAAATAAAAATAATTTGAAAGTTTTAAAAATGGAGTCATGAGTAGGAGTGCAGTACGTGTTATATTTTTGCTGATTCTTAATGTATACAGCAGGCCCTTCTGCTCCAATCTGTGGAGGATACAGTCTAAGACTCCCAATAGATGCCCAAAACCATGGATAGTACAGAACCGTAAATATATTGTGTTCTTTCCTATGTATACACATCTATAATAAAGTTTAATTTATAAATTAGGTACAGCAAGAGCTTAATAACAATACTAATAAAATAGAATGAGTATAATAATATGTTATAGTAAAAGTTATATGTATGTAGTCTTTCTCACAGACTGTCAGACTGTACCCTTCTTGTGATGACATGAGATGGTAAAACGCCTCCATGATGAGACAAAGTGAGGGGAGTGACAGGGGCACTGTGATGTGGATTCAGGCTACTGTACATGTCAGGAGGAGGATTATCTGCCCCCTGACGACTGTTGACCCTGGTCACTGAAACCTCAGAAAGCAAACTACAGATAAGGGGGACTGTGGTGTTAGAGGTCTGGTTTGTCACAGGCATCATTCTGACAGTTGTTTGTGTTTTGCCATTGGGATGGTTTACTGGGCAGAGAAACATGTCTTGATTTTTATTTTGTTTCTTTTTATTATAAAAATGATATGTGCCATACAGAAGACACAGCAAAGCAAATATCCACCATTTAATAGTTTTGTAGAAGTAGGAGTTCAATAGATAATTGTTGAGTGGGTCCCCAACCTCTGGAGGACAGATGAGAGGAGATGCTCAAATGTTTTCTCTCTCTTCTTTCTCAACAGACATCCTCAACCTCGTGTAGTGTCATGGGTTTAATGAGACTAGATGGATGTTAATACTCCTTTAATAAAGGGATAAACACTATAGAACTCTCGAATGAGATGCCATTCCTCCTTTAAGGAATATTCATTTGTTTGATTTTCTCTCCTGGGTTTATGTATTTTTCCCCCCATGTTGGTGGTCTAGCAAAACTAGATTCTTCTTGTTTTCCAAGAGTTGTCTCACGGAAATCAAGGAAGACATTTGGATTAGGTGTCTATCACTGCAGAATGAATTTCTCCAAAATGAAGCAGCAAAAACAGACGTTGCCATCTTTTACAACCTAATCTTGGCAGGGGCACACCATCCCTCTACCGCCCGCTTGCTTTCGATCTCACAGACCAAGGCTAGTACCAAGTGGAGGAGAACTACCTATGGGTATGAATGCCAGGAGACAGAGTTGGCAGGGGCTATCTTGGAGGCTGGCTAGGACAGCAATGAACCAACGCAGCTTGCCTATGCCTCCAGAAGATCAATAGAAATGGGGGAACACAATTTTATTGTTAAACAATAAGCTTTCTGCTTAAGTACTTAAGCTTAAGTACTTCCTACTCAGTCACTTTGGGAATTATGAACTTACCCATGGTTTGCCAAGCCCTGTGTGGTTTATGGAGGCATATACTGTGGGAAGTGGATGTTTTCTTGCTGTTTGGTGATATTTAATTGGCATATTGACACATTTTTTGTTGTGCTTATCTAACATTGGGATGTTGTCTACAATGCACCGTTGGTATTAGTTACTTCATTATAAGGTTTCTATTTCTCTACTATGGTAACTATTGTAATAGAAGTTCCTCTATCTACTTATAAGATTACTGGTGGTGTGTGTGTGTGTGTGTGTGTGTGCTTTATACATTATATCATTTTTCTTTTCCCTGAAGGTAATATTAGAAACATGTTAATAGGCGCTAACACTAATAACATTTATGACATCTTTTCATAGTCTTTGTTTCACTGTGGGCATTTGCATGACTATAAAAATGCTGCTGTAGAGTTTACTCTTAAATTTGCCTCTGTGCCTAAATAAATGTTTCTATTAGGTAACACAATGTAACTTAAAAATCTATAGTTGAAAAGTATTTACAATTAATATTCTATAAACGAGGATGAAAGATTATGGAAAAAGTATTAACACTTTTGTTTTCAGCTTGTATCCTGTGGTCCTAGGATTCTGTTTCTTGTAAAGGATATAAATGCCCTTATATAAAGGCTATTCACTGTGATGGTAATAATGCAACCTTGGGTTAAAAAGGAACTGTAAATAGAAACTGACATTCTGTTTGCTTAATGGTATAGTTTTCTTTTTGTTTTCTATAATTTTGAATAATTCAAGTATTACTATATGCCATCCAAGGAAATATACCCACTGTTGCAGGACTCAAGGAATTCCTTTCTGGGCCTTTATGCAAATGGAGAAATGACTACTGTGTTGTTTTTGTTTCCCACCCCCAGACAATCAGCTGTCCTTATTCTAGAGTTCTGTCATATAGCCAACAGTGTGTTATTGTCTGCTCAAGACTGTCTAGTAAGATAGTGTCTCCCCTAAATCTGAAACAGCCACACTCACCATCGACCTTTGACCTTTCTTCTACGAGCCCATTCCTATTTTCCCCATTAACAACTTGAGCTATCCTCCGCTCCACCAAGTCTTCCAGGTGGGGGGCACCTGCTGACCTTCTGCTTTAGTCTCTTTGTCCTCCACCTCCAATCATTAGCCCACCTGAATCTGACTCAGATCATCATTTCCTCTGCCCACAGCCTCCACTGCAATGCAACCCCCTGCAAGGGAGCATTCTCACCATGGAATGTTCCTCCCAACTCCAAACTGTCTGGGCTCTCATGGTGGCACGGATGACCTGGTGTATGCCTGTCTTCCAGCCACCACTTAGGATGATGGACACACAGCTTGGTGCCGTTTCCTGTATGTCCTCTCCCACAGACTAAACCATAGTCTCCTTAAAGCAAGAAGGGTTGGAAGAGGAATATACCTGGGATGTTCAGCCAGGAAGTGATCCCCCCCCCCCCCGCCAGGGGAAAAATGGCAACATCTGGAGATAGTTTGGGTTGTCAAAACTGGAAGGGTGCTACTGGTACCATGTGTGGAACAGGCCGTTCCATAAAGAACTGGGAGGCTCAAACGTCACTCACGCTAAGGTTGAGAAACACTGTCTCTAGTGCTTGCCAAGGCCCAGAAGGATATTGTCCTCCTCCTTTTCCATACAAGGACACTTTTCTTTTCTTGGCTCTCTTTTCCAGGAACTGAAGCTGAGAACAGTTACTTGCCCTACTTCCACCATATAGTGGAAAGAGAATTTGCACTCATGTATCTCAGCTTAGAGAAACGGTGGCCTTTCTTCTGCTTGCTTCTCAGGGAGAAGGTCTCCACTGACTGCCAGTTAGGAACTTGTAGGGCAGGACAGAGAGGACCCAGGCTAGTGCTGTTCAAACTGCAGTGCTGTTCAAACTATTAGTGGGTTGTACGTGAAATTAGTGGTGGTGTGTGACCAGCAAAATAATAATAATTATCATAATAAAAGACAACAAAACAGATCAGAAAACATGTAGAAGTATTATTTTGTGAAACTGTAGTTCTGGACACATGTGCAGGGGGGTACATATATTCTGTTGTATCCTAATGTAAAATTTCCTATTAAGATTTGCCATTAGGGAACCTGGATGGCTCAGGCGGTTGTCTGCCTTCGGCTCAGGTCGTGATCCTGGAATCCCAGGATGGAGCCCTGCATTGGGCTCCCGGCTCGGTGGGGAGTCTGCTTCTCCTTCTGACACCTCCCTCTTGTGCGCTCTCTCAAATAAATAAATCTTAAAAAAGAAAAAAAAAAAAGATTTGCCTGACAATGTTTGACAGATCTGCTCCAGTGTTGCTGAGTTGTGGGTATAGTCCATTAAGAAAGACTTAGCCATGAGCTCGAGGGTATGTATGATTTTCTGTACCCCAAGGCCAGTTTGACTCAAGCCAGGGAAGATAGGAAGGAAAAGGTGCTGCTGAGTGTGGAACTGGAGCCAGTCCTGGCTCTCATTCATTCCCCACGTATCTGCCAAACATCTGCTTGTCCTTGGGCTTATTCTAGGCGGTAAAGCTTAGTGGGCAGCACAACAGTTAAGCTCAAGTGGACTCATATTCTGGTGGGGGAAGGCTGGCCGTAGTGAGGCAGGGAGAAGAGGGAAAGTCCTGGCCTTTTGGGGGACTGCTGTGCTTCCCGGGCGCTTCCTGCCCCCTCCACTCCCAGCCCACTCTCAGCCCACACTGGGCGCCCCAGGATTCCATTTCATGTCTCCCTTCACACTTAATGCAACAACCAACCTCAGTACCCATGGAAATGAGAAACAGGAACAAGTAAAGAGAAGAGCTGGGACGGAGACAGAGGGAACAGGTAATGTGATCCCCAAACCTTACTATTTACTAGAGTTTTAAAAAAAATACTGTGAAGATGCTTCAGAACTGCCATCAGGAGATGATAAGTCGTAGACCTTTTAGCCCCCTAGTTAAAAATTAGACTTGTCCTTTCTCCTGTGGGTTTTTTTGTTGGATGAGTGGAATTCTTCCTCCCTCCTAATTTTTTTTTAAAAAAGATTTTATTTATTTATTTGACAGAGAATGAGAGCACAAGCAGGGGGAGTGGTAGGCAGAGGGAGAGAAAGAGAAGCAATGGATTCTGTATGTGGGAAGAAAAGGGCTATGAATTCCTGATGTGCTGTCTGTAAATAATCAGAGCAGGGGTTCCTTTGTTGCTGGGATGTAGTAACACTGTGTGATGCACATGCACTGCTGTATTAGAGATATTATTTGGGATTTTATGAGATGTTACCTACATACATGAACTGCATCTGTCTAGGGCTAAATATGGAGTAAGTGGGTAAGGACATTGCAAAGCTTGAACCTATAAAGTTAGATGGAAATAGTCTTCAGGCTCTGGGAGCACATGGCTGCATGTGGTGCTTGAACAGGTAACTAGTTGAGATTTTATTCCTATCTTTGACAAATGGTTAATCAGAACAGGTTGGGTGTGGGCTAGGAACAGAGGCTCAAACAGAGAGCAAGAGACAGTTCCTGCCTCCGTGGAGGGCTTGTCATAAGACAGAAGATAGGAAGACAGTTATAATACTGTGAGAGGTAAGGGGATTTTGGGGGTGGGCAGGAAGCTCACGGTAGGAAGTCTGAACTCAGAAATGTATTTTTACGGGGAAAATGCAATTTATAGATAGTAACTGCTGGCAGAAAGAAGTAGGTAAGAAGTGGGGGAGGTTAAGTTAAAGAAGGGAGGGGAACTGAATGGCAGGGGATGGGCAGCCATTCTGTCAGACTTCAGTGGGCTTGTTGTAGCATCTTGAGCATCTTCTATGCTACACATGGGGGTACTGTGGCAATCACACAGTGATTTTTTTTCCTTCTAAATTTAGTCAGTCACTTTAGTACAAGGGTCCTTTCAATAAGCATGAAATATGAGGACTTTCAAATTTTCTGTCAAAGTCTAAGGACTTTTATGGCTTACAGTCTTCTAACTAGAGTCTTTATTTGTTGCTGCATAGGTAAAAGTTGGTAATAATAGTTAATTTGACATTTTAGGAGAAAGAATTCTTGAAATTCACCAGGTTGTTTTAGCTATTTATTTCAGGGTCTTCTTTGAGCTACTTTAGATATTGCTCTGCATTTTGATTTTGGGATTTGTTTTCTGGAGGGCAAGGAGAAAACAGTAAAAATCAACCCATGAACAAATAGTGAATAATGGGTTATTTTAAAATTTTCTGATGGAAACCTGCAAAATCTGCTAAAGTCTGAGAATCTTTGGAAGATGCATTTTATTCCGATTTCTTTCTCTTAACTGATACTTGGGTTTCCAGTCTGCAGGAAATCACTGGAGCCCCAGGAGGGTAGAACAATCTAACGGGGGCCCCAAAAGACCAACCCAGAATAGTACTGAATTCCAGTCTGTAGCCAAGAGTGAGGCTGTGAATGGAAAGCAAACTTGGGCCCTCTTGCTGGCAACATCATACATAGCATCTGGGTTCTCTGTAGCCTAAGATACTAGACTGTAGACACATCTTCATCTCCCTAATAACTGAGTCGGAAATTTGCCTGAAAGAATTTGTCGCCCCCAGCTAAGCTTTGTGGAGCTGAGGGCTTTCCAAGACTCAAGTGTTTACTCAATTCAGGTCACTGTGTGCCAAACACTTTCATTATAATTCTGTTAACTCTGTGAGATGGATAATATCGTGTTTTACAGATGTGACATCATACAAGCATGTGGAAGGGAACACATGGTGGCAAGAGTAGAACAGAACATTTCGAAGGCCGAAAATGATGGCATGATCAAATTGAAGAACTTCCGAAGAAGAAAAATAAGGGGTGTGATTTTCCTCTTATTGTTTTTTAAGTAAGAGCCTTCTTATGCCTCGGCTCCCCCCCACCCTTTTTCTTAAAGACAGCTTTATTGAGATACAATTTACACACCGTACAATTTACCCGCTTGATGTGTACAATTCAATGGCTTCAAATATATTCGTAGGTTTATGTGACCAGAGGTATGGCTCTTAAATGTGGCATAGTCTTTCGGGCTGGCTGAACAAGGGGTCACAATTCCATGGGTTTTCTTTTTTTTTTTAAAGATTTTATTTATTTATTTGAGAGAGACAGTGAGAGAGAGCATGAGCGAGGAGAAGGTCAGAGAGCGAAGCAGACTCCCCATGGAGCTGGGAGCCTGATGTGGGACTCGATCCCGGGACTCCAGGATCACGCTCTGAGCCGAAGGCAGTCGTCCAACCAACTGCGCCACCCAGGCGTCCCCCATGGGTTTTCTTCAGTCCTTTATTTTCAGGTCAACTGAGTGTTCTTACCAGTGCCCATCTTAAGATGTAAATGTCACCAGTCAGAGGTATCTGTCTAAAATAGACCTGGGTCCAGCATCTAGGGCAGTACTGAGCAAGAACAGAGCAAATGGCCAACACTATTTCATGATAATTGTACCATTTTTAATTTGAAACCGTTTGTTAAAAGGAATGGTGTTAATTTCCATCACGGATTTAGTTTGTCCTTGAAAATGAACGTATGTTCACAGTCTCTGGGTTCTTCTCACTGCTCCTCCCTTCCATTTCTTTCAGGTCAAAACAGGAAAACAGGACCATTCTAGTATTACTTTTCTTGGAATACATATATACACATATACATATATATACACATACATTTTCTTGGAATTACATGTGTGTATATATATATGGAATATATATATATACTGAATGGGGAACACAAGGTTGCTACTGAAGACAAGGTTTTAGACAGACAAATGAGAATGGAAAGAGAAATTATTAAGTTTAGAAAACAATGATAAGCAGAAGGAGGGTTATTATAAATTGTATGCAGTAAATTAAAGTATGGTTCATGTTGGGGGGGGGTGTACCTTGCCAGATCTATTTTATTAATTTAGGCACTTGACTCTCCAAACCACAATCCTTTAAATTAAAAAAATATACTTTACTCCTCCAGCCTTAATATATGATCCATAACTGAACTTACTCTATATTAGGGGTTTGATTTTTAAAAAAAAAAGATTTTGAGAGAGAGAGAGAGAGAGAGAGTGCTCGATCACAAGTAGGCAGAAGCAGGCAGGTGGGGGGGGGAGCAGGCTCCCTGCTGAGCAGGAAGCCAGATTCGGGCTCCATCCCAGGACCCTAAGATCATGACCTGAGTGGAAGGCAGAGGCTTAACCCACTGAGCCACCCAGGCGCCCCTGATTTTTTTTTTTTTTTTTAAGATTTTATTTATTTGAGAGACAGAGGGAGAGAGGGCACAAGTAGGCAGAGCAACAGGCAGAGAGGGGGAGGCAGACACACACCCCCACCCCCATCCCCCGCTGAGCAGAGAGTCCCTGTGGGACTCCATCTCAGGACCCTGGGATCATGATCTGAGCTGAATGCGGACAGATGCTTAACCCACTGAGCCACCCATATGCCCTTAGGGGTTTGATTTTCTTTAAGCAGATCCTATTGTAGTTTTTAAGTGGTAGAAACACTACTATTAAAGTCTAAATTCAAATCCAGGGCCTTCCCTTCCTCCATTGACCTCTTCTAGGTGCCAGGGAAAAAGACAAATACTTCCCCCAGTGACCCCTACATTTCAGAAGGGGAGAAAACAAAGTTTGAGGCCTTCTCTGCCCTTATTTGCATAACAAACACCTGCAGAGAGCCAAATACCCTATTTGTGATAAAATAAGAATGCACTGTAATTTAAGAATGCTCTCCAATTAGAAGACGTAATGTCTGGTGCTAGAAATTTGCTGAGCCTGACTTTCTGGGGAGAAAAAGTGGGATTCTGGGGTAAAACGGAGTTAGTTACCCCTTGTTGTTGCCACTCTGAAACTGCAAGAAAGCTGAAGCATTCCCACTGCAAAATGTCCAAGTTCTTATCCCTTTCAGCACATCTAAGTTTTTATTACCGCACTCAAAATTTTCCTAGTGCAGAGGTATCAGATATCCAGGAGCATGAAAGAGACCTGAGGATGAGAAAGTGTAACAGGAACCTCATTGTGACACTATGCAAGAAAGGAATTCACTTTAAAGGGAGTCCATCCTGGGATCTAAAGGTTTCAGTTCCCAAGCTACCAACATGCCTTGTTGAGTGCTGGCATGGATCCCGAATGCAGTATGCATCTTCTTTGGTTTACCAGTCTCATTCTCACATTCCCCAATGCCCATTTTTGTCTAGACTTTCCTTCTTCATATCTCCCCTTTCTCTTCCCACTTTTCCCCTACTGCTCATCAAAATGGCTTAGAGCTTTGAGACACCGAAAAGTGGCTCTGGAGCTGTAAAAATACCAGCTTATTATGCCAGAACAACCACTTCAGGATATTAAGTTAGGGTGTTGTCAGTGCCCAAAAAAAGTGCTGGGGCGGGGGGTGGGGGGATAGGTGGGAATCAGAGGATAGCACTGAGCTTGATCCTTAAATACACTGAAATAAATGTAAGGGAAAAAGGCTGCAGTGAAAAGTCACTTAGTATTAGTTTCAGTGTCCTTATTTTTCTCCTTTAGGAAGCTAATATGCAGAATTTTTGAGTAAGGATAGGCTTCATTTTTAAAAAGTAAAAATTCTCTGTACATTCACAGATCTGCAAGAGCAGCTTTAAATATCAATGTTCTTGTTCTGCTCTCCTAAGTCGATTTTTTTCCCCCAACACTCAAATTTAAGGAAAAGGGCAGATTTCAATCTTCATTTGAAAAAAGGGTAAGAGTTGATAGGAAGTTCTATGATGCTTCAGGACATAGCAATATTCACATTAGAAGTTTTCTAAAAAGCAAGGACAAAGGGTATTTTAAAAAGGTGCTTTCAAATAGGCTGATATTCTTTGCTTTAATTATACATTTTGATTATATTAAGCTTCCATCTTTTTTCTGAAAATGACTCTTCCGCAATTGATCCAATCCTATTTCCCCACACAACTGGTTCTAGTTGATAGTTCCAGAGAGGGCATTTGTGGACTCTTGGACAGCAGAGAGAAAACCTCATGCCACTGTAGAGGCAGACTTGGGGACTTGGGTGCTGCCAGCACCTGTTTTGGATTTGTGGAGATGAGTTCCAGAGAGCCAGCCACCAGAGAAGGTGAGTCTTGGGATTGTACCACTCCAGGGTCCCAGTCATCATTTTTTTTTTTTTTTTAAAGAAAGAGAGAGATTTATTTATTTGACAGGCAGAGATCACAAGTAGGCGAAGAGGCAGGCAGAGAGAGAGGAGGAAGCAGGCTCCCGGTCCCAGTCATCTTGAGGCTTACAGTGGAGACTGGCAATGACTTAACTGATCCTTCTTAAGTACAAGACATTCAGCTCTAGGTATTTTTCATGTTTCTCAGTTAATCCTGAAAATCCCATGAGATAAATACCATTAGGTCCTCTCAGCTTTATAGAGAATTCTGAGGCATAGGGAACTTAAGTTAACTGTAGTAGCTGAGCTGGGATTCAAACCCTTGCGGTCAAACTCCAGAGCCAGTGCTCTGAACTACATTATTATTTTGTCTCTAAGCCAGTGAGCAATTTCCCTTAATCAAACAAGTTTTGAGTTTGCTATCTTGTACTTTCAGCCAAATTATGTTAAGATGTATGCACTGTAGGTATACTAAGTAATACACTAATCAAAGTAAGGAAAAATACCTGAAAGTATGTCCAAAGCCACTTTATCTTCCTCCTTGAACTTGTTTCCCTTCCCTTTCTCACTAAATGACATTTTCATCCATACAAGATGAAATGAAATCTTGGGAGTCACTCTGGATCCCCTTCTTCCCAACTTCCACATGACCTCATTTTATATCCCAAACCACTTTATTCTACAATCACATACATGGCAGTTAAAATGGACAAAACCACATCTTTAAATCAGTTCCCTTCTCTTTATTCCCACAACTAATGCCCGAAGTCATACAAATGCCCTTAACCTTATTTAACCTTTTTGTGCCCTAGTATCTTCACCTGTAAAATGGGGTCAATCATACCTACCCTGCATAGGGCATTTGAGGAAGAATGGAAAACACTTAGCACAGTATTCAACAACTGTTAGGTATTTCTTTTAGGAACTAAACTCTTGTATGTGCTCATGGAGATTTACAATACTTTTATAGCAAAAACATGAACTGAAATGGAAGTCGTCAGATGAATACGACTTCGTATTTTTGCACTTCTCCAGGTGACTTTTCAACATAATATAAATTCTTAACGCCCACACACACACACACACACACACACAACCTCATCCCCACAAACCCAACAACCTTCAATCCCCCCCTCCTTATTCCCTATTAGCAGATATGTTACGGATTGCCATGTGTCTGAAAAGTATAGCACATTACACTAACATTTAAAATCAACTCCTTGATTATGTCAAATCAACTACTAGAACTTTAAGTTGTTAAAATAGCTCTTGTTCCGTGAATATTCAAAGGTACAAATTCATTTATTCATCAGAACATGAAAGAGTTAATGTATCTTATAGGTTACATACAAATATACATATTATTCATATTCCACTTCATATTAGATTCTTTTGCTTGATACCCAACTTTCATGTTGGTTTAATAAAACATAAAAATAATGCATATTGTAAGGATCAATTATAATTTAAGACAGCCACTCAGTGCTATCTATTAAAATACACACACACACACACACACACACACAGGAATATCAAAGTAGTATTAAACACTTCTCTTCATTAGGCTTCTAGGGAATGTAGCGAACGTAAGCTTATGGGTGGGTGTTTAAGACAAAAGAAACCTGAGTGGTTCTTTGTTAGATAGAAAAGAAAAATGTAATAATCAAAGCCCAGACTCCTAATTCTTTACATTTTTCTTTCCAACATTTATCTTTATTGCCTAGTTAATTAAGGTTCAAACTTGAAAGAAGAGCAAGGTAGTATATTAATAGTTACCCTAAAGGACTACTTCCCCTTACTGATTTTCTTACCTTGCATCCATGTTGTTTACTACATTAATACCTGAGCGGTATCAAGTATCAGGTCCTGTTAGAACCAAGAACCAGATTTCGGGCTTATAAACGAGAGATATATAATTTGTTTTCAAAAACAAAAGTAAAGCACAGGGAAGGGAAAGAGTAGTAAGGAATCACATTATTAAAACTTCAGAGGTTTTAGAAGTACCTTATTGATAATGGTAATAAACTGCAGGTCAGTGTTCCCTTCTGTCCTCAATGGTATTAAACCTAGGAATCTTGCCACACCAATACCTGTCCAGGTATTTGAACAGATTTCAGGCCCTTTATGAGAAAGAAAAACTTTAGTTTTAAACGCTGACCAACATTTTTATAGTGGTATATGGTTTTCTTTGATCCAAAGGATTAGGCAAACTTTGTTACCCACACATCTCACTTCGTCAGTGGTATTGATGTCCATCTTGGGGGTAAAAAATAAATAAATAAATAAAATAAAATAAAATCAGAAGGCTTCATCACAGTATCTAACAAAATCTGAATAAAGACTTTACTATAAAAATGACAGGGAAAATTAGGAAAATTTAGGACTATCCATAAAACTTCAGGACAGGAGAAACATTTTTCAACATGACAGGAAATCCAGAAGATGTCAAAACTGACAAGAGTTGACCATATAAAAATTTTTAAAAAGGTACAATCAAAAGATACCACAAATGTCAAAATATAGACACTGGGAAGAAATATTTGCAACACAAAAAATTTAGGTGTTAATATTCTCACTACAAAAATAAGTGCCAATTAAATTTTTTAATAAAATTAGCAGTTTATAGATGAGGAAATGCAAATAGCCGTTAAGCATTAAAAGAATGCTCAGAAAAGATCATGGACATGCCAAATTAAAACCATCAGACTGGCTAAAAAAAAAGTAAGATCAATATTATTAATTTACAGTACAAGTGGGGATATAGGATAATGGTGACCAATGGGGAGAGAAAATCACTGCAAGCTTGACTTCAGTAATACATGGTAACCTCTATCTATTTAAGTCTAACTACACATTATATGTAAGAACATTCACTACACTGATAGCAAAAAAATGACAACCTAACCTACCTACAGCGGTTGGTTAAGTTGGGAACTATTACACAGCAGGTGGCTATGCTACTGAAAATAAGACAAGGAAACAGATTTTACCATTAGAGCCCCGAGAAGGAACCAGTGGCCCTGCGTATAACTTTTCAGGTCAATGAGACAAATTAGATGGGGCACCTGGGTGGCTCAGTGGGTTAAGCCGCTGCCTTCGGCTCAGGTCATGATCTCGAGTTCCCAGAATCGAGTCCCGCATGGGGCTCTCTGCTCAGCAGGGAGCCTGCTTCCTCCTCTCTCTCTCTGCCTGCCTCTCTGCCTACTTGTGATCTCTCTCTGTCAAATAAATAAAATCTTAAAAAAAAAAAAAAAAAAAGAAACAAATTAGAGTTCTGACCTCCAGAGCTGATAGTAAATTTATGCTGTTTTAAGCCATTAAACCTGAAGCAATTTTTTTACAGCACCAAAAAGAAACATACAACATAATAAGGGGTAATAAAAGTAGTATGTGGACAATACGGTCTCCAGAAATTCCCTTACTGAAGTTTAATATAGGGAATATCAACAGGGAATTTGGTACCACCTAGGAACCCACTGTTGAGAGCAGTGCTAGGTACATAAAGAGACAAGTAATAAATAGCCTAGTATAGATAGGATTTAGAAAATTGTTTTTTAATTGAGGTATAACTTGACATATAATCTATCAGTTTCAGATACACAACATAATTAAATATTTAGATATACGGCAAAATGATTTCCTTTTCTCTGTATGAATTTTGGAGATTAGTAGAAATGGGCCTCTCACAACAGGATCTATCCTATCATAATTCATTTTCAGACAGCAGTTTCAACAAACTAGATTCTAAGTATCAAAATTTTTTTTTTTTTTTCAAAATTTCATTTTAATGAAGCAGATTCCTCTTAGGCACCCCAAGAAACCAATTTTCATTTTTGTGGAAATACATATACTACTAAGTTTGAAACTCCTCAGGTCAAAAGATCTAAGACATATATTCTAATGCTTTAGTGTTGTTTATAAACATGAACAGGATTCTAAGGTATGTCTCTACTCCCACTAGAAAATCAGATTAATAAAAAGTCTAATCACATAAAGGAATATAAAACTATTTATTGACCACTGTTTACCAGTATTTACAATAAAGTAAACAATATACAGTTGGATAACATTCTGACTACAAAGTTACTGTTTTTCCTGGTTTCTGCTGAACCAGTAACTCAAATACTGAAAAGACTGAGCCTACATGTCAGGAATGAACTGGGGTAAAGAAAAAACATGCAGGTGAAGAATTTGGATTATACAAGCCTGTCCACCCATTTACTCCAGCAGGTGCTAAACTGCCAACATCTCTAACCATCTGATTATGATTAGCTTCCATGAAGGAAGTTGTAGACAGTCCATGAATCATGACCTTTTAGTCAATACAGCCCAGAGAATTTCAACTTCTTAAAAAGGAATGGTTCACTAGAAGGAACCTTTACATGTCCATTTAACTAAAGTATTGCTTACCTAAGTAAAACACACAAGGACTTGTCTAGTTTTGTCATTTGGGTGGGGAGGTTGTTGGTAGTGATAAAATTTTCCTTTCAGGGATCTTGCAAATATACTTGCGTTTATATGGCTGTAGAGAAGGATATGGATTCTGATATGGCTGCTTTTAAATTGTCCAATTTAAATTGTTTACATTATATTTAAATTGTCCAATTAATTACAAAATTTGAAAGGTTAAGGCCTCAGGAAAAACTTCAGTTTAAGCGATTTATTTCTTAAAATGCTGAAAATGATAGCATCCCGGAAACATGGGCTTATCCATGGTTATAAAATGCTGTTTTTGTTTTGGTGAATGTTAAAAACAAAAACCACTTATGTATTTTAAGTATACACACAAAAAACCCCCTAAATAAACAAAAAACCCAGAATGGTCCTTAGGCATATAGGAGTTAAACACAAATTCTGACTGAGTAAAGACTATGAAGATTTCCCCCAACATTTAGAAAAGGTTCTCTAATGCAGGGGGATAATATATCATGGTCTCAAATATTCTTTTCCGATAAAGGAAGCAACTACAGAAAGCTTTTATTTGTTTAAAGTAACCAGTGCTATAGATGCAAAAACCCCAACAACTCCCCCAATACTACTTCAAAACAAACATATCAAACTTGATTTTCATTAGAATGTTATTTCTTCACACTAATAAATCAAAAAACAAAGACCCAGATTTTATATATATATATAAATATATATAAAAAGCAATGCAAACAATTATTGAGCTTCATCTTCTGGACAAGAATGCCAAGTTAGTCTCTCTTCATAAAAAGCAATTACAATTTGAGGACACTTCATGTTTGCCTCTTTTGCCAGCACCAAGTCTGCCTCATCTGAATCTTTCCTGTCGTGAGGGAAAAAAAATGCTCAGTCAAAAGTCTCAACTGTTTTTGCCAACTGAGAATCTTTCACTTAAATCATAATTCAATCAAAAGGTATTTAAGTGCTTCAGAAGGATGTGAAATTTGTGGCTGTGTTCCAGTAAAACTACATTTTCCAAAACAGGCCAATCTTTGCTTTAAAACACCATTAGCAAACAAAACCAACCACTCCCTCACCACCCCCCAAAAAACAAAAATCCTAGAATCATCTTTTCAGCAGATACCATCTAATGAGGAAAACTATAGAACCTTTTCTAGATAAGGCTTCACAAATTAAAATAAATAATCTACTCTCACTTTAAAATGTAATAGCAATCACCTACACACTTACCATTTCATGAGAAACATTAATTCTCCACTGCTATCTGTGGCACCAATTATTCGTTCAGGATCAAGACCTCTGGCAAAGCCTCTTGGTTTATCAGCCTGATTAAAAGATGTTAAATAACTATGTACATAAATGTTTCACCCACTTTCCATATTACAAACTAATAATATTAATTTCCCATTTGTTTTCATGAAATACAGCTTTCAAGTGAAAGTGGAAAAGAAATGACAAGAGAAAGAACCCTTATTTACTACTAAAACACAAATCCAGGTATCTAAAAGTATTCTGAATCTTGAGGCAAGAAAACAAATGCCCTTCTTTATCATAATACATCAAAAAACAGAACTATGTAGGCATACAAATTAATCCCTTTATTTCTGCTAGCTCATCAATAATTATGAATTCTTTCTAGTTAGGATTTCAAATCACTTTTAGGAATTTGTTTAAATTATTCACATATTTTTAAAACACACACAAAATACAAATAGCAAGATAGCAAAAACTTCAAAAGTCAGACTGATCAGTATTGTCATAAATCTCCATTATAGTATTAAGAAATATCTAGCATAAAACATGGTTTTGACCCCTAGAGATCCCTGAGACCTTTAGTAGGTGTCTGTTTATCTGCAAGGTCCCCCCCCTTTCATTTATCTTTGACTTTGGAGTACCTTCATATGCCTCCACTAAACAACATTAAGACAGCAAATCAAATGCAGAACTGTCTTAAGCTAGACACTGAAAAGACGTGCAAAACTGTAAAATGCCACTCTTCTCATTTAAAGTTATTTTTCATGATAACTTATGAACATACAATAGGTTTTGTCCTTCTTAACTGAATATACAAATGTTTCAGAACTTTGTTTTAATTTCTAACAGTTAGGATTGATGGTCATAACACATGCAAATAAAAGTTCTCTGGCATTCTCAAAATTCTAGAGTATTAAAGGAGTTCTGAGACCAATAAAGTTTGAGAACTGCTTATATTAAGAAATCCCTTCTCCCTACCAGACTTTTCTATCAATATCCCAGGTTCTGGAGCCAGATTACCTGACTTAGTTAGAATGAGGACTCTAAACTGTACTAACTGTGTAGCTCTGGGCAAGTTAATCTCTCTGTGGTTCAGGTTTATTACCTATAAAACAGGAACAATACTATCGGTCTCAGACATTTTGTAGTATAAAAAATGCAAATTAAGTTATGTAGAACACTGCTGGGCACACTCTAAGAACTCAGTGTAGGATAACTACTGTTACTAAACAGTGCTTCTGCTGAATATATGGTTGACTTTCAATTTATGTTTATGGATTCTTAACACTGTTACCTTTTTGCTTTGGCTGCTAAAGCATCCAGAACCAAATTTGTAGTGAACCTCTGCTTCTCATCTGGAAAATGGGGATAATACCTATAATCTTAGCAGATCTGCCATGAACATTTAACAGGTTATCTGTAAACTACTTGGCATCTAATTCAAATGATCCAATTTTAAACCCAAACACCGTATCAATAAATAACTTTATGTTTAGTTCCCAAGCCTAAATACTAATTCATTTTTTTTTTTTCTAAATACTAATTCAGAATCAAGACCATTTCCCAAATTGCTAGCAGGCATGGGAAATACAATGTTTTGGAATTGAGGGTTTAAACAAGTAGTTAGGTGTTTTGCCCAAAGCCACACACACACAAAGACTGGATCAAAATACTCATGTAGTTAATGAACCAGCTGTCTCAATTCACACCAAAATATATTTTAAAAATTTCTAGTGCTAAAGATTTATATACTTCAAAATCAAAATGTTGTTTGGCAATATTCTGAAAAAACAAAGGTCACATGTGAAAGCAGGTTCTGGTGGTCAGTGTCACTGTGGTCTATAAGGATCTATAAGGTCTACCAGGATGTGCCATGTGGATTGTTTTTACTATATTGTAAGGGACTGCAATGATATAATCGTATTTAAGACTGCCAGTCCTGGATCACAGGAAATGGCTCATCAGGGATCAAATCCATGAATCTACTCAAAATAACACTAGCACAACAATGTAAGTAGTATACGCACTTATTACTGAACATTTATATGATGGAGGCTAGATCATGCCTATTCTTTTCGTCTTAAATATTAAGCATTTAAAATATTTGAAATTTTAAAAGTATCTTAAATGCATTCTAAAAATCAAGCCATCAACCTTTCACCAAGTCAGTGTGCTAGGCAATATCTTATACTTACAGCATCTCTTTTCTTCTTTGATTTGCTATCATCAGATTCACTGTCAGATAAAGATTTTCTTTTTGTACCATCTTTTTCTTTACCAGCTTTTTGAGAGTTAAGAAATGCTTCAATTAACTCTGGACAATCTAGATTTTCTTCAGGCTCCCAAGTATTGTCAGCACTGGGTTTGGTTAAAAAAAAAAAAAAAAATCAATTAAATATGATTCATCACCATTATCCATGTTCATTTAACATATATCTGGAAAAAAAAAAAAGTCTGCTATACTGCAGATGCTTACCATTTTCTCCCTATCCCCACATTCTTTTGAGAAAATCTGCTTATACTTCCTGGGTCTACTTTCTTAGCTTCTAGTAAGTGGGCAGTCTGCTGTATCACCTCCAAGTTGACTATACCTGCTCTAGCAGAATAAATGGAACTAGTATTTTCCCAAGTTACATAGACAACCCACTTCAGAATTTCTCTACAAAGGCTTTTGAAAAATGTTGATTCCCTATTCCCACCCCAAATTACTTTATCAGATCAGTTAGATTATGCCTCCGGTTGGGACCTTCAACACCATGTTTGAAAACACAAAAAATCTAAGGCATTCTATATGTGAGACAGTATTTTCAACTTCTGCTGCATACTCAAATTTGGCAATGATAAAAAGCAGGTGTTGGCAACCCAAAAGTCAAATGCAGCTTTTGTATGTTGGGCAACTAAAAATGCTTTCCACATTTTTAATTGGGAAAAAATTTCAAAATGACAATTATAGGAAATGAGGGCCCATTCATTAGAAAAAGCTGTCCTCGTTTGTTTAACAAATTGTCTACTGCTGCTTTTGTACTATATTTGCAAAGTTGAGTAATTATAAGAGGTCTACAGCCCACAAAACGTTAAGTATTTACTACATGATTCTTTAAGGAAGAAGTTTGGCAACCTCTGATATAGTGCTGAGATGACTATTTTCATGTGTTTTTCAGAGGGACTGCAAAGAAAATGAGTATCAATTACCAAACGTGAATGTCAGATAATCCTACACTAGTGATATGCTTGTTCACTTAAAGACTCTATTGACCAATGTGGAGTTCGAACTCACTACTCCCAAGATCAAGAACTACATGCTTTACTTAACTGAGCCAGCCAGGTGCCCTGTAGGCTTGCTAACTTTGTGTACTGTGATCCAGAAAGCCTTTACAGAACAAGATAGAATGAAATTAATCATTTTAGAGCCGTTGGAAAAGAAAGGTAGTTAACTTCTGGTTACAGCTTGGGTCTTCTGATATGCTAAGATGCTAAAACTGGCAAATCTGAATCAGAGGACAGAGGACAAAAGAGCTGAAACAGAGCCTCCATTTTGTAGTGTTCCTTTCATTACAGACTTCTATATTACCTAATACATTGTACTGCAGATAGTAGGTTCTTAGCCATACTAATGGCCTTAAGTTTGAAAAAAAGAGGGAGACAAGGAGTTAAGTTCCTCAACATTTTATGGGCTAGACAGAGACAAATAGCATTTAATGTCTCATGAGATTCCAAAACAACAAAAAACCCATCATATAATGGTAATCAATTTTTTGGCATACTAACTAAATCTAATTTTAGAATAGTTCAGGACTTACTTTACTTTGTTCTGCTATCTGTAGGAAATTTTTCTAGTGGTAAATTATGAACTTACACTGTATTTAAGAGCTCAACTAAGGATATTAGAAGGATAAAATAAAGAATCTTAAACTTCCCCTCAACCTGTAATCCCCAAATTGCTATGGAGACATCTTTAAAATGTAAATGGTGGGGCATGTAGTAGGTAACAGATATTCAAAGCATAAATATTTGACTAGCACACTCTCCCTTCTCTGCCATGCTCAGAAAACTGTTGTCTATCTCTACCTATCCATTTTCAATAAGTCACTGACCACAGAGCCTTGCTGTTTTTGTGGTATAAGGCAGAAAAATCAAAGTAGATTTAGCACACGATAAATGTTAAGTATAAGACTGGAGTTTTTGCGTGAGTTATTCACAATACAGCTAACGTTATAATAATTGTAAGAGCAATTAGTAACAAGGAACATAAAGAACTAAGGAGCTTAAAAAATGCCCACACCACTTCTTAGGAGATTAGGATACAGTAAACCTACTGCCTGGTCTAAGTCATGGATGATAAGCACTTCTGTTCAACACCCACCAGTCTACTTTATATATAGCTTCAATATTTTTAGTGTCCTTTGTAAGAAAACAATGTCCATTAGATATTCTAATCAGTACAATATCTTACACTAAAATGCACTATATAATAGACTGCACTCCTATAAATTTGATTCTCCAAGGCAATCAACTAATTTCAAATCTGATTGGTTATGACTGTAGGCTAAAAGCATGACTTTTTATTATTTTAAAAAATTTTTAGAATTAACATGTAATGTATTATTTGTCCCAGGGGTACAAGATGTGACTTTTTAAACGGATCTCAAAGTACCTTGGATCAAAGGTGTCTTTACGTGTAAAGAAATCTATGAGAAAATGGATTTTAAAAACCCAGACTAAAAGCAAATTCTAAATGTCACTTTGATGCAGTTAAACATATAATAAAAGCACCAGGTTTCTTACTCTGTAAAACCCTTCCACTTCAGGAAATACTCCACCTTCCCATTCACTACACGTCGGTCCAGTACTTTTTCCACCACAAATTCTTCAGGCTCTGCCTCTTCTACTTTTTTACTCTTTCCATTCTGTTTCTTTCCCATTTTTTGCTAAAATAAAACAAAAAAGACCTAAGAAACATCTTTTTTCATTTTTTGGTATATTTTAAAGACTAAATTATTTACATTATCATTGCATCTGACATCTATATTTTTACTTCTATATCCCAAGGCAGACACATTCTGAAAAGATAAAAGTCAATAGATAATCAAAAAGAATACTTAATCCCATTTTAGCTCAAACCTATCACCCATCCTCATGGCTGAAATAATAAAAATAATCAAAAACACTATGTGGAAAATAGTGTTTATCTTTTCCAAATCTAATGCCTTACCTAGTCTACAAGACCAAATTTATTTATTAGAGTTTGCACTCATTTTAACTACAACATAGCAACAAACAACTAGAAAGTATTAGACAATGGTACGAAGAGAATAAATACTAATAAGAGACCTTATTAAGTGAACCATAGTCCCATTAAAAAACTATAGCCTCCAAACACTAACAATCCTATTTTTCAATACCAATACTAATTTCTCAATACTCAATACCAATGTCAAAAGTCTCACTTATACAGAAAGAGGTAAGTGCAGAATCCTGACATCAATTGTAGAGTAAACTAAGAAGACCACTAATAGGTTAAAAAGGACACTATCATTGTTCCATAATGTCTATATATATTATTATAGATCACATGGAACAAAATTATAATGTCACTTGAAGAGGCCAGAATACTGGATTTTAATTCTCTAATGTAAAATCCTTCTTTCTTGGTTTCTCAGGTGTTAAAAGGTAGCCCAGAAAATCCACTTTATAAACAAATTTTTAGATTAGTTTTTTCTTTTTTGTATTAACAGTATGAGAAAAGCCAAAAGACCAAGCTAAAATCAGTATTTCCCAGTAACTCACGTTATGAATTGAAAGCAGATAAAACAAAAACGTGAAATGGTTAATTAGAAGAGACTAAGGAGGGGATATCTGTTAATTTTAAAATAATTTCAATGGCATTATTAAAAAAAAACTCAATTGCCAAGTCATTAAAATCATACAAGCAGAAAAGTAACAACAGCAGTGACTCAATATTGCAAAAGGACATTAAAATTATGTAATTATTGAGAGGTGTACACACTTATAAAAAGTAAAAATTCTCTAGAATTTAAAATAACGCAGCAAACATCTGATTTTGTTGGGTATCATCTCCAAGTTAGGCTTTACAATTTTCTTCTTATAATTTTCATTAGTCAAGACACTTGGGTATTGCAACCAGTCAGAGAGCTCTTTGCTTCTGTACAGTACAAAGAACGGTAGCAAGAGAAAAGAAAAACTATCGTAGATAAAAGCCTACTCGATGCTGATCCTAAGTGATAAACAAATTAACTATGTTCATGAAAGTAAGAGATTAATAAAGAGAATAACAAAAATAAACACAAAGTGAAAAGAATAAACACGAAGATTAAAAAACCTTAGCACAAAAAGATGAAGTATTTACCACGGCACTCACAAGCAGTGAGCAGTTACCAGTGTTCACCTTTTTCTTTTCAAAAGAAAACTCACCCACATTCCCACCTAAACTAACACACCTCACCTCTCAAAATTCAAAGGTAGATTAAGAAAAATTTTCAAAGTTGTCAATTTATGATCCTTTAACAAAGGATCAGGTATTTAAGTGTCACTCAGACACTGAAGACTACCAAAACTGTCTGCCAAAGCAACCTAAGCATCTATGTTTGCTTTCTTTATCTTTATTCATCCTCAAAGTCGCAGGGACAGCTAGTTCCTTCTTCCAATACCTGAAGGTCACAGGTAACCATACAGTCAATTCAATCATCTACACTTTGGTTTACTGCTTATGAAATTTGAAGTACAGTTCAATCCTGAGGGAGCACAGAACATGCTTTGTGCATTTTCCACTGATGGCTTTGCTGGGAATCATCTGTGCCACAGACTTTGTTTCTTATTTAAATGTTTCCCAGGATATTTGAGTAAAATGTGCAACATTATGATGGCAAAAACTGAAAACCAAACTTGTCTTTAATGTGAAACCCAAGGGGAGAATATACAAACCAAAACCCAATCTTTTGCTTTATTTAGATGTTAATACTGGCCTTTAATATGATTGCAATTATTGGTGAAATGTGTTAGAATTACTGTGAGAACGTTATTTTGAATTTCACAATTTTTATGTATTTCAGTGTTTTCAAAAAGTCTAACTTGATATGCCTGAACATACATTAAGTCTTTACATATTCACAGAAGTTTTAATAAAGTGTTAAGAATGCAAACTTAGGGTTTAAGAAAGTGGAGAAACAATTTAATTGCTCAAAAGATCCAGATCTAGTCTTCCTGGACACAGATTTGATTTTGTTTATTTTGTTATTTTTTAAAAAATGGCAATGATTTGAATTTAAGGGGTTTATGTATTTTAGAATAAGTCTGAAACGGGACAACATGAGCAAAGTAATTGAATGACCTTTGTTCCAATCTAGGTGTATAAGGTTCCTGTTCTTTAAGCAATACTGAAAATACCTGGTTTCTCTAGAATTCATCACAGGGTGAGTTAGGAACTGTTACGCCAAACAGCAAGGGCTTTACAGCATTGTCTGTTAATGCTCCTTCCATGTTGCAAAAGTTTATTTTTATTTCAAGATAAAAATACTTTTAAGAGTATTTAAAAACTCATTGTGCTATCCTCCCAAGATTAGGTTTCTCTAATTGGATTAAGACACTATTAAGCCAAGTCAGTAAGTATCTCAATGCAATGATTTCATTTTCGCCTCTAACTCTCCCCATTACATGGGGGAGAGGAGACTGGGAAATACATGTGGCTGTAAATATCTCAACTACAGAGATGCTAAGTTATAATTTTTGGGAAAAAAATTTGAGTTAGATCCTTACATATTTTAGGTTTTCATTAACTTACCAATGTAGTTTTATTGGAGGCCATTTTTTATTGCAGACTTGAAGAGCTATTACTAAAAAAATGCATGACAGTTAAGAAGTTTGCATGACAGAAAAAAGGTAGCTAAACACAAGTTTTGTTTGGATTCCAACCCCCACCTATGTATCGTATACTGTAAAACTTGTACTCAAACCCAGAGATGCAGGTTTGAGATCCTGCGTTATTAGGGATCTATGCCTGCTGAGTACATCAGTGCTCTAACCAGGTGGGTCTAGAAAACCTTATAGTGGGTACGCTAATATCTGAGATAGTTTTACAAAGGAAAAAAAGAGCACAATTTTTTTTTTCCAATTTAAATCCAATTTATGTCATACCCAGCCTTTTTAAGAAAATGGCCAAATAATTTGGTTCAAATTCGACGTGACCACCCAATTACAATGATAAATTATTGTGAATTTTCCCTTTAGACCTTATAACAGTCCAAAGAGGCGCCTATATAACCCCAACTTGGTTTCTTAGAAACCCTGCCCCTTTATAATCACTAGTTTAAAAACTGAAAAAGGAAAAACACCATATCGAGATGCTTCAGTCCCATTACGTGCCACTTTCAAAAAACAAACCACCTCTTCTATCTGCTCCCCTTAAGCCCCACCCTGCTTAGCGAGGCCTAAACACCCGGCCCCTGCCCCCCACCCAGGAGCGCGGGCCTCGTGGTCAGCCCATCCGCGGGGAGAAACAAAGGCCGCGGCCCGGGGGCTCAAGGGCACTGCACCACCGGGCCCGCGTTCTCCCCCACCCGGCGGTAGCCACGTAACGGAGCGCCCGCCGCAGCCTCGGAACAGCGGGCCGCGCTGATGCGGGAGAACGCACCGCCCTCACTAGAGGCCCCAGTCGCCGACCCAGGCCGTGAGGGGGAGGAGGACCCCTCATCTTGATCGCGGATGGGGGAGGGGAAAAGGAAATGCGCTTTGTCTAGAAATAAGGCGGCTGTCGCCACTGCTCTCTAACCTCTCTAGGATAGTCTCGCTCTCCCCCTCCCCCACCACTAACTCCAGGCGCAGGCCCAGCGCCAGGCCCGCCGCGGGGTCTCCGCTCGACTCACCGCTGCTTCCCGCCAGCTCCCCACTCGGGGTCGGGTGGGGAAGGGCGGAAAGCGGGGAGCTGGGTGGCGGGGATCCCTGGGGCGCAGGCGGTATTTTAGGCACCACAACCGAGTAGAGAGAGAGAGAGAAAGAAAGACACCGACTTCACCGCCTCCGAGCTGCTCCGGGTCCCGGGTCTGCGGCGTCTCCGGCCCTGCGCGCCTCAAGCTCCAGCCACATCCGAGGGGGAGGGGGCTGGGGAGCTGCGCGCTGGGCAGCCGCTGGAAGGGGGGTGGTGGTGGCACCGCCCACGCCGGGCGGCCGCGAGGGGCGGGGCGGGCGGGTGCGCGCGCCCGGCGGGGGGAGGGGCCGAGCGCCGCGCCCGCCGGGAACCCGAGCCCGGGGCAGGTGGAAGGCTGCGGCGGCGCGGCACTTACCGTTCGCGGCGTGGCACCTGGTGGTCCCCGGAGGGGAGGGAAAGGGAAGTAGAGACGAGGACAGAAACTGATCTTCTAGACGGAGGCGTTTCTGCTTCGCAGCAGCAGCAGCGCCTGGCGCCAAAACTGGGCTCCGCCCACTTCTCGCCCCTCTTAGTGGGTGCCTCCAAACGCCAGGGGTGAGGGAGTGAAGAGAAACTTGGTTGGGGAGAATTGGGAGCTAAGAAGGAGTGCCCCTCGCAGACCACTCTTTCCAAAGACCTCTCTTAAACCCGAGGGGGGGGGACTCCCAAAATCGTTGGTCAGAAATAGGTTGGTGGAGCGGGAAGTGTAACGTGTTGACTAGGAGTCGCTTCGGGTGTTTCCGGAAGGGGCCGAGTCAGTCCTCAGCGCGGGTTGAGAGTTAAGGGAGGGAAATCGCAGGGGCGAGGCCGCTAAGATTATTCTGGCGGGATATCAGGGGCGGGGCGCGGGAGGCTCGGATTATCAGAGGCTTTGCGACGGGGACCACCTCCCGGGTTGAGGGGGCTGGACTTTAGGACTGTGCTTTAAGCTCCTCCCGACAGCGTTAATTTCAAACTGCGCGACCGTTTTTCACCTGCCCTGCGCTAAGGCGGGGGCTGGACCCAATTCCCTGAGAGAGAAATACGCAGGACTCGAGCCTTCCGCAATTCACTAAGACCATTTACGCAAGTGACGTCAAGCACTACTACTGGCTATAAGGGGGGGGAGGAGTACGTATCTGGCGTAAGGAGGGCGTACAGCGTTCCCGCCATTGGCGGCGGTTAGGGCGTTTACGCAACGGCCTGACGTAGAGGAAGGCGCGTTAGTCGGGGGGAAGGTTCTAGAAAAGCGGCGGCAGCGGCTCTAGCGGCAGTAGCAGCAGCGCCGAGTCCCGTGTGGAGGTGCTCTTAGCGGTGTTGTTTCTCGAGCAGCGGCAGTTCTCACTACAGCGCCAGGACGAGTCCGGTTCGTGTTCGTCCGCGGAGATCTCTCTCATCTCGCTCGGCTGCGGGAAATCGGGCTGAAGCGACTGAGTCCGCGATGGAGGTAACGGGTTTGAAATCAATGAGTTATTGAAAAGGGCATGGCGAGGCCGTTGGCGCCTCGGTAGAAGTCGGCCACCCGCCTCCGTCTGAGTGCGGCGGTGAAATAGGGCCGCTTCAAAAGCGGTTGGCTTCAGGATATTTTTGAAGAGGGTTCGTTAGTGGAGGCCTGATTGAACAGTACCTTCCCCACCCTCAGCCTGCCGGCGCCATTTCCCTTTGCTGGGGGTGGGGGATGGGGAATTTCCACATGGCGGACGCAGCCCTCCTTCGGCGAAAAGTGGGGCGCGGAGGCGGGAATTCTTACTCCCTTTTCAAAGCACGCTTATTTGAGGGGCCCGGCGTCCCCGCATCTGAGCTTTTTCGGCGGGCTTCGGATCCTCCTGAGCGAGGCTGCGGAGCTTCCCCTCCCCCCCCCCCTCTCCCGGGAACCGGATTTGGCGGCCGCCATTTTCATTCCTTTCCTTCCTCGCGGCGTTTTTCTTTTCAATCTCTGGATCCTGCTAATTTGATTCCTCTAACGAAGAACAGAAGTGGTTAACTATTTTTCTTTCTTTTCGGGCTGTTTTCATGCCGTTTCGAGGTGGATTCCGAGTGTTTTGTGAGCTTGGATCTTTAAAAGTCCTGCGCACCTCGTTAGAGTCTCTTTCCCTTTCCCTCGATGAAATGGCGCCATTGCGTTCAGAAGCCACACCGAAGAGCGGGCGGGTGGGGGAGTCGGTTCCCCGGGGCTGGTTCACACGGTTTGAGAGGAGGAGGTAAAACTACCACCCAGGGTGTTGGGCCCAGTTTTTAAGTCGAGCCGTACTACAAAGAACATTTTGCTTTTCAACTGTCGTGGGGGGGGTCCCCCTTTTTTTCCTTTTCTTTCTTTCCTTTTCTTTTTTTTCTTTTCTTTTTTTTTTCCTTTTTTTGGGAGCATCGGTATTATCTGGGTTTGTCGTCATTAAAAAGCTAGTCGAACCGCAGAAAACTTTAGAAATAAAAATTGGGAGCCATTAAGTTAGTACCGACTGGGTGGCAGTGGGGAAGATGGGGGGGGGCTGTCGGTTTCACAATTATTTTCCTGAAAGATTTCTTTTGAACTGTAGAATTACTCGTGTTTTAATATTTTTGCTGGGAAACAGTCTTTATTGAGTAATAGCAGAGGTTCTTGAGATACGGTAGGAATTAAGAGGAAAGTGAAAATTTTTATCTTCGGTTCTTTGGTTAAAACGTGGTTCAATCCTTCGTTACGAGTTAACGGCTGGGCCATTATGTATTTGAACTTTGTCATTTGCTTTTTTCATCTATGTTTGCTATGATGGTTGATCATTGTAAGAATAAGGTCTCAAGCGAAGGGGGCCTGATTGGGTATTTTCTTTGACCTTAAGCACACTTATAAAATAACTTTGTTTGTAATCGATAGTGGACATCGGGTAAGTTTGGAAAAAATTGAGGTAAGTAATGAGTTTTTGCCTTTTGTTAGTGATGTGTAAGAATTATCGTAAATGCTTTATTTTTTTTTAATTGCGTAAATGTGGATTGTAAAAGACCGACTTAACGCTAATTAGATAAATCAGCTTAATTTAAATACCAGTATGTCAGATAATCGCTTAACGAGTTATTTGAGTATTTTGGGAGCTTCATAGTTTTTTTCACCTTTCAAATTTTTTCACTGTTCTGAGAACTGCAGGGAAAAAAAATCTTTATTAAATGTTTATCACTTTTTTGAGCTGTTCGGAAATTCATGCGTGGAGGGAGATACCTCCATAGAACAGAGAGATGTAATATTATTTGCTGATAATAAGCTTTTATATGGGAAGTTATATTTGACCTTTGATTTGTATTACACACTAATAATAGTTGCTCCTGGACATTACGACCTATTCTGGTTTTTGAATATTTTAATTTTTTAACCTAGTTTTCTGAAAACACAGTATAACTCCCCCCCCCCCCTTAACTGACAGCCAAAAATACATGGCTGTTAATGCAACATATTTGCTTGGTGGCTTAGAGGGCTTAGAATTTTTTTTGACTCATGTCCCCTGTCCCCTCCCCCCCCAACACACTTGTAAAGTAAGAGACATTTGTGTTGTGTATTTGGCCAGATGGCCAGTAAGGCCAGTACACCTGAATTTTTGTGGGTGGTTGTTGGTTTTGTCCCCTCCTTTCCCTGAAGTGTAAATCGTAGCAGTACCAAACTACTGAGTAGTTAACAGTGATCATTTAAAGTTTTATGGTTTTTGAAAGGTTAGATTACAGCAGTTTACTGCACTAATGGTTCAGTAATAATTCAAGATTGTTCTGTGTCCTGTCAATACCAAATACAAGTATGCCCACAAAAACCCCAGGTAGGTTAAAAACTATTGAAGCTCTGAATACCCGGCATTGGTCATGTTATTTGTGCCTTGGTCAAAAAGGGGGGGGAGCAGATTTTATAAGGCTCTTTGGGTACATAACATCGAATGTTTTAAGTTTTTTGTCATCCACCCCCCACCCCAGTCCTTCATGGAGAGTACATATATGGGGAAAGATTTTTCTTGGTGGGTTTTTTTTTTTTCTCTCTAATTGCGATGCATTAGAATCACCACCAGAGGGAGCAGAAAAGAGAAATGAAATGTGACTGTTCAGACACTGAATCCTGAAATGGTAAATTATGGGTTATAAGTAAACAACAGTTTTTGTATTAAGAAGCAGTATATTTACAATGCATATTTAAAAGCCAATTTCTTTGTTTTGGGCAATAGGATTGAATGCAGATTTTGATGAAAGTCCTTTAAACCTTCAATGACCAGAGAATAGGTTTATTCCTCTTTTCAGAAAGTTTTAAGATAAAGAGATGTTAAATTTATTCAAAATAATTTAATGTCATGTAAATTTAGATCAAGCATTAATGATTTTGAGACTTGTGTAGATCAGCTGGGGCAATTTTTTTGGTGTAACACAACTAATATGCAGTTTAACATATGGTTTAAATTTGATGTAAGTTTTTTTTTTCCCCCCCAGAAAACTTTAGAAACTGTTCCTTTGGAGAGGAAAAAGGTACTCTGCCAGCAGGTCACCTCATATTTAAGAATTTAATTTCCTGCATACAAAGAGGAAATGTAAATAAAAATTGAAATGGTGTTCTCCTTTGCAGAGAGAAAAGGAACAGTTCCGTAAACTCTTTATTGGTGGCTTGAGCTTTGAAACCACAGAAGAAAGTTTGAGGAATTACTACGAGCAATGGGGGAAACTTACAGACTGTGTGGTACGTTATAGAAAAGCGCCTGCAGATACTAGTCTTTAAACTGTTAGGTGTTTAAGATGTTGAGTAAAATGCAGAGAAAATTATTTTGATTTCTGTTCATTGTGAAAACTACTAGTCTTTTAAATTGTTAGTTCATAACATAATGAAACGAGGAGCTAAAGTTTCCCCTTTGGTTTTAAGGTTATGAGGGATCCTGCAAGCAAAAGATCAAGAGGATTTGGCTTTGTAACTTTTTCATCCATGGCTGAGGTTGATGCTGCCATGGCTGCAAGACCTCATTCAATTGATGGGAGAGTGGTTGAGCCAAAACGTGCTGTTGCAAGAGAGGTGAGCAAAATATAACTGTACCGTTAATACAAAGAATATTCTGTCCTACTGAAGATTACACTAACTTTTGAAAGAATTAAGTTTTGGATCTTCACATGCTCTGTTAGTTTTCTACTCTTTGCTTTTCTTAGATTTACATTTATTTTCTCCCCCCAAAAAAACCTGGGTTCTTAGTTGTAAGATGTTGCTTTATCTGGTGCATTATCATAGAATAAAGGCTGTCTTGGGTTCCCAGATAGTGTGCTTTAAAATGTGTTTTGGTTTCTTCTGTTAAGATTTTTTTTTCTCCCATAATTTCAGGAATCTGGAAAACCGGGGGCTCATGTAACTGTGAAGAAGCTGTTTGTCGGTGGGATTAAAGAAGATACTGAGGAACATCATCTTAGAGATTATTTTGAGGAATATGGAAAGATTGATACCATTGAGATAATTACTGATAGACAGTCTGGAAAGAAAAGAGGCTTTGGATTTGTTACTTTTGATGATCATGATCCTGTGGATAAGATCGTGTGTAAGTGTCTATAAGTAGGTTGTGTTGCTCTTTACATACAAGGTTTTGAGTTAACTTTATTAAAGGGTAGATTGTACAGGTTGTGTACTGATAAAAGAATTTTTATATAATGGAGTGTGAACTCTTCATTGCAGTGCAGAAATATCATACCATCAATGGTCATAATGCAGAAGTAAGAAAGGCTCTGTCTAGACAAGAAATGCAGGAAGTCCAAAGTTCTAGAAGTGGAAGAGGAGGTAACTTTTAACTCCTGTTTATTTTTCTTCTTAAAACTTACTTGAATAAATGCTTGTTACTAACCTGGCCACTTAATACAGGTAATTTTGGTTTTGGAGATTCTCGTGGTGGTGGTGGAAATTTTGGACCAGGACCAGGAAGTAATTTTAGAGGAGGATCTGGTAAGTTTGCGTTCTAAATGTTACATAAGGGTATATATGCTAAATTAAAAATTAATTCAGTTTGAATTAGAGGAAATGCAGTCTAATTTTTTAAAGGTTTTTTTTAAGACTTAAGTAGATTGTATCCTGGTGGAATATTTTTAATTTGCCAGGTAGGAGGTTATAGTTAAAAACGTGATCTTAAAAATGTAATCCAAGACAATCAATTGCAGAGATCTTTTTAGGGTAGTACACTTAAAAAAAAAAAAAAAGAAAAAGTTTTGTGATTTGAAACTAGCTTTAAAAAAATGGGTGTGCTCCTGAGTGGGAAGTGAAGACCTGTAGAGAGTTTGTCTATAGGCTTTTTAAAAGGTCTGTAGCAGTTACTATTTTTTTTTCTTTCAGAGTTCAGTTATATTTGAATTACTGATAATCAAGAATCTCATTCTTGCACATAAATTACAAATAACTTGATCTTAGTCAAAAAGCCAAGAAGTGATCTTATGCATAAATAAATGGAATCTCTTAAAAATTAAGTCTTGCCAAGTCTAAGCCCACAAATTAGACAATTGCCTTGGGAGATTTGTCCGTGTATGTCTTTCTTTAAAGAAATTAGTAACAGTACCTTTCTAGCACAAAGAGGGTGTCCTTAATAATTTTCATTCAGAAGTATTAATAATGTAGAGGAAAGGGTAAGAAATTAAAACGAGGGTGAACAGAGTATAACTTTCTTTCTGTCTCTAACAGATGGATATGGAAGTGGTCGTGGATTTGGGGATGGCTATAATGGGTATGGAGGAGGACCTGGAGGTCAGTTTCTGTTGCATTTTAGTTTGTGATTTAAAAATATAAGCACTATGTATTTGTATAGTTGCATGTTATACATTAGTTTTTAATGTTCTGCATTTTACCTTTGTAAAGGGCTTAGGTGGTAGTGGTTCAGTTATTTGGCTCTTCCTTTATAATTGCATTTTAGTTGTATACCTTATGGAAAGTATTATTTGCTTATACGTGTTAAATATCATTTGCAAAATCATTTAGGATGATTTTAATAGAGCTTTTAAGATTTTGCCGTCATGCTATCCCATTGTTTTCTTAAGCAAAGAATCAGATCTAGCTGTATTCTGTATGCTGTTTTCCTGAAAAACAGACCACTGGATTTAATAATCGTGGTCAACCTGTAAGGGGAGGGGTATGTAAGATTAGTTGTTTATCTTAAAATTAGTCCCTTACCAGGTTAAATCCCCCATGCAATTAATTTTCAAAAGTAACTGAAAACTTCCTAAAATACACAATTGTACAGTTGTGTTCTTGGGACCAGCTCAAGTTGTGAGCCACTGTTCCATAACAAGTGATGTATTAGATGTATGTTCTGTTGGAGTACAGAAAAGTTTACATGCTTACTGATAAATGTCCTATTAAGAATGGGATATTAAAAATGGTGAGCTAGTAATAGACCTGATAGCTGGTTTTGCCACTCCTTGAGTACGGTTAAGTTAATCCTATATCCTAACTACATCAGTTTTGCTTTGAAATCCAAATACTAATTTGGTATTATGAGAAAGATGAGTTCTTGTATTTCAGTAATTGGAGACTGCCATTTTAATTTTCTGAATTATATACAAGTTTGCTAATTTCTGGTCCTCCCCCCATTTCTACTCAGAAAACGGGTGTAGTGGGCATATTATTTAAGAGACATGGGAATTTATGGGGAAACAGCTTCTTGGAACTTAATCTTTTGGACCAGTTAGGGGTATGTGGCTTTTTTTTGGTCCTGCTACCCTGTGCCTCTTGTCTGCTCCCACAATCCTTAGGCAAAACACAAGTGTTTCAGGATATCTTCAAGAGAATCTTAATGTTTTTGCTGTCAGGGGAGAGCTGTGGCATTGCAAGAATTTGTCTCTGTAAAAGGTTTTTATCCAGTTTGTGAACAAGTGCTCCCTGCCCCTAAATGTTTACCAGGGACAGGTACTCTGTTCTGCCCTTGAGGCTGTTAAGGAAGAGATTTCATAAAATAAGTACTTTATTTATAAGAATGTGTTTTGGAAAGCTGGAAATGGGTGTGATAAGACAGTTCAAATGCCATTGAAAATATTAAGTAATTACTTAAAGGCTTATTTTATAATAGGTGGCAATTTTGGAGGTAGCCCTGGTTATGGAGGAGGAAGAGGAGGATATGGTGGTGGAGGACCTGGATATGGCAACCAGGGTGGGGGCTACGGAGGTGGTTATGACAACTATGGAGGAGGTAATAAATTCACCTGCAACCTTTATGTGGGAATTTGGATTGGAATTAATGACTTTTAACACATGAGATTTTGCATTACAATGTTGTCAGTAGTTGTCTTAAAACTGTAGAGTTGTAGATAGGGGTCTTGCATTTATTCTGATGATTGTTTTTCTGGGAGATTTGTTCTTAATATGCTTACCATGTTTGCTGGTTTAATGCTTGAATATGTTATTTTGAAGGTCATTGTGCAAAACCTATTCAAATTTTTTCACAGGAAATTATGGAAGTGGAAATTACAATGATTTTGGAAATTATAACCAGCAACCCTCTAACTATGGTCCAATGAAGAGTGGAAACTTTGGTGGTAGCAGGAACATGGGGGGACCATATGGTGGAGGTAATTTGTTAGATTGTTTACATTTTGCGATTACAGGATACTTTCATGACTTTAAGAATGAAGACATCTGATTGTTAGTTTGAGTTAATACTTAAAATGTAATTCAGTATAAAATGGTGGGATATTAGTGGTATAAATATTTTGGACTTGGGAAAGTGGTTTGGGCATATAAGGTGGGGATTTTGGGGGGGCTAATTATTTCCTACGAAAAAGTCAAAGAAGATTGAGCACATTACAAGTTACATAAAGTTCTAGGAATTATCTCTGAAAATTATTTGAGATTACTTATTAAAAGTCTTATTTAAGGTTTGGAGACAGTTGTAGTACTAAACCAATGTTTTTATGCTGCTTATGTTTGGAATACCTTTTTTTAACCCTATACTGACAGCTGTATAAAGGAATAGCAGCAGTAAGATGTTCAAGTGTAAAGGGCAAAATTAAACTTTGTGAGTCTGGGGTAATTCATCGTCCAGGTTGTGGGTTAACCACAAGCAAATAATAAGTTATGCACTGTGTTTCAAGGAGGGTTATGTCTAGCTATAAGATAGCATCAGGCTTATTATGGAAATTGGAAATAAGTTTGCTTTCTATTGCTGTTTCAATAATTCTAGGAAACTATGGTCCTGGAGGCAGTGGAGGAAGTGGGGGTTATGGAGGGAGAAGCCGATACTGAGCTTCTTCCTATTTGCCATGGGTAAGTAGCTTTTGAGTTTTACATTATTATTGTCTTGGGAGATCTAGCTGCCAGGAGTAAAAGCTTTTTAGGATCATGTTATCTTTCCTTAAAATCTGGTTAGATGGATAATTTCATAACCTATTTTTTTTTTACTCTTTACTTCTGTTGAAACAGGCTTCACTGTATAAATAGGAGAGGATGAGAGCCCAGAGGTAACAGAACAGCTTCAGGTTATCGAAATAACAATGTTAAGGAAACTCTTATCTCAGTCATGCATAAATATGCAGTGATATGGCAGAAGACACCAGAGCAGATGCAGAGAGCCATTTTGTGAATGGATTGGATTATTTAATAACATTACCTTACTGTGGAGGAAGGATTGTAAAAAAAAAAAAAATGCCTTTGAGACAGTTTCTTAGCTTTTTAATTGTTGTTTCTTTCTAGTGGTCTTTGTAAGAGTGTAGAAGCATTCCTTCTTTGATAATGTTAAATTTGTAAGTTTCAGGTGACATGTGAAACCTTTTTTAAGATTTTTCTCAAAGTTTTGAAAAGCTATTAGCCAGGATCATGGTGTAATAAGACATAACGTTTTTCCTTTAAAAAAATTTAAGTGCGTGTGTAGAGTTAAGAAGCTGTTGTACATTTATGATTTAATAAAATAATTCTAAAGGAAATTGTGTAATTATAGACTTTTTATTTTAAATAAGTTAAGGAGTGGGTAGTATAATTAAGGTCCATTGCAAAGCTGTTGTTATATTTGTGTAAGATAAATGCTGGTCAGATATAAGTGTGTTGTCTGCAATTCATCAGGATTAAATTATCTAGATAACTTAAGGGATATCTCTGCAAAGAGAAACACCTTTTTAGATCTTTTAGATGCTGCTTCTTCAATGCAAGGAAAGGAAATAACCCCAGCGAGGTACTCTTCAGGGATACAGGTCTAGTACAAGAGAACTCTTGACGGCTACTAAGTTCAGCCAGTCTTAAAAAACTGTGCTGTTTCTGCAAAGCTTTAAACTACAGTAGTTTATAAGGATGACAACGAAAGCTGAGGGTGTAGAGCAAAATAGTTCTAAGCTTCAGTTAAACTTCTTTAGGTAAGATCTTAATTTACTTTTTCTTTCTTAATTTTCCTCCCCAAAAGATAAACTAATACTACTCTTCAATGGTCTTTCAGTATAGTGGTTCTTATGTAGTTTAACATAGCTATAAATTTGAGTTTAACAATTTATAAACTCAAGAGAATAATCTTATAAACCCTGTTTTCCAATCTGTCATTTACTTAAATTATTTTGGTTGTTTTTTCCCCCCTTTTTTTCCTTCTTTCCCACCCCCTCTCCCTCTATGAAGATTCAGGTGCTTAACATATCATTTTTTTCCCTGCTGGAATTTTAGCATTGATATGAACCATGGACAAGTATATTCTGCTGCCACAAAGACTGTAAAGTGCTTCATTTCAACAGCTGAGGCGCAAGCCAAGTGATCATTAATAAAGCTTTTCTTGGTTCCTTCAGTGGTGTTGGTAGTAAAATGGTAGGTAAAAGTTAGGCTGCAAGTTCAATAAATCATGAAATTACCCATCATTACACCCTTGTGTATTCACGTTTCTTGGATCAAGCATTTTGAGTGAACTCTAGTGGTTTTTATTAAAAATAAAGATATTTTGTTCTTCTGTTATATGGTTGTTCTAGTTTTACATGCTTATCAGGATCAGGTTCAGGAGAAGGTAGGGTAAAATGGTTGAAACTATTTCCAAATGATAGTTTATTCTTAACAAATAAAGTGTCTACATTATAAATCCTGTATGTATCCAGTACTAAATATTTGGGTTTAAATGTGATAATTTTTTCCCAACCCCGTACCTTATAGGAGAGATGTAGGTTGGCTGCTGAAATTCTTAAATGTCATCAGAGTTTGATTTGCCTGGCTTTATTGCCTTTTCAGGAATGTGATAATCAGGGCATATTCTACTGTATGCACCAGTGAGTCTTCTTTGATCCTAAGACCACCACTGAAGTTATTTAGGTTCTTTGGACAAACATGATAAACTTCTTCAGATACTTTTTTTTTCCTTTGGCAGGAAGGTGTCTTGCTGCAGGTAACTAATGAAGAAGTGGTCAACCACAGAGTCTTCAAGAAATAAGAAATTCTGTACCATCTGAAAGTAGTTCTTGTTGGTGCCTTCATTTAAAAAAAAAAAAAGCACTTTAAGTTTAAAGGGAAATGTTTTCTGATAAAATACAAACTTCATTTAGTACAGGTTCTTAATATAAAACAATTACAAAATGAGTGTTGTTTGTAAAAGAGTAACATCAGATAAGCTAGAGAGAGAAATGTATCATGTTTTAAACTAGGTTTTGTGAGTAGACAGATAAAAATTCTATTTTAAATATAAAGTTTATAAAATAAACACTTTTGTATTAAAATACTTGGTGTAATGTTTACACATAAAATGTGTGAATCTTGTTCTATAAACATTCAGTTGTCTAAAAGATTGCCATCCCCTAGATTTTTCAAAGCAGTTTGAAAAAACTATGCATATTGCCATTTTTCTCTCAGTATTGATAGTCCAATGAGAAAAGGATTTGTGGACATTATTGGCTGTCCCTAATAAAATGCCATTCTTTACATACTGTACATTCAGCGTTTGAATACTGCTCTAGTTTTCTGGCTTTACCTTGTATGTAAAACATTGCTGGTGGCGTTGTTAAAAATATTTTTAAACCGCTAGAGTTGTCCCAGTTAAGTGACTGCAAAGTGCTGAGACAGTCTGTCATAGTAGCTACTCAAATGTTGATGACTTCTATGCATTTTAACTGAGTTTCAGTGGTTGTCTTTTTAAAGGTTTAAACATGGTGTACAGAATTTAACAAGCAGTAGCTTTCTTGTATATATTACCTGAAACAATGAAAGATAACAGGAAAGATACATAGGTTGATAAAACCAAAACCGGTTGGGCTTTTTTTGTTTTGGGGTGGGGGGGTTGGTTTTGATGATGAGGTGTATCTCACAGGTAAGTCAGACTGATGATTAACAGAAGATAAGCTACATTGTTACTTGTTTAAAATACAGTAGATGTGTCCATCAGCTAAACTTCAGAGTACTTAAAAATCAGGTACATAATTTGAAGGATTTGAAGGAGGTTAATCAAGCTGGTATAACAGCACAACCTGAAGTACCGGACTCTTAATCAGGACAAACTTTTTTGAAAATATAGCACAAAATAGGCTGAAAAGAACTGGCTTACTGTAGTTAAGCAGGTAATGTTGAATAATCCACGTGGTTACTCCCTTGTGTAAGTATATTGGGCTGCTAATTTCCGTTAGAACTAAAGATTTAAGGTAGTTGTAAGTATTCCACAAGAGAACATTTTTTTTGCATATGTTGCTGCATAAATTTCTATACAAGGCTTAATCCTTAAGTTCAATATAAGGCAGTTTGGAGCAACACTGAATTTGTTACTTTCTGCAGTATTTTCAGGTCAATAACTTGAAAACAAACTACTTAGCTGAAGTTCAAGGTTGCCTTTAGGAAAATCTTCACTAGGGCATACTGGCATGGCTGGCAAGTTGGGGCTGGCTATTTCCTTTCCCTATACTTAACTATTGGAGCAGTCAAAAAACCCTCAACATAATCAATGTTTGGCAGTACCTTGTATCCTAATGGTCACATCATGTGAATGGAGGGCGTTTACTCTTGGACTACTGGGAAACTAGCATCATTGGGAGCCATATTGAGGGCTGGCTTCTACATTAGGAGTGTTCATCTTCACTGGAAGTTTTGAAACTTGCTCTATTGCATGTAAGGTTTTCAATAACTGGTGTACGAATATAAGCCAAGATGGTCTAAAAGGGATTATAACTATTTGCACTAAGTGTTGAGAGTACGGAGTTAATTTAAGGAAACTTGAATCCTATCTGTTCACAAGTGTGGGTTCCTTTCCAGAAAGGAAGACAACACTAACCATATACTAAAAACATACACATTCTTGGCAACATTTGATGTAAATTTGATCTCCGAGCTTTGGAATGAATGCCTCTAGATGGTTGATACACCCCTTTCAGTTTTAATGACCCTGTTTAGTACTGCGCCGATCATTTAGATGTAACATTTTTGGGTGATGCATGTAGAGAAGTGAGTAGACTACCCAAGAAGGGGGATGTTAAGAATGATCTAGACATATGAAAAGCGTGTAAGTCTTCGTATGTGCACGGTATAGTCTGAGTTTTCTGGGGCTTGAATGTGTGCAGATTGGATTTTCTGAATGTTCTAAAGGTCCTGGTTGAACTGAGGCGAGCCTTGAGAGGAATCCAAATTAACCAGACATTCTTTAGTACATGTTGCATGGAAATTAATATACACTTGAAAATATAATTTCACCTGTAAGATGATTCAGCATGGATGTCTGTTGATGGCTACTTTTGGAATATGAAGGCTTTCTTTGGATAAGGACAAATGAGATGCTGAGATTTCTTCCCTTGTAACTTTATAATTGGAGGAGTGACTTCTGCATTAACAGTTGTTTCCTATAGGTGAAGAAGGTAAGACTAATTTCCTTTTGGGACCAATTCAGACTGGGTTGTAAGTTTGGGCCTATCCACTGCAGATGCAGGAGGGGAAGGGGTACCCACCAGAAAAGGTCTTCAAAAGTTAAGGGTTATTTAGCTGCTTAAATGTAATAAGCATTACTGATCCCCTTGAAATTTGCAATTGTAAACCCTATACCAGATAACCTGAAACACTAGAGGTATGAGGTCACCTACCTCTCCCACCATCAGAACCTTACTGTGATAAAACTGTTTCTCAGTTGAACAGTCTTGACTGTGTTAGTCCTCTACGAGTAATAGGAGGGATACAGCAGTTTAAGGAGTGGCAGGTAAAGTGCATATAGCTTCAGTGAGAACAACTTTGAGATTTTTAACATGGTCAGAAACCAAATCAGATTTCTCCTTTTCAACCTTTGTAATTATCCTGAGCTCCAGGATAATTACACTTAAAGAACAGTAGCTGGAATAATTTAGTCCTTCAGGTATCCCACTTATGCAAGGGAATTTAGACTAAAATCTTGGCCTGGGATTTCCACTGCTGAAACGTGTCATGAGAGTTGAGTAAGCAGCTCTAGTTTACATCCTTGGGAACGAGATTTTTCTTTGGAAGTTGGGTGCATTTACCTTTGGTCACAGTGTACCATACACCTTCCAGATTTCAAACCATTGGTTTGAGTTTCAGGATTGAACCTTTGGTGTATAGTTCACTGTGGTACTTGATATTTTCAGGGATTTGAGGATAATGCCCAGTCTTAAGTGTTAAACAGTCAGGTAGATAAGGCTACTCCTAGGTAAGTTTGTACCATGGAACATTAAATTTTAGATGTAAAGGACTTTCTGTAGAAATGTGCCTTCCTTGCAGCTGAAATTAAATTACAATCTGAGGTGTATTCCCTTAAAGAGTTTAATCTGAATAGACATTAACTGTACAAAACTGCAGCAACCTTAGAAGTACCTTGTTGGCAAAATCTAGACTTAAGAAATGCCTTCCTGAGGCATCTGGGTGGCTCAGTGGGTTAAAGCCTCTGCCTTTGGCTCAGGTCATGATCCCAGAGCCCGGCATCGGGTTCTCTGCTTGGCAGTCAGCCTGCTTCCCTTCCTCCCTCTCTATCAAATAAATAATAAATAAAATCTTAAAAAAACGTCCTTAGGCTCAGTTTAAAAGCGCTTTTTATAAAAATCTAGACACTGAAAGCACTGCATTTCTCTAAACCAAGGTGATACTTCAGTGATAACTGGCAGACCACTATGGCAGAAAAAATATTTGACAACACTGACTATAATTTTGGAACATTGGCAGTATGCATGTTAATGTTGGCAAACCTTGGGCATTTTCTGAAAATAATCTCCATTTTGCTGTTGCCATTAGCTCGTTGAGCTTTCAAATGCCGTTTCTAGTATTTCATTTGTCCTGTTCTTAACCAGATGTTCACATTTTTGGTTGTGAAGTCCATGCTCTACTGACTTCCCCTTAACTGTTGGCTTGTGTTCTTGTGTGGCTTGTAACGTTCTCACATTGTTACGTGAGGCCTTCTGGGGGAGAGGTCCATGTCCTAGATGTGTAGGAATTTCCACCGGCTGGCTTAACTTGCTGGGTAGGTCTGTTTTGTCTACTAAGAAGAGGCATAAACTTTTTGTGAATGTCCAGTTTTTTCTTGGCACCCAAGTCAAAGGGATGACTTTAGTTTGGCCTGAGTCTGATCAATTTTTGTGCAAATACTCAAACCCACAATATGCTGCCTTATTGGCTACATACTCCCCTGTATTTCTGAATGTGGGTTTTATGGAGAATATCCAAGGTAAATAATGGTTAGAATTTCTATATAAGAAATTTATTTCCACAGAAAGCAATTTAAGTGTTCATAGAAAGATAAAATAGCTTTTAAGGCTCCATATATTCAGTGGTAACTACAATGCTAAAAAATTAAAACTTGAAGCTAAATTACATTGCATTTCAAGTCACAAAAAAACAATGTTTAAAAATAATTTACATCCAGTGTTTGCTCTTTGAAGTGACTATGTTACTGAAAAAACAATGGCAATCAAATGACTGGATTGTCTGCCTTTCATGTCCCGCTGTTCTTTGTACATAGATATTTGAGTTCTGCATAAATATAGTTGGACTTGATTGAAAAGTTGTGGCTTCCCCAAAATTTCCCACAAACTTAATCCATAAGAGTTTCAAAATGTCCTGAGTGATTCAAGTAGCAGTAGTAAAAGATAATACTTTGAAGCAGTTTCAGTGGTTTGTGGCCATGTATCAGTTTAACTTCTACATAATGGAATCCACCTTCAGTTTCTTCTCTTCACTTTGTTTTCCCTTTACGGTTTTCCTTTTTGTGGCCTGAGGTAACCAGTTCCTTAGGTACAATCAAAACACTTCCATCTTGGCTGCACTCAAGAACATATTGGTTTGGATTGACAGGCCTACCATCATCATCTCTTAACCTACTAAAAATACTGTGATAAAGGTGATGCAGTTTTTGTTTCATTGTGGTAATAGCTTTGTTATACTGGGCTCGTTCTCTCTTAAGGATTTCCTTCTTGGCTTGCAAGTTACATAAATCATCTTCAAGATTCAGAATTATATCCAGTTTACGTTTACGACAGTTCTGAGCAGCAACTTTATTTTTCCCTCTTCTTCTAATACCACGCATGAGTGACACTTGTAAATCTGTCAAGTAGTGCCTGCTTAGCATGTTGTTGAAAGATTCAACAGGCATGCGGACAATTTCATCTACAGAAAACGGGATATGGAGAGCCTTAGCACGTCGTTCATCTCGACTTAAGTTTCTGTCTGTGTCATTAAGGTGCTTGTTTATTTTCTGTGACTTCCCATGCTGTGAAAAAGATCTAGGGGTAGAATCTAGAGCACCTGGCTCTACATGGTAAGTGTGGTTATGTTGTATGTGTTGAAAGGCAAGGTCCCCATGAAAGCCAGAATCATTCCTCCGACCCATGTGACAAAGCTTACTGGGATCTGGGTAGTAGCCTCCTACAGCTCCTTCCAGGTCACTATAACCTGTAGCACCGCCTTCACACATTGAGTAAGAGGAATTATACTTGATGACAGAGGTACTGTTGTTGCTTGAATTTAAGGAAAGCCCAGAATCCGAATCCAGTTCTTCAAAAAGCTGAGACACTTCCATTGAATCAAAACCTTCCATGGCCAAGGACATTAAATTTGTCTCATCAAATATGCTTATATCAAGGTCATGTAGAAGGTCTTGACTTAGATTCCTCGTTTGATTGCCAACAAGGGGAAGAAATCCTGTCAGATGAGGTCCAGGAAGGGTCTGTTCAGGATTGGTAATATGAGAATTTGACTGCAGAAATGGTTCTTCTGGTTGTGAAGTCCTTGCTGTTGGTTCTCTTCTAAATGTATTGTCAGGACACAGCAACATGGCGTCATGGAGATTCACATCGTGACTTATAGCTTGGCTAAAGTTCATGTTAGGTGTTGAAGAATTCATGCCATCATTGATACTACCTGGAAAAATATCTCCAAGTGAGATGCCCTGAAAAGGGAAAAAAAGCACTTTTAAACATAATTTTATTTTAGCAGCAGCAGTACAATAACTCGTAATAGCACTCCTCTTTTCTCAGTTTACTAAATCTAGGCAAATACAGTATGCACTGTGACCCCAAATCCAAATGAAGCTGTATGTAGGGAACAGGTTTTTTTGGTACGTCCTGGAAATAAGTTTGATTCAGTTAATATGAAAGTTGGTCATGAGTCAACCTAAATGTTGGCAATAAATCCACACTGAAGTAGTCTGGGCAAGGTCATTTTTTTTTAGTAAATCAGAGCAATATAGTCGAGTATGACATAAATGCTACCAGAAAAATAATCTTGCCTTAGTTTTTCAAGTATTTACTGTTGTTTTTGATTCAGTGAATCCCAAATCTTATTATATCCTTGTGATCATTTAGGAGGAGGAAGAGTATACATACTTGGTTAATTCTCCAAAAGTAGTTCTAGAAAAAGTAATCCTCAGTCTGTGCACTTAACATAATGTAGTACTGTTACAGTATATAAACTATGTCATCCCATTTCAAGAGGTTAAACATTCATGGATCAGTGATTTTCTACAAGAATGAAAGCCAAGGTTCTAATTACCTCCAGTGAATTTTCAGGCTGTGACAAAAGCATCTGAGATAAGTCGTCCAGAGAGAAAGCTGTTTCTGTCACATTCAGAGATCTCTATAAAGAAACATAAGGTTCACCAGTAAGTTAAAAGAAGAGGTTAATTGAGGCTTTAGGCTCAATTGAAGAAGCAGCAGACTCTCTGTGGAGCTGGGGGCCAGATGCGATGCAGGACTCGATCCTGAGATTCTGGGATCATGACCTGAGCTGAAAGCAGTAGGCTTAATCTTGAAAGGATAACCAGGTTTTCTCCTGGATTTTTATGCCTATTTTGGAATTTTTACATTCCTGTTTCATCTTCCATATAACTTTTGGTTGGTATTCTTCATCCTGCCTTGTTTTTACCATGGCTAACCCTCCAAATTGGTTATAAGATTATGCAATTTTTACAAGTCAAATATTTAGATTTACCACAATTATTTCTGGCAACTTGGCTCATTGTTGCTTTATCCCAGTCTTTGGGTTTGTTTCTTACTGAAATAACTCCTCTTGACAGCTCTTTTAGAGAGGCTCCACCAGTGGTAAACTCAGTTTTTGTAACCCGGATTTATTTTGCTTTCATGCTTAAACAGTGATTTATGTGGTAAGATGATCAAATTTAATGTTTTGCACTAAGGCATGTACTGCTACTGATGTCAGTCTCATTTTATAGCCAATCTCTTTTTTCCTCCAGTAATTTTAAAAGTTTTGTTCTCCTGTAGTCTGTTGTCTTACTTCAGTTTGATGTTTTGGAGACTTAATGATTTTACTCAACTTTGTTGGGACTCTGTACTCCTTTAATCTGAGTCCTAAAATCACTTTAATTTTCAAGATATTTTGCCATACACACTCTTAAGACTGCTTCATCTTCATCCCAGAATTTTCTCACTCTCTTAATTTTTTATATTTAAGGGTGAGCTCATCTTTGTTGGTAACTTTTTCTGTAGGAATCCCACATACTGAGGGTTACCCACCAACTATAAATTTTTTTTTTCTCTGCAAGGACCAGTTTTGATACCATTTTGTAGTCCTTGCTTTTTTGGATCAGGATTCCTGATAGTAATGGTAGTATGGATTCAGACTTCAAACACTGGGCTCATTTGGGGTTCTGATTTCTAGGATGGATAGACTACTTCCTTGCTCATGTCTTTGGGATCATCCTAGTCCCATCTCCTAACAGAAGACTCTTCAAGTTCTGAGCTTTAAGTGGGGGATTTTGGTATCCCCAGGTATGGGCTTGAGACTTCATTTCTCATTTAACCCCAGGCTCAGTTGTGACCTCTGTATCCATTTTTTCACTGGAGCTGCTTCAGTTTTGGTTGTCTGATTAGCTTTTAAATTATGGATTTGAGTCGCCTTTTTGTTGTATTTACAGAGTTCCCTTTCTGGCTTTTGTGTTCTGCTATGCACTTAAAATACTTTTATTCAAGATTTCTGGTTCTGGTCTATCACAGGGGTTTATCCTTACTTTTTAGTAAGTTCACATTCCTGAACTCCCCTCCCCTAGCTTTGTACTTGAGGGTTTCCCCCCCCTTTTTTTAGGGTTCAGATCAGTGTTAGACTTAATTGTTTTAAGTGTATACAAATATCTGGTTTCCTTTTCCACTAAATACCTTGGGTTCTATGAGGCCATGTTTTCAAGGCACATAATACAATAAATCTAAGGCTTTCTGGGTCTGTAGATGCTACAGGACCATCTAAGCTCAGCTGGTAGATAGGATTTCTTCATTTACTAGCAAATCATACATTCTTAGTGGGTTGGAGACTTATTTGCTAACTTGACTGTTAATTCAAAATGGTTTTTAATTTCTTAAGATATTTCAGAAGAGTTCTATTTCTGTTAATGATCCCAAACGAGTCATTAGTCGTGACCCAACCACTGACCAAAATTTGCAGATGGTCCGAAGTGTCTGAGCAAAGAGTATCAGCACAAATTTGGACTCCTGTGAAAATCTTAAAATTGTAGGTAAATAAAACTATGTGCAGAAAAGAAAGCCTTAATATTTAGACATAGGTACGGTATGAAGCCCATTCTGCTTTAAGTGAATTATGGACTGATCCTTAAAGCCAGTCAGGTATGTTTCATTGAATCTTTATGTATTCCCTTCAGTGCCCATGGAGATGACAAACTGAGAGGCTAATTCCTACTGAGCCAGGCCCTGGTCTGGGTCTATCGGAGACACAGATCTGAGATGGAAGGAGGGACTGATGTGCCTTAGAGACAATTGAGGGCTTGCTCTTCCCAGATTTCCCTTCTGTCCTGATGGGGCTAACAGCTTCATAATTTTACTGGTCCTTGAGAGTTTCCTTATTCATGATGTTTCCCTTAAACATGCCCTCACTTCTTCAATAACAAAAACTCCTCCTTAAAATATCAGATGTGTTACATGCTTTCTAGTTAAGGGCCTTTACATCTGTTTGAAGTCCATGCAACAGAGTTCTTCTGTCTACTATATAATTTAAGAATATTGAGACACTAGATCTTAAACAAAAGTGGACAACTAAGACATTCTTTTCATTCTTTCAGTTAACGGAGACGTGATTTTTTTTTTTTTAAGACTTTATTAGGCACAGAGCATAAGCTGGGGAATGGCAGGCAGAGGCAGAAGCAGGCTCCCCACTGAACAGAGTCCCATGGGGCTTGATCCCAACCTGAGCTGAAGGCAGACACTCAACCAACTGAGCCACCCAGGCAGCCTGTTAAGTGTAATCTGGATTGCCAAGAAATTTTTTTTTTTTTTTTTTTTTTTTTTAAATTTGACACAGAGATCACAAGTAGGCAGAGAAGCAGGCAGAGAGAAAGGGGGAAGCAGGCTTCCCCGCCAAGCAGAGAGCCCAACGCGGGGCTCAATCCCAGGACCCCGAGATCACAACCCGAGCTGAAGGCAGAGGCCCAACCAGCTGAGCCACCCAGGTGACCCCGGTCAGTGTCTCTCACTATTCTAACTAAAATGTCACGTTAAATATAAAAACATGGTTCCCCATCTGGGGCAAGTTACTGAGAGTCATCAGGGCAAGACCTGTAAGGGTACACCTTCCAAGTGAAGTGCCACATGGGTTAAGGGTCTCTTGAACCTCCAGGCCTATCTCCGGAGTATTTATTTGCCAGGGTTGTGGACTAGGATATCAGCAGGGCTGAGGAGAAACCAGAGTAGAAGGAAAGGAAGCACAGGCTGCAGAAAGACTCCATCTCTCAGCCTGGCCTCTGGAATTCATCTTTCTATAATACATCATCTCCTAGTCAAAGGGTATGGTTAGAATAGCCAAGGAGCCTGTCCCACCAGGCCTGGCCAGAGGTACAAAATGGGCTCCTGAATTCAGCATGGAGACTTCTGTGAGGAATTTGAGCCCAAGACCCAGCTGGTTTTAAGGGGTGATTTGCCTTCAAGTTGTTTTGCCTCACTATCCCAGACATAGACAGCTTGGTGCCTCTACAGAGGGCTGGTTGAGGATTCCTGGGTTTAGCATGGCAGTTACCTCTTTATCCCTTGCCATGGCAAATAGCAAAATCAGGAAGCAACTTCCTGGGGTGTGGGGTGTGTGTATATAAATACACTCCCTCTAAACACAATCTTGAGTTTAACCAAAGATAACTAATTCTATGGGCTGATTATTTTGTAAATCAAATAACTACTACCACAACCCTTAAAAAAATACATATTTTCATATATCTGATTTGCTTACAGTAGGGCACTTACATGGAAAATTCATTACCAAGACATATTGTCAAAGCCAAAAAATCTATCTTACTAGGGCACCTGGGTGGCTCAGTTGGTTAAGCATCTGCCTTGGGCTCAGGTCAGGATCCTGGGATCTGGACCCATAAGGTCATCATCATCGAACTGCCTGCTGACCGGGGGAGTCTGGTTGTTCCTCTCCATGTGGCCCTTCCCACCACTCCTGTGCACTCATTGTCTCTAATAAAATCTTAAAAAGGAAAAAAAAAATACCTTATAGCCAAAATGGTAAGGCTGCGCTACTCGGATATGCTTACCTCATTTCTAGATTGCGTGGTCTTTTCTGCCTCCCAGTCAGGTTTATCTGCTATTTTACTTTCATCCTCATTCTTCTGCTGTGGTGATTTTTCTTGGGCTGATACTCTTTGCTCATTTTCCTCATTCTGGGAGTTGTGACCCATAGCTTCATGCCTCTCTCTCAGTACTTCATTCTCCTATAAAAGTACCCAAAAATGTGCTACACAGAAGTTCATACTTCCCCAAAGTCAAAACAACCTTTAAAACTGCATTATACTTACTGCTCAGTGATCATAAAAACTGTAAGTCAAAAGCTAAGATCTGCATTGCATTATTTCAGTATTTAAGAAATATTTTAATTCTGAAACAAAGCCCAAGAAACTCACTGAGACACAAGCTGCTGAATCTGCATAATTTAAATTATATGCATTTATAAAGCCTGGAGTTTAAAATACTTAAAAATTTGATTAGATTTAGAAATTAGTGTGGCCAATAGGCAGTTTTTACTTCATTTTCTGTTGAAAATCGATCAAACAGCTAAGCCGGAAACAGTGATCAAATATATATAGAAGAGTCTGGAAAAGTATTATTACAAGGTATTGTTCTCTCTGAAAGGTGGAATAAGGTTGGGGAAGTGTGGGTGAAAAGAACTGCCTACACTATACATTATTGTTTGAATATTTTACAACATGTTTCTTTTAAAGTCAGGAAAAGTGTGTTTTTATTAAAAAAAAAAAAAAGTTAACAACAAAGCTTAGACTAACAAGCATCTCCATAGATATTTTCGACTATGCTTACTTACCCAGATGAGTCCTACTTTTTAATTTAACTGGAGATTTAAAAGTTAACCATTAACATACACTGTATATACTGATACTTTTAATTATAGGAAAAGCGCACAATTTTTGCCCCTCTAACATCAAGGCCTCTCAAACTCTTTTCAGAAGATCAATGTTTAATTTTTCTCTTTTTCAGCAGCATAGCACACTGGGCTAAACTCAAGGACAGCAGCACCACCCCCACACTAAAAAGCAAAGAAATGCTAATTACACACACACACACACACACACACACACACACACACACACAGGTCAAAGAAATGTAAAATCTACAGATACCAGAAGCGAGGAGATAAAATGAGCAGAAAAAGGAAGCTGACACACTAGAGGGCACTTGATTTTACTTGCTTCCCTATTCACTGCCCTTAACTGACACACTCTGCCTCCCTCCTGATGCGGTGTTGGTGTTGTTCTTGCCTCAGTTAGTCTCTGTGCACAGTCCTGCTCCTGTGCTCAAGGACACTGTTGCTGTTCTATCCTCTTCTGCATCCAGTGTTTCTTGTCTGGATACTCTCACCCCTAACCAACAGCTAAGCTCTCTTCTTTAAAAATCCCTCCCTTGGTATCCCATATAACTCTCTAGGTCCAATCCCATTTTTCTGGTCCCTTTTAGAGCATAATCCTCCAAATATCTATGGACTCCCTGCATTCTCTCCTGAACCCACTCCAGTGGGCATTCTGAAACATTTCAACAGGCACTCTCCAAGATGACATTCTCCACACTCACCTTACCAGACCCATCAGCAAGCATTTCCCTTCCTTACTCCCTCCTCCTAGAAACAGGTTTTTTACCTGGCATCCAAGGGCCTTTCCTATTACCCTACCTCACCAACTACTCTTTGGCTGATTCTTCAGGTCAGCCTCAGACATACCAGGCACTCTCCCACCTTTCAGCTCCTGTTCATTGCTCCTTCTGCTTACAGGGCTCTCCCTCTGCTCACTCTCCCATCCCCAGCCCCATGGCTTTGAAGCTTTAGATCTCTATTCAAATGTTACCATCTTTCATTAAAAAAAAAAAGAAAAAAGGCATCTCTGCCATCACTATATCCCTTACTTTTTTTCATAGCATTGAGCACCAGCTGAATCTATTTGTCATTTATCCTTCTAGAATGCTAGTTTCTTGAGGGTAGAGGCTGTTTAGTTCTTGTATGCCCACTGCCTATCCAAAAACCTGTCACATGGTAGACCCTTACTAGGTATTTGATGAACAGATGAACTCCCAGACATAACATCCACAGACTTTGATAGGGATCCTCTTCCAATGGGTGAGCTGCCATTATCTTGCTCCTTCCTGCAATTACAATTCTGATTCCTACCTAAATTTGGGGAAGGAAGGAAAAAGTAACTGACTGGTCATCAGTCTTTCAATGTCTATCTTTTGCCAAGGCAAGCTGCTTAATCAAATCCAAAATTCTGGAATCCTGAGGCAGCTAACTTCGTTTATAAATTTGCTATCAGTGGGCACAAGAGCTTCTGAACTCTAAACTGCATGACCTATTTTAGAGCTGTGAAGCAAGGTCTCTCGTTAATGTGTAGTGTGTAGTATGTGAGTTACAACACATGAACTTGCAAACACGAGACGATGTTCTAACGTTATACAAGTGAAACAAAGGGAACAGGTAGCTAATACAGGCCTGGATAAAGCCCATAAGAAAACCAAGTAAACTTCAGTCTGGGAAGGATTTTTTTAGGGGGTAGGGAAAACTTTGAGAGTGGTAATGGCCTGCCTAAAAACTCTAGAAGAGACAAACTAGATGTAGAGAAATTCTGTATGAACACTACTCACTTTACAAGAAGCAGAAATTGGTTAAAAATCCTATCTTATAATAATGAATAACCACTAAATGGAGCTAAAAGAAATAATCAATTAGTCCACTTGAATATAAATGTATATATTAAATATACAAATATATAAAAATATATTTTATAAATAAAATACACATAATGAGGGGGAAAAAATCTCTTACAGTAGAATGTAACTAATAAATACAGAGGGAAAATGGTAGGGTTAGAAAATCATCAATCGATGCTAAAACTAGGGAGTAAAGTTTGATGAGAAACATTTAAATAGTGACACTACAGGAGAAACCTGGCAAGCACCACCTCAGCCAAGTGGTAAAATCCATCATCACGGAATGGAAATAAACAAATATGTGCCTCTTGACACAGAGATACCATACTTCCATTATTCCTGCCCAGAATTCAAAATCTCAATCATGAGGTAACATCAAAAATAAATAAAAATTGGGGCCATTTTATAAAACTGACTGATGCTCTTCCAAAATCCAGAGGTCAAGAAAGCCAAGGCTGAGGAACTTTTCCAGATTATAAGTGACTAAGAGACTTGGCACATAAAGTGTGATCCTGGGTTAGATGCTGACCCAGGAGGAAAAATGTATTATACAGGACATATCTGGGACAAAAGACTATGGACACATTTGCTAACAGTCTTAGATATGCGTTAGTTTCCTGATTTTGATAATTTTGATAAATATACATTTAAGTATTTGGGTATTGAGGGACAAAATGGTTTCAATTCATTCTTACATGTTTCCCAACAAAAAGAATTACATATAGATGGATAGCTAACTATAATTACAAAATAGAAAAGTCAAATGGGGCAAAATGCAAACAGGTAAATCTGAGTAAAGGATATATACTATTCCTGCAACTTTTTAAAGTTTGAAATTACATCTCACGAATGAGTTGCCCTAAAAATCCACACATGGCAAAATCACTTTGGAAAGGTTGCCTCAAATATTCTTGCATTAAATCTTGTTAACCTGCATTTTCTCCCCAAAGTGTATACAGTAGTCTTATCAGTTACTTTATCATTTTCACCTCTTCCAACATTTAAATAATAGCAATGATACCTGATTCAAGGAAAACACTATTGGTGTTGTCTACTCTCGATACTCTTACTACAACACTACTTCATTCAACACTAGATATGTGCGTTTCCACACACGACGCAATTTCTGCAACCCAGCTGGGCATCCTGTAAGCTAACTTAATTCTGCCACTACCTACCTGAAGATTGCATTAGATCCCACAGGTTAAGGGCTTAGTCTCACAAGACTGCCCACTCGCCTCCTTTCAGATGCCAAGTGCAAGTTCAGGTTGTCACCTGTGCTTCAGAATCACTGGCTAGAAACTAGAGGTTCCCATAACCCCCTCCCTTGGGTTTATTTAATATGCTAGAGTAGCTCACAGATCTTGAGAGAAAATTTTACTTACTAGGTGACTGTTTTATTATAGAAGATTGTAACTCAGGAACAATGAGATACACAGACCAAGTTCACAGAGGTTCCAGATGCAGGGCGGCACCTCCACGTGTTCACCAGCTTGGAAGGCCCCTGAACCCTATCCCTCAGGGTTTTTACAGAGGCTTCTTTATTATGTAGGCATAACTGAATAAATCAACTCAGTCCCCAGTTGCTCTTGCCTCCCCAGAGGTCTGAGAGGTAGGGGCCAAAAGTTCCAACCCTCTAATCATCTGGCTGATTCCCCTGGCTCGCCCCACCCCGTTTTAGGGACTTTCCAAAAGTCACCTTATTAACATAGATCAAGAATGCTTGCAGCCGGCTTGTTATAAAAAACAAGACACTCAGGGCACCTGGGTAGCTCAGTGGGTTAGAGCCTCTGCCTTCTGCTCAGGTCACGATCCCAGGGTCCTGGGATCCAGCCCTGCGTTGGGCTCTCCGCTCGGCGGGGAGCCTGCTTTCTCTTCTCTCTGCCTGCCTCTCCACCTACTTGAGATCTCTGTCTGTCAAATAAATTTTTAAAAATCTTAAAAAAAAAAAAAAGACACTCCTTTCACCTTTATGGCTCTGGAGATACTTTAAGAACGGAAGACAAAAGACCAGATAGTACATAGCAAAAGATGCTCCCATTGCTCTTAACTTTTAGGAAACCCACAGTTTTGGGAGCTCTGGGCCAGAAAGGGGGGTGAAGACCAAATACATCATTAAATCAGAAAATCGTACCTGACATGCTCACTCTGCATCTGACTTCAGTGGGAATGCTTTTAATGGTTCACCAGTAAGGACAATATATGGACTTCTATTTGAGATTCAACAATTTTTTTAGTCCCTCATTCAATTCATACATACCGAATGCCAAACACGACATGAGATGCTGGGGTTACAACAGTGAAAACATACATTGTTTGGCACTTCCAAGTTCTCATTTAAAGGGAGGGAGCCAGAAATGCAAATGAACTCAAGCCATGGCAAGTCAAAGAAAGAGGAGACCTTCTTTAGAATGGGGCCAGGGAAGGGCTCAGAGGAGAGGTGGTATTTGGGCTGAGATCTGAAGAAACAGAAGAGAGCTGTGTGAAGAGAGCGAGGCACTGAAGGCGCAGATAACCTCCAGTGAACTCGTGCGCCTGTTACCATAACTTACTTCCTTCGTTTCCAATATTTCCTTCTAACAATATTAAAACGTCTCATCTATCCTTTGCATACACATGCAAGAATAAATTTCCAAAATTTACGTTGAGTCAAAAGATGAGTGCATTTTTTTTATTCGATGGATTTTACCCAATAGCCCTTCAAAATGTTTGTGGTAATTTAAATTCGTATCCCCAGTGGATAAAAGTGCCAATTTGATAGACGAAAATTGATATCTCATTGTAGTTTTACTTTCTATTGAGTGAGGCTGAACATTTTTCACAAGATTTAAAGCATCTGTACTTCCTTCCTGTGACTATTTGTAGCCTTTGCCCATTTTTTTAATTGGGCTGTCAGTCCTTTTCTTATTGACTGTTAATAGCACAGAATTCTACTCCCCTCCTCCCATTCTGTCTGTACAAATTCAAGAGTAGAAGTGGGGAGACCAGTGAGTGGGCTGCTGCCAGAAGTTCAGAGAGAGTAGAGGAGAATCTGGAAGAGGGCGGTGGCCATGGAAAGAGAAGTGGAAGAACCCATGCACTGTGGAGAAAGAATACACAGGGCTGCTGACAGACAGGAAGTAGGAGATAAAGTGAAGAGAAGAATGAAGGATGACTCCCAGATTTCTGGCTTGAATAACTTGGCAGACAGTTATGGAGAGAACGGGGGAAAAAAACACAGTGAGTTCTTCCATTTTGGATATGTTAAATCTGACGTGTGAAAAGTCAAGTAGAAATGTCCACTACACTGCTGAGATGGGAATCTGGAATTGAGAGCGAATGTCTGAACTGGAGGTATAAACTGGGAATGCCATCAAGAGCAACAACAAAACCCCACAGGGTTCTAGGAAAAGAGTACAAAGCAAGGAAAAGGAGGCTTCGCGCCCGGTCCCAAGGAACCACAACATTCTGCAGTCACGCAGAGGAATCAGCCAAGACTGAGGAGGGTAGGAAGTGAGGTACAGGGGAAGGCAGAGGACAGTAATGTCTCAGAATCTGAAAGTGTTTCAAGAAGGATCGAGAGGCTGATGGTGTTGAATGCTGCTTGAAGGCTGCACAAGGTAAGGACAGAAACGTCTTCACGGGAACTGGCAATAAGAAAGCTGTTGGTGGTCAGGGTGCCTCTGTTAGTTAAGGGTCTGCAGTTGGCGAAGTGTCTGCCTTAAGCTCAGCTCATGATCCCAGGGTTCTGGGAGCAAGCCCCGCACTGGGCTCCTTGCTTACTGGGGGAGCCTGCTTCTCTCTCTGCCTCTGCTGCTCCCCTGTTTGTGCTCTCTCTCTCAGTCAAATAAATACATAAAATCTTAAAAAAAAAACGGGGGGGGGATCTGGATGGCAGGTGGAATTCCACAGACGTGGGGGAAGAGAGATGCTTTAACATGCACAGCCTTAGGTATTCAGTATTTTCTTAGCTGGTTCTTCACACATTCATTCAACTCTCATTTACTGACAGCTGCCATAAAGCTAACAGAGATCTCATCACAGAGATGAGAAGTGACGAATGGGAAGAATTTTCCTTGGGTTAGTGTGCCACCCATGGAGCTGTGTAGCCCAGATTGCCCTCAAGGAAGGACAAGTGGGCAGAGAGCCTCTAGCTGTGCCTTTAAGAACACCTCAAAGGCTGACAGCCACTTCCCCTAATGTGATACCCTTCCCCTGGGCAGGGAGAGTATAACGGCCTGGCCATCTTGGCCCAGTGTGGGACAACTGTAATGAACCAAGCTCCTGGTTTCTTTAGCCTGCATCAAGCTTAACTTCTGCTTCTGTCCAATCCTGCTTTCTTTTTATCTTCCCTTCTCTAGTTGTAGTGCCCATGGCACTTGATCTCAGAGTCCCCCTCCCAGGCAACCCAATCTGTGACATCACAGTTAAAAATTTTATCTTGGCAGGAAGAAAGGAGACCAGAATCTCAAGGCAGGGAGGGGTAGAAGATTCAATATTATAACATTTCTATTTAGAAAGTACAAAAAGGCTTATTGCCATTTGTAGTCTAAGTACAAAGGGCCTCAAAAGCCCTATGAGGGGTGCCTGGGTGGCTCAGTGATTAAGAGTCTGAGTCTTGATTTTGGCTCAGGTCAGGATCAGGTCAGGTGGGGCTTGGTGTTCAGCATAGAGTCAGTTTGAGATTCTTTTCCTCCCTCTGCTTCTTCCCCTTCCTCCCCTTGTGCTCACTCAAAATAAAAAAAAAAACTTAAAAGAAAAAAAAAAAAGCCATTTGGAGGGTTCAGATCCAAAAATGGCTGAGTAAAAAGGCCTATCCTACTCCTATCAGCTGTATGACCTTGGGCCACTCTGACTCTCTGTTTCCGTGTCCGTTGAAGTGAAAGGATATTTCCTAACATTTTAAGGAATTAGAGGAGGAAACGTACTTTATACATTTAAGATGTTACACTAATTACTACTCCTTTCTACTCTGTGATTCTGAAGAGTTGCAATTAAACAAATTAACTGCTGGCCACTCCATCAGGAGGTCAAGAGAAGGGAGTAAAGGCCCTGGCACCAGCAATTCTTATCTTTGCCCTCTTCCTGTTTCTCCACTCGGTGGCATGGACCTGGGATACATACAGAGTATATGTGCTTTAGAAGCATGGTTGTATAGACTGGAGATTTATGGGCCAGGCTCTTGAAGAACAGGTCACTCAAACCTATCATTAAGTTACTTTTTATTTGTGTGTAGTGATTTTTAGTTTTGTGGGGTTGAGACTCAAAAAAAAAAAAAAGGGAAGTTTCCATGCTTGCCGTAGGAAGCTGTCGTAAACTTGGGAGCTGTGGTGCCTAATAACCAGAGCTAAAAAAATCCAGTGACTGGGGCTGAACTGGCACTGGCCAGAAAGGTCCTCTCCACCACAGCCCTCTTGGCTGGGAGGTGACTCATCTCTTCCTCTGCATGGGTCCAGAACGTGCCATTTTAGGTGCCTCGGCTAAAACTCAGCCCTCCTCTCAAATACAATGGCTTCTGGATTTTCCCTTACGACACTTATCCTACTCCATCTAAAATGACAGTTATGTGGATCTTTTCTTTCCTGAGGGGCTGGAAACTAAAGAAAGTTGTCCTTCAGCTGTTGTTCACCTCTGCCCCCAACGTTAAGGGGCAGAACCCTGCACTCGGGTTTTCTGAGTCGGTGGAGATGGTGGGAAGGGGACAAGAGGAGCAAAGCTGGGCTTCTCTTTCTGCTGACTCTCCGGCCTTCCTGGTAACTGGCAACATGATTTCCAAGCCTGTACTTATTATAATGTATTGGGACCTGAATACTGTGATGCAGAGTTTGACCCTGAAAAAAGTCTTTGTGAACAGTCCCAGCTGGCTTAACTGGGCCTTTCATTTATGCTTCTGGGGGAGGATCAACCAAGACCTGCTTTGACCTTTAGGGCTGGATGAACCTTCAAAGACAAAGAACAATGTGGTGCCTACAGAGAAGCATGACATCAGAGAGAGAGGGGTAAAGGCCAAAGAATTGTGTGGCCTGTCTCTAGGCTGGAGGCAAGCTGGAGTCATCAGGTCTAGAGAGAAACAAGGAGCCAGATAAAGAGAGGCTGTGTCCTATTTGGCCTGGGTGGTTTTTAATAGCCGTTTATAATAATTATAGCTCACATTTATTGAGCACTCGCTGTGGGCCAGGCACCCCATACATGATCTCATTTATGCTGCTCAGCATCCCTGTAAGATAGGGACTTGTTGTTACCTCCTGGGACAGAGCAGGAAGCAGAGGCCCAGAGAGGTTAAGCAACTTGCCCTAAGTCACACAGCTTTTAAGTGACAGAACCAGGATTTGGCTACAGACCTCTGCAGACTTCCTAGCTGCCTCTAGGCCACTGTACTAGTTCTTGCTTGTCCCTCCCAATCTTGGTGTGCCTGCAGAAGCTGTCCCTGGTAAAGCTCTGGGAGTCCAGAGCAGGTTGCCTTCCAGCTGGGCTCACCAGTGGGAGGCAGAGGCAGGAGACTGAAGGGTGAACAAGGCCGAGGTCAGGGCATTTCTCGCCCTTGATCTCCAGGGACCGGTGACTGCATCCTCCTCACCACACTCTGGTAACACTTTCACGCCTCTCCTCCCTCACCCACCCCCATGCTGTGGTTGGTCCCTGGGCTCTCGGACACCCCTCGCCCCCCCACCCTGTGGAGGCCGAAAAAAATCAAGGCCATCCCACCTCAGGTTTAGCCTTAGCATAAGTACAACCAACTCAGACCCCTGTGCCCAAGGGCTGAACTTTCCTTCATTTTACTTTAGTTCTAAGGACCCCCACCCTACTTTAGGAAGCCCCATCCTGCTTTGGTTCCAGAGACCCCCACCCTGCTTTAGTATCAGGAGGGCTCAGATACAAAAAATGGCTGATAAATAGCTCTGCCTTAACTAAGCTCAGGGTCCAAGTCCCTACCCCACTGCATCGGGTATACTTGGGCCCAAACTTAAGCACGTCACCTTGGGGTCCAAGTCCCTACTCCGCTGTGTCGGTTATACTTGGGCCCAAGCTTAAGCCTGTCAAATAAACCCTCGTGTGATTGCATAGGTGCTTGGCTCCTTGGTGGTCTCTCAGACGAGAAAACTCCGGTACAACAACCCCACCCCCCGCTGCTCCTATACCAAGTCATTCATGAAGTCCCTTCACATGGGCCATGGAGGGAACATTCTGCTTCCTGCCAGACCTCCACCCACACGGCCACTGGGCCACCCCACCCTGAGCAGGAGATCAGTGCAGGGAAGGGCTGCGCCCACCCCCACCCTGGAGCAGGGGCAGGGGGGTGGGGCAGAAATGACGCCCCCTGGCAGTGTGAGCATCACTTTTCCACATGCACACTGGTCTGTGGGGCAGGTGTGGATCCTGTTCCCATTGTGGGTCCAACACACCAACCGTGGAGAGAGGAGCCATGGAGTGTTCGGGGGAAACCTGAATATCGACTGGCAATGTAGGGATATTAAGGAATTAAGAGTTGATTCTTTTTTAGGGGTGTTCATGGTTGTCCTCTGGTTATGTTTAGAGGAGTTCTTCCATATACAGAAATCTTTACAGAAGTTTGTCAGAGTCAGTAAAGGTCGTGGAGAGAGCAAGACCGGGACGTAGCTGGGCTTTTCTTTTCTCTTTGCTAAGTCCCTGCCAAGAACTGGCGCAAAAATCACAAGAGATGATGTCTGGGATTTGTTTCAGAATAAGGGGGTAGGGAAAGGGCTGTTACGGACAAAACAAGACTGGCCACGAACTGCGAGATGACAGTGCCCGGAGGCCCCATCTCTTGAGTCCCTGTTCTCTTGGAACAGACCCTTGAGAATTTTCCTAACAACGCGTGTTCTAGGCTAAACTCATGTCTGAATCTCCTGGAGGTGCCTAGCGGGCAGCGGGACACCTGGCAGGAACACTCCCCGCGGCTACAACGAACACATTCCATGTGATGGGCCACTGGAAGGCAAGTGTAAAAAGAAGCCGTGTTTCTAAGCACAAGCCCCCACACCTAGGCCACAAGGGCACAGGCACCAACTCACAGGCTCTGGTTTGAACAGGTGCTGTTTCTCCTGCCACGTGGCCCCTTCACGCGGGCTGAGGGGCTGGGGAGCAGAGAGGTAAGCAGGAGAATTTCATTTATGAGTCTTTTTTAATTTTGTGCTGGCTAACCCAGGCAGGCAAGGCAGGCCAAAGGGGCCTCAAAACACACACTGTTTTTGTATGTTTATTATCGAACATTTCAAACACATAAAAGCTCCCTGGAGCCATCACCCAGTGTCAGCCACTGTCACGTGCCCCCATGCTTCTGTCATCAATACCAGTCCCCGGGCTCCCCGCAGAACTAGTCCATCTGGGGTTTTAGGCCAGATTCACACAGGCAGGAATGCATACGCCTCAGCTGTACCATCCTGATCAACAGAGGTGCCCACTTGGCTCACATCTCCACTTGTCGTGGGACATTTCTACCTGCCCAGAAAGTTCTCTCCTGTTCTGATGTTTCTACCTTGGCTTTGCCTGTGTTAGAACTTAATCAAGAGCTTTAAACTGCCCTTCTGTGCAAGCTCCTGTTGATGCCAGAACACAGGTTTGAATTGCATGGAGGCCGCTTATACGTGGATTTCCCGTACTGTATTTCCTCCAGCTTTCTTTACGGCAAGGACACAGAATGCAATGCACGTAACCCACAGAGTACCTGTCATCCACTCTTCTGGTTACCACTATGCTAATAGTAGTTAAGTTTGGGGGGAGTCAGATGTTCTCCATGGATCTTCAACTATGTGTGGGGTCAGGATCCCAACCGGATTGTTGACATTCTGCATTCATTATTATTACCTTCTTGGGCAGTGAGTTCCCCATTCTCCAGCAGGGATCTAGAGGGATGTGGCTTCAGCTTGAAAGCACCTGGTAAACCTGACTATTAGCCCCAACCCTGTGGCCCAGGCCTTTCGCTGTTCTGGGGCTTAAATTTGGGGAAGGGCAGGCTCTCACCAGGCAGGGCCCCCTTTCAGGCAGGGGTTGTGGGATACTGAGGGGCCACGGGAGAAGAGCACTACGGTTGAAGGCAAGCTTGGGCTGATGGATCACTGGGAGGTGGGGAAACTGCAGACTCCCAGTTCTCCCACCTGAGAGGCAGATGCTTATCTGGCCAAGCCACCCAGGCGCCCCAAGAAAACTCAGCAATTAAGAAAGGCTAAGAAAGGGGCGCTTGGGTGGCTCAGTCACTGAGCATCTGCCTTTAGCTCAGGTCATGATCCCAGGGTCCTGGGATCGAGTCCCACATCAGGATTCCTGCTCAGCGGGAAGCCTGCTTCTCCCTCTCCCACTCCCCCTGCTCGTGTTCCCTCTCTCACTGTGTCTCTGTCAAATAAATAAATAAAATCTAAAAAATAAAAAAATAAAAAAAAAAAAAAAAGAAAGGCTAAAAAAGGACATCTGGCTGGCTCGGTCCTTAGAGCGTGCAATTCTTAATCCCAGGGTTAGGAGTTCAAGACCCACACTAGGCATAGAGCCTACCTTCAAAACAAGTTTTCCCTTTAGATGAGCCTTCAGGTTCAGGGTCTACCTCCTCAACAATTCCAAGGCCTTCCTTACATAACAGCTCTCCAAATATTTGAGTTGCCTGTGGTGTTCCTCCCTCAGTCCGATCTCAGCATGCAACATCCCCAATCCACTCAGCTACTTCCAGCACGATTTCCCCCTCATGGAGAGAAGGATTCCTCTTGTCACACCAAAGCAGGCCCCAGCATGACCCAGCAGTCTGGTATGGTCCTCCAGAGGACAGCGGTTTCCTGGAGATTTGACCCCCAGCTCGGGGCAATCAGCAAATTCTGTGACACATCTAATAACATGCCAGGACCTATACAGGCCCTGTGACATACGGCGTGATGTAATCCTCCAACGAAATCTCCCGCAAACAGGTTTCCTTCTGCAATTTGGAAACCGCGGCTCACCGAGGCTGCCTAGCAGAGATGGAGTTGGGGTGGTGTGAGGGCTGGTTCCATGCGTCAGAGTGGCTCAAGTACTGCCCTCGGTTATGCAGTCAACGCTAACCAATGCGCTGCTGATAAGCTATTATTCAGGATATGTGGTTAACAGCTACATCAACCAAGTGACTTTCAGGAAGAGACGATCTTGGGAATCTGAGTGAGCCCCATCCAACAAGTGGAAGAATCTTAAGAGCAAACAGAGGTTTCACTGAGGACGATATTCTGCCTCACGCCTCCGCAGAAGCAAGTGCCCACAGAGGGTTTCCAGGTACCCTAGAGTTTGGACCTGCCAGCCTCCATGATGGCACCAGCCAACTGAAATTAATCTCTGAAACATACACGTATACTGATTATACTGGTTCTGTTCTCCGAACAGAACAGATGCCGATGGGAACCCAGTTCTCTCCAACCTCCGAAGGCCGTGCCTTGCTTCCATGCCCCCATCCACACTCTGCCAAAACTATCGGAACCGGAACCGACCTGGGGTGCGCGGGAGCCCTGGACGGCTTCAGCTGCCCAGAAGTATATGTGAATATTCACACAGATCCTTAACAACGAGATGCCGAGAATAACTTCTTCGTATCAAAAGGCTGCCACAAAGGGGTACGTGTGCCTTCACAAGCCTGGAGTTTTGTAGTGGGTGGGAGGCAGGTAACTCAGTGCGTGAGAAGGCTGACTTGTTCTCTTCTGGGTAAGGTCACTAACCTGCTATAGAACTTTAGGCAATCCTAAGTTTCACCACCTGATTAATTACAATGCTCGAGAGTCAGCTTTCCATGGCCCCCATCCACTCAAACTGGCATTAAATGGTCAGACGGCCTATCAGGACTTCAGATCTGACCTACTTTCTAGCCTTGAATGACCCAAGACACATTCAAACTCACGGGATCCTGAAGTTCTGGAAGGCCCGTGCGGGGGATAGATGAGGAGTTCTCGGGAGAGGCTGGCAGGGCGGGTGTCTGCTCTTCACCCTGTCTCTACGGCTACCTCCAGGTTAAATGAAGACCCAGTTTCCATGCTCAAGACACGGCGGTTCCAAGTAGAGCACACCAAGGCCCGTAGACGAAATGGTACACAGTGCGACAGGGCTCGGAGGAAGAACAGGAAATGCTTGTCGATGAGGTGATAGTTGAGATGAGTCTGAGATCTTAACAATAGAAGACTTGGAAGGAATGAAAGGATGCATTCTGGGCAAAGGTAACAGAGTGAGGTGCTGCGGGGCTGTCTGGGGAAAAGGAAGGGAGAAAGTGTGAGGTGGAAAGTAGGCCACGGGTAGTGGGAGGTGAGCTCGGCTAGGGGAGCTGGGGGGGGGGGTCAGTCTCACGAGCCAAACGCTGAGCCTCGAATGACAAAATATCAAATCGGCAGGTAGGTAGTGAGCTGGTGGAGGCTCCCCAGATGACAGTGAAGAGAAAAGGTGAGCTCCGGAAACCTGTACCTGGCAAGAGAACGAATGGGAATAAATCGGGGAAGGGGCATGACAGCCCCAGCTGAACGAACAACAGTCTTTGACATTACTGAGTGCGTGCTATGTACCAACACCTCTAACGTGTATGATCTCATTTAATGCTCACCATGACTCCCTAAGGTACTCTTACCATCCCACTTCACAGAGAAGGGAATGAAGGCACAGAGAGGTTCAGGAGTGCGCCCCAGACCACACGACCAGGCAGCCGTGGGGCAGAGATCTGCAGCAGCTGGTCTGACCCCAGAGCCCAGCACACTTGCCCACCAGCCCAGCCTGCCCTGGGCCCTCTACTTGGATTTCTGAGCTGAGAAGCAGGGAGAATGGAGAGTAGCCAAAGGATACAAGGGATACCGAAGAGCAGACAGTTCTGTAAACCACAAACTGAGGTGAAGGATTGACTGGAAAAAGTTTGAAGTAAGGTTCCTTGGGATTAGCTGCACATGAAGTCAGCAAAACAAACCAACCAACTCAGGTTCGCTCAAGAGCATACACCAAATCCTGCGGCCAATGATCCTCCACTAAGACCAACTGCTTCCAGAAACTGTTGCAGCCTACTTGCTAAGCGAGCTGAACACCCCAAGAGTTGCCAGGAAAAGGGGCATGAGTGTGTAATGGATTGACATGTGTCCCTCAAAATTCACATGTTGAAGCCATAACCCTCAGTAGAATTGATTGAATGTGATTTTATTTGGAAATTGGGTCACTGCAGATGTAATTAAGATGAGTAGGGCGGGCCCTAATCCAGGATGACTGGTGTCCTAACAAAATGGGAAATCTGGATACAGATGAGCACATAGGGAGAATGTCTTGTGAAACAGGCAGAGACTGGGGTGACACAGTGGAAACCAAGGGTCGCCTCTTGATCTTGGGGCTGTGAATTCAAGGCCCACCGGTGTGGGGATTACTTAAAACTAAAATAGGGGAGGGAATGAGGGAGGGACCAAGGGTCGCCAAAGATTGCCAGCAAACTACCAGAAGTTAGGAGAGAGGCCTGGACCGCCTCAGAAGGAACCACACCTTGATTTCCAACTTTTCACCTCCAGAACTGGAGACAGTAAGGTTCTGCTGTTCAAGCCACCCAGTTACTGCAGCCCTGGGACACTCATATGTGACCTATGCCAACCTTCCCCTTAAGACCACGGGTGAATTTTTACCAAACCGAGTCTTTTAGCAAAGAGCCTTCTCTGAAGCTTTGTTATACTGGGTTGTACGAAGGTCTAAGACTCTATCTGTATCACAGTTGTGAGTTAAAAACAAGTGTTTGAAACTTCATCTATCTCCAATTGCCCAGACACCAGGGATTAACTCTGCTTTTGAAATGAAGAACAAATTTTACTCTAACAATCAAGGAGCTTCCTTGTCTTCTTTACTCTTAGAAGGGAGTACTGATTGTTGTATCAGATTCTTCCAGTGACCTGAAGACACCCCGTCCAGGCCACAAGGTCCTGCTGGGGTCTCACCCAGTGCATGGTCCTGGTTCTGGGGCTTAAACCATTATCAAATGGACTGCAAGTGGGACGCCTGAGTGGCTCAGTAGGTTAAGAGTCTGCCTTGGACCAGGTCATGATTCCAGGGTCCAGGGATTGAGACCCACACCTGGCTCCCTGCTCAGCGAGCCTGCTTCTCCCTCTCCCTCTGCCGGCTGCTCTCCCTTTGTCAAATAAATAAAATCTTAAAAAAAAAAAAAAAAAAGAGGACTACAAGCTTCTCCTTTTCAACATTGAGACAAGCTCTCTCAAATACTGGGGCTGGCTCCAGGCAGTCACTCGTCTTCAAATATGCTCACACATTCAAATCTGCAAGAACCATTCAAGTCCCAGTTTAACCCAGGCACTACTTTGAAAACATGTGCTACATCGATTGTTGAGAGAATGCCCGTGGTTTTGAAGGGAAGCAGGTCTGCCCCGGGGAATTCCGGATACTGTTTTCAGATAATGATCGCCCCCACTAAAAAGTGAAACCAAAGTGGTACCTCTTTTGATAACTGGAAAACCCCCCAATCCAACACATTTTTGCAAATGGACAAAAAATTATGGAAAATTATCCCATACAACCAGAATCTCGTACAACTCAAATATAAGCCACTGGAATTATCTGTTTAAAAACAAACACCATAAACCCCTGATTTTCCCACAGGACAAAGCTTTCCCTCTTTTCAAAGATACCAGTAGCTAACTTTTATCAAGTGCTTAAGATGGGACCCTGCACATGTCTGAGCCTCTGATGTGGAATGAATGAAGGCTCACGACGTCCTGGGTGGGGGAGGTATCTCGCTGCGAGTACCTTCATGATTCTCACTGCGCCGGTCAGGAAACTGAAGCAGAGACAGGTGAGGAAACTGGCCCAAGGTCACACAGCAGTAAGGAGTAGAGCTGAAATTCAAAACCAGGTGGTCGGGCTGCAACACACCACACCCCCTGAGCCAGCAAAAAACCTGGGCAGACTCATCAACAAGACAAAGGCACGCAGAGTGAGTGGGGGCAGGTTAAGGAGGGCAGCGGGAGATCGGAGGCGAAACAATCACATTCCAGGCACTGGGCTAGCACTTCATGTATGCTTTTCCCATTTAATTCGCACGAACCTTAAAATAAGCATCACCTGACAGTAGTAAGTGATAGCCCTAAACCCAGGTCTGCTGACTGCAAACCCTGGTGTCGTTGTCCCCCCAATCAAGGTTTCAGATTGTAAACTCGGAATTGATGGATGGTGCAATCGGCTTGTAAAAGTCAGTCCAGCATCAGAGAGCAGTGGTGCTGAGGCCCGGGGCGGGGACCGGGGGATCACCCCACACAGCTGCATGTTGTTTTGCAGACCCTGGGTACAGCACAGGTGCTTAATTAACGTGCTAACACGGGAGTTAGGAAGCTCAGGTTCTGTTACCAATCTATACGGACCTACTACCAGATAGAAGCGCCTTGGGTTGTTTTTGTTTTTTCTTTTTTTTTTTTGCTTGTTTTTAAAAGGCATAACCAATAAAGGTAAAAACTATAAGGTGTTCCACAGCGGATCATGGCCAGGACGAACCTAACCAGGGCACCCCAGCAGCTACCACGATCTGGCAGGTCCACGCATGCCGGCTGTGGAAGGCAATGCCAGGAGATTGGCCTGTATAAACTTCAGTGGGGCCCAACCCTCCATGGAGATGTGGCCAGTCCTTGGCCCCAGAGCTTCCCCCTAAGCAGATTTGCCAGCCCAAATAGGTAGTAACGCTGAGAAGGGGAAGAAGTCCTCCCAGAGTGAACAGCTTCACCTCCCTGCAGGCCCTGGTATGCTTTGCAAAGTGGGTGGCATCTGCCACAGCACAGGGCACTGGGTTTCCCACACACACACCAGTTACAAAATCAGGAAAGTCTGGAGTGCAGCACGCACCACTCCTTAGGACGCAGAGGATTCAGGTGAAGGTCGACACCGGATGAGAGAGCAAGAAGAACCTTCTACTTTTTGTTTTGGACAGAAGCCCACCAAGACTCAGTCCCCACCCCACCCCCCCACCCCATTAGTTCCTGCCTCAGGAAGAGGAAGGAATCGGATCTGCATAACAGTGAATCACAGGCACTTCAGCACAATGACCCCTCCGGGAGAGGGTGGAGAAGCTCGTCCGGCAACCGCCTACACTAACAGGGCAATTCTGAAGAGCGGCAAACAAACCTGTCTAGCCCTAGTTCCCACTTTGCGTAAGATTGCACTCCGTGAAAACAACATCCAAGCAACATCTGTTGATCGATACCGACTGCTAACACTAAGGTTTGGGCCACGAGATAAGTTGAGGGCGCCTCGGTGGCTCAGTGGGTTAAAGCCTCTGTTCGGCTTGGGTCATGATCTCCGGGCCTGGGATCGAGCCCCGCATCGGGCTCTCTGCTCGTCAGGGAGCCTGCTTCCCCATCTCTCTCTCACTGCCTCTCTGCCTACTTGTGATCTCTGTCTGTCAAATAAGTAAATAAATAATTTTTTTTTTATAAAGGCTCCATTGAAGGCACCCTGGGTAATTGGTAATAAGTGTCTTTAGACTCCAAGAGCCCACGGGAGCATCACAGACACTCCCATCAGTCCATCGTAGTGAACTTTGTTTCAGAAGGATGCTAAACAGAAGGATTTGAAACCATAAACCAAAGGGCACTTGTTAAGCCACTAGATGACCGTCAGGGTACCTGCTTTCTTCATGCTCCTAAGAAGTTACACATTGGGTGCCTGAATGGCTCAGTCGGTTAAATGACTGACTTTGGCTCAGGTCACGGTGTTGGGGACCTGGGACCCTGCCAGGGTTGGGCTCTGTTCTCAGCAATGCTTGTCTCTCTCCCTATCCCTCTGCCCCCTCCTTCCTGCTCATGCTCTCTCTCTCTCTCTCTCTCTCTTTTTTTTTTTTTTTTGAGAGAAAGTTACACATGGTCCAGAAGAGAGGAGGATCGTTAGGCGCTGGGGATGGTTAGGTCACAGCAGCACTGTCTGCCAGCTGGCCACGGTTCCTTAATCAAGGGTAAATAGCGAAAAGGAAATGCAACTGGGTTAAAATCTGGGCAGGGGCCATCACGTTAGACCGGGAGCATGGGTTCTTAAGAGAAACGCGTCCTTCCGGTGGCAAAGGCCCCTTTTGGATCCGCTGGTTCCAGAAAAAGACATCTCCGTGTACACGAGGTACTGAACGAAGACCGTAGGCAAGAAAATGACCAGCAAGCCTTCTTCCCTCCGCAGCCCCGAACTACTCCTGACGGCCACCGAACACAGGAAAGGTGTCCTCTACAACCAAACGGATGGTCTCGCCTACTTTTTCTCAAACACCTAAAAGCCGTAGCGAGTGCACTAACAGCTTTCGTTTGGATTCACAAAAAGGGGAGGAAAGGGTGGTCTCCAAACTGCAACCACCCAGGGGAGGACGGTGGAAGCAGAGAGGCTGTGGTCCCTCCGTGGGTCCGTCACAAGCCTGCAGGGCTCCTGGCCAGCTACCCCAGCACGGCGCTCGCGTCCCCTTCTCCGGTTACCTGGTTCGCGCGGCCGCCGGCGTCCAGCACCTGAGCCGTCGATTCTGCCGGCGCCTTCTCCTCTTCCCCGGCGGCCGAGGGGCTACTTGCAGCCGCTCGGGGGTCCCCGCCATCCCCGGGTGCAGCCTGGCTGCTGTCTTCCAAGCTGGCGCCGACTCCTCCCGCGGAAGAGGCGGCGGCGGCGGCGCCGAGCAGCCCGTGGGCCCCGTCGGCGTCCCCGGCCACTACGCTGTGTACCAGCCACGCATCCACTCGGGTGCGGGGGATGAAAGGGACCCCCAGCGCGCGCACCTCCCGAAGCAGCCGGCCCTCGGGATCCGCCGCTGGGTCCGGCTCCCGGCCTTTGGGGTGCAGCTGCTCCGCGCGCCCCCACCCTCCCGAGGCTGGGAAGGGGCTGAGCGCGTAGGCGGAGCTCGTCGGGCCTCCGGCCAGCAGCAGCTCATCCCAGAGCAGGGTGGGCGGCGGGAGCAGCAGGTAGAGGTCCAGGTCCAAGTCCAGGTCCAGGCGGAGCCCCGCCAAGCTCAGCAGGATGGTGAGATGCAGGAGGCCGCCGCCGTCCGACCACCAAGGCTTCAGGTACTTCATCTCCCGCCGCGCGCCCGGGACGCCCCTGCCGGCGCCCGCGGGTCCCTGTTCTCCTGCCGCCGCTTTGGCACGTGCGGGCGCTGCGGGCACCTGCCCGGAAGAGCGAAACAATGGACCCGGGCAGCCGTCGCGGGCTCTCGGGGCCGGGCACAAAGGCGCTCCCTCGGCAGCCCGCACGGCGCTGGGGGCGGGGGGGTCACGACAGGCGGGAGAGAAAACACCTGCAAGAACAGTCAGCCTCCCCGGCCGCCCGGCCGCCGAGCTACGCGACCAAGCTCCGCCTCCCAGCTAGGCCCCGCCCCGAGCCGCGGGCGCAGCCGCCGGGGACACGCCCACAGCCGCCCGGGGCTGGCGCCCTTAGGAGGGGCCCGCAGGGGGCGGGGCTTCCCAGCTAAAGAGCTCTTTATTTGGGAAAACACAAAGCTTTCTGGGAGAAGAGAGTGTTCGGGGCCGGAGATGGTCCAAATTCAGTGCTTGTGGGCCGGGCGGCTGTAGCTGAATGTGCCGGGTGGGATAGGGGGTTAGGAGCAAAGGTGGTTGGGAAGGGACAGGATGTGTAGACTGGGGGAAAAGTAGAGACACTGGGTGGCATGTAAAGGACTACGGCTCACGTGAGAACACTGGCTGGTACAGTGAGCTCAGGAGTCCAACCCTTGGTTTCATATCCCAGCCCCGATCAGCCAGTCGTGTGACCTTGAGTAGGTTACTTAACTTCTCTGTACCTCAGTTCTCTTATCTTTAAAATGGGGATAATAGTACCTGTCCAGTAGGCATGGGGTTAAGTCAGATGAAATATTCTATGTAAAGCCCAGAGTTTGACATACAGATTCCACAGCTGCCTTTGAGATCAAACAGCACTCCACCTAAACCCTAGTTCCCACCCACACCCCCACACCTCCCACCTCACCTCTCCAGGTCCTGTGCTCCAGCATCACAACCCCTCACTGTCCCCTGAGCCCTCCCTGCACACTGCTGGACCTTCCCTTCTGGTCTCCTTTGCTTGTTAAGGGCTAAGAGCACCATAGAGTTAGCCTATATGAGTTCAAATCCTCCACTCCCCCTCTTACTAGCCCGGACCTTGGATAAATTACTTTGTGCCTCAGTTTCCTCACTGTAAAGAGGGACTGATAATACACATTCCCCAGCAAGCCTGTTTTGAACCCTAAATGAGATGCATCTAAACCACCAACCACAGCACTTGGTATAGGAAGTCCTTTTTGAGTATTGCTCATTATTTATGTTACCCATCCTTCAAGGCTTAACCCCAAAGATACATCCTCTGAGTTTACACCATTTGGAATTAATCTCTTCCCCCATATGTTCTCCCACAGTGCTTTCTCCATACGCCAACATTACAACACTTGGCACATTGCACTTTGTGTTGTAGCTGAATATTGGTTTCATTTGCCCATTGTAAATTCTTGAGGACAAAAAACAAAAACAAACCTGTCTGACTCACTTCTTTGCCCACATGGTACTCAGCCCTTGGCCTTGCAAATGTAGCTTTTATTAACCCTCACTCCCTTCCTCAGATGGGGAAGGGAGAAAGAGGAGATGAGTAACTGAGGTTAGCAGTTGTGTAAGGAGTTGAGCAAGAAAGACTTGTTTGTTTGTTTGTTTGTTTAATATATTTTTTAGAAATTTTATTTATTTGACAGAGAACGAGATCACAAGTAGGCAGTGGGGTGGGGGGCGGGGAAGCAGGCTCTCTGCTGAGCAGAGAGCCCGATGTGGGGCTCGATTCCGGGACCCTGAGATCATGACCTGAGCCGAAGGCAGAGGCTTAACCCACTGAGCCACCCAGGTGCCCCAAGAAAGACTTGTTTTTAAAGGTCCCTTTCTCTACCTGGCTCTCTCTTCTGGGTCTAAGTATGAAAAGTTCACACTAGATTTCATTTTTCCCACTGGGAGCGAGGGGGACAGAAACAGACTTCTGAAAGCTGCTTCTCTTTAAGCCCTGAAGGATGGGTTAGGGGGTGGCAAAAAGGCTAGAGGAGAGATGCTTGCTAGGCTAGTGAGGTTTGGGACTGAAGCCTTGTTCACGGCACTTGGTCTCTGGACATGGGATTCATGTTCTGGATTCAGTTCATGTCCACTGAACTCAGGTTTTTAACTGAATGTCTACTATACCACCGGCTGCTGTGCTGAAGACTGAAGAACATGAAATTCTTGGCGGGTTTATGATTTCATTATGGAGATTAGATAGAGGTGTTTGAAACACTCAGAAACTAGAGAAAGAATGTACTTACGTGCCAAAATATTGGCATGTACATGACAATAAAGGAAGTGCTATAAACAAGGTGAGAACAGGGATGGTGTTTTTTTCAGGGTCAGAGCTTCCAGAATCTTACACACAGAGTTGGTGCTCAAAATATATATTTTTTCAGTTGAATTGAGGAATTTAGATTGGAGAAGTGTTTTGAGGGATCTGAATAATAGCGTAGCATCGGGAAAAGCATTCAAACTTCCTGTGTAACGTTCATTGGGAAGGGGGCTGACCCTTCACCTTTTTTTTAAAGATTTATTTATTTGACAGATCACAAGTAAGCAGAGAGGCAGGCAGGGGGTGGGGGGGAACAGGCTCCCTGCTGAGCAGAGAGCCCGATGTGGGGCTCTATTCCCAGGACCATGGCATCATGATCTGAGCCGAAGGCAGAGACTTTAACCCACTGAGACACTCAGGCACCCCTCTCCTCTCATCTTTAAAAATGTGCTTAGATAATCATATTTATCAGACTGCTTCATTCAAAAGTGTCTTAATTCTAGCTTACAGACTGGTGAAGAGGGGAACACATAAAGGACCCTGCAGTAAAACCTTAAACAGGAGACCCAGAATCAATCCCACACACTCTTGACTTTAATCACAAGAGGTCCCAATTTTAGGTTTGCAGAGAGTAGTGTGATTAGAGGAATGACTTCTACTTCGGTTTTTTAAAATTTCTAAAATCCCTTCATCCAGGAATAGCCAAATGAAAAGTGCAAACCATTATCTTGTAAAAGCCTTGAAAAGTCACCTAAGTTTGTTAAAGTCCTTAAATCAGTGTTAGTCAAGGGATGGTCCAAGACTGGTGCCGGTCCACAGACTTTCTGGCTCAGATGAGGTTGGTAATAGACTTGGGAGAGTTTAGAGATTTTTACAGCAATTTGACATTGTGTGACATCCAACACATGATCAGTGGGTTTCCCTTTTTATGCCCTTGTCTTTAGAAATGAATTTTTATTTTACAAAAGCACCGACCTACGACAGACTGGGGGAAAAAAGAAAGCTGGTCCTTCACCGGCAATTAGCATCGCCTTCAGTAGCATTCCTGTGAGATAGTCAGGTTCTAAGATGACTCCCAGTGCTTCCCAACCCCTGAGTGTGGGCCAAACCTAGTGATTTACTTCCAACAAATAGAATATGGCAAAAGTGATGGGATGCCATCCTCAAGGTTAGGTTACAAAATGACTCAGTGGCTTCTTGCTTGCTTGCTTAGTCTATTCTGGTGGCTATAACAAAATGCCATAGGACTGGGTGGCTCATAAACAGCAGGAATCTATTGTTTTGGAGGCTGGAAATTCAAGATCAAGGTGCCAGCCTGGGCAGGTTTTGGAGAGAACCTTCTTCCAGGTTGCAGGCTGCTCACTTCTTGTTGTATCCCCACATGGTGGAAGGGACAAGGGAGCTTGCCCAGTGGCTTTTATAAGGGCACTAATTTCATTCATGATAGTTCCACCCTCATGACCTAACCACCTCCCAGAGGCCCTACCTAATAATATCATCTTGGAGGTTAGATTTCAACACATGAATTTGGGGGCACACAAAAAATCCAACCACAGAACTTTCCTCCTCTCTCCATCTCTTACTCTGTTCTTCTTGGAGAAGAACATGTTGTACATAATCTTGAGTAGAAGCTCAGGTGGTGAGACACTAGCATCTTCAGCCAAGTGAGAACCTGAGGCCTTCCAATGCCACTCGAGTGAGCTCTGAAGCAGATTTTTCCCTGCTTGAGATCTGAGATGACTGTAGCCCTCTCTGGCGCCTCCATCGTACCTTGTAACAGACCCTCAAACCACAGGACAAAATTAAACGGCACATGGATACCCGACCCAGAAAGAACTTGAATATAATGTTCTTTCAAGAGGCATCTGGGTGGCTCAGGTGGTTAAGCCACTGCCTTCATGATCTCAGGGTCCTAGGATCAAGCCCTGCATCAGGCTCTCCACGCAGCAATGAGTCTGCTTCTCCCTCTCCCTCTGTAATCTCTCTTGCTTTCTCTCTCTCTCAAATACGTAAAATCTTTAAAGAAAATAAATATTCTTTCAAGCCACTAAGTCTTGGGGTAACTTGTTACACAGCCTCCATAACTAACACATCCTGTGGGTTAAGGAGATAGTCAATGAATAATTAATAACTATGAAGTAACATTGCAGTAGTACATGCTGGTCCTGAGACACAATAATCTAGTTTACCCCAATTTAAAATGTAAGATTGTAGCTTGGCATGAAAGATAGTTACCACAAAACAAAGCCATCAACAGCTGCTGTGAATTGAGCACCAGTGCCGCCTTCTGCATCAATTTCTTATAAGTATCGATCCAAAACCAGCAAAGAAGAAAACAGGTTAGAACTTTGGCATCCTTCTTTTGAAAGTTTCTGCTAATGTTAGCCACAGGAAATTTTGAATCTGTAGTAGGAATTCCAGGATTGAGCAAAAGAGCCTATTCAAAGTCTAAGATATGAATTGAGATAGAAGTCATTTTATCTAGAAGGAAGAATTCAGCATAGCTAGTTTCCAACTAGGCATAATCACTAGAATTTAAATGACTCTGCAGTTGTTGAGACATTTTGCCACAGGCTTCTGTGAAATAGATTTATAAATGGCCTCATTTTCTGTCTAGTACCCGCCTTCGTGATGATGAATCAGCTGATACCTAATCAAGAGGAAGAGTTTGTCTTCTTTCTCTCGTTAGTCCAGAATTTTCTGAAAGGTTGACTATGAAGCTGTTTTGAATGTTGTGATGATGATGACCTACCTCGAAGCACTCACACGCAGCATTCATAGTAGAAGCTGCGAGGTGCTGATCCCCACTATGTACTAAGACCTTCCCATGTGCGATACCATACTCAGAATGCAAACCCACAATCTCTCCACTTTTCACTGCAATCCACACCTCCTCTGGGCTGTTTGGCTGGTTTCTTCATCACTCACCCTCCTCCTCCAGCAAGAGGAAATGTCATTCTTCAGTCAGTACATGCTTCCCATGGCTTTTGAAAGTGTCAAACCTGCTAAAATCTTCTTGGCAAAGTTTCAGGGAAAATAATGTATTGGCTTGTCCCTCCTAGGATGCTCTTCCTTTTTGATCTCCTGCAAAAAAAAATAACCACTCCTGGATTTAGGGCACAGTTTTGAGTTCCATGCTCACAGGATGAAGTGCACACCACGGATCTGGGAACCTAAGACTCCTCCTGTGTGAAATCAATTTGTTTGAGGCCAGGCCTATGCCAGGGAACTCCCAAGCGAAGGAGCTTTGCTGCCTCCCATCTCACCTCTATAGTGCGAATTAGAATTTTTACATTCCAGTTAAGCTTTAAGAGTTTGAAGTTGCTGTGTGCACATGTGTGTGTGCAGGCACGCACACGGGCACGTGTGTAAGGGGCCTGCAGAGGGTGGAAAGGGAATCAGGAAGAGAGGTCGAGGGGACAGAGTGAGGCTGATCAGCAGGGAAGGAGAAATCTGCAGGTTTGCAGCAAACACAGTTGGGAGCAAAGGGAGTTTGCATTGCCAATCTTGGTCCTGTCCATCACAACCAAAGTGTCTAGCTCCTAAACTATTCTGGGCCTGGTTCTGGTTAACTGCCCACACAAACCTGATCGGAGCGGCTAATCACTATAATAAATAACCCCCAAATCTCAGTGGCTTGGCCCAGTGCAAGCTTACTTCTTTCTTATTTCGCTGATCAAAAAAGTGTTTGGGATAAGGAGTGCCTGTACTTTTCCAGGTCATTTGAGGACACAGGCCCTATCCTTACAGTGGCTCCATCTTCTTCCAGGTCCTCAGCATCTTCTTCGTTCAGCTGGTGATGGAGAAAGAGACCAAGCATGGAAAGAACCTGTGGGCCAGGCCAGGAAGTGACCCCCGTGACTCCACTCACATTCCATTGGCCAGAACTCAGCCTCATGGCCATGCTTAAAAGCCAGGAAAGCTGGAGGGTGGGCCTCGTGGTATTCCCAAGACCAAGAGGAAACCATGGATACCAGTCTTGGGCACATCTGGGCAGCCTCTGTCCCTTGGTCTTATTCTGAATTCTTTTCATTTAGAAACCACTCGTTCAGCACTTACTTGGTATCTAGCTCTTTTTGACTGAAGATACTATTTTAGCCCCTCATAGTGACTCGATACACTTATGCAAACCCAGAGTGACTTATTCAAAGCAGAGTAGCACTTTACTCTGACAGTCTAGGTGTTTAAGGAAGGCTGCCTGGTGAGAATGTTCAAAGCATATCGTGAACAGTGCTTGGGATTCCTGGTTCTAATCCTAGTTTAGCCCAAGCAAGTCATCTTGGAAGGGGTGCCTATGTATCTAGACCTCGAACCTCTTACCTGCACAGAGAGAACTTGAACTGGACAGGTTCCTAAGTTCCCATCTGGCCTTCAATGTGTCTGAAAGTCTTGGCCGTGAATGAGGAGTTCTGTTAAACTACTATCAAACTCATGTTCTCACCTACCTATGAGGCTTTCAGTCCTGAAAACACCACCGCATAGTTTGGAAAATAAGATACACTCTATTCTGGATTCAATCTCCAGCTGGAAGGGAAACACGAAAGCATCTTTCTCTGACTTTATGATACGACTTCCCTACTTTTTTGGTTAGTACGTGTACCTGCCTGATGACATATGGAAAGTGTATCACCTTGATCTTCACTCTGTACTTTCCCACTATTTGACGATAGGGAAGCCGCACATGAGTTGGGTTGTGAGGAAGGTCACTGATCATCCAGAAAGTAGAAACCCCAAGAATCCCTAATCAGGACTTACTAGAAATCCAGATTCTAGTGGCCTGATTAATTGCCCCTTTGCTATCAAAAGCTAGTTTTGAGGCCAACGACTCTGATCATTATTTAGTGAAGCTGATGCATTTTTTACTTCCCGAACTAATGGTTAGTTTAGCACCTGAATTCTCTCATTTGCTTGATCTTCTCCTTCAAGCATATTTGCATTTTTGATAGTAGCTGTAATGTTCTCTGTGCTAATTCACATCATTAACCAATTCCTGCTTAACTGTATCTTTTGTCCATGCTGTTTTTATCCAATTTCTAGTTTTATTATCCTGGACTCCAGAAACTCTGTCAGATCTTAACTCCAAGGCAGCTTGCTGACTGCCAAACTACAAGAAAGAGGCAGGCTTTCTGGACCCCCCGTAGAGCCTATTCCGAGCCCCCTGCCATCCCCTGCCAGCCTTCCACCTCCTGTATAGAAAGATAAATTCTCATCAGAGTTGTTGCTTCCTGAACAAATATTGTCTACAATATTTTAGTGGGCCAAATAGTGTCCGCCCAAATTCACATCCACCCCAAATTTCCAACTGTGACCTAAATTGGAAATAGGGTCTCTGCGGATGTAAAGTGAGGACTGAGATGAGATCATATGGGATTAGGGTGGACCCTGAGTCTGCTGAGAGTGTCCTTATAAGAACCAGAAAAGCAGACACACAGAGAAGGAGGCCATGTGAAGACAGAGGCAGAGATGCGAGCAATGTTGCTCTGAGAGCCAGGAGCCACTGGAAGTGGGAAGATGCAAGGATGTTCTTAGCAAGAGCCTGCAGGGGGAGCACATCCTGGCCAGCCCCTTGATTTCAGACCCCTGAGCTCCCACACGAGTGACAAATACAATACCATTTCAAGTCACCAGGCTCTTGGAGTGGTAATTTGCTGGGGGCATTTCTAGAAAACGGGTACAGATAAGTTTTCTATTTCCCTTAGTTCTTGTGTTGTTCTTGTTATTATATAAGAACTATTTTCCCCTGAGTCAAGATTGGGATACTCTATTCATGGCAGCCAAGCTCATGGCAGCCTCAGAGCCAGGGCATGGGAGGGAGAGTTGCTGAAAGAGGGAGTTTCCACATTGGCTCTCAGGCCAGTTCAGGTCAGGACAGATGGGCAGGAGGCTTGGCTTGGAAGCCCTCTGAACCCTGCCTCATCCCAGTATCTAACCTTCAAGGCTCCCTCTGCCTGACCTTTGTTTTGTTCCTCCCCCCTCTCCTGCTGCAGGGCCCCAACAAAATACCACATCAGGCTTTTGTGGGAGAAGTTGATTAAAAGTTATCTGTGGGCACCAGGGTGGCTCAGTCATTAAGCATCTGCCTTCTGCTCAGGTCATGATCCTGGGGTCCTGGGATCAAGCCCCACATCGGCTCCCTACTTAGCGGGAAGCCTGCTTCTTCCTCTCCCACTCCCCCTGCTTGTGTTCCTCTTTCACTGTGTCTCTCTCCATCAAATAAATAAATAAAACCTTTAAAAAAAAAGTTATCTGTGACTTATTTTTACAACTTGGAAGAACTTTTAGTTTGCCTCCTCATGATAGAAGCAATATGTGCTCCTTATAAAACACCACAAACAGATAACACAGAAAGGAAACTGGAACTTAAAATCACCTAGAATTTAACTACCCGAAGGGTTGCACACACACATCATTTTTATAAAAATAATTTCTTTATAATTTCTATAACTTATGGGAGTTCTATGATAGTTTTATAAAAATAATTTGGTTTTGTAACAAATTGTTTTTTGTGCCTGCTTTTTAAAAACTGCCAATATTGATTACATCTTCCGTATTAAACAAATATTGCCACACATTGTCATCTCTGTAGGTGGCAAAATATCCTCTAATGTGGGTGTATTTGATCTAGTGAAACAATTTGCTACTAATGAATGTTTCAGTTGTTGTCATACTTCCATTATTATAACTCTGTGATAAACTTTTTATACATGTTTTGGGGATCTTAAAAAAAGTTTGAATTTTTTGGTCGCTTGTCTCCCCCTCTTCCTGACTACCCTCCCTCATTTCTGCTCAGAAGTGATTTGTGATCACAGAATATTGCTTACCACTTTGTGACTTTTACGAACATCAATTAACCATGAACGTTACCCTCCTTAATGTATATCAGTCGCAAGTGTACTTTCCCAATTCTATCAAACTACGTGTCTCCAAACCTTCAGGATTGCCAAGAGAAGTTAGGAAAAAACAGGATCTGGATCTGTTTCCCACAAAAGCATCAATATCAACAAAGAGCTGGGAGGACCCCCAGTGGGATGCCATCTGTCCTTGTCTTGGAGAGCCTGCCAGGAAATCTTTTCACAGCCAAGAGATGATTATTTGGCGTAGCTGACACTGGAATTCAGCAAGGTGGCTGAGAGATCAGAAACTGACTGATGTAAAGCGATGTTTTGCCATGTGAACACTGGAAGTATAGACGTGTGTTTCATGTTTGAAACTGCAAATTAAGGATTATTTATTTTCCTAAAGTATTTCCTATAGGAATCTTGTAACCAGCAGGATCACCTTGTTGAGTTAAACATTTGGATCATTAACAAGTCGTTTTGCTGTACAGCTTTTTAGGAAGTGAGCCGCTGATGAGATGCAGTTCCCCTCCCGGATTTCCACTATTTCAGCCGTGCTGTCTCCAGCAGAGAAGCTCACTGCTCTCTTCTATCACGTGTGGAAACTCAGTTCCTTGGCAGTTTCGGAGGAGAGGCGGAACACACAACGCCCAGCTTCTCAAGTGTGAGTTCTGAACTGGGTTCCAAAGGAGGGTCTTCGCTACCTGGATTCCTTTGGGAAAAAACAAACAACAACAACAAAAAACCACACACACACACACACACACACACCAAAAAACAAAAAACAAAACCTAGATTCATTTGGACAGCAACCTGAAGTGTAGTTCAGGAGGTTAACTCGCACAGAAGTGTAATTCTTCAAAATAAGTTGGACAGCTATAGCAGGGCCTGTTCTCTGACCACACAGCATTGCTCTGTGGAATATTTAGCACTCAGAATTGCTTATCCATTTGTGCAATGCCCAACTCTCCCCTGAAAACAAATTCCTTTAAGAATCTCAAACCAGAGGCCCCTGCATGGCTCAGTCAGTTAAGCGTCGACCTTTGGCTCAGGTCATGATCCTGAGTCCCAGGAGTCCTGGATGTCCTGGAGTCCCAGGATGAAGCCGAACGTGGGCACTGGGCTCCCTGCTCAGCGTGGTGTCTGCTTCTCCCTTTGGCCCTCACCCTGCTCCTGCTCTCTCTCAAATAAATAAAATTAAAAAAGAAAAAGAAAAAGAACCTCAAACCATCTGTAGCATCTAAGTCCATTGCACTCTTGTGACCCCTAAACACTCTATCCAGCTGTGTCCTTTCTTCCCAGTTTGTTTCCAGCAGATGCTGCCACCCCTCAGTGGGACCTTCATCTAATCTCACTCTTTTTTTGTTGTTGTTGTTTTAAAGATTTTTTAAAATTTATTTGACAGACAGAGATCCCTGCCAAGCAGAGAGCCCGATGTGGGGCTCGATCCCAGAACCCTGAGATCATGACCTGAGCTGAAGGCAGAAGCTTTATTTAACCCACTGAGCCACCCAGGCGCCCCTAATCTCACTCTTCTTAAGGAAAAACAGTCCTCCCAGCCCCAACAGAGCTCAGAAGGTCTCCCCCAGCTGTCCCTCCCATAGGCTGAAGGGACTAGGAGCCCTCTCTCACTGCCAGGCTCTTGCCTGCTCTGCAGACCTCTGGGCCCAGCTCAGGCACTCCAGCTAATCTAGGAAGGTCTTGGCCACTATGGAAATACATGTCAGTCCCCCATGGGGGGGCATGTTTACCTAAACACTTGTGGGTATGCATTAAATTAAGTCAATAACTATTTAATGAGCACCTACTATGTGCTCAAAAAACCAGGCATTGTTTGAATAAACAGAGGCTAGGTCTATTGGAGTTTACAGTCCATGTGAGGCAGAAAAACAATCAACAAATAATTTGTCAGGGGGCGATAAATGCTAAAAAATAAACAAGGCAAGAGAAAAGAGATAAAGAAAAGGTGAGTGATGGTACGTGTGTGGGAGCTCACACCTACGTCACATAAGGAAGTGCCTAGAGAAAGTCCAACTTCAAGCAGGTTAGGGAGAGGATCACACAGCTAGCTAGCTGTGGGGGAGAGAGTATTCTGGGCAGTGAGAATAGTGAGTGTAAAGGCCCTGAGGCAAGAGAGCACCAGCTGTTTTCAAAAAATAGTGGGGAGGCCAGCGCAGTAGGAAGGGAGAAGGGTTTCAGGTGCCAAGTCATATTGGACCCATCACAGACCATGGTAAGGAATTTATATTTTGCTCTGAGTGAGATGGGAAGCTATTAGAGGACTGTGAACAAGAAATTAATACATACACACAGCAAACACTTAAGAAATGCTTTTATTTTTGCTTTCCTTGACTCTACCCTGCTTTATGAGCATGGTATTTTTTTTCCCCCTAATACGGCAGGAAGGATGGAAAGCAAATATAAAAATCCTGATCTTAAAATCTCTGGGTCTAATTTTAACATCCTACATCTACCAGAGATTTAGTTATTAGAAAACTACACCATGTCCAAGACTTACGTCCTTCTTTTCATTTGTTGCTCCGCAATGTATTTTTAAAATACTACTTATATGGACATTTTCAAACTTAATACAAAATTAGAACACCCAACTAACTTCCAGCAATCATCAATTCATGGCTAGTCCTGTTTCTTTTAAACTGTCATCTATTTTCCTCCCCTTCCTTTTTTTTTTTTTTCTTTAAGATTTATTTATTTGAGAGAAAGAGAGAGCTTGGAAGGGAGGAACAGAAGGAGAGGGAGAAATTCTTAAGCAGACTCTGCTCTGAGCACCGAGCCCCAGGTGCAGCTCGATCTCACCATTCTGAGATCAGGACCTGAGCTGAAACCAAGAGTCGGACATTTAACTGACTGAGCTACGTAGGCCCCTCTCCTCCCCTTCTTTATTCTGAATTACCTTACAACAAATCCCAGACATATCTTTTCATTCGTGAATGCTTCATTATGTATTTCCAAAAATACATTTTCTTTATTACATCACCATAATGCCATTATCACACCTATAAATTTAACAGTAATTCCTTAATACCATAAAAAATCCAGTCAGTAATCCAACTCCCCTGGTTGTCGCATTAATACTTAAAAAAATTTGTTGAGGGTCCCTGGGTGGCTCAGTCGGTTAAGTGTCTGCCTTCTGCTCAGGTCATGATCCCGGGTCTTGGGATTGAGTCCCACATCAGGCTCCCTGCTCACCGGGGACCCTACTTCTCCCTCTGTCTCAGCCTTTCCCTATGTCTCTCATGAATGAATGAATGAATGAATGAATGAAATTTTTTTTTAAGATTTTATTTATTTATTTGACAGAGATCACAAGTAGATGGAGAGGCAGGCAGAGAGAGAGAGAGAGAGAGAGAGAGAGAAGGAAGCAGGCTCCCTGCTGAGCAGAGAGCCCGATGCGGGACTTGATCCCAGGACCCCGAGATCATGACCTGAGCCGAAGGCAGCGGCTTAACCCACTGAGCCACCCAGGCGCCCTGAATGAACTTTTTTAAAAAAGATTTTATTTATTTGAGAGAGAGAGAATGAGAAGGAGAGAGCACGAGAAGGGGAGGGTCAGAGGGAGAAGCAGACACCCTGCTGAGCAGAAAGCCCGATGTGGGACTCAATCCCAGGATTCCAGGATCATGACCTGAGCCGAAGGCAGTCACCCAACCGAACCACCCAGGCCCCCCAATAAACTTTTTTTAAAATGAATAAATTTTTTTAAAAAATTAGTTGATTTTTTAAAATCAGGATCCAAACATGATTCACAAACTGCATTTGGCTGATAGGTCCTGTACATCTTTTAAACTGTGACTGTTCACCCTCCCTCTTTTTACCCCTTACCTTTTATTTGTTAAAGAAACCTAGTGATTTATTCCTTTGATGCTTCTCATTTTCTAATTTTGTTGGATGCCTCTGTAGGGAGTTGGTGAATGTTCCTCTTTCCCCTGTTTTTCCTACAAACTGGTGGCTCTAGAGGCCTAATCGAGTTGGACTTTGTGGCAAGACTGCCCAGTTCCTCGTGTGCCCCATCAGGAGGTACACCCCCCTCCTTCTCATTTTGCAGTAAAACACTTATAACAGCAAATTTACCATTTTGGCCATAGTAAAGGGTTCCATTCAGTGGCATCTAGCACATGCCCAATATTGTACAAATATCACTACAAATTCCAGCACTTTTCCATCACCCCCCAGAGCAACCCTTGACCCATGAAGTCATCACTCTCCAATCGCTCCGGCTCCCAGCCCAGGGAAATGCCGCGTTAAATGAAACTACACGGCCCGCCTGGCTGCAGAATTTCCCAGCGGCCTCACCACGTGAGGGGGCCCTGGGATCTGCAGCAAGGGGGTCCATCATATGTAGCCTTTCCTACACTTTTTTTTTCTTTCCAGTTCTTTGTACCTAGGACATGTTCTGGAGAATGCTCGTCTTATGTCTAGGATACGTACAGTCATATTACTTAGGAAGACAGGCACATGTTCCTTTGCTGTTTGGAAGCAAAATGACAGGCTGCCTCAGGGGCCAGAAGAGGACTGCATTCTTGGGGAAGCCCTGGACAGCAGAACAGGCAATATTTCTGACAGAACTTTCTCGGAAACTCTACGATTGTGTTCCTGGGAACGAAAGCTAAAGCCAAGCAAGGAAATAGCAATGTCACTTATCCCGTCTGTCCCTGGGGGTTTGCCAGATGCCTTGGGTTACCTGCAGACAGGATAAGCACAGAGATGTCTGTGCCAGGGCAAGGCTTGCTGTTCCCCTTCTCACTGCTGCACTCCACACAGCCCCAGACCACACACAGGACCCCCTCCTTGTGTCTCTCCCTGGGTCACACTGCTGTGGACTCTGTCTCACCACCAACCCCATCAGGGTGGTTTGAGGACGGTAAACATGGAGGTCACACAGAGAGAGGATCCAGAGGATTCCTGAATGACTCTCCAAGGTCAGAGATTTTTTTAGAAAGATTTTATTTATTTATTTATTTATTTGAGACCCAGAGAGAGAGAGAGAGACAGTGAGAGAGGGAGCACAAGCAGGGGGAGTGGGAAAGGGAGCAGCAGGCTTTCCACTGACCAGGGAGCCCAATGCGGGGCTTGATCCCAGGACCCCGGGATCATGACCTGAGTGAAGGCAGACGCTTAACCGATGAGCCACTTATGGCCCCAGGAGTTCAGAGATTTGAGCACACTCCATCCATGTGGCCTCTGGAGTATGTTTCACCTCCCCATTTGTTTTTAAAAAGGTTCTTGCCAGTCCACTAACTGGAGTGTTGACTGTTTGCACCTCTGCGGTAAGAAGCAGAAGACAGTGCCTGCGCTCACAGGAGGTTGAAGCCCCTCACAATTTAGGTGGGCTCAGTGCGGAAGTGGGGGCTTGTGAGGAGTGGGGGATGGGAGCAGGTGGTAGGATGAGTAGGGAGCGATCCAGTGTGGAGAACAGTGGTGACGCTGGGGCACCTCTCGCTTAAGAGGGTCCAGCCCTGTGATGGGTGCTCTGTATCTGGGGCTTCCAGCCAGAGATGGACTCGAAGTCAGCCAGGGTATAGTGGAGGGACCCCAGGTGAGGGGTTGCGCTCAGCAGGACCCTAATCAGTAGCAGGGGATAGACAGTTTGTGCCAGGCCCCCAGGGAAGGGGCCTGCTAAGAGCTGGGCAGGATGCCAGGATTCCAACCATCACTTGGCTCAGTCCTGATGGGCTCAGGTATGAGGCAGGACCGTGCTTGTAGGAGCCCTCACTGGATAAACTCTTGCGGCCTCAAAATGAACTTGAGCAGCCTAAAATCTGGCATTCTAGGACAGGCTGGTGTTGAGAGGTAAGGCAATGTCTGAGAGCAGAGATGTCTGTGCCAGACCTCCGGCGTTCAAATCCTCACTCTGCCACTCACTAGCTGTGTGCACTTGGGCCAGTCCCTCCACCTCTCTGTGCCCCAGTCTTTCTATCTGTAAAATGGGGATTAAAATAGTACTTACTTCACAGGGTTGTTACGAGGATTAATGGAGTTAAGACAAGCAAAAGTACTCAGAGCAGTATCTGGCACATGGTGAAGTGCCAAGTGTGATCTGTAATTATTTCATCGTGGGCTTAGAGAACAGTTCTGGAAGTTAAGGGCAGAGCTGGGTAAGCTGGGGGTGGGGAGCGGCAGGTGCCCCGGAGAAGATGGGCAGCCAGAAAAACAGGGAGGGAAGAGAGACAGCATGTCAGTAGGACTGTGTGGGGAGAAATGGGTCTTAAACTCACCAGACACCCCTGCGGTTTGGAATAGGGACAGTTATAGCACCCCCTTCCATGACGACAGCCCTAGTTCACGGTTTGCTGCTATATTCTAGGTTCAAAGTGGGTGGTGGCCAAGTTCAGTGTCTGCGTCCCTGGGTTACCTGATTTCCCCTCGTGGCCTCCTCCTCCAGTAGTTCCCATGTGTCTCTCATCCTGTTCTCTTTAGAGTGGTAGCTAAAGTTGCAACTAAACTTCATATCAGATTATAATTTTTTCTGATGGCTTAGCTTGGTTTTTTTCGTTTTTTTCTAGAGGAGAAAAGAAGATTTGGCTCATTCTAGAGAAAAGATCCTTCTTTAAGGATCCTTCTCTAGGATCTTTAAACATAGCTTTCCTTTCCCTGGATAATAGCTTGGTGAAAGTGGGCTGCAGGGGGTGCCAGAAACTGCCAGGCAAATGGAACTGCGTGTCCACATGTCACCATGTCCAGATGCCTTCATGCCAACTGGCTGCCGGGCTTTCTGCAGCCACGGACCCCAGTTTCCCAGGGAGGAAACTGGCCCTTCAGTACCAGTCCTCACCAGCCTGCTCAGTTCAGGGCCCCAGCTCTATCCCCTCTTGATGACTAAGGATCTATCTCATCTCCTTAGAGAACTGGGTCATACCAGACCAGGACTGCTTTTTGCCTCCTTCATCTACCCACTCCCGTTTTTGTTTTAGAAGAATTTAGTCCTTTCCACTTTGGGCTCCAAAAATACATTTTTGGTTTTCGTTAAAATAATAATAATGATAATAGTTATTATTATTAGTAGTAGTAGTTAGAGAGAGGGAGAAGGAGAGAGAGAGGTGGGGAGGGACAGAGGGAGAGAGAATCTTAATGCAGAGCTTAATCTCACCACCCTGAGATCATGACCTGAGCCAAAATCCAGCCTCCTCAGACGCTTAAATGACAGTGCACCCAGGATCCCCCCAAAAATTATTTTTGAGAATGTCAGTGCAACTGCCTTCCCCTCTAACTCTGCCAATAGACTGTCATTCTCCCCTCTGCCAGATCCTTTCTAGGGCACGGCCTCAGTGCTGTGCTTGTGCATGAAAGCATTCTGGATATTGCACATCTAGTTTTTTTCACCTCTCACCTCTCATTATATGGCACCGCCTTCTCTCAGCACTACCTCCAGACCAGTCCAGTGGATCTCAGCCCTTGGCTCAGACCTTCCTGCTGTGAGGTCACAGAGCAGTTTGGTGTGTTAAAAGCAAACCTCACTGGCGTCTAGGAGACCTTGATGTCTCTAGTAGACTGCTTTGATTTTCCCTCATCGGCAGCACCGCAGCCCATGTCAGTCTGTGAGCCCCATAATTCATAATCACTGTTAACATTAAAAAGTAGGAAAGGGTTTGGTAATGCCCATTTAGAAAGCATGAGATGCTAAAGTTCTTACTTTTCATTGAGAAGTTCTTTGGGGCTCTGAGTCAGCTTCTTATTCCTCTTACTGGGTCTCTAAGGGAGGAGGTCCGTGCTTCCCTGTGCGTCTGCTTTGGGTGAGGAGAAATGTGGAGAGATGATCCCATGGCCAAAGCCACAACTGCCTCCCTGTTATGACAGCCTCCAGTCCTGGGCTCAGGACCAAGTCTGAGGGGGTGGGGGTCCCAAACCCTAGGCTCTGTAGGGAGAAGAGATTCCACAACAGAGAGAATTTGCCTCTTAAGAATGAAAGGACAGCTTCAAACAGGCTGTCAGTCATTCATCAAATGACAAGGATGAAACAACCGGTTCACATCCTGCTGGGCAGACAACTGGTCTGGTCTTGGGCTGAGCAGACCAGTGGCAGATGAAAGGAGGAAGCACACCTGAGCCAGCCTGCTCAGGGGCTGAAAGATGCAAATATGGCTACAAAGCAGTCACTTCATTCCTGCACCTGCTCTGACTCAGCACAAGGGTTGAACCAGATTTGACACGATGCCCGTACCGGCAGCAGGAGCAGAAAATTTCACAGGGACACCAAATGGTGCCAGGGAGGGGACAAAGAAAGCCCACTGGGCTCTGACATCAGCTAGGGAGGACTTTTGGAAATCTTTCTCTGACCAGCAGGGAAGGCTTGGGCTGATATCTGACTTCCCCCGAGTAGTTTTGCAGAAGGAATTAGCATGGACCTGACATTTAAACATTTGCCAATTGCAGATTTGTCAGATGTGTCCGTGGGGTTTTGGTTCCGGGACTGCTGCTAAAACAATTTGGGCAACTCATATCATCTGTATTGTTTTCACTGATTTAATGACTGCTTAGAAAAGAAATTGCCATACTTGGGAAAAGACATAGGCTTCATGCTTCACATTTCTCATGGTATACAGGGTGGAGTCGGTATTGATCAAAATCTTTCAGCAGCCTTTCCTCGACATTCAGTGGTTTTAAAGTGACATGAAATCCTCTGACTTATTTGTGGGACCTTCTTCGGGGCTGCATTGCACAGTATCAAAGGAGGACTGTGGCTATTTATATAAATCTTTAAGTTCAGTATCCAGTGGGCTTCCATGAAAGGTAATCAAAACACTTCTGTGTGCAGAATATGGAGAACCTTTAAAGTGCATGTGGGAGAAAATCTTGAAAAGATGGTAGGCTGTTTATAGGAGAGGTAGAAAATGATGACCTGTCTGGGATATAGAAAAAAAAAAAACAACTATATGTTTTTTTCTGCTGTAAGCCACTTTTTATTAGTGGAATGAGTGATTTACTTTCCAAATAGTGAAACCTAAGCCTGGGCAGCAGTTTTTAATTCTCCAGCAACCACAGGTTACATTAAAAGGGCTAATCTGGCTCCTGGTAACATCAGAGTGGGTAATAGAATAATTAGACAGAAAACCCAACTCCAGCATTGACAGAGTGGACCCAAGGCTAAGTGCTATTACGGTGGGTGGGGTGCCTTCCATTTGGAGATACGTGAACCATTATCACAGAGTGGAAGAGGACCCTTGTCATTTTCTTTGGCTTTGCCAGTCATTAGTTCTGGACTCTGTGACCATCTAGATGGTTGGACATGCCCAGGACCTCACAGGCGGCCTATCTGGTGGTGCTTGCCCAGCTCCCCTGTGGCCTCTAAACACTGGACCTGCTCTCTGGCACATCCCAGAGTGAATCCATGTCTCTAAGACAGGTTCTCTAGTAGTTGACGTTGGGTCTCATGTGTCCCCTAACTTGCTCTTTTCCTTTTCCAGGCTGGTTCTGTGGATCTGGCTCCTGCTGAGGTAACTCACTTAATCAAAGAGGATGAATTTCCCAGAGAGAAGAGAACAGTGTGTTAGCCAAATAAAGAGAGTAGCTGTGCTTCTGAATTAAACTCTCCAACAAGTTCATGAGTGCTTTCCACTCGCTCTCATTCAGCCTTTCCTTCCTTTCGAAGTTTCCAGACCTCTTGCTATCCTGGTGGTCCACCACCAGCTGGCATCAATTAGTCAAAGGTCTTAAAAGGGATCCCCAGCAAAGAACTAAAAGATGGCACTGATAGTCTAGTCAGAGCCCCCTCTTCTGGGCAGTAAGATAGTCAGGTAAGATAGTCAGGTAAGATTCGCCTGGGTCCTTCTGATGGTTATTTAACGTGTCCTGAACATCTTTTACAAATTATTTTTATGATGTAAATTATGTCAAAAAGTACAACCTTGGGGTGCCTGGGTGGCTCAGTGGGTTAAAACCTCTGCCTTGGGCTCAGGTCATGATCCCAAGCAGGGTCCTGGGATTGAGCCCCGCATCGGGCTCTCTGGTCAGCTGGGAGCCTGCTTCCGCCTCACTGCCTGCCTCTATGCCTACTTGTGATCTTGGTCTGTCAATAAGTGCATAAAATCTTAAAAAAAAAAACAAAACAAAGTACAACCACTTTGGAAAACAATGGTGCATAGTAAAATGGACTCAGCAATTCCATCTTTAGGGCCATACTCTACACATTTTCTTGCACAGGTGGAAGAGTGGAGACACGTAAAAGAATGTCCATAGTTGCCTTGTCAGCTTTAGCAACAAAAACAAATGAACAAACAAAACTGGAACTATCCTAAACATTCTCACAGGAGAATGAGTAGAGAACATTGCTCTCTTTTCACTTTTTTTAATTGCAGTAAAATGTATGTAAAATTTACCCTTTAATGACTCTTAAGCTTTTGAGTTTCATTGCATTAAGCACGTTCATGCTGTTGTGAAAGAGTCCCCCTGTCCGTCTCCAAAACTTTCCATCTTTCCCCACTGAAACTCTGTACCTATTAAACAGTCACTCCCCCAACCTTTCTGCCCCCAGCCCCTGGCAACCTCTAGTCTACTTTCTGTCTCTGGGGATTTGACTTTTGATGCCTCCTATAAGTGGAATCACAATATTTGTCCTTTTGTGATTGGTTTATTTTATTTAGCATGATGTTTTTAAAGTTCACCCACCTTGTGGCATGCGTTAGAATTTTCTTCCTTGACTAGTGTCCACTGAGACATACACACACACTACATTTTGTTTATCCATTCATCCATTGATAGACGCTTGGATTGCTTCCACCTTTTGGCTCTAGGGAATAATGCCACCATGAACATGGGTGTACAAATATCTCTTTGAGTCCCTGATTCCATTTCTTTTGGGTGTATACCCCAAACTGGAGTTACTGGACCATTTGGTAATTCCATGTTTTGAGGAACTGTTATGCTGTTTTCCACAGCAGCTGGGCCAGCTTCTTCATTTTTTTTTTTTAAAGATTTTATTTATTTGACAGAGGGATCACAAGCAGGCAGTGAGATGGACAGAGAGAGAGGGGGAAGCAAGCTCCCCACTGAGCAGAGAGCCGGATGCGGGGCTCGATCCCAGGACCCTGAGATCATGACCTGAGCCGAAGGCAGTGGCTTAACCCACTGAGCCACCCAGGTGCCCCTTCATTTTTTTTAAAAAGATTTTATTTATTTGGGGTGCCTGGGTGGCTCAGTGGGTTAAAGCCTCTGCCTTTGGCTTGGGTCGTGATCCCAGGGTCTTGGGATCAAGCCCCGCATAGGGCTCTCTGCTCAGCAGGGAACCTGCTTCCTCCTCTCTCTGCCTGCCTCTCTGCCTACTTGTGATCTCTGTCTGTCAAATAAATAAATAAAATCTTAAAAAAAAAAAGATTTTATTTATTTATTTGACAGAGTGAGTAAGAGAGCATGGGCAAGAGTGAGGGACAGAGAGAGAGGGAGAAGTTGAGTTCCCACTGAGCAGGGAGCCTGATGCAAGGCTCGATCCTAGGAACCTGAGATCATGACCTGAGGCAAAGGCAGACGCTTAACTGAACGAGCCACCCAGACATCCCTCATTTTTTCCTACATAAACCGTGCTTACTATAAGTATAAGGTAATTTATTAGCTATTGCCAACCTTTTTCCTACAATGACTGGTTAATATATATACTTACCAGCAGCGTATTAGAAATTCCTAGTGATCCACATCTTCACCAGCACTAAGTATTATCAGTTTTCTGATTCTTTTTTGGACAAATTAGAGGCTTTAAAATGATTATCCTACCATAGTCTTTTTTTTTTTTTTAAAGATTTTATTTTATTTATTTGAGAGAGAGAGACAGTGAGAGAGAGCATGAGCGAGGAGAAGGTCAGAGAGCGAAGCAGACTCCCCATGGAGCTGGGAGCCTGATGTGGGACTCGATCCGGGACTCCAGGATCACGCCCTGAGCCGGGGGCAGTCGTCCAACCAACTGCGCCACCCAAGCGTCCCCTACCATAGTCTTAATTTTCCCGATCACCATTACAATTATTCATCATCTTCTAGGTTTGAAAGTTTTGTTTTTCACATGGAAATTTTTACTCCATGAAGAATTAACTTTCATGGGGTGCCTGGGTGGCTCAGTCATTAAGCGTCTGCCTTCAGCTCAGGTCACCATCCCAGGGTTCTGGGATCAATCCCCCACATCGGACTCCCTCTTCAGCAGGAGGCCTGCTTCTCCTTCTCCCACTCCCCCTGCTTGTGCTCCTTCTCTCACTGTCTCTCTATCAAATAAATAAATAAATAAATAATCTTAAAAAAAAAAAAAAAAGAATGAACTTTTCTGCCTGGTGTATGATGGGGTGAAGAGGTTCCTTCCTCTTCACGGGGTAACCAGCCGTGCTGACCCCTCCTGTCTCTCCTTGCCCCTTCTCTCATATGGCAAGTTTGCAGCTATTTCCGCTCTGCCTCGGAGCTCCCTCTTCGCTCACGCTGTTACTCTATGTTAATGGCTTCTCTTCTCTTTACTGTGAGGGGACAGGGATGCTGGGTTGATTGGGCACTTCCGGTGCAGTATCGTAAGGGCGCAGGGGTGCGGACTGGGTGGTTAGAACTGGCGGGCTAGAGGAACAAAGTATGGGCCATGCACTCCCTCATGAGCTCACGGACCCACATGCACACCCTGACGAGGCAATGTGACCCGTGGGCTCACTGAGGAATAGCTGAAGCGCCATGAGAAACACAACGGGGGAGACCCCTCATGGTGGCATTAGTATCAGAACGCAATGGAACGCCCAAGTTGACCATCCCAAACAGGAAGCATGAGATATGGCTGAGAACTGCATCGCCACTTACTCATTGTGTGACTCTGACAAATTCTCAACACCTCGTTGAGCCTCAACTTCCTCATCTATGCAAAAGGGATAATAATACCTACCTCAGAAGGTGGTTGGGAAGATTAAAAGGGACTGAGCCCAGTGCCTGGCAACATTGAAATTACTCAGTAAAAGTAAACCCATTCATTCATTCATTCATTCATTCAATAATATCAATGGAGGACCTCCTATGTGCCAGGCATGGTAATAGGCTATAAATACAAGTATGGACAAAGCAAATGGTCTCTGCCCTCATGTAACTTTCAGTCAAAAAGGAGATCTAGATGCTCATAAAATAAACACAAAATCCATCACTACAGACTTTGACGGGTGCCCTAAAGGGAAATTACAGCAAGGTAAGACAGAATAGAAGGAGGAAATCTGATTTATGATGATTATTTTGGGAGTCACTATGTCTGAGCTGGGACTTGAAGGATAACTAGGAGTTTAGGAGTGTGGCGGGCTGGGAAGGTTATTCCAGGAATATTGAACTTCAAAGGAAATGTACGGAGATATACTTTTTTCCAAGGTCAAGAACAAGGGAAGGCCCCCCCCTTGCTGCCCAGAGGCTTTGGAGGGGTTTCTCTTGTCTACCTTACCCAGGGGATGAGAAGGAGAAGGAGGGTGAGTGCCTTACTGTGTCCCTCAAATAAGTCAGTGGCTCAGAACCCTGATCGCTGGTCAGTGTGAGAAAATTGTTACTTGGGACTGACTCCAATTTGGGCACTCCAAAGCTCATAGATAAGAGAAGTGCTCAGAGAAAGGAAGGTTAAGTGATTAAAGGTTTTTCTAGGTTATATGTGAAGCTGACAATGATTAATATCTTCCAGTAGATATGGAAAAGTGTTATATTTGCAAAAAGGGAAAAATAGATGATTGTGAGGGATTTTTCTGAACAAGTATAGTTTAATAGTTCTCAAATTACTGTGTATATCAGAATCCCCCTGGGAGCCTGTTAAAAATTTAGACTCCCTTGGTGGCTCAGTTATTAACCATCTACCTTCAGCTCAGGTCATGATCCCAGGGTCCTAGGATTAAGCCCTGCATCAGGCTCCCTGCTCAGTGGGAAGCCTGCTTCTCCCTCTCCCACTCCCTTTGCTTGTGTTCCCTCTCTCACCATCTGTCTCTCTGTGTCAAATAAATAAATAAAATATGTTAAAAAAATTTAGACTCCTTGGCCATCTCCAAGACTTAGTAAGTGCTCTCTGGGCCCAGGGCTCTGTATTTTTAGCAAGTTCCCCAGGGGTTTCTGATGGTGGAGAACCCCTGTCTGTCATACTTAGCTCTTTATTTTGTCTTTGTTTGCAAAGTCTTCTTTTAGAAGAGTCTCGAGAACAGGCTTTTTTCCAGTTCCCCTTCTCCTGCCTCAGTGTCAACCCAGGATCCCAAGCACAGTTGCCTGGCTAGGTCTCAGAAGTATGTGAAACAAAGAAGGTAGGAGAATAGGAATTAAGCTGGTTGGGCAGCCAGCTTACCTTTCTGTTCACTATGCTTTTCTAAACACTGTGCAGGCCAACTACACATATCTGAGAGCTTTTTGTGGCTTGGTGTCGCCCATCACCTGACTGCTGATGTATACAATTGTGTACAAGTTAGTGGTATAAACTCTGGGCTCAGCCAATATCAGTTGGAGTCCTAAAACTCTGGATGAGTTAGGGATCCCCTCGAAGTCTTCTATTCTTGGCTCATGGGGCTTTTTTTCGAGGATGTAAAAGGGTTATGCATGGATATGTTGAGGATGTGAGGTGGCAATTGGGAGATTAAGTTAAGTGATTAAGGGGCTGGCAATTTGGGGGATTAAGATTAAGTGAGGTGGTCACCTAACCTTCGACAAAGCAGGAAAGAACATCTGATGGGAAAAAGACAATCTCTTCAACAAATGGTGTTGGGAAAACAGGACAGCCATGTGCAGAAGAATGAAACTGGACTACTTTCTTACACCACACACAAAAATAAACTCAAAATGGGTGAAAGACCTGAATGTGAGACAGGAATCCAGAAAAATCTTATTGGAGAACACAATTTTTGACCTCGGCCACAGCAAATTCTTTTTTTTTTTTTTTAAAGAGTTTATTTATTTATTTGACAGACAGACATTCCAAGTAGGCGGGGGGGGGGGGAAGCAGGCTCCCCACTGAGCAGAGAGCCTGATGCAGGGCTCGACTCCAGGACTCTGGGATCATGACCTGAGCCGAAGGCAGAGGCTTAACCCACTGAGCCACCCAGGCACCTCTGCAGCAAATTCTTGCTAGACACATCACCATAGGCAAGGGAAACAAAAGCAAAAATGAACTATTGGGACTTCATCAAGATAAAATCTTTTGCATAGCAAAGTAAACGAAACTAAAAGGTGACAAAACTAAAAGACAACCTACAGAATGGGAGAAGATATTTGCAAATGTCTTATCAGATAAACGGCTAGTCTCCAAAATCTATGAAGAAGGCATCAAACTCAACATGCAAAAAAACAAATAATCCAGTCAAGAAATGGGTGGAAGACCTGAACAGGCAATTTTCCAGAGGAGAGATAAACCAACAGACACATGGAAAAATGCTCCACATCACTTAGCATCAGGGAAAATACAAATCAAAACCACAGTGAGAAATCACCTCACACCAGTCAGAATGGCAAAAACGAACTCAGGAAACAATAGATGTTGATGAGGATGTGGAGAAAGGGGAATCCTCCTACACTGTTGGTGGGAATGCAAGCTGGGGAAACCATTCTGGAAAACAGTATGGAGGTTCCTCAAAAAGTTAAAAAGAGAGCTACCCTAAAACCCAGCAACTGGGGGCGCCTGGGTGGCTCAATGGGTTAAAGCCTCTGCCTTCGGCTCAGGTCATGATCTCAGGATCCTGGGATAGAGCCCTGCATTGGGCTCTCTGCTCAGTGGGGAGCCTGCTTCCTCCTCTCTCTCTGCCTGCCTCTCTGCCTACTTGTGGTCTCTGTCTGTCCCAAATAAATAAATAAATCTTAAAAATACTAAAAAAAACCCCAAAGAACAAAACAAAACAAAAAACCCCCAGCAACTGCACTACAAGACATTTATCCAAAGGATACAAATATAGTGATTCGAAGGGGCACATGCACCCCAATGTTCATAGTAACAATGTCCACAATAGCCAAACCATGGAAAGAGCCCAGATATCCATCAACAGACAAATGGATAATGATGTGGTATATATATAGAATAGAATAATACTCAGCTGTCAAAAAGAATGAAATCTTGCCATTTACAACAACGTAGATGGAATTAGAGGATATTATGCTAAGTGAAATAAGTCAGAGAAAGACAAATACCATATGATTTTACTCATATGTGAAATTTAAGAAACAAAACAGATGAACATAGGGGAAGGGAAGGAGAAATAAGATGAAAACAGAGAGGGAGACAAACCATAAGAGATTCTCGACTCTGGAAGCAAACTGAGGGTTGCTGGAGGGGAGGTGGATTGGGGGATGGGGTAACTGGGTGCTGGGCATTAAGGAGGGCACATGATCAAATGAGCGTGTTATGGTGTTATAAGCAACTGACGAATCACTAAATTCTACCTCTGAAACTAGGATGCATATAAGTTAATTAAATTGAATTTAAATTTAAAAATTAAAAAAAAGCAACAAAGATTAAGCAAGGGAGGTTCAGTTAGATGATTGAGTAGAGCAAATGGGTCACTTGCAGGGTATTCCTGCCATTGACATAGATCGTGGAGAACAACAGACATCTATCTCACTGTCCTGCACACAGCCCCTCTCATCCTGCCCTCCCTACTTTCTTTTTAAATTCAGGTATAACTGACATACAACATTATGTTAATTTCAGATGTGCAACATTATATTCGATATTTGTATATATTGCAAAATGATTGCCATAATAAGACTAGTTAACATTTGTCACCATACATAGTTACAGAACTTTTTTTCTTGTGATGAGAACTTTCACAATCTACTCTTTTAGCAATTTCAATTATGCAATACAGTATTAACAATATTCACCATGCTGTACATTGATTTTTTAATTAATTAAAATTTTAAATTAATTAAATTAAAGCTTGTGCATTTTGGTTCCCTTCACCCATTTGTCTTACCCACAACCCCCCACTTCTAGCAACTACAATTCTATGAGCTCAATTTTTCTTTTTTTAAGATTCTACATGTAAGGAATATCATTCAGTAATTGTCTAAAATGTTTGACTTCTTACATTAGTGCAATGCCCTTGAGGTCTGTGTTGTTGCAAATGGCAAGATTTCACTCTTTTTTTATGTTTCTATAATATTGCATTATATACATACCACACTTTCTTTATCCATTCATCCTTTGATGAATTTATATACCAAATCTTGATTATTGTAAATAATGCTACAGTGAACATGAGAGCACAGATATTTTTTAGAATTAGTGATTTCATGTTCTCCATCTAAATACCCAGAAGTGAAATTGTTGGATCACATGGTAGTTTTATTTTTAATGTTTTTTAAGAGTTATTTATTTTAGGGAGGGAGGGGCAGAGGGAGCGAGCAAATCTTACACAGTTTCCCCATGGAGCGCGGAGCCCACAAGGAGCTCGATCTCACAACCCTGACATCAGGTCACAACCCTGACCTGAGCCTAAACCCAGAGTGGTACACTTAACTGACTGTGCCACCCAGGTGCCCCTATTTTTAATTTGTTAAGGATCCTCCATGCCCTCTGTACTTTTGCAGTTACTTCTCCAATAAACTTCCCTCCTTTCCATTCCTGTACACACTTAACCAGATTATTTTCAGAGTTCAACTGAAGTCCTACTTCTTCTCTATGAGACATTTTATTGGAACAGAAACTTCAGCTCCCACTGATGCTTTCCTTCTTTAGATCACTGTCCTGATTTCCAACCACATCTGCACCATTTAGGTTCTGATTACATTCTGCCTCATACTGATCTTAAATTATTAGGTGGGTGTGCTTTGTCATCTCATCTAAAACGAGACTCTTGGAGGTCAGTGTGAATATTTTGCTTCTAATAATTGCAGGGAAAGCCTGTATACGCGAAAGGGAGATATAGGTTGCACTGACCGACTTGAAGTAATTTTTTTGCTTAATAAAGAGACGCGGCTCTGAATTTTCATATAGTTTTCATATAATTCTCACACATGAATTATCATCTAATTCTCAAAGAAGCATGCTTTCTTTCTATCCAATTTATTCAGCCATGTATTCCTGTGTATTATAAATACAGAAATATGAGAAATGCAGTAGCAACCTATAGCTACCCTTTTCTCCTCAGTACACACCACAACCTCCCCACCCTCAAAGGAGGGACAATTGAGGGCCAAGACTCTAATAATAAAGATATTGGTACTGAGAGGCTGATAAGCGCTTCCCACCCCTGGGCTGGACCTTAGATCGCCTATTCTCTTCCTTCCCCCCACCCCCAAAGCCCGAGTTCGTTTATGAAGTGCGACCTCTAGAGGCCAGCGCGGGCATCCCAGTTAAATCGTGCGGTGGTTCTCACTGGTCTTGACACCAAGTGTAAGCAGCCCCCCGGGGAAGTGGGGTCCGGGAAATAGGGGAAAGGCTCGTTTATTTATTTATTTTTTGTTTTGTTTTAAGGATTTTATTTATTTATTAGAGATATGGAGAAAGAGCACAAGTAGGCAGAAAAGCGGGCAGAGGGAGAGGGAGAAGCAGGCTCTCTGCTGAGCCTGGAGCCCTGGATTCCCTCGACCTTGGAATCACAGACGCTTAACGCACTGAGCCACACAGGCACCCGGAACCAATCTTTTTAAAGTCATGATTTCCCTTAGAAGAAGAAACCCAGCTGTAACTCTGACAGCCAGTTTCTCTGGTACATTTTCACATGAACTTGAACTGCCCTGTCCTGCAACTTTCTGAGACCCGAAAACACCTAATTTTCAGTCTCTATTCCTTGTTTGTAATTTAGAGACTCTCTCCATAAGTTTGTCAAACCTTGAAGGCCTTCTAGGCAGGCTTGATTTTATCCTCTACAAAACACCCGGATGGGAAATTTAGGATGAGGAAGAAAAGCCGAAACAGACCCATTTTCACACCCCAACCCCGGGGTGTGTATTCACGAACTCCCCGTCAGCAGACGCAGTTTGTTTTGGTTCCGTCAGTGAAGGAATGAAAAGAACCTGAGGTGTGGCAAGATTCTCAGAAGGAGGAAGTCAGGGAAGACCAGGACGGGGTCCTGCCAGCACCAGAGACGCACAGAGCTGGCCTTTTGTGGAGAGCGGGGACGCTTCCCTCAACCACTGTTCGGGAAAAGATGGTGCACGGAGCCCCAGTTCAGAGCCAGAGCCGAAAGAGCAGGTGACGTGGCCTACCCTGAGGGGAGAGAGTGACCGGGTGTTTTGAGTTACCAGGTGGCTAATACTCCCCTAAAGGGAGAAATTCACATTAGTTGAACTAACTCTCTATGCTTCCAATTCAATTTTAAAAACCTGACGTTGCCAGACAGGAATGTAGGCCCTTACTCATTTCTCAAGCAGAATGAAATAAAATTGATTGTCTATAAAATATTTATCAGACCTACACTAGTGTTTGAATTATATCTCCTGCAGGCTTTAAAAGGTCCTTTCTCTGCTTATTTCATTATTGATTAGGCAGACAACATTTTTACTTAATGCAGTAACTATAATGTGTTTACTGGGATTAATTTACTCACTCTTGAGGATTACTTTAATTCTTTCACGAAAACAATTTGTCTTGGGACTTCCCCCCCCACCCCCAAAGGGTCACATCAAAATTTATTAGACTGTTATAGAATTCACAGTAATTTGGGGGTCACTGAATAATTTATACCTGTATTTGCCAGGCCTGGCTGCCCATCAGAATTACCTAGGGAGTGTCCTAAAAATACAGATTCCCCAGTCTCACCCCAGACCCCTTGAAGCAGAATCTCTGGGGGATGTGGCCTGGGAATTTTTGTATTTCATGGTTGCTCCCCTGTGGTTTAGGGGCAACCCAGCTCTTCTCTTGGTGGACGAGGGTTTGGGAACTGATCAATACTGGGTAATGTTAATGTTATCGTCATTAACCGTGTAATTTTCTGTCGGTAACACCACATGTCTTTAAATCTTTACCTCCTCTTGCCCACTAGAATTACCCAAGCACGTCTCCCTTCTTCAGAGGAGGAGGACAAATGAAGAGAAGGAGGTTACATTGGAACTGTGTCATCACTGCCAATGGAGGAGCCAGCGACAGCAGGCAGAGCAGCAACCTGATGAGCTGTGCTCTCTCCCTCCTGCTAGCCTGGTCTGCAGTAAGTTCTTTGGGTCATGTCCCTCCATTTGGTTGGGTCCCTGAAGACCTTCAGGAGAGCTAGATGCATCCTGGGTTACATGCTAGAAGAGTTCAGCGTGTTCGCTGGGGGGAACTGGTACCTGGACACGGGACTTGAAGAACACTGACCTGTCAAGTCACTTGATGAATCAAGATACAGTCTTACCATTTCAAGGCTATCAAGACTAAAACCCTCAGTTATATACCCATAAAAGAAATAAAAATGTAACAAGTACAACCTCAACAATGACAACAAAACACTAAAAAAATACTAAAGTGTGTTTCCCTCCCCCTCATGTTAATGAATAGATTTTCTTAACCAAACCAAGGCCATCCATCTATTTGAACGGGGAATCCATCTCTGGGTTTGATCAAGGATTTGGGGGAAATAAATGTATCTACCAAAAAAGCCTTACAAATAGTACAAAAAGTAAATCACTTAAAGGCCTGCATTTAGGGGGCACAGGGTAAATTCCAACCATTCAAAAGGCATATGATGAAAAAGAAGACTCCTTCTTATCCTTTCGAGGTTTTGTTCCTTAGAGATATTCACTGAGACCGATTTCTTGGCTCTTCTTTGAAAATATTTAATGCTTGTATGACATACCACCTCATACATGTGCAAGCAGATTCTTTTTTTTCTTTTTTTAAAGATTTTATTTATTTATTTGACAGAGAAAGATCACAAGTAGGCAGAGAGGCAGGCAGAGAGAGAGGAGGAAGCAGGCTCCCCGCTGAGCAGAGAGCCCGATGTGGGACTTGATCCCAGGACCCTGAGATCATGACCTGAGCCGAAGACAGAAGTTTTAACCCACTGAGCCACCCAGGCACCCCTGCAAGCAGATTCTTGAAAAGCAAGTTGTTTCTGGCCTTCTTGCTATCATAAAAAAGAAAAAAAATGCTCTAATGAAATGTCTGTGTCCCCATACATACCTGTGCGACGAGTCTCTGAATCCATGGGGTAGTGTATTTGAAGGGTGAATTTCTGGAAGTGAAATTAACAGGCTCATTGAAGATATGCACACTTAATTTTGATTGATGGTCCAAATCCCACCCCTCCAATGTCTCCTCCCCACCCCAGGGACTGAGCCAGTTTTTCAGTCATGAGAATGTGAGGGTCATCTTATTGAATGCTCTTACTGATTCTAATAGTCTTTTGTTGATTTTCTGTGTGTTTTTCCAGTTATAAAATACATCATTGCAGATAAGGAAAATTTTACCTCCTTATTTCCAATTTTAATTCTATTTCCCTTTTGCATTGCCTTGTAATTCTAGAGTAATGCTAAAGAACAGTGGGGAGGATGGGCATCTTTGCCTTTTTATCTCCTTATTAAATACAATATTATTAATAATAATATAATTATTTTATATATAATTGTTTTATATTTTATATAGTAATTGTTATTTAATATAATAATAATATTAAATCTCCTGTATTATCTCCTTATTAAATACAAAAATAGCTTCTATCATCTCCTTAACAAATACAAAAATATTTTTTTTTCTTTTCTGAGAATTAAAAAAAATCAGAAATAAAACATTAAGTTTTATCAAATATCTTTCTGGATTCTATACAAGTTATTTTATATGAAAATAATTTATTATATAAAATTAAGATTGCTAAGGAAATTGAAGATTTCTGGTTGCCCTGAATCTATCAAAAATTATTACGGTTACAACATTATTTGTAATAGAAAACAGAAACAAAAACAAAAATCCAGAAACTATGAAAATGTTTCTCAACAGGGAAGTGGTTAAATAAATGATAGCACTTTCATATAGTGGGAGGCTATTCACCTCTTTAAAAAATAATGAAATAGATTATATATGCCAAGATCCATCAATCTGAGATCTAAGGTCAAGTAAAACTAGCAAATGCAATATAGTGTGTGCCCTCATTTGTGTAAGCAATAAAAAGGGACATGCTCCTGTAAATATGCATGTATATACAAAGAAAAATTCTGCAAAGACACAGAAGAAACTGTTAGTAATGTTTACTTCTTTTTTTTTTTTTTAAGATTTTATTTATTTATTTGACAGAGAGAGATCACAAGTAGGCAGAGAGGCAGGCAGAGAGAGAGAGGAGGAAGCAGGCTCCCCGCTGAGCAGAGAGCCCGATGTGGGACTCGATCCCAGGACCCTGAGATCATGACCTGAGCCGAAGGCAGCAGCTCAACCCACTGAGCCACCCAGGTGCCCCAGTAATGTTTACTTCTTGATGAAAGGTAGATGTCTGGGGATCTAAGATACTCTGCTCTGTTTTGGATTTTTTAAAAACCAAATACATTTATTCCCTTTTCAGGGAAAAAAAAAGAATAACACACAAGTAGTGGTTAAAAGAAAAAAATTTGTTCTTGTTAAAGGTTTAGATGCTAAAAGGCAAAAGACAAGCAATATTAAACATAACTAATTATGGGCCACATTTTTCATACAGAGGTTTTTGTTGTTTTCTTTTTGCACCTGAGGTAGATATCTTACTCCTCTCATCCTAGTCCCAGTCCTATGATAAAGCTCCAGAAAATTCCAGAAGCCCCTATACTCCTCTGCAGAGGGAAATTAATCCAGCTGATTTGACCTCACACTTACATCTGGGGGAGTCATGAAGAGCTTTTATAGTAAATATTCCCCAAATAGAGTTTAAAACTCCATTCTTTTTTAAAAAAGATTTTATTTATTTATTTGAGAAAGAGAGACAGAGCGCACTAGCATGGGGAGGGGCAGAAGGAGAGGGAGAATAGACACCCCACTGAGCTGGGACCCAATATGGGGCTCTCGATCCCAGGGCCTGAGCCCAAAGCAGGTGCTTAACCCACTGAGTCACCCAGGTGCCCCTCCAAATATTTTCTTAACATTAGCCTTACATCAGTGTATTTTATTAACAAATAAAAAAGAGGTGGTAGAATAAATTTTTAAATAAATTTTAAATACTTTTTTTTAAAGATTATTTATTTATTTATTTGACAGAGAGAGAGATCACAAGTAAGCAGAGAGGCAGGCAGAGAGAGAGAGGAGGAAGCAGGCTCCCCGCTGAGCAGAGAACCCGACACGGGACTCGATCCCAGGACCCTGAGATCATGACCCAAGCCGAAGGCAGCGGCCTAACCCACTGAGCCACCCAGGTGCCCTAAATTTTAAATACATTTTAAAATAAATTTGGGGGGATCCTGATATGAAAAGAGGAAATACATTTTCTTATTTCCTTTTAATGTCTGGTATGGAGAAGGGAAGTGCCCAGGCTCAAGCTTCTCCATTCAGGGAAGTCTTGTTATTGGCACTTCCAAGCAAAAGAACTGGGCTTCTGCCATAGCAAAGCTGGGGCAGCTCTGAATATGCAGTCCCAGTAACGGGGTGCTCGTCTTTGGAGCGCCCTAACAAGGGGCTCCCGTCACGGTCACAGTTTGTACCAGTATGACTGCTTCTGCTGCTAGTTCGTCATTTGCAGGCCATCTGTCTCTCCATGTCTTGATGCAGGTCCCTACTGTCCTCATGGTTGATGTAAATTATTTGCTACTGGAAGATGCTTGTTCAGCAACTTAGGGAAAGCTTCCGGAAATTCTCCTTGGATGTCCAGAGAGCTTTGACTCCTGGAAGCGCTTGACTCTTGGTGACCTGATTGTTTACCACTGTCAGGGACAATGTTTGCTTCCTTTCATTCCCCGACACATTAGGGTAAACGGCACTGATGTCTGCTCATTGGATATCAGGCATATCAGGCAAGAACCAACCTTCCTAAAGTTCTTCCTTCCTATTCTGAAAGAAGGAAGAATGCCCAGGGATTTATATATTTCTGCTTCTTTCCTGGGTACAACGACCGTGTCCGTACAGATAAGAGAAAGCATCAGCATCCTTTCTGCTGGTGACAATGGGCTGCTTTGCTGACTACTGGGGGAGGAGGACCTCCACTAGAGCAAATCCTCTTTCCCCTTCTATACTGTGTCCTTTGGTCTGGATCAGTGGGAAAGGCGGTGTTCATAAAAGGATGCCTGAGACCCTCCTATGCTGGTCAGTTTAGAAAATGACCAGAGCGGGAGGGAAGTCTCCACCACAGAGGCTTAGAAATTTGTAGCTGGGAGATTGCTTATATTGCAGGGGAAAGTGAAAATGTGAAGTCCAGCCTGGGAGAAGGGCAAAGCTTGGGAAGATGTGATATTCAGGGATATGATTTTGTAACCAACTCTCAGCCACATAATCAATGTTTGGCAGAAAGCAGGGAAGAGCAGTGGAAAGCTATCACTGGAGAAATCCCAGGGCGTGATGGGACAGGGGAAATTTTACAAAAAGGAGCAAAGACTGCCTTTCTGGGGTTTAAAAATCTGAATTTTCCTTTTGGTCTTAAGAACAAGGGATTATAAAACAATCCAGTTAGGGATTTACCTGAGATAGTATTATATACGTAAGAGATTGAGAGGAGGGAGGGAAGGAGGCAGGGAAAGAGAGAAAGAGAGAGAGGAAGAAAGAATTGTTTTTTTGTTTTTTGTTTTAATTTTTAAAGTTCTGGGGGGAAAAAAAATCTTTAAACAGAAACTCAAAAATATGAAATCAGAGGTATTGGGACCACTCAGGTGCACCGTGACACAGATCTCTGAAATCAAATGACCAATCTCCAGGAAATGGAGGAATCCACCAAGTGCCCAGAAATTCATTTTGAGTTGGGAATTTGGGCATCAGGTTTCTCATTTGGCAACTAGACTTTTTTTTTTTTTTTTAAGATTTTATTCATTCATTTTAACAGAGAGAGAGAGAGATCACAAGTAGGCAGAGAGGCAGGCAGAGAGAGGGGGAAGCAGGCTCACTGCTGAGCAGAGAGCTCGATGCGGGGCTCGATCCCAGGGCCCTGAGATCATGACCTGAGCCGAAGGCAGAGGCTTAACCCACTGAGCCACCCAGGTGCCCCGGCAACTAGGCTTTTTGAGGGCCTCTCTGTGGCCTGTCCAGTTGCAACGTGAGGACTTTGTCTAGCTAGTTACCGTGATAACGTGTGAAATACCTTCAACCAGAGCTTCCCACAAGTCCTCTGTGAGGTGCATGTGGCTGTGAGGTGGGCTGACAGCAGTCTCCTGGTCATCACACCCCTCAGAGTCATCTCTCTTCCACCTTTCCTTCCAGAATATCTGACTTTGCTCCATGGCAGCCTTGAGGCAATGCCTATGTGATCTACAAAAGTCTTCACATTTCATGAGTCGTCTTCAAGATCCATATAGGACTATTTACTGACCGGGCAAAGGCCAAGTTTCCACCTAACATCTGTGCATTTTTTGTCTCTTTTTTTTCCACAATACTTTCGAGCAATGGCCAGATTCACATCAGTTTGGGACATCTGTTGTTTTGGTCCGACCACTATCCCTTTTCCTGTCCTTGGGAAACAGACTCTCTTGGTGGAACCACCATATTTCACTGCACAAGTGATGGAACTGTCAATGAGGGGTTGAAGAGAGACCTGAGACCCAAACTGGGCCAATGAGACTCTTCTGGGAATTTGAGTCACCAGTGGAATAACATCAAGTCACAAAAATAGTTTAAATCCAGTGAAGCACCATGACTTCCTGGCACTCAATGTAGCCTACTGAGGAAGCTGTGTATACTTTGGGGTATGGGCTGTGGGCCAGATTGTTTGAGTTAGAAACCCAGCTCTGCCACTCCCGAATAGGACCTCAGGCAAATTAATTAACCTCCTCATGCCTTGGTTTCCTCAGACTGTAAACAGGGGGTAATAGTGCTTCCCACATAGGGTTGTTGTTGGCATTACATGAACCAATGCAAGTATATCAGGCCAAGCTCCTGTCAGGAAAACATGAACCACTTTGAGCATTTAAAGCAGAAAAGCAATTTGATGCATGGAATTAGGAACATAAAAATGAAAGGCTAGAGAAACGAGCAGCTTTTGGAACACACTTCCCAACTGGTCTGCCGGGAGAACGGCTTCTTTGGCCCACAGCAGGAAGGAAGACCATTAGTAGACCATCACAGGACAGCTGACTTCAAGAACACAATGCCTCAGGGGCACCTGCCCGCTCAGTTAGGTAAACTTCCAACTCTTGATTTCCACTAAGGTCACGATCTCGGGGTTATGAGATAGAGCCCAGCATCAGGCTCCATGCTCACTTCGGAGTCTGCTGGAGAGTCTCCCTCTCTCCCTTTCCCTCTGCTCTTCCCCTCTTAAAAAAAAAAAAAAAGGAACAAAATGCCTCAGCTGTGACAGCGACCATGAAGGCACTTGGCTGCTACTGTGACTGCCTTCCAGCACTCAAGAAGTTGGGACTGGACAGTGGACAGGAATCTACCCCAGAGCATTAAGATCACGGAGGTGTTTTTTTTTTTAAGATCACGGAAGTTTAATTGTTAAGGTTGAAGTCATCGCTGCTGGCAAAAGTGCTTGCATTAGTAAACAAGTGATATGATTTGTAACTGAACGATCTAACTCCAAGTGTGCTCTCAGCCCTATAATTTCATAATTCCCACGACACATGCAAAAATGTTTCATTAACTTGTAATTATGTTTTGTATCTTCCATGATTGCAAAGAGGGAGGATGGTAATTCCTGGGCCTTCCAGCAGAAGAGAAGCATTTATTGTTTGCCTTTTCCTGGCTCCCTTGAAATGCAGTTTTAGTAGTGTAATTCACTTTTGTAATACTGGCCTGGAGAGCTGCAGGCTTTAGCAGTCAAATATGCTATTGAGGCTTCACTGAGCCCAAGGAGAAGCATCTGGACTGCAGAACCATGAGACTGAACAGGGAGGTGGGTGAGCAAACTGATCATGATAGAGCCCCCATGGTAAGGTGCCAGCTATGGGAGGTGGAGTGGGGCGGGGACTTATCCACCCTGCAGACTGGGGCATGTGCAGTGTGGGAGGGGAAGGGCTGAACAATACACTGGGTTCAAAGACCACAGAGTCCGCTATGACTCAGGCTTCCATTCATACCAGATCTAACCTAACAGCAGAACCTTTCTTTCTTTCTTCCTTCCTTTCTTTCTTTCTTTCTTTCTTTCTTTCTTTCTTTCTTTCTTTCTTTCTTTCTTTTTTTTGAAGATTTTATTTATTTGACAGAGAGATCACAAGTAGGCAGAGCAGCAGGCAGCGAAGCAGGCTCCCTGCTGAACAGAGACCCCGATGACGGGCTTAATCCCAGGACCCTGAGATCATGACCTGAGCTGAAGGCAGAGGCTTAACCCACTGATCCATCCAGGCGCCCCACAGCATAACCTTTGATGGTAACCTTGGCCCTGAGAATGTTCTGGAGCTCAGTGAGTAGAGATGAACTCAGGGGTCTATACACAGTAGGACTTCCCTAGTGAAGAGGGGACGCTGGGGAATGAGGAGAAGGAGGTGTGAGGACCTGGAGGGCTTGCAGAACTGAGCCCAGCATCAGACCCTTTCCTCCTGCAAGTCCCCCCGGGATTTAGCCTGGGTACCAGATATCCTGAGAAGAAACCACTAAACCTACATTTTTTTCTCTTGAATAGAATACAGACCTTTTTGTCTGTTTAATCGGGAAAGGAATTCCATGTTAACTAGGCCTATTGTGGTGATAATTCCACCGTACATCTAAATACAGAATCATTATGTTGACACCTAAAACCAATTTCATGTTACATGTCAATTATACCTCAATAAAATAAGAAATCCTTACAAGCTGAATATTGGATCAAATGGTTTTTATTGTAGCTATTTAAGTATGTAAAAATACAAAGCTATATACATTTTGGCACACACAGTATTTATATAGTTCCATATCTTCATCTGTCTATGGGATATATATATCCCGTGCCGCCCCACACCCTATATATAGGGGTATATGTGTATACATATAAAACGATATAAGTACAGAACAGTAGTGCTGTGGTTAGGAACACAGGCTCTGGAGCCAAACCTGCATGGGTTCAAATTGTAGAGCTGCCACTTCTGTGGTATGGAAGCTAGGCAAGCTCTCTCTCTGCTGCAGTTCGCTTCGGGCAAAGTGCTGGTCATACTACCTATTTGCCAGAGTTGTGACGATCTAATGAGCTAATCGATAAAAAGCGCTTAGTACAGTTCCTGGCATGTAATAAGCTCTCAGTAAGTACCAAACTATTACATTATCGTAAGAACAAAGCCAATGTATGAATGAAACACAAACACATCTGCAAAACCAATCGTATTCAATCAAGTAAGCCAATTAATGTGCCAGAGGAGGTTTCTGTTCCGGAACTAACAGGTCATGTTGGGTTTAACAGGGTGATCTCAGGTCTTGGTCTGGATTTACTTTGGCTTTGGGTTCAATGCTAACGCAGACAATGCCTGTTACACTGGCCCTATTTGCTAGTTCAGAAAAATCAGACCTCATAGTTATTTAAAGTTCTGCCCTTAAGCATTCCTGAAGTGCCGATTTTAATGCACTGCCTCTTGATAACTCTATGGAATTGTCTGGTTCGTTCAAGAGTAAGGTTCGCATTGCCGCATCCTGGAAATCTGCAGTTAAGTGAGCGTCTTGTTGCATATTGCTAGAAGGACAAGCAGAAAAGCTCTTTATTGCTCCCTTACTGCTATGTTCTCCATAAATGAACTTTTACAGGCTGGTAGGTGCAAAATGGGCTTTATGAAGAGAGTGAGAATGTGGCTCTGATTACTACAAGGTTCTGAGTTTGGGTCCCGGAATGCTTGGCATTCTAATTACTTAGACTGTTCTGGTGATTTTGGACTCTTCATTGTTCTTCATAACATGATACCACTTGACTCTCACTTGGTGAGAATGCGTATATAAATATAAATATAAATATAAATATAAATATAAATATAAACTCTGCGTTGCTGGGCAGACTACCGGATTTTTATTTTTTTATTTTATTTTTTTTAAAGATTTTATTTATTTATTTGACAGAGATCGATCACGAGTAGGCAGAGAGGCAGACAGAGAGAGAGAGAGGAGGAAGCAGGCTCCCTGCTGAGCAGAGAGCCTGATGCGGGGCTCGATCCCAGGATCCTGAGATCATGACCCGAGCCAAAGGCAGCGGCTTAACCCACTGAGCCACCCAGGCGCCCCCAGACTACCGGATTTTTAAAAAGAATTATCAGCAAAATGAAAAGATGAATTAAGGGACAAGAACAACAAACACTTTTTTTTTTTTTTAAGATTTTATTTATTTATTTGACAGAGATCACAAGTAGGCAGAGAGGCAGGCAGAGAGAGAGAGGAGGAAGCAGTCTCCCTGCTAAGCAGAGAGCCCGATGCGGGACTCGATCCCAGGACCCTGGGATCATTACCCGAGCCAAAGGCAGAGGCTTTAACTCACTGAGCCACCCAGGCACCCCCACAACTGACACTCTTTTGGAGAATGGCAGACCCCCTTGCATCTGAGGACTATCTCATCTTGCTGACTCAGGGCCTGGGATACATACAGTAGGTGCTCCACAGATATTTGTCTCTGCAAAAGACAAGAAACTAGTAAGGGACATGAAGGCAATACCACGGTCTGGGTGCTTGGGGGAGAGAGGGCCAGGGCAGGGATGCTGCTGCTCCCTGGAGATCTGTGGGCCCTCAGGGCTCACCATTGCACTCGGCTCTTTGTACCTTCAGGGAACAATTAGGAGCAGGGTTGGTTGGTCCCCAGGTGTCAGGTCTGGAAAGCATGACCTAATTCTCAGCCAAGTGGGTCGAAGGTGGGGCTGACATCCAGCCATTGCGATTGCCGCAGAACTGGGCCCACCGCCCTGGAGCTGGTGCCCGTGAATCCAGCAGTCCGGGAAAAGCCAGGGAGGGGATGCAAGAGGGTGTGAGACAACCGTCCCCCCACTCTGGGAGCGGGGGGCACATCTCAGGGAACCACACCAGCTACGTTGCTATCGACACTATCAGTGGCTCCATTTTGTTACCCTGAAGAAAGCTTCACCTGAGCTGAAGTTGAGGGTAGACCGAATCCGATACAGCATGGTTTCCCCAGGGGAACGAGATGGCGCACATGGTCCGCGGAGTAGCCCGCGGAGAGGGACAGAGTCCTGGGAATCAACCCCTGAAACTCAGGAATTTCAGCGGCCCTTCTGGAGCTGGGGTCTGCCTTTCCAGCCGGCTCTCGCGTGGTCCTCCGCAGCGCGGACTCACACCCGGATTCGCTTTGTCCTCCACCGCCAAGCTGGCCCCGCGGTAGTTGAGGAGGCTGCCGGGTTCGCTGATGAAACCGCAAGATGGTCTTTATGGATTTCCTACCACGTGCAGGGCGGCGGGGCTGGGTCTCGGCGACAGAGGCCATTCTGCGACCGTCCCCAGCCATCTGCTCACGCCGCGCCCCACATTCAGCGACCCCACATTCAGCTGTCTTCCTCCTGTGACGAAGCCTCCCTCCCGTGACCCAGTTTTACCCCCTCTGTAGCTGTGTCGCCAGCATCCCTGCTGGGGCTCGGCTCTCTGATCCTCCAGGGTCAGCGGCAGCGGGAGTCCCTTGGGTTTGGGGCCAGTTCCTGCCCTGGGCCGGGCGGTCAGAGGAGGGGGCCGACCTCGCGGGGCTCCCTCCTCCGCTCCAGCAGCGGCTGACGGGATGAGTGGCCCCGAGAAGAACCGTCCAGCCCTCTGGACACAGGCCTGTGTGTGTTCGTTGCTGGGAGTCAGGAGCAGGTGCCTGTCTTGGGAGTTTGGGAATTGGAGTGAGGAGAGCTGAGAGGCCATACTCATTGGGTAGTTTGAGGGGATTGTAGTTTAGAAGTTGTTTCATATTACACCTACTTTTAAGGAATGAGTAAAAAGTACTTGCAGCAGGAAAGAAAGCTCTGCTAACCCTCTCTTCCTGCTACTGGAGGCATGCCTGTCCTTCCCGTGACCCTTGTTTCCCCAGGGCTGCAAGTCCAGACTAGCACAGTGCACTGGTCAGCTGCAGGGAATGTGTGCCTCCCTGCCATCCCTACTGTGTCTACATTCCACTTTCCTCCTCACCTGGTCCAACAGCCCATCCTCCCTCTCAGCTCACTCCCTGAAACATTACTTCTCTAACTTGGCTGGGCTTCCCTCACCCGGGGGCGATGAGGCCGCAGGGTCCCAGGTGTCCTCATTCGGGGATGAACCCATCCCATGACCAACCATTCTTCCTGGGTAGCCTGGAATTTAGGCTTCAGTGTAAAATGTTAAGTTTTTATTTCTGCTCTGTTCTTCTATTTTGGAACAGAAATAGCACTTCCTAATTTTTAAAAGATTAGGCCTTCTGCATTTTCATCTTTTTAACTAACATTGGAGTAACTGAATGTGATTTTAAAAGAAATACTATTAAAAAAAAGGAAATGACATTTTTCTTCATTTTTCTCCATTTTCGGCTAAATTTTTAAAAACAATTTATTTATGTATTTTAGAGAAAGAAAGAGAGAGAGAGAGATAGAGAGAGTGAGTGCAGGGGCAGGGAGGGGCAGAGGGAGAGGAAGAGAGAGAATCTCAAGCAGACTCCCCACTGAGCATGGACCCCCCCCCGCCCCGCCCCAACATAGGGCTTGATCCTGCAATCCTGAGATCATGACCTGAGCCAGAACCAAGAGTTGGTCACTTAGCTGACTGAGTCATCCAGGTGCCCCAGAATTCTGGAATTATTGAATTCCAGAACTTGAAGACCTGATTATATGGAAAGTACCGTACAACTTCATTTGAGGGGGTGCTTTGAAAAACAAAGGTGTTCCCTATGATTCCTGATGTTAAAAATGCCAACTTGCATGTTTTCTTTACTCGGCTATTGAAAAGTGGCAATCCATAAAAATTACACTTCTTGTTATTTCCTTAGCAACCTGCCAGCAGCACCTGTCCTGTTTCATGCTCTTAGAAGTCATTGCTGACGTGTAGTTGGCGTCAATCTGTTTGTCAGTCCTAGGATATGTCTGTTCCCTTTTTTCTCTCTTCTGCATCTCCCTTGCTAGAGTGTTCATCTCTCCATCAGTCAAACCAGATTGTTCCCAAAGCCAGCATCTCACCTCAGTGTCAAAGTTTGTATCTGCAGATACTGCTGCCCACATGGTTGTGGTGTTTACTGGGCTTTCTGAGTTCTCTCAAGCTGAAAGGCAATGATATTCATGAGGCCATTTTCCCACTTACTGGGCAGCCACCCAGCCCTGGGACATCTGCTTTTGCTGGAGCTGGAAGATGGCACCAATGATCATGTTGGAGTGTGCTCTTGTGGGTGTTGGAATATAAGAAACATTTACTGAGAGTAAACTAACTGTAAGGCTCTGTGCTGGGTGCTGTAAATGAGGCAACAATAACTTTTATTCCAGGATCTTTTACAATAATAAAAGAGAAAAAAATTATAAAAATGATTTCTGTAAGACTGTAAAATTCTAGAACCAGCAGGAAACTTGGAGATTATCCATTCTGCTGGCTTTAAATGTTTGACTGCAACCCGCACTAAGCAGGGAGTGTAACACTGAGACCCAGTAGGTGTGGATGTGTATATGTCATTGAAACATGCTTTACAAACACTACTTCCTTACTATGTGTAATGTCCTCTAGTGTTTTCCACTTGTTTTGTTCCATTTTATCGCATTAATTACAAATGGTGTTTTTAATTCAGTAAATTAATTTCATGACCCATGAAAGTCAAGCTACTGTCTGGGGTTTGAAAACACTGATGTGTAAGCCCCTGACTTATACAGGATGACTCTGAGGTCCAGGGGGGTAGTATGGTGTGGCCCACATATCATGCTGAAGTTGGGGCCCAGATCTAGCCTTCATATTCTTTCCTTGCTAGGGAAAGTCAGTTCTTGGAGGTGAGTACCAGCCAAAGTAGACAAAACGACCTAATGGAAAATGGTAGGAGAGCTGACTTCCACTCTCCATGGGCAGCTGTAATATACCTTAGACCCTCAGCTGGGCACCTTTTTCCTGCGGTCAATGCTTTGCTCTAGTTTGTCTGGAACTGAGGGATTTCTTGGGATGTGGGTCTTCTGGTGTTAAAACTGGGACAGTTCCAGGCGAACTGGGACAGTTAGTCACACTAGGAAACATTTATATCCTACCACTCATGGGTAAACTGAGTAAGTGCCCTTTAAACTCCGTGTGCAAACAGCTATGGGCACAAAGAGAGCTATTATTTTGATTTTCAGTATGTATTTTAACAGCCATCGAGGAGTGACTTGTCTCCACAGGACAGCAGTAACCCAATGACAGAGACTCACCCGTGTGCACCCCGCCACCTGGGGCCACCAGAAAACGCTACTTAAACTCTCACCTGCAATATTTTCCAAAATTGATCTAGAGTAGTATTTGGTGGCCTCGAAATTCTTCTGGCTGCTTGTGAGCGTCTGACAGGTTGTTCTGATGCAACAATTATGTCTTGGAGAAAAGGATTGGAGGTAAGAAATACTAAGAGATACCGACTATAAGGATAATAACAAAGATACTTAATCTGGAATTAGGATTTTACCTTTCTTGTGCATTTTTCACTTCCTATTTTTCCCCCTTGGTTGTGTTGGTTCAGCCTTCGTATGGGATGAGGAAGTGTCGAGGGTCTTCTAGCTGAAAGATCACTTTCCTGTCCTGAGGCTGAGTTGGCACATTGGCTTCTAGATCTCGTACTTTTTTCTGAGACCCTCGGGGATTTGGGGAGACTCACTTGACTGCTAGGGAGACTTAGCAAAATTGAGGATCACTGGTACATTTTCATTATTGAGTATTTAAAGATTTATTATGTTAGTTGTAGAATGCTATGAAAAAACGGTCTCAATGTTGTATTTTGTAGGTGTTTTTTGAGACTATACACATCATGGGTCTGTACTCGGACTTGGGATGGGGCAGTGGTGAAGGGCACACGTGGGTCTATTATGCTGAAACACCTTGTAAATGACAATCCTGACACCCAAGTGTTCAGTAGAATGACACTGGTGACGTGTACCCCTTGGTGATCTTGTCCCCTCTCTGGGAGTGAGTAGATCTACCACAGCAACCCTTGGAAACAGCTTCTGGAACTGCTGCTTCAGATTTGCATTTTAGGGCCAGGATAGCCACTATATGAGAAAATTAATTGGGATTACATCATAGTCCCATTCCCCCTTTGGTTCATAATGTGGAGCACTCACTTGCCCATCTGTTCCTGATGCCCGTTGTCAAAAAGAATCAAATGTACCCTCCAAACATGAAGATTTGCCGTTATAACAGATTTCAAAAAGAAGAGGCCTCAGGCTCTGTATAAAAATTCTAAAGAGGAAAATAAAAAATTCTAAAGAGGAATTTTCCGATGCTTTGAGGAGGGCCGTCATTGGTAGAACGAGAGGGAGAACCTCAGGTTTGCACTCAGGGGCATGTGTACGTTTCATGTGTTTGTTTAAAAATCTGTCACATTACTTTAGACTTTCTCTCTTTCTCTCTAGGCTCAGTACAAATACTCTGAACCATTTCTCAGTTCGCTGTCATTCGCATGCTGACTTTAGCTTGAGGGAAGAGTGTGTGGCTTTCTCAATTGTTCTCCATGGAGTGTGAACATTTCTTGTAAGTCGAAATAACTACGGCATGTAATTTTATGTGACTTTGCATCTCTTGGTGATTTGAAATCATTATGCTCACCTAGTTCCTGGAGCCTGTTTCACGGACATTAGGACAGATTTGAGCAAACAAAGTAATTTATTGGGCCGCGGACTCAGTGTGTGGCTATGAGGAAGGAATATTTTGGATGTCCAATCTGCGGTTCTAAAAGTTGTATTTCCCTTTGTGTTCGAGGACTTCCTCTAATCTCAGACCTGATGTGAAGTTCAAGGATTCCAAGCACAACTGAAACGAGAACAAAAAGTCCCCATTAAGTCTTCTGAAAAGTGAAACCTTGCTTCACCTGACTGGCAGGCTGATTCTCAGATGACACGGGGTGTATTTTTCTTCCTTGGACTCCACTGATCAAAGCGTTAGCTTGTCTTGGACAAGCTTTGCCCAGCTCTGATGCCTTTCATCTTAGATCCTGAGGTTCTCTATAAACAGCAATTATCTCATAACACCCTTGTTGGTCCCATTTGATGGAGAGGTAAAGTGAGATGGGGCAATATCCCCTTGCTGACGGAGGAGCCATCAGTGAGTCTGGCTCTGAGGGTAACCCCGAAGCACCAGGAAGCTCATGCTACCCCAGCGTAACAGCTCAGGAAATCCAGTCCTCTGGCTTCTTACTCGGATTTTATGACCAGCTGGATTCACAGAATGGTCTCTTTTACATCTGTCCTAGGAGTAGTGGGGTTTGTGATGAGGTTCTGGAAATCTGTCCCTAAACTTTCCCCTTTTCTTTGTATGCAGGGTGTGGGAAACTTGCTGTGGCCTCTTTTAGAATGGGAATAGAAACATAGACCATCTTTTCAGGACACAAAAATTGCAGCACGGTGTGAAAATACAAGCGAGTTTACAGGAATGGTGGAAGAAAGATTGAGCATTCGGGTTGTACCGGAAAATCCTCAGCCTTTGGCAGCTCGAGGCATGGGGAGAGAGAATGTCTAAAGCGAGTTATAAATATAGATAAGATTTTGGATCTCCCAAGGTGAATAGTATTGGATCCCATCAAAAGTTGGTGGCGAGGTGGGGGTAGGGAATAGAAATGTGGTGACCTTCAAAGTTTCGGGCAAAAGAGAAGGAGTCTGATTATAAATTCATGATCCTCAATAACTCAAGAGGGGTGGAGGTATGGCCATCCAGGTTATGTATGCAAGGATTTATTTAAGCAAATATGTATGTTAAGCTCAATTTAGCTGTGGAAGATCAAACATTTTCCGGGTTTCAGCTATCATCAGTGCTCAAAAGTAACTTAATTATAATTTTTTCTTCACTCGCACGCACACACACACACACACACACACACACACACACTTTTAAAAAAGACCACCACCATCTAGCGTCCCCTTCTTGGGGCCCCCTGGTTTCTTTCTTTAACTGAAGGAAGCATCTAGCTATAGAGTACCCTGTTTCCCAGAAGAAAGTGGCCAGGTTGCTGTGGGCTGAGAGTCAGACAGGTGGGGTGAAGAAAGACAGAGACAGAAGGGTAATGGGGTAGGTGGGGTCTAGGGGAGATTGTATTGGGGGAGGTTGTACAGTAAACACAACCGTGTTGATTTTTCCTTGAAGGGCAGCAAGCACAGACTCTCAAGAAGTATGCGGGGAGGTGCTTTTCTAAAATGCTCAAGAGAATAGAATTGCTTTGGGTTCTGTGAGTTTTTGCGGTAGTAACAGCGATAAAGGTGGTAAAGTAATGATACTAGCAGGAATATCTATTTTTTACTGAGTACCTACGTGCCAGGCGCTGTCAGAACTTTAAGTCCTGACATCATTTATATCAGGCTTGCAAATCCAATCACACTTACACACTTGTATACGCAAGAAAATGCAGTATCTTGACTTCATTAGAGCTGATGTGGTCTTTATCCCCACTCTGCCAAGTATACAAGAACTTTGATATTTAAGTCAACCTTAGTCCAGTTCAAAAGGTGAAACAATCTTTTTTTTTTTTTTGAGATTTTATTTATTTATTTGACAGAGAGAAATCACAAGTAGGCAGAGAGGCAGGCAGAGAGAGAGAGAGGGAAGCAGGCTTCCCGCTGAGCAGAGAGCCCGATGCGGGGCTCGATCCCAGGACTCTGAGATCATGACCTGAGCCGAAGACAGCGGCCCAACCCACTGAGCCACCCAGGCGCCTGAAACAATCTTTTTTTGATAAATCTCAGTCCCTGTGGGAGAAAATGATCAGACTTGCCAAATTCCACTTTGCCTCAACAACTTTCCTAGATACGAGCTCAATGGGGGATATGTGGCTTATGAAACCTCATGGTCCAGGCCCGGGAGAGGGGTGCTGGTCTGGCATTGACCCTTGGGTGTGTGCTGATGGATATCTAGCGAGGTGCAGTTGGCCCAGTCCCATGTCCCATCCTGCTTGTACCCACTGCCTAGGTGTCACCTCATTTAGGACATGGTGGTTCTCTTTGCTAAGCAGATTTTGCCTCTCTTTGAGAGCATTATGGATCCCCCCAAAGTCTGGCTCAAATTTCCATATAGGACAGCCTCAGGTCTACCCTCTGCCTCTTATCTACAGAGCCTCCTCACCCCTCCCATGGTGGCCACCTATGCCAAGCTCCTTAGCCAGACTCACAGCTCCATCTTGCAGTCCTCCCCTGGGGACATCTGAGAGCTTCTGGATACTGTGGCAAGCTTCAGGGTAACAGGGGAAGCCTATGTCAGGCTAGCCATGCTGCATCAGAATATTGTTCTGATGTGTACACATGCACTGGGATGGCAGTCTGAGTAGATTTTCCGTCTGTAGAGAGACAGGAAGATACCATGTCACCCTGGCCTTCTCTTCAACTCACCTCTCGCCGAGTTCCCTCTCCTCTTTGCAAGTGGAGCCCAGAGGTGGGGGTGGTCAGGACAGAACTGACTGCCTGTCTTCACTCCTTTCCTCCCTTTAATCCTCCTTGGTATATTGGTGGGGATATATTAAATGGGAACCAATGGAGTTTAGAAGCCAACCGAATTTCAACCATATCTGGCTTTCATGAACATCGTCTTATTTCATAAACATAAAAATAAGAGATTTTAAATTCAAAGTTCCTTACTGGCCTCTGTGTTGTAGGTCGTTCCTGCCAGGTTTTCTGTAGTATAAATCCATGGTGAAATGCCCAGAAAAGGCAACTCTATAGATACAGAGGCAGACTGTGGTTGCTGATGTCTGGAGGGCAGGTGCCTGGGCAGATACTGCTTATAGGGAACAACTTTCTTTTTGGGGTGATAAAACAGTCTAAAGTTGGGTTGATTGTTGCACAACTCTGTGGATATGCTTAGAGTCACTGAGTTACACGCTTTAAATGGATGTATTGTTTGGTATGTGAAATATATCTTCATAAAGCTGTTATTTAAACACACACACACACACACACACACACCCCACACCATGTGGCTTGGCTCTGGAGGAAGAAGGCTGCAAGGGAGTATGACTTAAGTGGATTTTAAAAACTATAATATAATGCAATTTCTGGGTCATAGGGTCGCTCTATTCTTAAGTTTTTGAGGAACCTCCACACTGTTTTCCATAAGAGCTGTACCAAATTGCATTCCCACCAAGAGTGTAAGAGGGTTCCATTTTCTCCACATCCTCTCCAGCATTTGTTGTTTCTTGACTTGTCAATTTTGGCCATTCTAACTGGTGTAAGGGGGTATCTCAATGTGGTTTTGATTTGAATTTCCCTGATGGCTAAAGATGATGAACATTTTTTTCATGTGTCTGTTAGCCATTTGTATGTCTGGCCATTTGTCCCAATGATGCAAATGTAGTGAAAAGAAGGGCCACATGCACCCCAGTATTCATAGCAGCAATGTCCACAATAGCCAAACTGTGGAAGGAACTGAGATGCCCTTCAGCAGATGAGATAAAGAAGATGTGGTCTGTATATACAATGGAATGTTAGCCATCAGGAAGGATCCAACTTTTGCATTAACATAAAGAATAGCATGGAAGGGGGCGCCTGGGTGGCTCAGTGGATTAAACCTCTGCCTTCGGCTCAGGTCATGATCTCAGTGTCCTGGGATCGAGCCCCGCATCGGGCTCTTTGCTTGGCGGGAGCCTGCTTCTCTCTCTCTCTCTCTGCCTGACTCTCCGCCTGCTTGTGATCTCTCTCTCTGTCAAATAAATAAATAAAATCTTAAAAAAAAAAAAAGAATAGCATGGAGGACATTAGGAGAAAGAAGAGAAAAATGAAAAGGGGGAAATCAGATGAGGAGACAAACCATGAGAGACTATGAACTCTGGGAAACAAACAGGGTTTTAGAGGGAAGGAAGATGGGGGGATGGGTTAGCCCCATGATGGGTATTAAGGAGGGCCGGTATTGGATAGAGCACTGGGTGTTATACTTAAACAATGAATCATGGACCACGACATCAAAAACTAATGATGTGCTGTATGGTGACTAACATAACATAATAAAAAAATAAACTATTGATATATTCATACAGCGGAACATTACACAACAGTGAGGAGGAACAATATCCTGCCTGTCACAACAACATGGGTATTTCTCAGAGAAATCTCATGCTGAGCAAAAAATGCCAGACCTAAGGAGTATATCCTGTGTGATCCCATTCATTTAAAGTTCAAAATCAGTCAAAACTCATCTGTGGTGGGGCATCTGGGTGGTTCAGTCGGTTAAGCATCTGCCATTGACTCGGGTCGTGATCCCAGGGTCCTGAGATCAAGCCCCGAGTTGGGCTCCCTGCTCACTGGGAAACCTGCTTTCTCCCTCTCTCTGCTGCTCCCCCTGCTTGGACATACTCTGTCTCAAATACATAAATAAAATCTTCCCAAAAAAACAACAAGCTAATCTGTGGTGTTAGATGTCAAAGTAGTGGCTGTTTTGGGGAGGGAGTGAGGTGCTGATTATGGTTTTTTTTTTTCCTCATTCTTTTCCTTTATTGAGGTGAAATTCACATAACATAAAATTAGCCATTTAAAAATGTGCAATTCAGCGATATTTAGTAGACTTACAGTATTGTGCAACTAGTACCTCCATCAAGTTCCAAAACTTATTCTCCATCCCAAAGGAGACTCCGTGTTCCTCTGAGGCAGTCAGTCCCCCTTCTTCCCTGCTCCAGCCCCTGACGACCATCAATGTGTGCTTTCTGTCTCTATAGACTTCCCTACCCTTAATACTTGAAATAAAATGAACCATACGATATGTGATGTTTTGTGTCTTTTTTCTTTTTCCACTTAACAAAATGTTTTCTAGGTTCATCCTCATTTTAGCATGTATTGGTTCTTCATCCTTGTTATGGCTGAATAATTCTCCATTATGCGTGTTTGTCCTGTTTTGTTCACCTGTTCAACTACCGATGGGCTTTTGGGTTGTTCCTGTCTTTTGGCTATTGTTTCTTAACTGGGTGTGTTTGCTTTGTGAAAATTTACTGAGTTTATAGTTTGTGCAACTTTTCTATCAATACATTTCATCAAAATGTTTGCTAAGATAGTGTCTGTTTATTATGTACAGAAAAGTATCCCCATTATACCTGTAAGATGGATTTTGCAATTCACATTAGATGAAAGAAGAAACTGTGGTCTGAGGGCTTCTGTGACTTGTGCAAGGCCTCCTGGCTACAGGTGACACAAGCAGGCTCTAAGCAGGCCTGCCTGGACATGACCTCAGAGCCTTCCCCTGGGCTCCTCCCTGCCAGGCCTCAGGTCCTTTTCCCTTGAGCCGTGAGGGAATTTTCTTTGGAGAAACTTGTTCCTTTTATACAACAGCTACAGAACTAGAAGTCCTTCCATTTCCCACCTCCTCCCCCAAGAGTTAGACTCAGAGGGCCTGCAGTGACCACTCCTTTTAGGCCTGTCCTAACATTGTGACCACCTCGACCATGTGACCAAGACTCCTCTCTATCGCTAGCACCTTTTTCCAGCTTTAAATTTTCCTGAAGTCTTCAATAAGGGGAGCAGCATTCGAAATAGATGGATCGTATTCACCTGTCACTTAAGAGCTAAAAATAGAAAAGGGTAAGTGACAGTGATTTGCCATTGGTGGGATAATACCAGCTGATTGACACATCCTCATTGTGATTTCCAGCACAAGGAAATATCTAAAGCACAGCTGTCCTTGTCTTCCAACATGGCAGTAAATTCTGGTCACGCATTAGCACAGTCTGAAGCAGAACGGGGGTATGCGGCATATCTCTTGAATACGTAAGACAGTGATACACAGTGAAAAAGTGAAATCTAGACATGCGTAGCATAGACTCGTTGGATCAATGCCATGTCCAAGGATGACATTCTCTTCCGCTCACAGGATAGGTAAGTAATGAAAGGTTCAGGCCAAGATTCTGCTGGAAAAACATAGGCCTTTCATTTTAAAATGTGTTTTTCAGTATAAGCTGAGTTGTTTAACTGAATTCAAATTTTATGGGGAACTTTGAAATCTTCTGAATAGTAACTGGACCTTCTTGAGGCCTTACTTCCGTAAAGGTCAAGTCTATTCCTACCGTGCTCCTTTTTATGTAGATGTGTGTTGTTAAGTGATAAAATGGGAATCCACGAGTTTGGCTCAGTGGTTGGGATGTAAGAAGGTGTCACCATAGAAACCTGAATCTAAATCTTGACATGAACAGTTTGCTAGCGTCAAGTCAATGCTTTGAGTTTTTGGTACTTGACCTTCAGAAGTTCTGGGTGAGAAGGTTTTCCTGCCTTATGAGGGTCGTGCTTACTAAAAAGTGTTCCAACAGGACTGACCTGCTTTGACACGGGGAAAGCCACTTCTCAAGGCCTATGTGGGCATATTGAAGATGGGACCCCCATTTGTTCAGGGAAAAAAACTCAATAAATACTAATTATATTTTTCATGCAATTGTAAAATCAGATGTCTTGAGAGGAAAAGACGTAGCAGGAAGAAAGTAATAGTACTTTTTAAAAAATGATTTTATTCTTAAGAAATCCCTATACCCAACATGGGGCTTGAACTTACAATCCTGAGTTGGAGACTTAACCAACTGTGCCACCCATATGCCCTATACTGTGCGAATGTCTTTTTTTTTTTTTTTTTAAGATTTTATTTATTTGACAGAGATCACAAGTAGGGAGAGAGGCAGGCAGAGAGAAGAGGAAGCAGGCTTCCCGCTGAGAAGAGAGTCCGATGCGGGGCTCGATCCCAGGACCCTGAGATCATGACCTAAGCTGAAGGTAGAGGCTTAACCCACTGAGCCACCCAGGTGCCCCGTGTGCGAATATTTTATATGAAAAATTACTTCCACCATAAGGTTAAATTCTTTTCAGCATCTTGTCTATTATAAGGACTTCCAAACCAGGTGTTCTATGTCTACTCAAGATGGGCTACTTTAATTATTAACAAAAGGTATCCACTCAGAAACTTTTACTTCAAGCACGCAGATTTTAAAATTTTATCCTTGAAAAGCCATGGGTGGCTCAGTCAGTTAAGCACCTGACTCCTGATTTCTGCTCAGGTCATGATCTCAGGGTTGTGAGATTGAGCCCTATGTCTGGCTCTGCGATAGCATGGAGCCTGTTTAAGATTCTCTCTCCTTCTCCCTCTGCGCCACCCCTCAATAATATAAATAAAATAAAATCTTATCCTTGAGATGTGTCTACTTTCCCAAGTTACTTCTGCCAATTGCAGCAAAACTTGTCAATGAATAGGATCTACAGTGAGGGTTAAAGCTGAGGGTAGCATATGCTTTAGGATAAGTTTGGTTTTATGAGATTTACTAGAGGGGCGCCTGGGTTGGTTAATTGTGTGCCTTCAGCTCAGGTCATAGTCAGGCTCTCTACTCCTCAGGGAGTCTGCTTCTTCCTCTCCTTCTGCCTGCTGCTCCCTCTGCTTGTGCTTTCCACCCCCCCCACCCCCCCCCCACCCCGCTTCCCATCAGAGGGACAAATAACATATTGAAAAAAAAGAAAAAAAAAAGATTTATTAGAAAATGGCTACATGAGACCTGAAAGCTGAAGTTTTTTTTAAGGAGATACAGAAACGATCTCATTATATTTCTCCATTTAAAAATTAAGTTGGAAGGGAATTCTTTGATTTTTAGACAAATGTGTTTTGGGATCTCAGGGGACAAGTTGAGAAAGGTTTTCTTTAATTGGATCTGAAACGTAGTAACTGAGAACAGAGAGAGTGTTATTCATTTAGGAAAAACAGAGACATCTGCTGGTGAATTGGCAGACTGACTTTCCCAGATGCCCCAAAGGCCCCTGAAGGGGGAATGTTTGCAAGACGAACAACTTTTTTACAATTTATACTATCTCCTTTCTAAAAGAGCTGTTGGTTAATCATGGAATAAGACTGTTTAGTAAAAGGAAATTAAACTTACATATACAGTTTACTGAGCTGTATTGCTTTGGTGAGACTTTCTCTTGAGTATACCTGGCTTGGGAGGCCAGAATGCTTTCAGAAAAAGGATGTTTCTGTCTGACTCCTTTTGGCCCAAAGTCTGCAGCGGAAGGGCCCAAGAGCAGAGATTTGTGAGAACGGGGTCACTCATTCCTCATCCAGCTGATGGAACGTACTGTGCAGCTTCTGGAATGGGAAGTGTTTGACTAGGGTCTAATCAATGTCTATTGACTCATTTCTTGACTCTCAATGACTTAACTTACAGAAGCATTACCCCCTTCTAGGATTGTTACATGGATTAAATGAGACTTTGGGGTGCAAAGTTCAGGCACAGTTGAGAAAGGCTCTTAGGACCCTCATAGCCACAGTCACTACTTTAAGCTGGCCAGGAGCCTCCAAGCTTAGAGATTAGCTCTGTTCTTCATCTAGTACTTTCATCTCCCTGAACAAACACAAGGTCACCTCAGACTCAACCAACCCTGAACAGAATTCATCACCTCCAACTGCCTCCCTGCCTTCAAGGGGCTTAGAAACCATTCACAGGTGCCATTCTGGGTAAGAAGCTGAGACACCTGGTTTGTTGCCGGAGCCTATTCTTGTCACTAAGACCACGGTCTCTGGAGTCAGGACCTCAGTTTTCTCTTCTTTTGAATGGAGACAATAATACCACTCTTAGGATTGCTGTGATAATGCATCAAGATGAGCTCAGAGGCTCGTAGCCCAAGGCCAGGCCTACAGGAGGACTCAGGATGATTGCTTATTTTTTAATAATAGGGTCTCACAGCTGGTTCTTTTCTTCTTCCTGTCCATTGTCTTCAGATCTGGCTTAGCACAGCCACCACCATGTTGGTCTCTGGGCCTTTAAGCAGCTGCCTGATCTCGTTCTTCTCACAGACTGTTGCTAAGCTAATGTCCTTTATGGTTAGTTCTTTTGGGGCTATTTTCTAGCAAAGAATAGGGAAAAGCTTCATACGTAAGCAGCCAACCCCTTTGCCTGGGTCTAAATCCTTTATAATCTCATTCCATATTATCCAAACTGACTTCTCACTAATCCGTGACATACAGTCTCCATTCCAGGCAGGAAGGCACTCTGAGCATACCCTCTCCATTCTGGGCTCTGGACCCTGGTTTACCCTGTCTCCTTGATTCCTTATGCCTCTCTCTCCCTACTTTCTGGATTATTTTATTTATTTATGTATTTATTTATTTAGATTTTATTTATTTATCTGACACAGAGAGAGAGATGGTGAGAGAGGGAACACAAGCAGGGGGAGTGGGAGAGGGAGAAGTAGGCTTCCTGCTGAGCAGGGACCCTGATGTGGGCCTTGATCCTAGGACCCTGAGATCATGACCTGAGCCAAAAGCAGACACTTAGTGGACTGAGCCACCCAAGCGCCCTTTGCCTGGAATTGAAGATGCAGCTAACGTACTACCTCCACCATGAACTTTTCTCCAGTTCTATGGGCTATAATTGTTTTCCTTATAGGGCTAACTCCTATTGTCCCAACGATTCTAAGTTCCTATTGCATGGGTGAATCCCATCCAGCAACCATTCGTTACAATTTACTTGTTCTCACGTTTTTCTTATATGTTCTGTAGAGTGAGGGCCTGTGTTAATCCACCTTTCTAGCCTTCAGCTTCCTGTTCTGTAAAATGCTGATCGTAGCAGCTCCTGCCCCAGAGGATAGTGATAAAGATGAGGTCAGTCAATAGATACAAAGCAAACGCCTAGCATCTAGAAAGTGTTCAAGAAGTGTTAGCTATTATTATCGTTCTGGGCATATAAGTAAGAGATCGATAACATCTCGTTTGATCATTGCCCGGGAGTCACAGAGAAGCTACCAGGCTAGGCTCAAGCACTTCACAGCCATCTGACCCAACATCGTGTATCTCGTAAACAAGACGTTAACTCATTTGACAAATATTTGCTGAGTGCCAACCAGGTACACCCTATACTGTCAATTCTGGCCTTAACTTGATTTTTACCTATGTGGCCAGCCAGTCATTCACATCCAGAATAAGCAGATATATTAAATTTAAATATATATAAATTTAAATATGAATTAAATATATATGTATGTGTGTATATATATGTAAAATATATTCATCAGGGAAGCTTTGAATGCCTATCTTGGCTCAACCATAATGGCTCTGAGCAAATAACCTTTAGTTCCTCTACTGGATAATAACTCTAAAGTTTGTTTCTCTATTCATTACCTGTCAAAAGAACCAACTATAGTTGAAATTGTACACTGGTCAGGTGTGTGTCCTCTGTCTCTTCTCTTGTTCACATCAGACCTGGATGTGAACAATGTCATCTCCTGGTCCTGATCTGATGCTCCATGGGCTCATTCTGGGACTGTGAGTTATTCTACCTGCTACTCTTTAGAAAGGGCCTCCAAGCCTCCAAGGAACTCCTCAACCTCATTCATATCATTACCCTTTTTAAATTGACAGATGGAGGAGATTGGATCTTGTCCCCCAAATGTTATATGAGAAAGAAGGAAGCCCATACCCTTACTCGTTTGTGATCTTCCTCTTCCTAGTCCCCTATTTTCTGCCCTTCCTGAATTAAATTACATATGTGCACATGCACACACTTCTACACACAGTTCGCTAAGGTACTCTTAAGCACAAGGCCTCAAGATCTATTTTTTTTTTTTAAGATTGTATTTATTTGACAGAGCGAGCACAGCGAGAGAAGGAACACAAGCAGGGGGAGTGAGAGAGGGAGAAGCAGGCTTCTTGCTGAGCAAGGAGCCTTACATGGGGCTCTATCCCAGGATCCTGGGATCATGACCTGAGCCGAAGGCAGATGCTTAAAGACTGAGCCACCCAGGCACTCCTCTAAGATCTATTTTTCAAAAACTATCAGTGCCTCGTAACCCCCAGCCCCGTACACTTGCTCAATTCTGCTTGCCAATAGATGAAAACTGACCTGTCATCATGGAAATGGAATGCTTTGCTTTTCCAGTGGTTTTCACGTGTTCATGGGCTGTGAACTCTACCCCCTTCTGAGTCACAATTTCTGGAGGTAGGGCTTGGGAACCTGGGTGTTTGACAAGCATCCAGGTAATTCCCCTGCACACTAAAGTTGTATGCGGAGCCTGGCCCACGTGTCCCATTCACATCAACGTACACAGGCTAGACAAACCCTGTTCTCCATTGGTTCAGAGCTGGAGCTTCACTGAAAGGGCCAAACTGATGCCATTTGGCTCTGGCTCCTTGGATGGCCCCAATTACCAATGCCGACTTGTTAGATGCCGACTCCCTGTGACTCAGTCCTGAAGCATGGTGTTTCCACACACTCCTGCAGTGGGTTATATCACTAATGGGGTCTTCCCCTTCTGTTCTCAATCTTTGCAGTGTGTGGCTTTCCTAATGAGGTTCAAGTTCCTTTGGTTATGAGATCTGCTCACCTAGGCATGGTCCAGTCGCCTGGATTCCTCAGAAATAGGTTGCTGCATTCCAGGAGGTAGTGTATTCTAGAGCAGATTATGGATTTCACAATTTTGAACCATGATTTAGTGTAAGAAATCCATTTTATGCTGAGACCCAGAGTCCATACACACACACACACACACACACACACGTATAAATATGCCCAGTGAACAAACAAATCTATCCATATGCCCTTTGATATCTTCTACTCTTTTTCATTGAAAAGATAGTCTATAGGTACAAAATCTAGGCAGTCTAGAGTCTCCACCCAGAATTGGATAGAAGCTACAGTTCTACCCTTCATCATTTTCAAATGAGTTCTGGGTCCACAGTCTCCCTACATTCTCTACAGAGCCCAGATGATGCAGTTTCTTACTTGCATTCAAGAAAGCCCATCACGCCGCTAGGAAGGGAGGGAGACATTCACATAGGCTTCTGGGGGTTAGATGTGGAATTATAAAATATGCTGCTCCCTCTCAACACACCTTCAGAATATCTGGTGACAAGTCTTGGGAACAGAAGTGGAACAGCTTCTCAAATAATCCCCCCCTCCCCGCCACCTGTCCTGGAGACAGGGCAGGGCCTACCTTCCGAAATTCACTATAGCTGGGAGCCACTTTCGTATTTGCAAGTGGACACAAAGTTGAGACTCTTTCACCTGTTAATAGTAAAGTACTTGCAATATATACCACAACCAGCCGCATGGGATCACACCACGGCTGACAAGCAGGTTCGTCTGACCAGGCTACACCTTCCTCATGAGCTCTCCACACCTGCCACCCAGCCACCAGCCTCCCCTTTCCTCATACCATTTCCCTTCCCTTCTGAGCTTTCTCTCTTCCTTTCTGAATGGTTTTCACCTCCCACGATTTCTCCCCCTGAAACCTTCTGGCATCTTCTGTCTGTGCTGGGGAACTCCCTGCTTGCATGATTGATGGTAAGCATATGCAGCTTAAATCCAAATGAAGAGAGGGAAAAACTAGGTCTTGCTGTTCTTTGGATTAACTGCTGTGTCCTAGAAATAGCAAGTGCTCAATGCGGAGTTCCCTCTACGAGCCAGACTCTAAGGTTGGCACTCGTGCCTTTTGGGTCCCTCCTCACTGGTACGCGGAGGCAATGTGGCAAAGTGCTCATCGGCACAGATTTGGGGGCTGGGTAGTCCCGTTCGAGTCCCAGCTTTACATATACCAACATAGAAAGTTCTCGAAAAAAAATATTACTAAGGGTTGAAGGCGGGGAGAAACAAGCTACAGGGCAGTGCACTTACTCTGCTTCACTTGTGAGTGAATGAACATGCGCACACGTTTGTTAATGGCACGGAATTTTTTTGAGTGAATCCCAAAGAAACTGGCACTAGCAGCTTCCTCTATGAAGGGAGAGAAGAAAGGAGACTTATTTGCTTATTTTTCACTATACGCCTTTTTTTTAGTTACACGTGCGTGTATGTCTAAGTCCACACGTTTAAAAATTCAAAAGATTCCAGTTCTGCTGTTTACTAGCAGTGTAAGTTTTAGAAAGTTGTTTGCTTTTCTGAATCCTCAGTTTTCTCATCTGTAAAACGGAGCCAGGAAAGCCCACCTGACTGGACAGGGCGGATTAAATACGATAATGCCTACGAAATACCCAGCAGACAGCCTCGCACTTGTATTGTGAGAGTTCACAGAACGGTAGCTATTAGCATTCCCGGCCTGGCCCAAGTATTTATAAGCTGTCCCTTGTCCTCTTATATTAGCTCAAAGGCTAGAACCAAGGCAAATCGTGGCCATGGCCTGCCTTCCCCACCTCTGTCGTGGTGCTCAGTGGTTTCTAGAAGGTCAGTGCCTACAGTAGCTCCTGACACCCCTCATTTCACGTCTTCAAGAATTCTTCCATTCCCTTTTTACCCTCAGGCTACTCCGAGCTTTGTTCCTTCCAATGTTTGTTCTCTAACTTAATCCCTCACACATGCCTCAGATGACTAATGAGCATTTAAAAAAACTGGAAATTCTTGAATTAAAGCAAAGAGCTTCTACTCCAAGGTACCTGACTTTCAACTGGTTGCTTTGACCCTGCTGAGAGAGCTCTCCAAGCAGTGATTCATTTCAGCTCTTGTTGCTAAGTCCGCCTAACCTTGTCAGAGGTGTTTGTGAGTCAGATCACCTCTCTGCCTTAATTAACTTTCTGTTGTAGTTGTTGTTAAGACGGTTATAAGCTGACTTAGTTGCTTTACCTGAAGTCATGGGACATAAATAAAAGGTTGAATTTCAAGGGGTTAGAAGTTGGTGCAAAATGACTGTCAACTCCTGCTGTGCAAGTTTTTTCCTGAAAACTTTTGGTGGTGGCGGCCATATTGAAGAGGGTTACACTCCAGAGCCTTGTTCAAGGACATTTTATTCAAGCACAAGATGTATTCTAACTTGGAATGGAGGACAGGGAGGTGTAGAAGACTGATATTACGTGCTAGTACTTCACATTAAAACACGATAATGGCTCACCGTTTATTGGGCACTTACAATGCGCCAGACCCTAGGCTGGGCACGTAATTTATTTCTTACCCTTAGTTTACAAGAATTTGTCCCCATTTTACAGATAGGGAAATTAAGGGACTAGCCTGAGAAGTTAATAAGGGCCAGGGCATCTACCCCGACCACTGGCCACAGAGCACCTGCTCTTAACCACCTTCTAGATCAGGGATCCAAAAACCTTTCCTATGATGTAATAAATATTTGAGGCTTTGAGAGTGGAAAGCAGTCACAGGTAATATGTAAACAAATGAGTGTGTCTGTGTTCCAATAAAACTTTACTGATGAGGAGTAAAATTTGAATTGTACGCAATTTTTATATGTTATTCCTTCTTCATTCTTCATATGTCACTTGTAAAAAAGATTTTATTTATTTATTTGACAGACAGAGATCACAAGTAGGTGGAGAGGCAGGCAGAGAGAGAGAGAGGAGGAAGCAGGCTCTCCGCTGAGCAGAGAGCCTGATGCGGGGCTCCATCCCAGGACCCTGAGAGCATGACCTGAGCCGAAGGCAGAAGCTGTAACCCACTGAGCCACCAGGTGCCCCTTCATATGTCATTCTTTTAACTTTATCCCCCACCATTACAAAATGTCAAAACCATTCATAGCTCATAGGTACAGAATAGGTGGTGGACCCGATTTAACCGGAGGACCCTAGTTGACCATCTCTTATTTTAGATCATTGAAAACAAGACCCATTGTGGGAGAATGAAAAATGTCTATAACAGGCTTACCTAACCTATTCTAGATCCTTAAGGACTTCAGCCAGGGCCCAAATGAAGAGATGGGGAGAAATGTGGCCTCCCTGTCTGCCTTAATTCTCATGCTCACAGTGCATTTTGTCACTTGTCACCCGAGGCCACTCTCTCAACACCCAGAGCCTCCTTGCTCTCCTGGGGTGCTCAGAGACCCCCAGGGGACCCCCGCATAGACAGCCTGCCCCAGCAGTTTTCCTGCCTCCCTGTCCTCTGCCTTCCATTTCCTCAGGGACCCGGCACCAGCTAAACTGCTTTCTAAAAATTGGCCTTAATGCGTTTGCATTTTAAAGAAAGTTTCTTTCTGGACAGGGCGGTTCAAAGATTGGCCTCTTTGAAGCATTCAGCCTGGGATGATGGGTGAGGGGCACTGGGGTTGGGAAAAAGGATGGTTCAAGAAAAAGATTCTAATTACCCTTAAAATCACACCTAGACAGAGCCATAGGTGAGGCCGGCCCTGGCCAGAGAGTCCTAGGGCTTCCCAGGCCACTGGATAAGTTTGGATGTGGATAGGGATGGGCCACTGAGGACACCCTGTGAAGAGCTTCAAAGGCTCTTCACCAAACAGGCTGACGTGGCCGAGTTGGTTCAGAACTCACAGTTCTGACTGACTGATATGATTGAATTGCTGACGGCTAGATGCAGGAGGCTTGCCTTTCTTCCTTGGTCCCTTAGTCAGATTTCCTCTGCGGTGACAACCACCCCTGATGGCCCCCTCTGTGGCCAGACAGCCCATGGCAAGCTGTTGCATCAGCTTCGTGGTCCTTTTAGTTCCATCTGGCCGTTCCCAACTACCATATGTGGGGGAGGTTGTCTGAAGCCCTGGGACAGAGCAGAGGAGCAGAGAAGCAGAACGCCAGTCTTCTCGAAGGGAAGCAGGCTTGCCTGGCTGTCTTGTGTTTCCTGAGCTTTCTTGGGATTGTTCGTACTTCTCTCCCATCCCAAATATCAGTTATTGACATTTAATCTTATGTCAACTACAAATATGTTTCTGAGCCTACCAGATCCGTCTGCATCTCTTTTAGCCCCTTGTCTACCTCCCAAGAATAAATATAGGTTTTTGTCATAAGTCTTCCTGGGAAGGTGGGAAAATACATTTTATGATGGATCCAGCCTAGACCCTATGACTGGACAGAGCTTTTTCTGTAGTATTCCTGTGGTAATTTCAGCTGGGGAAGGGAAATATTCAGCAAGACCATGTTTAAGGAATAGTAAGATAGGAAGAAATGCCTCACCATTATTCTCACAGACTTAGACTTTCCCAAGCAAATGCCCTTTTTTTTTGTTAAAAGGCTAATTTTTTTCTTCTCAGCCAGGTGCAGATGTGCATATATGTGGTGTGTGTATGTGTTTGGAACTGGGAAAACAATGGAATGAACTGTTGATTTTTATTTCCTTTGGTGCTTTTTGTTGTTGTTTTGTTATTCTCAGAGTAGGTCAGTTGGTATGTAGTCTTCATAATCCCAGAAATCTTCTTTTATGGGGAGGGAAAAAACCAGTAAAATGAATAGTTGGCCTGGATGTTATTGGTATTCCCACGTAGCTTCAGAAAGAAAATGTGTAGAGTAAATATCTGTCTTTGATCCCTTTTACCTCCGGGATCAAGTTTGGCTTTCAGATGTGGCCTATAATATCTTTATATTAATACACTATATTCAAAGCTCATCAATATTTCAACAACATTCTGAAGCAGATAGTGAGTAGGAAGTATATTCAGCTTTTATGTCTGTCTCAGAGGTGTGGATTTAGGATGGATTGATTAATTTGGAATGTTAAGGCTAATAATGACGTTTTGGATTCTGAGTTTGGAGGTCTATAGATAGACTTTTTGCTGCTGAAAAATGGTGGCTCCATTCATTCCATAGAGCTTTTTCAAGACTGTATTCTTGCTACACCCACAGATTGGAATTTCTCTTCTTGTCTGAACAGAGGAAGGGAGCAGTGAACAGGCAGGCAAGAGGAAGCACGTGAGCAGGCAGCCCACTCACACGAATCACTTCCAGACAGCCCGAATTCTAAAAGAATGTCTGAAAGAGGGGTAGACATTATTTAAATTTGTTTCAATTTAGTCTTCTACATAATCAGTCTAAGGACAGCAATGTTGCTATGGTGATGTCCCTTACACATGTGGGATGACGATCAGAGCTATAACGGTATATGATAATGAATACCATTTATTGAGCATCTACCACATACTAAGAAGCTGTGCATGTCATCTCCAAGGTGGAGATCTGGAAGGTGGGATTTTCTTCATTTTGCAGATGAGGAAACTGAGGCTAAGAGAGATTGTGCTACTTGCCCCGACCCACAGAGCTAGAGACTTGCAGAGCAGCATTTTTGCTCAGGACTGCTGACTGTAGCGGGTCCCCGCTCTTTCCACCCCCTTAGCCCGTGCCACCTGATCTCGCTAACAGGACGCATGCGCGAGGCTCGCAGAGCCCCGGGAGTCTCTGTTCTCCTTTGTCTGCAGCGGGGCTCTGCCCGTCCTGGTCTGAAGCAGCCCGGCTTTGTTTTCCTGTCTGTTGCATCGTTTGTGAGACCTTTACTCACTCCCTGAGTGGTTTCTTCAGAGCACAGTATAAGAGATGTTTGGTGTTATCAAAATTTATGTTCACTGTCTTGTGACATGAAATGGTCCATGGAGCAAAGACAAAAAAGCTGGATAACAGAGCAGCGGAACTGTATGCAAGGACTAACATTTAATAAATTGTTACAGAAACACTTCAAAATCTAGTGAGTTGAAAGAACCAGATATGTGGATCTGGGCAATGTAAGGACTTATTGGAGGTTGTAGCAATAGTGAAATGATGATAGCACAAATCCCTTAACTCTCTCCTGCCTCTGGTTTTTATTTTATAATGCATTCTTTGAGATCTCATTATTTTTAATAATATCTTCCTCTACTATAAATGATTCTTCTTTTCCTATTGTACATGACTGTCTTTAAATTTCTCTTTTAAAAGAACTGGGAAGGAATACTATTTCAGAGGAAAGTTTCTAGAAATCTCTACCATGACACTATTGCTTGTTAATAAACACTGTTAAGGAAGTTGGGGCGACCCCTTCAGAGCTTATAAATTATGCAGAATATTGAATTAGAATCCTAAACAAAGTGATTAGAAGTGAGTTGTGAGAGAGGAAGATATGTGAAGAAGAAGGAATTTTGAGTTTGCTTGGTCATTTGTTTTTAAAGATACATTTATATGACAAAGCATCTGTATCAGGTTACCTCGTTTTGTTTTTGACACTTATTTAAATTCCGTAAATATTCTAATAAAAGCTAGCATCCTAAATACCATAAGTTTGAGTCTTTCCTTTCTTCTTTTCCTTTCCTTCCTCTTACCCCGTCTCCTCCTCTTCCCGCTTCTAATAAGGCACCATTCTCTGGTGGGGATGAGACAAGCATTTGAAAAAAAAACATATTAATCTTTTTATTTGCTTAGAGATGCCATTTGAAGTGAAGTCTCCATATTTTTCTTCCTTTATACCAAAAAATAAAATGTTTATCTTGAAATGAGTCTGGCTGAAGTCTAAAAGACAGAGAGACCTATTTTAGCTGTAAGGTATTTTTGTAGAGACTCTGATGGCAAATGAATTGAGGGAAATGCTAATTGATGCACTGTGGAAATGTAATGTTATTGTCTTGCTGTCAGTGTAACCTGGAGTGATATATAGCCACCTCTCCCTGGCATGGGAGATTAATGAAATGACTCTAATTTTGGCAACCCTTGCACATGGAGAGTGGGTAACATAACTCTAAGCTGATTTGTGCAGAGGGCGGAGTCAGCTTGAAAGAGCACTTCGTAGATTCTAGTCATTTTAGTGACATTCTTGGGCCTATTCTGTGCAGGCCTATTCTATCCTGAACCTCCTGTGCCTCTTTCCCTGCCTGTTCCAAGATGGCGCCGACTACAGTCAAACTCACATCCCCCACTGGAGGATAGGCCCTTTCAATGATTGCGTTTGCCAGTTAATAAATGGTTACTTGGTACTTTGGTCTACTGTAAAAGAATAAATCTTTTGGCTACAGTTTCACCTCGCCCTCTCAAGGTGCTTTGTTTCTGTGGTAGCTAAGACAGTGGGCTTTGGAGGAAGACTGACTGGAGGTTCAAATTCTCCTGTAGCACCACTTCATAGAGACGTTAGAATGATTACGTGAGGCCTGTGTGCGGCAGAACACAGTGCCTAGCACAGAGTAAAATTCTTTGTAATCATTTTTTTTTTTTCTTCACACAGAACCTCCTCAGGGTTGTGGTTCAATGATTTTCTCTAAACAGCCTATATTAACAGAGACCATCGATCAACAGTGGCCACCAACATCCCAGAAAGAGACAACCAGGCACCATGACGCTTCTCATGGAAGCACATGACACCTCTAATAAAGTAGTCTTGTCAAAAAAAATCAAACCTGAATCTAATCAGGGCTCCATCTAACCATCACCTCTCAGAAAATAATAGGACACAGAGGGCAAAACCCAGAATGTGGGAAATTCTAGGACAAATGACTCTATGTCTTCAATAACTGAATGGCCAGGAAAATTAAAGTGGAGGAGGGGCACCAATAGACTGAAAAAAGACTCGAAAGCTGTGACAGCCAACTGGAACACGTGGACCTTATTTGGATGATTTGGGCAAACTAAAAAAAAGCACTGAGGAGACAACTAGGAAAAATGAACACTGTGTGGACGCTGGATGAGATTAAAGAATTATTGCTAATTATTTAGTGGTGGTGATGGTTTGGGATTCATACTTTTTTTAAAGTTTATTTTTAGCAATGTGTACTTAAATGGTTTAGAAATATGCACTTAAATATTTACTTAAAATTCATGGGTGAAATGATATGATGCCCAAGTATATATGAAACAAGAGAGGCCTGAGATGGTAGTTCTGGAGTGCCAAGATGGGTCGAGATGGGGATATTACTATACTGTCCTCTCTACTTTCATGTATGTTGAAATACTCCTTGAGAAGAGCTAAAAATGAATCAGAAGAAAGCAAAACAGTAACAATCATCAAAGCCAAAAACTCTGCCAAAATCTAGCACGCATTCAATCTAAAGCAACAAATTCCCAGAGTCCCTTAGCAACTGATCCTTTTCACCCAAATCATGGTGCCTGTTTCTAGGTCATTGATTACAAGAGGCTTCCTTACTCGGGTGGATGATTTCTCCCAACATGGTTTATTATCTTTAACTGAATTTGAGAAAATGGCTGTTTCAGGTTGGTTTCTGTCACCTGGCTCTGAGGTCAAATACTGCTATCAGGAGTTGACAGTTGCTATTTGGCTCGAGGTACTTGAGGTCATGGTCATTCCATTATTTTTCTAAGACTGCAATTTTTGAACATGCCTTTACTGGATATCAGGTGTTCAGTTGGCCTTTTTTTTTTTTAATAGATGACATCAATATCAAGTGGCATATAAAAGCTATCCCAAACTATGATTGCCTTATTAATCAATTCATAAAACTGATCAGGAAAATGTTCAGGGATCTGTTAATGTAGTAATTAGGAAATAAATCTAAAACCTACTTCTGTTGGATAAGTAGTCTTTTAAAAGAGTGTGGTGATAAAATTCCAGCAAATAAATGCATCTTATTATTTAATTTGCTCTTCTCTCTCTTGACCTATACTTTTTGTTCTGTGGCAATGTGTCTAGTTAGCAGCTAAAAATATTTCTCTTTTCTGAGTGAGGCTAGCTGTAATTTGACAGATCAGTTTCCTTTTGTTGTTCTTTTCTTCTATCTTGGAAAAGCTGAGCATATGATTTCAAGGTTATTTTTTATTTTTTATTTTTAAGCGCGAATGCAGTCCCCCACTACCACAAATTATGCAGTCGAGTTTCCCATATTTGGGAAAATTGGAGGGGTCAGCGCATCTGGAGTGCAGTGGATAAGCCTTGCCCTGGGAAAAACACCTTCATGATCACGGTATCTCCTCTGCCAGGTAAGTATCAATTTCAAGGTTATTAAAAGAAATCCAGAGCTAAAAGATTAGATATATACTTTGAATGTTTAAAAATCATTCCATATAAATACTATTCTTTCTTTGTGCCATCACATTTAATCAGTATGGGCAACATGAGCCTTTCAGAATTAATAATCAGTTTATCAGGACTCTGGACCAAACCATTTACTGTTAAATGAAAGAAAAATATTTATCTTATTAAAATCACTGTACTAGAGAACTTAAATTAGTGATTAAAAATCCATGGCCCCATTAAAAGCTGAAAAGAACGATGTTTGACCAGAGGAAGAATGATGTGGGCATAATTGCTATAGTGCCCTGGAAATTCCACATATTTTACAAAGGATATCAAATTTCAAGATAAAGTTGGAATCTCAGGAAGAGTTTCTGGTCCCAGCCAGCTCTGCAAGTTTCTAGATCTGCAGAACCCTGTGTCCTGTCCTCTACAAAGTGTAGTGTATGTGTGTTCCTGGTTCCTGATACCAACCCAAACACATGTGGGTGGTTTCCTTCACCTTCTGACAGTGATCTCAGGGCCAGTCTGGACAAACATGGGGACAGACTAGGAGTCTCCTTTCTCTGTTTGTCTAATTCCTCCACATTCTGCAGGAGCTGAAAGTCTCCATGTTATTTCTTCAGTGAAGTTTCCTACTTTGCTAAACCAGCCTCCAGCCCCGCATCTCTGCAACTCTGACCCTCAGCCCTTAATCTGTTGTCTAAACACTGCTGCATCGAGATAATCCCCAGCTCAGCCCTGAGCTCCCTCAAGGTCTCCTGAGTTGCCCTTCTTGGTTACTCTAAGGGCCTTCACGGATGTTTATTGAACAAAGGTGTTTCCTGTTTCCGTTTTGGCCTCTGTTTCTCTTCTGAGCCTCTTTATTTGCATTTGGATGTTGCCCTTCGCTTTATACAGGGCTTTCCTTTCAAGGATCCCTTCAGCACCTCATATCAACTACAGCCCTGAGCTTATGGTCCTGGACAATTTATCCGAGGTCTTACACTCAATCTGTGGGAGAAATATGACCGCCACTCACATCTCTCTGTTCTCTGAGGATAGGTGGGGTGTTTTGTTTGTTTGTTTGTTTGTTTGTTTTTTGTTTGTACTAAACAGCTGTCAAAGTAATTTAAATATTAATAATTTCTCTTACATCTTCCCCGCTTGCTCGCTTGTGAGAGAGAAGAATCCAACTGTGGCTCCTTCCTCCACGGCAATCCTCTGGCTGACTTTGGAGCTCTGTAGGAAACCTCAGGGAGGCCCTGGGCCTCCGCTCTCCCTGGGGGATTCTGAGGCTTGCCGCCGGAGGGGGAGGCCTCCTGAGAGCTGAGTGAATCACCTCCAAGTACTTGGGAGTTTTCAGGCTCCAGGTGCTACCTTGAAGAGAGAAGGATTCACAGTGGGGAAAGGAAAGTCCATCACAGTTTCTTGAATTTCTCTTTCTCACTCACTGTTAACTTCAGAGTCAGGAGTATTTTTCCCAAAGTGTGTCACTAAAATGTGACAAATGGATAATGTCCATTTCATAAGTCGGTGGCTGTGACCTGAACAGAGTGGCCGAGTCATTTACGAAAGAGAATTATTCAGGCAGGCGGTCACTGACTCAGGGCCGAAATCAGCAGTCTGCCCTGTCTTTTGGGTACCAATGGGACTGATGTTTCAATGCTGAAGCTTGATGCATTTTCTCTGAGCACACTCTCATAGGACTATAAAGAATTAGAGCAAGGACTCCGTGCGTAATTCGCACATGACTCTGCATACCGGTTTACAATAATCATGGAATAAAAATTGCTTCGCCGAGAGATGCCATCCAGCACTGTTTAGCAGCTTGCTTCCAATATTGCATTTACAAAAATTACATATTTCATATAATCAGGCCTGTCTCTTACTTAATCATCCCACACATCATATAAATCTTTAAAATGGACAGGTCTATAAATCACTAGCATTTTTCATTTACCACTTATTCTAAGCCAGGCAGTTTCTTATTTAAATTGCCATACGAATAAATCTAATAATCCTTATTCACTTACATCATCTCAAACTTTAAATCTTATTCTGGCTGAGGTCATAAGTGAAATCAGTATTGAGGGCAAAACTAGCAGCTGTAACAACTATAATAGCTTGCCAAATTATATTAAAGGGCCCAAATAACATTAAAAAAAATGAGGAAGAATTGCATTACATTATGAAAGTGTGATCTGCTGAATCAGGCCACTGTGGGGCCTCAGCAGGGCTCCGGCACGGGGCGTAGCTTCCGTGTGGGGCTTTGTGCCAACTGGAAGAGGGAACAGCTTGCCTAAATCCTCTGATTTACACGCCTTGATTAAAATCGAGATCAGGATTTCTCAACCTTGGCACTCGTGATGTTTTGGTTCAGACAAGTCTTCGTCGAGGGGGCCTGTCCCGGGCAGAGCTGGATGTTGAAAAGTGCTGTTCCTCTCTCCCTGCTAGATGCCAGGAGTGCACCCCTGCTCCCGACTTGAGGCAACCAAACATGTCTCCAGACATTGCCAAATGTCCCCTGGTGGAAAGTCACCCCTGTTGATAACTACCGGTCTAGCCAATCAGACGGGATTGAATTTGAGCCTCTCCCAGGGAGCACTCAGGGAGGTTCTGGTGGCTCTGTGTCTTGTAAGGGGACTGGCCGACTCCAGGCTCCCTTCCTTACCTCCTGCCCACTGTTGTGAAGGAGCAGAGTGTCCAATGTGCTTCTCAGACCCACTGAAGGGTGGACAGGGAGAGGGGCCCGGGGAGAAGGAACCACGAGAGGGAAAGTAGAAAGAACATTCAGTGAACAGGAAAATTCTCTGGACCCCGAAGTTCAGGACAGACTCATTCCTCGCCTTTCCTCGTCAAATGAGCAGCCTGCATCTCTACCCTTTATGAGAGCACAAGGGCATCGCAGACCCGATATTCAGAGCAACTAGGTCAGCAGGTCTGTAGGATAACAATTATTTTTGTATGCACCTTAAATGGCCCAGAAAGGTTGTGCGATTTTGTAATGATCAAAGGAAGATGCCGTATGTTTGTCAAGGGGACGTTCAAATCTCAGGAACTGGGTCCGGAGAAACTTAGCATCATCAGATCTGTGCAGATGTTGAGAATGAGGAATCTGGTTTCCTCTCTTCTTATGGCTGGCAGATTGCATCTTATGATGGCGGGAGAGATGCCGACAGTTCATCTTCAGCGGTGGAAGGCACTGGCTGCAATTAGTTTTCCCAGAAAGATTCTGCCAGGTCTTTGACAGACTAAGGAGTTATTCCCTATATAAATCATTCTTGCTCTGCCATCTTAAATGCACATGCTTTTCTAGAAGGGCATCCATCCTGTATCACCCAGGCCTAAATAAAGTGAATAGTGCCATTACAATTTGGAGATGAGACTCACTGACAGCTCCATGTAACAGAATGCTGGGGTGGGGAGGCATTTGTAATTACGAGTTGGCAGTACTTCATGTCAAACTAATGGGACCAATGATATCATTTATACTGGGACCCAAAAGACAGAACCAGGAAATAATATCAGAATGAAATTTGTTGTGTCCAGGAACTCTCCATGTTGAAAGGTTTTGGATGAGCATGGAGAATCGCCCATTCCATTGTCTTAAGCCTAGGGCGACTTCAGAGTCACTAGGTTGTCAAGCTGATTCATTTTGTATAGGAAAGAGGTTATTAATCCAGTTCAATTTCACCCATAAGTTTTGGAAACTCACCCCATCTTTACCCCTCTTTTTTTTTTCTCTGTATAAAATATTGTTTTCATTCATGTTCTTTAGAGATGAGTGGAAAGCTCTCAGTGACTTCATTTGGTCATCCATTGGAAGATACAGATTATATCTTCTGGTGCCTTCTCACCTAATTAGAATGTTCCAGAATGCCTGTTATTTAGGGTAGCATTATTACTTCAAAAGTAGAGTATAAATTTCCCCCACACCCCATTTTCCCCGAGTTGATGGAGACAGGACGAGAATGCAGGGAGTATCCAATGCTGCCCCGGTGTGGCCAGGCCCCAAGGCCACTATCTCAGTCTCTATCTTATCTTTCTACCGAACATGAATAGCAGCAGTTCTTGGCATTTCTGCTTTCGGAGTGGTTTCTGCATCTTGGTGAAACCCACCAGTGTGTTTTTCAAGCTGTAGCACTAATGTTCTGTAACTCAGAGGCTTGGGATAAAGACATTCCTTAACCATTATAAAACCGCCTTGGCCATCTCACAGAATGATTCAAATAAAAATACAAAGCAAATGGGAAGTGAGACTTAGCAATTTGGATTCCTCCAAGAAACCATGCCCTTCAGGTTGGATCTTAATTGTACCATAAAGTTCTATGGTACCTGTGTAGGAGATGCTGCATATCTCGTTTTGGTTCAACCACAAGTTCAACAAATATTTTCAAATGCCCATAATGTGCCGGGTACTATTCCAGGCTCTTGGGGTTTAGCTATGAACAAAACAGACAAAAACCACTGCCCTTAGACTCAGTCTATTTTCTCTTTTCTTTTGTTTTAAGTGCCCATGATGTTAGAAATACTCTTCCTAGAGCCTCAATGTGTCATACAGTTGTTGTCCAAGAGCATTCTTTCTAAAGATGTGGCACCACTTACCAGTTGTGTCACCTTGGGCAAGTCGTTTAACTTCTCTAGACCTCAGTTTCCGCATCTGAAAAATGGAAATGGCAGTCGTCGTAAACCTAACACATGGGGTTATCAAGGAGATGAAATGACAATGCATTTAAGGTCCTCGGACAGTTGAGAACCTCTAATGTGTTATTTTTACGTCATGATGATTCATTGAGACAGCAAATTTCATGGAGCTCCCTCAGACCAACACTTAAAGCTTTAAAATGAATGGTTCCATGAATGTGGAACACTGATGATTTTTCTTAATATTTACCCCTTTGGATTTTTTTCCTTTTCATTATTAGAGAATGTCCTCTTCTCTTTTCCTGTGACTCTCTTAGCCTCTGTGCTGAACAAATCCTCTTCTGAGGTACTGACGGGACTGAGTATGCCCTTTTAGAAGAGCCTGGGCAGTTAGTACCCACCAGTAAGATTTTATTGTAATTTAACTTAGTCCAAGGGGCTTTTATTAAGTATCTGCATGGGCACCTGAATCACTGAGGGACAGGTAGGGCCTGATCTATGCTGAGGTTACAGGAAGGGGAATCCAATTAGTCCGGAATTACATGGAGTCAAACTGTCTTTAGCTATCTTTATAATCTATTTTTGCCAATTGTTTTCTTTACTTTGTCAGTCATCCATGTTGTACCATTTTTTCATTCACTCTAAAATCAACACCTACTATGTGCTTAGGCACTTCACTGGGTTCTTGGGGGGTACCGTGTGAGCAAACAGATGTGTTTCCTGCCATTCCTAGCATCTGAGAGGTGGGAGAGTGTACCTGGTTGTACAATGGAACATTCTCTTACATAAGAAGATAGCCCTTGCCCGTACCCCTCCAAACACACACAGTTAGCTTATGGAAGGCCCACGGGGTTTACAGAGAGATCTCTCAGTTCTAGTAGGACCACCCAGTATTTTAAAGAGATCACACTGATGGTGTCCCAGGATCCCCAAAAGTTCTTCCTTCTTGGGGAGCAGCAGAAGGGACTTTGGTGCCCTGTCCATGTCCATGCCTTCAGCTGCGAAGAGAATGCCGGGGACCTGGAGACGGTGTTCCCCATGGTGGATGGCGGGCAGGGGAGTCTCAGAGCAGCTGCTGAAGCCAGATTAGTGCTGATGGGTTAGAGAGTGGTGTCCCTCTGAGTGTTGGAATCCAATAGGAGACATTAATCTCCTTGGGGACAAATGAAATTAATCCTCTTCCCAGATGGCAGCAAAGTGACAAGAGTGCGGAGATTAAAAGAGATTGTGAGGTTGTAAGGTGACAGCACCATCAATCGGGTTATGAAACCCAGCGCTCTATTCTCACCAAAGGCAAATGGCACCGTTTCATTTTTGCAAGTCTGATGGGTTTGGGGTTCTGGAGAAAAGCCCCTTTCAATGAACTTTCCTCTGATTTAACTCCTTTCCACTTCAGATTTTCTCCTTAGAAGAGACTATTCTTATTCATGTGTTAAATACTATTTATGTATTGATCTCTTATATCAAACTTTTCCCTGATATTATCATTTTTATTTCTATTGACTTCCATAAGACAGCACGGCTATCATGCTCCCCGGGAAGTCAAATTGTGAGATGAGATCTTGAGACCCCCATGGCAACCAGTTAGCCTGATGTAAACTCCCCATGACCTTGGACAAAGTGGCTTTCCTCAGCGGAGGCAACAGAGAGTACTCAGCCTGTAGTGCTCCTTGGGGAATAAGCCCTTGGGCCCAGAGGGGGAAGTGTGGGTAGCACAGCTCGGCATCCATGACTGACACGTAGCAGAGGCCTTCAAGATAACCTGCGCGTTTGGAACTTCCAATGACTTCACTAATACCTCATTCAAAGGCATCCGTGGTCATCCTGTATCTCTTAGTAGCCTTTCACAGCTGCTTCTCCATCCCTGTCAATAATTTGCTTCTCTTCTCAACCTTCTAATTCTTCCCTCTTTCATTGGCCTCTTTGCTGATCCATAATTCCGGTTGCATCTTCTGAGAGTCAGCCTCAGAGCTTCCTCCAGCCACTTCTCTCTCGATGACCTCAGTCACCTCCATGGCTTCGAGGATGGTCCTGCCAGCAGGGATTCCAAATCCAGGTGGATGCCCTGATCTCTCTTCTGAGCTCAAGTCTGGCATCCCTAACCCGTCTGCTTCAAACTCAGCACACCCCGGGTCAAAACTGCCTTGTCTCTCAAACCAGTTTCCCTTCCTGACTTCTCATCTCCTCCCTGTTTTACTGTTTTCCGAATCCCTATGCTTTGAGAGCTCACATTCATTTTGAACCCCTTCCTACAGCCCATTTACATCCTCTTGTCACCAAATCTTCTAAGTTCATCTGTCAGAAATATTTTTATTCCATTTCCACGACTATCACGTCACATCTGGACTACTGCAGTAGTAAAGATAGTAACGGTGTGACTTTGGAGACATTTCTTCTGTCTATGTAGTATTTATAAAGTGCCTGGAGTCTAGAGCTTGTGCTCTTAACCATTAAGCTAAATTGCCTTAAGCTGAGGCTTGGCTGCTGGCGATGTCACCTTCATCATCATCGTTGTCATGTTCTGTCAGCATCATCCTCACCTACCCGGCTTAGCAGTTAACTCACTGCCTCCTGTCTCTCAGAAGTTTAATTCAAGGTGTGTCCATCTTATCTCCCCAAGCTGACTGATAGCTCTCTGAGGGCAGAGATCCTATCTTAATCTTCAAACCTTTTCACAAAAGGCAGGAATTTGGTAAACTCCATTGATTACATTGTTTGAAAACCCTGTCAACAGCCTCCTGATGGGTGTCATTTCCCACATGTGGTTAATTCGCCCTGTCACACACAGAACAACCATTTATTTACTTATTTATTTATTTAAGGTTTTGTTTGTTTGTTTGTTTATTTATTTGACAGAGAGAGAGAGAGAGAGAGAGAGAGAGAGTGAGAGAGAGCCTGGAAGTACAAGCAGGGGGAGCAGGAGAGAGAGGAGGAGAAGCAGGCTTCCAGCTGAGCAGGGAGCCTGATGTGGGCTTGATCCCAGGACCCTGGGATCATGACCCCAGACGAAGGCAGTAGCTTAACCAACTGAGCCACTCAGGGGCCCCAGAATGACCTATTGACAATGGAAAGTAGATTTACATAACTGTCGGTTCAAAACTCTCCAGTGGATTCCTATAGAATCCCAAGTTCCTACCATTGCCTGGCTCTGTATCGTTGGGCTCCTAACCCTGGCCTCCTCTCCTGATCCCCTCTGCCTCCCTCATACCAGCCACCTGGCTTTCTGGCTGCCGTTCTGACAGCAGGTGCACAGCCCCCCCTCCCCTCCCCGCAAAGCCCTCTCCCCTGCTGTGCCCTCTGCCAGGAATCCCACAGATCTGCCACCCCCCTTCATTCCGTTCAAACATTCAGTCTTCCGTCTACAGCAGCATCTGCCTCCCGTCCTCCTCTACTCCTTCCCCTGCTCTGTTGTGAGTCACGGGTCTTCGGCTCATATTGATCCCTATTCGACATTCTTTTGCACATTTCCTTGTATCTCTCTCCCCTTCCACAACATAAGGGCTCCAAGAGGGCAGAGGCCTTGGCTGTCTTCTTTAACACGCTACCTCCAGAGCCTAGAAAAGCGCCTAGAACAGTGAGGGCACACAGCAAGCCTCCACAAATATTGGCCAGGAGAATCAAAGAACGGAAGGAAATGCCGCAGCTCAAAATGACTGCCACGGGGCCCATCCGGGGCGCTTCCTCTTTCAGCCAGCAGGGGGCTCTTCCACTCTCTCTGGAATCCGAAGGGTGGACCAGTACCTTCAGAGGACTGAGCCTGAAATACTCCCTCCTCTTGAAACCAGAAATACCCGCGTCTTCCTTCTTTCCCTCCAAGCAGGATTTTTTTTTCAACCCAGGCTAATATTGACCTTTGTGTTAACAAACAGATTTTGCTTTTTATAGGTGGTTTTTTAAGGATTTTTGGGTTTGGGTTTTTGGAGGGCGTGAGGTTTGCTGCTCAAAATTCCACTTTTTTATTCACTCATAAAGACACGTTGCCATCAGCAAGATGTATAGGGTCAGTGGGACGAGAGCACAGCAGTAATGTGAGCTCATGTAAGTGCTTCAGCCCCGCAGATTAAACAACTGACCGAAGGAAGCCAATCAATTACACTGTGTGTTTATGCGCTTTTGACAGGAGATGCCTCCCTCTCTGATTTTTCTGGTCTTATATCTTGTTGGGAACAGATGTCAGAAATATGTTGGTAAACATAACATTGAGAAGATTTGAAAAATAAATCCCTCCCCTGGAAATAGGGTTTCCAAGTTTGTATCAATTTGAACGTTGAAATATCCCCACTGAGAGACATGGCCAATGCCCTTGAATGGGCTTATTGTCTCTTGCCCATTTCCTTTACAGTCAGTTTTGGCAGGAGCGTCAGCCTCACTGGCAAGACGAAAGGAACTATATAGTACGGTGTCTGCTCTGCCAACACAAAGTAAAACTAGTTTGGCAACACTTAACTGTTGTTGGGAGGGCCCAGGTAACATAAGGATATTAATAGGGCTAGTATTCTGTTACTCATGTCTGTTCTGTACAAATGGTCCTTAATTTTGTACCCAAGAAAATTTGCCTCTCTCGTCAGGCATTAGTTTCCTGGAAAAACCACAGTAACCTTCTGTAAATGAACCAGAGTAAATGGATTCTTGTAGAGGAAGGAGTGAGGAGGAGCTCGTGAGAATGGAGAGCTTATCTCGATGGAGAAGGCCGTCTATTAGGGCATTTTTTTTTTTTTTAACAAGCAGGATGTCTTCCTTGCAAACCAATTTCAGTCCAGATATTTATATATGTATCTTTTTCTTTCTGAAAAAAAAAAAAATGATTGAAACCACTGACTCAGGGCCAGAGGAAATGAACCCTATGACTCAGATGGGCTGAGGAAGCAGGTGAAGGTGTGTCTTGAGTTTGTGGACCTAAACCAGCAGCTGTTGTTTCAAGGGTTTCCTAGGAAGACAGTGTTTCATATGGAACTACGTTAAAATGCTGTATTTTGTCCTTTGATAACATTCACCCACTGTGGGACCCTTACTGGGGGGGTAGGGTATGTGTGCAGCAGTCACCTTGATGGAACAGACACAGTTCCTGCCCTTGGAGAGCTTACCAGACTGTGCATATCAAAGAGGCACACTTGAAAGAGGCTTAAAATGATTACAAAGCCTGATACTAATGACAGATCCAGGCCCATCTATTTCCAGAAAGTGTAGTCTTGACCCCATTTTTAAAAACTGAAATGGGGTGGAGGTTTATAGGTCTTTCTGGTCTCCAGGAAGAACATCGATTATATCCAAAAACATGAAGCCACGTGGCAGCTCTCTAGAGCACAAAGGCACCACTTCAGGAGTTAGATCTGAAGTTGGTTGGGGTGGAAGGCCTTTGTATTTTAATAAGTATTACACAGAAATTCGTTTATTCCAAAGTTCTTACAGAGCACCCACTCTGTGTTAGGTCCAGGGCTAGAAACCGTGAGGGACTGATAATTGGAAAGGGGACATGACACGTACATGCACTGCTAAATGGAATGGACACAGGGGTGAGTGTCTGGGTAAAATGTTGAAAGCGTTCAGAACAAGGGGACTACTCGTGAGTGAGATGCCTGAGGAGGGTGTCCACGGCAGGCGGCTCTCGTAGAGCAAATAGAACTTGGATACTTTGGAGACAGGCATGGCCCTGCGGCAGAGGGCAGAACAGTAGCAGCTTCTGAAGCTTCAGGCCCCTGTCCTTGAGCGTCAGCTGCCCAGCCAGGACTCCGTCCTGACAAACATGGGCCTTGATTGAAACTTCACTCAGTCTCTGCCCCCATGCATAATCCTCTCCCTGTGTAAGCTTCAGTAGTAATTTCTTTGGGTTATTTTAGTTCATTCATTCGACAGTCATCTCTTCTAGCAGATACTGATGAATAAATGGTGTCTATCCTCCTTATATGCGGGGGCGGTTATCACTAGGGTTCACAAGGGCACAGGCTCTTTTACAGAGGCGGCGTGGTCCTGTCCAGATGGAGTGATGGTCAGGGTGCTTTATGCTTTCGCACGCCTTGTTTGCATGATGGTCCTGTGCTGTTGTCTCCATACTGGAGACTGGAAGCTGTCTCCATGTCCTTCTGCCTAAATGGTAAACTGAGGGACAGTCCTGAAGGCAAAGTAGGAAATGGAAAGGAGCAAAGGAGACCTGGGTTTCGAGGATGGAGCTTCCTGTCTGAACCGCTGAGGCCTCCCAGCAGGTGTCAGCTTCCCTGAGAGACTAGGGCTTCCCGCAGACACCCCAGGTTTTGAGAGGATTCAACACGGCCCCAAAGAACTACATTTCACATCGGGTGGTGAGATGGCAAGATCCCGAAGCAAGTGAGACCGTCCACCAGGAGCAGGTGCTCTCTCCGACACAACCGAGAGTGGATGACGAGCCTTGGACATGGAAGTGACATGGTAAGCGTGCTTTTTTAAGAGCAGAAGCACTCTGATCATAATACTTCAGAACCAAGAAAGGGTTTGACACATATTGGATGCTTTGCAAGTATCGTTAGCGTCATCTGCAGGTGGAAAGGGTGACTTTTCAGGAGCTTGCTGCTACTGCCTGCCTACTGACAGACGCTATTCAATGACTGAAATTTGCAAAGAAACCGAGCTGTTCCACATAATGCTAACTCAGCTGCTCCCCAGACCTGTGGTTCCATACCCATTTCATGTGCTTGGAATCCCTGCGGAAGCCTCATATACCATTTGATGGAAAACAGAAACAGTCAACCTTGCTGAATGCCTGAAGACTTCAGACATCACCAAACAACCGAACTACTGCACTTATTTTTTTTTTTTAAATCAAGTTTCCTGTATTTACGAAAATATCCACCTGCTTTTATTGTCCTTCAGTCATGCTGCAGTAAGTTGTTGTCACACCGGGATTCTTCCAAATTCTGTTTCTTGGATGGAGAGTCACAGACCACCTGGGTTTGCCCCTTGGTAATCTGTAACTACTACTTCTACGTATCTTTGCTGAAGTCCTTCTCTGCCTGCATCCACTCTCCTCTCCACCAGTAGGTCGCCTCCTGTCAACCAAGGCAAGCTTCCACGTGGATCGCTTCAAAACACCTGTAATGCCCACCGCTCCCTCCGTCCCCCACCCCAACCTGGGCTCAAACTGCTGTTTCTTTTTGGATATGCAGAGGGAAATGTGGCCACACCCTGCATTTCCTTAGACTCAGCTAACTGTGAATTTAGAACCTGGAAGTAATTAGATTTTGTAACCTTCTTCAAAATAAATTAGCATCCAGGTCACCCTTCAGTATCTGAGAGCACTATGTGTTACTTCTGTTAAAGGGCACAAAAATCCATATTTTTGTTTAAAAAATGGATCTACTTTTATGCAGCATCCAAATTTAATTATTCTTAAAGCATTTTAGGATCCCAGATGAAAGATGCGACTGCGGTGTTAAGTCCTAATATTATTTATTTCCCTAGTCATCAACATTAGTTGGTTTCTCCTTTCTTGCAACCTATTTATCATTTGTATAAATATAGTATTTGAGGGAGCTTCCTGCATTAGATCATCTCCTATTCTTTTAGTGCCCTTGATATTCATTGCACTTTCCCAGTGAGGCTTGCTGAGACATTAATGTGGTGGCCTCCCCTGTATTAATACCATTGGAAGGGCTTTAATGTTACTTGTTGCTGTGATAGGAGAGTTGATGATTCTTCCTCTTGTGTTTGTCCTATGTAGAACACTGATCTTCTTCCTTACTAGGGTGACCAGACTTCTCTCCTGATGGAATATTCATTGACATTTACTAATGCCTCCTGTGGTGTGCTAGGCACTGTGCTAGGTTCTGGAGTTGCTAAACAATTTGGGGGCCCTTAACCTTCTTCAGAAGCCAACTCCGACTATGTGTCCTCTGAGAGGTGACATACAGCCTGCTGTCTCCCACCCACCTGCCAGTGTAGTATGGTAGACAGACGCTAAGGTAGCTCCCCTGATCCTGTCTCCTCATATTCATACCCTTCTGTAAATCCCTCCCCTGGGGCGTGGGAAGGGCCTGCGACTTTCTGAACCAATAAAATATGGCAAAGGTGTTGGGATGTCACTTCCTGATCATGTTACATAAGATTGGGATGCCTGTCTTGTTGAGGGACTCTCTCCCTTGTTGGCTTTGAGGAAGCAAGCAGCCATGTTGGGGAAGTAGATGTGGCAAAGCACTGAAGACGGCCTCTGGCTGATAGCCAGAAAGACATCGAGGTCCTCAGTCCAACACTCAAGAAGGAACTGAATGTTGCCAAAAACCATGTAAGCTTAGAAGTAGATCCTTTCCCAGTTGAGCCTTTGGATGAAGAGTCAGCCCTGGCCAATTCCTTTTTCTTTTCTTTATTTCTAATAAAGTCTACACCCACTGTGGGGCTTGAACTCACAACCCCGAGATCAAGAGTCGAATGCTTTATCATCTGAGCCAGATAAGTGCCCTTCTTTGGCCAGTACCTTGATGGAAGCCTTACAGAGGATTCAACTAATCCATATCCTGACTCCTGACCCACAGAAACTGTGGGATAATGTGTATTAGTTTAAACTGCTTTGTTTGTGGTAACATTGTCACACAATGATAGAAAACTAATATATGTAGCTAATTTCCCCCTCTTGCATAAGGCACACAGCTTTATTACTGTATTTAGATTGCATTATGTTCTTTTTTTGCTGTCTGGCTTCCCCATATATAATGGAGACCATAATAGTAACAACTAAAGAAGAGTAGAATTGTACATTGTATCTCTCAATGTGCAGAAAAGAAGCAAGTAGATTTCTGTTGTTTCCTCCAACCACTCCCAGGTCAGTCCCAAGGCCACACCCTGCCGCTGGCTGTGCGCACCCGGGAGGAGTTACTTAAACTTGCGGATAAAACATAACTTTTCAAACTGTGTCCAGCTGGCTTGGTCTGTTTCCTTTCAAAGCTTTCCTCTCTTCCATGGCCAAAGTTGGGTCAGGTACAGCACAGGATTGTATGGTCTGGTGGCGATGGGGGAGGAACGACTAGCTCACATGAGGGTCTGACGCTGTTCTCTGCGTCTGCGCTGGCCGCCTGGCACCACACGAGTGGGGGACTCTCTCAGCCTGATCAGGAACCGTGGGCCTTCTTTTTGCTAACTGAGCACCACACTGGCCCTTGCTGGCTCCGCAGACACTCTGCTTCTCTTCCACGTTCTCCATCCAGGACTTGCCTGGAGTGTCTATTCTGTGGTCTCTGCTCTGTGTCACTTTGACAACAGCCAGGCCAGGACTGTAGCAGTTCTGTGAGCGATCAGTGATCAGCCAGCTTCTGTGTCACCCATGGAAGAGCACAATGGATCATGTAAATTCCTTCCATGCCACAAGGGGACAAGGGGAGGCTCAGGACTCTCTCTGCCCCACCTTGGCGGTGGGACACCCTGGGAAATGGTTTTCCCATATAGTTCTGAAGAAGTGGCACAGGCCTCATTTTGAGCTTCCCTTCTACTCCATGTTATATTCTTTTTTTTTTTTTTTAAAGATTTTATTTACTTATTTGACAGACAGAGATCACAAGTAGGCAGAGAGGCAGGCAGAGAGAGAGGAGGAAGCAGGCTCCCTGCCGAGCAGAGAGCCCGATACGGGGCTCGCTCCCAGGACCCTGGGATCATGACCTGAGCCGAAGGCAGCGGCTTAACCCACCGAGCCCCCCAGGCGCCCCTCCATGTTATATTCTTATGGCCAGTGTAAGGTCTGAGTCTGAAAGACTTAAGCATAATCTTCTCTTTACCTCCTTCTCTCCAAATTTCTCTCCATCACCATCACCCTTCCTGGCAGGGTTTCAGAGTCCTCATTCTTCTGTCTGGGAGAACTCTATGTCATGTCCTTCTGCTTTCCTTCCCCACCCTAAGTGGGACTTGCTCTTTTCTTCCCTGGAACTCCCTGTCTCATGGCTTAGCCTTGGTGATAGGTAGGCTGCAGGAAAAGAAATGATTTACCAATTAAGAAGGATGCACCAGGAGTTTTTATTTAAAAATCATGTCATACTGCCAAAGATGAGAATATTTTACCCCACTGAAATTAAGAATTTATGTTCAACAAAGGATTTCATAAAGAGATCAAAAAGATGGGTTGCACATTGGGAGAAAGTATTTACACATGTGTAACTGACAAAAGGTTAACATCTAGGATGTGCACAGGGTGCCGAAGAAGAGAGAGAGGGGGAAAAAGTCATTATCTAATAGAAAAATAGGTAAAGGACACAGACAGGGACCCAGAGAAGTATGAATGACCAGGAGATATATAAACAGCTGTTTAACTTTCACAGCAGTCAGATGGAAATTAAAACCATGGTGAGATGCTGTTTACATCCATCAAATTAGCAAAAATTTAAAAGTCTGACCATGCTCAGTGTTGGGTACAATGGGGACTTCGATATATGGATGGGAGTACAGATTAATACAGTCATTTCAGAAAGCAAGTCGGCATGACATTTGAGGGTGTGTACATGCAGCGATTTCCCTCGTAGGGGGATCCTGAGAAATTCTTGGACCTGTGCTCCAGAAACCATGCAGAAGAATGTTCACAACACAGATTTAGAAACAATTTAAATGACCATGAACATGGGAATGGATAAATACGTAAATTGTGGTATATGCATATCACAGAATGCTATTCAGCAGTGACATGAAATTAATGTGTTGCGGCTACACAGGTCAATATGGATGCATCTCGAAAACACATTGTTGAGTGAAAAAAAAAAAAAAAGGAAAGCCACAGCCTACAGAGAAGAGGCACCATGAGTTCTTTCATCGATACGTCAAAATCAGACAGACCAAGCAATAAAGACCCGAAAGCTGAATAGGAAAGCAAGGTAATGGGATAACATTGAGGATCAGGATGACCTCTTCGTGGGGAAGGAAGGACGGAGGAAGAGGCAATCAAGGATGGCCACATTTCCCTTTCTTGAGCCAAGGGTTGGCAAAGTTTTCCAATTTTGGGGGGCCAGAGAGTAACAGTTTTGCAGGCTGTGTAGGTCTTGTTACAACTACGCAACTCTCCTGCTGTCATGTGAAAGTGGTGGTAGATGATAGGTAAGGAATGAGTGTGGCCACGTTGGCCATGTTCCAATAAAACTATTTATGGACTCAAATTTGAGTTATATATAATTTTCACACATCATAAAATATTATTCTTGAGATTTTTTCAACCATTTAAAAATGTAAAACCATTAGCTTATGAGTCATACAAAAACAGATGGCCACCAGAGTTTGTGTGTCTATATACATGTCTGTCTATCTATTTGTACTTTTGTGTATGCTTGATATTGTTTATAAAAATTTTTTTCAAAATAAGGGCACCTGGGTGGCTTAGTGGGTTAAAGCCTCTGCCTTCAGCTCAGGTCATGACCTCAGGGTCCTGGGATCGAACCCCACATCGGGATTTCTGCTCAGCAGGGAGCCAGCTTCCCCCCACCCCTGCCTGCCTCTCTGCCTACTTGTGATCTCTGTCTGTCAAATAAATTAAAAAAAAAAAGTTTTTTTCAGAATAAGAAATTGGGGGTGGCTGGCTGGCTCAGTTAGTACAGCATGCAGCATGTGACTCTTGATTCCAGGGTTGTAAGTTTGAGCTCCACATTGGGCATGGAGATTACTTAAATAAATAAACTTAAAAAAAAAAAAGAATAAAACCCTTTTATCCATCTTATGCTATGATCTATTTAAGAACTGCTCTGTGTCAAGCAAAAAGGTAGGGGCTACATATAATTTTAAGTGTTGGCAAAAGGCATGAAAGGCAGGTATATTTTGTTCCTGTTAGTTAGATGAAACTAAGGCACACAGGGGTTAAGAGACTTAAAGAAGCGCCCACAGGAAGTAAGGGCAGACCCAGGTCTGTCCCAAGCCCACACACCATATATTCTGTCACTTGGCGCCCCTGAAGTACAGCATACCCTGTTCACGTCTCACCCTCGTGCCCAGCTCAGAGCCTGGCACGTAGTAGGCACTCCTTAAGCTTTGGTAGTATGCAGCTTCCTTATGGCACAAACGAGGCTGGGGTCTTAGCATCTTTTTCCCAAATGTATGGGCTAAGGTTCTGGTTGCAAGCGCCCCAACCATCTCTGGCTGACTCAAGACAAAAAAGACTTTTCTGGTCAAGATATTGGATATCTTTTCATAGAACTCAATAGTCAGATCTTGGGAAGAACTAGGGTAGCTGGAACAACAGATAATTCTCTCTGTAGCGCCTTCCTCAGAATGACTCCCTCCCAACCCTTTCCCCTGTGAACTCTTTTGTTTCTCGAAGGGCAAGTGGTTGGCCTCTCTGGGGTCATGGATGAGAAGACACCGAGGATGGTCGTCCCGCCAAGGCCACACGGGGTGGGATAGGGAATATCTCCCCAAGGGAAAGCTTCTGTCCACTACTCCTTGGAAAAAGATGATCTGACTCCCCTGCTCCTGGGACAAAACCTCAGAAGTTAGAAGGAGTAGCCTTCACTGCTCTTAGAGAAGGGCTCAGAGCCCTGGCAGCAGGTTCGCAGCAGCAGATTCATGACGGAAGGATACTTTAAAGCAAAACTATATTTTTTATTGGTAGACTTTATTTTTCAAAACTGTTTATTTATGTTTTTCAATTTTTTAAAGGATTTAATTAATTAATTAATTTTAGGAAGAGAGTGTGTGTGTGAGAGAGGGTGCTGCAGGGGCAGGGTGGGGGTGGGGAGAGGGACAAGCAGACTGATCGTGGAGCCCAACACAGGGCTCAGTCTCATGACTCTGAGATCATGACCTGCGCCAAAACCAAGAGTTGGAGGCTTAACCAACTGAGCCTCCCAGGAGCCCCTAGAAGTGTTTTAGATTCAAGGAAAAATTGAGCAGGTAATAGAGATCCCATAGAACCTCCACCGCTCTCCTCTTAGTTTCCTCTATTATTAACATCTTCATTAATGTGGTGCATTTGTTATAATTAAGGAACTAGTACTGTTACATGATTACCCAGTACGACGACAGTTTGCATTAGAGTTCTCTGTTGCACAGTTCTATGGGTCTTGACAGAAGTATAATGTATAATGTCTTATAAACATCATTTCAGTGAATTGACTGAGTAGTTTCACAGCCCTAAAAGTCATCTGTGCTCACTCTATTCATTCCTTCCTCCTTCTAACCCCTGGCCACCCCTGATCTTTTCACTGTCTCCACAGAATTGCTTTTTCCAGAATGTGATATGGTTGGAATCATACCATATGTAGTCTTTTCGGAGTGGCTGTACTTAGTGATATGCACTTGAGTTTCCTCTTGGTCTTTTATAACTTGGCTCCAGGTTTTTTGTTGTTGTTTTTTGGTGGTTTTTTTTGTTGTTGTTTGGTGGTTTTTTGTTGTTGTTGTTGTTTTTGTGTGTTTTTTTTTTGTAGCATTGAACAATATTCTATTGTCTGGATGTGCTACTTTATTTAACCACTCATCTAAAGGACATCTTGATGGCTTCCAAGTTTTACAGTCATGAATAATACTCCTGTAAACATCCGTGTGCAGGTTTTTGTGTGGACGTAAGTTTTCAAGCCCTCTACGTAAATACTAAGGAGTGTATTTTGGAGTCTTTTGTTGGAGCGTGTGATAAGAGTATGTTTAATCTTATAAGAAAGTGCCAAACTATCTTCCCGAGTGGCTGTACCATATTGTGTTCTCATGAGCAATGCATGAGTTCTGTTGCTCCACATCCTCGCCAGCTTTTGTTGTTGTCAGTGTCTTGGATTTTTGCCATTTTAATAGGTATATAGTGGTATCTCATTGTTTGATTTTGCAATTCTCCCATGACATATGATGTGAAGCATCTTTTCACATGCTTATTCACCATCTGTATATCTTCCTCGGTCAGGTGTCTATTCAGATCTTAAACCCACCTTAACGTTACGTTTGTTTATTTTCTTACTACTTACTACTTGAGTTAAGAGTTCTGTGTATATTTTGGATAGTAGTCCTTCATCAGATATGTCTTTTGCAAATATTTTCTTCTATTCTGTGACTCGTCTTCTCATTCTCTTAACAGTGTTTATCTCAGAGTAAAAGATTTTAATTTTAATCAGGTTCAGCTTATCCGTTTTTTGTTCACGGATTGTGCCTTTGACATTGTATCCAAAAAGGCATCTCCACACCCAAGGTCTTCTTGTTTTCTCCTTTATTATCTTCTAGGAGTTTTGCATCTTACATTTGAGTCTATAATCCATTTTGAGTTAATTTTGGGGGGAGAAGAATAAGGTCTGCGACTAGATGAGGTTTTTGTTTTGTTTTGTATTGTTTTGCATGTGGATGTCCTGTTGTTCAGCACAATTTGCTGAAAAGACTACCTTTTCTCCATTGCATTGCCTTTGCTCCTTTGTCAGAGTGGACTATATTTGGGTGGGTCTATTTCTGGATTCTCTATTTTCTGCCATGGATCTGGCTGTCTATTCTTTCTCCAACACCACACTGTCTGATTCCTGTAACTCTGTACTAAGCCTCAAAGTCGGAGAGTGCCAGTCCTTCAGTATCATGTTTTTCTTCAGTAAAATGGTGGCTATTCTGCATCTTTTGCTTTTCTCCATATAAAGTTTATCAATTTGTTGATGTCTTCAAAATCTGGAAATAATTTGAAATGTAAGTTTTCTAAATAGAGATACTTGCTGCCTTTTCATAGGAGACTTTTATGTATCTTATGCATTTTCTTTTTTTCCTTAAGTTTTATTTATGTATGTAGTCTTTATACCTGACTGGGGGCTCAAACTCACAACCCCCAGATCAAGAATTGCATGCTCCTCCAACTGAGCCCGGCAGGTGACCCATATCATACGCATTTTCACACTTTGTGATATACTAGGAAACATTTTCTTTGCGAAGTTACATGGCTAATGTCATTGCTTAAAAAGATGTAGATTCTATAGTGTATAGTATAGACAATGCTTTTGTACAATTTTAGCACATTGAAAAGAATTTCTAAGATTTTTTTGCCTGTAAAATACACATAACACAAAACTGACCATCATAACCATTTTTGTGTCAAGTTCAGTAATATTAAGTGTCTTCGTATTGTTGTGCAACGAATGTCTAGAACTTCTTTCATCTTGCAGAACTGAAATGCTATACCCATTAAACAGCAGCTTTCCACTCCCTTCTCCCCCAGCCCCTGGTAACTTCCATTCTACTTTCTGTCTCTACAGTTTGGTTACTCTAAGTACCTCATATAAGTGGAATTGTACAGGTTTGTCTTTTTGTGACTGGCTTCTTTCACTTAGCATAATACCCTTGAGGTGATTCCACGTTGTGGCATATGACAGTCTTTCCTTCCTTTTTAAGGCTGAAAATATTTCCTCGTATGTATAGACTACATCGTGTTGATCCCACCATCCTTTGACGGAGTCGACTTGAATCCATTCTGACGTGGAGTCTGTAAGCTATGTGCTCACTGCGCTTTCCCTCATGGCGGCAGACACGGTGCGGTGGGGACAAGGAAGGATGGAAGAGCTGGAAGTCCCGCCTCTGCAGGGGCTGCTTCGTGCCGGGGGCTATAACCACGGCGGTAGACGTGTTTTAGTTTAAGAAATCGGGCAGAATCAAGGTAAACAAATGCAGAGTGTTTTGCTCTATTTCTCTCCATTGAAAAAGACAGATAACATTTGAGGGGCTGTGGGAAGAGGAGTTAAGGGACGAGTCTTGGCCTCTTCACGTTGTGAAGCTGGTGACACCCCCAATGACATCTCCACATTGCTATACAGTTTATGGCTCCAATTACTCTTATCTCCTGTGCTAAAATGCTTGACTATGTAAGTAATTATATTCATAAACCCAGGATATAGTCATTTAGCAGATGACGATTCCAGGCATGGCTTTGGATATGTGGACTGAACTAAGACTAGATAATGTTTAAATAAACAAAAGCTGAATATAAAATACAGTCTGAATCTTTAAGAGCATGATATTGTTAACTCTGGTATGCTCAATTTGAGAGTAGCTTTTGAAAACACAATGAACAAATAATAATATCTGTGAGAAGAACAACCTGAAGTTTTAAGATCTGCCGAATGCCAAAGGGGAGTGCAAGCCCCAGTCTGATGTGAGAAGGCAGATACTGTCTGAATCAATGACACAGAGCAAATTCAAGTAGCTTAAACAATGCATTTTGAAGAAAGAAGTCTAAACCCAAGTACATGATTTAAAATCTTAGAAAAGAAGCCGTTGCTCTCAGGGAATGGAAAAGAGATAAAAGATCATCATAAATGGGCGCCTGGGTGGCTCAGTGGGTTAAGCTGCTGCCTTCGGCTCAGGTCATGATCTCAGGGTCCTGGGATCGAGTCCCGCATCGGGCTCTCTGCTCAACAGGGAGCCTGCTTCCTCCTCTCTCTCTTTCTCTCTCTCTGCCTGCCTCTCTGCCTATTTGTGGTTTCTTCCTGTCAAATAAATAAATAAAATAAAAAAAAAAAGATCATCATAAATGTGGCATTGAGTCGTCACAGAGGCTCATAGCCCCAAACTCTATCTCTGCAGTGACCCCGTGGGGGTGTTTGGTGGCAGGTCATGCTTGGCCCCAGGGTTCCACACTACACAGTCATCAGAACGTCATCTACGGATTGATACAAATGTCAGTTTCTATTTTCACTTTGCCTTAGCTTCAGCATAATGCTTTCTATAGGCAATACTTATCTTGTATTGAACCAAGAGCTAGGATTTTCAAGTTTCACATCTTGTCCTCACAAGAGTCTTGGGATTTGGAGAACAGATCTTCGATCCACATAACTGTTTCTTCCATTGTTTTCAAACTTCAGTCTTTTAATTTTTTTTTCTTTTTTGAGAGAGAGAGAGATAGAGAGATAAAGTGAATGTGCATGGGTGGGGAGGGACAGAGAGAGAGGGAGAGTGTGAATCTTAAGTAGGCTCCATGCTGAGTGCAGAGCCCGATGTGGGGCTTGATTTCACGACTCTGAGATCATGACCTCAGCTGAAGTCAAGAGTGGGATGCTTAACTGAGCTACCCAGGAGCCCCTCAAAGTTTAATCTTAACACTCTCGGCTTTAACATCCAAACTCCCCGTTTGTCTCATATATAGGAATCACACCATCTCCTGACTGCTTTGGTTTCTTCTCTATGTCTCTTCTTGAATCCTCTGTCATCCTCCTTGAGTTCTAGCCTCAGAAATCCTTGCAGTTTCCCAAATGGAGATGCATCACAACTTTGCACAAAGTGGGGAAGAGTGAACGCTACTGTACCCCTCCCAGCATATCACAGGATGAAGCCAGATGAAGTATAGGCAGGCATAAAGAAATATATATATATTTTCCCTCACTTAAAAATAATAAATAAATAATATATGCTCATTGAAAAGAAAAGCATAAAAGGACTACCTATTGAAAAGCAAAATTTCTAGAAATCATGTCTGGGGCTAGCTTGGTTATACTACTGTGGATTTTTTGTTTCCCTCTGTGGCTAATAACATATAATGCAATTGCAGAAATGAGATCATTCTACAACCTGTATTTTCTCTTGCTTCATTCATTTCATAAACTGTGACATCTTTCTAGGTCAGTGAGCAGAGAGCTACCACATTCTTTTTCACGCCTCTGTGGGGTCCTAACTGCATGGGTGTCCCTGTGAATTATTTAATCCATTTTCTAGTGGTGGCTGTTTGAGGCCTGTTTCCAATTTTTTACTTTTTGAAACAAAGCTTCAACAAACAGCATTGTATTATGACATTTTTACACTCTTGAGTGGTTATCTCTGTGTGTCCCTAGGAAAGGAGCTGCCACCTAGAAGGTAGGCATCCTTCCGTTTTGGTGGGGGAGTTCAGCCCTATGGATCCGTACCATTCTCTGTTCTAGTCCTTTTTGAAAGTAATGTTAAAACGAGCTCCAAGCCTCCTGAGGCTTATTTTCTAAACTCTTCCTTTTGGAGTATCCAAAAGTACTACCAGGATATTCCTGAGGTTTCTCTCAAGTGGAGTGAGGACCTGGTGATATTTTTCTTTCCTTCTTCATTCAGAATGGTGACTCTCTGATGATCCTTTCACACTATACTTCCTGGGCTCCTTCCTGTTTATTACTTAGAACTGTGTCTGGTGTATCCTCTTTCCTTGTAGTTTCTAAAACGACCTGTACTTGGAAGTTATCATTTAAATCTCTCTCCCACATAGGGCTGGTGGATCTTCCCCATGGAGGGAATTGACTGAAGTGACAGGTATAATTTCTCCCCCAAAACTGCTATCTTGCATTCATTTACTAAATACTAAGTGCTTAATATAAACTGAGATGTAGCGATGAACAAGACAAACAAGATCCTTGCTTACCTAACTTGCATTCTAGTGGGTGTTTATTGGAAGGTGGAGCACGTGGGAAGATGGCTCTGCAAGCCAGGGGCTCTGGATGGTGCCAGCATGACGGAAGTGCTAAAAAGGGTGTTGCCACAGAGTATGATTGGGAGGGCTACTTAGATTAGGAGAGGCCTCTGTGAGGAGGTGATATTCAGATTGACACATACATGAAGCAAAAAGCTAGCCATGTGGCAAGCCCAGGGAAGATCTTTCCTGGGACAGGGAGCAGCAAGTGCAAAGGCCCTGGGGCAGGACAACTTTGGACTGTTCAGAGAACTGAAAGGTAAAACAGCGCGACTGGAGTGGAGTAGTTAGCAAGGGCCAGAAAGACAGGAGATGAGATCAGAGAGGTAGTGGGCCAGATCATGTTAGGGCTTTGAGGTCAATAATAAGATGTTTGCATTTTACATCCAGTGCAATGGGAAATCATGAAAGGAGAATAATATCTAATTTATGTTTTTAAGAGGCTGTTGTGGCTGTTGTGTAGGTAACAGATTATGAAGGGGGCAAGCAAGGAATCAAGGACCAGTGGAAGAACCTTTCCAGTCTAACTATAATACTGTGGTGGCTTAGATTAGGAGAGGGAGAGAAATGTATAGGCTTGGGATATATTCTGATGGCAGAGCAGACAGACTTGCTGATGGATTAGATGTAGAGGGTGAATTAGGAGAAGGATCACGAACACCACCTACTGTGGTTTGAGTACCTGAATGGATGCTGCATGTTATTTACCAAGATGGAAATGGAGGAACTGGCTCTGGGGAAAAGATTAAGAGTTTTGTTTAGGTCAGAAGGATACAGCAGGCTCTGGGTCTGGAACTCAGACTAACTTTATGTCACATGTGCCGGGAGCTGGGCTCAGTCATATAAGGTTGATAGCAGCAACATGATGCTTGAACAAAGAAGAGACTACCTAAGTGCTTAAGGGGTTAAACTGTCCTCATTACAATGTAAATATGCTCCCAAAGTGATAACTCATCATGTGTAATGTCAGTCATTCTCACCTTAGTATGAATTTACATGACTATTTTATAACAATGGTTTGAAAGCTACTGTTTGCAAAGGGCTACTAAAAGACTTTAGGACCACTGGACTCCTTTGAAGTTATACACTGAGCCCTGTGGGTATCCTCAGAAGGGAGGGGAAGAAGGGTGTGCTAAAAAACGGCAAAACCCACAAATTATAGAAGTGTTAATTTTGCCTAGGGCTGCTATCATCCCTTCATTTTCAGTCGAAGTAGTCTTTTTCAAATATATAATCACAGTCTGCCTTGTTAAAAAGCAACAAACTATTGATTTATGTAATATTTCCAGTTTAGTCTCTTTATTCTAGTAGCCATTCTATTGCATAGTTGCACTATGTTTTTTTTTGTAACATAGAATTGGTACCTACAGAGATTCATAAAATGCTTTGCTTGCTTGAGAACACTGTTATATAATACTAAAATTAAAACCAATGAAGTAGCCCTCCCTGAGCTAATAGTATATGCTACCATCCCATTTTTGGAGGAAATAGTCCTTTATAAGCATTTATGAATACACACTCAGTGACAGTTGGTGTACTTAACCCTCAGTTCTGGGTTTCTTGAGAACAGCAATGGGACTTTGTCTCAAAGATTCTCGGGGTCTGGCCCAGTAGAGACCCAATGCTTTGGATGAAAAAAAAAATAAGACCAATAATAAATAATGAAGCTGTTCTTTGGGAATCAAAACTAAATAAAACAAATTCTCCCAAATCAGGCTTTTGGGTCACCCTCTACTCTTTGGATGCAGCTCCCCTGTGCTGTGGGTATGAATCTGCTCGTCTACACTGGGTGCAAGTATAGTTCCATGTCTTTGATTTTCTAAATGGAATTAAATAGAATTATGTCCCTGTGATCCATGGTAAGGAGGAGTTTCATCCTGGGCAGTCTTTGAGGGGCCCTGCCCACTGTTGGAGGACAGTTTTTCAAAAAAGTGAAATCAGGACTCTCAAATAAATAGAAAATGTCAAGGTGAAAGGTTTTCTTTAACTCTTTCATTCCTGAGGAGACAAGATGTAACTATGTACTGATTCAAGGGAGAGTTCAAAAATTGCACGTCCTTATAGGTCATCAGGAGTGCTGGAACGATTTTACCTTTAGCCCCAGAGCAGGGCAGTGATTCACAGGACAAGAATGAGGAGTGTCCACTGTGTCCCACTGCAGTTCAGTGGACAAGAATCACTTGCATTATGACCTGGGTTAGCGTCCTTGGACCACTGTAAGAAAGCACAAACTAGGGGGCTTAAAACAACAGAAATTTATTCTCTTACCCTTCTGGAGGTTAGAATTCCAAAATCAGGGTATGGGCAGGAACAGCTCCCTCCGACACCTGCAGGGGAGAGCCTGTCCTGCTGCTCCCTCCCGGCTGCCCATGGGTTTGCCCGCCATCTTTGGCGTTCCTCTGCTGCCTGCTGGAGCGTTTCGGTCTCTGCCTCTCTCACCACAGGCCATTCTCCCTTTGTGGGTCTGCCTCTCTGTGCCTCTTCTCTTCTTCTAACGACACCAGTCGTACTGGATCAAGGGCCCACTGTACTCCAGCATGACCTCATCTTAACTAATTACATTGCAGCGACCCCATTTCCAAGAAAGGTCACATTCTAAGGTACTGGGAGTTAGGACTTCAAAATATCTTTTGAGGGGCCACAATTCAAGCCCTAACACGAGTCACTTTCTGCAACTCCAGAGTTGTGAAATAGCCCAAAGGCCAGGAAGGACACGAAACTCAGTACCCTGGGTTTTCTGCCCATCTCCACCTTTCACAAGTTTTCCTCACCCTCTTCCTAGGGTTACCCCCAGATTGGGGGATCTTGAGTCCATGCTGGTAACCACTGCCATGCCTGCTACAAAACAAGAAGCATTCCTCTTTCTGGGCAGCCTAGGCCCAGAGGTCTTGGCTGAGGCTGAACTCCGGGGCGGCTCTAAGGTTGAGGGCAAAGTCTTGGGGCACGCTGGTGAGCTGCGCTTCCGGAGGTGGCTGATTCCACCCCCAATTCCACCTCTGTCTCAGGGGCACCGACGGGCCTCTCTGACCTCCAAACACTTCAAGCATTTGCCACTGTTCAAATCTCTCCAGACGCCTGCAGAAACCCTCTCTCCCCCCGTCTTCGGTGACAGTCAGTGGGTGACTTCCTCCTGCTCACTCACCTCCGCCCCAGATACTCCCAGGACCGGTGCAGGAAAACTGTGCTGCCACGGCAAGATTGCGCACCCCATAGCTGTGCTGCGTTCGGAGGCTGCAGAGCAGACTCGCGAGTGGGAGAAGGCTTGATGGTGGAAGGGGCTTCGGGTCATCTGGGGTGAAGAGGGGAGCACTCCATGCCCCGCGCATTCTGAGCATTAGGTTTATGCTGTGGCGGCTTAGTGGCTCCCCTCACCTGAAGATGCCGCCTCTTCTCTCTGCCCCGCTTCCTTCTCTGGGAAGTGATGGCACCCAGAAGGTGCGCACGGGAGGCCAGTCCCACCACGGGTGATGTCTTTTCTAACTTCTGCAGGGCACCTGGTCCTGGTTGTGCTTCTAAGCCTGTCCTACTTGCGATCCCCAGGGGGCCCATTCCCTTAACCCCAGCTGGCCTGCAGGGTGAGAATGATCTGTGCAGGTTGACACTAATTGTTGAGAAATGTCTAGTCCCTCTTAAGCACATTTAATCTCAGCAGCTGAAGACTTGTTTTCTAGTTGATAGAGTCCTCATTTATCCAAATAGCTTCCTAAACCCTTCAAAGACCCCTTATCTTTGCAGTTTAAAATAGTGGATTTATTTAGTTATTTACGTTTATTATTGACATATAATGTATTGGTTCAGGGGTATAGGTCTGTGATTCCTCAGTTTTACACAACACACAGCACTCACCACAACACATACCTCCCCAATGTCCATCACCCAGCCACCCCATCCCTCCCACTCCCCTCTCCTCCAGCAACCCTCAGTTTGTTTCCTGAGATTAAGAATCTCTTAAGGTTTGTCTTCCTCTCTAGTTTCATGTTGTTCCATTTTTCCCTCTCTTCCCCTATGATCCTCTGCCTTTTTTTCTTAAATTCCACTTATCATTGAGATTATATGATAAATGTCTTTCTCTGGTTGATTAATTTCACTCAGCATAATACCCTCTAGTTCCATCCACGTATTTGCAAATGGCAAGATTTCATTTTTTGATGGCTGCACAATATTGCATTTTGTGTGTGTATGTGTGTGTGTGTGTGTGTACCGCATCTTTATCCATTCATCTGTTGATGGACATCTAGGCTTTTTCCATAGTTTGTCCTTCTATTGTGGACATTGCTACTATAAACACTGGGGAGAACATGCCCCTTTAGATCACTACCTTTGTATTTTTGGGGTAAATACCCAGTAATGCAATTGCTGGGTGGTAGGGTAGCTCTATTTTTAACTTTTTGAGGAACTTCCATATTGTTTTCCAGAGTGGCTGTACCAGCTTGCATTCCCACTAATAGTGTAGGAGGGTTTCCCTTTCTCTGCATCCTGCCAACATCTGTCATTTCCTGACTTGTTAATTTTGGCCCTTCTGACTGGCGTGTGGTGGTATCTCACTGTGGTTTTGATTTGTATTTCCCTGATGCTGAGTGATGTTGAGCACTTTTTCATGTGTCTGTTGGCCTTTTGAATGTCTTTGCAGAAATGTCTGGTTTTGTCTTCTGCCCATTTCTTGATTGGATTATTTGTTCTTTGGGTGTTGAGTTTGATAAGTTATTTATAGATTTTGGATACTAACCCTTTATCTGATATGTCCTTTGAAAATATCATCTCCCATTCTGTAAGCTGTCTTTTGGTTTTGTTGACTGTTTCCTTTGCTGTGCAAGACCTTTTTATCTTGATGAAGTCTCAATAGTTCATTTTTGCCCTTGCTTACCACGCCTTTGGAGATGTTTCTAGGAAGAAGTTGCTGTGGCTGAAGTCAAGGATGTTGCTGCTGGTGTTCTCCTCAAGGATTTTGGTGGATTCCTTTCTCACATTGAGGTCTTTCATCCATTTTGAGTCTATATTTGTGTATGCTGTAAAGAAATGGCCCAGTTTCATTCTTCTGCATGTGGCTGTCCAACACTGTTGCCCAACAGTATTTGTTGAAGAGACTGTCTTTTTTCTATTGGATATTCTTTCCTGCTTTGTTGAAGACTAGTTGACCATAGAATTGAGGGTCCATTCTGAGTTCTTTATTGCATTCCATTGATCTATGTGTCTGTTTTTGTGCCAGTACCATACTGTGTTGATGATTACAGCTTTGTAATAGAGCTTAAAGTCCAGAATTGTGATGCCACCAGCTTTGGTTTTCTTTTTCAACATTCCTCTGACTATTTGGGGTCTTTTCTGGTTTCATACACATTTTAGGATTATTTGTTCCATTTCTGTGAAAAAGGTTGATGGTATTTTGAATAGGGATTGCATTAAATATGTAGATTGCTCTAGTAGCATAGACATTTACAAAACATTTGTTCTTCCAATCCATGAACATGGAACGTTTTTCCATTTCTTTGTGTCTTCCTCAATTTCTTTCATGAATATTGCATAGTTTTCTGAGTAGAGATTCTTTCCCTCTTTGGTTAGATTTATTCCTAGGTATCTTATGGTTTTTGGTGCAATTGTAAATGGGATTGACTCCTTAATTTCTCTCTTCTGTCTTGTTGTTGGTGTATAGAAATGCAACTGATTTCTGTGCATTGATTTTATATCCTGCAACTTAATTGAATTCTTGTATGTGTTTGTAGCAGTTTTGGATTTTCCACATAAAGTATCATATCATCTGCAAAGATGTGAGAATCTGACTTCTTCTTTGCCAATTCAGATGCCTTTTATTTCTTTTTGTTCTCTGATTGCTGAGGTTAGGACCTCTAGTACTATGTTGAACAGCAGTGGTGGTAGGGGACATCCTGGCTGTGTTCCTGACTTTAGGGGAAAAGCTCTCAGTTTTTTGCCCATTGAGAATGATATTCACTATGGGATTTTCACAGATGGCTTTGATGACATTGAGGTGTGTACTCTCTGTTCTTATGCTGTGAAGAGTTTTAATCAGGAAAGGATGCTGTATTTCGTCAAATGCTTTTGTGTACCTATTGAGAGGATCATATGGTTCTTGTCCTTTCTTTTATTTGTGTATTGTATCACATTGATTGATTTGCAAATGTTAAACCAAACTTGCATCCCTGGAATAAATCCCACTTGATCATGTAAAGAATCCTTTTAATGTACTGTTGGATCCTATTGGCTAATATTTTGGTGAGAATTTTTGCATCCATGTTCATCAGGGATATTGGTCTGTAATTCTACTTTTTGATGGGGTCTTTGTCTGGTTTGGGGATCAAGGTAATGCTGGTCTCATAAGAACAGCTTGGAAGTTTTCCTTCCATTTCTATTTTTTTTGGAACTGCTTCAGATGAATAGGTATTAATTCTTCTTTAACTGTTTGATATAATTCCCCTTGGAAGCCATCTGGCCCTGGGTTCCTGTTTGTTGGGAGATTTTTGAGGACTGCTTCAACTTCTTTGCTGGTTATGGGTCTGTTCAGATCTTCTTTTTCTTCCTGATTCAGTTTCGGTAGTTTATATGTCTCTAGGAATGCATCTATTTCTTCCAGATTATCTGGTTTGTTGGCATATAGTTGCTCATAGTATGTTTTTATAATTGTTTGTATTTCTTCAGTGTTGGTTGTGATCTCCCCTCTTTCATTCATGATTGTATTTATTTGGGTCTTTTCTCTTTTCTTTTTGATAAGTCTGGCCAAGGGTTTACTAATCTTTTAATTCTTTCAAAGAACCAGCTCCTAGCTTTATTGATCTGTTCTATTGTTCTTTTGTTTTCTATTTCATTGATTTCTCCTCTAATCTTTATTATTTCTCTTCTCCTGCTCGGTTTAGGCTTTATTTGCCGACCTTTATTTAGCTCCTTTAGGTGTAGGTTTAGGTTGTGTATTTGAGAACTTTCTTGTTTCTTGAGAAAGGCTTGTATTGCAATATATTTCCCTCTTAGGACTGCCTTTGCTGCAACTCAAAGGTTTCTTCTTTAATTTCCTGGTTGACCATTTATTCTTTGGTAGGATGCTCAAATATTTGAGCATCATTCCAACTTTCACATATTTGAGTTCATTCCAACTTTCTTCTTGTGATTGAGTTCCAGTTTCAAAGCATTGTGGTCTGAAAATATTCAGGGAATGATCCCAATCTTTTGATACCAGTTGCTACCTGATCTGTGAATGTGATCTATTCTGGAGAATGCTCCATGTGCACTAGAGAAGAATGTGTATTCTGTTGCTTAGGATGGAATGTTCTGAATATAACTGTGAAGTCCATCTGGTCCAGTGTGCCATGTAAAGCCCTTATTTCTTTGTTGATCTTTTGCTTAAATAATCGGTCCGTTTCAGTGAGGAGGATGTTAAAGTGTCCCCTACTATTATTGTATTATTATTGATGTATTTCTTTGATTTTGTTATTAATTGGCTTATATAATTGGCTTATATAATATGCCCTTAACATGGGCATAATATTTACAATTGTTAGATCTTATTGTTGGATAGATCCTTTAATTATGATATAATGTCCTTCCTCATCTCTTATTACAGTCTTTGGCTTAAAATCCAAAGGATTTTATCCAAAGGTCTGATATAAGGATTACCACCCCAGCTTTTTTTTGATGTCCGTTGGCATGATAGATAGTTTTCCACCCCCTCACTTTAAATCTGGGGGTGTCTTTGAGTCTAAAATGAGTCTCTTGTGGACAGCATATTGATAGGTCTTGCTGTATCCTATCTGATACATGTGTCTTTGATTGAGGCATTTAGCCCATTTACATTAAGGGTAACTATTGAAAGATATGAATTTAGTGCCATAGTATTGCCTGTAAGTGAATTTTACTGTATGCTGTCTCTGTTCCTTTCTGGTCTTTGTTACTTTTGAGCTCTCTCTTTGCTTAGAGAACCCCTTTCAATATTTCTTGCAGGGCTGGTTTGGTCATCACAATTCTTTTAGTTTCTGTTTGTCCTGGAAGCTTTTTTATCACTCCTTCTACTTTCAATGACAGTCTAGCTAGACAAATTATTATTGGCTGCATATTTTTCTCATTTAGTACCCTGAATATATGACTCCAGTCCCTTCTAGCCTGCCAGGTCTCTCTGTGAATATGTCTGCTGCCCATCTAATGTTTCTACTATTGCAGGTTACAGACCACTTGTTCCGAGCTGCTTTCAGGACTTTTTTCTTTGTCTCTGAGATTTGTAAGTTTTAGTATTAGATGTCAGGGTGTTGGCCTATTTTTATTGATTTTGAGGGGGACTATCTGTGCCTCCTGGATTTTGATGACTGTTTCCTTCCCTGAATAAATGAGGTTCTCCACTATAATTTGTTCCAATATACTTTCTGCCCTCCTCTCTCTCTCTGGGATTGAAATTATTCTAATATTGTTTTGCTTTATGATATCACTTATCTCTTGAAATGCCCCCACAGGACCCAGTATTTGTTTATCTCTCTTTTTCTCAGCTTCTTTATTCTCCATCATTTGGGCTTCTATATCACTAATTTTCTCTTCCACCTCATTTATCCTAGCAGTTAGAGCCTCCATTTTTTAAGTTGCATTCTCATTATTAGCCTTTTGGGTTTTGACTTGGTTAGATTTTGATTCTTTGCTTTCTACAAAAAGGGATTCTTTAGTGTCTTCTATGTTTTTTTTAAGCCCAGCTAGTATCTTTATAATTGTTATTCTGAAGTCTAGCTCTGATATCTTACTAATGTCCATACTGATTAGGTCCCTGGTGGTAAGTACTGTCTCTTGTTCTCTTTTCTGAGATGAATTTTTCTGTCTTGTCATTCTGTCTAGAGAAGAATAGATGGACAAGAGAACAAAATACTAAAAGTGCAACAATGACCCCAGAGAAATATACACTAAACAAATCAGAAGAGACCCAAAACTGGAGGCAGGGACGAAGAGAATATGATCAGGCTGGTGAATAGAATAGAGCCATACACTAAATTTTGGGTGTATTTTGGTCTGTTAGAAGAAACTACATCCCAAAATTTTAAAGAAAAAAAAATATATAATAAGGATAATATGATGAGGAGATAGAAAATGACTGTAAAAATGAAAATTTTAAAAAGATTTAAAAAAGGAATTTGGACGTGCCTCTGGAGCCACGTCCCTCAGTGGAGCAGACTTCTGAAATTTCCGATTCTGCGCTCTGCTGCTTTACCGCTTGCCGGGAGCCAGCTGACAGACGCTCCCCCACAACGCCCGTCTTCCTGTATAGGACCTCAGATTCACTTCTCCACACATCTTACCTTCCAAAAAGTGATCACTTCTCTATTCATAGAATTGCTGCTATTCTTTTCTTCAATCTCCTGTTGAGTTTATAGGTGTTCAGAAGGGTTTGATAGCTATCTAGCTGAATTCCAGGGATGGGAGGAAATTTAGGCCTCCTACTCCTCTGCCATCTTGGACTCCTCTGGAAATAGTGGATTTTAAATAAGTGCTTTTGCCTCAGTCCCCCACAGGGGACATGTGGCAATTATCTGGAGACTTTTTTTTTTTTTTAAATCATTGCAGCTGTGGGGTTGTGGCTGGCACCTAGTGGGTAGAGGCCAGGGATGTGGCTAGACATCCTACAGAGGCTCCTAACCCCACCACAGCAATAATCACAGACCAATTTTCGACAGTGCTAAGGTTGAGAAACCTTGGTTTAAAAAAAAAGAAAAAAGATAACCACTTTTTTAAAAATTACAAAATAATGTATGCCCCATATAGAAAAAATCAAAAATACAGACAAGCTAAAAAGAAAAATAGAAACCTCTTGAAATCCCAGGAAAGTACATTTTCTGCTAAGGTTAAAACATTTTTTTTTCTTTAAGCTGTATTAAGAATAATTTGCATTCTTTCTCACTCCCAGTAAAACTTAGTTTTATTCCCATTCCATTTGTAAAACTCAATGGATTGAAGCAAGTTGGCCCAAGTTTGCATGGGCCCAGAGGAGGGGAAAGCAAAGTTCCAAATAAGGATCAGAGCTCTTTCTTTAAGGCACTGGACTAATTCCAGATGTATTTCTAGATATGAAATGCCACCGAATGTCCAGAGCAGAGACTGTTGTCATAGGGGTAGGAGACTGCTCAGCCTACCTCCTTCTCAGGGAGCTGCTGGAAAGTGAAGACATTAGCAGTAGATTCTGGGATTTCATCTGGAGAAGGAGGTTGGCTACTGGCTATTTTTAAAACAGAAGGCTTCTTAAATAGTAAGATGTTAAAATAATGACCTGTGAAAAGAGAGAGGCCCTTTTGTGGAGTAAAAAGCTGGAGACAATGTGGCATCCACTGGGGAGTGTCTCTGAGTGACATTTTGGCCACGCAGGGGTTCAGGAAAGTGGGTGGCTGAGTCTATGCGGGGGCTCCGTGTCTGGCGGCAGCTGAAAATTCTCGAGTGTGAGCTGATGAGTGTGGTCCCAGCACGAAGCCGCCCCTGCAAGCTCCCTTCGGCCCCAAAGTATCTTGGAGAAAGTGCAGTACTGAGGCAACCAGACACATGCCCTCAACCAGAACTTCCCCAGCCCCCACTCTGTGGCAGCCTTTGTGTAGTGCTGGGTGTGAGGGGCACAAAGATGAATCACGCTTTTGTCTGAGTAGAAGAAGACATAGAGTTCGTTGAGTCTGGGGCCATGTCCACTTTCCTAAACAGGAAGTTGCCTGCTCTTGAAATTTAAGGCTGGTACAGAAACTTTAGAGCTCCTTTTGTTCATGTAGGTTGTATCAACATAATTAATTGAGAGGGAATCTAGGCAGACGCTGTCAGGAGTTTGTCAAGAGGGCTTTTTGCTTGGAAGGGAAGCATGGGGGGAGGGGTCAGTGCTCCTCAGTGAGTCACGTTTCCTCAGCTGGAACAAGGACTCCAGCCACATGGATGGCCATGGCTGCAGAACGCAAGACAGATGTGAATAAAGGCCAGTCAGCAAAGAAGGGGTGAGAAGCCGAGCTCTGAGATTAAGGGTGGGAGTGGAACCAGAGCAATAGCTTGTTTAAAAATTTAGGTGACATCAGTGTGGTTTGTAATAAGACACTCTATACTTGTCAGCTGCCCAATGGCTATGTAATTAAACAAGCTATTATGGAAAATTTGAAACATAAATAAAAGTAGAAAGCATAACATAAAGAATCCAGTGTACTCATCACCAAGTCTCACTGATTTTTAATAAACTGCCTATTTTGTTTTAGTTCTCCCCACACCTACTCCATCTCCCAGTAATTTTAGAAGCAAATTCCAGACACCATGTCATCTGTAAATATTTCAGTACGTATCTCTAAAAAAGAAATTGTATATACTTTGAATTTTAGGTCTTTGTGTAGTACAGAGGTATGCTCTAACGTCTGACACTGTTGATCTGAAAATACACTGAAGAGAAGAAAAAGTATCATCTTCTTAGAAAAGCCTTCACCTGCTCCTTCCCAGGTTGAAATGAAGGCCCTTTGTGCCTTCTATGTATACCTTGATCACTGTCCTCAACACATTGTGTAGAAATTATTGTTTCCTTGTCAGTGTGACACTGACATTTAATGCTCAGTAAATACCCATGTGCTCCCCCACATTTCCCAGCCTCCCTTGCAGGTAGTCTGGGGCCATGTGACTATTTCAGGCCGTTGACCTGTGAGTGGGACTAATTCATCATTTCTGGTCCCAAGTCTAGAAAAAACCATGGTGCCACCTCCATGTTTGTACTTGTCTTTTCAAGGCTCTGGCCATGTGTGACATGGTGGCCTTCCAATATGGAGAGGCTCCACATCCCGTCTCACTGGATGAGTGAGAGTCTTACTGGCCCCTGACAGACTCTGTAGAAGTGAGAAATTAGGTTGTGCCATGCTAACTGACAGTAACGTGTTACCTCAGCATCAGGAGGAGAGGAGAGCCTCTCCTCACGGACACAAACTAGATTTGAGGTTCTTCCTTGTCAGGGGCCATCTGCTCCATCGCTATATCCTTGGTACACTCCTTGTGCTTGGCACAAAGTAGGTTCTCCAGAAATGTTTGGGAAAAGGGAAGAGAAAGTAAAAAGAAGGAAGGAAGGAAGAAAAGAAGAAAGGATGGAAAAAAGGGACACAAGGAAACAAGCATGCTCTGAGGCCCCAAGATTTAATGCAGGAGTTCACCATGTCTGACCCTTTGGGGATGCCGGTAGTAAAAACAAACAAGCAAACCCAGAAGGCTCTCTTTTAGAAGTTTTCTGAAGACCAGTCCCAGGAAATGTCTCTTACATGATGACTTTGCTTTCCCCGCTGAGACTCGGGCAAAGCTAAGACTGAGGAGTCAGCCTCTCCCTCCGGCGGCCGCCCTCCACGGGGCCGCTCGGCTGACATCCTCTTGGCATCGCCTCCTTCAGCTCCTCGTTTGCTCTCTGGCACCCGATCCCCAGCACACTGTCTCCAGGGGCTGGGGTACAGGAGTGAGCACAAAAAGGCCCCGTCTGGTCCCCCCCGCGAGCAGTGGGGCAAGGAGGAGGGCTTTCCAGAGAAAGCCTCTCGGCAGATCCTGGAGTAGAAGCTCCTCGGGGTCCAGGCTGCCTCTTCAGCACCTTCCTCCGGGGTCTCCAGGATTCACGCGGCTCAGGTTTGTGTCTGTGGCGCTTTGAGTACTGGCGACAAAGCTCCCCGTCTAGTTCCCAGTGTTAGCTGGGAGCTCTCTGGGAGACGCGCCAGCAGGGACGGTGCGTGCATATGCGACCCCAAACCTGTGGTAGGCACGCCGGGGGTCTGGGCTCCGCAGCGGTCCCTGCGAGCCAGCCTCACGCACCGGACCCCTGTGCAGACAGAGAGAATCGCTGGGAGACGGGAAGGAAGTTATCACCATAACCACAGTGTCGTCCTCATTTTTCAACATCTTCGTACATATTTCACCAAACACCTAGTAATGGTAGAATTTTCTGGTCTTTTTCAGTCCATCTAGAAGAAAGGAGCCCACCACTTTAGAGGGTCTGTTTCCACGGAGCCCTGTAGATACCCTCCTGAAGTTGGTTCCAGCAGATATCTAGCTAGTGTTGGGGCTGGGAGAGGGTCAGAAGTTTAAGGCCAGTGTGGTTTGTGAAATCCTGGAGATTCCGTTTAGCTTTATTTACAGCCTGAGTGCTTCAGCATGCCAGGGTAGGTGTGAGCAGCCCACCAGTCATTGAGTTATAGCCCATCCAATGGCTTCTTAACTTGATTAGGTGGAGAAATACCCTATTTCCAGATAGGTCACATTCCTTGGTGCTGGAGTTTAGGACTTCAGTATACTGTTTTTTAGGGAGGAGTAGAGGACACAATTCATCCCATCACGAACAGCTTCTTCCCCCCGCCCCCCCTCCCTTTCTTCAGGGCTTCACTTAAAGTCTATCCACTCAATGCGGTAGAGTCTGATGGCCTCATTTAATGTCCCAGTCTGCCCCATCATTCTGCACCAACTTCCCATACCTTTTCAGTGGCTCTTCCCCCTGCTACAGCACACATGATTATGCTAGATAGTTTATCTATCAATTATGCCTATCCTTGACTGTCTGTCTCAACCTGCCACCCTCCCCTGACCTTGAGCAGTGAAGGAGGAAGCCTTTGGCTCCTCAACGGTACATCCCATCTCCTGGCCCAGTGCCTGACCCCCAGATGCTATATGACATGAGATATATTTGTAGAGCTAATTGATGGCTTTTGTATTTTTTTAATGAAAAGTAAATCTGAAAAAAAAAAAAAGAAAAGTAAAGGTAAATCTGCATGTTAGTCAGTTCATGATTTTGTAGGCGTGAAATTTCAGGCTGGTGCCATGGGAAGCGTGGTATGTGATGCAGACCAATGCAAGCCTTTCCTTAGGCCTCTTTTCCATACATTTATTATTTGTTCTGGGTGCTTTAAGAAATAGCAACCCACGTAGTTACATTTCTCAATCCCATACTTAGGACAAAGTATATAATAGGCTTGGGTTGTGGTTTCAATTAACATAGCAAACCCAGTACAGACTTTCTTCCTGGCATCCAAAATGAAGAGGCTGCTTTCACTTTCTAGCCCAGTTTTTCTTTCCGCTTTCTCTTGTTCTCACTAAAAACATCTATGGTATCCACCCTATATTGGTAGGTTAAAAATGCCAAGTCCTCAGACAGAATCCACATTATTATTCCATTTTTGTAGATTAAAAAGAATAGAGGTATAGAGCACATATGTTATTTTATGAAACAGGAAGGGTCTGGAGCCAGATGCATCAAACATTCGATGGGGTGAGATTTTATTTATACATTTTTACATTGTTTGAAAAAAAAATTTTTTTTAACCAACAGGTATTACTTTGGCAATAAGAAGATGAAGAGGCCAATAAAAATGGAAAAAGCCTTCCTTGATAGACTGAGTTTCCCATGGCAGAAGGAACAATGCTGTTGAATTGAACACAGCCTGTTCTTCCACGAGGGAAGCTGAAGAAGAAACTGTGCTTTTTATCTTTACTGCCCTGGAAACTAGTAACAAGCAGGAATGTAGATCTCAGCCATGGTTTTTAAAAGTACATTGAAAGACCAGAGGGAAACCCAAGTTTCCCAACCAGGGTCATTGCCTTGTGCTGGGATGACAGACAATTTCTGTTGTGTGTTTAAGTTTTGTTTTAATTCTTTTCTTAAATTCTTTTGTTAAAAATGGGCACCCAGTAGATGATGTTGGCCGAGAACAAGAATGTCTTCATGTCCTCCTCTGCCCTGCGGAGGTGGGGGTCTGTGTTCACGGGCTCTCCATGCAAGGGATTTACCCCTGGGCATTCCTCCAGAGTGGGGCAACCCCGTTAAGGCTCCTGACACAAGTCCACATGTTAGAGATATGGAAATTCTGCCATGTCAGGGCTGGTGAGGGTTTTCCTAACCCAGAGAGGGCTTGGGAAGGAACTAAACTGAGGGATCCACCCCCCTTCCTGCTGGCTTCCCAGAAGCCACCCACGCACACCAACAGAATCAGGCAGGAGGGGTCCACGTGGGCTGACCTGACTCAGGGGACTGTTGAAATGGCAGGGTCCAACCCTCTTCAACTCCAGGTAGGCAGCACCATTGGCAAGCTGGTTCACTGCCAGAGTCTGGAGCCTAGTGCCTCGGGCAGGACAAACTCTGGCTTTGATACGGAGGTTGCAAAAGCAGAGGCTGTGATGGGTGCTCTGGAAAGCTGGTGCACTTCCGAATCACCTGGGGAGCTTCTCTGGCTTCACCCACAGTCCCATTCCCTAGTTCGCACCAGTGGCCTGGGAACTGGAATTTTAATAAATAGCCTTGTGCTGTTTATCAGAACGAATCCCCCAACACCAGTCTTCATATTCTACACGAACTACTGCACTTGGCCATAGATTCCACAGGTTTAAGGGCCCAGGACGGCCCTCTCTTCAAAGGCCGGTGGCAAGTGCAGGGTCTCTAGGCCCCCCAAATTCTCTCTGACTTGGCTACAAATTCAACGGTTTCTAATAGCTCACCCGTACCTCCCCAGTTCTGATCATTCACAAAGTGACTCATAAAACTTAGGAAAAGTCCTACACTGAATGCTTTCTTAGAAAGAACACAACTGAGGAACAGCCTAACGGGATTTATATCTATAGCGTAAAGGAAGGGGTGGGGGCACATAGCTTCCGTGTCCTTGCTGGGTGCCCCACCCTCCCAGCACATAAATGTGCTCATAAACCTAGAAGCTCCCAGAAGCTCCTCCTTCAGAAGTTTTTTTACCCGGACTTCATCAGTAGGCACGATTGATTCAATCACTGGCCATTTGTGATTGGACTGGACCGTGCAGCACTTCCCCCCAACCCCGCTCCCCAGCCCCCTGGGCTGCAAGTCAATCCTTCAATCATGTGCTTGATCTTTCTGTTGTGTTCAGACCTTCCCTTGAAACTCAGGGGCCACCAACAGTTGCCTTGCTAGCATAAACTCAGATATGATTCAGAAGGGGATGTTGTTTTGTTTTGTTTTGTTTTCATGAGTAACAAAAGATGCTCCTATCACTCAGAAAATGCCAAGAGTTTTAGGAGCTCTGTGTCAAGAATCAGGGACAAAGACCAAATATAGTTTATTATAGCACAACCCCCCCCCAGTTGATTCTGATGCAGTTGCCATACATTGAGAACCACTGTGTAAGAAGATATTGGTATTGCTTGAAAACTCCAAATATCTGACCACCTGGGTGACTCAGTTCATTAAGCATCTGCCTTCAGCTCAGGTCATGATCCCGGGGTCCTGAGATGGAGCCCCACATCTGGCTCCCTGCTCAGCGGGAAGTCTGCTTCTCTCTCTCAGTCTGTGTGCGAGCTCTCAATCTCTCTCTCTTTCAAATAAATAAATAAATCTTTAAAGGAAGAAAGAAAACTCTAAGTATCAACACCATTTTGGTGAGCAGAGAATTCCGTCTTTGATGTAGGCTTCTCCTTGCCTTATAATGTCGTTCTCTCCTCTTCTCTCCTATAACTTTCTTCAAGATACAACTATAACTTATTTCTCAGTCCCCATGGGGCTCCCTCTTCTTGGTGTTAGTGTGGTACTGATTTGTAAAATTCTCTGGCCCCTTGCGCAATGTTTTCAATGCTCCTCTGCTCCTCTCTTATGTGTGTCTGTCTGTCTCATCACATCAGCTGTCCAGGGACCCTGCTTTATGTTTCTTTGATGACCCCTGATGCAAGATTTAGTATCCTTGGGCATGGTGCTAAGTCAACTTTCAATAAATAGTCAGTAGGAATAAATGAAGGAATGAATGTTTGACCTAATATAGGAGGAAGGAGCAAGTGGTCTGCATGTAATTTAGATGTCATACATTTTTGTCGACTACCTGAGTGAATCCAACATTGAGACTAAATTCTTTGCCTGGGAGCGCCAGGTGGCTCAGTGGGTTAAGCCTCTGCCTTCGGCTCAGGTCATGATTTCAGGGTCCTGGGATGGAGCCCCGCATTGGGCTCTCTGCTCAGTGGGGAGCCTGCTTCCCCCCCCCACCGCCTACTTGTGATGTCTGTCTGTCAAATAAATAAATAAAAGCTTTAAAAAAATTAATAAATTCTTTGCCTGGAACCAGATAATTTATAACGAATGTCGAAGCAGAACTTCTACTTTGGACCGACCACAGTTGACTGCGAGGCAACCCAGTTTGGTGGATTTATTAATAAATGTGAAAATCAGTAGAATGGTCACTAGACTTGAAATCGGAGAATATAGGGTCATGGCCTGGATCTGCCCTTGGGAGTTATGAGGTCCTGGGGGATGTCGTTTGCTTGAATAAGTTTTATTCACTTATGCATTGTTTCGGCCATCTGTACTGAGAAACCACTGCGTATTGGCACTGCACTATATACTTTAAACATGATCTCACTTTGTCATCACACCTCTTTTAAGTAGATAGTCGTCTTCCCGATTTATACTTTTTTTTTTTTTTTGTCATTTTATGGATTTTAAAGCAAGAGTAAGAGTTAGAGTGAGAGTGCATTGGAGAGTGAAGGAAGGGAACGAGGGGGAGGGAGGGGATCTCAACAGACTGAAGACAGAGCCTGATGTAGAGATTGACCTCTTGACTCTGAGATCATGACCTGAGCTGAATCCAAGAGTTGGATGCTTAGCTGACTGAGCCACCCAGCCCCCCATTTATAATTTTATAGTTGAAGAAAAATCACATTTCCATGTCATTCTTGGCAGATGTGCCCTTCAGCCTCTAGACGGCCTTCCCAGGGTTCCTGACCTCTGAACCCCAAAGCACAGCTACTATTATTTATCCTGAATGGCCTCTGAGGCCTTAGAGTCTGTAAAAGGGCATCAATCTTGAATGGAGGAACAAGAGAGATGGTCTAATTCACCTGCATTCAAATGAAGATTTGGAGGCCAAGGTCCCAAATTGGGGAGTAAGAGGAGATTCTTCCAGAAAAATCCCCTTTGGTACCCCAGGTCTCTCTCGCTTTGGCTTCTCCTCTCTGCCTTCAAGTTGACGTCATGGCAACCAGACGGCAGCGTTCACAGGAAGTGACGTCAGATTCACCCTTGTGGAGGCCGGCCGCTCTGAAATTTCCAACCACACATTGAGGCCTAAAGTGGAATCAAACATGGTCCTTGCCTGGTGTATTCAGCCAAACTCGACACTCTCCGTTAATTGCCAACTGATTTTCCCATTTCTTTCAGCGGGCTAACCACTGTAAGCCAACCAAACCTAGGTGTCCTGGCAGGCTGGGAAAGGAGCAGAAACCGTCGATGCATCAGAAGAAGAAACTCATGATTGTTGCTGAACTGGATGAAAATTGTGAGGTTCCCCCAGCCAAAATGATGGGATTCTCTCCAACACTCACTCCTGGTAAGGTTAGAAACCAGAGCTGAAAAAAGGCAGGATTAAACAATCACCCAGTTAAAAAAATAAAGACACAGTGTTTAGCTCTCATTTCTCAATGTATGAGCATTTGTTGTTCTGTTAAAAAAAACAAATCCTGGAGGACAAGGGGCGTTAGAGAGGAGTAGGGAATTTGGGTAAATTGGAAGGGGAGGTGAACCATGAGAGACTATGGAGTCTGAAAAATAGTCTGAGGGGTTTGAAGTGGCGGGGGGGGGTGGGAGGTTGGGGTACCAGGTGGTGGGTATTATAGAGGGCACGGCTTGCATGGAGCACTGGGTGTGGTGAAAAAATAATGAATAATGTTTTTCTGAAAATAAATAAATTGGAAAAAACAAAACAAAACAAAAAAAAGACAAATCCTGAGGGAAGTATAGTTACACGGGGCTCGTTTGGATACACTGCACCTCCCCCTCATCCCCAGAACAAAACGAGCCAACAGCAACAAGAATCCTACAGCTGGAATGCATTCTGGATTTCTGATCTGAATATTTACCCGGGATTATACATTGTTCCCCGCCCCCCACAGCGTTCCCATACCCATAAGCATACATTTAAAGCCAAGATCCCAAATCCCTTAAATCAAACCCTTTTCATGAGTCACATGCTTTATCCAATTCAAACGTAGGAGCTTGAAGAAAAAAAAAAAATCACTAACTACAGCTGGATTCACAAGCAAGTTCTCCTGCCCGTCGACTCACCACAGTCTTATTTGATGAACCAGAAGGCAGGATCTTGTGTGTGTGTGCTTGCACAGCAGTGAGCTCTGAGGACGCAAATGTGTGACTTTGGAAGCCATCGAGTGGACTTCTGGCATGTGGTTGTTGGTATTAGCAGCATATTTGCCCTCCAGATCAGGTGGGACATGAGCTGGTGTTCCCAATCCTTTTGCTCTCCCAGGGTGACCCAGGTCACAAGCAGGAGAGGGGACGGAGGGGACAACGGAAGCAAGCAACACTCATAGTGAGGACCCCGACAGTACTCGCCGAACGAGCCGGACACATAGAAGGACTCCGTAGGTTTGGAAAAAGCCCGTTTCTTGGGTTGAACTGATTTTTGCCTGGGGCTTGTCCTGTTGCTAAGAAGAGACTCTCTATCTGCAGCAGGCGCTGGAGAGATACAAACTGTACATTTGCTTCGGGGCTTTTCCTCAACGATCTGTGCCTGGACAAACAGAGAACTGCATTTCTTGGCTTCCTGCCCATCTGGAGTGGGGAAGCATCCTGCTACATTGGCAAGACATCAACCGGACTCCACAGGAGAATGAACAAAAAGAATGGCCTCCTATCCTCAGCTGGAGAAAAAACACTCACAGGATTTCAGGTCCGCCACGCACCGTGGAGAAAATGCCTTATCGGTAGGTAAGAGAGGCTTCCTTGCCATTCTTGGAGTGTTCCCTCCATGGTCCAAATGTCACCCATGCTTTAGAGCCAAACCAAAATCTTCACTAAGCGCCCAGAAGGCAGGCAAGCGAGTCCTCGTTTATGGCCAACGTGGTGGGACTTTGGAAGAGTCCTGATTGTGTCACACTCTGACCCGTGGGAGTTCTTCACCGCTCGATGGGCACATCTGGATATTCAGTGAAGTGAGGGGTTGCCAGACTTCTCAAGTCTTCAGAGCAAGGTGGGGGAGATAATGTTGAAGCTTCTGGGGGGAGGTGACTGGGGGTGTGGGGCTCAGAGAACAGGTGGGTCCTGCTTTACAACGCTAAAGTTCAATTCAAAACAGCAGCAGCAGCAGCACCAAGTGACCCTCCAGGTGTTCTATACCTGGCCTCTACTCTCAGTCCAGATGTTAGTGCCTTGCCTGCCACCAAGGCTGGTACCACTGGGGATAGGCACAGCAAGTCTGGTCACTGGAGGATTTTGCAGGTTTCATGTCTTAAAACATGAACCCCGTGTTCTGGCCACCCCAACTAGCAGGCAGCCACAAAGGTTGCTCCTTACTGGGCACTACAGTAGAATTGGTAACCGATCTAAAGAGTGTTACCCGAGCATCTATGATGTGCCAGGTCCTGAACAAAGTGGGCGGATTCACTACAGCTTCCCAGCAAGTGCATGGCAAGGCTGCGACTCGAATCCAGCCCGACTGACAGCAGACTTCCTGTTCTGGACCATGGCTGTGAAGGTTAGTTTCCTACTCATTGCATCCTTCACCGAAGGCAGTGTGCCCCATGTAGCCTGTGCTGGGCATTTCCAGGACATAGGGAGCACTGCAGGGAGAGGTCCATGTGTCCAGGGTGGCTCTGTAGTTCCACTTGAAGAGAGAGTCTGCCCCGGAGTGAGGCTGATCTGCTGCAGCATTTCAGAGCCTCTGGATAGTAGATCCTTGAAGGTGGGGTCCAGGCACGCAGTAGTGCGTCATGGTATTCAAACGACAGAGGTGCCTTTCCAGCACACGAATCCTCATTGGCCCCCCATGCTTCGCTGTTGGAAATCGGGGCTATTGGCGGGCCCATGAGGGAGTCACATTGTGCTCTCTGGAGCCTTCACTGGTAAGTTCCAGCACTGCTCAAAGATGGCGGTGCAGAGCTAGGTTGGCACGGAAGGAGCGAGTTCCCAAACAATGACAGTCACAGTCCCACCCAACAGGAAGCTGGGTACAAAACTAGAGCAGAGGTGATAAAGGTTCCAAAAATCCGTGATTACCCTTCCTTTTCCTCTAAAGAGGAAAAAGACTATGGCTCTTTCGCTCCAGAGGAGCAGCCAAAACAAATGAATTCTGGATAATTTATGAATGAGAACTCATCATGGGGCACCTGGGTGGCTCAGTCAGTTAACCGTCTGTCTTCAGGTCAGGTCATGATCCCAGGGTCCTGGGATCGAGCTCCGTATCGGGCTCCCTGCTCAGCAGTGGAGTTGGCTTCTCCCTCTCCCACTCTCCCCTGCTTATGTTTTCTCTCGCTCACTCCTTCTCTCAAATAAATAGGCAAAATCTTAAAAAAAAAAAAAAAAAGAATGAGAACTCATCAAGCACACAAACAGGTGGGAAATAAAAAGTGTTTTCATGCACACTCTACATGTTCAGCTTCATAGGCTGCAGGTGTTCTATGTAAGTCAGAACCAACTTTTCTGGACTTTTCTTTTAACCCTAAGAAATATATTTGCATTGCCAATAATGCTCTTCATTTCGGTCAGTGTTTTAACATAAGGTCTCTTCAATTTCACAAAAGAATCCAGTTTTAAACTGAATAAAATATTTTGTAACTAAAACACCAGCAGAAAAAATTGCTTAAGGAAATAAGAAAATGCAAAGAAGCATTTGCAATGAATTCTTGGCAAAAAATACAATACAAATGCAAAATAGTTCCCCTGTGGTTTGAGCGAAACTATACCTCAGGTATTTAGTTAAACAACCTGGTTAGAACCAGGAGAATTCCCCCAGAGTAAAATAGTTCTCTGGGAACCAAGACATTTCACACCAAGGGCAGGGACTATCTGGGGAGAGATTGATCAGAGTTTTAATCCCCACAGAAATATTCCAGGACAGTGAAAAGACAAAGCTGATTGCCTACATGGTCTTCAGCAGGGCAAAGAGACAGAAGTTTCAATAATGCAGGTGTCAGTGCTTTGCTTGCCTGAGCTGTGGTCTGGGTGATGGGGCACTGTTTTTCATAAGTGGGTGGATCTGAGTGTGTGATTCTTCCTTCTGTCGCAATTTGCACAGTGCACAACCATGTGTCATGTCTCCCCAGCATTGGTTTCTCCCATGCTGACTCATCATGAAGAATTTGCTTTGGTTGACTCTTATCCCATCAATTATTTTTGGAACGACGTTGGCCAGGCACTATACTGGGGAAAAAATTACTACCTTCCGCTACCACCATCTCTCTCCTCAATTATTGCCATAATTTACCCTTACCCTATTCTTACGTTGAAGAAAGATCATTTCCCTCCTATGCTTTTTGACCTGGCAGGAGCTCCCCAGTTCACTCAGAGTAAAGGCTTGGAAGGCCCTTCATAACACGCCCTCTCCCCCAACCCTTCCACCTGACCTGTCTCCCACTGCCTCGGGGTTCCATGTTCGCGCCCAATGCAGCCACACTGGCCTCCTTGCTGAGTACAACAGGATCACTCCTTCTTGCTCCAATTCCACTTGGCTTGCTTAGTCCCATTCCTAGTCTTTGCTCGGATGTTCTCTGATCATCCTGTTCAATACAAACTTCCCCACTACTCCCCTGCTTTCTTCCTGATCGCTCTTACCTACCTTTATGTCCCATTTTTTTCCCCAAAACACATATTACCTTCTAACACCCTATACAGTTTACTTATTTCTTATGCTTATCATCTGCCTTTCCCTTGGAGATGCCAGGTCAATGAGGGCAGAGATCTTTGTTGTATCCACGATGTGTCCCAGTCCCCTGGAACTGTGCCTGGCCCGCAGTAGGTACTCAACAGATATGGTCAAATGAATAAAACACACCAAGGCCCCCCTTCTTGCCACCACCCACAGAGATCATTGGTTTTCACCAACCACAGTGCTAGGGGTGTTTCCAGCCCCTGCTGGCGCCATATTTTACAAGCAGCGGCCACACAATTCCACCATCCAGATGCTCCCAGAGGGTGAGGCCAAGTCGAGCTTGTAGAAAGGAGGGGGATAGTACACGCATGTCCCCATCCCTACAACCCCAAGTGGGGTCAAATCTAAGAGAAAGTGCAGAAGGGATGCCGATGAGCAAGGAAGGAAGACGCTTCGTATAGCATGGCCTGTGAAGTCATTGTATCTTACACACACCAGCAGTCGCCATCCAGCAAATAGCTCTGAAGCCCCAGCTTTTGCTACAGTGTATCCGGAATCTTCCTTCTCGCCAGGCCTAGGCCCCATCCTGCGGGAATGAGTGAATGAGTGACTATTACCCAGATTAAGAACATGAGGGAGGGACCCTGATGCATCCGTCTTCTCTTTAGCGGAGGGCTAATAGCCTTCATCACATCACACACCAGGAGCGGGTGTAGCCTGCTGGCAGAGAGCGTGGGTTCCTGAGGCCTGAAGCCTGGATTCACATCCTACCCCTATCACGTATAGAGTACCTTGAGTACAGTCTCAGGGTTTGAGCTCCTCCAGTGTCTTCAGGGGGAAAGCAGCCTCTCTTGTATGACGTCATCACTGTAAAGTGCTCAGAGCGGAGCCTGCCTGCGACAACCCCCCATCTGTGTGAACCGTCATTGCTGGGCTACTCAGAAATCTACATATAACCTTGAATATCTTTGCGTGACCTTCAAGTTCACCCTCACTCCCAACCTTATTTCTCAGTATCAGCGCTTCATTGTGCCAGACCCATCTCTCCCGCTGAGCCTGGACTAGTCATTTTACTCCTTCTTGCCTTTTCCTCATTATACTTACTTACTTAATTAACTCGACCCTAGAGTTTCTTCTTGATTCATTCTCTCAGTCCTTCCAGATTGAACCCAGACCCTGAAGCTGAAGCGCCATCATCTCCTGCGTGGCTCCTCCCACTCCATCCCTCTCCCCCTTCCCACAGGCGTGTGGAGCTTATCTCCTGGCATACACAGGAGAGCTGTTGCTTGGAAGCCAGCCATACATTTTCCTGCCTCTTTCAAGGACCTTCTGAGAAAGAACACTGGTCCTGCAATTGTCAACTTTCGCTGAACCTTTATCTCCATTCTTGTTTTCCCAGGTGCAGCCTGGCCTTGGAAAAAGCCCTACATAGCCCAAGGGTAGAGGGCAGGGTTTCATTCATTCATTCAACAAATATTTATAGAGCACAAATGAAATGCGTGGTATAGAACCAGGCATATATCATTCCTTCCCCACAGGAGTTTACGGCTTATGGAGTTGGTGCTGAAATATATATTAGTTTATAATACAGCACTGCGGACAAAAGGAAATTGCAGCCTGGCTTATCAGACGAATATAGTTTTGGATGCAGCCTCAGTGGGGTTTGAGCACTGGCTTTGCTACTGCTGGTATATGACATTGGGTGGGTTGGTTAACCTCCGAGAAACTCAGTTTTCTCATCTACAAAATGGAGTGATAACCCATGCTTCCCAGAATTAATATTTTCTATATTCTTCTACTTTCTATTGGTCTTGGGCTTCAGCTCTGCTGGTTAGTCCAGGGGTGGGTGGGTGAGGTGGAAAAGCAAGTTCCTTAAACTTGACAATGATAATGTCTTTGTTTCTTCCTGTGCTTGTGTCTCAGAGTAAAAGAGCTGTTTCTGGGACAGATGTTAAGTTTGTCAGGGTCTCTACCCTCACCCTCATTTCAAAGTGGCGTCGAGGTCTAGCGCAGTTTCTAATTCAGCAGTGCTTTTATTTCCCCCAAATGTTTGACAATATCTGCAGACAGTTTTGAATACCATGAGAGCAGTGGTGGGGGGAGCTACTGGCATTAGTGTGTAGAAGTCAGTGAAGCTGCTAATTATCATCCCAAAATGAACACAACGGACTCCTTCGATAAAAAAAATTATTAGGCCTGGGGGCACCTGGGAGCTTCTGTCAGTTAAATGTCCTACTCTTGAATTTGGCTCAAGTCATGATCTCAGGGTCGTGAGATCAAGCCCCACATTGGGCTCCTTGCTCAGTATGGAGTCTGCTTGAGAGTCTCTCTCTCCTTCTTCCTCTATTCCAACCCCAAAATGCTATACATGCTCTCTCCTTTTTACTCTCTCTCACTCTCTCAATATATATGTGATTATTATATTTAAAATGTTTTTAAAAATTTTTAGACCTGGATGGCAATAGTCTGAGTATCAACATTGGCCCAGTGGAAAGAGTAAGATAAGTCATGACGAGGGATATACTTGCTGATTCTGTGGCTGAAGAGACAATGAGGTTTTGCTAAACCAACACCCTAACCCCAACTCCACCTTTAACTAGAACCCTAACCTCAATGCCAAACTCAATGCTAATAATAACGCTAAATGAACATAACCCTAAACATACGCAAAGCTAACCCCAATCCTGACACTAACCCAAACTCTAAACTTAATATGAACTCCAACCCCAACAACAGCCCTAATCCTAACTCTTCTACCTCATTCTAACCCTAATCCCAACCCTAACCCAATCCTAACCCTATTCCTAAGGTCAACACTGACCCCAACCCCAACCCCAACCGAACTCTAACTCCAACCCTATCTCCAACCCAAACTCTAACCCCAATCCTAACCCTAACCACAACCCTAACTGGCTGGGCCTGGTGTTCTTTGAGCTCTCCATCTTGACTTTCACTGGCTCTACAGACCTGAATTTCATCTTTGACCTCTTACGGACCTCTGCCATAGAGTTGACTCATCCCTTAGCACCTCAGCTCATTGGCAGGTGCATACCCTCTACTCCCCAACCCCACACAGGAGCCAAGGGAGGTGCAGAAGCATTGGCTCAGGGCCCTTCTCAGTGCAGCTGTGCTGGGCTGCCATTTTTGCTCTGCAGTGTCTGTGCCATCCTGGCACCATGATGCCAGCAAAAAGAGTCACTTCCTGGAACCCACCATGAAGAGTGGAGTAATAAAGCCTTCCGGACCATTTTCCCTCCAATCTTTCTAAAGCCCAGGTACACCCCCATGCCAAGATTTCTGTCCAGAGTAGGGGGAGGGCCTGGACCAATGGGTTCATTGACTATTTGCTCCCTAGACTTCTGTTCCATCAACTTTCTTTCAGAACTAGAAGGCTTTCTTTTACTTCCCCATCTGTCTGGCATATCAAACCTCCCTGTGCTGTATTCTTGTTTTTCCTGGATGGCAATTCATTTCCCTTTTTTCCTGGAGCTATGGAATGTCTGCAGGGAATGTGATGTGGGAGTGGAATAAAAAAGCCACACCATTAATATTTTCAAAATATTATTCTTGTTGGTGGCATGTATTCTAGACCTTCTAGGCCTAGACCGTCATGTACCCTCCATCCTCCATGAATGTTAGCTTTCCCCTGACTGTGGGAGCAGAACAAAGCGGGCGATAGGACAGCAGCTTCTCGGCACATTTGTCTGGTAACAAATCATTCCTGGATTTCTCCTGGAAACTCATTCTTCACTTCCCTGAGTTAGGAAGGTGCCCTCTAACGAAGTCACCTGCCTTGATCTTAGACTTAGAGCAGGAGTAGGGCAGGTCAACACCTGCGCACTGTTTGCCTGGTTTATCTTGTGTTCTATGGGAGAAGTTGCAGCTTTTCACTCTTAAGAAAGAGTTTTAACTGCAGTCACCTCATGACAGAGGCTGAGACTTTGACCCTGAGCTTTATTTAACAACCGTGCTCTATTTTGCAGATGCCAACTTATCTTTGGGAAACGTGTTCCAAGAAATCAATCATACTAGTCTTACTGTGGACTCCTGAAATCTTAAAATAAGAAAAGATATAAAAAATATATGTAATATAATAATAATATGTCTCTTAAGAAAACACTTTCATTACATTATAATTTCTGATCTCAGTAACTATGATTTGGCAAATTTATTTTTCACTATATAAGTGGCAAAATGCAGTTAAGTGGTATCAAGTATAAGTGAAAAATTACGTTTTTCCTTCACTAAATCCTTTAAGGAAAAACTTTAGGACTTTGCATTCTTTTAATGGCTTTTATAATTTAAAACCCCTGCTTATATTGCTTTACCTTTATGAGGGTGATTTAAAAGCTTTGCTGGTCATTTTTATACGTTGTCATTTTATGATCATCAGAAATACAAACTTGCAAACTTGTGTTCAGGTTTATATGTCAACATCCTTAAGGCCAGCAGATGTGCTGTGATCAATAATGCACAATTTATATACATTTTCCTGAAGTGTCCTTGGCTGGAAATGATGGTTGGCAGTATCCAAATTATGGCTGAATATGAATAATGGTGATCAACAAGAAAGGTGGCTTCAATATGGCCATTGTGGCAAGTTTTATTTCAGCAGGGGAAGTAAAGTAGGTATTGATTTCAATTAGGTTTTGGAAGCCCAAACATGATTTTCAATAGACTAGTGGATCCAGTTGGGAGTTCAATGGTACTCAAATGAACCTTGGTGTTCCTAGGATCATACAATTGCTAACAATCTTGCATTATGTTGCAGAAAGTTTGCTCCTTAAGTAAACTTAGGCCCAATAAAGTGTCTGAAATATATTGTTTGCATTTGCAGTTAGTAAACAAAATATACCAGACTTTTTTTTCTGATGCCTCATGATCTCAGTCAAGAATAGATGAATGTGATATATTAAATATCTTGAGGTGAGACTACTGTTTCATCTTAGGGCAATGGTTCCCAGCCCTGATTGGTATTAGAATCACCTAGAGAACATAAACAAAATAAAACAATGTCAAAAATCCACCAGACCAATTGAATCGTCTCTCTGGGGATGGGTTCTGGGCATTAACATTTAAAAAATATATATACAAGGTATTTGGGGGGAGGTGCAGAAGGGGAGGGAGAGAGAGAATCTTAAGTGTGCTCCGAGCTGGGCAGAGGAGGGATTTGATCTCACGACCCTGTGATCATGACCTGAACCAGAATCAAGAGTCAGATGCTTAACTGACTGCACCACCCAGACACCCTTATACAAGGTATTTTTAACGTGCATCTTGGTATTAGAACTTCTGCCCTATGTGAACTATCTCTGACAAATAATCCTGTTGAGGAAAACTTTAAAGTATTACAACTAGTTTGCAAACAAATTACCTTCTATTACAGTTTTATTTCAGCTAACATACAAGTGGTGTTTTTTTTAAAGATTTTATATATTTATTTGACAGACAGAGATCACAAGTAGGCAGAGAGGCAGGCAGAGAGAGAGCGGAGGAACCAGGCTCCCTGCTGAGCAGAGAGCCCGATGCGGGACTCGATCCCAGGACCCCGAGATCATGACCCGAGCTGAAGGCAGCGGCTTAACACACTGAGCCATCCAGGCGTCCCACAAGTGGTGTTTTTTAAAAAATTAATGTGTGTAAGATTAAAATGAGGATATAACTTAGGTTATCCCTGTGTGTCCAGAGCATTCACAAAAACAGGTGAACCTGATTATGGTCTCCTGGAAATATCTGAGTTAATTAATCCAGCGAAATGATAAGGATCTGTGTTCTTAGTGGGATTTTCCTTCTTTTGCTCCTTGGGAGGGTAGAGTGATTCCTGTTGGGCTCCTTGAGAGTTAAAAAAAACTCTCTTTCATGTGTCTAAAGAGTCAGGTCTGAATCTCAGTGCTGCTGCTTCTTGGTCCTGACCCAGTGCTGTGGTGTGTAGACACCTAGCATTGCTTGAGACAGGTTAGAAATGCAGAGTCTCAGGCCCCATCCAGCCCCACCGAATCTGACTTGTGCATTGTGACAGGGTCCCCTGGGGGTTCTGGGCACATCTAAAGCAAGTCAGTGGATTCTTTTGAGCCTTCCTTTCCATGTCTTTGCAGTGAAAGATCCTACTATCGCCTCTACTTCCCCATAGGGCATTTGGACCAAATGGATGATATGTAAGTATTTTTCATAAAGTGTTTTTTATTGTGGTAAAATATGCATAACACAAAGCTGATCATTTTAAGCATTTCTAAGTGTATAGTGGCATTAAGAACATTCATATTGTTATGTAACGATCACCACCATCCATCTCTAGAATGCTTCATCTCCCAAACTGAAACTCTGTGTCCTTTAGACAGTAACTCCCTGTTCTCTCCTACCCCGGCCCCTGGCAACCACCATCTTATTTTCTGTCTCTATGAGTTTGACTACTTTAGGTACCTCACATGAGTAGAATCGTACAATATTTATCCTTTTGTGACTGACTTCTGCCAGTTAGCATGATGTTCTCAACGTTCATCTAGGTTGTAACAGGTTAAGAATTTCACTCCTTTCTAGGGCTCAGCATTATTCCATTGTATGGATATGCCACATTTTGCTTGTTCGTTTTTGTTTGTTTGTTTGTTTGTTTGTTTTTGCATTCAACTTTGCATTCTATCTTTGGCTATTATGAATACTGCTGCTATGAACAAGGGTGTGCAAATTTCTTTTTAGGTCCCTGCTTTCAATTTTTGGGGGAATAGCCGGATCACATGGTAATTCTGTGTGTAATTTTTTTGGAGGGAGCTGCCATATTGTTTTCCACGGCAACTGCACAATCTTACCACCAACACTACCCAAGGATTTCAATTTCTCCACAGTTAAACACATGATTTACTAGTCTTTCTTTCTTTCTTTCTTTTAATACACTAGCATCCTAACGAGTGTGAAGTGTTACCTCATTATGGGCTTGACTTGCATCGACCCATTGTTAGTGATGGTGAGTAGCTTTTTACAGTACTTATTAGCTATAGACTATTTTATACCACGTACACTGTTGCCATTTTGAGATTATTCTACTGAATTTTGAACATACCGACTACTTTGTTCAAGAAATGCTACAGAATTCCGTTATCTATTTTTAGGATTAAATTAGCCACATTTTCTTCTGGAGACTGAGTGAGCTGTAAACACCATCTGAGAATTGAATCATGCAGTCTGAAATACCTTCATGTTTGGCTTAAATTCCTTCCTCCATAAAGTGGAGGAAATAATCCTACCTTGTAGAGTTGTTTTGAGAATTAAGTGAAGTAATAGATATAAAATGCTTAGTGAGTAAACAAGAGGCATTATTTGCTGTTCTTATACATAGTAGACAGACCGTTGCACCTGTGTTTGGAGAAGGGGAGGGACCCTCTTAGGGTTGGGGGATGTGGAGTATGCAAGGTGACAGTGGCAGAGGAAGGAGAAGGGAAGATAGGTCGAGGTCACTAAGTCAGCGATGAGTTGTGTGCAGCGTGTTTGGTGGATTTGTTCATAAGAGTGGGAAGCAGTGGGAGGTAAGATTGGGAGCGTGGGTGGGGACCAGGTGGCAGGAGTATGGAGAGTGAATCCACCAAAAAGTGTGGGATTTTGAAAGCAATGGGGAACCACTGAAGGTTCTGTGTTGGGAGGGACACGATCAAAGCCATCCTGTGTTTATTGTTCTTCCCAGGCAGGTATGACCCTCAAACCGTAATAGCAGCATGTAATAGCTGAGGCTTTGATCTTGACTAATACCATTGTTTGCCTTTTGGGGAGTACCCTGGATATTTACAAAGTGCCATGTAGTCAGTTTCATTAGTTAAGAGATAAGATTAATTAGATTTTTGAGGCAAGTGAAAGACTGGATTTGGCTTTGAAAATCACAGGCACTAAAGGAAGGGCTGAGGGAGGCTTAGGGACTGGTTCTCTCTGCAGATCTAAAGTGTGACTTCCTCAGTAACATTTTTGGTATGCAGAACAGCATACCAAGAGTTTCCCAAAAGGGATAAACCTGGCTTCAAGAAGATTACGATCTTATCCACCAAGAGTGGGAGTGCTGCATTAATATAGAATGGAGTATTTTCAAATATATACTGTCTAATATTTATGGCAAGGGCTAGGTTGGGAAGGAGGGTGATCGTCTGAGAGAGGCTGTCTTCTTTCCACTACATTTTGGTAGAACTGACAAAGAATGGCAAAGAAATTGTCCAACTTTCTTCTGTTTTTAATGAATATACTATAAGAATTACCAATGCATTTCTGGGACTTTAAGTATAACAACACATTAAACTTAAATGGGAGAGCAATAAATATGTAAGGTATTTACATTTCCAAAGTGAAAGGTTCTGTCTTAAGGAATGGCTATTCGTGGCTCTTAGTAAATAAAACCCTCGTTTGATTTTTAAATATATGTTTGAGGGGCATCTGGGTGCCTCAACCGCCTAAGCACCTGCCTTCAGCTGAGGATCGAGCCCCGTGTTAGGCTCCTTGCTCAGCAGGGAGTCTGCTTCTCCCTCTCCCTCTGCTGCTACCCCTGCTTGTATGTGTGTGCTTTCTTTCTCTCTCTGTGTCAAATAGATAAATAAAAACTAAAAAAAAAGTTTGAGTTTATAAATTGTACTTTTCTTACCAAGAAACCTTGTTCAGTTTATGTTTTATATAATATGATTCCATAATTAAGGTATTAGAAATGGTTATATTCCCTAAATAAATGATTTTACTTGAAGTGACAATGGGATAATGAACAAATTTTGCTAACTTTTCTTCACTGCCATGGACAACTCTGGTCTTCAGTTTTATGGGCTAGCCCACAGTAATACGCATGCTAAAGGATGGCCACTGGAGTGATTAATTCAAGGATTATTTCTGCAAAAGGCACATTTTGAGCGTGAAACTTACACACTAGTGGAGATCACTCAGGGTTCAGTTAGTAAAACAGAAACCACGTTAGGTATTTCAAATAGGAAAGGATTCAACAGAAGGAATTTGATGCTTGTAAAAAGAAATTGAAAAGTCTGAGGTTGCAAATGAGGTCAGTCAGAGGAGGCACCTGCTAGCTTTCAGGTTGGCCACCGCAGTCTCATTATAAGAAGCTGCTGCTACCATCCATATCAAGAAAATTAGAGGAAACTGCTGCCATGGTCACAGCTGGTCAGAGCTGTCCTGCAGCACCCAGGCTGATAACTACAAAGGGAAAACTTATAAGTTGCTGGGAAACGTCACATTTGCTAAAGCCGGTGCTTCCAAATCTCGCCCGAGGCCATATAGATCATTGTCAGAATGGATTTCCTATCAAGAACCATGACAGCAATGGAGTCTGGGACATGTAATTAGCAGCCTCCCAGTCCTGGCATATACGGATGAATGTTGAAAGGGGTGAGGCTGAATGCTGGTTGCCAGAGAATAATTGCCCAAAGAAGTATGGAGTGTCATCTTATAAATGAGGAAACTGAGGCATGGATGTCAGTACATTACCCAAAGACTCAAAATTCTGGTTTCAGAACTAGAGGTTTTTAGCAATTATATTGGGACTTATCCATCACATGGCGTATAGCTCTTAAGCTTAATTTGCTTCCTTGGCTTTAATGCTCATCAGCTCACATTCCTTTAGGCTATATAATTCAAAACAGACTGTTACAAAACGATTATTTTGGCAACTTATTTGGTGGTATTTCCAAATTGGCTAACCTTTTCAACTCCTTCCAGAAAATGTGATCTGGGTAGCTCTTGCAATTGTGGTAAGCTCCCTAGATACAAAATCTTGGGTGATATTTTAGGGAGTAGGGTGAAGAATGATTTGTGTTACAACTCCTAAGTCCATGCTGAAAGTCAAATTATAGCACAGACAGTATCTATGAAATCTCTAAAACATGTCCAGTTTTCCTTATTGAGTTCCTTATTGACCTTGGCTTAGTATGAAGTTATAAGCAAAGGAACAAAATTGACATTTACTGATTATGAGCCCCCCCAAACACAAGCCCCAGTAGAAAGAATGTATATTCAGTATAATTCTTGTAATTCATTCACGAACAAACAATAATTACTATGTACCTTGCTGGATTCAGTCATTCATTCAACACATATTCATCATGCTATGGTCATTCTCCATTTTTCACCCACCCCTTCCTCCCCATGTTCACACAGATCCATTGTCCTCCCTTCTCTGTCCTGCTCTGTCCCCAGGAAGCTGACTCCTGCATGATCAGGGTGCCTGGGCTTGCTGGCTTCCATTTGGGTTTGGTTGATGGGAGGAACCAGCAGTCAACCCAAAGGCCCGAGAGGCAAGATGGGGCAGTGTTTCCTCTCTGTTTCCTTTCCACATGCACCTCATTTCTGACCATGGACATGTGCTTCCAGGAGTACAGATTCTGTTGGGTGGCCTGATGCCCTACAGTTCCCACCGCCACGGGGGGACACCAGGGACACTGTTTTCTCTCCTGTCCCTTCAGCCCTAGCATGACAATGGCTTCCCACTTTTGCCAGTCCCTGGGTGTCTCATAATCCCTTGTTTATTCCAGTAATCGTGCCCTCACTTCTGTGAAGAGTCCCTTCATTAAATTGCCTTTATTTAAACCATCTAGGTTATCAGCTGCTGACTCTCCTATAAGACCACCAGAATCACCTGCTGATCAAACAAGCCGAGTGAGAGGTTAGTAATATCTCAGGAGAATATTCATAGAGTTCCGGGGCTGAGTTTAGTGGTTTAGGGTGGGTCTTTAAATTCTGGAATCCATTTAGAATTGGGCGCAGTGTGTGTTAAGATTGCTTAGCGTCAGTGGATACGGCAGACAGAAGAGTTTCAAAGTGAGACTCAATGAATACATGATTATTTGAGAGGCTAGCAGATTTGCCCCGTCGAGGGGACCATTGTCCTGAGAGGTGGGCTGTTTGCCCAGATAAATGACCTAATGTTCTAAGAAGACAACTGGCCAAGCAATCTTCATTCAGATTAATGAGTATTATTGGAAGATCTTGTTGGTTTAAGACCTTATTTTTGTGGGCATAACTTCCCCAAACGAACGATAGAGTCATATTGATAGAAGAGCCGCTGGGCTGCAGGCATCTGCCCAGTCACGCAGCGCCCACTGCGGTCATCCTGCGGCCCAAGCTGGAGGGCAGACCCTTGCCTTCCGGGGGGCACCCTCAGTCCAGGTCTCCTCCACCGCTTGAGTTCTGATTGTGCACCAGGTTTCTGGGGGCGCTCGTTTCAACCCGTACAGAGGCCAGATGTTCTCATTCTTATTGCTGGGGGATCCTCTCGTAGCTCATTGAATGAGACAGTGGCCTCAGAGCAGCCGTAAGGTTTCCGGAGATCACACATACGAGCGCAGCAACACAGACAAATACGAAAAGAACAATTATTTTCGGAGTTCATAGTATACTTCTGTGCTAGGAGCCAAGAGTGCCCGAATTAAATCAGGAGAACAGACCAACTCTTGTCTGAAGAGTCCTCAGAGCCAGGTATGGAGGTATTAGCCAAATCACCTCATTTTAAATTTTTGTTTTATTTTGTTTTGTTGGCTTTCTGGATCTTTTTTTTTCTTTTTTTTCTTTTTCTTTAAATAAAAGCAGAGATCCCAGAGGGCTCTGTAGGGATGTAAGGACAACATTCTTTCATTAATAGAGACCCTATTCCCCTTCGAGAGGCCAAGAGCATATCTAAAGTAGCTCTACTTGGCGATGATGGGAGACAAGTTGTTTGGAGTGAAACGTTTTGCTGGCTTAAGTGGGAAACAGAAGGGGCTGCTCATGGTTGTGTGTTTACCTTAAACTCATCTTGTTAAGTCATTTATCACAATGTTCTCTGATTTTCCCATTTTTAAAATGAGAGAGGTTGGGTGTTTTTTATTTTTATTTTTTTAGTGTTTTTCAAGCTGGGTTGGGACCCATTCATGTGTAGTGAAATCAATAAGGTACGTTACAACCAATTAAAAAAAAGAAATAGATTAAAACATAAATACCTCATGGTTTCACATAGTAAGGGTAAGTATTCTCTTGTGAGAGTACGTATGGCAGGCCAGGAGAAACAGGTTTACAAAACACTGGATTAAATCATCTTTCACAGCCATCCCTGTGATTCTCAAATTCCCATAATGAACGTGCTTCACGTGCTCATCGCATAGTGTAAACTTCTACATGTTTCTGAACAACGCTTTGCGTGTTATGTGGAAAAGATAAACAGGCCTGGGTTTTGGAAGGTCCAGGTTGTGAGGGATTGAAATGCCTTGCCTCAGCAGATGGACCTTTCTAGATCATCACTGGAGATCTTCTATTTTTAAATATTTGGTGTGGTTAAAACCAACCATTATGAACACGAGCAATTTGATTTTTAAAAAATTTCCAAGTTTTAAACGTTTACTTTCTTTTGAATTCTCTTCAGTTGTTGTTCATGTGTGTTTACACATCTTACCTGGTTGTTAAAAAGAACGTGTATTTATGTTCAGGGTCACAACACTTTGTTTTTCTAAGATTTTATTGGTTTATTTGAAAGAGAGAGAGAGTATGTGGGCAGGAGAAAAGGGAGGAGAGGTCAAAGGGTGAGAGAGAAGCAGACTGCCCCCCTCCCCAGCACAGAGCGGGATGAGGGACTCGATCGAAGCACGTGAGCCGAAAGCAGCTTCTTAACCCACTGAGCCACCCAGGTGCCCCCTTCATGGCACTTTCTTAGAAAGATTGCTACTTAGTGAAAACAGACCCAGGTTAGAGCTGTTATGACTAGAGAGCATTCAGTTGTGTTCATATGTAAACAGCGTGATTTCAAACCACACAATGGTCTCTACCATCAGAAGTTTTGCGCTGACCATCTCTGACAAATAGTTGGGTGTTTTCCTTGATCAAACACTGTGCTGATTTTAAAAGCTGGTAATTTCTGATGCTGGCTGAGTCAAGTGTTTAGAAGGACAGAGATCCTCCGTCCCGCCGCTAGAACTGTTAAAGCGTCCTTATCAGTAAAGCTGAGTATCAAGCTGGAACGCTGGCTGGGTTAGGGCAGGGAGGAATGCTCAGAGGTGAGCTGTGGCCAGCACAGCTGGTTCTGGAAGGAAGAAAACCCTAGAAGCACAAGGGTCAGAGCCGGAATTATCTTGAGTATCTCCTCATTGAACCCAATCCCCATTTTCCATGTAGGAAACAGGCTCAGATGGTGACTTTCCTTGTTTATATAATGCAGATAACGAAAGTTGGATCTTCTGACAACACCATCACTGACGCTGCTTCCGAAGTTTCTGGAGAGGATGATCCTGCAGACACCAGAAATGCACAAGACACAACAGAATACAAAACATATGCAATCCAGAAAAGCACAAGTCAGGGAGTGGGGCATTTTCATGGTCAAAGTGGCAGAAGAGGTTGGGACTATAGAGATCCCTCAACCCAGAAAGTGTAAGGAAACCACTTGCAAGTTCAGCGCTTAGGCAAAGTTTGGGGACTGGATGTTCCCCCTGTGCTGACAGGAGCTGGGGTCAAGGCATGAATGGCCACAAATCTTGCTGAGAGGCCAAGGAAGGAAAGGTGAATCTTTCTGTTACATGGTTCTGACAGAGACAAAAACAAAGACATTTCCCAGTGGGAAGCAGGGAGCAAATTATCATATGGGGTTGCTAGATAAAATATGGGACACCCATTAAGTTTGAATTTCAGATAGACCACAGATAATTTTTTAGTGTAAGTATGTCTTGTGCAATATTGTCCAGTATTATATAGTACATATATATAAGCAAATAACAATTCTTTGTGGTTTGTCTGAAATTCAAATGTAAGTGGTCATCTCGTGTTTTTATTTCCTAAATCTCGCAACTCTACTCTCCCAGCTAGACTAGTAAGAAACATAATTATTCTCAAGGGTGCTAGATGTTCAGACTTGGGGGTTTTGGAGCCACGTAGCTCTCTCCGGCACTGGGACAGCCTACATATTTGCACACAAGAAACGTACAAACCATTGCCAGAGCTTCATCTTCCCTTCCTCATAAATAGGTTGTAGTTTTACGAAGGACTCCGTTATTAACATGATCTTGACGCTGAGTTCTCAGACTTCTCAACCATCTCTGTAAGTTTCCAGAGGCGTGCAAGTTCACTAACCGGTTCCAGAGCCAGTGCATGGGTGGGGGGAAATAGTTCCCAGTGTGGAAAGGCCAGGGGATGATGAAAGCCTTGCAGGACAAGCACGTCCTGCCTCCAGCAAGGAGCAGCGGCTGTCCCAGCTCTAGACTCAAAACTGGCGGACAGTTTGTGGGCACTCTGCTCCATTGATGTAAAAACACGCATTTGTAAAGGCTATTTCTATGCTCTATTAAGTTATGTCTAATTATTTTAAGGAAAACTGATATGGAAAAATCTGAACTTGGAAAGGAAGCCCAGGAGTTGCTACCCCTATAGGAAATGTAGCAGCAGAATGTCTCTTGCAGAATTGTTAGTGGTGGTAGGAAAAAAAAAAAAAGACAAGGGAAAAGCAAAATGTCCATCGAAGGGACATGGTTGAGCAAATCATGATGTATTTACATGCGAGATATTTGTTAACTCTGGCTCTTATCAAACATAATTAGCTAGCACCATAAGCACTTAAATGGGGGGGTTACTGTGCTGTATAATTCAGTGGGAAAGAAGAAAGGATAATATATACAATAGACTTCGTTTTAATAAGAAGGTTGGGGCACCTGGGTGGCTCAGCAGGTTAAGCCTCTCCCTTTGGCTCAGGTCATGATCTCAGGGTCCAGGGATCGAGCTCCACATCGGGCTCTCTGCTCGGCAGAGAGCCTGCTTCTCCCTCTCTTTCTCTGCTTGCCTCTCTGCCTACTTGTGATCTCTCTCCCAAATAAATAAATAAAATCTTAAAAAAAAATAAGAAGGGTGAAAACAAGAAGTAAAATTCTGCCACGCTTCAGTAAGCGTAGGTGTGTATTTGTGTATATTTTTATGAGCGGAGCATGGGAAGATCCACATTGGATGGTCAGTATCTGTTATCTGGGGTGAAGTGGGAGTTGGCGGAGAGATTTTTTGCCTTCTGCTTGTAAGCCTCTGGATTCTCTGACTTATTGCAACAAGTGTGTATTACTTATGAAACTAAGGAAAAATTAATGTCAAATAAAACATAAAACATTACATGATATGTAGATAAAAAAGGCTTCACCCAAGGGCTTCTTTAAATAGTAGACTCCCTACAGAACTCCTTCTTCTCCAATTCAATGAACGTATTTAAAATGTATTTCAATTCACAAAATTTTAGCTGACAATTTTTCAAGGAATGGAACTTGCACTATGGTATATTCATGCTGTTTATCCATGGGAGCTAACCAGAAGAAGAGTTTGGAAAATGCTAGGTATCGTGAGAAAATGGAGATGAGGTAATGGTAATAAACAGCTTTATCAGGATCACAAAGCTGGGACTCAGTTACCTGTGAAGTTACAGAACACACACGCTCTGTGTATCTTTCTTGCAATGAAAAAGCAGTACATGTTTGTATATATTTGTAAAGTCTTACTTTTTAAAAAAAAGATGTTATTTATTTATTTGACAGAGAGAGAGAGGGAACACAAGCAGGGGGTGTGGGAGAGGGAGAAGCAAGCTTCCTGTTGAGCAGGGAGCCCAATGTGGGGCTCCATCCCACGACCCTGGGATCATGACCTGAACCAAAAGCAGAGGCTTAATGACTGAGCGACCCAGGTGCCCCAAAGTCTTACTTTTAAAGATGTGTCCATTCTCTGCTTGTATCATTCAACTAGTATCTGAAGGCCTGATTTTTGAGGTCCCCATTCTCAATGCTGAGCAGTGTTCTAATCTGACATTTTATAGAGTTACCATCACCAAGTCTGTATTCTAGAGAGTTTTTTGTATTTAGATCCAAGAACAGAAAAGTATTAGGTGCTTTTTTAGATCTCTGTATATTTTATATATTTATATTAAAAAGGTATGTATATATTTCCTTTGTTTTCTACAACAACCACACATTTTCTTTTTTTTTGGAATGGGGTATGTAAATAAAAATAAATATGAAGTGTGTAATGATGTGTTTTTTGTTTTGTTTTGTTTTTTGTAATGATGTTGTTTATGGGGAGAGGGCAGGTGTCAAATATGGTTGATAGGTAAATAGAATGAGAGTCAATCACCTTTGTATTTCCCTCAATTTCCAGCTGAATGGAAGTACTGAATTGGTTTCCATCTACAGGTGGAGGTAAGTGGGGAGGAGAAGGCTTTTTGCTTTGAACTCACGCTAGATCACTAAATTTGTCAGGCATCTGTCCTGTCCATAAAATTTTAAGAAGAGGATACCAAATATCCATACCAAAAGCAAAAATCATTGCAAAGACGATGAGATAAAATGCATGAATTATTCTGAGGCCCTTGGAACTGGTGGGATCAGTCCATGGAATACCATTGTTAATTTGCTGCCTTGTTGGGCCCAAACCAAATAGAAACAAAAGAAAGCCCTCACAGGTATGTATTTAACAATATTCTACTTTGTAAATAGATTAGTATAATAAAGTAATAAAGTATAATAAAGTAAAGATATTTTTCAGTTATGTGAGATTTATTGTTAAGACACATAAAGACTCTGGGCTGCCCCCAGATAAAATGTTAACAGCTCCAGGAACGAACTCATGGCATTGTAGCCCTTTGAACAGTGCGAGCATCCCAAGTCTTGGTTTCCTCTAACGCGTCGTCAAGGGACTTGACCCAACCTGTTCTGAATGCCAGAATGGTGCCTGTTCTTCTAACCTGAGAGCATTTCTGCAGTCTCCTGGAGCTCCTGCCACTGGACCACTTCTGATCCATGGGAATTCTCGACATTTTGAAGCCACGGGGGGAAAACTATTCTTTGGACTGGAAATATTGGAGGAGATTGAAATGTATGCAAGTTTTTAAACGTGCTTTCCACATCTGAAACCGTTTTATGGACACAAGAGGATAATACTGGAATGTACATAATTTGGTTTCCTCATAAAGTTTGGTATTTTTGAAAATGTTTTTTTGTGAGAAACGTGAGCTTCTCTTTTAATCACAAAGTCCAAGAAAACGTTCGATTTACTTAATGATTCCATGTTTGCAAAAAAAAAAAATCATCTCAGGGCTTCTTTCCTCTGTGAGAAGAGAAAGTTCCAGCAAGGCCAGTCATCCTTCAGGAGAAGGTATGCCTCGGGTTGTGGTGTCCCTGTGAAACAAGATCCACCTTCCTGTGGCGATACCTGCTCCGTAACTCTAGTCACTGTTCCCTATTCTGCCCTGTACCCTTTAGGCTCGAAGGGTTTGGTGGTAAATCCATGGTCAAAACCACCTTACTATTAGTCCAACAGCGTGCACCACACACATGAAGTCCAGAAGAAAGAACAAAACAGCTCTGTACATCCCTTCACGTGGATTACGGCCCATAAGCATCTATCAGGTAGAGATTTGAGAGGGACTGCTTTGCTCTGTTCGGTTCACGTGAGCTCCTCCGTGGCTCTGGTGCAGAGCTGCCACGTATCATAAAGGACGCTGAGTTACACTTGGACTTCACAGAAATGAATGCAGGCAATATTTGGGACATAGATTAATTTGGTATTATGTGCATGCATTGTTTATCTGAAATTCAAATGTCCGTGAGTACTTTGTATTTTATTTGCAAAATCTGGCAACCCTAGTCTGGAGCCTCCATTCTGGGCTTTTGCAGCCACTCTGCATTGCTTCAGTCACTTACCCACACACTCACTCATTCAAGAAACCCTTTTGGAGCATTTACTCTGTGTCAGGCTCTGTGCTAGGCCCCATAGAGGCAGAGGTTCCCGTGGAAGCCCCATAGAGGCACTGTTCTTGCATTTTTCTAGAACTTTCGGTCTTGTTGGAAAAACAGACAAAAAAAGTATTCAAAAAAAAAAGAAAGAAAGAAAGAAAAAAAAAGAGGAAGGAAAGAAGGAAAGAAAGAAAGAAAGAAAAAGAAATACAGACCCAGCACGGTAACTTCAGGGGGTGATGATGGCACAAATATTGAAGAAGAGAGAGGCTGGTGGTCAGAGAAGGACCTCTGGGAGCATGGACTGAGCTGAGGCTTGAAGGATGAGGAAGAGAGAGCCACGGGCAGGTGCTGAAGGGAGAGTGTTCCAGGCAGGGGCGGGGTGGGGGATGAGCAAGCGGGAAGGTTTTGAGGCAGGAATGGGTCTGGGTGTGCGAAGAACAGAAAGACAGCCAGTGTGGCTGGATGGGCAAGCGGGGGAGCACGTGGTAACAGATAAGGTCAGGGAGGAACTCGGGGTCATTGCTGGAGCTGGGAAGATCTGATTTATGGTTTTAATTTTTATTCATTTTCTTTAATTTTTATAGAGGGAGGGGTAGGAGAGGGGCAAAGGAAGAGGGAGAATCTTAAGCAGGTTCCACACCTACTGCGGAGCCTGGCATGGAGCTCAGTCTCACAACCCTGAAATCATGACCTGAGCCAAAATCAAGTTGGAGCTTAATCGACTGAGCCACCCAGGGGCCCCTGACTTGCAGTTTCAAAAGATCACTCTGGCTGCTCCAGGGAGAACGTATTTTAAGAAGTAAAGAATAGAGGCTCAGAGGCCATGTAGGAGGCTGTGCCCCTCCTGGACCGCGGTGCTGCAAGGAACACGGGGTGGAGGAGGGGGCGGATGGACCCGGAACTTGGTTGGAGATCCTTGCTGGAGGACTTGCTGAAGGGCCCTGTTGCGGGTGAGGCACACAGAGAATCCAGACGATACCCTTCAACTTCTCAAAGATGCTGTGCCCTTGCCCTTCTCAACCTTCCTGAGCCTGCTCTTTGCTGGAGTGGAGGCCAGGTTTTCAGGGAGTTCCAGACCTGCCTTTTGCGGCTGTTTGGGGCTGCGGTGGCCTGGGGAAGGGAGGGGGGTCTGGGATTCTAAGGGCAGGGAAGGAGTGGGGGCAAGGGGTCCTCTCCCACAGCCTAGCTGCTTCTTGGCTCATCTTTTAGATGTTATTCTAAATATATTGGGTCTTCCTTTCCTTCCACTATTCTAACGTCAATCTATCATGCCAGGCTCCAGGAATGGACAAAAGCTGCAAACTTGTCCCATTTTGTAATTGTCCAAAGAACAGTTACATTTGAAATAAAAATTTCAGACAAGAATGAGAAAAGGGTCAGGGTGCCTGGGTGGCTCAGTGGGTAAAGTCTCTGCCTTCAGCTGGGGTCATGATCTCAGGGTCCTGGGATGGAGCCCCACGTTGGGCTCTCTGCTCAGCGGGGAGTCTGCTCCCCGCCCCGCCCGCCTGCCTGCTGCTCTGCCTTCTTGTGATCTCTCTCTCTCTGTGTCAAATACATAAATAAAATCTTAAAAAAAAAGAAAAAAAGAATGAGAAAATGGTCAGTGGATTGCCCTTGTCCCTTGAATCTTATGTTTGTGTTAGTTCTGTTCTGATTCATGATTCTAACCCAGATGTTTCTTTGCATTGCCAAGGTTAGGAGGAAGAGTAAAGGTAAAAAGGGTAACTAAATCTGCTCAAGGAATAATGTATGTTGGAGGGAAGGAAGCAGGGAAGAAAGGAGGAAGAAAGAGAGGAGAGAAGAGAGGGAGAAAGAGAGAGAGTAACAGCAAGTTTCCCCAGAATAACACATGAACAAGAAGCTGCAGCTTTATTTTTTTAATCTAATGGTCACCAAACCCCACCAGCACAGACATAAAGCAGAAGTCATCTGAGAGCCAGTACTGATTCATATCTGGGAGAGAGGGAGGCCGTGACTTAGCGGGAAAGCAAAACAAAGCAAAACAAGAACAAAAACAAAATCGTCCTAACTTGGGTTTGATCTTGACTCCAGCAGCTGGTGCTGGGAGCCCCCGGGGGGCAGGGCTGCCTATGGCTCCCGTCCCCACAGCCCTGTGTTTCCTGGAGGATGGGCCACGGCCAGCATTCAGTGTGTGTAGAAGGGAGAAGGGAGGTGCCAAGAAGACCTCTCTGGGCCCCATTACCTCATGATTCGGGGAAGGGGTTGAACTGAATGAGCTCAAAGGTCCCTTTCAGCTTCAACGCTACGAGGTTCCCACACCTCTTCTGTTTTCTCGCCACTGCTTCACGCTCACAAATTTCTCTGCAACCAACCCTGTTTAAAAAACTTTCTTTCTTTTCCTTGCCTCTCTTCTGAGCCTTGGGCATTGAGCAGGGTTCCCAGCAGTTTCTCTCTTCTGCCGTTGGCTGTTTATTATATCTAGACCTTGAGGAGGACAGATAAAGAGATGGATTGGTGGGTCAGAGCCATGTACACTAAAATCTTCATATTACTGTAGAGTTAAGTGCCAGAGAAAAAAATCTGGGAAATTCAGATTTTAAATACTGGTTTCCAAAATGCAGCAACTGTGATGATCGCATCAAGCCCCCTTCTTGAAGCCCCAGAAAGCGAATTCTAGAGACACTAACTACCAAGTTCTGCAAGGTTTGGAGCCCGGCAGCTGGCCAGAAAAATGGCTTCCTCCCCACCCTATACTCAAGGTAACTGCCTGTGAGTTAATACAGAAACAAATCAATTTTGTATTGCCTGACCTGGGCCTACTCCTTAGATACATATTGAAGAAAAAAAAGAAAAAAGGAAAAGAAAAAAAAAGTGGAGTCTTACTCAGAAAAGGTGTTATCAAAACCATTTTAGTTAGCCACTGAGGATTTTTTTTTTCATCATCTTTTCACAATAGATGATGGTACATTGAAATGGATCACAAAAGAATTATCCAAATAATTGCCTGATTTTCTCCTTATGTTTCAGAGAAAAACTTGGATGTAAGTGAAGAAGGATAGCTTACCCAGAGATCAGCCTCTGACACTGTTGTCTCTAGATGAATGCTTTTGTCAGCAAGTAATAGGAAACCCATTTAAATTTGACAGTAACAACATATTATTTATTTAACGTAATACCCATGATTTTAACATAAAAATTCTGTGGATTCAGAGGCTCTGTTGTGTCATCAAGGACACAATTTTTCTCTCTCTTTCTATTCTGATGCATTTTCTTAAGTCAGCTCTTCTTAAGGTCCCAAAATGGCTGCTTTTATCCAGGCAGGACACTGTGACGTCAGCAACCATGGCAGAAAAAGGAATTTCTCTTGTTTTCTGTATGTTCCGTCTGAAGAGAGAGGAAAACCTTCTAGAAGCCTTACCATCAACCTGCCTCCATTTTCACTGGCCGTAATGGCATTACATGCTCATACCAACCTATATCCTATATCCTTCACCTGGTATGGGAATAAGACAACCGTGATTGGCTTGAACATACACTGTCTCCTAGAAATACAATGTGAGTCATATTTATTTTTTTAAACTTTCTAGTAATCACATTAACAACAATAAGAAGACATAGGTGATATTAATTTTAATAGTATATTTTACTGACCCCAAATATATATAAAATACTATTTCAACATATATCCAACAAATGATTAATGTTATATTTTACATTAAAAAAAATACCAAATCATGGGGAGCCTGGGTGGCGCAGTGGGTTAAAGCCTCTGTCTTGGGCTCAGGTCATGATCCCAGGGTCCTGGGATCAAGCCCTGCATCGGGCTCTCTGCTCAGCGGGGAGCCTGCTTCCTCCTCTCTCGCTGCCTACTTGTGATCTGTCTGTCAAATAAATAAATAAAATCTTTTAAAAAATAAAAAAATACTTAGTCTTTCAAATCTAATGTATATTTACATTAACAGAACATCCCACTTTGGATTAGTCACACTCTGAGTGAGCAAGAGCCACATGTGTCCAGTGGTACTTTCTCGGACAGTGTGGGTCTAGATCTAACAGGATTTGGCTGTGTACTGGAAAGGTGTACTGGAATTCATGGCCCCTCAGAGGAGGGAGAACAAAATTGGGGTTCTCCCAGAAAAGAAGAAAAGGTGAATGGCCACAGGGGTGGCAACTCTAACCTGTACCTCTTCTCATACTCCCTGGTTTGAGGAAATTACCACCACCTACTTAGTCAGCAAGAGAAATAGGGAATCATTCTGGACTCCTTTCTGTTCTTCATTTCTCGCACATAACCAGTCCTAAATGTCTCTCAAAGTGTCTTCTCCTCCTTATCCCATCTGCCATGGCTATGATTCAGAACTTTCTATCACAATCCCATCTGAATCTGATCACGTCACTGACTTCTGTAAGGCTCCTCAGAGCTCCCCAAATTTTCAGGACACAATTCATATCCTTTAGCACAGCACGTAACATTACACTTGGCTTTGTGCCCACGGGCACTCTCCAGTCTGGCCATGAGGAGCTGTGCTTGGAATATCTTTGCTCTTTTATGCCTTCTTCATTCACTCTTCTGTATTAGTCCTTGTCTTTAGGTTACCCTCTTTTTCTTTTTCCTTTCCCTCTTCCATGTTCTTCTTCTAGCAAGCCTTCCTTACCCTTCTTTCCAGGTAGGATCAAGCACCATAGAGCTATGTGCATCCTCTGCTCTAGCACATGTCAAACTGAATTGTGCTTGCTGTACCGTCTCCATAAGATGGTGGGCTTCCTGAGGTTAGGGGATGTGCTTTGATCACTCTAACCCCACTGCATAGCACATATGGCTCGCTTGTCACAATACCTGCTGAAGTAGAGGCTACATGTCTATTGGATGGCTGGCTGGCTGGCTGGATGAATGGATGGATGGATGGGTGGATGGATGGATGGGTGGATGGATGGATGGATGGATGGATGAATGGGTAGATGGATGGGTGGATGGATGGGTGGGTGGATGGATGGATGGGTGGATGGATGGATGGATGGGTGGATGGGTGGATGGGTGGATGGATGGATGGATGGATGGATGGATGGGTGGATGGGTGGATGGATGGGTGGATGGGTGGATGGGTGGATGGATGGATGGATGGATGGATGGATGGATGAATTCTGTTCTCCTATCTAGTCTTTTTCCATCTATGATTGGAAAGCAGCCCTTCCCACCTTCCTGCCTTTGAAAACTGTTATTTTCCTATGGCTGTCATAACAGTACCATGAACTGAGTGGCTTAAAGAACAGGAATTTTTTGTTTTTCAGTTCTGCTGGATAGAAGGTAGGGTTGGTTGGTTCATTTTGAGGATTGTGAAGGATAATCTGTTCCAGGTCACTCTCCTAGCTTCTGGCACTCAGGCATTCCTTTGCTTGTAGATGGCAGCCTTCTCACTGTGGCTTCCACCTGTAGATATCTGTGTTTCCACTCTTTATGAGGACACCAGTCAAATTGGATTGGAGCCCATTCCAGTGACCTTATTTTAACTTGGTAATCTGCAAAGACCCTATTTTTTAAAAAAATATTTTATTTATTTATTTGAGAGAGAGAGATTGAGAAAGAGCATGAGAGGGGAGAAGGTCAGAAGAGAAGCAGACTCCCCATGGAGCTGGGACTTGATGCAGGACTTGATCCTAGGACTGAATCAGAAGGCAGTCGCTTAACCAGCCCAGCCACCCAGGTGCCCAAAGACCCTCTTTTCAAGTAAGGTATCATTCGCAGGAGTTAGGGTTTCAAAATCTTTTGTGGGAGACAATTTAACCTATGTCAAGACTCATAGTTGAAGTCAGGTGTATTTATTTTCTACTGCTGGGTGACAAATCACCACGAATGTAGCAACTTAAAGCAACACACACTTAATATCTCATTTCCATAGGTCAGGAGTCCAGGCACAGCTTAGCTGGAACCCCTGCTCATTCTTACAAGGCCCCAGTCAAGGTGTTAACCAGAATGTGTTCCCATTTGGAGGCTTGGAGAGGGTCTGCTTCAAGCTCATTCAGTTTGTCCTGGTCCTACCCTTGTCCTACAGGACAGAGTGCCCTGGAGTCTGCCTGTCATTCCCTGCCCCATGGTCCTCTCTGTAGGCAGTTTACAGAGGGGGTGTTTTCTTCGTCATGTCTTGTAGGGGAGAGTCTCTCTCTGTGGCTCCAGATGGAGTCACTCCCTTTTTATGCTTTCTCTCTCTCCTTCTTTCTCCAGTTATGGGAGCAGCATATTCTACTGCCATATTCTAGTGATCATAAGCAAGTCACAGGAGATTATATGGGAGGTGACCCCTGGTCATAGTGGGTGTGTATCTTTTTGGGTCTCCCAACTTGCCCATAGCAGCTTTGTTCTGCTGCCATCTCACAGATTCAACAAAATCTGCTAAGGATTGTGGGGAGGAAGAAGGAAAGGGGGTCATGCTCAAGAGATCCCAGTGGCGGGGCGCCAGGTGGCTCAGTGGGTTAAGCCTCTGCCTTCGGCTCAGGTCATGATCGCAGGGTCCTGGGATCGAGCCCTGCATCGGGCTCTCTGCTCTGCAGGGAGCCTGCTTCCTCCTCTCTCTCTGCCTGCCTCTCTGCCTACTTGTGATCTCTATCAGATAAATAAAGAAAAAATCTTAAAAAAAAAAAAAAAAAGAGATCCCGGTGGCCTCAATAGAGCATAATTTTAAAAATTAGGCACAAATTAAATTGATTTTCATCTAATAGTAAATCAAATTAAAGATTTAAGTTAAATGACTATTGAGTAAGTAGTAATTACGTTAATATTATTAACTGAATATTGACTTAATATTAATTATTGAATCAGTGGAGTATTTATATGTAACATTTAAATAACATTTATGAAAAAGCAATATTTAATATTGAAATAGTCATACAGTCATCATCATCATCATAGCTGATAGCAATTGAATTGGCTGACCACGTGCCAAGCATCATTCCAATGCAGTGTAGAAAATGGTATTTCATTTCATCCCTACCACTGACCTATGCAATGGAAACTATTACTATTCCCATTTTACAGATGATGATACTTAACATACAGAGGAGCCCGTGAAAATGTCCTGAAGTCACACTGAAGGTAGAGCTAAGAAATGAGTTTCAAATTTCTGAACCCCACAAGATTGTTTGATGGCAGAACCCACATACTTAACTGTTGAGCTTGACTGGCTTCCTTGGAAGCATGCTTCTTCAAGGATTAATGTGGACTTGCTAGCATTTCTCCGTGATTCTCTTTTCCAGTCTTTCCTTAGGCGTGATCTATTTTTCATGAGTGATTAACCCATTCAAATTACAGAAAAAGGTATAAACAATTTACAAGGCAAAAGGGATTCATTTGTAATTAGGTATTTCTTAGCTGGTATTGCTGACATTCAGATGGTTCTCTACAGTGGGACATTTTTTTAAGAGATTTACTTATTTGAGAGAGAGAGAGAGAAAGAGACAGAAGATAACTAGTCCCAGGGTTTCTGATTCAGCAGGTCTGAGATGGGAACCGAGGTTCTGGATTTCTATAACACTGAATGATAGCTCCAAATGATATGGAAGAACATAAAAGAGATGGTTATATCAATAAAGACAAATCCTGTTTAGTGTATGTTCTTTTAGTCCTTGATATACTCATGGGGCAGACACTGGGTTACATGTAAGGCAGCAACAGTGCCCAATTGAGAAACCAAATTGCACGGGTCACCTTGCAGCTGGTCTTGTCACTGCAGTCATGTGACACACTTTGGGCCAATGAAATATGAAGCAGAAGTGTTCGTGAGTATAGCCTTTTGGAAATACTATCATCTTCCTGGCTAGGGGGAAAAAAAAAGATTCAACTTGCCTTTGCTTTTTGTACATGGCTGTTCCCTCTTCATCCTGCCTGGAGCTTAGATGTAAGTCCTGGAAGGATGGTGGCCATCTTGTGACCACACATGGAGGATAGTGGTCTGGGAAGCTAGCAGGTGGTTGGTTTGTTGAGCAACTACACCAGTTCTGCACTGCCTACCTTTTTTAGTTGAAAACAAACAAACAAAAAATACTTTCCCTGTCAAGTTTTAGACACTTTCTACATTTGTTTTAGTATCTACATAGTATTCCATTTTTTGGATATCCTATAACTGAATTTTGTGAATCAATCCTTCATTGATGGACATTCAAGTTCTATTTTTTTTTTCTTTTTTGTACATATGAAAAAGAACACAACTCCTGAGGTTTGTTCTGGGAAAGGGAAGACTTGGCCATCTTCAGTGTTTCTGCTCACAAAGACTGAAGTATGCTTGTTTCCTGTCCCAGGATAATCAATGTAAGAACAGGAATATAGACCTGTAGTGTATGTCTGTTTTTTCTGGCTTGAATAAGGAAATTCCAATAATTGATTATAGAGTTCCCCAAATCTGTGTCATTTTAAGAAATACTGTATGTTTAGTCCCTTCTTATAGTTTGGCATAAAAAGAAGGTCAGAAGGTTTCTGGCCTCCCAGAAAAGTCCAGACTTCTCTCTCATAGGAGTAAATACTTGGACAAAAAGACACATATTTACTGCTAAAACTAATTTTCAGAGCTGGTTTAGTCTAAACCATACAGAAAGAAATCAAAATTTAAAAGTTTTCCAATGACATGATCTTATTCAAAATGAACCCAATTCTCTTTTTAACTCTTCTTAACTGAATGCAGTTTAACTTAACTGCATTCAGAGTTGACAACGCCCTCACAGGGTTGTCTAAAATAATGGTGGATATTGCTTTACATTTGTATTAATAGACGGATCATTTCAAAAATTTTTGTCCAAACAAAAGAAGCTGACTACAAAGGCAAATTGATCTCCTCTTTTTCTCAGATAAAAAAATTTGCCAGGCATTAAAAATGAAACGAAACTTCCTCAGTTTCAAGTAAAGCCCCACCACGTACCCTAATAAATAAACGTATAACCAGTTTCCCTTTTTGCTTTTGCTTCTCTAACTAAGTCTGGATCCCACTATTGAATAATCACAAAGACTTTATGGCACAAGATTCCAGAAGTTAGTGAGCCCTTAACTACAAGCAAGGAAAATTACTGAGCCTTTCAAATGAGAAAAAGCAATGATCAAACATCTTTTCAAAGGAATGTTAAAGATTCTGGGATTATGTGATGTTCTAGGAATGCGCATCCTTGTTTATCTTTGAGTGGACCTACAACTGCTTAAAACATTTACAGAAAGCTGACAGATATGCAAATAACCCTTGCCTATAAAGATACAAATAGTTTGTCTGCAGAACGTAATTGATTAACGCTCCATTGGTGGACCGTGTTTTACAAATGCATCTCAACATTTCTTCACTGTATTTTCTTTTGTGCTCTATTTGTAATCTATTTGTAAATTTGTAAAAATTTATAATTTGCTCACTCTTTTCTGCAGGTCAGCAACTGCTCCTCTCTCCGCTAAGCATCCTCCATCCAACTCCTGTTGTCTTTTCTGGAGCCTCTTTCTGCTTGCGGCCTAATAACTTGGTATTACCACTTGAGTCATTTGCTGAGACTTCAGGAAGGTGAGTGGATGGATGTGTATATTCTGTCTTCTGGAAAGTCCTCCACGCTTTCTTCATTTACATTTTCTGTGATAGGTTGGATCGAATCCCTTCAAAATTCCTGTGTTGAAGTCCTAACCCCCAGGACCTCAGAATGTGATCCTATTTGGAAACAGGGTCCTTGCAGATGAACTTAGGTAAGATGAAATCACAGTGGGCCCCACGTCCAATAAGACGGGTGTTCTGAAAAGGGGGAAATTTGGATGCTGACGCACACACGGCAAGAATGCCATGAGAAGACTGTAGTTATGCTATGAAAAGCCAAGAGACCCCCAGAAAAAAGGAGAAGGCCTGGAAGAGATCCTTCCCCAGCTCTTCCAGAAGGAACCCACCTTGCCCAAACCCGATTTGGTACTTCGAGCCTTCAGAACTGTGAGACAATACATTCCTGTTGTTGAAGCCCTTCATCTTGCGGTGGTTTGTGATGGCAACCCTGGGAAACCGAAACGCTTTCAAACTCTCCTTTTGATGTGTGTATTCTTGTAGGTCACCTCAAATCTTTTAGGGCAGAAGGTGGAAAATAAATAAATAAAAGTAAGATCGAGGCTTTGGTTACACCCAGCAGCGGTGTCCTGACTGCTGGTCGGTGTGCGGGGTTGGGCAGGGACTGTTTCGTCGCTCAGTGAGGATCCTGGAGCTTCGCTTATATTCAGTACGTTGTTAGTATAACTGAATGTATCTGGTATTCTTCACTTTCTTTCAAAATTTAATTTGGAGAATTTTTATAGCGTCTCTGATGGGACTTTTCCACCTAAATTTCTGAGTCTGCGTCAAGCAGGCTCTGGGCTCTATTCCTGCCTTGGGGGCAGGAAAACTCTAAACAAACATGAATCGGGTGTGGCTCCTTCTCTCAAAAGCCAATAAAAAAAAAAAAAAGCCAATAATCAGCACTGTCTTCTGGGTTTTATTAGGCGCCCCCCCACACACACCCCCACCCCCGCTCCGGTCCTGGTGAGAGGTTTTAAGGAAGCAACACACATCCAGGAGTGATCTCGCATCGCTGGGGTCCCGTTAACCCGCCTCTCTAAAGGAGAAAGTTGGCTACCCTTGGAGATGGAGGGTCACGCTCAAAATCCCTGCATGAAAGATGCTGCACGTTCATGATGTGGCCACTTGACATATCGGTCATTTCTTAATGGTATTTTAATTTCTTCTTGAAACCAGCTCTGTGCTTGGGATGCTTTCCCAGTCAGGTAATATGGGAAGGGCAGGCTCTTCAAGGCAAACTCCCCGGGAGCAGCCTTCTGAAGCCTTGGGACAGCAGTGGCCATCCTGTGCCCACTCCGCGGGTCTCGGCTCTGGACTGCAGCCCCTGGGCGTCTGGAGCTGAGGCTAGAGCTGGGAAGACCCGGGTGGGCACGAGTGTGTTTTGTGCCCAGCACACCCTCCATCCCTTGCTGTGCAGCTGGGGCCATTTGCATCAGCCTGTGCTATTTCTGACACTTCGTACTTGCTCAGAAAGAACCGTCTCATTTTCTGCCTGCAGCTGCCCACACGGATCTGGCTGCCGCCGGGGGTTTCCGGCGTGCCACCACGCTGCCACATCACCTCGGATCATTTTCCACGCATTCTCGGTGGTTCAGTCACCCCAGCTGAGTGGGGATTCATGTCAGCACAGTCATTCATTCAACCACTGCACAAGCAGTACCTACAGTGCGCCACACACACTGCTTGAAGCCCGGGGAATGCTAAGACAGATGAAGTGCAAATCCCCACCCCCCCCCGACCCTGAGCAGCTTGCAGACTACCAGGGAGCCTGGCAGGAGACTGATTGCGTGGATTCTCTGCCCTCGGTGTTAGACTCTACTCGCTCTTCTTTCTGTTTTCCAATGAGATCCTTTGCGGAAAGCTGCCACCCAGCAAGCTCGTCTTTCCATTCATTGTCAAACTTTACAACCGGACTGCACCTGGTCACTGAAGCTCCGCAGCGCGCCTTCTCGTCTACACACCCGCCCTTCCGGTAAGAGCCCGGGTCACACCTGCCCCTCCCCACTGAGGAGTCCACTGCCTTTCCTCGGGTTTCATTTATCTTTTGACCCAGTACAACACCTGTTGTCTGTACAACAACCCAGTACAACATCTGTCTCTGCAGATGGTGCCTGTTCTGTCCTGGAAGCCTCGGTTTCATCCTGACCTCCCTTCTTTCTCAACCAGAACCCAGTCAGTTCAAACATGGTCTCCCCCATCTCATGAGAGGTGTCATGGTTTCTCGTGCAGCATCTTTCATACTGATGCCTGGCAGTGTTATTTGAGTTGTATTGTGACTTGACTTTTCATGTAGATCACACATGGTCCTTGTTCTCAGAGCTAATAAGTAACCTCTTCCTGTTGAATTTGCTGGAACTGAGGTTAGAGTCCACCCCCACCCCCTTCTTTTCCGTTAGTTGGCTAGTGTGCCTGGCCTGGTCTGTGAGCCCTCAGATCCATTTCTTACCCTTCCCTGCTCAGCTCTATATTGCAGGAGACTGACCCCTGCAGGCTGAGTTTCCTAGGATCCTGTGTCAGCTGGTTTCTGGCCGAGTTTGGTCAATGGAAGGCACCAATGGGAACTGGATGGTGGGAGGAAGGGAGAAGCCATGATATTTCTCCTTGTCCTTCCTTGAATCCATACATGATCCCTGATGGCTTCCATGGCCTCTCCTTCGTGGACGCAGCACCCCCCTTCCTCTCCTAGTCTAGCACACTGTGATTCCTGCTTCCAGAGGGTGAGCTGGCTTCTGGATTCTGGTAGCACCATCTACTCCTTTTGCCCCTCTACCCTAGCGGTGGTAGCAAGTTCTTGCCACTGCTAATTTCTGGGTTGCCTTGTCACCTTCTAGCAGCTGCTCAGAAACCAAAATACTCAAAATGGTTTCTGCTTCTTGGCTGGGCCATGGCTGATTTAATTATTCCTTCCTTCCTCCTTCCCTCCCTCCCTTCCTGAAAATAGCAGAAATTATAAGGGGATTATTTTTGGATTTTGTGCCACAGATTATCTTCCCAAGGCAGAGTACTACTCTTTGAATCCTTCATACTTCTTTGATCTCCCAACATCATCACCATAACCAATGAATTAGATGTCTATGGCCGGTCTGGGACCCTCTTATCCTTTCCATACTGCATATATGGGCCCCTATAGAGGACACTCTCTAGTCCAAAGATACAAAATGAAAAATTTGGAGATGATCTATTTGTAAATGGTCAACTTGCTGGAATAACAATAATATAGGCCTGGTCTTTTGAGAACTACTGATTATTAAAGACCAGAGAGGTTGCCATGTTCTTCCTGGCTGGTTTCACTTCACCTGGGACTGACATTAAAGCAAGTGTATTGTTTTGAGTATGGATACAGGTTCTTCCTCACATCTGTCTGTTGGGGACAAACTGGAGCATGAACGTCAGAGAAAAGGCAATATTATTTCTTCAAAAGTACGTATCCCTTTTGGAAATAATACCTGATGACCTTCTTCTTCTTCTTCTTCATGTTGCAGAATTGTTAGTGTCATTAGCAGCAAATCTGGCTTGTGGAGCCTTCTATCCGCCATGCTAGTAGTCGTTCTGTGAAACGCCGCCTCCTTGGTAATACTGAATCGCACTGTTAGATGGCGTCACTCGAAGAGAAAATGAGAAGTGAAGCAAACGTTATATACGCCATCATTCCACTCAGCTGTAAGAGCTGTTCTTCTATTTTCTTCTGAGGACTGATTATTCTCCATCTCGTGGCAATTTCCGTGTCATTCTTTGAAAAGAAGTAAAGCAATATAATGAGAAGGAAACAAGAACTTGTCACTGCTGATCCCTTCACAGACACAGGGATGGATTACGTTCTGACATATGTGCCACAAATACGGATATGGACGGAAGCTGCCCATTGCAAGAGTCAACATGTGTCTGCCAAAGCAAACACAGTGACGTTCTATTAAAGATGGCTGTCTTTAGAAAGCACTGAAGTGTACCACTTTTTAAAAACTGATTTTTAAAGGTTATTGTCAAATCTTTTGATTTATTCTCCCTGTTCCCTCAGAAAGGAATAATTTCTTACTCAGTTGTCCCGGCAGGTAGGCTTGGAATAGTCATGACATTTACCATGCTGTGGCAAGGTATGGTAGACCAAGGGAAGAGGGGATAATGTTCCCGAGGGTTTTATGAAAGGAATTGGATAGCGTGGAAGGTGAGCCAGAAACCCACACTCCAGGGCAATTTCATAACGATCACAGCAGGAATTTCGGTGGTAATTTTGCGTATATATAACTTTCATACCTAATCTTCAGTGCTCTGCACAAGTGGCCCATATGTTTACCCCCAAAGCATTTTTTTGCCTCCAGCTGGAACATGTTCAGAAACAACCTATGACATTTTCACGTTCATAAGCTAAAAGCACCCATATCTATTCCTCAGCATAGCCACACATGTCCGTTTACTTCTGGTTCATTTTCTGTTCGGTTGCCATTTCACAGGAATAGGTTGAAAGGTGCCCTAAAGGTGATCTTCATGGCTCCCAGTCAAGTGCAGAAAGCCAACGTAAAGACAGAGGCCAATTGTTGGAAAAGGTCATTGCTGCTTTCATCAGCTGACACATGAACCGGTGAATGGGTGCCTTATCAATGGGGAAAAAAAAAAAGCCACAGGCAAATTCAGCATGCCGCATCCTCAGTTTTGTATCCTGGGCAGGTTGGAGATCAGTCTTGTTTCTGGTGAGAGAAAGACAGAGAGGGAGAAGGAGAGAGGAAGAGAGAGGATTTGCTCTGGCTGAAGCAGATGTTTTGTGGATTGTTTGTGTGTGTGTGTGTGTGTGTGTTTGAAACAGGATAAAAATTGGGTGGAACAGGAAGACACACAAGCTTTTATTGAAGGAAAATATGCTGGTTGCTAAAATTTAGGGCTTCATTTTTAATGATTCAATTATCTCAATGGAAATACTACTTTTGGCGAGATAATAAGGTCAGAGCCAACGGCAGTTACTATAGGTGAAACCCGCGTTGGGGAATCCTCCAGGAAGGATGGGCTGCGAGGTGGCTGAGCTTTGCTGAGGCTGGGCCAGTCTCTTACTATTGCTGGATGGCTCTTTGTCTCAGAGGACCACACCCTCACGTTTGCACCTCAGTGGAGTCCCCTAGTGTCTTACTGAGAGGCCCCTTTTCACCACAGAGATGCCCACCAGCCCTTATTTGACTAGGCTTACCTAAACATCACTGGAAGGACTCGTTGCTCAGGCTTTTTGTTTTTGCACTGTAGATGTCCGTGCAGGGAAGCTTACATGAGCCAGCAAACTGGAATCTAGTTGCAGCTGTAATTTGAAACATTCATAAAACAAACATACCATATATATATATATGTGTATATACATATAATTTATACAAATATATAATTATGTATAATTTATATTTTTAAGATTTGTAATAAATATATAGTATATATATAATGAATACAATATTTATATTTCTCTATATATTTATATACACAGAAAGACAGCCCTCTAGACACCGAAGTTTCAACCGAAAATGATTTGTGTATGAGGATTTGGGCACTCTATTTATTTATTTATTTATTTTTAAGGATGGATTTATTTATTTGACAGAAAGAGAGAGAACACACGGGGCAGAGGGCAGAAGGAGAAAGCATCTTAAGCAGACTCCCCACTGAGCTCGGAGCCCAAGCTGGGACTGCATCCCACAACCCTGAGATCTCAACTTGAGCAGAAGCCTGCTGAGCCACCCTGGTGCCCAGACGGATGTCATTCTTTTGTAGTTCTCCCTTGAGTAACTTCGATTTTCTGCCATGAACACAAAATCTATGTGTTTCTGTAATAGGGCACCCTTCAGAGGACTAGCACAGCATCTGCTCATTGTCCTGCAAGGACAGTGTTTATTATTAATAATTAGCTGAGTTAGACGGTTTCACCTCCTGATTTTCATCCTGGTTCTGCCATCAAGCAGTAGCTGTGTAACCTTGTCCAGATCACTTAATATTTTTGACTTGGGTTTCCTGTTCTATGACCTAAGAGGATTAAAATAGATCAGTGAGTCCCAACCTGTAGGCTTCAGCCTCTTAGTGAATTATGAAATCCATTTACTGAGTTGTGATCAGCATTTTTTAAAATCTTACACAGGGACTCGACCCAAGGACCGGCGTGGGACTCGACCCGAGGACCCTGAGATCATGACCTGAGTTGAAATCAAGAGTCCAATGCTTAACCGACTGAGCTACCCAGGTGCCCTGGTCAGCATTTTTTTTTTTTTTAAGACTAGTATAGATAGTATTAGAGCACATTCCTTGTTGTGGGACTAAATGTTATTTCCAAAAATTTTTGTTTCGGTTAAATCAAGGTTTACATAGTCATGTGTGTACAGCGCTGCAATGCAAAAGTTTTTCTTACCATGAGGTGATGTCAGAGAGGCTTGAAAATACTGAAATAAATGAGCTCTAGGGTTAAGACCTACGACTCCCTGAAATGGGGCCCCGTAGTCACGCTGTTATGTGGAGCAACGCATGTCGTCTAAGGAGCCAGAGCATGGCTGGGAGAAAGGGAGTGGAGAGGCCTATGTATCTCCCCTCATCGGGATGAGCCTCTAGCTCACTGAGAGAAGGACTCTCCGGAGAGTACTCCCTATTGGCCCAGACCAAGGAGAGGAGTGTCCAGGGCACCAGTTCACCCAGAAGGTTCTCCAGGACACTGTGAAGATTCCTATAATACTACCTTCTCACACTTCGGTCCCTTCCCTTCTCCCCTGCAGTCTCCCTCCTTCCCCCAAAGAGCTCCCAGGAGGGAGAAATGATCAGGTTATTTTTGGAATGGTCTCAGGCCCGAGAAGAAAGCACCGTTGCATTTTTTCTCATGTTCTCTTTGAAAAGCCAAAGCACAAGACCGTCGCTAACAAAGTGAAAGATCCCTGTATGGCTGACGACTCGCAACGCATGCACTTGAAAATCAACGGCCTTGTCTCTTTAAAAAAAAAAAACAAAACAAACAAACAAACAAAAAAACTCACACAAAATGCTGCCCTGGTTTCATTTATTCGGGAAGAGATTTGGTTTTTACATGAAAAGACCTCACTCCTGTTAACAAGATATATCTCACAACTGAACTTAACAAAAAAATGTTGTTGTCGACCGATCCCTCTCCTGTTTCGTGGTGGAGGTGCGGGCTGAAGCGGAAGGAAGATGAATGTCCTCCTTGCCCTGTTAATCTCCCTCAACTTGATGAAAATACATGGTTGGTAATATCCCACCCTTCTCTGCCTCCCCCAGAGGAAGGGGGTGTCTGTGTCTAATTTACACAAAGGTGCCATATGAGCTATATGGGTGTCAACTTTTTTTAAGATTTTATTTTATTTATTTTACGGAGAAAGAGAGCATAAGCAGAGGGAGCGGCAGGCAGAGAGGGAGAGAAACAGGCTCCCCCCTGAAAAGGGAGCCCAATGTGGGGCTCGATCCGAGGACCCTGGGATCATGACCTGAGCCAAAGGCAGATGCTTAACTGACTGAGCCACCCAGATGCCCCTTGGGTGTCAATTCTTGAAGGCAAAACTCTGTTAGATGCTGTAGGAAGATTGGTTGGAAGTGTTACTGAAGCGTAAAGGGGAAAGCGACTGAGTGGTGCCTGGTCAGCCAAAAGGAGGGCAGAACTCCAAGCGAGAGGAGCAGAACGCTGGATCTCGAGGTATTGTGCGTCCTGCAAAAAGCTCTTCTGTGCTGGTGTCCCTGAGTCTTGCAGTCCCAATGCCATTGGTGAGTAGAAGTAAGCCTGAGCGTCAGTACCAACTCTGACAGCCCAACTCATATACAAGAAACAAAACCGAATCTGGAGTAGAGCTATCTGGGCTGTATAGGTTGGTTAATTTCAATGGAGCTGTGTTTACAATACACTCATCAGCTTTTGCTTTAACAACAGAGGCCCTGATCCTCGAGAAATCCAACACTATATTGTGACATTGACAATATAAGGAGAAATAAAATTATAAAAAGTGAACCAACCTAGAAGATTAAATGAGTTCCAGCATAGTCTCCTCTATTTCCCCTTCTTTCATTTTCTTGGAGAAATGAACTTTCTGACTGGCTTGGAGGCTTTTAGAAAGTACCATATGATTCTGTAGTCAAAATAATATTTTTTAAAGATTTATTTATTTATGTATTTTTGCGAGACAGAGGGAGAAACAATGAGAGAGAATGGAGGGGGGGAGGGGCAGAGGGAGACGCAGGCTCCCCGCTGAACAGGGAAACCAGGGCAGGACTTGATCCTAGGACCTTGGGATCATGACCTGAGCCAAAGGTGGGAGCTTAACTGACTGAGCCAACCAGGGGTCCCTCTGTAGTTAATATTTTAAAAGAAATTGCTTAAAAAGGCATAGGAGCCATTTACAGGTCTTTGGTGAAGGTGACCTTTCTCCAGAAATAATAAAAGTATTATTATTTAGAGGCATATCAGGTTGGTGGAGATTGAGACACACAAAGAAAGAAAAATTCATTGAATTTGATGATAGGAAAAGTGTATTTTATACACTTTAAATAGAAAGGTTTCCCATATTTTGACTAACAGATTATTTCTTTAAAAAATAAAAAATTCTCACAAAGAATGTATTTCTGAAAGTAGAAGCCATCTTTTTTCCCTACTGTATTTTGGGGCAGGTTTAGAATGTTCTTGACAGTTTTAGTGCCTGCTGGGTAACTCTTTGCTAGATATTCAACACACTGTCACATGAAAAAGTATTAGAAAGTTTCTTTTATGCAAGTTTGTCCTTCACTGTCTTTCTTTATATCATCTACTCTCAGCTCATTTATTGACTCATTTAACATATATTTAGAGAATGCTGACAACATGTGTGTGTGCTGGTTCTCTGGAGACCCTCTGGGGTGAAGGACAAAGTTTCTGTCCTCAGGGAGCTTACAGTTACCAGGAGAAAGGGGAGACAAATCATGGAGTAAGCAGGTCAGATGGTCAGAGGAAGGGTAAGGGAGGGTGGGAAGCTCTGAGTGTGGGGTGGGGGAATTATTTCATCTATTTCGGGGCAGGGCTCCAGCAGAGTGAGTGGCTATGCCATTATTTTATCACCTAAAAAAGCCGGAAAATGCCATAGAGTGGAGAGAAGCAAGAGGGGAGGGAAGCCATAAAAGCCAGGAAAACAAGTATGTCCAGACCCTTTAGCCTCAATGGGAATGAGGTATTAAGTAGATGGAAAATCAGGGGGAAAGGTTCTGAGAATTTAATACTAGCTTCTCTTTTGAGAAGTCTGTGCTATATGGTTTTCCTGAGTCCTTGGGCTTTTTGATGTCTCCTGGCAAGAGGGGCTTCTGGAAAAACAAGCTCTTCCTCATGTTAGAGCAGGGGAGCAAAACAGGGGGGCAGAGAACAACACAAGAGCAAGCACCTGGGGGGCTGATCAGGGCCCTCCATTCTTTGTAGGATGGCAATCAAGACCCGGTAGGACATCCCAGCTTGGAGACCTGATTCCTCAAATCTCTCCTCCCTCGTAAAGAAAACTGAAAACCTGGAGAAAAAGAAGAGCGATTCTACTAGAAATGTACTTTACTTTCATGGAACACAAAACTGAGGGATTTCAAGAGAGGTCGAGGGTACATAACGGTGTGGTTCTTCGATGCGGGCATAGTGGGAGGTTGATTTTCAAAAGGTTCTAAAGGTTCAAAAGGGGGCTTGTGCATCTTCAGCAGAGTATTAGCAAGCTATGTGATAGGTCTCCCTTTTTAAGATCAGCATCTGAGGGACAAAATCAGTGCTGATTCTGAAGTTTAATGATTAGAAGCTAGGGGTTTTCTGACTATGGTGTTAGAGAAGTTAAATAGCTTGGAATTTGTAACAGAACTGCCTGGTGATTTGTAAATGGAAGATACACCTGATGCCATTTGATCAATATAGATAGATTTTTTAATGGGGGGGGGCATTTGCACTTCAATTTGGCCTTACCTTCAGATGCTCTGAGCGAGCACCTTTGTGTGCAAATGAAAATCAGATGATCACCTATGTGACCCAGCTTCTCTACTTCTTTGGCTTGGAAATCACAATCTCTATTAATGTTTCGTTTAGAGCACTTTGTTTGGCAGAGAATCTTTAGGAAAAACCTTTCCCACCAGTGGGTTTGTTTCAGGAAAACCAGCAAGCAACAAGCAGGTCTGACCCGCTTCTGGGAATAAATCGCCTCCTACAGTCTCCCTGTTCAATTAAACTAAACAAACACACTGAATAAAGACAGACTAGCCGGACAGGATTTTGAGTTGAGTTTCTACTTTAATTCTACTTTAGATCTACTGTAATTCCCCTTTTCCTTGAATTGTGGTTCTCAGATAGATACAAACTTCCTCCCTAGAAGGCTGGGGTGCCTGCAGATTCTGGGTTGCTCCAGGCTTGACTCGCACCGTCTGAGTCATTGTTCGCCCCTGTCATTAAGGTGCACAGATGGTGGCCCTCCTTGGGGGTTTATCCTTCCAACCCCCCGTGGAAGCAGCCAGGAGCTCAGTGAGAGGGTCCGGAGGTGGGCAGGTCTCTACTGCTTTAGGAAGGCCACTGACATCAGCTCATCTTTCTTTGATGGATGGCGTCATCTCCCATGGGACATCTACCTAATTTTTACAATTTCCTAACTTCTTGGTTGAAGACAGCTCTTCAACCTCTTTGTGACCCTTGAGAAAGACTCCTCTCTGAAACACTGTATCCCACATCAACTATGAGATAAAGTTTATCCAGTTTTCTTGTTTCTCCTTCCCCCTCTTCATTTTTGATCTATTGTACTGAGCTTTACCTCATGTTTATAAACAGGATCTGAAGGACGTTCCCCTTCTGATTTGACACCAAGATCAGATTGCATGGACACAGTTCTATGTATATACACAATGCATATATTCCATGACATGCTAATATATGTATATTATTTATACATATAGATACAATATATATCTATATATATACACTACACTACAATATTCATTTATATGTGTGTATACAAATATATACACATATATATACACACACACATATATATACACATATATATATTCTAGTTTAAATTCTGTACAACATTGTTTGTAATCAAACAATAGTCCCTTACAAAGTTTCTAATGCCTACTTTAAGCCTTTAGCAGTAATGTACTTGAATTTTAACACCGATCAGTCTTTGTGAATAACTGTAATGCAATGTCTTAAAATAATTTGAAACCATAATGAATTGCCATTCTTGTAGGTTGAAATGGGTCAACTATCAGCAACTTGATACGGTACAACCTAGTATAATATCCACTTGCTCTGCAAACACTCGCAAGCCTATGGTGTACATTAGGCTAGCTGCCAGGAAAGATTAAAAATTGAGAACGAGAGGTTCTCCCTTGGAGCCTCTAGTCTATGTATCACAACTAGGGTATCAGTTAGAAAGTGATCTGTTCTTTAGGAGGGAAGAGCAGCCTCCTGGTTTGGAGGAGCAGACCATGCTTTCGATGGTAATTCCTTAAATGATTACAGTACCTAGAAGTCTAGAGAATCTCATGACAAAGCCCCATCCTTAACAAGCTTTGGTGTTCCCCTCCCCAAAAATGGGGCACCTGGGTGGCTCAGTCAGTTAGTGTCTTCGTTTGGCTCAGGTCATGATCTCAGGGTCAAGCCCCACGTCAGGCTCCCTGCTCAGTGGGAAGCCTGCTTTCCCTCTCCCTCTGTAGCTCCCTGTTTCTGCCTGCTCTCTTTCTCTTTGTCAAATACAGAAATAAAATCTAAACAAAACACAACCTTTGGTGTCCCAATGCCTCCTGAGTCAAGTTCAGAGCCCTTAGTTTGGCATTCAAAGTACCTATCCAACATTATTCCTTTTCCTTTATGTCTTTACCACTGTCTTCCCATCTGTTTCTGCTCTTCCTTCCTCCTGCAGTGTTCTTTCCTCTGACTTGAATGGCAGTCAAGAGTAGTTGTTAAACATGTGGTTGCCAGACTCATACTGTTTGTGTTCAAATCTCAGCTCTCCACTTATTAGCTCTGCAACCTCTGGCAAGGTGTTCCATCTCTGGGTGCCTCAATGCACTCTGCTGTACAAGAGAGATAATACAAATGCAACTTCATAGGACTGTGTGTGTTAAATAATTCATTATATGTAAGGCTCTACAACAAAGCTTGATTCAGAGTAAGCACTCAATAAATGTTTATTAAAATTTCTGGAAGTCCAAATCTCACTCATCTTTCCAGGCAAGGGCCATCTTTTCCCCAACACCTCCTCCAGTTTCCCTAGTTCTGAGTTCTTTTTCTGGTCTCTTGTTTCTTGAAGCACATCTGTAACTCTTGCATAACTAGGCAGGTTTTGAACCCATGGCCCTGAGATCAGGGCTTGAGCTGAGAACCAGAGTGGAACACTTAGCCTACTGAGTCACTCAGGCCCCCCCACCATTGCATGATGCTTTTAATTTCATTCACATCTATATCATACCTTCTCTACTAATCTGTGAGTTTCTGAAGGCACGAGCTATATAACACCGCAGTGCAGTTCTGAGCTCCTGCAGACTCCACAGGTGAAGGGCACAGTCCTCAACAAAACTATTCTCACTTTAGGTTCAAACACCAGCTGCCCCGTAGGAGATCCCCAGGCCACCTGCCCTTCTGATCCACCAGCTACAAATTCAGGGGGTCTCATGAGTTCCTGAAGTTTGAGAATTCGCTAGAAGGACTCATAGAACTTAGGAAAGTGGTCTGCTTATGATTACAGTTTTAAAAAGATTGTAAATCAGGACTAGCCAAACGAAGGGACACTAAGGGTAAGGGTCCCAAACACAGCTTTCGTGTCTTCTTAGTGTGGGCTTAGGATGCATCATCCTCTGGGCACACCGATGTGTTCACCAGCCAGGAAACTCATCTGAGCTTTGGGTGTCAAAAATTTTTAGTGCGGTTTCATTATTTGGGCCTGATTGATTGAATCATTAAATCTCAAGTTCTTCTTTCTTGCATAGAGATCAGGTTGGTACCATCTGGATCAAAGACCCAACCCTCTAATTACATAGTTGGTTTTTCTCTCGTGACCAGCCAGCCCCCTGAGTCATCTTATCATCATAAACTCAGGTATCTGTCTTCCTGAGGTCCACCATGAGTAACAAAGGTACCCCTATCACTCAGAAAATTCCAAGGACTTAGAAACCCCTCCCAGGAGCCAAAGACAAAGACCAAATTCTTCATTACAGAACAAAAGCCACATCTGATTTGTCTTTGAATTCCCTCCTGTGTCTAGTAATTTGCACATAATAGACACCTATATTTACTAAAAGGATAGGCAAAGGTGGAGTTTAGAAAGATAACATTAGGTAGCATGGATTATAGAGACCAGCTAAGATTACTGTAATAGACCTCAGGTTATTTTGTTGACTTTTTAAATACTCTTTTGGTGAGACTGAAGAAATAGAAATCTGAACAAAGTTAAATCATTCTATCTCTCCCCACTACCCAAATACAAAGTCCTGCATTGCTTTTCCATATCTTGAATTTATTCAAGAGCTTTTGCAGGGAAGTTAAAGGTGGTCTTGAGTGTGAAGAACTTTGGCCTCTCATTATTTAACTGCTAAAAATAAATAGCTTGTAAATCTTGTTGCAAAGAGAAACTGTGCTCAGTATTACCATTCATAATACTCTCTTGGGATCTTTGAGCTTGCTTATTGTGATGATGCATTCCCAACATCTATACCCCGTGATACTGGGAATTTGTTTCAAAATAACCCTGAAGGGGGTGTGGGGAGCAAAATAACAAGGCCATTCATGAGTTAATAATTACTGAAACTGGTGATGGGTAACAGATTTCATTACACTCTTTATATAATTTTTAGAAAGATTTTATAGAGTATACTTATATGGTATTCTTTTTCCATTTGTGTATTTTAGGGAATTTTTCATGATAAAAACGTCAACAAAAAAAATAACTTCGCCTCCCAAACTGAAGACCTCACACAAAGTAGTGAATGAGTCAGGGCCATTTCACAGAAGGTAGTGAGTCTTAAACAGCAGTACTCCACCCAGCTGATGTGTCTCTAGTGTCCAACGTCCAAAGATGGATGTAAGTGCCGATGTTCGGATGCCAGGTGTCAGTGCTGCCCCGAAGACCCCCTCAGCCATCCTCCCACACACACCTGGCACCAGCTTCACTTGGCAAACCCAATGCAAGCCAGTCCTCCCATTGGAAACTGCTGGTATTTAAGGCAGCCCTGAGTCCTGATAAGTGCTCTTCACTGAAGGAAGGAGAAAACCAATTTTTAGTATATGTGCTGCCGAAGCGAGCACAGGAAGGAGAAAACCAAATCAACACAGCTGCCTTGTTCTTTGGAGACCGCGGCATCGTGGCTTCAAAGATGGAAGTCAAAAGTAACATGAAGTCAAAAGTAACACGAATGCCAGGGCTCTGCAGGACTTCTAGATCAAGCCCCTGGGGACCATGACCAGATGGACGAACCATCTGAAGTGACTGAGGGCAAGTCAAGGGAATGGGGAATGGGATTCTTCAACACTGAAATCAGAACTGTAATGAATCAGGGGGGTAACCGATTCACCTGGGCTGGAGAGGAAATTTATGGATCGTGTATCTCGGCCCCTCCTGCAGAAGGTGTGCAAAATACAGCCGGGTCTGGGGGGCCCGCAGAAGACAAGCTGCAAGAGACTTCTGGAGGTCCTGCTTCTGCGGGCATAAAACCCCCTTCAGGGTATGGATCTCAGAGAATAGGAGGTTCATTGGGAGCATAAACTGAAAACAACTGTTGCACAAGCCCACGTGGAGGTGGCTGTTAAGAAGTCTGTTTAACCAGGAGGATTACAACTAGCAAATTGGCAACAGAGTTCGATTTTATTAGTCTGGAAGGAATCTAAGTTAAACTGTAGCATCAACTATGAGCAATAAAGCACCCCGGACCAGAATACAGAAGCCCTTGTGCACTATTTTTTTATATATATATTTATTTATTTATTTGACAGAGACAGACCCAGCGAGAGAGGGAACACAAGCAAGGGGAGTGGGAGCGGGAGAAACCGGCTTCCCGCCAAGCAGGGAAGAAACCCCATGTGGGGCTCCATCCCAGGATCCTGGGATCATGACCTGAGCCAAAGGCAGCCGCTTAACGTCTGAGCCACCCAGGCGCCCCAACACTATTCTTTTTTTAAAAAATTTAATCAAATGTTTGTACATACAAAAAATACATCTCACAGATATGCAAGTTATGAAGCATAGTGAAATGAGCACTTATGAGCCTGACCAGTTTAAGAACTGGAGCACGGACAGTTACATGCTCCTTCCTTCCTTCCCTCTACTCCCTCAGCAGTCGTCCCTATCCTGAATTCTCCACTTACCATTTCTTTGTTTTTTTTTTTTTTAATCACTTATTAAGAATCCCTTAAAAAAATACATTGTTTGACTTAAAAAATGGTATCATATTTGTATTCTCCTGGAATGTGTTTTTTTCCTACTTTTTTTGTTTTAAAGATTTTATTTGACAGACAGAGATCACAAGTAGGCAGAGAGAAACAGGAGGAAGGAGGCTCCCCGCGCTGAGCAGAGAGCCTGATTCGGGGCTTGATCCCAAGACCCTGAGATCATGACCTGAGTGGAAGGCAGAGGCTTAACCCACTGAGCCACCCAGGTGTCCCTGTTTTTTTTCCCTACTTAACATGTTTCTAAACCGTATCCATAGCAATGTCAGGAGCTGTAGTTCATTCATTTTCGCGACTACAGAATAATCCATTGTGTGAACAGACCACAAATTTTACATTTTGCTGTGAGCTGTTCTGTTTCAACCTTCTAAGTAGGGCTGCTATGACCATTCTCATACACGTCTCCCAGTGTCTGAGTTTCTCTGGGTAGATACACTGGACACCAGCCTATGGGAAAGTTCACCTTTATGTGATAAACAATACGACATAATGCCAAATTGTTTTCCCAAGTAGTTGTACCAATGCATACTCCCAGCAGCACTGTGCAAACATTCCAATTCATTTATATCATCTCCAATTGCTTTTGTGGTCAGACTTGTGAATTTTTTTTTTAAGATTTTATTTTTTATTTTTTTTGTAATAAGTTTATATTATCTTCTGTTAAGACTTTTTGCTCTTTCTCATATTCTATTTTTTTTTAAGATTTTATTTATTTATTTGACAGATCACAAGTGGGCAGAGAGGCAGGCAGAGAGAGAAGGGGAAGCAGGCTCCCCGCTGAGCAGAGAGCCCAATGCAGGGCTCGATCCCAGGACCCTGGGATCATGACCTGAGCTGAAGGCAGAGGCTTTAACCCACTGAGCCACCCAGGTGCCCCCAGACTTGTGAATTTTTGCCAGCCTAGTGGGTATAAAATGGTATCTCACTAAACATCTCACTTAAATTACATTTCCTTGTTACTAATGAGGCGTCACATATTGACCTATGCTTACCTGCTGTTTGCTTTTCTTCTTTTGCTTATGCTTTCCCTACAAGGGAAAGAAATGGATACAATTCCCCTGGCTTTTTTTCTTACTGATTTTTCGAGCATTCTTCATACACTAAGAACCGGAAGGACCTTGCAAAATATACAGTTCATCTCCATCATGTGACTGATGAGGAAAACTGAAATGCAGAGAGGTAAGAGAATCTGCCCAATAGCACAATTTGTGTTAGCAGCTGTGCTGAGAGGAGCACCTAAATATTTTAACTCCAAATTAAATTATTTCTTCATTATACTACGAAACCCCTCTTTATTCATTTGTCTCATTTTCATTAATTTTTTAAAGTACCCCAAGTGATATGTGTTAATGGTAGAAAAAGGAAAAACAAACATAAGCAACAAGAAGACTGTAAAAATTTAATCCCACCTTCTAGATGCAACTACTGTTTACAGCCTGCATTTCTTTCCAGATAGTAACTATAATAAATAATTATTAAGGAACACTTACCATAGGCTGACTAAATTGGAGTGCTTACTATATGTCAGGCACTGTACTAAACACTTGACACGCATTGATTCTTTGATGTTCTTCACAACCTCATGACACAGATTGTCACCATTTTCCGGAGTATGACAGACAGAATGACAGCTTCCCAAAGATGTCCACATCCTTATCCCAGGAACCAAGAATATATGTCATGTTACACGGCAAAGGAGAATCAAGGTATCAGATGGAATTAAAGTGGCTAAGAAGCTGATCTTAAAATAGGGAGAGTGTCCTGGATTACTCAGGCAGGTCCAAGGGAATCACAAGGGTTCTTAAATGTGGAAAAGGAGTCAATATGGGTGTGAGTAATAGTCTGAGAAGCCTTTGACCTTTGGGTGCCTGGGTCAGTTAAGCGTCTGCCTTCAGCTCAGATCATCATCCCAGGGTCATGGGATCGAGTCCCACATCGGGCTCCCTGCTCAGCTGGGAGCCTCTCCCTCTGCTTCTCCCTCTGCCTTCTGCTCCCACTGCTTGTTCTCTCTCTCTCTTTCTGTGTCAAATAAATAAAACCTTTAAAAAAAAAAAAAAAAAGAAAGAAAGAAAAAAGAAGCCTTTGACTTACCACTGTTGGCTTTGAAGTTGAAGGAAGGGAGCATGAGCCAAGGAATGCAAGCGGCCTGCAGAAGCTGGAAAGCTGGAAAAGGTGAGAAGACAGTGTCCTGTAGAGTCTTCAGAAAGGAACACAACCCTGCTGACTTCTTGATTTTTACCCAACCTGGTAGCTAGAATAACAGCTGCAAAGATGTCCACATCCTATTCTCTTGAACCTACAGTAAGACAGTTAACAGGGTCAAAGGAACTTTGCAGATGTGATTAAGAATCTGGAGATGAGATTATCCTGGATTTGCCAGGTTGGCCCAATAAATCGCAAGAATCCTTTTAAAAAGGAGGCAGGTAGGATTCATGGAGGAGATATGATCACAAAAACAGAGGTTGAAGTATTGTGCTTTGAACATGGAAGAAGGAGCCACAAGTTAAGGAATGTAGGCGGCCTTCAGAAAAGGTAAGCAAACAAATTCATGCCTTGAACCTCTGTAGGGAGCATAACCCTGTCCACACCTTGATTTTGGCCCAGTGAAACCCATTTTGGAAATCTGATGTTCCAAATTGCAAGATATTAAATTTGTGTTGTTTTAAGTCACTGTGATATTCTGTTATAGCAGCAATAGGAAACAAATACACCTTGTTGACATCTGAACAAAGCCACACAGCTAGTTAATGATAGAGTTATGAACTCAAGCCATGTGGCTCCAGAACCCATATCCTTTACCACTGTGAGACATTTATAAATACAGATTTAAATAGTACATACATGGCAATAAATGCAAATCTTCCACATTATTTTAATACCCATTCAGCTCTACCATATTAAATAGTTGTGTTTCACACCATATACCATTACCCCATGATATTTACTAAGTTCCCTATTATTGGATACTTAGGTTGTTTCTAATGTCTCAGTATTTTAAAATCGGCAGTGATACACATCTTTCTAGTAATATTAGTAATTCCTTTAAGAAAAGCTCTTAGAAATGCTAAGTCAAGAGAAGTGCATTTAAAAAAAAAAGAAAGGAAGAAAGGCCAAATTATCCTCCATAAGATGGCACTGGAATATAATTTAAAAGAAATAAAACACACACCCAGAGCAGGAAAATACCTACTTCCCATTTCCACAATACATCCTATAGTAATCCACTTTTCTTATCCACGCTATATGCGTGACTTAATCGCATTTTTTGAAGGTTTTATCTATATTATTTTTTTCTGTACGATTATAGATGTTAGGCCATAGATGAGTTTATAGAGATATTGGGTTTAATCCTTTAATTTATAGACAAAGCTCCTGGACTAGAGACGCTTCCTTTGGTGGGGCGTGTGTGGTCAGCACCTCCTGGCCTGGCCTCAATTCCAATGTCTTTCCACGTGGGCACACGAAGAGTCCTGAAGTGGTACCATTACCAATTTTTTCGCTTCAAATCATGCCAGAAATCTCTTGTCCTCACTAATCAGAAGCATATTTTAGGGGCTGCCGATTAATAATGATCTGTAACCCAGTAAAAAAAAAAAAACAAACCCTAGCTAGCCCTTTCCTGGAGGAAGCCTCTTTGTTATTTCCTCATTGTGAAATCTGGTAGGATTGACGGCTTACAATAACTTCCTCCTCCCCAGTGTTACACGTAGGAGTTTTGAGAGCGGATAATCAGAGGTTCTCCATCCTTTCCTTTCTCCCTACGAGTGGATCGTTCTCTAATACGGCTTGTGTGTTCCCCAACAGCGCTGCGGTTCCTCTGTCGTGGAAGTTGAGGAACAACAAACAATGAAATAGGAAGAAAACACGCTGCCATTTTCTGACTGACCTCAATCGCCGAGGGTGGACCCCGCACGTTACATCAGCAGGCCGGCTCCGTTACACTGCCCTGGGCTGTGCTCGAGCTACTGAAATATTGATTTTTACAGAGCCGGCGCGCACACACTGAAAAATCAATATTCCAGTGCACACAACAGAACAGGAGGCAGAGCCGGGACCAACTCCTAGGCCCAGCGAGCACTGCTGGCAGGCCTTGGCCGAGGAGGGGGTGGGGGGTTGGAGGAGACAAAGCCGGGGGAGAGGCCCCCGCAAACCCGGAGGGGTCAGATAAACAACCAAGTGTGCAGAGGGAGGAGAGTGGAGAGAAAGATCCTTGAGGATAACAGTTGGAAGGAGCAGTGATTTATCCTTCCATTGGGGGGTAAATGGGGAGAAGGACAGAGTAAATTAAGAAGAGAGGATGGGAGGAATTTTACAGGTAAGAATCTTCCCATGAATTTTTTTTTTTTTTTTTGGCTTTTCTGCATCATTCGGTCAGATTTAGAGGGTTTTCCCCTTATAAAGATGATACAAGATATTTCCTTACACAAAGGGAAAAACTAGGCCAGCAGTGAGAAGGCTTTATATTTTTAAAAATGCAGCTCCTTTCCTTTTTCTTGGTGACTGGAAGCTGGCAGACATTGCAATAACCATCAAAGAGTCAGTATTTATAATCCGGGCTCTACCTTTGCAATGCTGTTCCTTTCTTTTCCATGGGGAAGGGGGAGGGAAGGAAGGCATCCCGGTCATGTGGCCATTCATCGATTCCCTTTCTTTCTAGAAAAGCACCTTTGGCGTGCTTGGGGAACCATTTAAAGAACTGGTTCCTTTTACATGCCCCGTGACTTCTCAGGGAATTTGGGGCTCCTCAGGGTCACACCTCTACCCAGATGTGGGGAGGAGAACGTGCCCCACGTTGCACTCCGGGTGTCCAGTGCTGAGCAGAGGGCGGGGTGGAAACGGGACCGGCCTTTCGGTTAGTCTATGTAGACATGTTTAAAGACAAACAAACAAACAAAACAAACCCAGAACTGGCACTTTTAGTTTACATTTTGGCCTCTTTATATTAGGGGTGGTGGTGGTGGTAGGTAGTTAATTAAAAGGGAATACTTTTAGCCCCGATGAATTCTTGATTTTGCTTTGTCCTAGAATTCTCTTACCAGGAATTTTGCTATTAGTTCTAACTCCCTGCCAGAGGAGGAAACTGCCCTCTCTCTCGGAGGCTTCCATTTCGTTCTCTGCCCTGCAAGCAGCGTCGCGGCTTCCTCCTCCCTAGCCCAGGAAAGACCCGGGGCCCAACCTGTGTTTGGGCTCAGGTCTGGTCTGGTGGAAGGGGCTCCAAAGGAAGCGGGCGTCCCGAGGCACCTTGCAAAACGGGGTATCCTTAAGCCAGCCGAGGCTGCCGGGGAACTGGGGCGGGTAATCTGCTTCCAGAGGAAGGAGCGCCAGGAGAGCGGAGGTGGGTGGTCAGGGGGGCGGGGCAGGACGCGGAGCCAGGTGGCTACCTGGACGGCCCCGCCCCTCGCATCCGCTCCCTGGACCGTCCCCCGCCTCCGCCCCCGCGCCCCGCCCACTCCCGCCCCCGCCCCCGCCCCCAACGCCGCGCGGCCGCTCTATTTGCATAAGGAGGCGGCTCCAGGGCCCGCCCGGGGCGCACGTGACCCCGGGGGAGGCGGAGGGAACCTGCTGACATGACACGAGCAGCTTTGCGGCTCCCCTTGGCGCGGAATAGCGAGAGCAGCCGTGACCTCCGACCCCGCCCGCCGGCAGCCAATAAGAGCGCAGGTCGTCTCCAAACCCAAAATTTCCACGTCGGCAAAAGTCAAGATGGAAGGGAGCGGAGCGGAGCGCGAAGGGGGGAGCCCGCCCGGAATGCCTGGCGGCCGGAGCTGGAGTGCCAAGCTGGGGAGCTTGCGGCGGGCGCGGAAGGTCCACAGGGGAGGGCACCCCGGCCTCCTTCGGACGCAGCGCGACCACCCGCCCCCAGCCCCAGGCGCCTCTGGGAGCCCGCACTTTGCCAGCCTCCTGTGCAACCCGGCATAGGGGACGCAGCCCACTGCACCTCCGGCCTTTGCTCTGGGGGAACTTAGTGGAAGGGACAGTGGCCGGAGGTTTGGGGGGGGGAGGAGGTAGGGAAGACACTTTCCAGACCTGTTGCACGGGTGCAACAGCTGTTCAGGTGCGGTACGTAGGGGGAGGGGGCTGTTGGGGTGGGGAAAGAGAGTAGTCTATACTGCAGGGGCAGGGGGTGCAGGGCTGGGCTACGAACGGGGGCCTGTGTGCAAGGGGAAAGGTGTGTGCACACGGGTTCCATGGGAATCTTTCTGCCTAATGGGACAGAGAGAATCCCAAAGAGTGGATGGGTGTAGCGGAGGGAAGAAGACTGCATAGACGCGAATTCTGGGGCTGGGCGCGGGCTACGGGAAGACCGGGAATAAAGTGGGAGGGGAGACGCTGTGGCGGCCCCGCAAATGCTTGCTTTCCTGGACATGCCATCTGTGGGGCATTTCCCGGGCTTGTATTCGCCCCCCGTTAACTCTTTTCAGCTCCGAGAAATCGTCCTCTTGCGGTCCCCTCCCCCACCAACTTTCCGGATGGGAAGGTAAAAAGTTGCCACAAGTTGGATGGAGTTGAGTTAGCCGCTGGCAAAAGTTTAAATAGCAGGATCGAGGAGGAGGTGGGATTCGACCGGGAATGAGTTCTAATCTGGGATGGGTGGGAAGGAGGGGGAGGGTGTGTGATTACTGCAGCCTGTTTGCTGTGACATTGCAACCAGAATTTGTCGAACCCGGCTGTTAAAACACCATTTCTGTTGGGCATTTGCTCCTGCTGACTCGGCAGTAACTTTCCATAATTAATGACCCGTTCCATTATCGGTCGCATCCTGAGCTAAATTGCTTTTAACGAGTTACTCTTCTTTGTCTTAGTGGGGGGTGGGGGAAGCACACCTGCGGGAGGAAACTTCTGGAGGAAGACAGCTTCTTTGGTCTTTTGAGGCAAAGTTCTGAGACACTCCGACTCTGAATATGATAGAAGTCAGTGCACTACAGAACTTTGTCTCTAGAGACTGTGGTCGCCACCACCATCGCCGCTAGGTTTTCGGACGCTGGGCAGGGTAGCCCGGGTGGCCACGTCGCTGCGCCTTTTCCCTGGGGGAGGGGCGAGGCCAGAGAGGGGTCCGAGTGTTGCTCTGGAACTTGGCAGCCCTTTTCAAAGCCGCGGGTTCAACCCCATGAATGGGAACAAAATCCTCCCAGATCTCCCTTAGTTCATTTTACTCGGGTGGACTCCTGACTACAGAGTTTCGGGGTTTAAAACAAAAACTTTGGGCTTTGCAAGGTGATTTAAAAAGTACTCAACTTTCTGGAGGAGGGGAGAGCCACAGGTTTATTAATTGGTGTGTGAGTGTGCAGTGCTTTACAGGAATTTAAACTCTCTACCCTTGAAGAAGGAAATGTATTTGTACAAAAACCATGGATAATGGTCCTTTTACTCAAGTGGCCTGCTAGATAAATGAGATCCTGCAAGGACTGAGTTTGGTGTTCTTAATTTTCTGTTCTTAATTTTGCTTCTGATTTAGGTCTAATATACTTGTATTTTTTTTTAAAATAGACTTTATTAATTGAAAGGAAGCACTTTTGCCAAGAAAGCATTTTGAAGGACGTTGAGGGGGTGGCAGTATTTACATTCTGAGGTGGTAGAGATATTTTACACAGAGACGCTGCTCTTCGCATCCCTGCTGGAATGTGGGTTTTGGTTGGTGAGTTCCTATCAATAGCCTCCTCTGTGCCATGGGCCAGTGACTGGCACCGGATTTTAGTCTTGTTCCATTAACATTGCACTATTTTGATTTTTTTTTGAGCTCTTGGCTGGAGCTGATTGATCCAAGGAATCACAGAAACTCCTTATTAGTAAAGGCATCTATCCAGCAAATATTCATGGAGTGCCTGCTGGGTGGCAGGCACAAGGTGGTGAGCAAAAGGGGATTGGTTCCTGTGCCATGTTGCTGACAGTCAAGTGAAGGGGTGACTCCCAGTTGATACAGTTTGTGGGATGCCTCAGAATCCTTGGGGTTGCCTGTGTGTGACCCTGAGACACAAACATTTAAGAAAAATGGCTTTTGTTTTAAAAAAGCCACTTTTTACTTGGTTATATTTTAGCTGGCCTGTCCGTGGGAGGGGGAGATATCAATGGGAGGAGGCAATAATCAGTTGCCTGATAGTAGAGCTTAGTGGCGGGACTTAGCAGTTGCTTTTCATAGGAATGCTGTGTCCTGATGCTAAGGCAGCCCCTACACCCTTTTCCGCGCCTGGGAGCCAGTCCCCCACCTTTCTGTCTGTTTTGCCTCAGTTCTTCAATCCTTTGCCCAAAAGATAGAAGAATTATATTTGTGCAGTAAAATAAAGTGATTCAAACTCATGTGCTTGTATTCATTTGAGAGGTAGGATATGCTTACTTGTGAAAAGGATTCTTTCCACCTATTTTTGTGTCTAAGTGTGTCCGTGAGATATTCTGAAAATTCCGACCTCCAACAAAACGTAAAACCAACTTTGTAAGAGGATGCATGTGGATCATTGAGGGTATGGGGAGGAGTGGTTCATGGGGAGAGCAGTCATCCAACTAAAGAGAGGAGGCCAGTGTCTCCTCCAAAGAAGGGTAAGGTTTTGAGTTCCTGACATGATGATGGCTGGTTTGACTTGATGCTTAAATGCTTTGCTTAGAAATCTGCTTTGTCTCCCACCTGTGGCTATTGGTGAGGAAGAGGACTGACTAGATAAGAAGGCTCAGGCTTACCTTGCACTGATGATAATGGAGTGGGAAGTAGGACAATTGGTGGTCTAGGGGTGCTGCCTGTAAACCCTGCCTTGCCCCACAGTCATTCTGCAACCTGTGTATTGTCACATCCTGAATATCAGGTGGTCTTCTAGATGCTACCAATGTAGCAGTGAGCAAAGTAAGCCAAATTTGTAGTCCTGTTAGAGGTCATTCTCGTGCTGGAGGGAGACAATAAAAATATAAAATTAGAAGAGCAGAAAGCATGCCAGGAAAGGGGGAACAGCACACTGGGGAGGCAAGATGCTCTTAGAGGTGGGGTGGCCAGCCCAAAGGACACCATCCCCCAGCAGCCTACTTTGCATGGCCTGGGCCCTCCTGTCTTTATTTTCGACATTTGAAGTGAGTAAACCAAATGATAGGCATATTGGAAAGCCTATGTATCACTACATGTTGGTGGCCTTCCACTTTTTTTTTTAAAGAACGTGTTTCCCCCAAGTGCAAAGGTTCGGAAATGTGGGGGATGCTAGAAAATCTTCCACGAAAAAAAAAAAAAAAAGAAAATCTTCCACGAAGAGCTGGGGAAGTGCATCATTAGATCACTGACACTTTCCTTGTATATGTACTGTCTAATCCCAATTTCCAGCAGCAAAATTCTAGGATTCTAGGAACCTTGCATCTCTAAGAGTGTTTCTTCCAAAGAGCCCCTGTGCTCTCAAATGTCCTTCAAATAGTGGGGTCTGAGGGTGAGTGGGCATGTATTTCTTGGGACCCCCAGGAACCAGGGGAGTTCACTGTTCTAGTCCGCATGTGATTTCAGGAACCACTTTTTTGCTAAACTCTTGTTATTTGACTCAAATTTTTCTTACTCGTGGGCAGTACACACAGGGAGCTTTCATAGGATAATCACTACAGACACAGAGAAACCTTACAAATACAAAAGCTGTGGGCAGGAAAAGAAAAAGGCAGAACTCATTGTTCACACTGCTATCTGTGACGTGTAAGGAATAAAAATCTGTCACTTTGGGGAGCCTTGGAGGAAGCAGATGGAAGGAAGATGATGTCTCGTCTACAGACCCCATCGAGGACCCAGGTCTCCTGATTCTGGTCTGTGAATTTATTAAATGGGCACTAGGAGAGCTAAGAGTGGCTTCACTACAGCAAAAAGCCACTCCTGAAATGACTGATTGGCTCCTCAGCTGTGCCTCTCTTTTTTTCATTTAATAGGAAAATACAAAAAGTAGCTGGTGGTTTAACAGTACTTAATTTGTGCCAAACACTGTTAGAATCATTTGCATATGTTAAGTCACTTACTCTGAGGTTAGTACTGTTAACAGCATTCCCATCATACAGATAAGAAAACTGAGGAGTAAAGAGATTAAATAACTTACCTAAGGCACACAGCTAGTCAATAGCCAAAGCGAGGTACAGACCCAGGCAGTCTGGATCTGTCTGTGATCCTGGCAGCTATGCTGTACGGGTATCATTCAGTTGTTCAACAGGTTACATACAGCAGAGTTCAAAGCCTGGGAGTCTAGGTTTAAAGTTAAAAGCACTGAACGTGATTAGGACTTATCTCAGTGCAGATCCTGGGTCTGTCTTTAGCATGTGTGGTTGGTTTACAGAGCCCTGAGATAGCACTGCTTTGGGGATTAATTTACTATTTTGAGTCTGTTGGTCACTTTTGCCACTGGGCAGAATTGAATGCTGAGAGGAAAAAAAAACCCAGCAGTTTCTTTAATAAATGTCCTGGTTGATACGGTATGAGAAATGCAATAGAAGCAGAAAACAACTAAATTGCATTAATGCTTTCATTCCACAGACTTTGAGTTCCTACCATGTGAGCGCCCCTGATGTAAGCAGTTTTGGGCAGTGGGAAGTGCATGGGGGTGCTGGGAACTACTGCTAACTCAAGCCAGAATCTCCAGGAGGGCTTCCCAGAGGAGGTGATAACTGAGCTGAATATGGAAGGATGAACAAAGATAGCGGAATGAAGGGCAGAGAGGGCATTCTAGTTCAAAGGAACAGCAAAAACAGACTCATAGAAACATGCAACAGCAAGACACGTTTGGGAATCGGCAAGTCCTCATGTGTGGCAGGCAGAAACATCATGTGTAAGACAGCGACAGGAAATGAGGCTAAGGAGATTGGCAGGAGTAGACCATGAGGGGCCTTGTGTGGTGTGTTTAAAAATTTGAACTTTATCCTGACAACCAAGCGAAGCAGGATCTTAAGCAGGGAAATGGCCTGATCAGCTCTGCTTTTTGAGAAAATGTGTTCTGGCAGCAAAAGAAAGAGTGGATTATTTGGAGATGGACTAGCAAGTTTAGGAGCTGTCAGAGTCTTATGGGGAGAGACCATGAGTGCCTGCGGGATGCACAGGAGAGGTGAGGAGGGGCTCAGACCAGCTGGCCTGGGGCAACCCAGAAGAACTTCAAGACAGCCTGCTCCCAAGCCCCTTACATACTGCTGCCGGTACTCACCCGGGGAATAAAATTGGCACTAAGCTGAGTCGTGTATGATATTTCGAAATATTAAACTTGCTTGGCTATGATCCCAAGTTAATTCTAGGAGTGTAATATTGAAAACATCTTTTTAACCCTCTGTGGCATTTTGGAGATTTTACCTTAGTTCATCAAATCTGAGAAGTCGACGGTTGTGAGATGCATCATTATTTGTGTTCCACTAGGAAAGAAAAAAAAATGCTGCCAATGAGACTATGGCACAGTGCTTATGTATTTACTTAGTTTTTCATTTTTTGAGAAGCTCTCTCTTCGATTTACTTGGATATAGATTTTTAAAAATGAGTCAGAACCCCAGCAGGAAACAGAGCACCCTTACAAGGTGGGAGCACTGAAGAGGGTTTGATGAGAAGAATATTTGCAAAGTATGGGAGCAGGGAGGGGTGAAGGCCCTCAGGGGCTGGTGACCGTGGGAAGCAGGTATCACTTCAGGCTCTAAGTGGTACACGCGGATCCTGGAGGGAGTTGATGGGGGGTGGGGTGTAGAATATGGTCCCTGGCAGGAGCTGTGGCCTTTGGCAGAGGAATGCAGCCATGTCTAACCCACTGTCCAGCAGGGAAGGAGCCAGGGGAGTGAGCACCCTGACCTTTCTCCTCTCTCTCCAGGCTCTGGCCATTGCTTCCCATTGGCTGACCCCAACGGGAAGCCAGACGCAAGGGGCCTGGCCACCACAGTCCCTAGAGGTCAGCCCCCAGTGGGTAGCAAAAGGTAGAGAGTACATCTGGAGGGTCAATAGGGAATTGCCAGAACACAGTTGTTTTTTTTTTTTTTCTTGTTGTTTGTTTGTTTGTTTTTGCCTCCTGTCACTTGTGTATAGACACGAAAGAAAACTCTCAGAGAAATAATTGCTCGAAGTATGCCACCAACCTCATATTCAGGATCCCCAATGTCTAGTTTTTTCCACTCAGCATGATCCCCTGTGCCAACAGGAGCAGATGTCAAGACACAGTGTTTCTTAGAAGGGTACCCCATGACCGTCTCTGCATCTAAGCCACTGACACCCTGCAGGTCTGCTGCTGGGCCTTTTAAAAATTTGTGGCAAAATACACAGAAGTGAAATTTACCATTTTAACCAGTTTTGAGTATACACTTCAGTAGCATCAAATACACTCACACTGTTGTGAGACCTATTACCAGCCTCCATCTCTAGCAGTTTTTCATCGCCCCAAACTGAAACTCCGTACCTGTTAAGCAATAACTCTCCATGATGTTGGGACTTTCCTGACCTTACCAGAAGGGGCCAACAGAAGACTTTCAGATCGAATTCACGCAAAGGTAGAAAATGTCAGGAAGACGATCCCTGCTGCCTGGCTGACAGCATTTATAAGGTATGATTCACTGTACGATGCATCCTAATATCAGAGATCTTTAAATGTGGAAAAATAAGTTGCTCAGAATCAATGGACTCTGACGAATCTCTAGAAAAGCACTTACATTCCATGAATGGGTTTCAGGTGAGCCAAAGTATTGTTCTCCTCTGCTCTCAGGCAGGCAAACCCTAAGGCAGTTGGAACCCTTAGGCTTGAAACCCTTAGCCTCAAGTATGGTATCGTTATGCATTTATCCCAATGTGCCCTCAAACTATTACCATTTACTATGTAACATAGGAAAAGGCTAGGAAGTGCAGCTTTGGAAGATGCCCTTCTTTAGTCTGGCCAGATTTCTGATTTTACATTTACTACCGAATCATCTGCATGCATCAGGAGGCAGGGGATACTGATGGAAAAGCTGTTCAAATACGCTTGGACAAATGTAGCAGCAAAGCCGCACCCTGTTCCAGAGGATAGAAGACACATGAAGCCACTGAGATCCTTTCTGCATTCATGCCGTGGAAAGGTCAAGTAGAAATGACTTAAGGATGCTTATCAGAAGCAAACCCATGCATATCCTTTCAGCCAGCAACTGCATTTGTATTGGTTAGAATAGTTTTGACTCAAAGTAATATAAACCCAAACTTACCCGGCTAAAATGAAAAACCACTTCTCACACTTTAGAAGAAGTCCAGAGGGAAGGAGGCTTGGGGGCTGGTTAACTGAGCATCTCTGCTGTGCAGGAAGGATGCAGATTTCCCCTCTACCCTCCTTGGTTTCTTTGCCTCATGTCCAGGCTAGGTCCTCTCCTGTCTGTGGACAGGTTGCGGCAACTCCAGATGTAACAGAAGAATGTCCCCGAGCCCCTTATATTCTCAAGGCCGCCAGCCTCTTCCTGCTCCAGAATGGAATTGGATGCCTGGGTATTTACTGATGACTGCCAATGGGAATGGGACCACGTGACTGGCTAGACCAACCAGAGGAGTCAGAAGGCATTGAGGGGGGCCCCCGAACCAAACCAATGCTGTTAGCAAAGAGATGGGGGCAGAGTGTCTTTTGGGTAGGGCAAGGAAAGTGTCTGCTGGCCCACTTTTAGGGTCCCGTCTCCTAAAACTGCAACTCCCTGACGATTGTACACTCACTGTAGTATATTTTTAAAGGCAAACATTTAGAATTAACCGAACTGCCCATCAGTAGAGGATCCAACACTATGGGATGGCACAGCCATAGAGTAAAATAGTTATCTATTTTAGTATAGTTATATTATTATAGTTATAGTTTATTATAGTTATATTATTATATTATTATTATATTTAGTATAGTCATATAGTTACATATTTTAGTATAGTTATAGATATCTATACAATCAACAGAGAAGGATGTGAGATATGGATTTACTAAAGGAACTATAGAACCGTAAAGGGGGTTTGATCCCATTCTGATCCTTCTATGTGCACTCATGTACACAAATACCCAAAACAGAGTTCGTGAGTTCTGATCTGAAGGGGATTCGGATGGGGTTGGTGGAAAAGAGGAACTTTCACTTAACAGGTTATATACTTTCTATTGTTTGACTTTTTAACTCAGGGTAATACTTTTGCAATTAAAAAAGAGAGTAAGTTTGCCACAGGGGAAGAAGTCAGATAGAATGCGACCCTGGCAATAGTGTATTACTCAGTAATGAGATAATACTCCTCTCCTACATGACAGCCACATGTATAAATAAATTAATCCCTATTTTATTACTTCTTTCTGGAAGCCTCATGCCCACCCCAGAGGCATCTGTCTCTGCTAGCAGACAGTATAGCCTTTTGAGTGGGGCCGATCAATCCCACAGCAACTGGGGCACCTGGGTGGTTCAGTGGGTTAAAGCCTCTGCCTTCGGCTCAGGTCATGATCTCAGGGTCCTCGGATCGAGCCCTGCATCAGGCTCTCTGCTCAGCGGGGAGCCTGCTTCCCCCTCTTTCTCTGCCTGCCTCTCTGCCTACTTGTGATCTCTCTCTCTCTGTCAAATAAATTTTTAAAAAAATTTTAAAAAAATCCCACAGCAACTAACCACACGTGGCTATTTGCATTTAGATTGATGATGATGATATAAAACAATGGCTCCGTCACACTAGCCACATTTGAAGCCTCAGCAACTACGCGGGGCCAGCGGCTGACTCGCTGGATGGCTAAGATTCTAGCGCGTCTGTCGCTGCAGAGAGGTCCCGCGGGCTGTGTGACTCCAAGCCTGGCCGCTCGAGTTCCAGTGCAGGCTTCATTTCTAGTAGCCATGTGGCTCTGGGCAAGTGAGTTAACATCTTTTGTCCTTTCTAGGCATTGAAACAGGGATGATGAGCTTTACCTCACAGAACTGTGGAGCAGATTAAAATTCTTGGTGCCTGGTACCTGGTATATCGTCGATGAAGTTTCCTGTAACTGTGATAACTGTTTTTAGGACCGTTTCTACCACCATTGACTGAACACTTCACTGAGTGTTGGGCATTTTCCTCACACCTTTATCTTATGGCTAAAACTGAGGTTTGACAAGATAAGTAAAGCTACCTCATCTCACTGAGTCTGAGCCTGGTCCCATCCCAAGGCTTGTGCTCCTCAGTGTTTAATCTGTGAGTGACCTTAGGGGGTTGGGAGGACTGAGTAGTTAACCCTCCCTCTGCCATCTTGGCCCCCTCCAACCCCCACCTTTTTCCTCTCTTTCCAAACAAGAGCTGACTGATTCAAGAGAACGATAAGATTTGAGATTTCTACTACATTTTTTTTTCTTTTCTCTTTTTCTTCAATGGGGGAAGAAAAGGTTAGAGATGAGACGACAATGAAGTATGTTAGCAGCCGAGTACCCATGCTCTGCGGTGTGCGAATATTCTCAGTTCCTTGTGGGTTTTCCTAAAGTCGAATAGTCCTTTTAAAAGGAAACCACTTGTGATCAAATTAAAGAAGGGGAGCTCTTGCTTGAAGATGAAGCAGGAAGAGACAATTATCTCCAACAGCTCCTAATCAAAGTTTAAAATCATCATATGTCTCCGCTTAAAGGTTCAGTTACACATAACCCTTGCTTGGGGGGAGGGGGTCTGTAGGAAAGCATGTGGGTCACCGCAGACAGTGATGAAAGAGGCTCACGGAAGAGAGGAGGCTGGAGGTGCCCTTTCACTCATGCACTTGGGAGGGGACTTGTGTTGGACACATCTTCTCGGGCTGGACCTGGCTTCTTTTTCGTTGGTGGAAATGGCATCCTTTGCTGGGGAAACTTTAGAATTGCTTTCCTGGTGGTGCTGCATGCTGTCAAAAAAATGTGTTCTGTTTCAGCAGGGAGAATAAAACCTTGCAGCAGCACAGCAGAGAACTGGTATCTGCAGATAAGGTCTTGCTTTGTATTTCATTTCTTATGCTACAATTCCAGTTGGCTACTGTTTCCTTGTGAGTCAACATTTATATTGAAGTTATTACCATGAGCTGAAGTGCTATGGAAAACACGCCTTCAGGTTTTTTTCACTCTTTCTAAGCTGAGAGAGAAAGAGAGGGAGAGAGGGAGGAAGACAAAGTGTGTGTGGTGTCCGTGTGTGTGTTTGCGTGTGCATGCGCTAGGGGAGAGGGAAGACCGCTAATGCAGCTTTTGAAAGGCCATTGTGACTGGCTTGTTAGGGTGTCCTGGTGTTGTGTCTGGGGATCAGAAGAGGATGGTTAAGCAAGACCATCTCGGGCTGGTAAACCATGTGATGTTAACCGTTGACCGGGGTTTATCTGTACCCTGTGAAAACCCATTATGGAATTTAGTTCACCTCTCTAACTTCCAAGTGGTGAATTTGAAATTATCAGAGGTGCTTCACCATAAAATGAACAGTGGTTAACTTACTTTGAAAAACTTGAATACAACGTGACTAGGAAAAAACAGGAACTAGTAGGAAACTTTTTCTCTTTTATACTGGATCTTCCTTTCCGATGCAAATCACGAGGGTTGTTTTTTTTGTTGTTGTTTCTGAAAGTGATTTATTGAGAATAAATTGTAGCACAACGCCTGGAACATGGGCCAAGCTGCCTTCGAGTCTAGGCTCCACCATGGCGGGTCATCTGTGCTTGACTTATTGCTACATTCCAACACCTATCACTGCTCCTGGAACAGTGTAGCCATTCCATAAATATTTGAATGAATGGGTGTGTGGCTCCTAAGCTTTGTGTGTGGGTGTGTCTAAGTATCTTTACTTGGAGAGTTAATATAATTTCAATTTGCACTGATGCTGGCTTCTCGGATGTTTGATGTGATGATAGGTGAGATCACCACATCCTTCACATACGTGCTTGCCAAGTTTTTCTCCTGTGGAATTAGTTAAAGCATATATTTCGTTTCCAACATTTCTTTTTGGGTTGGTCCCGGATGGAGAAGTTTCCAGCCTGGAATGATTACAATTCAAAGAAACTTTTTTTCCTTATTCTTCCTGATGCCGACACACCCACTTCTCTCTTTTAAAAATGATAGCATTACATCTTGGATTAATGTAATGAAGCCCAGGGATCTTCAGACTGGGGGCTGCACATCCCAGGGAGTAGATAAAGACTTTGCAGAGGGATACTTGGGCATTGAAATGTGAGAATTGATTCTGTATCCTCAGTGTTCTCTTTGGTGATTTTCTAAAACAGACCTGCCTTAGGATCCTGTGGGCTCTGTTTTTTTCTCCTCTCCTACTGCTCCTTTTCCTAGTGCTCTTCTCCCACTCTACAAAAGAAAGGCTCTTTTTCTTACCCTCACCCATCTCAAATCTGTTTAAAGTGTGTTGCCTGGAGTATAAAAATCTTTGAGATACCAAACAAAGGGGCAATTTCATTTGACAACGTATATTTATTAAATACCAACTATGGGAATGCCTGGGTGGCTCAGTCAGCTAAGCATCTGACTCTTGGTTTCCGCTCAGGTCGTGATCTCAGGGTCATGAGATCGAGCCTGGCATGGGGCTGCTTGCTCAGTGTGGAGTCTGCTTGGGTTTCTTTCTCCCTCTCCTTCTGTCCCCATCTCCCATCCCCATGCTCTCTCGTTCATATAAATAAATAAATTTATATATATATATATATATATATATATATATATTATATATATAAGAGAGAACATTGGGACAGCTGGGTGACTCAATCAGGTAAGTGTCTGGCTCTTGATCTCAGCTCAGGTCTTTATCTCAGTATCATGAGTTCAAGCCCCGGTGCAGCATGGGCCACTTTTAAAAACAAAAGAGAGAGAACACTATAAATATCCAAATTATTAAATAAAGAGCTTGTTTATATATTTTTAAAATGGCTAATTTGTTGGTATCAAATTGCTATGACATTTAAGTTTCACTGGATATATATGAAAGAATAGTGTCACAATTTTATTTTAGAATCTCAATATTTACAATGATCATAAAATGCATCCTATGAAATTAATTAAACTTAGGAAACATGTTAAGTACTTAAATTTGTGCTGAGGGCACACAATTTTTCAAAAATCCTGTGATGGAGTGGGGCAGGGGAGCCATGTAAATAACCCTGCAGAGACCACACCAGAGCTTTTGTGTTTTGGAAAGGGAGCTGCTAGGTGAGTGGCACAATGCACATGTGACAACACGGCCTGGTTGTAACTGATATTTGTACTAAAGCTTTCCCTGAAGGGACAGGAAGAAAAGGGTGCAGACCACTTAAAAAATGTTGACTTAATAATCGCTGGTTTTAAATGTCCAATGTAAATACGAATGATGAAATTTTGCAGTCATTCTCCATTGTCATCTGCAGAGGCCAGAAAAGTATGATAACATAATTCAGATACTAGTCAAGGATGGTGAGCCTCTCTGCAGCTATAACCTGGAAAGGATTATCCTCAGGCACTAGCAGTAGGGGGTATAGAGCCCCCTTCCCAAGGAAATGGCATGAACACACTCAGGTTGGATAGAACCTTGCTCATGATGCACAGCCCCCTGTGTTGTCCAACATGGAAGCCTGTTGTACTGCCGCTAATATTAAGTGAGCACCTACTATGTGCCAGGTGTCGTGCTCAGGGGTGGTTGTACACTGGCATGCAAAAGGACATGACCTGTTTGTGGCTGGGCTCAATGTCCACCTCCTGGAGATGATCAGATGAGCTTTGCTGGAGAAAAGATAAGCAAGGAGAAGCTGAAGACGCCATGCCTAGTGCTAGCATGCAGTCATCACAGCTGTTATTCATTAATAAAAAGCCAAGCTGCTGCTACTGTTTACTGGTATCACCAATATTAACTCTAGCTTTGGTTACTGCCTCCAAGATTACTGCCTAGGTCTGGTACATCTTATTTCCAGAGGCACTACTGGGAAGAGCACCAATCTAATTTTTTTTTTTAAATGCGCCAGACACTGTTTTAAACACTTAACAGACCTTGCCTCATTTATTCCTTGCAACTGGACATTACTGTGTCCCTTTCACAGATGAGGCAGCTGAGGCACAGGGAAATTACATTACTTGCTTGAGAGCAAACAGCTATTAAGGAGGGGAGCCTGGATTCAATCCCAGGCAATCCAGCTCCACGATATTGACCCTTCCCTCTTAATCACAATAGAATTAAGAGTTAATATTTATGGAGCACTTAATCTGGATCAGGCTTTGTGCTAGGCACTTTACATAAATTATCTAATTTAATTTTCACAGTAAAGTAACTCTGGCTTATTATTTCCAATTTACAAGGAAACAGAGGCATAAGGCAGTTAAGTAACTTGACCAAGATCACGATGCTGGCAAATGGCAAAACCAGGATATGAAGCAAGGATCCCATCCAGATCCCCAGAAACCCATTCTCTGGAGCTCCGTAGCAGCTCCTTGCCAGAGTTACTTCCACAGCTGATGGCTTTAATTCAGGGCTTCCTTCATTAGGGCCCCCGAGCCACCTTTCAACCCCTTGCTTACCCGCCATCAGAAGCTGCCACAGTGCCGGGCACCTGGGTGGCTCAGTCAGCTGAGTGTCCTACTCTTAATTTTGGCTCAGGTCATGATCTCAGGGGTGTGAGATGGAGTCCTGCGTGGGGCTCTGCACTGGGTATACAGCCTGTTTGGGATTCTCTCTCTCCCTCTCCCTTTGCCCCTTGCTGCCTCCCCCTCCCTCTCATAAAGAAGAAGAAGAAGGAAAAGGAGGAGAAGGAGAAGAAGGGGAAGAGGACAAAGAAGAGGGAAAAAAAAAAAAAGAAGAAGCTTACGCACTGTCTCAACACACCATTAAACTTCAAACCGCCTCACCCTTAAAATCTTTAGTGTCACTGTTACTGAACGGAGGATTTGAAAAGTGCCAACGTTGCTTTAATGATCAGGGTGGGAGGTAGAGAAATCACACAAAATCTGAATCTTAATAGCTGCTATCTCAAACCTGGTTATGTCACTGTGTTCACGATGGTACATTTTAGGGATGAGGTCCTCATCAAACTACAGGGTAAGAACTAAAGCTGGTTCTTCTTACTACACCAATCATAATCTGACTTTGAAGCAATTGGTGTGAGATGATGACTTTTGGCTGCTTGTTTCTACCAATGAGCCCTCACAAGTAAAAAGAGATGCCCCCCACACTGTTGTCTCTGAGGTCCGCCACTGTTCAAGCAGCGGTTAGCACAGTTCACAGTTGAGATCCTGGCCAGAGAAGCAGCCAGCCACGGCTTAGCAGCAAAGGGACACACACAATGTAGGTGTGCTGGCATGCTGCAGGGGCTCTGAGGTCGGGGAGTGTCTCCCTCTTGGCAAAGGATTTATTTCATAAACATTTATTAAGGACCTGCTGCTCACCACATACTGTCCGGTACTGGTTCTACAAAGATGAGTAGAATGCAGTTCTTGCCCTACAGAAACTTGGAACCTGAAACGATAGATGGAAGTCTACACAGGGGCCCCTGCGTGGTGCCATTGGTTAGGCATCCGATTCTTGGTTTCAGCTCAGGTTGTGATCTCAGGCTCTGTGCTCCACGTGGAATCTGCCTGGGATTCTCTCCCTCTCCCTCTGCCCTTCCCACGTGTGCTCTTTCTCAAATAAATAAATAAATATTTAAGTGTACGCAAGTCCCCGTCCCACACAGTGACAGGTAGGTATTTAAAAGGTTGGGGATAGCACCAAGGAAGCAGGGTACATCTAGTTTGAGAAGTGAGGATCTGGGGATACATTCCGAAGTTGTTGTTGTAGATTGAATGTTTGTGTCCCTCAAAATATATATAATGACACCTAATCCCTGGTGTGATGGTGTTAGAAGGAGGTGATTAGGTCATGAGGGCAGAGGCTTCATGAATGGGATTAGGGCCCTCATAAAAGAGACCCCAGAGAGACCCCTTCTCTCCTCCTACCATGTGAAGACACAACAAAAAGATCACTGTCTATAAACCACGAAGCTGGCTCTCTCCAGACACTAAATCTGCCAGCACCTTGATCTTGGACTTCCCAGTCTTTAGAATTCTAAGGAACAACATTTTGTTGTTCATAAGCCACCCTGATTATGGTAATCTTGAAGTTCTCGAAGGATAAACGGGAACCCAAAGATGAAGAGGAGGGAGCAGAGCACTCGAGATAGTGGCCTGAGGAAACACATGGCGTCACTGAGTTGCACGTCAAATCAGGCTCTCGCGTGGCTGTTGTAACGTGGTCTTGTAAGTGTTGGAGGCTGGTGACCAGGCGAGGGAGGCAGGCGCAGACCACACGTCATGATGGGCTCTATATGCGATGCTGTTGGACTTGGACTCTCTGTTGAATGCCGTGAGGAGCCTCTGAAGGGCCATAGGTAGGAAGACATGGGGTCAGATGAGCATTTTGGAAAAAAGCTCCGGCTGCAGAGAACGGTATGATCTGGAGCGGGTATGTGGGGGGTTGGGCGGGGGAGCTGGGCAGGAAGTCTGGAGGATGACCGACCAGACCGGAGGGCAGGGTAGTAATCCTGTGAAATTGCGCGAGACCCTCAAGCAGTGGAATAAGCCAAATTTAGTATCGGCCTGAGTGTGGACAGTAAAAAGAAAAAAATAAAGTTTAGGCCGATCGATTTCTGGCTTGCAATGTTTCTGGGTTACCACATTGGGAGGGGGTGTTGGGAGCACAAAAGGGAAGGGAATTTTTAGTCACACGTCAGTGAACCTCATGCTTAATTAATTCAAATCATTTGTGGGACTGATACATGCTCTCATGTGAGGACTTGCAAATATTATCAGCTCCAATAAATTATTTTATGGTTATTCAATGAAAAATCTTCGACATGTAAGATTTTATTTCTGTAACTCCAGTTTTCACGTCTACCAAATTCTTAGAACAAATCTTCCTGGGTCCTGGGGAATTCAAGGATAGGATGAAATGCACATTTGGATTTTACTTCTCACCACCTGTCTAATCCCAGAGAATCACAGCTGGTCTTCTGTTCGTCATGTCCACTTACTCTGTTTTTTGGTGCTTTGACACACTGGAATCTTGCTAACTCTGGCCCGACTTTCCTTTCCAGAGCAAGCTAATCTCTAGGGTTGGCAGACAACTCACGTGGGAGCATGCCTTTCCTAGGTAAGTCAACCAATCTGGGGCCTCCACCTCCAACGATCTCCTGTTTGGGGGGTTCTTACTCATTGAGCCACTATTCTCCTGCCCAAATCGCCCCAGAGCCGGAATACCAGATAACTAGAGACCATCCGTACACACCAGAGACCACTGAAATTATTCCAACTCGCCAGGACTAAACCTGCTTACCTTGCTTTGTCCATTCCTTCCTGCGGAAACCACAGTAAAGGCTCGTGCCTGTGTTTTCCCTGCTCTCCCTCTGCCTCCTACTGACCTTGATGCTTCCCCAGGGAGCCCTGCATGGCACACTAAGCCTTCTGTTTCTAGGGATCTGATGGTATTAATAACTTCTTTTTTAATGGCAGGTCTTTTTGGCAGGTCTTGTATCTGCCTGCCTCAGCATACCTAATTCAAACAAATCCCAGATACCCTTAAAGCAGTGTGTGCCTTGATTCCCTGGCAGATGGACCAGTGTACAATTCTTCATCAGAACCCACGGCTAAGATGTTTTGGAAAGGGAAAGACGTAAAAGTGGGAGGACCTGAGTAAATGATGTTCGTTGATTCATTCCCATTCATGGTGTTTGCTTTACCAAAGTGCTGAGTCGGTATTGCTGGGCATTTGGGTTTTAGATTTGATGCATCATTAGTTATTAATAAGGTCGTGTTATTGAATCCTTGAAGGAAGTACCTACATACCCCTTTAGGTGTTTACTGTTTGTCTCCTCTGAATATTTGTTCTATTAATTCATGTTCACGTAGCACTTGTAAACTGCATAGGGTACATTTCCACAGGTAAATTAGATGCTTAATAAGAAGTAAAATATATGCTCCTGGGAGCTTGTAGTTAAGAAAACTATGTTATTTAGAATTAATATTATATACTAGGTGGTTGTGACTCAGGACGCCTTTCATTGAAAAGGAAAGAAATCCTTTCCCCGGGAGCCATGATGGAGCACATGAGTCCTGAATGAGTCATTGCCACATGTGGTACGGGAGGGCTGATCCACTGCCTCTCTTGTTCTGAGCTGCTGCGGCTGCCGAAACAATCATGCATTGAGCACAGCGGTTGGTTAGCAGAAACTGAGGACTAAGTGACACCTAGGACCCATTCAGTTCCAGTATATATACAGTTAAAGCCAACCGAGGATAAAAACATCTGTATTTATACAACAGACAGATTAAGGATAATAGTTCAGTTTCCAGAGGATTTACCACTGTATGCTCTTTTAAAATCAACTAACCCTGAGATGCCTGGGTGGCTCAGTCAGTTAAGCATCTGCCTTTGGCTCAGATCATGACCCCAGAGTCTTGGGATTGAGTCCCGTCTGGGGCTCTCTGCTCAGTGGGGAGCCGGCTTCTCCCTTTGCCTGCTGCTCCCCCTGCTTGTGCTCTCTCTCTGACAAATAAATACATAAAATATTTTTTAAAAGTTAAATAAAATGAACTAACCTTATATAAAGTGTGACTTGATTTTTTTTAAGATTTTGTTTATTTATTTATTTGTCAGAGAGAGAGAGCACAAGCAGGCAGAGTGGTAGGCAGAGGCAGAGAGAGAAGCAGGCTCCCTACTGAGCAAGAAGCCCGATGTGGGACTTGATCCCAGGATGCTGAGATCATGTCCTGAGCTGAAGGCAGCTGCTTAACCAACTGAGCCACCTAGGTGTCCCATGACTTAATTTTTTAAAGCATCCCTCCTGTAGGCAATTTTGTGGTGGGGAGGGGGAGACGTAGAAAGGGGTGGGAGCAGAGTCTGTGGTACAAAGAAAGGCAGGGGGAGAGATGGTGGGGGGAGAGTAAGAGACCTGGAATTTAGCAGTTTGTTTTTAGGTCGTTTATGACTGTATCTCCATGTTCTCTTATCCTCCAAGTTGAGATGTCCTTTAGAACATATTGTGGTATGCAGAGTTGGAGGCTTGATGGAATAGTATTAAAAGATTAATTGAATACATAAAGTTCTAGCATTCCTAATGTAATGGGAATGCTAACAGTCTTTGGAAGGGTCTAAATAACCCTGCCTTCAGTAGGGCAGCTTATAGATCTCCGAGCACGTGACATGCATGATCTCATTGGTCTTCGTAACAATGCTATGGAGGAGAAAGCAAGGTGATATTTTCATCTCCATTTCGCTGATCGGGTCCACAGTCACATGGGTCACAAGAGGTGGGGCTGGGACTGGAACGCAATCCCTCCCCTCCCAGTCTAGGGCATGTCCTATAACCCCAGGAGCCCCCTCTCCCACTGCCCTTGGTGTGAGTGAGCCAGAAACCCCCGATTTATCATTTCAACTCCCTGAATTTTCTATCATTTTCATCACCTCTGCAAGAAAACCAGTCTTCCTTGCTACTTCACCAGTGTGTCTCAGCCAGCTCTGAAATGTGGCTTTAGCAATTCCTGGTTGTCATTTGTAACTGCAGTTATTGAGAATAGAAAATATTTACTCCTGAAGCCCTAAGGGAAAGTTATGTGAGTTGTGTGACTTTCTTGCCAAACAATCATTGTCTTCTTCATAGTAAGAAGAAATGTTGAGAGATGCATTTACTTGTGGTGATGAATGTTTATATAAAATGAGAATTTGAAAACTATTTAGAAAATAATCCAGTTTTAGAGAAATTATATTAATGGTGTCCTCATTAGTAATATATGGCAAATACTGTCTTAGGAATGGAAAATTCAATGCAAGCATTATTAAAATAATTCTGCTGTAATAAAACATATCTTCAAAAGAAAGACTTAGGGGAGCCTGTGTGGCTCAATCAGTTGAGTACCAACTCCTGGTTTAAGCTCGGGTCATGATCTCAGGGTTGCAGGATTGAGCCCTGTATGGGGTCCAGACTCAGCACTGAGTCCACTTGAGATTCTCTCTCCCTCTCTCTCTGCCCCTCCAACTTGTGCATGCTCTCTCTCAAATAAAGTAAATCTTAAAAAAAAATAAAGACATTTAATAAGTCAGATATAATTATTGTCCAATGAATACGTATGTTAGGATAGGCACCTTAGGAAGGGCAGATATGCCTGGAGTGAGACCTCAGGAGAGAACCTCCTTCACATCCTTCACTCAGAGGGGAATTCTCCCCACAGTAATGGATAGGTACTGAGCTCAAATCAATTTGACTCAAGTACGGATAACAGCTTCTTCGGTAGCAAGAACCTTCTGTGGTTTCCATTTTCAGACAAGAAGCTGTCCCCTGGAATGAGCTGAACTGCTGTTGAATGCATGACACCAGAAAGGGCACCCTGTCCTACTTGACTGGGTGCAGATGGAAAAAATAAGATATGGTGAACACCTGATTCTTAGAAAAAGATAGAATCCCATAACTTCTCTGACCCCATCAGAAGTTTTCAAGACCAACATTACAGGTCATGTGTGATCTTCATACTGACTGAATTTTGTTGAACTTCACGCTTAGAAATATCTTTGGGATTTGTGGCCAATATGCCTTCGAGTTCTGAGTTTTGATTTTGTAAGCATCCTTGAGTTTTTTTAGCAATTTCTTGACTTCTTGACCAAACCCACTATAAATGCAAAATGAGGCAATGGAAGGGATAGCTATTGTGTAATTAATCAGTATAATGCAGTGGCAATATGATGTGGTAGAAAGGTTACAGGTGTTCACATCCTCACCTTGCTTCTTTCTAACCTTAGATATTTAGATCTAACCTTAGGTCTAACCTCAGATATCTAACTTTTGATAACATAAGATATTATTTAGTTATTTGTATCAAATTTTCCTTTTCTTAAACAGGATTGCAAATGCCTGATTTGCTAGGTCATTGCGAGTAGTACATGTATCAAATATATATGGCATTCTCATACGCTTGACACACAGAAGGTGCTTAAAAATGTAAGTCTGCGAAGGTCAAAGTAAGATTCAGCATGAGAAGATTCAACCTTGATTCATCCATGTAATCTAAATATCCACCATAAATTCTTGAGAGCAAACAAGTGACAATGATTTTACTTGCTGTATATTCAACATGGTTCAGCCAAACAGGGAAAATGCTGTTCCCTAAGCTAGGGATGTTAAATAGGTTTCATCTAATGTGTCATCTTAATCTGCTGGTTGGTGGTACCTGCCCGAGAGCTGTATCAAGGAGACCAGGACTATGTGCGGCTTCAAAGGATCGATTAGTCATGTCTGATGTGGCGTTGGGAGTAGGGAGTGGTGACAAGTGGGCACGCATTTTCCTTGCCTGGTCAATGATGTTCTTCCTCATGCCTTTACCCACAAAAGAGATTTCTCTGGTTCTCTTGTTGCTAAAATGCATGCAAGATACCCAGAAGTAATTCTTCATTATTGGAAAGAAAGGCAGCTCGTTTAAGTGAGACTATGGAAGGGCAGAGAGCATGAAAACTATTCTCCCTGGTTTCATGTCTCCAAATGTCTATGCTCTGCACCTAGCCCTTCAGCCACATTGAAATGTCTCCCATTTCCCAGGATGTCCTTTCCCTTTTGTAACCACACACCTTGGCATGTGCTCTTTCTGCTCCTGAGAATACGATTTCCCATGTTTTGCCACTTGGCAAATTCCACTTACCCTTCGAGCTCAGTCTTGAGTGGAGGTTCTTACTGGAGGGAGGCCTGGTGGCTTCTGATTTTCCTTATGCCCTTGATGCGTGGCTCAGACTAGGCCCATAATAAATAGATGTTGTTTGAACAAAGTACGTGGGTATAAAGAGGGATATGTGGATGAGCTAGAAATCAGGGATTTCCGAAGAAAAGAACTATATTTTCTATGTGCTATATTGCTTCCCCACAGCATCTGTAAAAGCTTCTTTTTTGAGTGACTTTGTATTTTGAAGGGGTACTAGCTCTGATTCAGGGTCAAGATACAAAGCAAAGTTAATATTTGAAATGGACTTGCTGAATGATGATGTTTGAGTCTTATAGGATATAAGACTAGCAAGATTTGAACCTTAAAAAAATTGTGTCAAAGTACAGCTAACATGAAATTTACCACCATATCTGCAAGTTTCATTGGGCTTAAGTACATTCACACTGTTGCACAATCATTACCACTACCCATCTCCAGAAATCTTTTCATCTTGCAAAACTGAAACTCTATACTGATTAAACAGTGTTTCCTTATCCTCCCTCCCCTCAGCCCCTGGCAACCACCATCTGCTCTCTGTCTCTACGAGTCTGATTATTCTAGATAACTCTGCTAAGTGGAATCATACAGTCCTTGTCTTCTCGCGATGGGCTCCTTTAGCTGACTGTAGTGTTCTCAAAGCTCATCGGCATGGTAGCATGCATCAGAATTTCCTGCCTTTGTGAAGCAGATAGTCCATTACATGTGCATTTCACATCGTATTTATCCATTCATCTATCCACAGACACTTGAGTGGCCTCCACCCCTTGGCTGTTGTGAATAATATTGCTGTACCCAGGAGTGTACAAATAATCTTTTCAAGTCCCTGCTTTCAGTTCTCTTGAGTGTGCACTCAGAGCTATAAGCAGCAGATTATACGTTAATTTTTTTTTAATTTTTTGAGAAACAACCAGCCTGTTTTTCATAGCACCTGCGGCATTTCACTTCCCCACTAATGGTGCACAAAGGGATCCAGTTTGCCCACATCCTTGCCAACACTTGTTATTTTCTGGATTTTCCTGGACAATTGTCATCCTAATGGTTGTGAGGTGGTATTTGATTGCACTTTTGACTTGCATTTTCCTCATTATTTGTGGTCTTTATGCGCTTATTCACTGTTTGTATATCTTATTTGAAGAAATGTCCATTCATATCCTTTGCTCATTTTTTAATCAGGTTTGATTTTTGTTGTTGAGTTCTAGGGGTCTTTATATAGTCTAGATATTAACTCCTTACCTTAAATGTCACTTGCAAATATTCTCTCCCATTCTTCCTGTTGCCTGTTCATTCGACTATGCCTTTTGGTGCACAGAAGTTTTAAATTTTTATGCAGTCCAGTTTATCTTTCTTTGTCGCTTCCTGTGCTCTTGGTGCCAGACATCATTGCCAAATCCAATGTCATAGAGTTTTTCCTCATTGACAAATTTAATGTCATAAAGATTTTCCTGTATGTTTTCTTCTAAGAGATCCATTTTGAACTAATTTTTATGTACAATGCAAGGTAAGTTACAACTTCATTGCTTCTCAAATGAATATCCAGTTTCCTCAATACTATTTGTTGAAAAGGCTGTCCTTTCCCCCACTGAACAGTGTTAGCATTCTTGTTGAAAATCATTTGACCATAAATGTGAGGGTTTATTTCCAGGTTACTGTATTCTCTTGATCTACATGTCTGTCTTTAGACCAGTACTGCACTGTTTTGATTTCTGTAGCGTTGTAATATTTGAAATAAGGAAGTGTGAGAGAGTGGGAATTCCGGTTGGCCCAGAAAGGGCCATTCCATCTCTTAATCTATCTTAATCAACTGTCTCCAGATACATGCATTTTGGCCTCTGAAAAAACGAACTTTTAGACATAACCTGCCTATCCTCTATTGATCATACCTGTGAATAACACTTGTTATTTCATAAAAATTCAATTGCCAGAGAACACCTTGGTATCCTCTAGATATAAAATACAAGAACAGCTTCAGTTTGGGCATTTAAGGAGGTTTGGGGCCACTGTTACAGGCAGGCTGGGTCTGATGGAAGGTATGAGAATTATTTTGCAAATGGAATGTCTGGAGTTATTTTATTTTTTTTTTTTCCCACAGAGCGTATTTATTTCTCTTTGACAGTTTTTGAGGTTATGGACTCTATTTCTATCTGAAGGAAGAAAGTGGTATACAATAAAGTCTTGTGACATTAGGCCTGGTAAACCAGATGTACTGATTTTCTTTTAGATGAGGACACCCATTTCAATAACTGAAGGAACTGAGAATGTTTGATGTTCTGTGAACATGCTAAGCTGACTTTAAGTGAAAGATGATCCCCGGTTCTTTCACTCTTGCTTTAAAAATAAACTATATAATTAAATGGCTATAGATACTGCTTTTGTGGGGAGGAAAACAGCAGCCGGATTCTTTGCAATCATGTCAACGAGGCAGTAGCCTTCCTATCCCTTTGGTGAAATAGAGAATCAATACCAATCAGGAAAAAAATGCTAACAAAAGGGAAAATCTCATGGGAACCACAGGCCATAAAAGATTTAAAATGTGAATAAAACATCATAGGTCAGCATTAAAATAGACAATACATTTCTCTGCCAAGACAAAGCATCTAGCCGCTAAGCAGAGGCACGACACGGACTCAACCGGACTTAGGGGACAGAAAGAAAGACCTATATCAACCATTTGCCCCTTCACTTCCATGAGGAAGTGAGTCTCCTTTCCCAAGGAGATGGTCACTCCAGAATCAACATTTGGCGTCAGACGTTTCCCATTTGGGGAAGGTAAACATCTCTGGGAATAGAAATCTTGCCCGTATATGATTTCTAGGATTATTAGAACAAAGAAGTCAGACTTGCTTTTAAAAAGGGAAAGACGATTACCTGTTGGTTAATTTTGTAAGGGAATAAGATGTTTTGAAATACAACCTGGGGAAATTATGAAGTAAAAAAGAAAAAAAAAGAAGGCCCAGCATAGATAAGCTGTGTTCTGACTGAAAAGAAACTAAAGCCATCTCCAGTTAGAAGGGTTTTATGGACTAGTGGAGAGGAATGCTCAGTAGCTGATAATGCTTTAGGATCATCAGTTCTCACTGAGTGGCCTCTCATCATGGGAATTTCCATATTTCAAAGCCAAATTTTTTTTAAAAAAAACAAAACAAAAGCAAAACAGAAAACACTGTTTTGGCATCCAGCCATTATCAAGGGAATGCATTTGGAAAATATAGATAAATTTTATTATTTTTTGCCAAGTCATGGAGCGTGGGACTGTATCCTCACCACTTGAAAGAAAGTGATCAACCTTCAATCAGAGGCAGTGGATGGGAGGTGACCCCAGGCGACCTGATCTCACACATGTCTCTTAAAGTTGCTGGTGTACCAGCACTCCTGCCCTAATAATGGTCTCAGTTCCAGAGTCAGGCTGGCCAATATAAACTAAATATCTATGTTAATGACTAGAGTGTATTAGACACCCACACATGGACTGCACAGCACTACAAATTTAGAATTTAGAATGTTTTCAAAGCGGTTCGTAGAACTAAATCTATGTCCTTGTGTTACAAAGAACTACAGAGTTTACAACAGATGCATAGTAACAACATCTAGTTCCTGTTCCTGTTTTTCAACTGGCCATCCGGCTTTTCTTAATCTTTTGAAGTTCATGTAATAGTGGCTACTGCTTACTGAGCACACACGCATGTGCGTGGCGGTATGCTAAACCCTTTATTGATATGGGGTTTTGCATTTAATTCTCATAGCATCCCTGTGAGGTAGAGGATGTTATTACAGCCACTTCAGAAGTACAGAAACCGAGGCTTGGTGAACTTGGCCAAGGCCACCCAGCTCTACCACCGAAAACGAGCCAAGGCAGTTTGAAGGCAGTGTGGGCTCCTGACAGGAGCTGCCCGCTGCTTGTCCTGATGAATTTCATCCCGTTTTCTTCCTTTTAGTGTTGTCTTGCCCATCTATTTCCCCTTTCCCAGAATTGTCTGTCTTACGGGATCTATCTAGTTATCTAGAAACACTTGTTTTCTCGGTGTTAAATGGAAGTCATATCAATATTTGATGTATTTATTGTCCTAGCTCTTCCAACTTGCCGGGCTTCAGTGACAGCATTTTTTGTCCGGTTTAGAGGCAGCCTGTGGAGGAGATCACGAGACATCTGTTATTTACATATGAACGTGTGAGATCTACAGATTATAACGAGGGCATCTGATAATGCAGTGTCTCTACTGCCCTCTGCCTTGTTCTTCAGATGATGACATAGACCACTAGCACCTGGCTGGGTGTTCTCCTGAGCAATCATAGTTGTGGAAAGATCTAGAAGGCAGGGTTTCTTTTCTCTCCTTCTCTCTCTCTCTCACTCGCTCGCTCTTAGTTTCTTTCTTTCTTTTATGGTTACTCTTCCTTCAGATAAAGTTGTTGGACAGCTGGCCTCCAACTGGGAATATTCTAATTAAGCAATGTAAGAAGAACAGAATGGTGCAAACAATGTTTGTGAACAATGAAGTAAAAATTTTATGTCTCCTGATAGCATTATTTATCATAGCTAAAAATAGAGAAGGATGTAAATATGTCTAAATAAGGGATTGGTTACATAAATTATATGCCATTCATGTGTTAGAATATCATGCTGCCCTGAAAAGGCATATTTTATTTTATTTTTTAAAAGATTTTATTTATTTACTTGAGAGAGAGAGAGCACACACGCACAGGGGAGAGGAAGAGGAAGAGGGAGAGAGAATCTCAAGCGGACTCTGCACTGAGCACAGAGCTCAATACGGGGCTGAATCTCACGACCCTAAGATTATACATAACTGACCCCAAATCAAGAGTCAACACCTCACTGACTGAGCCACCAAGGTGCACACCAAAAGTCATATTTTAGAACAGATTTTAGAGGTATAGGAGAGGGACCCTGGGTGGCTCAGCTGGTTAAGTGTCCGCCTTTGGCTCAGGTCATGAGCCCAGGGTCCTGGGATCGGGTCCCACATTGGGATCCCTGCTCTATGAGGTGCCTGCTTCACCCTCTCCCTCAGCCCCTACCCCCCGGCTGGTGCTTTCTCTCTTGCTTTCTCTCGCTCTCTCTCAAATAAATAAATAAAATCTTTTTAAAAAATACAAGAGAAATGTTTATGATAGATTATTAAGTGACAAAAACAAATGATAAAAAATAGTATGAGTTATTCCTTAATCCAAGAATTATTTAGATGTGTATCTTTTCTTTTCTAAAAATGTTGTTTTAGGGGTGCCTGGGTGGTTCAGTGGGTTAAGCCGCTGCCTTCGGCTCAGGTCATGATCTCAGGGTCCTGGGACCGAGTCCTGCGTCCGGCTCTCTGCTCAGCGGGAAGCCTTCTTCCCTCAATCTCTCTCTGCCTGCCTCTCTGTCTACTTGTGATCTCTGTCTGTCAAATAAATAAATAAAATCTTAAAAAAAATAAAAAAATAAAAATGTTGATTTAAAAATTTTTTCTTTTCTGTTTATCATGAGCCTATAGTTTTTACATTGGTGTGGATAGACAAACTAGTCTCCACGTTACTGATTCCTTGGAATTTGTTGAAATTTTCTTCTGAGTTGGTAGGGGTCTTAAGGGCAGACCAATTTGTATACTGGTATAGTGGCTGGGTTTTCATTTTATATGATAGTTCAAAATTAACTCTCATATACAAGATTGAGCTCAGCATCTTGATCTTTCTCAGGTATCTCCCAAACCAAGGTGTATGGCTTTAATATTTGTGCTAGACACCTGTCTAGATTTTGGAACGTAAAGGACACGTCTTTGGGCAGTTCTAGTATACAATCCTATCAAAGCCTATGAGATTAACCATTTTGGTGGTCAGGGGTTGACATTTTATAATTTAAATATTAATCCACAAATATTGATCCATTGGTTGACTTTAGCTACAGATCAGGATTTTTCATCTTTGACACGACTGACATTTTGAGCTGGATAGTTTTTTGTTGGGTATGGGGGAGGGGCTGTCCTGCACCTTATACAATATTTGGCTGGCCTCTACCCACAAGATGCTAGTAGCAAAGCCCCTCTCCCCAACTGTGATGATTAAAAATGTCTCTAGACGTTGCCAAATGTCCCCTAGGTAGCAAGGTCACCCCCAGTGGAGAACCACTACTACAGAAAAGTGGCACGTTCCCTTTTAAAACTAATGACTAAGTGTGAGTTTCACTGAGTCAGTAACACATTATTGAGTATTTAATGTGTGTATGGCGCTGTGCTCTCCCCTAAGTAGTTTTATTTAGGCAAGGAGAAAGAAAGCTCTAGAAGCACCTGGGAGGCTCAGTGGTTAATCATCTGCCTTCGGTTCAGGTCCTGATCCCAGGGTCCTGGAATCGAGCCCGGCATTGGGCTCCCTGTTTGGTGGGAAAGCTGCTTCTCCCACTCCCCCCTTATATCCCCTCTCTCGCTGTCTCTGTCAAATAAATAAATAAAATCTTAGAAATAAAAAAAAAAGAAAGAAAGAAAGCTATAATCTGCTTTATTTTCCTGAAATCACCAGTGTACACAACAACATTGTGTAAAGCAGGCTTTCATCTATAGGACAGAGGCGATCCCTACCAACATTGTGGAAAGCAGGCTTTCATCTATAGGACAGAGGCAATCCCTTGATTGTCTATAGGACAGAGGCAATCCCTTGACCTTTACCTTCTTAGGGCTCTTGGAAGAGTATGTGCACAGGGGTCTGAGACTGTTTGGATGTAGCTGTTGCTCAACAAACTACAGCAGCTTTACTATTATTATCCAGTCTGGCCTACAGACCAGGGCCCATCGACCAGCTTGGCTAGTCTGCCCCTTCAGCTCATGAGACACGCCCCACCCATAGGGCTTTCTGAAATGTCTTTATTGAAACAACCTCAGTGCCCACGAGCAAACAAACAAGCAAACCAATGAGTTAAAGAAAATGGTGGAAGCAAACAAGTGCCTGGCCAATAGTTAAAGCTCATGCCCCAAGGTCTCCTGTGCACTGGAAGAAGAGTGATCTCAGCATCAGCACGTGGCCGGCGCTCGCTCTTCTGTCCTGGGTGGCACATAGCCTCCATCCACAGCTGGAGAATGAATCGTTGTTAGGAGACTTCTTCAGCCTGGTTCATTATCTGTTTTAAACTAGGAGGGCTCCATCTGAGCGGGCTAACAGGAAGCCTGCTTTTGATTTAACAGTGCTCTGAGCAAGCTTCTTCTATGGCTTTCCAAGAATTAATTACAGAGCTTAGGAAAGGCGCCTGCCGCCAAGTCCCACGGATGGCTTTATGAGCAATCACAGCAGCCGCACTGATGCCGGCAGAATAAGAATTTCCTTGGAAGATGGCTCGGAACAAGGACCGGCTTGTGGAAATACAGACACACGGCGTTCCTATCTATAGCTTACAGGGGAATTTCAAGTCACAAAGCGAGAAGAGATAGGTGCCCTATCGCACAACATCTGGGTTATTGGGCACTCATCGACTTGGGCTTGTGTAATGTGACCAAAAAAAAAAAAAAAAAAAGAGACGGGTTCCATGTGCAGCAGTTGGAGCACTGTAGAGGGAAGGAAACACCCAGTGCTCTTGGGGGAAGCGTGGAACGTTGAAGAACGCTGGAACGTCGCATTGCGTGGCTGTGGGGTGCGGAATCCCGCGTACTGCCCAGCCTGCAACTCCGGGGATGAAGCGCGCACACACATACACACACACACACACAGCGCGCTCTTAACTAACTGTGGCAAGAGAGTGAATTCCCGAGTGCACATTCGCTTGAGAAGGGCAAACCCCCTATTGCTGGATTGCTTGCCAAAACGTTTCAATCCTTCGTGTCCGGCGGCATGGGATCGCAAGGATGCAGAGGTGAGGCCGGTGGGAAGTCGCCTGAGAAGGTGGTTCCTTGGCTGAGCCAGGAGAGCAAGCAGCCTCCCTGGGACGGGTGCCAGCTGCCCCCTGCAGGGCGCGCCGCTTCTCCCTGGGCCGTGGAGGGGCGGGGCGGAGCCCAAGCGACTTTCCATAGCTGCTTTGGGAGCAAATGCAGTGATAAATGATGCGGCACTGGGAACCTCGCAATCCAAACTTCTCCCCCACCCCTTTTTTAAAAAAATCATTTGGGGGAGATTCTAGAGTAGTGGGAGAGCCTCCAGTCTCTGATTCATGATGGTGATGGTGGTAGATCTCAAAAGGATAGAAACTTTTATGTAAGCCTCTGCTGGTGCCCTAGAGAGCACAGGGCAGTTACTTAGGGGTCTCTCCCCCTCAGGACCTGTGTGTACCCTCTCTCTTTTGCATACAGGGCCAGCTCTGCAGACACGAAACTTAGTCCTCCGGTGACAGTAACTAAAGAAAGCGGGCTCCGGGACTTGACTGCACTTTCTGGTTTTGTCTGATGCCAATGTTTTCATGCACACAAGAAATTCCATGCTTGCTTCTCGCCCAAACATTTGTGAGTTTTTTGTACAGACACCTCGGGCCCCTGGCCAAAGGCTGTGACCGTAATAGAGAAAAATAAATTTAAAAATTAAATGCGCTTCCCTGGTTTTGTTTTTCTTTCAGGGGCTGCTTACAAAATTAAATCATGGTCAGACAATCCTTTTGCTCTTAATCATCTCTCCCTGTTCTTCCATCATGGGGAAAATGAAATTCTCTGTTTAGATGAGCGGGTCATTCTCATCAGCTTTTACCGTTACGCTTTCCCGGGGGGCTGACTCCCAAATTGACCCCTTCCTCCTGAGACAGGTTCACACCTCGCACATGGTCACATCCCAGTTCCTGAATTCACAACCAGCTCTCCGCTCAGGCTCCCCCATCCAGGATGTGGTCTTCCAGCTGCTCAGACTGACAACCTTGGCATTGGCCTGCACTCTTCTCTTTCCCTCATCCCCTCCCCACACCAGCCAAGCTGCCAGGAAAATCTGTGGCTCTTCCTTCAGAATCTATCTAGAATCCAGCCCTCTGGATTCTGCCCTCTCCTCAGCCAGCCCCCTGGCCTGGGGGCACCTTTGTCTCTCAGCTGGATTACTTCTCTGTCATGTTCTAGTAACTTCTCACTGGTCACCTTGTCTCTACCCTTGCCTCTGAAATCCGTTCCCAGCACAGAAGGCAGAATGGTCCTTGGAAACCCAAATCTTTTCCTGTCACTGCTCTGCCCACAGTACCCCGGGGCCTCCCCATCTGATATAGAATAGAGCCTGGTCCTCAGAGTGGGCTGCTAGGCCCTGCATCAGTCATGACCCCTGCCCTGCTTAACTCCCTGACCTCCTTCCTTCTACTTTCCCTCTTGCTCACCTTGCTTCAGCAACACGACCTGCTGACTCCTCCTACCTTGGGGCCTGGCACTGACTGTTCACCCTGCTGTCATGTTCTCCCCCCGCCAGAAATCCACAAGCCCAATGGTCTCAAACTTCCAGGAGCTCAGATATAGTCAGAGAGACCTGCTCCGGCCATCCCATTGAGAATCGCAATCTGCCCCACTTCCCCTCTACATTCCATACTCTGTTTATCCGTTGACATTCTGTTTTTCTCTAACTCACTTCACCTTTTAAAATACTATATAATTTACTTAATCACTGTGGTCATTCTTTCTTTCCTGCCTCTCCCAGATAAGACATCATCTCCATGAGGGTAGATAATTTTGTCCATTTTGTTTGGCATTTCATCCCAACTGCCTAGAACTTTCCTTGCATACAGTGGGTCCACAACAAGTATTCATTGAATAAATGAAACACTTTCCTTCACCATATTTAAATATGAATCTGTTACTATAGAAATAGGCAAAGGATTCAAGTGTTGAAAGGGTGCTCTGATAAGAATCAATGTTTAGGATCAACTTCACTATTTTTTTCTTCTTGACGCCTGGTGTATGACAGAAGAGTCAAATCTTTCAGGTTTTACATTCATTAGGCTGAAAACTGCTTGTATCTGCAGGAAGCAATCAGCCCAGTTTGGTACTGTCTTCTGACCCTGACACAGAGCTCTGCACACGGGAAATGTTCTAGAACATGAGCTGAATGAATAATGAATGAATCCAGGGCTTGGCCTTTCCCCTACACAAGTGTAAATGACAGACCGCTAATCCTGGTCATGGAAACACTTGAAATTATTTACATATGTATTTTTTGATTAAGAGGTAACTTCACTCATTTAAATTATTATTGTTGTTTTTCTTTAAATGAGGGGTGGAGTGGAGTGGGGCAGGGGATACTGCGGTGGAGAAAATAGACCCGAGAGTTGAAAATCCTGGGTACTGAGTCCGGCCCCCATATACTGTGTTTAGTTTTTATTTATTCAACTTATGGGGGGGTGACCTTGTAAAAAACCATTTCACGGGGCACCTGGGTGGCTCAGTGGGTTAAGCCTCTGCCTTTGGCTCAGGTTATGATCCCACAGTCTTGGGATGGAGCCCCACATCGGGCTCTCTCTTCAGCAGGGAGCCTGCTTCCCCCTCTCTCCCTACCTGCCTCTCTGCCTACTTGTGACCTCTTTTTCTCTTTCAAATAAATAAATAAAATCTTTAAAAAAAAAAAAACCACAACCATTTCACTTGTCTGAATATCAGTTTCCTTTTCTAAAAATTGTGGAAAGTAGCTGGACAATTTGAAGGGTTGTTTCCAGCACTAAACCTTCTTTCTAAGAAAAAGAAGGAGCAGTAATTTTGCCCACTTTCCTTCCCTTCTTTTCTCCATCCTCCGCCTTCCCTTCCTCACCATCAAAGGAGGAAGCTGTGTGAAAAGGCACACTAGTGGGGGGCTTTTCCACCCAAATGCAGAAGCAGCTACAACCGTATTTGAACCCAGAATCTGCTTCTCACTACCTGCGTGACTTGGGGTTAATTATTTAACTTTGCTGAGCATCATTGTCTTATCTAAAAAACGGGATCAAGAAATCCCACCCTACAGGACCACTGAATGCATTAACAGGAGATCGCGTGTAATTGCATTGTACAAAATCTGGCACAAGGTTCCCAGGGGTAGATAGGAGCTGTCACAAGAGGATGCGTGGGAAGGGGAGAAGGCACAGCTGGTGTTTGAAAATTGGAATAACTCAGAGTTAGGAAGCATGGGTGGGAATTAAGTCTTAAAAGTGTCCAAACGGACCTATAAGGTAGAGGTTCTCAAACTCACTGAGATTATGACACACATAGAAAATAATACAAGAATTTTATAACTACATTTTTGTTTTGTTTTGTTTTTAGGATTTCATTTTTAAGTCATCTCTGCACCCACCACGGGGCTGGAACTCACAACTCCGAGATCAAGCATTGCTCACATGCTCCACTCACTGAGATAGCCTGGCACTCTTGTAACCACATTTTTGTAGAAAGAAAGAAAGACAAAGAAAAACAAACCAAAAAAAAAAAAAAATTGTCACTGCCTTTTTCCTTCTTTTTCCATTGGATAACAATTACAAAAAAGAATGTGGCCCTTCCGCAATAGATGGGAGTGTTTGACCAAACGCTCTCTTTCCAGTGCTAGACAATACAATGCCTACCTGTGTGAGAAAGTACACGCCTGCCCTTTGAGACTCTAATCTGGACTCAGTATAATATAAGGCTATGATTTTCTAAATCAGAGCAAATTATTTTTTTAAGTATTTTTTTAATAATTTTATTTAAGTGCAAGTGCATATTTTTCCTCAACAGCAGAATTCATGAACAAAACTGAAGGCCGGAAGTCTGCCTCATTCGTGGTGTCTGACAAAGTCGTCTCTCTCTCACGATCATTAGCCTCCACTGTGAGATCTGAGGCCTGCGTATGTTTAATTATATGTAATTTCTGGAGATAAAGAAGAATGATTAAATTATCCAGACTCCAGAAAAACAAAAGATCCTTATTTCAGCCATCTATCAGGCCTCGACATCTGGAGTATTACATGCTATAACTCAAATGAAAATATTTCACCTAAAAGTACGGTGCCTCTGTCCATGATATCATTAAAGGAAATCATTAAGCATTTATGCAGCACTTTGTGCCGGAAAAGTGCTTTACAGTTATTTTTATTGCCCACCAAAACCCTCTGAGGCAGGTCCTTCTCTCCATCTTAAAACCAACGCTGAGAAGAGATGAAATTACTTAGGGTCTTGGAGAAAATAAACGACCGTATCAGAATAAGACCTTTGAGTGCCAAAGTCAGCCATTTTATTTAATCCACTGAACCATTAAGTTAGCATTTTATTCACTATATAAAGCATTTAGCATATATAAAGCATATATATAGCATATATAAAGCATATATATATAGCATATATAAATATAAAATATAAACATTTATATTTATATATATGCCATATATATATAAAGTATATATATATATAGCATATATAAAGCATATATTCACTATATAAAGATTTAGGATTGACTCGTTTTTCTTGAACACCTAGATCTCTGGCGGTGTAGCTATTTATTCACAGTCACTACACTCATCTTGAGCATCTCTGAAGAGCACCGAGCTCCTGAAGAAATGTAATTAAAAAGGAAAAAAAAATCAATGTATTTTAAAGGATCGGCTTTACTGCACTAAATAATAAATAACCACTGGAATCTGTGGCTTAACCCTCAGACTAAGGTCTGCCTTCTGGGTGGAAGGGTGTTCCTCCATCCAGGGACTCAGGGATCCAAGCGCCCTCCCTATCAGCATAGGGTGTCCAGGGGGCAATAAAACAGGAAGCTGGCGAGGGTGGGGTGGGATAAGTATCCTGGGCCACAGTGATGCACACCCTGTTAGCCCTTCTGCCCAGAAGGCTTTCCGCCAGAGGTAGTCCCATGGACCCCTAGACCAGCACTCGGAGACTGGAAATGTCAGCAAGTGCCTGGGCCATCCGGATTTGACTTTAATTCTCTCTTTTCAACTTTGAATTCAAAATGTTAGCAGCAGCATTTAGTCAACTTTTGCCTGCGGGGCACCACGCTACCCTTGCCATCTCTCTTTCATGGCCTCACATCTCCTGACCTGCATGATGTTCAAAGTCCCTTTCCAGACTTCGTCTCATGGGATTACAACAGCAAGAGAATTTCTGGTGGTCAAAGGGTCTGCTGTACTTCCTTTCCACTTCCTCCAGTCCAGCAGCTGTGGGACCTGGGAACCAAGGGGCAGTGTGAGGAGGGCATATCCTGTTAGCTCAGCCCCTGGGACTGGTCTTCCACACAGGCTTCGAGTCAGGGGCAGTATTAACCTTACGCCTGAAACTAGATCTTGGTGGACGGCCACTACATCTCTTGCTCACAGTCAGACAGGCTGCGCTGTCTTGCGACAGGCTGGGCTCCCCCTCGCCCGTGTTTGTGGAAGCTGAGAAGATGGGAGGCTGGAAGGCAGTGGGTGGCGTGGGATTGGCACGGCTGAGTGTGGGGGCCAAGGTTAAACTGCTGCTCCCCAAACTGTGCGGAACCACGTGCTGGGTGCCGTTCACACCCTTATCCAGAGTCTTCATTGCGGGGGTTGTGAAAAAAGTTAGGAGACGATTCTGAAAATAAAAGGGCACTGAACAGAAAACAAAATGTGCAATGACATGGAAAGAAAGAAATAGTTGGAAGTTCTGGATTATGGAATGATTCCCTTTGGGGGTGTGGCGAGGGCCAACTAAAGATTTCAACTGGCCCTTCTCATGTATTTTCTTAAGCTGGCAAAGCAGAGAGAGCCCCCGGACTGGTTTCTGAAGAAGGCCAGTAATGAGTTTGTTTACAGATTGACTGGTCAGAGCTCTCTGACTTTAGCCTCCAGGTCTTCAACTAATGCTGACAACTTTGACCTAATTTGGGGAGGCGATTATATTTGGCTGGGTTGCTGAGCTCTTTCTCAGAACCTCTTCTCAGGACACTTGCCAAATGCTCTTTTTGTAACTGTGTTATAAAGTCTGAGGAAAGTTGTCTTGGGTCATTGCCCAGGACCTAATGCCCCAATTATAGACATACATGCTTGCAATCTTTGTGTTCCATGAGGGCTGAAGCCAGGCACCAGCGGCCTTCTCTCACAGCTCTTCAAAACTGGGAAGGCTCTCTGAACGCTATCAGTTGCCTGACGGGAAGCAAAAAACTTTACCTCTCTATATGGGAGCAATTCCTTTGTCCAGTGCGGTCCTTCTCAGGGCCTTTAAAACCAGGGTTCTCTTTCATAAATCACAGATTTCAAACTTGATGTGCTGGAAAAGCTGGTATAGTTTGCTTCACTTCTATTCTGTCTTCTGACTGGAATAATTGGGGTGGCTTTATGTTTCGTACAATCACACATGTCCTAATTAAGCCTTTGGAAATTGGAACATACCTAGAATTGACACTGATATGTTATCACATTTCATCTCTCCAAAATGTGAATATGACATTGTTTCCTTCAGAACACTTATATTTCTTTTGGAATCATGATTGTACTGAAAGCCAGCCTCTTCTTTAGCTTTGTTTAAAAAAAAAAAAAAAAGAGAGGTGACATTTAATCAGAAAGGAGATATATATTTAGCAAGGAGGGGAGAAGGTGACTCAGGAGGAGTAGGGTGAGGAAAAGACAAGGAAAGAATAAAACTGCTCACATTAGCTTTTGCTGCTGGGCTGTGAGCTATTCTTATCCTGTCAGCACAATTAATGAGGGAAAAACAGTCCCCAGAAGGAATGGGCTGGAGGCACTGGTCTGCTCTCCCTGCTCCCCACGCCAAGAGAGACAAGGTCTAGAGCAAGTTTCCCCAGTGGGAGGTACTGGGAAGGTGACTTCTTGTCCCCAGGGAAAACTTTCTGTCTTTGTCAACCTCAGGGACAACTTGATTTAGGACCAAGAGTATACACAGAGCTGCAAATGCAAGGGAGGGATCTCGCCCCTCGAACTGTTGATGGTGTAGACAGGGAGGGAAGATTGACACACTAGAAACCAATGAAAGGAGTTTACAAAGCAGTGAGCAATCCAGAGCTGACCTGCGGGAGTTCACAGGGAAGAATCTAGAAAAGAGAAAGCTTTCACCCAGGGTAGTTGGGAAAGATTTCAGGAGAAAGGGGATCCTGGGAAAATCTCAAGGGACAACAGCTAAAGATCAATAGGGATAAAGGGAAGAATGTGGACGGCAGATCACGTGTTGGAACGATGGGAGCAGAGTGGCCTGATTGGGGGAAGGCTTCGTACTGAACTGTGTTCATTAAGACTGAAAATTTTCTTGAGTTTCTGCCACCTCCACCTAAGGACCAATGATGCCTGAATTCACCTTCAGTGAAAGTGTCAACTCTTGGTTTAGTCTGCATGACCCAAGACAGCCAGCTTTATTTCGTACCTTACAGTGAGGGTCCTCTGAGATTTCAGAAACTGCATAATTTGTGTGTGTGTGAGCTCAGAAAGAAATGTGACAAAATATGCTAATAAGAAAGTTATCTTATTTTTTTAAAAAAGGTTTTATTTATTTATTTGATGGAGAGAGAGAGAGGAGGGGAAGCACGAGCAGGGGTAGGAGCAAAGGGAGAGGGAGAAGCAGACTCCCCTGCTGAGCAGGGAGCCAAACCCATGTGGCTCAAACCCAGGACCCTGAGATCATGATCTGAGCTGAAGGCTGATGTTTAACTGGCTGAGCTACCCAGACACCCCACTTTCTCTTATTTTTTAAAAGAAAACTTTAAATCATCATGTCCATACATTTCATTTTTTGTTTATGTTTCTTAGGTACTAGTAGCAATGGGTAGTCATAATAGATTACAGTAATAAGAAAATGTTACGTTTTACATTTAGAGGGCATTTTCGTATCTATTGTCTAATTTGGAGAGTTGCTACCCATCCAAATGTTTATCTTTCCTGCAAAGGGTTTTCCACAAAGTCACAGAGGTGATTTATGGAAGATCCAAAATTCAAGCCCAGGTCTCTGACTACCGGTTGACCGCCCTCCCCACTGCTGGGCCACACCACCTGTGCCAACAGCAGAAGTATCCATTACACTGGCTGGGATGAAAAATAGCAGTCCTTCACATGGATGAGAACCCAGCAAACTGACACATCTCAGTCACTACTGGTGGGAGCATAAATTGAGAGGCATCCTTTAGAAAAAGCAATTTGGCAAAATGTATTAAGAAACTTAACACTAGGGGCGCCTGGGTGGCTCAGTCATTACGTGTCTATCTAGCTCAGGTCATGATCCCTGGGTCCTGGGACCGAGCCCCACATCGGCCTGCTTCTCCCTCTCCCACTCCCCTTCCTTGTGTTCCCTCTCTCCCTGTGTCTCACTCTCTGTCAAATAAATAAATAAAATCTTAAAATACCCCCCCCACACAACAACTTAACACTATTCCTATACTTTGACCCAATAATTTTATTTCTAGGAATCTATTGTAACTAATTACTGAGAGTTGTGGCCAAGGACTTTCACAGAAATGAGTTTACTGGAATGCTACTTTTAATATCCACCAACAGGAGATGAGTTAAGTACATTCCAATGGAATATTATCAAAGTCATCAAGAATCTCATTTTTGAAGATTATTGCTAACAAATATTGAGAAGATATTTACGATATAAGATCAAATGAAAAAAAAATTTTCAGCCTGCAGATAGTGTAACTGGCAGAGAGAGAGAGTCAGAAAGAAAAAAGAAATACATCAAAATATTAGCAGAGCTTAAGTGTGCGTGATGAGATGACACATAGTATTTTTTAAAATTTCATATCCATTTCCCATGTTTCCTATAGAGAAGATGTAGGAATTTTATACTTAGAAAAAGATTATACTCAAAATTTGTAAAATGGTAGAAACGGTGGATTATACCCTAAAAATAAAGAGTGATGAAGGGATTTAAGATCATCATTTTACCTAGACTGGTCTATAAACTGCACGTCTCCTGTTCAGGGGAAAACACAAAACCAAAGCCAAACCAACCAACAAAAAAACCCCAACAAATAAAAGCGGTGCAAACTTGTTACATTTCCAAGGAGAAAAGTGTAAGAATTCCTAAGATGAAAACCACAATTGCAGTGGAGCGTGTAGCAAATGTTTAAAGCTAGAAAAGTCTGGCCCGAGCTAGTTGACTCACTTGCCGGGTCTACGCAAGCAGTGTTCAGCACGTCTGCGTCTAGGCAGCCTTTCTGCTAGACGTTCTTCAGCGTCCCTCCGCCCTGTGGACATTTGGGCTCTTCCTGCATTGTGTCTGGCCCTCCTGATACACAGGAACAGACACCAGTGAGCCAGAGAGATCGCAAGCAAAAAAAGCGCAGAGATATTCTGGAACTTTCTAGGCGGGAGAGAAAGCAGCACAGAAAGGGCGGGAAGAGCAGCCCCCGGCGTCCGGGGTTAACACTTTGCTTTTTGAGGAGCCTTCAGGCGTTGGAGGGCTTCCAGTCTGAACTCGCAGAGTTCGCCCACAGAAAAACAAATAGCTGGCGTGCTCCGTGTTTACTCTGCCTTTCTCAAGGTTGCAACATCAATTTCCCAACTGTGCAAGCTGGTAACGCCGAGGAGACGTTTTGTGAGCTCGGGGCCTTTCCTCCAGTCTGCGTGGCCCACGTGTGGCCCCATCCCGGGAAAACCCAGGCAGCAGCCCTCTGGGTGCGAGGAAAGACAGTGCCTGCGCTATGGGTTCTCCCGGAGCAGACAGTGGGGGCGAGAGGGGGACCTAAGGATGGCTGGAGAACCTGGATTCTCCCAGTGAGAGCTCCCGGGCTACCTTGGAAAAAATCCACTTAGGCCACAGGAGTAGAAGCTCTGAGACCTTCTCCCTGGGTGAATTTATAGCCGGCTTGCCATGCAAAATACCCAATGGTGTTTTAGTGAAGTGGTGTCCCAGTTGTAATATAGTGAGATCAATTCTGGAAGCCACCTTCTTCAGCACCATGGAGATATTTGTGTCCTCACTTTCAACATTTCCAATTAGCAGAGAGGCTAATGCTGGGAACCACCACATATAATCCAGAAAACAACTGTCAACGCAACATTATAAAAATTGAATATGTGTCAGAAGGGGATTTAGATTCTTTAGGTTAATATTATTTTTGCTATTAGGTAATGAACGGACATTAATTTACTTGAGCCGTGTGATTAGGTTAATTTACTCCAGGATAATCTTGCATTTTAAAAATTAAAAATGGTAGCCGTATCTTCTCAGTATCAATCAAAGTAGCCGCAGGACCCCAGAAATATCACCATTTTGTACTCAATTGTGCTCTTATAGACAGTCAGATCAGCACTAAAAATGACAAATTACCCTGCTCAGATAGATCTTCATGTTTAAATACCTACAAATAACTGTCCATTTGTGAATGGTTAAACTTAACCAATTATTTTTCCTATAAGCAAGATGCCCTTTTTCCTAAAGAGAAATCTGAAAACAACAGTACAGCAGATTAAATCTTATACAGAGGAATGACACAGCCTGGAAAAACAAAACAGGCTCACACACACCAAAGAAAGCTAACTGGCTTATCCTTTTTTGACCTTCACAAATATAAATGCTCTATCTAGGGCTCTATAAATTGTTTAAATCCTTTAATGACTCAAATGTGCTGATAATGTTCCTGCACTTGCTGGAACTATGGTTCTGTTAATATTTTGAAAATTACTTTAATTAACCTTATTTCATCTTGGAGTAGAGAACACTTTTATATATTTTAAGGATGCATTAATTTGTATCATCATTAACCTTGGATTTTGCCCTTGGTAATTATGGTAATTTGTACGTTGGGTTGAGCCAGGTGCCAGCATCTGAGAGCAATACATATCGTGGGTGTTGTCAATAGCTTGAGGAGGCAGGATTCTTCCATTTACAAGGGGCAGAAAAATAACTTAGAAGGGTAGAAGTAAGGGGGCGTGGCTCAGCAGAAAATCCCCAGGGATGGATTTCATGGGGCCAGTGGTGTGGTGAAGGAGGGATTATTCTGGAATTCTTCTTCTGCCTGACTTGGACAGGCAACCCACTACCCCAGCTCCTTCTCCCAAGATGAGAGAGGGAGGAACCCATTACAGATGAAGAGGGGAAGGAGGAACATCAGTGACTAGGCCCAAACAGTGTCTGCCATAACAGTTCATTCAATTTATTTATTATTTTTTTTAAGATTTTATTTATTTATTTGAGAGAGAATGAGTGAGAGAGAGCATGAGAGAGGAGAAGGTCAGAGGGAGAAGCAGACTCCCCAAGGAGCTGGGAGCCCGATGCGGGACTCGATCCTGGAAGTCCAGGATCATGACCTGAGCCAAAGGCAGCTGCTCAACCAACTGAGCCACCCAGGCGCCCTCATCCAATTTATTTTAATTGTTTGTATTTTAATAGTAAGAGTGCCTTTCTTTTCTGACACACCCAGAGCAGCCAGTTACTGCCACTGTACGTAACCGAGTTTGGGATTTTTACATCTGTACCACCGGCTCATCACAATTCTCAAAAACCCAAGTTTTGACCCTCACTGGCTTTCTAGAAACCTTAATAGTATCCAATGCAACAAATGCCTGCGATGGGCTCTGTGAGGCCTCGGGGATGCTGAGGCCAAGCTCCCTGCCCTCAAGGAGTTTAGGGAGGGATGGACACTGCGGTCCCCGGAGTAATCGGTTGGCATGCACGCCTTTTGTCTGGAAGTGCCCTGGCAGGCCAGAAGAGGGCAGAATGAGTTTCAGCAGAGGGGACCCAGCGGTCATTACACAGCTGCAAACAGCACACTGTTTCCCTGATTTGGCTAGGAGTCTGTGTGATGAAAATTCTCCAGTTCCATCTTTCTCTATACTAACATCTCCTTCCTTTTGAGCATATCATGTTCAGTGACAGAAAACAATATCACACGAACCACTGAAGATACGCTTAACGTCTTAAGCTAAAGTTTTCTAGATGTCAAAATGACACCATTTAAAGAATCAGTGCTTTCAAAGAGCAGAATGCCTTCTACTCATTCTCCTCATGCCCAACAGTTTTCGAGGTCTTGGTCAGCAGTCAGCCCCACTCTGGGCGGAAGGAGCTTATTGTTCCCTTGCAGACCACAGGAGAGCGCCGGGGAGAGCAGGACATGCCAGGCTTGAGCCATTGAAAGATGCCCATCTCCCTGATGGTACAACTTACGTCTCTCGTTGCTGCCATGGTTGGGAAGGGTGCATTTGTCCATAGCTGCCCAGCAGGTGGAGAAAAGGTGTTAACATAAAAAGGAAAACTCTTTGGTGGGTAGGAGTTTGGGCCAAGTATTTCCTGGCCCAGACAACTTTGCTCTTACATAGAAGGATGAGTAGTGGGGGGTCAGAGGCTGCAGTGGGTGGGAACTATAAGACTTTCCCAGATCAGGATAAGGTCTTAGCCATCACTTGGTTCTATGCCCTTCTATTACTAATGAGCAGGAAGATAGTGACAGATTCATTATCACAAAACTACAGCAAGGCCTCAGGGCCCCTGATGCTATCATCTTTCCTTGCATATCCTGTGTTGAAGGCTAGCTATTTAACAAACAACCCAAGTCACACTCACTCGCACCACAGAAGTTATATCTTGCTTGTGGATCCAATTTAATGTCAGTGTTAGGTGGACAGCTTCCATGTGGTGGTTCAGGGACCCAGGCATCTTTTGTTCTGTGGTTCTTCCATTCCCGGCAGCCTAGAAGTTAGTTATTGGACTGAGACAGGCAGAGAGGGAGAGTGAAAGACAGTGTAGCAGATGGGCAGGCCTGAAAGTGGGGTCCCTCCCTTCTACCCATATTCCCCTGGCTAGAAGCCATTCACAAGACCATACCGTACTGCAAGGGGGCTTGGGATATGTAGTCGAGCTGTGCGTAGAGCAGGGAAATAGACGGTTTTGTGAAAGAAAACAGCAGTGTCATTTTTAGGCTTTGGGAGGTTTATATTTAGTAGCAGAGGACACATGACCTTGGGAGGTGAACAGACTTTGGTTTGGATACTGGTTTTGTGGCCTTGGACACAAGTCTCAGTTTGCTCAGCTGGGGCAATGGGGGTATTCTGTGGGGTCACTGCGAGCATTTAATGAGATAAGGGAGGCAACGTGTCTGGGTCACAGTACTCTCCCCTTGTTTTTACAAGCCATTGGGACGAGACAGAGCAGGGAAAAGGAGGAGACAGGCAGGCTTCTTGTATCGCATTTTGACCAAGCCTGGGTGCCAGAGCTGCCAAGCAGGTCCAGAAAACATGCTCCGTTAGATGCCAAGAGTGGGGGCACTTTCCTCCATCTCTTGCTGAATTTCCAAATACTGTAATTCATTCTAATCAACATGGGACTTTGAAAGGAAAAAAAATCCAGAAAACCACAAGCATCCATTTCATTTGATTAATAAAAACTCAGTCACTTGGCATGCAGTTCCAGAAAGAGAGCTTTAATCCCTCATGCTCCGTCTGAGACTGTCACATACAGAAAGCAGTGATTTTATTATTTTCTTGTGGAAAGAAATATATTTCTGGAAAAGAGTGACAAGAAAAATGATTTAAACGAAATTATTCCCTTTCACTTATGAGTTTTGTCCCTCTAAGGCTAAATCGGGCTCACAGGAGTGAAGAGAATCACCTTCTCATCATGGTTAAGACCCTGAGGGAAGAGATGCGCCTCCTGTCTCATGGTGTGCCCGGGGAGTGCACTAAGGGCTTCAATAAATATTGCTGGTATTGAATCAATAAGTGAGTGAAGATAGTTACGAGGTAATAACAATGAAATAAAAAACCGTTTGCCTGAAACATCAAGATTTTGTTGGGGAAATCCCCTGCGTCTTAGTCATGGATTCTCTGAATGGTTTCTTCTTCAGTTGTAAAGCTAACAATAAAACCTGTACACACACACACACACACACACACACACACACTCCAGAGAGACATTCTGCAGAGAGGTAAAACAAAGAAGGTTGATTGTATCTTTTTTCAGGGCACTGTCCTTTAAAATAACCTTCCAAGCCCAGCTAGTTAAGATGAGTGGCAATAGCATATTGAAAGTAATAAATAAAATGACATCCGGGGCTCAGAAGGTTAACAGTTTTTTCAAGAAATTGTTTTCCCCGAGTCCAAGGGTAAAATGGCGCCTAAAATCACGAAACGTGGTCCTAGAGTGCCCCCTGGTGTCTATCCTGTGGAATTGTTAAAGCCTGTAATTGTGCCCCGCTGGAGCCGTTAACAGGACTCTTGATTTATTTATGAGTCTGGGACTTTGGGGGCCAGGCCTACTGGAGGGGAAGGGAAGGACGCAGGAGGCTGGGGAAAATTCTTTCAACCCTTTTTCAAATGGGTTACCACCACAACGTCAAAAGTAATTAGTACATTAACCCTCATATAAGATTTAAATACTGGAACCATGTGTTATCTTGAAGAGAAGCTCTTTCACCTGCAAAAAAATTATTGGCTTTTTTTATTTTTCAGAAGGCAGATTATTAAGCAGTTTCTTTTGCCCGTTAAAAGGTTCTTTGTAAATCTATTGGACAGAGGACAGTTTTTAATTTCAGAGATTAATTATCACACTTAATAATGGAGCCATCCTTGATTTTTTTTCTCAAGACCTATTCGTTCAAATAAAAGCTAGTCTATGAAATGAGAATGAAGATTGTAGACCAAATTAAAATACAGTAAAAGGCAGTATTTTGTCATAAAAAATTGTTGCTGAAATTTATTCCAGGGACACCTGGCTGGCTCAGTTGGTAGAGTGATCTCAGGGTTGTGAGTTCAAGCCCCATGTTGGGCATACGGCTCACTTAAAATTAAAAAAGTATGTGTGTGTGTGTGTGTGCGTGTGTGTGTGTGTGTGTGTGTGTGTGTGTGTTTAAAAAATAAGGATATTTCTGTTCCCTGGAAAGGGAAGCCAATTAAATTATACATTATTTGGCAAGTGAAAAATGGTGAATTTGAGGTTGTTAATGATCTATTGATAAATCTGGCTTAACTCTAAATGCTGCACCAAAATTGCAAAATACGGTGAAAAAAAATGAATTTTCTTCTTCCACCCCTCTCTGTGATGATGTAAGTCAGTTGAATTCGGCTTGCAGATATGTAATGTGTAACTCCAGGTGCCCGCACTGCTTGACCCGCATAGTAGAGTCCCTGACCTTTAAGGAGCTTCAGACCCAGGAGGGAGAAACATTGGCAACACCCACCGTTCCCAGTCTCTGGGATGGATGCTGCGCTAGAGAGGGAGCGCAAAGGACAGACCTCTAAAGACGAAGGAATCAGGGGATACTTCCCTGGAGGACATGACCTTGGAAGACAGGGACTTGGTGGCCCACTGAGGGTGGGTTGGAGGGGAACCAGCTGAGGCAGAAGACAAATGTTCACTGGAACGAGTGTGGTCCCTCCAATTCTCTCTGAGAACAGTCATTAGTCATTATGGAGAGCCTTGTAATCCAAAGAGGGAGTTCAGCGTGAAGAAAAGGCAAGAGCTTTGAAGCTCGACTATCCTCATTCACACCCTGGCGTGGTCCCTGCCAACCTTAGGCAGGTTTCCTGATCTCTCTCAGTCTCAATCTCTTTCACCAGTAAATGAGACATAACATCCACCTGAGAGGACTGGAGAATCTGGTGCAAGCAATGTGATTGGCCTAGGAACTGGCACATTGCAGGTGTCCTGTAAATGGTACTTAAGTTCCGTTAAAGTGAAAGCGAGTCACGTCATAAAGCCTCCAGACCAAGCCAGGGCACTATGGGCGTTCTCACAGCTTCCTGAAACCATCCTGTAGTGTGTGGTTCTGTAGCTCTATGTAATTATGCAACTGGAGTCTTTTCCTTTTTCTGGCCTGTAAGCCCCACGAGGGCAGGAGCTAACTCAGTCACCACTGTTCAGATGTCCTGCAGGTGCTAAATTTAACTCTCAGCCCAGATCAGTCAGCACACAACCTCAAATGCTGGTGAGGATGTGGAGCGACAGGAACTCCCATTCATTGTTGCTGAGGATGCAAAATGGCGCAGCCACGTTGGAAGACAGTTTGGCTCTTTTTCACAAAACTAAATGCGCTCTTACCACACAACCCAGTTAGAGCCCTCCTTGGTATTAACCTGAAGAAGTTGAAAAAGGTGTCTACACAAGAACCCACACACGGATTTCTATAGCAGCTTTATTTATAATTGCCACAATTTGGAAATAACCAAGCCGACAACCCCAACAATGGACTATTATTCAGTTCTAGAAAGACCTGAACTCTCAAGACACGAAAAGACAACGGAGAACCTTAGATGCCTATCACTAAGTGGAAGAAGCCAACTGGAAAAGAAGACACACCATAAGAGTCTAGCTAGATGACATTTTGGCAAAGGCAAAACTGTGGAAGCTATAAAAAGATGAATGCCTGCCAGGGGCTTGAAGGGCACAGAGACGAATAAGGTAAGCACAGAGGAGTTTTAGGGCAGTGAAAATACTCTTATGATATCATCATGATGTGTACACTGATTAGACATTTGTCCAAATTCAGAAAATGTACATCAAGACTGGACCACAATGGAAACTGTGGACTCTGGACGATAATGATGTGTACTGAAGGTTCACTGATGGTACCCACTGTCCTTCTCTGGTGTGAGACCCTGATAGTGGGGGAGGCTGTGTGCGTTGGGGGCAGGAGCAATATGGGAAATCTCTGTACCTTCCTCTCCGCATTGCTGGGAACCCAAAACCACTTTAAAAAATTGAAGTCTTAAAAAAATAGCCACCAAATGAAGGACAAAGAACAATGTTTGGAGAGCCATCTTGCAGGGCAATGACAAAAGAAAAGAATGGTAAAGGAATCCCCCACTTGGGGCAGTATTTCCCAGAACCCTATGATCCTGGGGCTGATAACTTGCTTTGGAAACTGTAGTCGAATTAGGGGGCACAGGTGGGAGGAGGGGCCGAGAGAGCAGGCTTCTTGGGCAGGAAGACCTGGCTTGGAGATCTATGTCACCACAGACTTCTCCGCCCCTCCTTTTGCTCATTAGCAGAGTAAGGATAAGATGCTTTATTAGCAGCATCCTTCTGAGGATTAAACGAGCTAATCCATAAAACCTGTAACACACTCACACCTGTTATTATCATTCATCGAATTTACTGATAAAAAAACATCTTTCAGGGCACCTGGGTGGCTCGGTGGGTTGGGCCGCTGCCTTCGGCTCAGGTCATGATCTCAGGGTCCTGGGATCGAGTCCCGCATTGGGCTCTCTGCTCAGCAGGGAGCCTGCTTCCTCCTGTCTCTCTCTCTGCCTGCCTCTCTGCCTACTTGTGATCTCTCTCTGTCGAATAAATAAATAAAATCTTAAAAAAAAAAATCTTTCAGATTCTGGTTCCCTGCTCTCTAGCACACATATTTATTCTTTGCAGTGAAGACAAAGTGTCCTGGGTTCAGCTTTAAATGGTAAAAAGAAACTTAAAAGTCTTAAAAAAATAGCCACCAAATGAAGGACAAAGAAGAATGTTTGGAGAGCCATCTTGCAGGGCAATGACAAAAGAATAACAATATTACTTTAAAACAATAACTTCCTTTTAAAGATTTTTATTTTTTAAAAAAAGATTTTATTTATTTATTTGACAGAGCGAGAGAGCACACTGGGGGAGCAACAGAAGGAGAGGGAGAAGCAGGGTTCCCACCAAGCAGGCAGGGAGCCCCATGCAGGGCTCGATCCGAGGACCCTGGGGTCATGACCTGACCTGAAGGCAGACGCTTAACCAACTGAGCCACCCTGGTGCCCCTAGACTAAAGCACATCTGACTGAAAATACTGCTGGGAGTGACATGCGTGTTAACGAGAAAGAAAACATCATAAACATTCAAGCCAAGATGTCTTCTAAGGAGCATCAGAGAGGAGTGAGAGCTCTGTGCTCTGACCTTGACATTTCCTTAATTTCTGTGACTTTCAACCTCAGTTTCAACATCTATAAAAGAGTAGGTTCAACTACAGCTTCTTGGATGCCTTTCTGCTGAAATTCTATGAACCATCTACCGCAGCTGTTCTTACAGTAAATTGGTCTCATTTTTCTTAGATCCTGCGACTCAACTTCTTACACAGGCATGAATTTTTTAAAGTTTTTCATTGTAATTCCAGTATAGTTCACATAAAGTGTGGCATTAGTTTCGGGTATACAGTAGAGAGATACAACAGTTGTATACACTACCCAGTGCTCATTGTGAGAAGTTGTGTGAAAAGGCACAGATTTTTTCATACTGTTTCCTAGCAAAATTTCAAAGACACTTTCAAAAAATAAAGATCTGGCAGAAGCTGAAATAAAAACCTTCAATTTCTACACATCTACAGTTTTATGGACTTTTTACTTAGTGTAAAACCACGAAGCAGAATTTAATGAAAAGGTATGGGTTCCGAATCCAGCTCTACCCATCTTTAGTTATATGACCTTCTGCTGGTTGCCCAACTTCTCTTCTTAAAATGGGAATACTACTTATCCCTAGTGTCTATATTAATAATAATTGCCCGCAGTAAGAACCTCTAGTATTGTGACATTTAAATGAGATGATGCTTATAAAGCACTTAAAATATACCCTGTCACTCAGCTTTGCACGATGAAAAATCCCTGGGAATCTTACACAACGTGAACGTACTCAACACCACTGAGCTATATGCTTAGAAATGGCTAAGATGCTAAATTTTATGTTATATGTTTCTTACCACAATTTTAAAAAATATTTTATTTATTTATTTGACACACAGAGAGAGAGAGACAGCAGGAGAGGGAACACAAGCAGGGGAAGTGGGAGGGGGAGAAGCCAACTCCCCGCTGAGCAGGGAGCCCGATGCGGGGCTTGATCCCAGGACCCTGAGATCATGACCTGAGCTGAAGGCAGAGGCTTAATCCACTGAGCCACCCAGGTGCCCCTCCTACCACAATTTTTAAAAATTTATATATATATATATATATATATATATATGATATATGATACTTATCTCATGCCATGTAGTAAGTGCTTGATACACACCCTGTATCCATTATTATACTGCTTCTTTCTGTTTCCAAGTGGGGCTCATCCTGCTCATACACTCATCCCACAAATAAGGACCAAGAGCCTGTATGTAGGACACCAGGCTAGGCTGGAGACCTGCCATGACGATGTCACTGACCTCAAGAAGCTAAGCCTCAGGGTGCCTGGCGGGCTCAGACAGGGGAACGTGTGACTCTTGATCTTGGGGTTGTGAGTTCAAGCCCCACTTTGGGTGTAAAGATTACTTAAAAAAAAAAAAAAGAAATTAATGTAAGAAAGATAAAAGTGGAAGCAGCGTCTAAGGCTCTAGAAGGGGAGACAGGGGAGTAAATGGCTGTCACTGAAGGTGCAAAGTGCTCTGGGCTCAATGTGACTGGGAGGATATGGAAACTCTGAGGAAAAGCTCTGCACTCTCTGAGTGCTTATTGTGGGGAGATCCTGGGAAAGGAATGCAAGTAAAGGACAGGGAGGGTCAGCGAAAGTTCTTGGAAGGTTCAGGGACTTTGCCTCAGAGAACAAAATGGAGCCGACCAGGCAAAGATGATGCTTCTGGAATCGCAGGCCTGGGGGACATGAGCGCTGTTTCCACATGTGGTTACAACCAGGATAGAGGCAAACCTATGCCTTAAACAAGCTGCAAATGCCCCCAGGAGTGAAAAGACACAGCTTTGTTTTGCTCAAGGGAGATTGAACTCCATAATTCAATAAAAAAAGACACCCCTGTTTCTTCTGTGCAAACCAGGGTTTATCCATCGCTGGGGGCATATGTGGCCCAGGCAGGAGGCGTGCTGTGGCCACTGCTCACTCGGCCCCACGGGCCTGGCTTTCACACTGTCCAGAATTTAATTAGGGTGGCGTTTCCACCTCCTTGCAATGCACTGACCAAAGTCAGCACAGACCAGCTCCCAGCACCTGCCGGCCGCCCTTGCTGCAGGGACATGAGTTCCTGTGGGACGGCCTTCCTCTCGCACCCGCAGGAACACCGGAGTCTGTCCATATCTGAGCCTCATGACTCAACAAATTATTTTGTGCATTTGCTTTATTGCAGACTAGTGGTTATAATGAAATTAGTTCTATTCCACATTATTGGTTCATAATTAGAACTACATGAGCAAAACAGATACAATCTCACCAAGTCTTCTACGCCTGAACAATTGAACTGACTGCACAAATTCCTCTTTTTTTTTTTTTTTTTTTTCACTCCCCCAGCTTCCTATTCAGGTTGTTTCCAAGTCCTCAGTAAAATAAGACCTATTTCAGTTGGCTCTTTCTACCCTCCTTAGGCAGGGCAACTACACAATTTAGCATCCAAACTGGGACAGTTGTGAAGCTGAAAGAGAGACCATTTATAGTTAGGCCAGGATGATAACATAAGCCAGAACTGCCCCAGGCAAGCTGCCTACTTTTATGGGGACAAGCCACCCTGTCCAACAGTCATGACTTAGTCTTGCCAGGCAATGATGTTTTCCTAATTGTCTTTTTTAAAATGGTAATCGGGGGCAACCACCTTTATACATTAAAAATCTCTTCCTATGGGGTGCCTGGGGGGCTCAGTGGGTTAAGCCTCTGCCTTCTGCTCAGGTCATGATCTCAGGGTCCTGGGATCGAGCCCCGAATCAGGCTCTCTGCTCAGCAGAAGCCTGCTTCCCTTCCTCTCTCTGCCTGCTTCTCTGCCTACTTGTGATCTCTGTCTGTCAAATAAATAAATGAGATCTTTTTTTAAAAATCCCTTCTATATGGATGACTACTGTACAATTTCAGGACAAATTTGAGAAATTAAAATGACAAGAAGCAAAGAGTATACTTACATGCAGATGTACGAGCTCACTCTGGACTTTCTTTAAGTGACCACGGCAAAGGGTAAGGGGAAATCTGGGCTGTGGCATTCCTTTACTCCAAGCTCATGACCTGGGCCAACACATGGAAGTGTACTTACTGTCCCTTGAGGCGTGGGAAACTGCACAAAGTAATATTATAGTCCCTCTCCATTTCACAAAAATCAGATTTGGGCAAATGGAACGCTCACCTTTTGGCTTGAAAATGGAATATACATCAGTAAATATGAGAATGTGTTTTCCTGGGAAACAGCCCTCATTTAGAAATAGCCAGGTGGCATCCAGAAATTCTGACCTCAACGCCGGGTTGACTCAAGTGAAACTGACTATTTAGGATCCCTGCCTTCAAGGCTGCCACCAGCCATCCATTATCCACCCTTGGCTAGCCAAGTTAGGGTTTTCTGTATTAAAGCATGAGACCTTCTGCTTTAGGTTTCTCCAGTGATCCTGACATACGTGAACCTGAGGCAAAAAAAAAAAAAATAAAAATAATAAATAAATAAAATAAAGCTCCCTTGCATCCTTGAAGCAGCAGGGATTTCTCCAAGCACAAGGGCTACATCTAAGATTACGCCCTGCCTACCGGCCTGCCTGTCACCTGGGCTTGTGTGAAGACCAGCTGTGATAGTGACACATATTACATGGATGTCCTTTGCTAACTGGAAAACACCGTAACGACATGATTTATTATTCTCATTTCGGTGTTTTCTGGATGAAGCTGAAATATTTGGGCAGTTGTAGAATGAACGGTAGCATATCCAAATCCATGCACGATACACTGTGTTTTCATGGGGTTGTGCTCCACCAAAACGCAGTTTACACATCTCTCTAACTGTCACAGGCGACCTACACTTAGGTCCGTAGTAGCCTCCAGCGAAGACATAGATGGGATCTCATTGAGCTCTAGGGAATAAATGACTTCCAAGGAAAGAAGAACGAAAAGGAAGAAAGAGAGAGAGAGAGAACTCGTGATGCTTTCCACAGAACAGTTTGCAGTATTCTAAGAGCCTATATTCTAAGAGCCTATATGACCATCCAAAGGAAAACCTTGTTAGAACGAGGTCGTATTTTCCCTCCAAATAAGAAGATAGAAAGTGGCAGGGGAACTGGAAATGGAGGATGACCTTGCAGTGTTGGGGAGAAACCTGGTTTCTCTGCACGGCGTGCCAGGTCTCAGGTGCCCATGCTCACAGGGCAGGGCGAAACCGCAAAGGGACAGCGGAAGCCCACACATTAGACACCTACTGTAAGGAACTGTTGACAGAACAGATTTTCATCAGTGTAAAAATTATCATCTTTTATTGAGATTGTTCACTCTCCTATCCCATGATAAACCTGTCCATCGTGTGTGTGTGTGTGTGTGTGTGTGTGTGTAGCCGTGGATGCGGGCTGTTGAGGGAGCGCCTATATGTGCCCGTGTGTGGGTTCGCTATCCCATCAGATGTGATTAAGGGAAAAAAGCTGGGGGGGGTGGTGGATGTGTGTGTCTGTTCTTTGTTTATTTTGCAGATAAATCTCATCTCTAATCCGGATGCAGAGCAATGTCTCTTGCAAAGGAAAGGAAGCCCCTCCCCCGCCCCACGGCATCCATATAAATCACAGGTTTTATTTCTCTGCTGTGAGGGGCATTACGGGATCCGTCCGACGTTGCGGACTCTCATTGGGTGATGCTTCATTATTTGGAGGAAAATCCCCAGGGCCAAAACGTTATTTAAATGTGCTATGAAAATAAATCTGATTTATATGTGTGTCGTCTGCTGAGCCGCTGGTCCCTGTTACTGCAGGTGTTGCTGGGACCAGGATTAGCGCCTGGATTTATCACCAGTTCGAGCTGAACACATGCTCCGTGACAGGACATTGTCTGCATCTCTGAAAGTTCCAGAAGGGAGACAGTGTTTGCTGAGGGGTGGGTTTTGGACATGCACTGGTGTGGTTGACTTTTATGGGCTGAAAATGTGTGCGCGCGCGTGCATGTGCATATGTGTGCGTGGTGTGTGTGTGCGTGTGTGTGTGTGTGTGTGTGTATGGCCTGGACCGTGTTCATTTGAAGCGTGCGGGGAACAGACACTTTGTACTCAGATGCATCCATTTCCAATGGCAGCAGAATGGTGTTTCTGGTCAAAAAGACAAAGAAGAAAGCACGAATTTCCTTTCAGCTCGGGGCTGGGGCCCATATGTTTAGCTCAAAGTGAGTGGAAATCTCTGAAAAGCAGGCTTGGGTTAATAAATGTCAGCAAGCCTTCAGCCCAAATGGGATTTGATTAGCAGGAAGGAGTGTGGTTGGGGTGTTTCCATTACCAAAGAAAGAAATGCAGGGAAGGGCTCGTGTTAAGGGGGTGCAGAGCCTCAGTGATCCCCTCCTTTCTCCGTGGGCGTGCACTTACACTCAGTAAACCCGGGTCCCACCGTGACCCCTACCACAGGCAGGGGGGTGCCATCCCATTGCTCCAGACACAGAGACTCACGGTGGGAAGGGGTGGCAGAGCTAGACTAGACACCACTTACCACTCTGTAGGTGACAGGCCCAACTAAGACAAACCATCCTGTGTGGATTCTTAAAGCAGCCCTGCCTTTCTGCCCATTACAGATGAAGAAACCAAAGGCCACAGAGGTAACCATCTCATAATTTGGAATTCTATAGTCACAGAGAATCCAGGTCCTCTGCTCTCAGAACTCCTCTTCTCTGGACATGTGCTTAGCTGGTAGCAGCCTGTGTTTTGCGGATCTTGTCTCCAGCTCTCATGTCCTCTAGTTTTCTTCAAGATTGAGGGTCCTAAATTATATCCAAAATAATAAGAACCATCATCAAATCCGTTTCAGATTGTTGGGGAGAAACAAATAAAGGAATTTACAAATACGCTCTATTGGGCTTTTATTTTAAATAAGAGACCGCGGTGGTGGTGGAGGGCCGGCAAAATGGGTGAAGGGGGTCAAAAGGTACAAACTTCCAACTATGAAATAAGTAAGTTCTGGGGATGTCAGGTGACGTGGTGACCCTAGTTAGCAATAGTATGTTGCATATTTGAAAGTTGCTAAGAGTAGATCTTAAAAGTTCTCATCACAAGAAAAAAAAAATTCTGTAACTATGTATGGTGATGGATGTTGACTAGACTCACAGTGGCGATCACTTCGCAAGCTAGATAAATACTGAATCATTATGCTGTACATCTGAAGCCAACGTAATGTTGTATGCCAACTATACCTCCATTTAAAAAATAAAATTAGAGACAGTAACTCCAGAGACCTCAATAGGAAGACTTTTTTTTAAACTTTCAGTTTTGAAATAATTTTAGATCCATGTGAAAGTAGTAAAAATGATACCAAGAGTTCCTGTGTCCTCTTCGTTCAGATTCCTCCAGTGTTAGTATTATACCATGTTTGCTGTATTATTTTGTGTGTGTGTGAATTAAGTGTGCATATCTGTGTGTGTGTGTTGTCAATACGTTTCTAAATGGTTTGGGACTAAGTTGTAGACATGCCTCCCCTCTATTCCTGAATATTTTAGGGTCTATTTCCTAAATTCATTTCTGTAACCAGAGTGCAGTTATGAAATCTAGGAATCAACATTACTACAATACTGTTATCTAACTTGCAGACCTTATTCCAATTTCAGGAATTGTCCTACTAATTTTTTTCTAGAGAAATTGGTTTTACTTCAAGTTTGTGTGAAACTTGTCCCCTACTTGTGTGGACTGGTGTGAGTTTGCTAAAGTTTTAAGCTATTAAACTAAAAACTGAATATTACTGTATATATACATATATATGTAGGTATGTAATATATATAAGATAATATATATAAATACACACACACACACAAAATCCTCCCTTATCATTATAATTAAATGTCGATAACTGACAAATTAAAAATGTTTATATCCTTGCACCAAAAACTAGAGCCAGATTCTGAGTTACTCTGTGCATTCCTGTTTAGTGTTAAATCTATATATGCCCTTGGTCCCCCTGGGAATCTGCACCTTTGGCTTCTCGAGGCTTTCTGCAAGGACTCTGGCTCTGAACCCACAGTGGGCAAAACAAAGGTCCAAAGGGGTTTTTCGGCAAAGTGTTACGAGAAAGGGCACTTCAGTCTGTAAACGGCTTTCTGTGAGACTTAGCTCCTAGTGAAGTTGGGACACTGGGGGGTGTCCCTCGTCAGAGCTGTGACAAGTAGGTGATCTGGCTCCCAAGATCACATTGTGTGTCCTAAGACCCAAAGATAGGCAATTGACAGGATGAAAAAACAACATTGCCCAAGGATTTAGTGCTGTCCACCAACAAGGATTAGTGGAACGCCTTTATAATGCCGGTGCTGACAGACAGGACTAGCAACTGTTTTATGGGCTATGGACTGAGTTATATCAGGCCTCGCCTGTGGGTAGCCATTATGTTTCAGCCAACATGATTTGACCTGTGCTTCATCCGAATTGGTGTCATAATAAGCTGAGTTATAAGGGTGTTTACTTTTCCATATATATGCTCGAATATAGCAAACCTGTTCTAAAACCAAGCCAATGGGGGCTTCCGTTTCCCCCCACTGGTGCATGGGGAGGATGCGGGTGTCGGCAACGCCTTCCCCTTCAAGACATGTCCATCCAGAAAGTCTGTAAAGCTCTTTATTCCTCAGAGGGAAATGATTTGGGTCTTAGGAAGGAAACACATGGCTTTCTTCTTACAGCTTCAAACTCTGTCTTGCCAGCTGCATTTCTTTCCCTCGGCCTGGCACTAATGAAGGAGACTTTGATGAGCCCAGTGAGTGGCCCATCCAGAGGGAGGGATGCAGAGAGACTCCACTTTCTGGAAGGTGCTCCCCTGAGAGCGTTTCTGCCTTATCTCTGACACACATCCTAGAGAAACATCATGGGCTTTGGGCGAGGAGCCCCCAGGGGCCTGATTTACCTGCCAGAGTGAGTTTCTTTGGGTTCAGGTCCTTGGAGAAGCAGCCCTGGGAAGGCAAACCAGCTCCCACATTCTGCTGCCATGTCTCCCCGGTCCCTCCTGGGCCTGGCATGCCCAAAAGCAAAATCCTGCCCTTTTTTCATTGTTGTTTAAATTTTTTTAAAGGTGTGAGCAATCTGTCCTACGTTCTCCCACCCCTGCTGGGATTTATGATTCAGTTCCCATTTTACTACATGATCTTGGCAGGCTCCCCTCGTTGAAATTCAAACCGAAGCAACTTGATGGGGGAATGGACATAAAAATATTAATTTGGTGGATATTAAAAAAAATCACACTGGTTATAAATCAGGGGCTGTCCACTGCTTCCTTTCATCATCTAAATGGTCCTTCTAACCAGACCACAAATCTTGCTGGGGAGGAGGAGGGGGTTTGGAAGGTGGGGGTTCCCTTCCTGAGGTTTTGGAGACAGCTTACATCCAACACACTTCCTCAAATCTGGCTTTGTTTTCCAAAGGTAATAAAAAGTGAGTACTTCTGGTACAGGCAGGCTAATTAGCTGGCCTCACAGAACAGACGGGGCTTAAAAGAAAGTTGGCTTGGTCTAAAAGAAATCAGGTTGTGGAAATGTCTAAATTTTGATTAAAAATCGTGTTTGAGAGACTCAGGAGGAATGTTCTACTTCTCCAAGGCTGTGGAGACCACTGTGTTGCGATGGTGGCAGACGGAGATCGGGTGAAGTAGGGTTGGGGTGGTGTGCAGGAATGGGGGACGGCAGACCAGGGCAGGCACAGGTACCTGTGACCAAGACCGAGGAGGAGGAAGGCTTGCCCCTGTCTCCACTGACACCTCCCAAGCCAGCCTTTGGATTTTAATAGGGAGCCATGGCTAGAGATAGCTAGCGGAGGGAGGGTGTTACATTCCTGTGGGGTAGAATTCAGAAAAAGTGGCAGAGAATTTCTCTTCCTATAATGAGAATTTAATGGACTCTTTCATTTCCAGCTTATGGCTGATCTTTACAGTTAAAAGACTCTTGATGGGTACTTTAAAATTTCAGGAAAACTCCGGTAACTGGTTTTGAAAAACTGTGGGTAGTTGGGAGGCTAAATACTCCTATAAGAAGGCGGTAATACAAATGGAAAGGTGTCCCCATTACGAGGGCCCACATATGCAAATGGGTGTGTAGCTATGAAGAGAAGTTCATTAGCATCCTAGAAGTCCAAGAGTCTATTTAATGCTACAAAATCTAATAACGCAAACAAATCAGAAATTCGACCAGGCCAGGCTCACAGCTAACGTGGGTGCTGTAACAGAGCTCGGAAGACATCTGGGTCTTGACATTAAAGAGAGAGAAACCTGCAGTAGCTGGAAAAGAGGCAACCGGTTTTCTATAAAAATCGAAGCAAGGTCTCTGGGTGCCTGGGTGGCTCCGTGGGTTAAGCCGCTGCCTTTGGCTCAGGTCATGATCTCGGGGTCCTGGGATCAAGTCCCACATCCGGCTCTCTGCTCAGCAGGGAGCCTGCTTCCTCCTCTCTCTCTCTCTGCCTGCCTCTTTGCCTACTTGTGCTCTCTCTCTGTCAAAAAAAAAAAAAAAAAAGAAAAGAAAAGAAATAAAATCTTTAAAAATATATATTAAAAAAATCTATTAAAAAAAAATCAAAGCGAGGTCTCGATTCAAAATACTGCCTATCAAGGCAGGAAGAAAAAGGACTGTAGACTGTTTTTTGAAGGGAAAACATTTCTAACCAACAATTGGTTCATTTTACTTTTCTACTGTCTTTATAGGCAATGTTAAAGAAGGGGCCTCCTTTCTGCCTAACGAGGATAATGATGGGAATTATTTCGTCTTGAACAGCTTTTTCTACTTGGTTACCGTGCAATCTAATACTGACAGTGCCTTGGACTTGAAAAATGATATTCTCATCTCTGAGAAATGGAAAATGGGAGAAGGTGCAGTCGTTCTGAGCCTCACTCTAAAGCAATTATGATCTCTTCACAACTCTCAGACAAGAATTGATTTTTATTTTTAGATTATTAAGCTGTGGGTGTAAGGAAGTCAGGATGTGTGACCTAGTTTTGACCTTATTGATTGAATTCTCCAATTGATTCAATATTGGAAAGGAAAGCTTTTTTAAAAAAGTGTTTCTTGCCTTATAATCTCCCCAAATTGACTTTGCTTCTTTCCCACCTTTACCAAAATCTTCATGTTCATCCAGAGAGACAAATAAACAGGGTAGTAATGCGTAGTATTGGAATAGAATGTATACATATCAGAATTAATTGCAATGTCCTAAGGAAACCCAGAAATAAGGAAAACTGCCAAAATATGATGATGTTGGATATGTTCGATGCCATCAATGATGCGCTTCCTCTCAGACATCTACAGTAGTCAGGCATCCAGCTTTTATACTCACATTGTGGGTACTCACTTTACTATGTGTTTTGGGGAGTCGTGGTGTTTACATGTTTCTTACATGCTGAACACAACTGTCCCACCGAGTCTAGAAGGGTCCTCTGGCTAGATTCAAAGCCCCACCTAAGAGGTAAAAGAACCCGCTTGACTGTATGTCCCTGTGAGTCACTATCCTTCCTTCTGTGACCACGCTGAACAGCTCAGATATGCACCTCAATTGGGCCAACTTCCAATTTAAAATTTAAAATTTAAAATTTTTCCAATTCCAATTTAAATTCCAATTTAAAATGTAAATTCAATTAACATAGAATGTATTATTTGTTTCAAGGATACAGGTTTGTGATTCATCAGTCTTACACAACACACAGTGCTCACTGCAACACATACCCTCCCCGATGTCCATCACCCAGCCACCCCATCCCTCCACCCCCCTCCCCTCCAGCAACCCTCAGTTTTTTTCCTAGGATTAAGAGGCTCTTACGTAGCCATCAGAAAAAATGAAATCTTGCCATTTGCAACGACATGGATGGAACAAGAGGGTATTACGCTAGGTGAAATAAGTTGATCAGAGAAAGACAATTATCATATGATCTCACTGTTATGAGGAATTTAAGAAACAAGGCAGAGGATCATAGGGAAAGAGAGGAAAAAATGAAACAAGACAAAACCAGAGAGGGAGACAAACCATAACCAACTTCCAATTCTAAAACCCAGCCTGGAGTGTGGACCCTAGAGTTCACCAATTCCCTGCCGTCCCAGCCTGGGCCTTGAAGCAGGCTGGCACCTTCCCTGCTCCTTGAGAACCTGTATTCATCCTTCGCTGGGCTTCTCTGATGGAATGTTTCCTCCTGCCCATACAGTTACCCAGCTCTCACCAAACCTTCCACGCACTTCCCCTAACCCGTCTCCTCCAGCGTGAGCTCATCCTGCTCGCTTTCCAGCCTCTGTGGCATTTCTGGCAGGGACAGCCTGGCTTAGCATTTCACAATGAGATTCTCTGTTCAGTTGTATTTCTTCTCCCCTGGAGATAACGTCCCTGAGTTTCCCATTCGCCATCTGCAAAATGCTAATATATGCAGAGCTGCTGGGAGGATGAGACCCACAGAGCTCCGGGCTTGGCTCCCAGGAGGCGCTCAGGGAACGTGTTCGGCCCTCCCTTCTGCCTGAGGACCATGTCACGTTTCTGCGGTATCTTCCTCTCAAACTCACAGTATCAATGAAAGTGTTCTTGTGTGTTGCGGTTGTAGTTGAATTGTTAAGCAAAAATGGAACCCCTGTACTCTATCCTACTTAAGTCTAGGCAGAATTACACTTCTCCTTGACTTGGGGGTGGGGAGGGAAGGGGAAGGTCAAATGCTTGGGTGGGGATGACCTAGTCTGATGTGGGTTAGTCTAGAAAAGGGGAGAGAAAGCCGACCACTCGCCGCAGAACAGTCCAGAATTCCGAGTCTCTGAGCTAGAGGGGCTTTGAAGATGAGCCAAACCAAATGTCTCATATCGTTGAGTGCTGCAGTCTCTAGGATACACTGTGGCAGGGAAGGCCCCAGTAGTAGACCAAAATAATCACCAATACAGTATTTGCTACTTAGAGAAATGCGGTTATGACAAGGAAGGAGTCTCGGGATGTGTTGACCCCTCCTTAAGACAAAAAGGCAAGAAACCTGGAACAGCTTAATTTTCCGGAAAGAGCTGTGACATTGGCATCCTGACTATCTGTCGAGCTGGTGATTATCCCCAAACAGGCAGCCTGCTCCTTCCCTCCCGAAAGGACCTTCCGGCAAAGCAGAACCACGGGGAGCACTCGTGATTCCGCGAGATGGGACCATCCCCGCTAAGCCGGCTTCTGCTGAAAGCAGAGACCAGAGACTTGAATTCATATTTCACGCTCGTTGTATTTGGTTTAGTCTGGGGAAATGGACTAAAATGCAATGCATGTGCATACATAAATGCCATAAAATTAGTGTAGACAGCTGGCAAATCATTAATTAACAGCAGTAATGGTCTTCAAATAGCGCTCCGGGGAGGCCCCAGAGAGAGGAAGTTTCCCGAACCCGGTTTCCGTTTGGTCCGTGACCTGAATCCATCTTCCTGAAAAAGAAGGCAGGTGGGATGAGGCAAGGAGCAAAAGCCACAGAAATGTCACTCTAACACCTTCTGTCCGCCCTCCCTCCTCACCAGCCCCAAAGAGGACAAACGCTGAACAAGCCACACCAGCCGTCTGTCTGCAGGGCTTTTCCCAAACCAGACAGACGCCAAATAAGCAGCAGGCACAGGAGCATGGGCCCAGCACAGGATAATTGTGCCATAAATATAATTAAAGTCAGCAGGAAGACCATTATGGAGGAAACCAAACTTAGAAAAAAATTAGTGCTAGTGAAGAAAATATCATACATTCTTTTTATTTCCATCTAATTTTGTTTACATGATTCATACAGTTTCTAAGAGGATCCCTGGAGAACATTAGGCTGGCACCACATGCATAAACATTCATATATAACATGTAAATTAGAAACAATCTCAGGATTTATATAGAAATTACAGCCACTTCTAGCAAATTAATTCAATGACAGAAAAAGGGTTACTGTCTCTCTTCAAATCAAGAGGGGGAAATATTGAGCAAAGCAGATTTATTTATTCAAGAGGCTTATTCCTTGCCAGGAGCTGATGTCCCCTTGGCCTGGAGATTTCCATTTTTTTATTGGATATGTTTTGGTGATTGAATTTACTTTGAATACAGGAGCAGTCAATGAGGACCATAATGGGTGGTTTTAAGTTATAGTATTGCTAATACAGTCATAAAGTCGATTAGGCTAGAAGAGTTTGCTGTGGGGAGATGATGGAAAAAGGCAAGTTGCTGGAGTTAAAATGTTCAAGAATATCGAATCTTAGAGCTGCATGGCCTTGAGAGTGTAAACTTACCATTTTATAGATGAAGAAACTGAGTGCCAGAGAAAAATTGATCTGCTCAAGAAAAAAAAAGGAAATAAATGAACTACAAAGTCAGACTAGAACCCAGTCCTTCTCCCCTATAATTAATGCCCTAATCACACCATCAAGCCACTCCTCTTCTCTATTTTAATAGGATGGAAAAGTGACACTGGAGTGGGGTTTTTCCTGTAGGGTTTTCGTATGGACATATTTTGGTGGTGATTTTGCCATTGGGAGTTATGGTAGATTGATTGTTAAAATGGCCCCAATTCTCCATCTTCCTCCTATCTGTCTTTCTCAATGTGACTCTAGAGTCCTTGAATCTGGGCCGGGCTTGTGACTTGCTTTGGCCAACAGAACCCATGGAGCCATGCATGTTTCTGCTGCCCTTTCCCTAACTGATAAGGGAAAGCCAGGGCTCACCTGCTACAGAAAGAGAGACATAGTTGGGTTTGCAGCAAAAAGAAGTATGGGGACATACTTCTATTAAAAAATTCCTTTAACAAAATTCCTTTTTTAGTCATCTGGAATTCTAATTGAACTCGCTGTCCTGTGTTTTATCTGCACGGGTGAGAGAAGATACTCTTCTGTATCAGTTAGCCAACTCCTAAACATATGTGAGAGCCCAGTCAAGATCAGCACATCTGTCTGCCCAACCCACGGCTGAGCGCAAGTATATAAGTGAGGCCCCACAAGGCCAGCAAAACTGCCCTTAGACTCACGAGCAAAAATAAATATTTACCTGTACAGGACACTGAGGTTTGGCGATTGTTATGTGATACTATTGTGGCAGAAGCTAACTAACTTAGAGAGTAGCCAGTAAAAAACATTCCAGGAAAAGGAATTTGATTTGGGCTTCAGATGAGGACAGTCTAATTCTTGTGATGTTCTGGATGCAAGCAGAAATAGCAGGAAAGAAATATCTTGACATACATTCCAAGGCTAGAGACTTCATGCATAAGTACATATTAATAGAATATGAGTCATGCATATTTTTGCCTTTTGGGGTCTTGCCTTTGTTCTGGTGTTTTATTTTAAATGACCCACTTTGCAATTATGTCTTTGTGACAGAAGAGCTTTCCAGAATGAGATAATGTGGCTTTTTTTTTTTTTTTTTTCTAATTTCTTTAGGCTTGTGATAAACTCCCTGGCCTAGTGCTTACTTGTGCTCTTCCTTTCCTACCTTCGTTATCTCCTTTCCCGTCCTTCGGGGAGGCAGGGGGTGTAAGTGAAGGTTCATCCGGGGGCCCAGTAATTGTGCTTGATCTCCATTTACGGTGACATTTTTTCCAAAGGTCAGCTCACCAGTGAGAGAGGCCTGAGCTATATATGTCTTGTCCTTGTATTTTGTACTTTCCAAAGCCCACTCACACTTACTGCCTTCTCTCTGTGAAAGCCATCAAGGCCGGCATCGGAATCTCTCTTTTGCAGATGAGGAAAGCAGGGCTCACAGACTTCAGGTGACTTTCCCAAGGGCATACAGCCTAGCTCACGGCAGATTCAAAACTAGAACCCAGATTCTAGTCTACTAATTTTGGACTCTTTCTGGCACACTCTGCTGTCATCCTCACCCTAGGGCTTTGGAAAACTGATATCGTGTCTGGGTAGTTAACGAGCACTTGAATAATGCTTCTGTCCGCGAGGAACGGGAGTGGAGGCAGGATGTTCTGAAAGTCGCTGCTAGGAATCCCCAGACCTGCACTAAAGCAGGGTTCAGTGCACATGACTGACACCTGGATCAAGCTTTCACACTGTGACAGCCAATCTCAGCCTCTGTAGAGCTCCAGAGCAGAGCTCTACATTGTGGATAAATCAGTCCATATCTCTGTTTTCAAATTATGCTATGGTCTCTTAAAGGTATGCTTTGAGATGTAATGTTCTGCCTGGAGCCACGGTCCATTCAGAAGCAGGGCTGCTTACAGGTTGTTGGTTGAGAACAACTGAAGGCAGATGAAAGGAAAAATACCAGGACATGACCCCCAGGAAATTTCTTTTTCTCCAAATCCACAAAACAAAGGCATGAGCCACCCATGCAAATGTAACACTTGTCTTGATTCTCTTCTTGATTCTGAAGTATCAGTACTGTTAGTATTGGGTTTAGGATGAACAATTATCCTGATTTGCCCCAGACTAAGGTACTTCTTGGGCTGTGGGACATTCAGGGCTAACACTGGATCTGTCCAGGCAAACTGGGATGCTGTCCCTCTCTCTGGTCCGCATAGCTCTTTTTTTTTTTTTTTTTTAAAGATTTTATTTATTTGACAGAGAGAGACACAGCGAGAGAGAGGCAACACAAGCAGAGGGAATGGAAGGAGAAGCAGGCTTCCAGCCTATCAGGGAGCCCAATGTGAGGCTTGATCCCAGACCCTGGGACATGACCTGAGCTGAAGGCAGACGTGTAATGACTGAGCCACCCAGGCACACCCTGCGTAGCTCTTTGAGATCAGCTGACGAAGAGAGAGCTCCTCCACCTCCACCAAGGGGCACCAAGTCACGTCTCCCACACTGTTGGCCTTACACACAAAGATCCTTCCACAGAGAAAAGACAACATATGCATATTTTGAAAGAACGAAAAAAGAATGACTTGTCCTGGCTTCTCAGAACTCCTAGGCACCTGAACCAGGGAAGAGGACCGGCTTGGGAACTAGGAGACTGACTCAGTTACTAAGTGGTTGTGTAAACTTTTGCCAGGTCATTCATTGACTGTGCCTCGGTTTTCTCATCTGCAAAGAGGGGCAGGGAGTAGAGGTTTCTAAGATCCCTTCTCTGTTATATATTCTAGAGTTTTATAGTCTAGGGACCAATGAGATCGTTCCACCTTGCCTTGACTCTTTTCATCCTGATGCCACAGGCGTCCCTCACCAAGCTCTTCTGGAGGCCTCTCTTTGAACTCAGCCCAAAAGATGGAGCCTAGCTCAAGGTCAGACACGGGGCAGAGTCTCAGGGTTCTTGTTTGAGAGTATAAACCCTTTAGATCAATGCTGTCTCACAAAATTTTCTCTGCTGGTGGATGTGTTCTATATCTACTGTCCAACATTATGGCTACCAGTCACATGAGACTATATAAATTTAAACTTAATTAAAATAGAATGAATTTTAAAATTTACCTCCTGAATCCAAATAACCACATTTCAAGTCTTCTAGTAGCCACATGTGGCTAATGGCTGCCATATTGAACAGAGCATATCTAGGTCATTGCCATCATAGCAAAAAGTTCTATTGAACAGCACAGCTCTAGAGAGCCATCTTGAGCATTTTCTCAGTAGCCTGAGAGGTATCCAGGGTAGAAAAAAAGAGGAGGAAGGTAGGGAATGGGAGAGATAATCTCCTTCATCATTAGTAATTGTTATGTATTGGTGGGATTGTGGGAATGATGTAATCACATTACTGGAGATGGACCATCTTAAGTCTTGGCACAGGCTATGACTTTTAAAAGTTAGTAAAAAAGACATGAAAATATGTGCTTCACTGAAGCCAAAGCAAAAGGCCATGATAACTTTTTTCCCACCCATATCACTGACGGGGTTAACTTTTCGGTCAACTATAGAAAGCATCAAGAAAGAGAATTAAATGCCTAAATGTGAAAAGTTGTGGAAAATTCTCTCCCTTTGCAAGGATCATGGCTCAAAAGTTTTCCCAAACATCCTGTAGGATGAGAAAATGCATGGAGACTGCTTTGTTTATCACTGAGATTAAGCAAAAATCAAAACGTCTGGTAAAGAATTCAACTCCTGGAATAACATAACCATCCTTGTTGCGGAAGTGAGTAAGGGATGCTTTTGGAATGGAAACCCCAATGATGGTGGTGTGGGGGATGAAGAACTGGAACCCCAGGAGCACATTCTTGGTTCCAGCTCTGCCACTGGGGGCTGTGTGACCTTCAACAAGGGGGGCAGTCGCTCACTTGCTTGCATCAGAAAGCTCCCATGCCCCCTTTGGCTTTGGTGTCAGCGAAGGACATCTTTTCATGTCCTTTTTATGAACTTGTAAAAGACCAGTGCCTCTGACAAGACTGACCCTCTCTGGGCCTCAGTTTTTATCTGCAATTGGGAAAAGATGATGCTGGGCAGAGTCTTGGGGATCTTTGTTGTTCTCAGGTCACTTTTGTGACCACATTGTTGACTCCCGCTGTGGACACTCGAGCTACCTGTTTTATCATAGCCCAAAACACTTTCTCTTAACACTCACGAATGATCTGTGTTGTCAGTTGCCCTCACCAAAGGCTTCCATCATCACACCTCTGAGCATCTGAGACCTGGCAAATGTTTAGGTTTTCTGGAAGCCTCACACATAGGATGTTCAGCATTTAGCTACCGTCTCCGAGCCAGGAGCAAACACGTCTCAGGAAACAGAGACCCCAGCAGTCCCATATGTACACAGGTGAGGACTGAGGCTCTACCATACTTGTAAGTACAGCCACAGGGTCAGGGAGACCAGATGATGGGGAGCTGCTTCCAGCTCTGCCTCTCGTCAGCTGCACCACTGGTGGCAAGTTCTTTCATTTCTCTGGACCTCAGCTCTTCACACTGTGAAGCACAGATACTAATGTGGTGCCAGGCAAGGCTGGTTCATCGGGAAGCCGAGGAAGCTCAGGCTTCAGGGCCCCTCACTTGCAATGACCCCTTTCAAGACCCTGTGCTTCATTTTGGCTTTTTTCGTGGTGGTTGCTGTTGTCGTCGTAATTTCATGATCTTTTCCTCAAAGAGGAACCTCCAAATTGTATAAGCTTCAGATCCCCCAAACCAGGTAGTGATATTTAAAAACAAGATAGCACCCAAATAGGCTACCCTCTCTAAAGAGATTACCCATCAAACAAGCTTGTGGAGACAGCCCAGTCTGCAGCTTTTCTATTTCTTCCAGATGCCATCCTCACTCACAACCCAGCACACCTGTAGGCCATGTTAGTTTACCTCTCAACAAAACAGGAAAGGGGACACCTACTCAGTCATGAGCATTTCTCAGGGACCACAATGCCTGTACTTAGAGACCACATAATCATGAAATCCAAGGTCTAAAAATAACCCTCAGAGGTCATGTACACACTCCCCCTCTCAAAAGATATTCCTCCCTCTCCTTTCCTGCTAGTTCCCTTCCCAAAAGGAGATTCCACAATCTCCTTTTAAAACCTGGTCTGGTTTTATGTCATCAACATCATTAGGAACATCTCCCTTCAGCCTCCCCCTAATTTAATTTCTCTCCTAATTCAAATATGACAATGCCCTTGACTTCCTTTTTTGTCCTGTTTTATGCAGATCACAAAACATTTTCAAGACATACTCGCTTGCCTGCTGCATACTCAGAATTTTCCACATTAGCCTTTTTAGAAAGAAGTAACTGAGGTTCAAGTGGTACAAGACTTGCCCAGAATAGTAGATGGTGGGGTCAGGACCCTGAAAGGCAAATTCTGCTCTATTATCCCCATTGTTCCCAGAGGCAGGTAGAAGGCATGGCAGACATGAAATGATTTTTGGAGGAGCCAAAGCTCAGGAACGGCCTGACTCCCAGGGGCTGTTTCTCCTATGGGACAGCTGTCTCTGCTTCTACCCGAGGCCACAGGCTCTGTCATTAGAACCTCCTTCCTCGGTCACTGGACTCAGAATGATCAATTCCTGCCCTTGGTGATAATCCAAACTTCCAGCAGGTGGTAAAGAAGGTACTCATGCCTCATTACAACCTCAGGCTCCCCACGCCGCCCCACCCCCCATTATTAAAAAATGAAGTCATAGTTCACTCTTATTCATTCATTACAGAATTGCTCAGTGGGTGACTATCATGGGCATGGCAAAAATCTTATAGCAAAAACAAAAACAAAAAAATGAAAAAGAAGAAGAAGAAGTAAGGGGGAAAAACACTTACAGAAGCTTATTAAAAAAAAAAAAAAAAAAAAGAAAGAGGCTTATTTATGGCGAGTGACATTAGCAAGATGGTGGAGAAGGAAGCCTCAGGCCCTCACTGCCCCACAGAGACACCTGAGACATCCACTTAATATAAAGACCAAATGGTCTTTGTGAGAACTCCTGAAGTTTAAACATCCTGTTTTCTAGGCAAAGGGAATTTCTAGTTATTTAGTCAGGCTAATAGTCGCTTGTATACTTAGCTAAGAAAAAAAAAATCTGATTATCACTGTCAGGCCACTAAGAGCTTTATGAGTATTAATGAAATTTTCACCCTGATCTTATGAGTTGTGGATATTATAATTATTCTCATAGTACTGACGAGGGGGAAAGAACCATAAGCAGCTTACAAAACTGGCCTAGGTTCACAAGGTGGCCAGTGGCTGAGCCAGGAAATCAGGCACCCTGGCTCCAGGGCCTACGCTCCAGACTGTGTTTAAAATTGGAAGTTGGCACAATTTGGGCACATTTCTGAGCTGTTCAGATGAACAGATGCTCGAGTTATGCTGCTTTTAGGAATCTGCCTTTCAAAACAAAGATGTGTTCTTCAAAGGAGTAATTGAATTCACCCGGTCTTAACTCTTGATGTAATAAACAGAAGATGGTGGAAAGGAGCTGGTTTAAGTTTTGGGTCTCCATCTTTGATCCTAACTCTTGATGGATTTTGCCAGAAAAAGGAACAGAATGACCAGTTAAAGAGGACAACAGGCAAAGATAGAGCAAGATCTGTAAGAATAAATATTTCTCACTGTTCTATGCAGTCTGGAATGTCACCAGATTTGCATATGGAAGGTGGGGAGTACTTGACCTTGCCAGGCACCTCCATATTAGCAATCAATACCCTCTGACACATTAACAAACATTTAAATTGCTACACATGGGTGGAGATAGAGTCATAGCTCCTTGATTTTTCTATAGCTCAGAAAGAAGTGGGTTTTAGATATTATTTAGTTAATGTACAAAATTGGGACAAAAATTAGAAAAACCCAGGTGACTTTTTGGGGGTGTGTGGGGAGGAAGGATTCTTGCTTGTGTTAATCAGGAAGATAATATCTCTGCTCCTCTGGGCGGCAGAGGTAGACCTCAAGAGGGATGCATGTGCAAAGATTTAGTTTGCTTGTAGACAATATGGAATCGACTCTGATGCCAGAACCCAGAAGTTCTATGGGATTTTTTTTTTTTTTGGAAAGACTTCATGCCTTTGTAAACGAGACTTACATAAAGAAGAGCCAGACGTTTTTTGGAAGATCAAATGTTTCTCAGCACTCTCATAGGCAATAATAATTAATTTCTCAGAAAGATAAAGCTATATAATTAGAACGGGTTGGGTGTCCTAAAAAATTTTCAAACATGGGATGAGCAAATGGATGAGAAAGGTTTCTTTTTTTCTTTTCTTCTTCTTTTTCCCCCCCAGTCTCTTCCTTTATTTTTTAGAGTTTGTGTGAAATACTGAGAGGAAGTGAGCCCATCTGTTTCTGATCCTTCCAGGCTTGAAGGATCAGAATGTTTTGTAGCAGTTATTTGATGTCTAGTGTGCCTCTAAAGTATTTTCCATAAGCTGTAAGCCTGTGCTTTTACCGACAGGAAGTTTGTTTTCTGGGCGCTTTCGCATCAGTTTGACACTCAGGAACTGGAACGGAGTAATTGGTCAATTTCTAAGTTCCCCTGCGTTTAAGTCAACCTGCGAGAAAATTCGAGAAGAAACAAAAATGAACGGAGTTGCAGATTATCCTTATTATTTACATCGCTTTTCACGGGCTCCCCTCCCGTGGCCGCCCCGTGCCCCCCTCCCCATCCTAGGAAAGAGTGACCCTACCGGAGAGACGGGCAATGGTGGATCTTACAATAGAAGGAAGGAAGCGGGAGGCTCATCTCCTTGTAAAGGTCGGGGGGAGGGAGGATGAGGTGGCACGGCGTTGTCACAGCTGTATCCGACGGGGTCCAGCCTGGGCCCCGAGTCGGCGTAGCACTGCAGAGGTGCGGGCGGGCGGGGCAGGGAGAGCCAGGGCTGGGCTGCGGCTCGGTGGTACCTGCCCCGGCTCCCCGCGCTCCCGCCTCCCTCCTCCCGGGTCCCTCTGCTTCGCTGCGAGGGTGACAACGCCTCCCCTGCATTCCGCCAGAAGCTCCGTGCTCTCCGTCTCCCTCGGCCTCCCCGAATCTAGGGGAAAGAGGGGGCACGATTCAACACTCGTGCGGTCATGCTCACTTTCTGCGCAGGCGGGGGCTTCCTGACCCGCTTCTATTCTGCTTGCTACTAAGCTGGCTTATAAAAGGGGAAAAAAAGTCCCGGCTTGGTGTACATTTTCTACAGATCTTTTGGACACTCTCTACGGTAATTTTTTGATGGTGCTCCTCAGGACACACAGGAGGACTGTTAGGGATTTGATTCTCTGGGTCTTGCAGAAGACCCACGGAGCGTCTCTGGGGATTGAACACACTGCGGGCTGACTTTGCGCTGAAGAATGGGTCACGCATTTTTTTAAATTTTATTATTATTATTTTAAATTCTAAGCAGCCTTCCTCCAGTTGTGGAAAGAAAATAAGGAAGTCATTAGCTTCTTTAGCTCAGCTGATAACTTCATTTTGCCTGATTACTGAGAATGAATGCAGATTGAATTACTATCACAATATTTAAGGCTATGTAGCAAAATGGCATATTTTCTCTATGTACACATATGTTACCTGTAGATACATAGAAAGATGACTGAAAAGCTACACACCAGACTGAGGAGGAGGAAGCTGGTCTATGGGAACCTTAGCTCTTTGAATTTTTTAATGTCTTGATTTTGAAAAACAAGAAAAGTGCTTATGGGTGACTTTATTGACTAAAAAATAAGCAATCAATCTGAAGCCAAGAAAAAAAAGCAACCCAATACATACACACGTGTACATGCGCACACACATAGAAGAAAAAGAAGAAAAAGAAAAGAAAAAAATGAAAAGAAATGAACAAAAAGCTTTGAAAACATTCAATGCCTCATATAGGAATTTACCCTACAAAGATACTCACAGCTGCGGACAAAGATACAATGTCATGTACTACAGTAGTGTTTATAAGGTCGGAAAATTCAACACAACTTAAATGGCTCATGATATACAATATGTAGAATAAAACCAGTTAAGATCACTGAAAGTAGATCTGTCAGCCAGTCCAAATAATTTGTAGAAGAATCCTGGGCCGTGGGGAAATTCCCATTATTTATTAAGTGTAGTAAAAAACCTCTACAGTTTCCAAAGTAGCGTGTACAATGTTCACTTTTTGAAATGCAAGTATATACACAGAAAAAGATTTCAAGGATACATGTCAAATCTGAACAGTTGCTTTCTTTGGTTATGGGTGAATTTTACTTCTTCCTCTGTGCCTTTAAAATTTTCTTACAATGCACATATGTTATTATGGTTGAAATACACACACACACACATACATACATACAAGTATATATATATGTATAGTTTTGAAAATGCATTAGCCCATACATTGTAATTTTCAACCATGGATGACTCCTTAAAATCTGGACAACCCGATCCCAGATGTTCTAAGTTATTTGCCCATTTCATTCTTTAATTTGGTCATCAAGATATCATCCATTTGCTTCAAATATTCCTATGAATAATACTTGTATTGAAGAAGATAAACCAAATAGAGAGGGAAAAGACTACGTATGATGATGAAATATATTTGTTTTCCCAGGAGTAATTCCTCTCCCCAAAATATGTACCATTACCACCTCTAGAAGTTAAAGTACTATTTCACAATTTAAAAAAAAGAAATATAATGTTGCCTGGCATATTGTTGTTCACCATCATGAGAATATGCAAATCACTCTGTAACTGAGAAGCTGCTCCATGAGGGATATAGGAATTTTTTTTTCTATTCAAAATTCATTTTACAATCGAGTTTAAAGCAATAAGATTGCTTAGTTTTTTGGGGGGCTGAATATTACCTTGAAATCTCACTTGAACTCCCTGTATCTATGATGTGAAGGGAGAAAATCAGGGTACTTTTCAACATAATCCAAGTTTAAAAGAAAAAAAATTATTTTATATTTTGAAAATAGGCTGTTTCTTTATCTTTTCAGATACATTTGACTTTTGCATAGGAAGTTGGTATTCTGACACCATTCTGTTTTTACTCTCTATATTTCATGCTTATAGCAAATGGAAGTTTAAATATTTCACAACTGCTTCACACCTTTTGGAAACAGTGTTAGAATATGGGATCCTTAAATACAGTAATGATTAGTAAAGCAACTCATTTTTTTCAAGAGTCTGCTTTCATTTCTTAATTATGGCACTCCAGCACAAAACACTTCTTGTTTACATGAAAAAAATATATATTTATCCATTTCCAATGGTGAATTCATGCTGTTAAATTTTTTAAAAATATATATTCATGATGAAAGAAACCTGCAATAAACAAACACTCCCTACCAGGTTCTTAATTTCCTTTCTTATGGGTGGTGTTTATCCACAAAGGCAAATGCAGTCTTTCAAAATGTATATAAACAAGCACCTTCCAGCTGAGAACATGTAATTGGTCAATCAGTTCTTAGATTTTAAAATGCCACTGTATATTCTTATGCAATTCTTGGATTCTTGCATCCATAAAGAGTGGCCTAAACTGTACCTTCTGTGGGGCATATCCATTTCCATGTCTTTTTCTTATAAAACTACCCTGGAAAGATTGATGAAACTATCCATGTCAAAAATATCCATAATTTTAAATAAAATAAAGTAACATAGAGCACAGATTTTGACTTTCTCACAGTTGGCAATTTGGTCTATATATTTGGAAAAAGGTTAATTTCTATCACTTGAACATTTGTTTAAATATGTTAGAGTTGGATATTACAGGAAACTAAAGGGAACCAAGATTTAAAAACAGATTTCTTTCCATAACAACCTGCCACCACAAAGAAATGATTTGGCTTAGAAATTTACAGGATATGTGATACATTATAAAGGCTGGATTGCTATGAGTTTATGAATTAATGATTAACAGTTCTATTTGCTTTGTTACTAGAACCATAATATCAAGGCAAGGAAGATGTAAATAGTACAACGACTAAAATGAAATGGTGAGATATGAACTTTTGCTTAATTTAGACACCGCAAACATAGCTAATCATGCATTTGGTTAAATACTTGCTTGATGATATTCTTAATTACATGTCCTTTGTGGCTTGCTGGTATTTTCAGGTGCTATTAATAAAAATCAGTATTCCTAAAAGTGTAAGTAGATTGGAAGCAGATGCTGTTAGTAAAACATAATTGGGCTAAAGGAAAAAATTTGCAATTTGGAAACAGACCAATGTCTTTAAAGTGTTGGTTTGCTGTGAGTATGCATTCATGCAGGATTTGAAACAGGAATAATCAAGAAATACATCTTAAGAGAAACAGAAAATATAGGGAAGGAGAATTTTTGCAAAACTCAGAGGTAATGTTTGCATGAACAATATTGGAATTGGCATATGCTGCAGAAAACTGAAATCAGCTTCTGCTAGATTAGAATATGAAAATGGAACTTAAGCAAATAATTTTTTAAGGTAGGCACAAAGGCAAATTAATTTAGGGTGTATTGTTTTGTTTTTAACCCAAAGGTCCTATTATGTCTAAAAGTGATAATATTCTATTTTTAAAAAATGCAAACAAGTAACATGGGAGTTATTTATGAATAGATCCTTATATGTTTTATATATATTTTGGTTTTATTTTTTGGTAGTTACAAATGCTTATCTTATGAATATGTACTTTTTATAAAAAGTGAAGTTTTCAAAAAGTATCAATGTTATAAAACTATGAATTCTTACAAGTTTAAATTATAGGTCAAGCAGGAAATAAAAGCCATATAAATCTGAGCTTTGAACAGTGAGTTCTTAATTTAAAGCCCAATTTGAATTTTGTAACAAAACAAAACAAAAAAAGAACAATCTTAGCACTTACACATAGAAAAAGGTAGGAAGGAAATATAAGAAAATATTAATTAAATTCTTGATTGTGAGAGTATGTATACATTGTTTTTTCCCCTTATGCTTTTAAATATTTATCAGGTTTTCTTTTTTTTTAGGAATACATATTGCTTCAGAATTACATAAGCCTTATTCATAAAGAAAAGAATTAAATCCCCTCAAACCTCAGTGTGATAGCTTGGATTAAGTAAATTTTCATTTACATATCTTAAATTGGTATTTTGTTCATCACACACAGCTTATTAAAACAGAGACAACATACTCCTATAGCGCTTACTCCTAAAACTGATTAATCTGATCATATAATTTTTTTGCCATTAGGCTGTACAATTAGCCACTTAAAATTACTAAGAATCAAGTGTGTAAAAGTGCTAATGTTTTATTAATCTATTTTAGTTAGGTTTCAGTTTCAAAAACCAATTATGACAAATTATCAACTGACATGCTTCTTGGCTTAAATTTGTATTATTTTAATTGCCAGGAATATCATAGGCACTGACATGTATTTTTAATGTTAAACTACTTGTTAGCAATGGAATAATATTTTTGAGTATCATTTCATTGAGGAGGCATAAAATAATATTTCAAGCCATTTACTTTTAAGACTAAAAAATTAAGTATTAGTTGAGTTAAATGTAATGAACACATTGATATAACTCCAGGAAGTCAGTAATTAAGCAAAATTTCTACCTCTATTACAGGTGAGAAAGTGTTTCAAAGAAAGAATTTAGACCAAATTGACCTATCAAACTTTCCCTTTCCCCTTGATCTTAACTTTTCTGGAACTATTATTCTCTGTTGAGAGAATGTTCAGGTTTTTATTACTGTAGACATTATTTAGCAATCTCTTTATTTCTGTGCCGTGGGACTAGGAACTGGGGAATTGGAAAGGTGTCATTTATCTTCCAGGAGGGAGAAAAAGACAGAATTTGGGGACAGGATTCTGCATATTCGTTTTTGCTATGGATTTGGATTTTAATTTCTGTTTCAATAAGCCTGCAAGCCTGTCCTCCCCACCAAACCCACCCGTTTTCCATCTTTATTTCATCAAAGGGCGTTGTTGACTATTCAGATTTTACAAAGTAATCTAAATTAAGGAACAAACACTCCCAAATTTTAGTTTGGAACGAACACGCTACCGTGAAAGCCATAACACCTATTATCCAATGTAAAGGTACAGCTAGTGTTTTAACACTTAGTTTCCTGGAATTCTTTCATTTTCCAATTATTTGTCGCCTGACAGCTTATTTCACAAGTCCTGAAAAGTAACTTTATGTTCAGCTGGACATAAAACAGAAGAGAAATTTTCCTAAGAAAAACAAAAAACGACAAATGAATCACAAAAATAATTCTCTTATTTTAAAAAAATGTCAACCTAGTATCCCCGGGGCATATTACCATTGGAAACAATTTTAACACTTGCATCATTCACAAACAATTCACAAACGCTTAGCCCGCAAGAAATTTCCATCCTTTCTCAGCTTCTTACACACTTCAACACGGCTTTCCCTCTATCCACGAACAGAAAATTAGGAAGACAGGGAATTCATAATAAAGACAAAAATGAATTCTCATGAAAGAGTAATTTATTACAAAAGTGGGGGTGGTTTTCTTTTTTCCGCCCCACAAAAGGACCCGAGAGAGCAGCTCTCTTTACGCAGATTGAAAGGAAATTAATTTTCTTTTTGGATTTTTGGTAATCTCTTATTTCATGACACAACCCCAAATAACTTGTAAAAATAAACGAAAAGATAAACTTGGAAATATATAATTACTTTTTAAAGGGTGAATTAAAACGAAATTAAAACGGTTTTTAGAAAACCGTTTTTTTCCTTAACTAAATCCAGGGCGAAAGCTGGGCGAGGCTGGTAAAGACCTACCCGCGACCCGCCCACACCCCATGTTAGGGATATTAGCATGGGCGGGACACTCTGTTCTCCGGTTGCGAGCTCTGGACTCCCTGCCCACTCATTATGCAAAAAGAATAAAATCCGCCCCCGCTCTCCTCAATCCAGCCATTGACCAAACCGCATCTCGCCGGGCAGGAGGTGGAGCCAGGAGGTGGAAGCTCAGAGGTAAACCCAGTCCCACGTGTCACGGCTCTCTCCGCCTCTTCCTTATTCACATCCCGCCCCCGCCCTGCCCTGGTTCGACCCCTCCCACTTTGATTCTGCCCGCCCCAGGAAGAGGCGGGGAAGTAGGCGGAGCGAGACACTCTCGCATTCTCTCATTTACATGCTGCCATTCTATTGGCTAAGGCTGGCGAAGCGTACAAAGCGGAGGGGCGGAGAAGTTTGTCAAAGTGAGCTTCACGGATTGGCTTAGCTGTACGATGACATAAAAGGGGGCCGTCTGAGCAATTGAGAGCTCCCGGCGAACGCCTCTCCTTTACGAAGCTCCTCCTTCTTGCCCCACCCGGGTGAGCAACCCAATGAAAGATGAGCCTGTGCGTCTTATTTCTTTGAACATTTAAATGAGAAATCTAGAAATTTAGCTGTTTAAATATTCATGAAGAGGCGGGGAGATGTGCCGTGTCTTCCGGAAACGCTTCTGATTGGCTGGCTTTCTCAATAACGTGTTAAGCTTTAGGAACCTGTGAACCCCTCACCTTAAGGGATTGTTTCCCGCATTTTTTTTTCCTCAAAAGCGCCACACCATATACACCTATGTTTTTTTCCTTGGTAATTGATTTCATGTGTGGTCCGCCGGCTCAGCTTTGTCACTCTTTCGCTCTCAATATATTTTCTTTTTTGTAACCCAAGTTCCACTTTCATCAGTTTTTAAAATGCAAAGATCTGAGACAGATGGAAACAATTAGAACCTCCGCTCTGCTGATGTGTATAATCTTATTAGTTTAATGGGTCACAGGGCGCAGGACCTATTTCCTATGGATCAAAGTGAAAACAAACACGGTTAATATCCCATTTTGTTTTAGAACCACATCGGATCGGGTTCCCTCTGTTGGCTGTGGTAATGACAATATTAAGAGATCTTGGTTGCCTTGAAGTTTAGAAGGAAAATGGAGTCATTGAAATATTCTGGCTTAAAAACGCATTAATATTAACACCAGGTAGCCGGTCGCCAGTTCCCTGAGCTCTCTTGAGTTTATCACAATGGCATGGCTATTAAAGGATTTCAGTGTTGCTTGTTTTGATCTATTGCCTTCAAGCGAGCGAAAAATCCTGCCCAGTTCGCTGCTAATTATACCAGCTTCTCAGATTTCGTCTATTCAGGCTTAATGCAAGCATCAAGCTCTTCGTGTAAATTTCAATTTAGGGCTCCTTAATGATTTTTTTCTTTATCTGTGGTGGTCACAAACTTTTTTAATTCTTAAGACGTTAAAGAGCCCCATAACTGCCACCCAAATTTAGCTTTTAATTTCAGGGAGTTCTAACTCCAGTTCACAGACCCCCACTAAGCATCCTGGACCGTAGTTAACAACCCACACCTTAAGGAAATGTTTCTCATATTTTGGGTGTTTTATATATAATCTTCTAAACACCTACGGGGTTGGGCCACGACCTCTCTCTTCGTGGCAAAGTCCCCCTTTGGAAACCTCCCGCAGTAACTTCTCACCGCAATAAATTAAATGCAGCCACAGTGTGGTCCATTACCCGGGAGTGTGAGGTGACGGCGCCTGTCAAAGGTGGCTGGCCGAGTACAGACCCTTAAATATTCCTACAGATAATAAATATCTGTGCAAGGAACGGATGTAAATAATAGGTTCATATTCGTTTAGAAAGCTCTGAACTACAGCAATGAATAAATGCACTGCAGACTTGATGAATGCCCCCAAGTCTTTCACAGAGGTGGGGGGGGCAGGTCCTGAAAATATTTTGCCCTGTGTTGGGAGGCTGGGCTGTAGGCGCTGAAGGCACCAGCGCGCGTGCTAGGTCTCATCGGGGCCTCTAGGAATGTAAATACCACGAGTTGAGACAGGTCGGCCCGGGAAAGTGCGAGCAGTGGTTATTAGCAAGTCATGTTAATTCCGAAGCTGTGGAGAATATTTGCTTTCACTTGGCCGCACGGGGTTGGAATCACTGAGAAAACTCTGTTCTTGTCCTTCTTTCCTTGCCGTCTGAGAAGCAGTGACCCTGAGTCCCGGACTCTTCTTCCCTAGGATTTGTGCAGAGTTCACACACGCAGGTAGAGGCGAAACCTGCCTTGCCCTGGCGGCTGCAGGCGCGCACTTCCCCGCGCTGGTTGTTGGGCCCAGAAACCGAAGGAGCAAGCTGCAGGGGAGTCTGATGTCTGGAACATATGTGACTGCTCCACCTAGAATGGGGCTGTCCCTCAAATAAACGTTCATTGCTTTCTTTTAATTTGCCCTTGAATTTCGTTATTTCAGCATCTGATCTTTAAGCATGCCTCAGTGCATCTCATAATCTTTTTTCCCCCTGATTTATCTCTTGAGGTCCTCTATGCCTCCTGTTTTTATCAGTAGTGTAGTCTTATTTTGAAAAAGGATAATTTTCCCCTCAGAAGTGGGAAAAAATGGTTAAATCTCCAACCCATCTTTTCCTGGAACTTAATCCTGCATTTACTCCTGGATCACGAAATATTGAAACCATTAAAGACATCCATCACTGATCAACTTTAGAATTATTATGTATTTTTTAAAAATGGAAATATAATCTTGGTGGGTGTGTGTGTCTTATTATAGACCGACCATGCTAATATCCCTAACATGGAAAAAAGAATATTTGCATGTGTGAATCTAAGTAATTGTTCATCTAAAGTAACGATTTCTACTGGGCTTGATTTTTCATTTTCGGATACTTCTTTGCACCTAATATTCAGAGATATTAATAACATTCAAAACCAAAACACCTCTTCCAGTGTAGGGGAGAGACCTCACCCACGTCCAACAACAGATGCCCTTTCCTATTTTCTTTTTTCTCTCTTTTTTTTCCCTTTAGTCCCCAGTCTCCTCTAGTTCTTTATTTTAGCCGGATAAGCCCAGGCTGTAAACTCTATGTAAACCAGAGCCACGTGGGTGGGTTCTCCGACAGTCGCGTCCCAAGCGCTATCTGTGATCTGTCGCACAGCTCCGGGATACGCAGGAGCACAAGCTGTCATTTTCAGAGGAAAGAAATCCCACGTTAATGCCTGCTTGGGAAGAATCCCGGAAAGCCGAGAATTCCAATAAGAGACCACCGGGACTGCAAGGATCACTGCTTCTTAGACTTTTGACAACATGTTGCTTGGCCTTATTTTGGAAAACTTGTTTATTTTTCTGCTGGGAACGTGGACCTTTATGATGAAGACCTTCCTGGCCTTCCGGGGCAGGTCGGCTCCCTGGCCTCCAGGGCGACGGCTCTTATTTAGGGAGGGCTGGCCTTCAGGTGACGTTTCCCCCAATCTAACAGTCAACTGCAAAGTTGTTTTGTCCACATCTGGGCTTTTCGCGCAGAAAAGTCGGTGGAAAAGCCTCGACTTGACTTTTACCATCACACCCCAAAGCGGGCCCCCCTGCAGGCTCTCCGGGTCCAGTCGTGCCACTAGCGTGGAGTTACAGCCGGGACCTAGCCAAGATCAGAGGCTGCAAGGCTCGCCCGAGTTTAAAAGGAGCTCTGCTACCGGAAGTCATTTGACAGATTTCAGACAGGCCTTTCTTCTAATCTTTACTGCTCTGCGGAGCTTTGCAAATCTCTAAACACGCTGTAACCTTCTTCAAACAGTGCTCCAGATACACTTGAGGGTGGGGTTTAACTTTAGGGCCCGGTGGAATGGAAGTTGCATCTGCAGAGAGTGTACCGTTTCCAGCTCTTTTCGAGACCCTTACTTCCTCCAGTAAGCCGATTCCCGCGCATGCATCCGCCCACCCAGCCTCAGGAGCCCTCCTGTCCCGGGAGGCCTTAGACGACCTCCTGCTGGAGAATCACCCCGCGCCCCTGCGGCGGGCGGGCGGCAGCGGGAGGACCCTTCGGGAATTTAGCGGGACCAGCGGGGGCGGGGCAGGTGATTTATGACCCCGATCAACTTTTTAGGAAGCAGAAATTAACCTGAAGGGGATTAGGTTTGAGCTTTGAAGTTCACGGTTTTGTTTTCCTTCAACTCAGCCCTGCAATCAAACAGGTTTTGGTTCTTTCCACCCGCCTCCTCCAACTCCTCCCCAGGTCTCTGATCACCCCACTCCTATCCCCCAGCAGCTCTCCCTATATGGATTTTCATATTTTAAAAAAAAGAAAGAAAAAAGAAAAACTCCAGACCTGCGACTTAAGTTCCTGACTGTGACCTAGTGAACAGAGGCAACGTACTGTCCCTCTGACTTCTTGGAATCATGTTTTACGTTTTAAACTGTTATTTATATTTGGAAGTCGGGAGTAGTAAATTTAAATCTTTTTTTCCTTTTTGCTCCTTCCTGCTTGTTCCATTCTCGGGGATTGACCTTCCCTCGCAGAGCAGAAGCCCAGTCGGGGTTGGGGTGGTTAGTGGCTCTGTGGATGACCACTAACTTCTCAGCGTGTCCTCCAGGTACTGTAGGTTTGTGAATTCCTCCCCTAGTTGACCAGAAAATTCTAATCCAGACGTGAGAGACCTCCCTTGCCGCCTGGCACTCTTACCTTGGCCGCTTTATTTCCATACCTCCAGACTCCGCTCCCTACCCTCCCAACCTTCTCCCCCCGCCCCCCCTCCACCTCCCAAACTGCCGGTCTCCAGGGAGAATCTGTCTCCTGCGGTTTTTTCCCGCAGGCGCCTGCTGAAAAGGCAATTTCCTTGGGGGTGTGGTTGGGGCGAGAGAAAAACAGAAACCAGGATTGTTTGGGGCCTGAAACCATCCAAGTTTTATTGCATCCGCTACAAAGTCAACTAACTCTTAATGAGCATCCAAGCGGAAAAAGGCCGAGGTTTACTCGGTGTTAAGGCAGACGAGGTGGTGGGGGGGGGGTGGTGGGGGTGGGTGGGTAGTTTGCTTATTTCTTTTTCTTGCAACCAAAGGTTACAACACCTTCCCGAGGGTCTCTCCCCAACGCCAAGAGTACAGACAAGGAAGTCGAAAGGCATCAGGTTTCAGCTCCCTGAGATCGAAGATCATTTGGCCACGAGGACCTTCCAAGTTGGCCCTGTCTACAGCTTGTAATGAAAAGGATAATCTGTCTTGTAATAAAAAACAGGACTCACACAAACAAACCCAGCATCCAACGGCTTTCCAGTGCGCCTCACTCTTCCCTAATAAGGGCCAGTGACAAAATTGCCATCCAGTTCCACCCAAAAAAAGAGGAAGCAGTAGATCTTCCTTTTAATAACTTCCCAAAGTGTTACAAATAATAAAAGGAACGCATAAATCATCGCGGGCACGACCGAACGTGGACCACGGAAGGATTTACTCTCCTGAAACCTTGACTTCCAACCGCGTTCTCATTGGCTGCTTCCTCGTAGCTCGGCCCCCAAATCTCCCCTCTTATTGGTCTGTCAGGATGGGTGACGCACGGAAAGGGCGTGGCGTCGGTTGGGGCTGGCTTCCAGCAGTGCGCATGCTCCCTATGGCGTGAGTGTGTGATTGACAGCAAGGGGAGGTGTGTGCGCGTGCGCGAGAGTGTGTGGCGGTGGGGTCCTGGGAGTGTGGGGGTGATGGTGGTGATAGTGGTGGCGATGAGTGCTCGAATTGAGGCTGCTTCTCCCCGCTCCGTGGGTGTAGTCCTCTTGGAGGGCATTTTCCGCTGAGTCAGAAGAGCTGACAGTTACAGACTGGGACTCACGGGCTCGGGAGACAGTCTGGAAGCGATTTACTGAGGAGGGTCTCCCGCAGTAGGTTAATTGGAGAGGGAGTAGAGAGAAGTAGAAGGCTTGCTTTACTGTGCGTGAAGAAGATACTTAAAAATACCCAGGAAGAGATTTAATGTTACCGCTGTGTCAATTTGTTGGTTTCTTGTAAAGCACACACTAAATCACAGTCCAGTCTTTCCATGAGCCGCGCACCTCTTGCCCACCTTTTCTCAGCTCCGACCAAGCCCGGTCCGGGTCCCCTACAGTCACCGCTACAAGCACATCTTAGCCTCCCGTAGTCATGCAAATCAGGAGGAACTTTCAAAAACACCCGAACACTGTGATGATCCTTAATTAGAAGAAACAAACAAACAAAAAAGTTGAAAGGAAGAAGTAAAGAAGAAAAAAGTGAAAGAGGAAAGAAAAAGAAAACCAGAAATATGTAGCACCAGTTAAACAATACTGTCAAAAATAAATAAAATACCAACGGAAAAAATCCGCTAGTTACTGAATGTAAACTTTAAATTAATTTCCCAATTTGACTAATGTAGAAACAGCTCCAGCTTATTGCACTGGTGGTGTTAACGCCTAGTACAAAATTCTTCAGAGGCGAGGGCCGGCTTAGCCGAGAGGAGAAACGTTGCTCCCCGTTGCCCTGTTGCATCCAAATTCTCCTTTCGGACAAGTTTCTCCGGCGTGTTGGAGCTGAGCAGACTGGCTGCGGAGTGTTTTCCTATCACAGGCTGTTAGGTCGTTGCTTCGTATTTGCATATATCTTAGGGAGATAATAAAGGTGTTAACAGCGCTGAACATGTTTTAATTTACAGTAGCCTTGCACGAATTTTGTAGCTGGCAACCCAAAGTTTCGGTTTTACGAATTCTGAGATTTAAAACTGGCAGTTACCTCTTAGCAGGCCCTGAGATTTTTTTTTCCCCTTTGTTTTCATTTTGGAGTGTGTGGTGGGGAGAAGAAGGAAAGGACAAATAAAAGTATTACAGATGATCCATTCAAGTACTGTCCTGTCTGTGAGTGCACAGTAAGTAAATAAAAAGCAGTGATAGAAATATATGATCTTTAAAAGCAAAACAAATTTCTTTTAAATTTTCCCGTTGGTGCATTTTTTTTCCCTTTGAAGCAGTGCTTTCAGCTTGCCTAAGTCTTGAAAGCCGTCTTTTTATAAAAACTCTATCCCAGAAATTTTATTCAGAAGTCTCATGTTCAACTTAAATTTGGAAATAATCATTTACGACACGAAATCATTAGCATGCATATTCTCTTTGCTTTTTATTTTGCCATTGACGACTTATCAAAATTTTAAAGCAGCAAACATCAAATAAAATTAGTAACAAGGCTTTGTTGTTGTTTGTTTTTAACTGGATGTCTTTATTTTATTAGGTAAATATATGCTTAAATTTATTCTAAAATAACGAGCAAAACAACACTTTTCTTTCGCATTGCTAGAACAAAGTGATTTTTCATTCTTCTCCGTCGGTTTCTTTCCTGTCCAGCTGCCACAGTCGACTGACAAGCTCCTAGCGATCGGAGGACTAGTATGCAAATTTCAGATGATTGACACCTACAGTAGAAACCAATCACGCTGGAGTCAGTTGCTGATTGGTTGACAATGATTTGACGTAAAATTGACGTTTTAAAAGCTTAACAGCCAATCAAAGAAATTCATGCAAATGAAGGACGGTGTCGAATTACCAGGGGGGGCCAGAAATACTTGAGCACGCCCTCACGTGTTCAGTGTTGGATATTGCACAGTTGCCCTCCCCGTTCTCTGAATAAATGCGGCAAAATGTTCAACTCTACAGCCCGTTTTGACCTTTCCCAAACTTCTGTGTCACTGGAATATAATGTATCCTTTTTAACAAAGTGTAAGACCGTGTATGTCGTGCACAAATATGATGGTTTAGGCTGGAAATCTATGTAACCGTGGGCTTCCAACGCACAGAATTTCCCGCTCCGTTCCCACCGACACAGGGAATCTGTTTTTTAAATGAAACCTTCGTGAAGGAGGCTGTTTCTCCCCCTTGATTTCAAAAGGAGGAGATTGACAAAGCCTTTCCCTGGAGAAACCCACTCTAGGCACAGATGGTCAGTAAATTTGGCTTCTTCAGCGAAATTCCGCATCGCACCGCCAGATGGCATTAAGGATCTCCTTCCAGTCGCCGTTCCTCCCCGACCTCCCCTGTCACCCTCCGCCTCGTGCCCCGTAATTTAGAAAAATTGAAAACCAAACACTTTTATATTTTATAGTTAAATGAAGTGAGAACGTACTCGCACTGTTAAGGAGCTACATATTACGAAAATAAGCTTTGTTGGTTGTTGCTTTAGTGTGAAACTTACTCTAGAGATTTTGCCCAGGGGAAAGTTGGCGAATAGAATACTCCTCCAGTGAAAGTGTTTGCAAGCACATTCCCTTCAAGCAAAGTGCTCACCTTAAGAACAACCCTAAGCAAGTTAAAAAGATGAGAGTAGGAAGCGGCTGGGTTTCTGAGGGTGTCTTTTCAGGGCCACTTAGACATTAAAATGAGATCGAAGGTGCAGCCAAATCTCCCACCTAAAGGACCTCCCGGGTGCGGAGTTTGGGAGGGGACGCATGGGTTCGAGGTTGGATTGCGCTGCTGTAAAAAGCAGGGTAGCTGTAAAAAGCAGGGTCTTAGTTCGGGATCCCGATTAGAGATAGGGAACACGTTCCTTCCATTCGCGGATCACTGTCATTAAAAGCAATGCCTTTGTTTTGCCAACCCGGGCGGCGGCTGTGGGGAGAGGGCCTGGAAAGGATTGACTCCCCCATCTCCTCTGCCTTCCTTTTTATGAATATATCTGTTTTTCTGTTTAAATTTGTCAGAAAGAGAGGGATTCGTGCCTCCCCTACCTCAAGGCCAGACTAAGAGCTAATGGTATTTGCACTGGGGAGAAAGGAAGAAAGAAGGACATACCCCAGAAAAGTAGCAAGTAAGGCCATTGATGACGCTGACCGCTCTCTTCTTGGGAAACTTCATGTTTTCTTCACTCATTTTTAAAAGCAGAATAATTGTACATTTGCTTTTGATCACCCTACTCCATAATTATGCATTTTAAACTTCCAGCCAGGAGTTAAAAATAGATCTTAAACGGGCATATTTATTAGTTAAAAAAATGTTTCTTAAACTAGTCATTAAGCCCTCCTCTTAAAAAAGGCAGATTCATTCGGTTTGTTGCTTGTGCTTTGTCTGCTGACTTTTGTTTAACCAGAAGGTAATGGTTAGGGTGCCCAGGAGAACTCCTGTCCCCCCCCCCCCATGCTAACTGTGGGTAATTGTCTGGCCTAATGTCATAACCTAGTGCCTGCAGCACAAGGATCCGCACGTTTGAAACTGTAGGTAGGAAAACTCATCACACCCAGTCACACACACATACAACATTGAACACAATTATTTATTTATTTATTTATTAACCTTAGAGCTACCCCTTCGGATTTGTTAGTTCAGGTTGAAACATACGTTTATTTTATTCACTATCTGCACCCCGCCCCCCCTTCGAAGCAAAATTATGATCGGAGAGCATCATGGACAGGCTAAAGGTTACGTAAAAATTTTAGGGATCGATTATTTCTCTTAGGTAGTAAGAAGAGTCATGAGGAGAAGCAGAGAACACAGCAACCTAAAGTCTTCGGCGATTTAAAAAAGAACGTCAGGTTTTCTAAGCACAGTCTCGCTGCTCTCGAGTTTGTTTTCTGCGCCGCAAAAAAAGGGAGCGAACTGTGTTTAAACGGACAAAGGTGAGGCCTAGGGGGCTCTTCAAGGCTTCGCCCGGGACCTCAGGGAGCTAGAGGCTTCTCTTCCTGATCTCGGAGTCTCTTTTGCTCCCCCCCCGCCCCCGCCTTTCAATGAAATCGCGCCCAAAGCTGCGAATGTGGCGTCCCCGCGCAGTGGGACTGCTGCGCTCGCGGGCTTGGCCGCGCGGCGTGGAAAAGACCCGGGGACCGAGCGGCGGGGGCGCAGGCCGAGGTCCCGGGGGCAGGGAGTGAGGGGTCCCCCCGCACTCCAGGGAGCTCCGTTCCCCGCCAAAATGTGGGCAGAAGGCGCGAACGGCCGCGGCCGCCTCTTCCCGAAGGCCGGCCCGCGCGGGGAGTGGAGGCTCGCCTGCGCCCCTGCCCCCGCCGCCCTCGCCCCCACGCCTCTCCCCTTTCAGGCCTCTTCCGGGCTGAGCCTGGGGAGTCCGTTTCCCGGTCGAAGTGATTTCGGCCGAGTCGGTCCGGCGCGGCTGTAAATCAACCCCCCGCAGCCGGCCCCGGAGGCCCCTCCGGAGCTGGGCGGGGGGGCGCGGGGACGCAGGGGCGCAGGGACCCGCCCGCGGCCACCCGAGGCCCGCGGCCGCAGCTGGACCGGCCGCCTCCGGCGACGCAGCGGGGGTTAAGCGGCGCGAATCAATCAATCAGGCCCGCGCCGCCGTCCCTGAAGTCGCAGCGCCGCCCGCAGGGCCTGCTTTGTGTCTGGCTCGCCCGCCTGCCCCGGGCCGCTTCGGGGTTCAGGGCCGCGGCGCGTTCCCACGCGGGACCGAGGTGGCCAGAGAGCCGCAGCACCCCGTCCCACGCAGTAACGCGGGGCACGGAGGCCCGGGACCGACCTCCCGCGCCGCCCGCCCCCGCAGCGGCTCCCTCCTGGCCCCTCCAACCGAAGGAGGCCAACTCTTTCTTTTCCGGCGGCTGGGACCCCCAAAGACCATCGTCCCAGAAAGTGCAATGTAACTGAGCGGATGGGGTGGGGGGAGGGGGTCGGAGATTAGTCAGTGGCAACCAGAGACCCCGAGCAAGTCACAGTTCGTCTCTGGGCCTCAGTTTCCCGTCTGTAACACCAAAGAGCTGTTTTAGGATCTTTGCCTTTTTGTTGTTGTTCAGGTCTAATGTTCTTTCGTTTGAATGGTTTTTTCCGGCTGGGTTTCCAGAAGCTCCCTTTCCCTCCCCTCCACGTTTACTATTCTTCCAGCCCCCTCCCCGGGACACAGCCGGGCTGGCACCTGAGCGTCTTGGAGCACAGCCGGGCCCCCAGGGTCAGGGCCCTCGAACCTCTGAGGAGCTGAGTCCCGGCCACGTTCGTTTCGGAGAAGCCACCAGGGGGCGATAGAGCCCAAGGATAGAGCCGCCAGGCTGCAGGAGATGTTTCCAAAAGTTGGTCAAACTTCGTCATTGCTTCCTTTTTCTATTTGTGTGACTTGTAAATGGCGCAGAGTTGTTTCTTTTAAGATCTCAGTTGGTCAGCCCTGAGGTGCATGAATGCAGCGAGGGGCTCATAGTACATGAAGTACACAATCATTAATGAAGAACAGGCTTAGCATGCCCCCAAGACCAAGCACAATGGAGTGAGTGCAAAAGGCTAACTTGAAGTACAAAACTTTGGTTCTGATGCCATGCATACGAAGTGGGCTTTCAGGCTCGGAGAAAGAACTGGAGACAGGAGCCAAAGGCATTGAAACAGTGGGGATGCACACTAGTGTATTTTTTACCCGATCATTTGCAAATATTGGGTTTATCTTGTGATCAGGAATGGGGAGTAGGCTGATAGGGTGTGAGCACACGGGTGGGGGAGGAGATGGGGATGGTTTAGCTTAGAGAGCCCCACTGCAATGACCTTCATCTTTGACTTCGTAAATTCTAGAAAGATTCTGTTTGCGAATGAGAGAGAACTACATCCCTGCCCCTGTTTCCAAATGGCAGTGTCGGATTGTTCTTTTATTTGTTTCCTGCGAATGTTTTACAATACGGATTAGCGGGGCCTCAGTGGAAACTGGGGCTGGTTCTCTGGGAACAGCCAAAGGATCTTCAGGAGAAAATGTGTTAGGCTGAAATAATCATCTTTTCCCACATGTGCAAGCCTCTTGGACTGTGTTTGCTTTCAAAGTCCATAAATGTTTTTATTAAACTATATCTTTCTTGTAGCCCCTGCGCGTATAAAGTACAGCATATGTAAACGCTTCCATTTTGGTCCTCCTTTAGGAAAACTTTGTAACTTGCAGTAAATATTTGCTCTAGGGTGAACCTTGGCAAGCAAGAGCTAACGTCTAAAATCTGTTTTCACTGTATGTGTTTGTGTGCACATGTGTATGTTTTAACAGTATCTATACATATATTGGAAAATGTGTAGCACGGCTCGGTATTTTTACTCCTTTGCCACACATGAGGAGGTCTAATGACTGTAATTACTTGGATGACATTTAAAAATTAAGAAATTCTCTTTCAAATTTGATTCTTCCTTGTGTGTTGTTGGCCCTCTCCCCCCAAATCATGTCAATTAAATGTTCTTACAATGTCACCCTATAATAACCCTCTTTAATGTAGTGATTTCGGAGGTATATTTTATTGTATTTTTTAAGATTTTATTTACTTATTTATTTGAAAGAGAGAGACACAGCAAGAGAAGGAACACAAACAGGGGGAGTGGGAGAGGGAGAAGCAGGCTTCCCACTGAGCAGGGAACCTGATGGGGGACTCAATCTGAGGACCCTGGGATCATGACCTGAGTCGAAGGCAGAAGCTTAACAATGGAGCCACCCAGGCGCCCCTTTGGAGGTATATATTAAAGCAATCAAGCGTAGTTCTTGCTTCCTAGCGTCTATCTTAATAAGAAAAATGTAAAAATCAAATCACGATCTTCATTGTTCTCCTTCTGTTTATACTTTCAGTTCTTTTAATGTTTTGATTTATAAGCCATACCAAAAAATTTCAGAGAGAAAAATGAAGACAGTTCAGAAGTATGACGCATATAGAGTTAGGATTTTGGATTCTCATCCCTGGAGGAAAATTTGACTTGCACCTACTCCTCTGTCATGAAAGGGACTTCAGTTTCATGAAGACGTTGAATCCGCTGAGGCTGATGAAAGAGAATGCCATGGAAAATTATTTCAAAGTATGAAAGCTGCTAGACGAGGGCTGTGTGTTAGTCATCTTTGAGGGAATAATCGGGAGTCATTAACTCAGATCAGCCTGATGAGCCTTGACATGCGTACTGCCATGTGTGGCTCCCGGGTGTGTCCTGAGCCCCTGGGCTGGCTGGAAGTGGGATGGCCCTTGTGGGAGCCCCAGCCTGCCCTCGTTCTAGAGACAGTCTCTCCTTTCTTCCTTTCCTTTCTTTTCTTTCTTTTAAGCCATAGACACTAAAGGGAGAAGGCTATGCTAAACGGCATATCCAGAGTTAAACTCTTCCCTTCTGTTCTAGAAGGACAGAGATTTGCCTTTTCCATTGGAGGCCCTCTTGAAAGACTATAACTCATTGCTTTTGAGGGATGGGAACAGAGCACTGGGCAAGCTTTGTTACTTGTTTCTTTTCTTTCTCTTTCCATCATCCCCTTACCTGCCCCCCACCACCCCCCACACGCCCACTGTATCACAAACATAGTATGTCCTCTGCTTCTCGTGTTGATTTTATTTATTCCAGTGACAGCTGCAGAGAGAGAAGGCAGCTCCAAGCAGGGAGAACAAGGGACCCTAGGTACATGTTTGCTGTGGGCTGGGCGGGCTGTTAAAGTTGGAGTAGGCTTCGTCCAGAGAGCTGAATGCACAGCTCCCCCTCCCATGCAGACAGCGTCCCTGGAAAACATCATGCGGATCTGAGTCACTCTCTGGAGGACCTGCTTCTCAGAGTTTGGTTTGGCAGTTCGGGCACGTGTAATCCTTCCTTTCATAGTTTCCCTGCACTTCTGAGAGCAATGGTTTCCAGATCACGTGCACAGGGGTGCCTTAAGAGAGGGCCTAGAACTACAGGAAGGGGAGGACTTCGGGCATGGCCTTCTGGGGGCTGACAGTATCTGAGGCTGTCCCAGTTGGGGACTGTACCCTTCCAGTGAAGTGTCACACAGATGTGTGAGCGAATCCATGGGGACGAGGGGCTGGCCATAGCACATCTTGGGAAGTTAGAGAATTCTGAACCATGGGGCTGGGAGAGTCTGGAGGAAAGTAGGTTCCCTTTAGGGGCAGCTGGTAAGGGCTGTTGCTTTGTGATCAGCCCCCATTCATCCACCCTGGCCAGTCACTGAAGTTCTCGGACCACGGAAAGTGCGATATAACTGAGAACAGCCGTAGTTAGGTTTGTTTTATGGGGGCTGGAGATACGGCTTGGACAAGCAGCCTGGGCATCTTTGGATCCTATATTATTCTAAAAGACAGTAGATGGATAATTGAATCCAGTCCCGCTGAACTTTATTCTAGTCCATTTTAGTCCAAAAGAAATACGATGTGAGCCACATAGGTAACTTTACATTTTCTAGAGGCCACGTTTGGAAAAAAAAAAAAGACAAAATTACTGTCACATTTCTTATTTAACTCAATATCTCCAAAGTAGTTTTTCAGTGTATAATCAATATAAAGTGGGTGATGAGATTTTTACATTCTTTCTCCTCCCACGTCTTTGGTATCTGACAGGTAATTGACAGAGCACATCTCAGTTTGCATTCCAGGGGCTCAGGTGCCACGTGTGGCCAGTGGTTATTGTATCGGACAAGGCAGTTCTAGAGAGTTCTAGCTCTAGGAAGTCTGGATGCATATACAAAGTCAACAGCGGATTTCCTCCCACAGTTCTGTTAGGGTCAACAGAACTTTTCACTGTTGGAGAAAAGATCAAAGACAATAGGTTCAGAAACTTTTAACAGGGTCCTTTCAGCTTGAAAAAGGAGAGTCCTAAGCCCCAACCCGTCTATCTGAGGAACATCCGGTGTTTCAAAGAAGTGGGTGTTGCCTTTCAGAGATTTTATTCTATTTCAAAATGTTTATTTTTAATTATGAAATAAATCCCTATCTGTTATAGAATGTCTAGACAACGTGAAGTATAGGAGAATAAATAATAAAACTCATCTGTAATCTCACCAGCTATTGATAACTGCCATTCACATTTTGGGATATTGCTGTCCTTATATGCAGATCGTTTCCCTAGCTGTGATTATACTGAAAATGTACTTATCTAGCTTGCTTTTATCCATTTACTATTATATCAGAGGCATCTCCACATGTTGTTAAAAGCTCTTCATAAGAATAATTTTGGGCCATAGTTTACTAAAGCTGGTGACTTTTGGTAGAGTAAAGCCTGCAGTGTGTTCATTATGGTGTGACCAGGACAAACAGACTGCTTCAGGGAAAAGTCACCCCACAGGGTGGCCGTCCTTATCCCTTATGTGGGAGTGCATGCCTTCCATGGCTGTCTCACCATAGACAACCAGAATGCCTTCTACACCCATGCTTATTTTTTTTAAAGATGTATTTATTTATTTTAGAGTGAGAGTGCATGGGGGAGGGGCAGAGAATCTCACCCAGATTCCCCACTGAGCATGAAGCCTGATGTGGCGCTCAAACTCATGACCCTGAGATCATGACCTCAGGAGCCCAAGTTGATTGCTTAACTGACTGTGCCACCCTGGTGCCCCCCCCATACTTATTTTTTTAGAGAATGGATGTAAATACCTTAGAAAAGAATTGTCCTTCTTGTGCACACTCACCCACCCAAATTTGACACATTTGGACTGTGACAGAAGGGTGAAAAGTCAGTTTTTCCGAAGAGTTTTGGAACGTTATAACAACAAGAACGTTATGAAGATACTCATAGAACATTTTCTTTCTGTCTCGTTGAATCCATGCCCCCTAAGATATCACAGTCCCCTTGGGCACAGGTACTCGGCTACCTTCAGTTGAATCATAGTTGGATTTCTTTTTGCTTCCCCTTTTGGCCCTCTTTCCCACCATTTGTCTTTCACGCAGGCTTTTGTGACATAAATCTTGTGGAATGTTGGCTATGCACATAGCGTGAAGGATTCAAGCTCTCCCATTTCAGGCGGGCTAGCCAAGGTAAGCAACAGAGAGTGGTGGAGATTGGGGACAGATATGACGGGAAGAGGCTGGAGTAGCGGGACTCTGGAAAGCCCCCATGATATATGACAATGACAGCTTTGAGGTTACTCCACTCCTGGAAGTTTAGCCAAGGGTGACTGCAGTTGACTGACGATCACCAGGTAATAATAAAGTCTACTAGAAATGGCACCGTTATGGACTGCCATGATTACTTTTTCCTCTCTATATGCAAAGGCCTGGGGGCCGTCTCCAACCATAGTCTGCTTCTCTTGACACAATCCTGCTTCAGTGTGGTGCCAGGATGTGACCGACTTCTCATCTGGGAACCCACAGACCTTCCCTGAAGGGAAAACCCCAGGACAGAGTGTTCCTGTAGCGCATCTGTTCTCTTGCCCATGATGGGTTCCCAAACTTCCAAGCACAGTTGGGCTGCAGTGGGTGGGGGTTCTTTGACACCCTTCTCTTTGGCTTCACACCTTCTGCCACAAAAGCATTTCTCCTGACTTGTCGCAGATTCTGCAAGCACGCAAGTGCTAGGGGGATTTTATTAAACTGGCAAATATTCATACAAGCTTACTTCAAACCAGTGGCTCTTCTCTTTCCCAATCCAGCCGAGCTGATACTTTCCTCCTCCATCTGGAGCTCTCGTTGGCCCAAGCAATTCAGGGCAGGGAGTCTGAAGGGTATTTTGTTTCGAAAGTGGGCAGTCCGTAAAATAGTGGACCTTTTAACATTGCACTGACAGACACTTTCAGAGCTAATATAATTGATGTATTCATAGGAGCTTAAGCGAAATAGCTTTGCAAAGGGGAGAAAAAAACTCGTCTTTTCACCTAAGGACTGACCGATTTGTGGTTTGGATGCATACACCAGATATTAAACAGACTCGATGGAAAAGGTTTGTTCGCCTCAAGTTTGACTTTCCCTCATCTTGTAATTTTTGGCCCCGTGTCAAGTTTTTGTCCATTCCCCTGCACGCCTTGGGTCGAGGCCAGCGCCACGGGCTTGCACTCTCCGTGGTGTTGACAGAGTGTTTTTCAGCTGTACCAAAGGCCACAGATTTTATGTCAGACTTCAAGATGCACAGCTTGATAAACATGTCTGCCTCTGGCGATTGGCAGCATTCTTTCTGGAAAAGAAAACAAAAATTGTTTTACATAAATAAGGGAGGTGGTATGAATAGCATAGAATAACACGACTGGAAGGTGTGCCTGGGTCCTGAGCCTTTCTGCAGTGCGTTGCGCTCTTTAGATCGATTTAGTTTTGAATTCCGCCTTTGCCTTCACCACCGTCCGATGGCTTGCAGCAGCCATGTGTGTCTGGGTCTGTAACGAATAAACAAATCAACAACTGATTTGTTTGGGAAGTCGGAGAGTGGTAAATAACTCCAGGCTGGGGTTTTGGAAAAGGATCTTGACTTTCTGCAGCTATTCTGTTTTCCCTGCTGGCTGGAATGGCGGACCCCAAACACCTTTCATTCACTGTAGTTTATTTTTTTTTAAAGATTTTTCAAATTTATTTATTTGACAAAGAGAGAGACCCAGCGAGAGAGGGAACACTAGCAGGGGGAGTGGGAGAGGGAACGCAGGCTTCCTGCTGAGCAGGGAGCCCGATCCAGGGCTCCATCCCAGGACCCTGGGATCATGACCCAAGCTGAAGGCAGACACTCAACGACTGAGCCACCCAGGCGCCCCTCATTCACTGTAGTTTAGAGACTCTGTGATGCTGTGTCTCTTTGGTATTTTCTAATAGTTCTCTTTGCCTTCGCTTCTTTCTCTTGGCTGGGTGTTGGGCCACGAAAATTGGTAGGGGATCAGCACACCTGTAGGACACAGAGCTCTGCTCCGCCTTAGCTGGAAAACTCACCATTTTAGGGCTGCAGGCAGCTCATCACTGATGCGCACAGTGACTGGGGATCGGGGACTGGGGACTGGGTACCATCTGAAAGCTTCTGATAACAGGCTTATCACCTGGACTTCCAAGGCTCCTGCCCGCCCCAGGGGCAGTACGTGGAAGCTGCTCTGCCATGGAGCAGATGCCCCGGAAGCCTGAGGATGATGTCGGCTTCTTCAGGTTGAACCTCCCTTTGCAGGATCGATGAGACACCGAAGGGGTCTGAGCAAGCCTGTGCGGGCAAGCGGCCTAGGGCCGGCAGGGGAGTCTCTTGGGAACTCCCTGCTCACGTGGACGATGACCTCTGAAAGACGCCGGCCCTTGGGACGTCTGCTCCCAGGATCCCTCGTTCCCATCCGCCACCCTTCTCGCCCGAGAACCCGCTCGAAAGCCCAGCGCCAGACCTCTGATGTCACTGCACGCCTATGATTAAACACCAGCGCGAAGAGCAGCCTGGTGACAGGGCGGGTCAGCAGGAATGGGTCTGAGAGGGGTTTCAAGGCCCAGAGTAATATTTTATTCATTATCAGTGTCGGCCGAGGAGCTGGGAATCTGTCTGTTGTTCGGTAGCTCTCTATCTGACACCTCCCCAGGGTCGGTGTAGAAGCTCGAGGTTGCCGGAGTGCAGTGTTTGTCGGAGGAGTGTGTGTGTGTGTCGAGGGTCGTAAACACTGGATAGTGGGATCTTATCAGGTAACAGAGCTGGATAGTGACGAGATAGTTCATCTGTCAACTTCTAAAAGCTGCATCAAAAATAAAAATGGCTGATTCCTAGACATGGTGCTCTACCCATATGTACATCGAGAGACCGATATACATATGCTTGAAGGTACACACGTGTCTGCGTTGTTTTTGGATGTTTTAGAATGAGCTTTGAATTTAGGATGCCCCCCGCCCATACTGAAGAGCCCTTGTGTGCACCCGTTCTGTCTGTGAAGGGCAGTTTTCTAACCCGGGGTGGATGCCCAGTGGCCCATGGTGGGGGGAGGGCTTAGCAAGGTCTGGGAATCCCTGCAATTGTAAGTCAATGTTTATACAGGGGGGCTCAGTTATGCAGCCTCTCCAAGCTCTTTTAGGCGTCTGTAGAATGGGGGAAAATAATTCCAGCCTCATCCTGTTAGTGTGAGGGTTTAAAAGAAAACGCACGCCAGGGTGCCTGGGTGGCTCAGTTGGTTTCGAGACTGCCTTTGGCTCAGGTCATGATCCCAGAGTCCTGGGATTGAGTCCCGCATTGGGTTCCCAGCTCCATGGGGAGTCTGCTTCTCCCTCTGACCTTCTCCCCTCTCGTGCTCTCTCTCTGAAATAAATAAATAAAATAAAGGAAAAAAAATGCACGCCAAGCACTTAACACAGTACGTGGCCCCAAAGTGTTCTATGAATATTAGATGCCATTATTATAACTATTGTTATTATGGTGTGCCTGTGTGAATTTTAAATGGGTATAAAAAGCCATAAATTTTTACTGATTTGCAGAGGGAACTTTGGGCCAAACAGGGCAAGAACCACTGTTCCTGATATGGCTACCAGAGAATAAATCTCTCACCGAGTCTAAGTCTGTTTGTCAGAAACAGGAGAGGAGGGCATGTGATTTGTGAGGCTGACCCATCCGGGGGAAATTCCTATAGTCCCCGGGAAGCAGGAGGACTCAGCAAAGTTTTTATGTCACTCCTGTTTTTCTTCCACCTACTATTAGTTAAAAACAAGTTTTTTCCCTTACTCTTCCCATTTTTTTTTTCTTTCCTGAAAGAAGTCCAGGGGGCACAGTCCTCTTTTCTGCACATATACAAATCCTGTTCTCCCTCATGTTCTCCTGGGGTCTCAGCTATTATTACAACAACGATAACTTTTTAGCATTTAATTTCAAAATTACAAAATAAAAGCGCCAACCCTACACTGCAGCTTTTCTTGTGACATAAGGAAATGTGGCTTTTTCCACTTTACAGGTTTGCAAACTGAGCCAGAGGAGGGCATATTTTTATGTATGTACAGAGTCAGAAATACTTACTCTCCATTCAGGTCATGCAAACCCATGTGCCAAGTAAAACATCACAAAGGGGACTTCCTCCAATGCAGTGGCCCCAGGAATCCAGTTACCACAAACTCTGTGGGGGAGAAAGTATCTCTCTCCTGTTATAAATCTGCAGCCCCTTAGCCACGGCTGAGATGAGATGAAACTACACTCCTGATCATCTCCGTGATTTTTCACATAGAAATGAAGACCAATAGCTGTGAAAGTTACAGAATACCAAATTACATGTAGTAAAAAGAGACAGTCAAGCCCTTCATCTAAAAATTAACTTAACTGCTTGAGGAAAGATACGGTTATAAAGTTAAATGGCGTAATTTCGTGTATGGAAATGGCTGTCCTTTCTTATATTTAAAATTTACCTTAGGACATAATTACCTCTCCACAAAGCCAATTTCTAAATGGGAAACATTCCTCTGGCTGGATGTTCTTTCCATTTCTTGGGGCCCCCGTGGAATAGTGCTGCTCAGCGATCGGGGAGGAAGTGTCAGTGCTCAGAAGCAAACCTCCTCAATGAAAGCCTCCCTGAAAACTGGCCTCATTCATCATTATCTCTTCTCATCTCGAGGCAGCACGCCAGCTTCCCTTCCTATGGAATTTGGCGGGAATTCTCCGAGAAGGATGTTCCAGGGGGTGAGAAACTGACCCAGCGTGCAGAGAGGTCTCTGGTGGCGTTCCCAGGGAGGAAACCAGAGGGGTCTCAGTTTAGTCAATTCATGTTGTCTTCTTCGAGTCTTCCAGTTGACGCGAGGGCCCACCCTTGTTCTGATGTGACATCCCACTGTATGCGAGCAAAATGCTAATTTGGGGTTATTTGGCAAATGGCATTCTCTTTTCCTATTTGCGACAACACTGTTCCTTTCTGGAATTCGGTTCACCATTCGGTTTCTCATTTCCACAGCTCTCCATCAGCCCCGTAGAAAGGTCTGACGTTGATTTTGTCCGAATTTTTGTTACTTGCAAGGAAGTGAAGTCTTTTGTGCTCTTCGGATCTTAATTGGAAGGGAATCCCTATGCAATAATATTGTGACTTATAATGCGAAATATCTGTGCTTCTGCTGGTTCCCCAAGTCCCAGAGTCTAGAGACCAGGGTCGCTTTATTCATTCATGACACACTTGTCCAGCCCCGGCTTCACTGAAAGCAGAGCTCGGGGTGCTATGGAGACTGTAAAGATGGATAGGACCTGGGTCCTGCTTTCCAGGGTGTAGACAAGGTTGTGAGGATGAGGCTTGTGCATATGGAAGCAGGAAGGTGGTGTGTTGCAAAGGTGCAGAAGGATTCCCATGGAAGGTCAAAAGCAAGAGAGATTGTTTCTGAATTTTAGTCGGGGCAAGGCTTCTTGGAGTAGGTGGCATTTAACTAGGTGAATACTGTGGGCAGATCCAGAAAAGGTGACATAAAGGGGGAACGGGATTCTGACTTTATGTTCCTTTAAAGAGTAATTCTTGGAACTTATTTTCTTTATGGACATTAGGGTTAGTGATGATCCGAATGTGCCTTTCTTTCAACCCCGAACTTTAGATTCTTTTGTTCAAGCCATGTGAACTTAAGGCAAGAAAGTGTAAAAATGAAAAATGCAAAGACAAGGAGCAAGTCAATGACACGGGCATTATGGATGATAGAGAGCGTCTCTTCCACACTGGAATAATTCACCAGGTCATTGTGCCAGAGAAATATAATTTCGAGTTGAAAACAGAACCAGGGTTTCCAAGTCCTGAATTTACAAATGGCAATCACTGGGCCTTTATCTGTTTACAGAAGAAATCACAGCAGAATAAGGCAATCACCCTTTCCCAGAAAGCAAGAAGGATGCATTTCCTCGCACTGTAAATAGAGCCTCTGTGAGTCTGGCCACCCCCTCTTCTCAGGAGACTGCAGACGCTGGACGGTAATAACAGGTCTCTCAGGCAGGAATAATTAATGGAGTAAGTGTAGGTTTGTGGCTTGTGAGCAGCCAGGGTGAACCGGCTTGTCCATTTCAGCTTTCGCCTAAACCACCGGGACGCTTACTTCCTGAATCAGTGGTGATCTTGCAATGCTTAACAAAAGACCCCCATTGATCATTGCCCTCTCGTAATTGCTGCCAGTGTGAGGCTGTCCCTCACAACTTGTTGACATCTCTTGACAATTTAAATATGGCCCGTGCTACAGGCCCAAAGCCGTCTTAATGCAGGGCGAAGAATGAAAAGGCAAATATGGACTCTTGCAGCAAACTCAAGTTCAGGGTGCAACAATGCTTCTCCAGTGATGACATTTAATTGTGCATTGGCAGCCTTTCCACTGGAGCCTCCACGTTCTGCTTGAGCTGAGAGGTTGCTGGTAAGCTAACTCTTAACTAACCCCATAACCTTTCAGAAACAAGAAATCAGGGGCGTGTGGGTGGCTCAGTGGGTTAAAGCCTCTGCCTTTGGCTCAGGTCATGATCCCAGAGTCCTGGGATCAAGTCCCGCATCGGGCTCTCTGCTCAGCAGGGGGCCTGTTTCCTCCTCTCTCTCTGCCTGCCTCTCTGCCTACTTGTGATCTCTGTCTGTCAAATAAATAAATAAAATCTTAAAAAAAAAAAAAGAGTAACTTTCTAGAAACAAGAAATCAGGAGGCGGTGTGTATCCAAGAGCACTTGGGTGTGTTAGGAACCTCTGGAAGGAAAGATCTCGCCCCAGGGGTGGGAGTGGAAGTTGGCAGCCTGTGTCCAAAAAACTGCTTTACAACTCATCCAGACTCATGCTTAGCAAACTGTCGCGAGGGGTCAACAAACTGTGAGCATGGCCAAATCCAGGCCAGTGCCTGTTGTAAATAAAGTCTTACTGGAGTGCAGCCACACCTATTTGTTTACATAATGTTTATGGATCTTTGGCTTTTGCAAGAGCAGAGCTGAGTGGCCGAGACAGACTGTATGACCCGCAGATCTAAAAAATCTTTCCTATCTAGCCTTTTAAAGGGATTGCTCTAATGTATATGGCCAGATGGCAGTTTTCATATGAAATCACTGAACTGGGTGCCTAGGTGGCTCAGTTGGTTAAGTGTCTGCCTTCAGCTCAGCTCATGATCCCAGAGTCCTGGGATCCAGTCCCACATTGGGCTCTCTGGTCAGTGGGGAGCCTGTTTCTCCCTCTTACTCTCCCTCTGTGCTCTCCCTTTCTCAAAGGAATAAGTAAAATCTTAAAAAAGAAAGGAAAGGAAAGGAAGGTATCACCATACTGAGCCTTCAGTAGAAGGTTCTGTAATCTTAGAGAAGCCTTGCAATTAATTGTGCTTTGAAGCCTAGAGAGCTGGACCTGAGACACAGAGGCCACCATCTAGGCTTATTATGAAGCTTTCAACTCTTGGGCATTACTGTGATTCTATTTCCCTAAGACATCAGTGCCTATAGCTAATAGTCTAGCCTTCCATGATTTCAGCAACATGGCAAAACTGGGAGAATCAGAAGGCCCTTGGAGCCCTCAAAGTCTAAATGGCCGATGTCTGAAATGGAGGTATAAAAGTTCAGCACAAGCCTTCGAATCACATTTGGTTTGGATGACTATAAAGGTTTCCAGGGTCACACGTAAATTTAGCAAAAGTTAGGCATGCTCGTTCTAGCATTCCATAGTTAAATTCAAATTTCTGGATTGCTTAGAGAAAGAATTTTTCTTTATAGTTGAGAAGGAATTAACCTTCAAGGCACCAGATTGCTATGACTGTTAAAAATCTAGTAGTTGTTTGGGTCAAAAGCTCTCTAAAATGTACTATGTACTCTTAATATGGAAGTTCCCGATGTAGGTCTATTGCCAACATGGGTGGCAAACTGAGACCCAGTCCTGGGAGCTCCCCTTCCTGTTGTCGTCCACATGCTACCCCCAGCTTCATCAGCTCTCACACACTTGGAGAAGATGTCCTTTGCCTTGAATGAAAGCCAGCGGGCTGATGTGTTGAGAAAGATTCTGAGGATGCCTCTGGGGCAGTAGAAAAGAGCTCCATGACCCTGATTGGTGTGGGTGATGATTGCAGAGACGAGATTAGGTATCCTCTACTTCCCCATTCTGATTCTTGCTCTGTGACTTCCAAACCCTCTGAATGGCAAAGTCATTTTTTGTAGCTTTGTTATCAGCTCTTTACTCTGCTGATGGTGGATCTGGGACTCAGTGTTCCTGTTGCTGGGTCTCAGCATCATCTCTCCTTCTGTTCCTCTGGTTCCTTACTTCACTTCTCTCCCCTCCTTTCGTACAGTCAGTCATCTATCTTCTGGGCTCCTCTGACTGTAATGATTTCTCTTGAGAAGTATGTCTTTAGACACTCCTGGTCAGGAAGATGCTTCTTTCTGTTCCCCAGGGCCACTGTTTATAGGTGTGCAGACGGGGACCTGGACAAGGTTGCCTGGGCAAAGATGGGAATGGAGGCTTCCGGGCAGTGTGCGCCCTGCCCCTTCCACATTGATTCTTCTGCCTTCTACTTCCCATCTCCTTCTCTCTCTTTTTTTAATCCACTACCCCTGCATTCTTGTTTTAGTAAATGGATTATCACCCGTTTGTTTGGATGCTCTGATTGGCCCAGATTTGGCCAGTAGGACCCCTTTCATGTCGGTTCCTTTGTTCTTTTGACACATCTTTATCCTTTTTTTGTGTGTGTGTACTTCCTTCCTTTTTGCAAAACACAAAATTACAGATTCATCTTTACCTTCCTTGTCCCAGCCCTGGCATCAGCTACTTCTGCAAGAAGCCCTGGTTCCTTTCAGTTGGGGATGATATTTAGAAATCAAGACCAGGCGCGATGCTGGCAGTTAACTGGGGGTGTAATAGCTTTTAGAATTTAAAAATGTTTTAAAAGTTATTAATGATAGCATGGGTTGATATTGATACTTCCAAATCCAATCCCCAAACCCATAGGTTCTTCTTTGCTTTTCCTGTTCCATTTTTGTAATTTTCTTGACATGTAGAACCTGGACTCTCAATAGTACATCCTATCTATTCATTTGATCAATTCTATAACACATTTAATTTCCATTTGAATTTGTTCTGCCTTGGGCATCTTGTAGTTTCTGAAATAGTTTTGTCTTTTATTTGTATTTCTTTCTTTGGTAAAATGGGTCTCATTATGTGTCTTCTTGTTACTTGTCTGTTTTTGTTCTTAGTTTTTGGATATACTTAGTTACATGTTTATTTGAAAATAATTCAGTTTGTCATACTGCGTTAGAGGTGTCTTCTGTTTCATGGTTGGATTTTGGGGGATAGTTTTTATTAGCTGAAATACTTTTTACACTTTTATCTCCTTCTAACAGTAGCATTCTATGCAATTGGTTAGATTTTTTTTCTATTCCTAGGCATTTGGTGGGTGAGTTTTCTCATTGAAATCACCATTTTCTGTCAACATAATAAAGTTCAGTATCTTTATTTTTTTAATTTTTTAAAAAGGTTTTATTTATTTATTTGAGAAAGACAGAGATAGTGAGAGAGACCAGGAGTGGGGAGGGGCAGGGGGAGAAGCAGGCTCCCTGCTGAGCAGGGAGCTGGATGTGGGGCTCAATCCCAGGACCCCAAGATCATGACCCGAGCTGAAGGCAGACACTTAACCAAATGTGCTGCCCAGGCCCCTCAGATCAGTATCTTTAAGGGATAACTTTGATGATGATGGAGGTGGGGTGGAGGGGGAGTGGCCACAAAGTCTTACCTTTTTATTTGCTTCAGCAGGTTTCTTATCTTTAGTTTCTTTCTTCCTTTTTGGTCTTCACTGTTGCATATCCAGGCAATGCTGCTTCTTGCCTGTTTTTCTGATTCTTCCCCCTGACAGGGGTTCTTCAAGGCTGCCATTGCTGTCCTGTTCACTTTCAAGTCCCTTCTTAGTAACAGATTCCCTGAACTACCAAGTCCCTGACCACTGTTTAGTATTTGGGTAGTTAGTGTTGGACTTGCTGTTTCTGAGAATTTCTCTTATCTTCAGACCTGAGATTTTCTCCTAACATTCCTTCCTGTCCCTAGATCTGTAGTCAGCTCTGGCTTGGCTTGGCCCTAGTGAGTTCTGCTCGCCAGTCCCTTACATGAGCCACAGTGTCCTCATAGCACAGGGCAGGAGCAAAGAGGTTGACCCAAATTATTCAAGCGCATTTGAAGCTTCTGCTTAGAGAGGGTGTATATAACATGCGAGCATATTCACTGACAAAGGCAAGACACATGGCCAAGCCCCCCCCCCCCCCCCCCCCCCCCCCCCCCCCCCGGCCCCACACCCCCATGAGGCCAGGAATGGATCGCCTTCCACATGGAAACACAGCAAAAGTGCGGAGTGGACTATACTCTTATGGGGAAAGGGAATGTTAAAATGCTCATGTGCATAGTAAACCCTTAAGTGGGAGATTTTAAAAAACAAATTGACCCAAATTAATTGACCACAGGGCCCTTTCCTTGAGGTACATCTCAAATTCCCCAGAGAATACTTTGGGAAATGCTGCTTGGCTCCATCTTGAGATGTGTGAACTAACCTTCCAAAGACATTTCTTTGGAAGTCCGGGTAAGTGGAGGATATAGAGTTCTGAAACTCATGTTTCAATGAGTGAGAGCCAGACTTTAAAACCTTCCCATGTCACAAGTCCTGTACCCCTTTTTTAGCTAATACTTCTTCGGCCCTGAAGTCCTAAAAAAAGCAGATTTGGAAAATAATTAAGTTCTCATGCTTTCTTATCCTTGTGGATATCAGTGATCTTGTTAGGAATCATCCGCTCCCCCAACCATGTTTTTTTCTTCCCCTCAAATAATCCATTATTCAAGAACCATTTGTGCTTCTTCAGATAAGAAAACTAAGAGTCTCCCCGTCTGATTGTTTCAAGTCTCTTTCTGTCTGACTGGTATCTTTCTCGGATTCAACTTCCTAACTAGCAGCCGTTAGCACGGTCTCCCATGTACGAATAGTAAATTGCTTTGAGTGATGAAAAATTGCCGACTGAGCAGGTGATGTGCTCATGGTGGGTGACGTATCTTCACTCTGTGGGCTTTGGTTCTACGGAAAGCAGAGACATAACATTTAAATCAGGAACACATATTCTGTTTTTGTAGCATAAGGTAAGTGTCTCATAGCCTTGGAGTGATGAGATACAGGTCATTGGGCTAAAAGAGGATGGGAACGAAGGCGTCCTCATTCACGTACCCAACCTGGTGTTTGCCTTGGGCAATTTACTGTCAGTCTTCTCACGTGCCGCAGAAGAGACACTGCATGAGGCCTGAACGAAATTCTGCTAATGACGCTTGCAAAGATAAGAAAAGGGTTGCAGAAGGTGGAGACGGGCTGTACCATACTGTGTCAGTATGTGTCTTTTAAGGTTTTTTCCCCCCCCACGGTTTTCATTGTGGTAAAAATATGTAACATGAAATGTGTCATTTTGATAATTTTAAATGTAGAATTCAGAGCATCGAGTACATTCATAGTGTTGTGTAACTGTCCCCACACTTCACTTACGGAAATTTTTCATCATCCCAAACAAGTCTGCCCATTAAACAAATCCGTCTCCCCTCCCCACAGCCCCTGGCAACCTCTATTCTACGTTTTGTGTCTGTGAATTTGCCTATTCTAGGCCTGTCTTGGGAATGGAGCCCTACGCTATTTGTCCTATTGGATCTGTTTCTTTCAGTATAACGTCTTCCAGGTTCATCCATGTTGTCACATTCATCAGAATTCCCTTCATTTTTACATCCAAATAATATTCCATTGTATGTATACACCATGTTTCATTTATTCATCCATCCGTTGATAGACATTTGAATTGCCTGTCTTTTGGCTACTGGGAATAACGTTGCTATGTGCAATAGTGTGCACGTGAAGCCTCTTCTGGAAGGTTCCGGTCCACTCTGTAGCCTTGAAGTCGCGACACTCAGTTGGGTGGAGGTATGGCGTCTAACAAATAGAAAAGGGCAACTGGCAGCAGGCAAATGGTTAAAGTTCTGGCTTAAAGTTTTATAAGCTCAGCTCTCTTCTCTTTTTTTCCTCAGGGCAGACCTTTTCCTGGAATCGAGTTCAGCTCTTAGAAGCCCTCCATGGGTGGCTGATGGATAAAGCAATAACGATGACCGAGTCTTGCTCCTTTCCATATTAATGGGACCATTTGCTGTTGTGGGATTGAAAGTATTACAGTTGAGTGACAGTTGTTTAATATTCTAATTACATAAACTTTCTGTGTTACAGTTTTGCCATTTGACATATGAGATTTCATAATGTGATTGAATTTGTATGTTGGAACTATGTTTATTAATGGGGACTGACATGGTTCTAGTAAGAATTTATGTTTAGCTGACTGAGTGAGTGATGTGGGAAATCCACAGTGATTGTCTGGGGGAGGCTGGAGTACAAACTGACCAGAGTCTTTTCTGTTTCAGTTTCACAAGAACATTTCTTGGAGACGAAGTTCACGTTTTCACTCATTTGGACACATTGAGAGATGATTGGATGTGAGATGAGGGAAGACTGGCTCAAAAAACGGGAACTTGCGGAGGTCTGAATTCAAAGGAGCTGCTCCGTAAAGAGATTGTCCGATGGGGGGAGGGCACAGAAACACACTTAGACCGTCTGATTTTATTACCTTTTCTTTCAAAAGTCTTTTCTGGCTGCGGGTATAAATACATACTAGTTAGCAGAAGCTTTAGGCTTTTTCTTTGGAGGACAGCTAAGTTCTACCCATTCCAGCCTGGATAACTGCTTGGGAGCCATTTTTTCAGAGCGGCTGTGGCCTCAGAAGGTGGCAACATGATTTTTGCCTTTGCACTCAGCTTAGATCTGAATCAAACTGGGCCTCAGCCAGGAGGTTTCAACAATTTATAATTTAGTGAGGTTAGGCTCATCCTGGTCTCCAAAGGTAGTTTAAATTGCGTTTAAACAGATTTATGCAAAACTCCAGCACAATATTATAAGATCCAAATAAATCAGAAAACTATAGGCATTTTCATCTTCTAGGATATTACAATTTTAAACCGGCCAAGAGAGTTTATATGCCTAGCAAGGTTAAAAATTATAAAGCAAACAGATGAGTTCAACCCCCAATCAGATTTCAATTTTTTAAAAAATTATTTTATATTTATTTTTTTAATTATGAAGGTAATAGAATTATCTTATAGAAAACATAGAAAAGACAAAAAAATTCTCCTAAGACAATACCTTTAAGCAGACTCTAATGCATTTTGGTATAATTCTTTATAGTCTTTTCCCTCAGCATAACTATTTATCTTTTTTTCTTTACATATTGGTCATCATAATTTAAGGACAAATTTGTATCTTATTCTTTTCATTTAATATTGCACAAAAACATTTCCCAGGTTTCTATATTGTCTTCACAGCCATAATTTTAAATGACTTATTTGAGGGAAAACAAGTAACACAGAGCATTTATATCACTTCCAGTTTTGAGTAAACTAGACCATGGGCATTTGCAGAGTCATCATTCAAGATTTCAGCCGTTTGCAAGCAATTCCAAAGGCCCAAGGTATGTAACAATTGGTAATTTTATCAAAGCATTTGGGGGGATTTGAATCATAAGATCAGAGTCCAGAAGCTAGCCAGTCAGTCTGTGAACTGATTGCCCAATATCAGGGTATTAATGTAGTTTTTCTATTTTCTGTTTGTCCCATATGTGTTTTATGGGAAATTACTATATTCGTTTTTGCTGCATAACAAACCACTAAGGAAAATGCTTAAAACAACAAACATTTTATTATTTAGCTCATGATGTTAAGGTTGGCTGAAAAGGCTGCGAGAATTCTGGCCTGGGATGGCTGGCTGGAGCTGGGGGACCTAGGAGTCACTCAGTGACTCACGTATCTTGGCGGGGAGTTGGCCAGAGTGAGGGGCTTGGCCTTTTCAGCACATGACCTGTCTAGATTCAAATGCTGGTCCCATGATTTTAAGCGCGGAAAGAGAAAGCAAAATCTACATGCAAGTACTTCTCAGTCATTTCTCAATGTGCTTGCATCCTATTTGCTAATGTTCCATAGGAGAAAGCAAGCCATATGGCCAATCCCAAATCAAAGTCCATTAATAGACTTTACCTTTGATGGACAGAGAAATAGTATCATATTTCAAAGAGGCAATGCATACTGGAATAGAAAAAAATATTGTTTGCAGGTGAACTACCACAATTTCATATCCAGTGTATGATCACATTTGGGAATCTGCAAAAGTCTGGCAGAAGTCCAAGGGCCACACCATTTGTGATTTATGGGGAGGAGGATCTTCTATTTATGGGCAAGTATTATAAATAATACATTAATACTGCTCTTTGTATATATATTTTCTAAAACTCTTTTGAGTTATTTGGTTAGGATAGATTCCCAGAAGAGGAATTACTAGGTCAATGAGAATGAGTATTTTTATGTCACGTAATATTTATTTCAAGCTTATTTTTCCAAAAGTTGTGTTGAATCATGCGCTGTCAGCAATGTATGTTTGATTATTCACAAGATTACCTGTTTTTCCATACTTCTGTTAGCACTGAATGTTATCATTAATAGATTTTGCTAGTCAAAAGCTAAAAAGTGGTTCCTAACTTCCACGGGTGTTTGTCTTCTAGGGTGGCCATACCAGATTGCCACACTGTGGCTGGCTTAAACAACAAAAATTTATGTCCTCACAGGTTAGGAGTGAGAAGTCCAAGATCAAGATGTTGGCATGTTGGGTTTCTCTGAGGCCTCTTTCCTAGATTTGCAGACGCCCACCTTCTTGCTGTGTCCTCCAGTGACCTTTTCTCTGTCTGTGCACATTCCTGCTGGCTCTTCCTTTTCTTAGAAGGACATAAGTCATATTGGATGAGGGCCCCACTCTGAGGACTCACTTAACATTGATTACCTCTTTAAAGGCCCTATGTCCAAATGTAGTCACACTGGGGTTTGGAGCTTACACATATGAATTCTGGGGGAATACAACTCAGTCCATGACAGGGTGAGTCTAGGTCTTGTGAGGCCTGAAGCTTATCTAATTTGGGGACCCTCTTTAAAAAGAATATAGAATCACAAATATAAAATTGTTAGGTGCTCTTCCTGGTCTTGGAAGGGCACTAAGGGTTAGGCCCCAGAGTGGCACAGTTAGCCCACCTCTGCTCACTGCGTTTTGCACTTTAGTTAATAGTGGGCATAAAGGCTACTCATTTGTGTATTTGCCAGGTATACAGCTCAGGATATTGGTTTTGAATAAAAAGTGACAGGAGAGGAGAGGTACCATTAAGTACCATTAATGGTAAATGTTACCATTTAGCCTGGAAGGTTCTCAGGTTTGAAGCTTTGGGTTTAAGCAGACATGGTAAGGTTTTTAGGAGAGGCCTCAGTTGTTCTGGCTGAGCAGCAAGCCACTTATGTGGTGTGTTTGCCTTGGTGACAGTGAATGTGTCTTATTGCCTCCAGTATTTTACCTCAGCCATCTGAGCACACGGCTGGCCCATGATCAAGAGGGAACCAATCTTCATTCTTTAATTAGACATGGGGTTCAGAAGGGGTTCAGAATCTGAGTTCCCTGGAGAGAGGGAACATGCAAACATAAGTTGACATTAAGATAGAAATGCTTTATGCTAGATTCTCTAGAAGTAAGTTTTCATTGGGAGAAGCGAGGTAGCACTTCTCCAAAAGAACGTATTGAAAAATGGAGTTCGGGATGCCAATGAGAAGCTTCACTCTTAAAAATGTTGGATGTAACACTTTTACTGGTCCCAAAGGACATGATACTATCTACAGAAAAACCTGAAGACTCCAGAGAAAAAACTGCTAGAACTAATAAATAAATTCAGTAAAGTTGCAGGGTACAAAATTAATACATAGACACCAGTTGCGTTTCTACACACTAATAATGAAGTAGCAGAAGGAGAAATTGTCTAGGAATGTCTAGGAAAATGTCTAGGAATGAACTTAACCAGGGAGGTGAAAGATCTGCACTCTGAAAACTACAGAAAATATGTTGGATGGGCCAGTGTGGCTATGGAGGACACAGATGTTGTATCCTAGCACAGAGCTGTCCGCATGGAGAATCTGTTGTCTTAGGAATGTGCTTCTGCTACCATTTCTGCTTCCTTCCCTGTCAACTACAGGGGACTGAACACAATCCGGGACTTCTGGGAAGGGGCAGGGCTATGCTGTGACAGGCATCGCCTTAGACCAATGAGAGTGTAGAAACGGATGAACCAGGCAGGGATCCTTGGGGGGAACAATTACCCAAGCATGAGTCTTTAAGTCGAGGTTGTGGGGAGTTTGGAAAGTTGGTTTGGCAGTGGGCTGGGTGGAAAGCAGAAGTCACATGGGAGTGGAGGTAAAAAGAGAAATTAAGAAGAGAAACCCTCATGAAATGACACATTTAAAGATATTTTTAAAGATATTTTAACTACATATAGAAAAGGTAAACCTAAATTCCTTTCCCTCTTGTTAAATAATACAGATAATTCATAGAGCTGTGGAGATCATTATTCAAAATCACCATGAACCTTCTGGCTCCTGGAAGACAGCCAGTGAAATTCCCAGAGCTGAAAGGGGCCTGTCTTAACTACCAGCCCGAGTTACCACTGACACCCAGCAAAACATGTAGGAAAATATTAGCATTTCCTATTCAAACAAATAGGATATAGTCTGGGGACACAGGTTTATCTAATCTGCCTTTGAAAAGATAACATATAAGAAAGCACAGGGCTTAAACAGGAAAATCACTTTGCACAAAGTCACCAGTGATCCGAGGTGGGGTAGTCCTTACTGCCTCCGAGAACAAGCAGAGCATTGTCTCATCCATGAAAAGAAAACACCCTCTGATTTTCTAATTTTGCTCCGAACCAAATTCTCAGCATCTAAGGATGTATTTTCTTTGTCCTTCTCTTGCCTCCCTTCTTAATTTTCTTAACCTCCGATTTTTAATGGGGCTATCTAAGTGGATGTTGAAACAGGCTGAATGTTCAGAAAGAGTACATTTCCTATGTAAACAAACACGGCCCAGCTTAGAGAGAAAGGAAAGCAGTCTTGTCAACCCGAAAGGACCCAGCACATGGTAATTTTCGTAACTGAAGTATTCCAGGGATCGCAGAGTACAGGAACCATCCATAAAACGGGAACTGGACCACACAAAAACACACCCATGGCTCCAGGCGGGCACGTTTGAAAGTAAGCAGACCTTGAGGAGTAGGAAGCAGGGGGCTTGCATCAAATGATCTTTATAAATGCCCCTCTAAAATTAAAACCCTCTCTAAGCTTCTTCCAGGTAAAAATGTTGTTGTCTGGGGGGCTGGAGGCCATGAAACCCAAGCGCTGTGGAGAGGAAGACAAATAGACCGCTGAGGTAGGGGCTGGAGTGACGTGACCTTGAGATTTTTGTTTCCTTTCTCAAGGTCTTTTGACATGCGTCATTGGATTACAGTTTCAAGTCTGGGATTCCGATAGAATTTGCCTCCACTGAGAGTTTACAATGCTTTAAGCACAGAACTAGATGGTTGTAGACAGTCTCTCGTTTGAGTTCTTCAAAGACAACACCTAATTATCCCCAGAGAAATCATGGCCAAAAAGACGGGATGGTGAGAATTCCTAAATCTAGACATGATTTTCTTTGGAATATCTATGCTGCTGTCAAAGGTGATTTCTTGCCCACCTGCTGGGAAAATTTTTGACTCTCTGAAGTCTCTGAATAATACGTGTTATTAGAGCAATCATGATATTTTAAAAAGATTTTATTTATTTATTTGCGAAGAGAGAGATCACAAGTAGGCAGAGCAGCAGGCAGAGAGAGAGGAGGAAGCAGGCTCCCTGCCGAGCAGAGAGCCCTGTGCAGGGCTCGATCCCAGGACCCTGAGATCATGACCTGAGCTAAAGGCAGACATTTAACCCACTGAACCACCCAGGTGCCCCTGGAGCAATCAGATAATTTTTTTAAGACAGTAGGCAAGATGTTCATGTTTTAAAATAGAGTCTATCTGTGATTCTCGTAGCTTCCATTCTAATTCCAGATGAAGTGCTGTGGGTGCCAACGTCCAGAAGAGCATTTTGTCACCTCTGAGGATTAGCAGAACATGCGGAGAAAAAGAGACCGTTATCTTTCCATAGCCGTGGCCATTTAACTTCCCAGAGATGGAAGTCAAAATTTCCTTTGGTGTAAGTGGTAGCTTTTGACTGGCTGTAAGGAGAGCCTGAGTTTGTTTAATTTGGAGTAAAGTTTTATGAGTTAATCTCCAGTGAGGGAAAGCAGCAGTAAACACAGAACATATTGGTCATTATTCCAAGTATTTCTACATTCTTTCTCATGCATGAAAGGAGAAAAAAATTTCAAAAAAATGGGGAGGCATGGTGTTCAAACATGTGTGTGTGTGTATGTGTGTGTGTGTAGGTGGTTGTGTGCGCGTGTACGCATAATTTTGTTTTGACCAAACCATCTGGTGTACAATATACTTCAGTAGTGTGAAGGCAAACATTTACCAGGAGATTCACATGGTTTCTGCTGTATATAAACATACTTGCCAAAGACTCTTACATTTCTAGAAAGTGGAGATAAACATAGATCTCTTTAGGTGTATATTAACTCAGTTCAGTCCTTTACAGACCAAACTGTGATTTATTTTGGTGGCCCTTATAAACTCAGGTGGGTTAAAATGCCAGAGAGACATACACAATCTGGAAATGATCACTGTTGTGTCTGAGGAAAACTACCTTTCTCCTCAACTTTAGTAATAGGAGCAAAAAATTCAGGGCTATTGTGATATGACTGTGTGCTGAAAAGTGGATTAAATCTCGATTAAATTACAACATAAATAATATCTTAACTAAGAATGGTAAAAGTGAACTTGAAATGGTCTTAAAAACAGAGGAGGTAATTTGCCTGATTTATTAGGGGAGAGAAAAAGTAGCTTTGTGTGTGTTCTGTGGATTTCATGTTTAATGGGACAGACTTCTAGGGAAACTGCTGGGATTTGGGGAAGCTAGACCAAGAGCTCCTAGCATGCGGGCTGGATTTTTAAGAGGCTAGAGGGAGGGAAAAAAATCACCCGCCCATCACCCAAACAACCAGCCACCCAAACAAGCTAAGTGCCCAGGCCCTGGGAACATGGCCACTGTTTCCAAAGGGGGTCCTGGGTATCAGAAGAACTAAACGAGGGAGTACTTAAACTTCAAAAGAAAAAAGGGGATTTATTAGGTGGTTGGAGGGGAATGTTCCCGTTACTGGGGCCCCTGCTGTTCCCATTCGCAGGCTGGCGGGTTGTTGAAAACCCTCCTGTTAGATACAGATACGGCTTTGGCTCTTGGGCGTTAGCGGCAGCTTGAACATTTTGCACTTCCGTTTCTCTGAAAAGTCCAGGATGTAAGGTGCTTCCTTCGAAAGCCTCTCTGTCTTTCACCAAGAATAGGCCACATTCAACTTCACTATGGGGTGGTGGTGGGGGTTGGTGGGTGCTGGAAGACAAGCTTCTGGCTGGTCATGTGTCCATAGGCAAGGGTGTCCCCTCTGGGGCCCTGTTCACTCATGTGAAATGGGGGAGTTGTTCCTTAAGGAACTTTCCAGCTCTAAAATCCCGTGATTCTCAGTGGGCCAAGAAAATCCAGCTTCTGAGCAAACAAAGCTCAGAGTGGCAGAGTGGAGTTGTTTGTCAAAGGTCCCACAGCAACCGATAGGTCAAAGAAGAACTTGAGACCGTATCTCTCTTCTGACAACTAGACTCTGACATCCAATAAGGCTGAGGGCTTTGGGAGGGTGATGACCATGCCTATTTTGTTCACGATTGTATATCCCATATTCCGGGCCACAGCCAGCACTCAAGAGACATTTAGTGACTCGGTAAATGAAAGGATGAATAGAAAGCAGGGACTTCCTAGGAGCAACCTGGTTTTGAGGCTAGGACTTGCTCAGTTCTGAGGTGTGGAACCCCATGTGAACAGCGAGCCTGAATTTCATATAAAGGAGGGCAACCTCCCCGGCATGCTGGGAGAGAGATGGACAGAGAGGCTGTGGGAGACTAAAACATTGCTGTCATTAATTCTGACGGCAAAATCTGGCTTGTTGTTTCACAGACGCATATGTCAAGTGTCACACTTCTGGAGGCAATGCAAGGAACGTCGGATGATAGCTCTGAATCTGGATATGGGTGAGTTAAGAGGCAAACCTTGAACTGTCGAGGGTTGTGCAACAGAATCGCTGTGATCGGAAGTGTGGAGCAAGTAGGTTACCTCAGGAGTCTCCATAAAACATGTCACAAGTCTTTGAAATAGCACATTGTGACCCCATGCATACTCACCCAGTGAAGATTACAGATTTATGAGATGAAACTTTGCTTTTACTCTGTGCTTGTAACCTGATATTTTAGGATGATTCCATTGTCTTTATTTTATTGTTTAAAAATGTGCAATGCAATGCACTAAAAGTTGATTTCATGTACTAATCCATAATCTTCAAACAATAAGGGATATGATTGAAGTGGGACAGTTTGGGGCACGTGTGCATTAGGTATTGCCTTTGTTTCATTTTGATTTAAAAAAAAAATAAAAGTTTTACTGAGATACAGTTTGTGTGCCAAACAATTCACCCATTTAAAAAGTATGCAATTCCATGCTTTTTAGCATATTCCCAGAGAAGTGCAAACGACCCCCCGCGATTTTAGAATACTTTCATCCCCTCAAAAGGAAACCCCACATTCTTTAACTATCACTCCCCATCTCCCCATTTCCCTGGCTCCCTGGCCTCAGGCCACCACTTATCTACCTTCTGTCTCTCATAGATCTGCCTATTCTGGACATTTCCCATGAAAGGAGTCAGAGAAAATGTGGCCTTAAGTGATCAGCTTCTTTCTCCGAGCATCCATGTTCTCCAGGTCCATCCATGATGTCGCATGTGTCAGCTGTCCGTTCCTTTTTATGGGTGAATAGTGTTCCGTTGGGTGGGGTGTACCACGTTTTGTGGATCCCTTCGTGGAAGCATTTCATCTTTATTTACAGAGGCTGCTGCCTGTTGCTGCTTAAGTCTTTGTGGAGTAACGAATGCTGAGGTCGGACAGGACCGCAGGGTGGAAGCCGGGGACCCCTGCACGGTCAGAGTCTCGCGGTCCCACCGCCCCGTCTCCCTGGGTCCGCCCGCCTTCCCACGGCAGTCGCGAGACGCGGAGGGAGCGCGTGGGCAAGGACTGCTGGTGCTGCTGGAAATGGAGGGCACAGAGCCCGCGCTCCTCCCTTCGGGTGGCGGGGAGCCACGAGCCGAGCGAGGGCAGGAGCAGCGCACGTGTAGGGCCCACGAAGAACGCTCTGGAATGTCCCTTCCGTCCTGCGAACGGCCCTCGGGGCGCGGAGCCGCCGGGCAGGAAGGAGACCTTGTCCGCCCGCAAGATTTCAGGTGAAACCCCTTCCGCAGAAGGAAGTTACTCCCAACCGAGCTTTATCTCCTCTCCTTCTTTAAACCTGCCCTTTGAAGTTCCTCAGTCTCTCCAGAATCACAAAGACAAAGGACTCAGTCGCAACCCAGCCTCTTCTCAGGTCAGTGTTCCTGTTTTTTAAAGCGTGTCCCTTCCCCGCTTGTAAATGAAAACTCTAGGGGATACGTGTGCAGATCCCGCAGGTGGAAGACAGGGGGCGCACTCTCGCCCCCAGGGACCTTCCAACCCTGAACAGAGGATTTGATTTCACGTTCACGGCCTTTTAAAGGCCGCCTTTGGCTCGACCTGATTTCTGGAATTTTCTGGGGGTACAGACGCTGGGCAGTTTTTCATTTTCTTGGCCTCGGCCGTGACATTTCATGCTGACAAGGCTGCGTCTGCCTGCTCTGTGTCTGAAATGTTCCTGGCGTTTTCTGTGGGTGTCTGCTCACCCAGCGTTGCGCAGATGGCTTCAGAGAGGAGAAACCGGGCCCCAGAGCAGGGGGGAGAGGAGGTGGCGCCCCTGGGAGGGAACCCAGGGCCTGCCCACGCAGCCGGCGGTAAGCGGAGCAGAGGGCCGGGCGGTGCTGTGCGGGGCCGGGTTGTGTCTCTCAGCCTCACCCCGAGGTGCCAGACGCTGGTTCCAGACAGGCCTTGGCCTGCCTGTCTGAGGAAGACCTGGGGGCGTGGGTGGGACTAGCTTTCTGGGCAGCGAGCCCGGGAATCAGCTGCAGGGATGGTTCTCGAGAAGGTGCAAGCCAGGGGCGCCTTTGGAATCAGGAGGATTTGTGTTTGGAAGGTGTTTACTGAATGCTCAAACCCAGCAGGTAGCCCCGTGGGCATTCAAGTTACATGGCAGGACACACTGGAGATTGTTTCTAACTTTATGGTTTCCTTTTTTCCGCCGGAGGTGGGAATCCCGTGATCAGATATATAGGAATAATATGATTCAGGCTCTGAAAGAAAAATAAAGCAAATACGGAATGTAGAGTGAAGTCCTCTCATAGACACAGAGGTCGGGAAAGAGTCTTTCAAGGAGGTGATATTTAGCAGGGATCCGAATGGAGCCAGAGATCGAACTGGTGGATTTCTAAGGATTTATATTCCAGATCGAGGAGGCGGCAGGTGCAAATGTCCTGAGGAAGGTGATTGCTTAGCATGCTAGAGGAGCAGCAGAAGGTAAAGTGCAGCTGGCACCAGGCAAAGAGCAGTGGGGGTGGAGTTGCAGGGACCCCATTATATAGGGCCTTGCAGAAGTATGAGGCCTGATGTGAGTCGGCTTCATGCCTCAGTTTCCTTATTTCAAGCTGTTTGAGATGATAGGATGTAAAGCGAAATGTCTGCATGTAGGAGGCACTTAGGAAAGCCCAGTTATCATTCTCCTCTCCTAGGAGATGGCAACAGGAACATTTGTGATGCCCACAGCCTCACCTGACTTGTCCAGTTCACCAGATTATCACCCTTTCATTTTTCCTTGGGTTGGGTATTTAAGAAGTCTAGTTTATCTCTACTTTTAACTCTCCCTAGACTTCCTGGGTGTTGACTTTGATTATTGTGGAGAAAGGAAATGGAAGACCTATGCCGTGGGAATGCTTTCCTTGGCTAGCCAGCATTTCTAGTTGGTCAATATATTTCATGCCCATAGGAGGTAGAAATGTATGGTGCTTCATGAAGCCAGAGAAGTGGCCTAGGTGCTGGCGATCTCTTGAGCTCTCTCCTGTGATTCTAAGATAGAATTCTGAATTTTCACTTTATGCTTCAGCACGTGTTTAGTTGGTTGGCTTTTCTCTGACAATACAAGACAAAGCTCTTCGGAGACCAAATGATAATATAAGTGGAGTGCCATAGGACCCAGTAACGTAGCTAGGAAGACAGTGAGAATGTTGGACCATCAGTTATGATGGAATAACGTATTTATTTTGTCAAAGGTCTGGAATCATCCTGTTGCACTGAACCCCACGTGTAATCTACAGAATCCATAGCCCCCAGACCCTCCCAGAGGGCTTTCTGCCAGCTTCCAAAGGAGTAACATTTAGGTCAATGGTTTCAAAACTGGTATTGGGTGGGAAGGGTAGTGTCAAAAATTCCAGAAATAGTAAAAATTAAAACCAGGTAGGTAAACTAATATTTAGTAAGAGCTTATTTTGCACAAGAAGTACAGTTTGTGAACTGGGAATCTTCAAATCCAAACCTGATCCAGAGCCCAGATCCATGTTACAGATGGCTTAGGACGTGACGAGGAGGACATCACTGAACTTGACAAGGATTTCTTATCACAACCAGAGTTTTCAGATGGTGTGGGGTTGGTGAAAAGTGACCGTCTTATGCCATTTTAGGAAGATGAGTTTAAGTTTTTTGTTTTTATTTTTGTTTTATTATCAGAGGCATTTACAAGAAATAACCCAAGTTTCTCTTACATTAAGTAAGTTACATTTAGTGTTCGAATGATTTTGTCTGCCTGGGGAATTTTCAGTGCTGGTCTCCATTTTATTTTATTGTGATGGAAGGAATTCCCCAGGAGTGGGCAAGATGACAGTGTGGGGGGAGGCTGGAAAAAGATGATGAGAACTCTGATTTCAGTTTTAAAGATCTTATCCTTTGGCAGTTCCTCAACTCTGCCTCCTGAGGTCTAGCCTGTCCTTCCTGTACTAACTTACTAGCTGAGAGATGAACTTTAGAACCAGATGACCAGGGTTCAAATCCCAGCTCTGACACTTCCCAGTTGTTTTCCTTTGGGTAAATTCCTTACTCTCTTGGTTCCTTAGCTTCCTCATTGGCAAAATGAAAAAAATACTACCCACCTGTTCAGGGTGTTGTGAAGATCAGAAGTGTGAACTTATGTAAAGTGCTTGAAAGGGGTCATGAGATACTGTTCTAGACTGCTTTGTCCCTATTTTCCTATTATTTCAAGGTGATAACTTATTGGTAAACAAAGATGAAAGTATTAGGTAGGTGTCCTACATTTTTTTCAATGATGGGGTGGATGATTAAAAAAAATTGGAGATCACTCTTGAGATGATGAACACCTATGTGTTCATCTAACAACTATGACATTAACCTTTATAAAGATATCATTTGCTAGTGGCTATATTTTTTTTAATAAATGGCACAGGTTTTTGTATCAACACTAGAGATAAAACATTTGCGATACAGAGGACCAAAGCCCCAGAAGAGCACCGAGTTACTTTCCAATTATAGATCTATTTTTCTGAGGTTTGTCTACAAAGAGCTGAGCTGCCTTGAGAACACACGGATGTTCTAGTCTTAAGAGCCTGGAAAAGCAGATTGTTCTGGAATAATTGCACTTTCCATACTTTAGTAACAGATCCAGAGAGGGATTAATTTTGAAAATCAAGATCTTGGAGATCCTTCAACTAAGAATGTCTGTTGGGAGTGTTGGGGAAGAGAAAAGAAATAAAGTAAGATTCGTTTTAATTCAAGATATATTTGCCAGATACTTCCATTTTTTGTTTTGGCTCTCCAGTTCTCAGGGCTTCCATCCTCAGTGTTTTATGTTATAAGAGCCCTAGTTAACCCATTGTTTGCCAGATGCCTGACAGATACCAGCACAGACTGAACTTTCCATTTTTGAGCTGAAAAGAATTCCCTTGAGAGCTAGGCGTCCCTCCTGCCCCTCCCTCCCCCTCCCCCTTCTCTCCTCTCTCCATGGACCTGAGCCTCTCCTCCTCCACCAGGGCATCCTCTATGAGTCACTTGCTGGTGTGGGGTGGACATGCCAAGGGCTCTCTCTAAGTGGTCTTCTATAAGCAATAGATGGAATTTTGCCTCGAAGGGACTCCTACAGTATGGGTTTTATAGGACTTAGTGCTGGCTTTGGCTCACAGATCAGTAGCAGCATCTAAAATGAAGCGTCTGTACCCTGACTCTGTTTGCAAAGGGCCACTGAGCTACAGCCATCAGAGTGGACCAGACTTTAGCGTAGGTGTCCAACAGCAGGTCAGTTCTCCAACAGGAAAGGGAGGCAACAACCAAACCCCAAACAGCACCACCACTTCCTAACAATAGTATTTAAATTTCTTTTGTTATGGGAACTTTTGAATCTAATACTTGGCCTTTGTACCCATCACCCAGGCTCCAAAATTACACCTCAGAGCCAATCTTATTTCACTTACAGCTCCTTGATTTCCCCCATGCCTGGGAATATTTTGAGGCAAATCTCAGACATTGTATCATTTCACCCCCATACATTTGAAAAAAGACCGTTTAAGATAATGAACCACATGGTGAATGGTAAGAAGCAGAGAAAAGAAAGCAAAACCCAACTAGATGCATCTAGTGTGTCTGTGAACTCAAGAGGGGCCTCTATAAAAAAAAAATTGGGTGAAGAAATGGCCAAACTGTACTCGCTGCCCCATCTCTGAGGCAGCTCCTAGGGATGCCTCTGACCATGAGTCTTCAATTTGTTCACAGTAGCAGTGGACTCAGAAGTAAACTTTATGCATTCAGCATTTGATTTCACTTGACTAAATTACCACCATGACAAAAAGCATGTTAATGGAGGAATAAGCTAGAATCTGGGAACTGGTTGTAGTCTGAGAGAAGATCCCAATGTTTCTATCAGCTTGGGGAGCGAGTTACGGATTCTCAAATCTATCGACCAGCGGCTTTCGAATTTCTGCGGAAAAACGGCAAAACTGGTATAGAAAAATAAATAATGCCTGATTTGCCTTCTACAAAGGAACCCAGGGAAGATTTCAGAGGTCTTTCAGTTGCTTTTCATTGTCACCTTGCTGGAGAGTGGGGTAGGCGCCCATTCCCTTCCCTCCCTGAGGATGCTGGTTACGTGGGGACAAGCCACTCAGGTCATTTTTGAAATGTCGCCCACTCCTGATAGAGATACAATCTGAATGAGGAACAGGAAGTGAATAACTTTGTTGTTGTTGTTAAGAACTTGAATTTCTAGAATGTTTTATCCAGCATTTCTACTCATTTTTTTGACGGGGGTTGGGGGGAGGATCCTAAACAATTTCTCTATATCACATATTTTGCTCAAAACAACTCTATTCTTCTCTTTTACCACTATCTTAATACATCAGGTTCAACTTCCTTTTTCTTTCTTTTTTTCTGTTTTTGTTTTGTTCTGATGATTTTCATTTGGTAATCAGTGCCGCAGGAAAAGACAGTTTTAACATTAAAGCGATTTCTCTTCCACCAAAGTAAACCATTAAAGACAATGGAAAGGAGAACAAATGTGCTTTTCAAGAGCCATTTTTCCTTTCCATTGTATCAGCTCACAGCAGATGGCATGTGTACAATTTACTTTTGACTGAATCATAATAAATATGAGACAATATGGTATAAACCACTTTTCATAATGTGATGCTCACCAATAAATTCCAGTTCTAGCCTTAAATCAAATCGGTGCAGATGCAAAAATTATGTAAAGCTGGTGGTACCTGCTCTTGACCTTGTGCAGATGCCCCCCCCCCATTTGATTCAATAAACTTCTTCTTCCCTAATGATCTGGCAGTTATTCCTATCAAGAGAATACCATGGGGGTGCTGCAAGGTGGGGGAGGGAAGCAGTGATTCAGAGACCACCAGGGCCCTAGAGAAGATTAATTTGTATGAGGAACCTGAAAAGTTGGAAAAATCTCAGTGCGTTTCTGAATACACATATTCATTTTGACCTGATTTCTGTTCCTCTGGTGCCCTGTAAAATTTCAAGGAATGTAGTTGAGGTCTGGAGATTTCCACAAAGAGATTAAGAGAGGCTATAAACTGAAGAAGTAGTCGTTTTGTATGATTGTTGGGCATGAAATATTTTCAGTACCAAGATGCCTTGATTTTCAGTATGGAAACTGAGTAAACACCTTATAAACATTTAGGGAACATTTCTATTAATGCTCTTAATAATAGGACATATGAGTTTAAGTCTAAAAAGGGCCTGCATCTGTTATCTTTACTTGGAACAACGTATAAGTCTCTTCTTGTCTTATTTCATGAACTAGTCAGTGAAGTGGCTGCATTTTCTGGAGACATCTTGGTCCAATTTTGTGTTTTATTTAGGAGCCAACCCATTGGGGAATCTTAATAAACACTTTTACTTAATACTTGCTGGATTTCATTATACTAACCAAACATTTTTAATCTTTTACTTTTAAAATAAGTAGGGTCTGCCTGGCTGCATGGAACCCTGGAAGGTTCTCTTGCAACGAGTTAGGCAGTCGGCTTTGTGGCAGGGGCGAGACAGACTACTTCCAGTCTCTTCTGGCAGTCTAGATGCTGCCCCGATTCTGTAACTGCTTGGCAGAGGGAGAGCTAATTGAGCTCACTTAGAGTGGTAAGAGTAGGGGATTTCATGGAATCTTATCCCAAATTTTGGGTATTTCTAGCTCTGAGAGGCCCCAGGGGGAAAGAGAGCGGGGCAGGATGGGAGGAGGAACAGTTAGGTAGGCGTGAGGGGCAGCCCTTCTTGAGCTACATAAGCTACGTAGACTCAGGCAAGGGATGTCCTCTCTTTGAACCTCTGTTCAACCTTATAAATTAACTATAGTATTATTTACCTCTGGAAGACATGTTAAGATACAAGGACTTCACAAGTTGGTATGTAAAATAGAAAATTATTTTATTATCATCCCGTAGTTCAGAGCTGCCTAGCATCCTGAGGAATAAATAATAGTGCCACAACTTTGAATGACAAGAGGTTTGATCATTTCAGTACCCTTGGCCCCATCACAAAGTAATCTTAATTCCAAAGATATTAAATAAATGGTCTCTATGTGCTAAGGAGCAATTTTATTTTTTTAAACAATAGTAATTTAATCTATCATAAGCTATAATAGACTCTAAACTATAGAAACTATTACTCTGGCTAATGAGACATGGAGGATGTCTACGGGGACAGATTTACTTCCCAGACAAAAAGTATAAAACATGTTTGGGAGAAAGCCTTCTGATCATCCCCTTTGTTAATTGCAACAGTTATGGGAAAACATGATGCTAGAGCTCTCGCAGCCTTCTTGCAACCATGAGGCAATTAGCAAGAAAAGTCAAAGTGCTGAAGATGGTGGAGCTGAAGGAGGGAATAAGTATGACTTTTCAATAATAAATTTGAGCTGCTGGAAGTGTTGAATTCACCCACTTCTAGACCTCATATTTGTGCTTTGGTCTAAAGCTCATTTGATAGGTTTTCCCTATTAGATGGGTTTTCAGTTATTTGTACACAAATCTACTTGCTACCATAGACATCATTCAAAGTGGAATGTGAGAAGTGAAGCAGGGGGAAAAGAGAGGAAGCCTTTTCAGTTAGGGAAGATGAGCCAGGTGAGGAAGAAAGTTAGATGAACATTTCATTTGTAAGGAATAGAATAGACAGTGAGTGATCCAGAGGCACAGTATTCCATAGAGCATGTCAGAGGCTATCAGTAGTCTAGCTTTAGTTAAATTCAGGTCTTCTCAGCAGGCCTAACCCTCAAGGAAAATTTGGAAATGTTCCAAAGTCCAGGAGGTGACTCTGGCATTTGGTGAATGGGATGCTAACTGTTAGGGAGTTGGAAGGTTTTGGAATGAGTACAAACATCAAGCAGGATTCCATATGGAAACAAGATCTCGGTCGTCTTCCTTGTCTACCTTGTGGATATAACATCTCCTTTAGGGACAAGAAGATTTCCTTTCTTCAAATATTGAGTTTGAAGGGGTGATTTCATTTCTTAGGGGTGAGAGACTGTAACCATGCTTAAAGAGCAGGGGGGAGCTCCTGACCATCACTCTTTCGAATGTCATTAGAATTGTCTTCTTCAACACTTCAGTCTCTCATTCAGAAATGTGTTATCCTTTTTATTTTTTAAAGATTTTATTTATTTATTTGACAGACAGAGATCACAGGTAGGTAGAGAGAGAAAGGAGGAACCAGGCTTCTTGCTGAGCAGAGAGCTGGAGACAGGGCTCCATCCCAGGACCCTGGGATCATGACCAGAGCCGAAGGCAGAGGCTTTAACCTGCTGAGCCACCTAGGCGCCCCAGAGATTTGTTATTCTTATCGTTAAAAGACAACAACCTAGGAACAAGAAATAAACAATCCCCACAAGTGAAAGGTTGTTCCTATGTTTAGAATAAATCTGCTCTCTGTGCAATAGGTTAATTCTAAAAGGAAACCCCCAGCAAAATTCTGTAGCTAGCCTAGCTCATTCTTGTAGAATTTTAAGGACTAAAGGGTAGGCATATTTACAAATGTGAAATGTAAGATTCTTTACATTTACAAAATGGGAAACAAATGTTGAAATATTTGTTTATTTTTCTGATTACAAAATAATATGTGCACCTGCTAAAACCATGCTGTTTGTAAAGTGAAAGTTTACTGCAGGTTCCTTCTTTCCGGACAAACACTATTCATAGGTTGATGAATTAAAATGTTTCTATTGATAAAGCAATTTGTTTACTTCTACGCATGAATGGAGAAGACCTATTTTTACATTTTGGGCAATGTGCTGTGTAAGGGAAGCCATCTCTTATAGGCTTTTTTCCCCCCAGGGGAGGCCAAGAGGAGAACTTTTGCTTCTTTTATTTCTTCTAGATCTGAAGGGTAAAGATGGTATGCCCAGTCCAGCTGCAGTCTGAGCAGATGTGGCATCGGTTCTAATGCTCCATAGTTAAATAGCTTAAATGTTGCCCCTTTGCTATGGGCTGCGTCCTTCTCCTCTCACCCCCCTTCCCATTCACGGGTTGAAGTCCTAACCCTCTAGCTTGGCTGTATTTGGAGACTGGTAATTCACGTTAAATGAAGTCATGAGGGTGGAGTCCTGATCTGATAAAATTTGTGTCCTTATAAGAGGAGAAACCAGAGATTTCGCTTTCTTTTTCTGCCTCTCTCTTTTCCATCACATGAGGACACAGCTAGAGGATGGCCACTTGCAACCCATGGAAAGACCTCTCACCAAACATGACCCCTGGCACCTTGACCTTGGACTTTTCTCCTCCAGAGCAGTGAGAAACAAAGTTCTGGTATTTAAGCCACCTGGTCCGTGATACTGTGTTATGGTGGCCCCGGCCGGCTAAAAGATCCTCCTAACAATTATTGCTTCTCCCTGGAAATTCCAGCAGCACATTTAGTCATCATTAAGGTGTGGTAGCTTGGAAGAAGATTTTGCGTGTGTGTGTGTGTGTGTGTGTGTGTGTGTTTGTGTGTGTGTTGGTGGCCATTTGCAATTTGTCCATAAGTAATGACATAAAAATAGATTTCACATTCAAATTTCAATAACATCCACTTTTCAGATTCTGTATATCCAGGGTACCACCTCTGTCTTCTATGAACAGCCATGGGCAGAAGGAAGCCCCACTCAGGAGAATTTACTCACATAATTACCAGCCAGGGGATAACCCAAGGCCACAGTCTACAGACATCTTTCCTTTGCCCTCATCCTCAAGATCTTAAAGCTTGAGTAGGAAAAAGCCAAAATCTTCCGCATGGAAATATTGTACCTCATACTTTCTTATCCAGAGATAAACCAAATAATAATTTTGGACAAGTGTGCTCTGGAGTGGGCCATGGGAGCAGAAGGGGAGACGGAAAAACATTTGCTTCAGGCCATAGTTGTTACTGAGATTTGTATTTGCGCTTATTTTTTTTTTAAATTAAAAGTATCTGCTTCTCGTTGTTCATGAAAGATATTTTCCTTCTTATGTTTAGAAAGAGGTGTTTTCTGATGTGCACTGACATAATAGGACATGCATAAGCTAGGTGTTGTTGGGACTTTTGGTTTGTTTTGTTTTCAACTCAGATTTACTTGAAATCTTGTTGTTTGACAAACTATTCTCTGAAAACAGTTGCTTAACTTTCTTAGGAAAAGTTGGACCTTCTCATATTTTCCTGAAGATAACTTTATTTTACAACTTATTAGATTTCTTTTTTGATATGGTTCTTCAGTGTTTCTTACAAAAACAGTTTATTGGTTTTTTTCATTTACTTCATTTCAAGTTGCCTTTCAGAGGCTTCTTATGTAGATATGAAATTTCTTTGGTTAGATTGAAATTTACGTTAGCACATGATATGAAGCTACTTTTTACTCGTTACTGGAAAAATCTAGAGTAGTTTATGATGTCAGTATCCCCGAAGGGTGGGGCAGACCCAGGCCTCAGTTGTTTAATAGAAATTTTTGTTTTTCTCCTTGCCAATGTTCTTACCCATTGGGATTTGTCCAGAATGCCCTTAAGATGCCTGTGCACCTTGTTCCCCAAAAGGACCACACCATGTCTAGAATGGAGGGAAATTTTCTTCACCCCTGGAATTTTCTGGTGTGAGAAGAATAGAGAAACTGGGTTGTTCATGCCCATTCCCCGAGCAACGGGGCAAGTTAAGGTAGAAGCTGGATTATATTTCATGGTCATTGTGGCTTCACCGTTATGACCAGTTGTCCATGGCTCCCTTCAGGAAGATCATCAATGGGAAGAACCCTCATTTCCCTATTATCAGATGGCCTATTTTTCCCATGTCCCTTTCAGAGAAAGAATATATTTCATGTATTCTCTTTCTGAATGCAACAAATTATAGTTGAAAACCTCTATCATTTATAGGCCTTTTATCCTCGTGGAGAGAACAAAGCCACAGAATCCCAATGCTATGAGCCTGTGGCTTCAAACCACGGTGGGTTTTTTGGGAAAGTGCCAGAAACTTGTTTCTGGAGGAGAAACATCAGCATTTTTCTTGTGGAAGTTTAATTGGAAATAGAATGGTGGTTCAGCCTAGACAAGAGATCAGAATGAAACGAGCTGTGTTTTCATCCTTGTCCCTTAATGGACCATAATCCTGGTCATAAAAATCCACCACTTAAACTTTGGCAGTCTTGCTTTCCCAGGAAGCTTTATTACTAAGTATTAGCTCGACTCAAGACATAGCTTCTCCGAGCCAGGTTTGAGCCAAGGCCACAGGGGCGAGTCAGGGCTCCCCTACGGTCCTGCAATAGCTAGACAGTGGTCCTTTGATGACATTTTCTGGGTGGAGAGACTATGCTTTAGGCCATTCCAGACAAACTATACCTTGGCCAAGGACACAAAGGGAGGCGTAGAGAATTTTGGGCCTCGGGTTCTTCTGAGAATGGCAAGCCAATACATAACTGTAAACCACTTCAGGAACACCTCCCCCCTTCAAGTGGATCCAGCATGCTCTGGATAATCTCATGCAAAAGGGTCAGGACCTGCAGGCCACCTGGGGATGGTGTTCCTAACCAGCTCTTGTTCATTTATGCCTAGTGTTCAGTCTGTTTATCTTTGTGCCAATCAGTCAATTCTGGGTGCTCTTGACCTTGGTGCTTGGCTCTGGATGTTTCCTGGTCAGGCTGATCTGTTCCATTCGTCCTGCCAATCAGGTCTTCTCCTATGTAGGCAGTTGCATGCGGAACAAGGGTCCAAGCTTCTTGCCATCCCCCTCTACTTCCCCCCCAATCGTAAGAAATGGAATTTGCTTCAGCAAACACCCATCCGTGACTGCTTTAGGTAGCTTTCATGTCAAAAGTGGACCCGCGCCAGGGGCTGCCTAGATTGGGGATGAACCATACTTCTGTAATTCCAATAAAAGACAATTCGTGTCCAAATTAGACTTCTTCCTTCTCTGCTTGCTCCTGTAGCTTAACAAAAATGCAGTGGAGATGAAGTATTTTCACTTGAGATGACTAAGTCTTATTTTTCCAAATATATTATTGAAACCTTTAGATCTCTGTTGCCCTCCCTTCTGGTCCTCAAGCACTTTGCAGATCCCCCAGAGGGAAGCTGCTTTGCTACTCTGCGCCTGCTCAGCAGCAGTGGGGTGAAAAGCCAGCACAGTCCTGCCTGGCTAGCTTTCAGAGGGAGAAACGAAAATCATTTCTGGGTCTACATTGAGAGGGGGGGATATTGTGTAGGCAGGAGGTAATTATCCAGGTTGGACTTGGGCCAGCCAGTAAGGTTCAGTTGCTCCTCTTGCAAAAATTACCATCTGGTCTTTAATGACCCAGAGTGGTCAGGCTGGCATTAATTTACACCTCATCTCAGGAAGGCACCTCTGAGAATGAGAATGCCTCGTAACGTAATACCGTTCCCTGGCTCCAAAGGAAGGGGGCTGGTGTTAAGTGGCGATGGGAACTGTTTGTTCACAAAAGAGTGTATTCTAGAATGAGGGCAAGAGTTCATAAAGAGGCCACCCTTTGAAACAGAAAGCAGTCAGAGCCAACACAAAAGGGTGGAGCCTAGACCCTAGTGACCCATCCTAAAGTGTGCTAGGTCCATTTGTATCATTTACCAGTTCATTTGGCAAAGGCTTATGGGAAGCTCACCAAGCGTCAAGCACTGAGTGTCGTGCTGGCGAGCACGGTGACTCCATGGCATACGGCGACCAGCAGACAGTCCAGAGGGACGTAGATGGAAACACATGCTTTCCTAGAGGTCTTTTCAAGGTGCTATCACAGTACAAGAGGGGCAAGGAAGGACATTTCCTGGGGTTCGGGGGGCGGGGTAGAGTGAATCAAATTAAGGAGTTTTCAGAATCCATTGAAGGTGACCTAAGTGTTGAAAGATGTGTTTTAATGCAATATTTTAAAAAAAATTATAATAGTAGTTTACATTCATTTAAGGCTTACTCTACATCAATTGGTGTTCTAAGCACTTCATATATATTACGAATAAACTAGATTAATCCTCCCAACAGCCCTGTGAAGGAGAGGCTGTAATTATTTCCGTTTTCCGGTTGAGGAGAATACAGCACAGGGAGGTGAAGCTGCTTGGCCAGGGCTACCCAGAGGGGGGCAGAATCTCGATTTGAACTCAGAACAAGACAGAACATTAAATAAAAGAATATGATAAATTAGTGTAAGCCAAAAGATCACCTTGTAAATGATGAAATTTGGTTTTTAATGATGAAATATATCTTGTTAGTATTAAAAATACCCATAAGGAGACTAAACTACCTTGTGATTCTTTCTGTTTGACCCATGGAATATTCCTTACCATGTTGTTATGAAGGGAAAAATGAAGGAATTAACACCAACTTTGCAGAAATCTTGTTTCAACAGCTGTTGAGGATCATTCTGCTCAATACAAGTATCTGTAAACCCTATAAATAGTTGAAAGAAACCAGTTTTAATAAATTAGTCAATTTGGAAAACTCCGTGGATTGGGCATTCTGATAAATGGGTTCTTTGATTTTTAGCACATTAGTTTTCAATGAACTGATTCTCTGCTGCTGACTTATAGCTGATTCTCCCTCCTGAGAGAATTTAAGGTAGGGTCCTTCTCGGACCTGCGGTCTTCAGGCTGCAAGAACCGTCAGAGATCTGCCAATGTGTCATGATAAAGATGAGGTAAGGTGGATTCTAGACAAGAGAATTCAATGGCTGCTAGGGGTCCCCCTGCCGGGGGCCCTGGATCCCAGTGAAATATTAGCAGACCAAGTTCTGAAATCTCATTAGGGCTCCTCGCTGGGGTAGCTTTGCAGAACTATACTTACGGTGTCTTACGTCTTACTCATTTCATGCAAAGAGGCTGGAAACAAATAGGAAGGAAATAAAAAACAAAATAAAGCGAAGTAACTAACGTACCCACAGTCCCAAGGAGAGTAATAGATAATGTTAGAAAACACGGTGCCAACTCTCCTGCTACGCTGCTTGAGGAGGCCAGACATGGGCTAAAGAGAGCTCCCCCAGCCCCCCTGGTCTTGTCCTCTGAGAGCTGCTGGATTTCGTGGCATGTTTATCGTTGGTGGGATCGATGACTCGGCGGCCATACCGTCTGCAAGTGCTGCCGGGGTGTGACCTCCCTGAAACGTTGCCATCAGATCTTTCCCCGTTTGCATTTGTGGACCCATCCTCTTTAGAATTTCCTAGAGAAGTTCTTTGGAACAGGCTTGGCCCATGTTTCAGCACGTCATTCCAGAGAGCCCGAGCTGCGCCCGGCATGACCACACCACATCAAATAGGTGCTGATGCCTGGTTGGCACAAGTTCGGCACTGCTCTGGGCCCACTGCATGTGTCTGGTTGTAAACAGAACAACTTTGAGCTTTCATGAGGGTATGAGGCAAGTCCTGGCACTTCTCTTCCTTTCAGACTGCCCTGATGGCAATAAACTCAAGGCACTAACATCACCCTGGTTAGCATCTCTCGAAGACAAGCCCTTCTTCCAAGGATGTTGTAATGTGTTGGCCTTCCTCTTGGGAATTTCTGTGTTTGATATCTATTACATGTGCCCTGTCGTGGATCTCTCCCTTTTTTTCCCCATGAAGCTTCTCATAAAGTATGATGTTCTTAAAAACAAAGGGTGTTTCCTTCAAAATCCTCTTTGGTGGCTATCAAATGTTTTTTTCTTTTTTTCTGTTAAAGCCTAAAAATAGGCTGTTAATACTGGAGGCATTCTATGAACAGGGCTACCCCTTGCCGGGACCCTGGAGTATTCGTATTTCAAATGGCAGGACTGTTGAGGAGAGGAAGCTTTCAGGGCTGGAAGAGCTATTCTGCTTTATAGTTGTGAAAACTTGTTTTCGAAACAGGTTTTTATGGATTCATAATTCCGCGTTAGCCTGGCGACCAGAGCCGTGTGTAGTTTTGTGAGATTTTTCTCCCTTCCCTTCTCCCACTATTGCCTTCATCATGGGTCACAGATAGCTCCAGGGGGTCCCCATTTCCGCTGATGTGGCAAAATATGGTACAAATTAAACCACCCTGGTGGTGCACAGAGAGCTGCCAACATTTTCTTTTTTGGTGCTTTTATCTTCCCAAGGGCAGAACTGGCCCTAGCCATGTGTATTTTATTTACATCTCGTACATACAAGGACAAGAATGGTTAACCAGAACTAAGCCATCTGCCATTTCTCACCACACATTTGGTCATCTATACAGTACAAATGTTGTAGCTGCTCACAGGTCTGTTTTGTTTTGCAAGCTATCCTGATGTACAAAGTTCTCCTTTCCAGCTAACACTTTGTTTTCATTTGTCAATGCAGATTTAGCCTTATGATTACACTTACAAAACTGAAGTGTTTTCCTAGTGCTCCAAATAGAACCATCAGGAAAAAAATTGCAACTGTTAAAAATTATCATAGGCCTTGAGTTCCAAGATGGTAATTAAATGAATGTTACCAACTTGTTTTTCATCTCAGAGACCTTTGGTTTAGTTGTTTAGTGCTAGATTTATTATCTGAAAATAGAAAATAGAAATGGCTTGTGTATGGGGGATGATATCTTTTGGAAAGAGATCTTTCCATTAATGATCTGGGAAATGGTGATGAGTTGGTTCTCATTGCCAGTGAATGGGTGAATGGATATAAAAATGTTTAATGTTCCTCTGAAGTAATAAGTGTCTCTGAACTTGAGGAAACATACAGAGGGTTTGGGAAGGTAGGGAGGTGAGTAGAGGCACCCTACAAGACAAGGGATATCTCAGGGCAAACAGTGTGGAAATGATTTCATCTTTAGAATTCCTAGAGTGATAGAGGCATGACTGAGAAAGAATGGGTCGTGTGGGTGGAGGGATGAAAGGGAATAATCTGGGGTAGATGAGTGTTTTAAAACGCTTATGCATTAAATTGTTGGAATTATTAATGAATGGTTGGGTTTATTAATAAATCACGAATGAGAAATGTTCTTGTGCACAGTAATAGATAGGAAGTGTGTTTTGTTTGCCAAAGTCAGCTGTGTCCAAGCCATGGTCTCCCTCTAAAAAGTTTGTTCTAGAAAATCAAGGGGTGGAATTCCTTCCACTTATTATCGAGGAGCAATGCTGGAGAAGAGAACACAGCACTTGTCATATGCTTTGAACATCAAGGAGCTAGGGCCCCGCTGCCAGGTGGAGAGAGGCTCTCTGGGGACCTAATTTCCAAAGAGAATCTTCTCTTACATCACAAGTGGTCTCTAACCACAGTAATGCATCTTTAGCTTTTAAATATTCTCAAAAGAGTGCTCATTTTTCACAACAGAAACTATTTTTGCTGCATTTAAAAATAGGTTTTATGAATTAATGAGTACCTGTTCTATATTTCCCGGCTGACCTGGATATGTTCTCTACACAGCACACTCCCCTTTTAAGTTAGAAGAGGGAGTGATAAACTTTTTTTTTTTTTCAAAGGAAATCAGAACTTTTATTTTAGTTTTCTAGTGGCAGACCTTTTAAAAAGTTATAGACATTTTTAAACCAAAAAATAAAAGTGATACCAGCAGGTGATACCGAGCTTCCTATCCGGCTGTCATGGTTATTACCGTTTTGCCGATCTTGTGCACGTCTTTATAAAGTACAGGTATCTGGTGACATTCTTGCAATTAGACACGTTCCTCTGAAGGGGCATGTGAATTGAGCTACTATAAAGACATTTGGGATTCTTCTCTTAAAAATTGTTACGGCGAATAAACACCCCCTTATTTTGTTTTGCAAGCGGAGTGTCTTCTATCTTCCCACCTTTCCTTTCTTCCTTGCCTTTTTGATTCACTAAGGAAGACCTCTTCCCGTATGTCGGACCAGGAGGTTGTCCTTCTCCACAGGATCGTGTCATCTGACAACTTTAATGAGGAAGTGAAGAGTGTTATTGAGAGGTTTGTGGTGGTGTTATTTAATAACTATGTGTTTGGTTCCTGTTTTATGGTCAATCTTGTAAGAGAAAATCTTGAAGCTACTTGCTTGCAGAATTAATAACCTGAATCCCATCGTTGCTCGCTTTGCACAAGGCATGATATAACTCAGGATTTAACTTCCTAGGAATTGGTCAAAATTGCCCCTTTTATTTTTATCTATTTATTTTCTATTAACATATAATGTATTACTTGTTTCAGGGGTACAGATCTGTGATTCATCAGTCTTACACAATTCACAGCACTCACCAAAGCAGGTACCCTCCCCAGTGTCCATCACCCAGCCACCCCTCCCTCTCACCCCCCAGAGAGTGAATGCCTCAGGTACTCACCAGAGTCTTGGGGAAGTCAGGGAGTGGCCCTCTCCCCTAGATAGAGATGGGTAACTAAGGATGCACTGTGGTAGACTCCTCTGGAGAACTTCCCAGCACCCCCTTCCCCTCTGCCTCACTTGAGAGAAACCTAATCCTATTTGGGGTGGCGATGGATCCAGCCACAAAGTGTTTCTGCCTCCCCAGTGAGATATTAGTAAAAATTTGCTGGGGATTGAAAGGAAAGATTTTGCTCTTCTGGTGTAGGCTGCTGTCACTTTCTTCCTTTCCCCTTTCTTTCAGTCCAGAACAGGGGGCTGGAAGTAGACTGCCATCTTGGGACCACGGTAAGAATCATGAGATTGAGGTGAGCAAGTTGGGAACTGGCTTACATTGAGGAGTTGCTACACTTGCCCAGATCAGCCACTTCAGGACTTCTTGTTATGTCTGGGAAATAATTCCCACTTGATTAAATTGGTAGAATCAGGTTTCTGTTGCATGTGTAGAAATGCAGTTTCAAACACACACACACACACACACACACACACACACACACACACACACACGTAGCATATAGGAAATATTACCACAATCTCTTGGGTCTCTTAAGTTTGAGAAACTTTCTCAGAGAAATGTGTGACCAGGAATCAGCCTTCCAAGCAGTGAACATTCTCCTTGAAAATTTTCTCCATTTTCTATGGAGGACATGCTGAAACATGTACCTAAAAAGGGAAAAAATTCTTATTCCCAGTCTGTACTGATAAAGTGAAGCAGAGCATTGAGCAAAGTGCCAAGAAAAACCTGACTTCACAGGTTCCTCATAGGAACGATTCATGTGATCAAGTCACAGATGATTTTTAGGCATTTTATGGGATCATTTTTTCCTTGACAGGTGTAGATCTGCTGTTAATGTCTACATTACTACTACTATTGCATAAATAACCTGAGAAAGATCTGTATAGTTCTGTATTTTAAAATGCTTTTGTTGTTTAGCTGAGAGGGTACCACACAAGGGTGACTTATCCTGCGGTGAATAAGCAGGGTGTCGTATGGTATCCCTGTGCCTTCAAATACTTGGGGAGCAATATGCATAGGAGAGACATTAAAGATTGGTCTTTTTGAGAAGTGACAGATTACCTAACACAGTAATCCATGCTTTCGGACAAATTGGTTTGAAAGGAAGACCGCTGGCTGTGTTCCAACACCAATAATACTATTAACAGCAGTGGCGGAGCAATGCCAGGAGGGCAGGGGGAGGCCTGCTTGGCAGACCTGGATCTGGAACATATGAGGGGAATAAGCTCAAAGAATTGTGTTTTTTTCTTGTTTTTCTGTTTACACTTAGCATTTGACAGCCACATAAGGGGCTGTTAACATTGAATGTTGCATAAATCTATACAGCTAAAGAACAGAACCAATTTTTAAGATAGAGAATTTTCCAGCAATTCATCTTGAACACAGAACTCCAGCATCCCTCATTCTCTGAGAGGCCTCCTGTTCCACCAGATAATTTATGACTCCCCCATTTTGGCATTTCATTAAGACGCAAAGCATTTGACAAACTATATTTTTAAAAAAAGTTTTCCGTGAATTGGTTTTGAGCAGGAGGAATTTATGATGAGTTGACTTAATCCTTGCTTTTCAGAGACTTCTAAAAAAAAGTTCTTTCTCTAAACAACGGAATTATGTGTAGTGGACTGTAGACCAGGCAGTGGGTAAGATGTCAGCGTTGCCGCGTGAAAGAAATCTCACCAAATGACTTCTTAAAGGCCCCTGTGTGCAGCCCAGCATTTGCGTCTGCCCGTCGAGCTAATTGCGCTGTCTGGGGATTGGCAGGCTTCCAGCTTCACCTGCACCACTTCCGCTCCCGAGCCCAGCCAGGTTGCCTCTGTATTCACTTACTACAACTAACCACTGTGAAATCATTCGCAGACCTTGGAAATAACATATGTAAGGTGATTTATTTATATATTTTGACTAATAATCTTAACTTGTCATTTCACTTTTAAAATTTGATAAACGGACTGGGAATTTGAAGAGGGAGCTGTTTGTGTTAAATTTATAACCCTGCTTCCTGGCATTTTGGAATTGGTTATTGCTTTTGGATTCCTTTTTTTGTCAGAGGTGTGTGCGCACACGTGTGTGTGTGTGTGCACATGCATGCGTGAGAGAGTTTGTGTGTGTGTGTGTGTGTGTGTAAGGTCCCCTACTCACTCTTTTCTGGTTTTTCTGATATATGCGTATGATATTATGAAGAGAATATTTGAGAGGTGTAGACTTCATTGGATGCATTGGTGTTTTTCAAATCTTTATGCACTGACAAAGAGGAAAACTGAAAAACGTGCATAGTGTCTTATTCGTGCAATTTTGGCCTTTTCTTGCCATGCTACCCACTATAAAATAAAATAGCATTTCAGGAACTGTTGTTATTTGACAGACAAATAGAAAAGTCAGACCCCCAAGTAGATGTGCTTGTTTGTTTTACCAGCCATTGCCAACTGCATGGAATTCAGTGATGTTCACAGTTACACTCTACTATGACCTGAATAGACATTGCCCTGTCTACTTCTATGACCAAAGAGCAATGTGTGGAGAGCTGTGACACACGTGTTTGGATATTTCATATCACAGTTGCAATTGCTCAAGGGAAAAATAGGAGGACAATTATTTTGACTGAATGCAGTTGACTGATACATTTCCTGCTAGTCTCTGCCTGTGCAGACACAGGTTTTTGTGGCTTGGGTAAACAGCCAACATTCTGGCAAAGAAAAATTAGAGGTGTGGCAATTATCTGCAGATAAATTCAGATTCAAATAAATAAATTCAGATAAAAAACTACTTGTCCTTGAAACACTTCCAAAGGGAAAATGGTTTTGTGGGGACTTCCTTAGATCAGAATCTAGCAAACTTTCTGTAAAGGCCAGAGAGTAACTATTTTATTTTATTTTTTAAATATTTTATTTATTTATTTGACAGACAAAGATCACAAGTAGACAGAGAGGCAGGCAGAGAGAGAGAGAGAGGGAAGCAGGCTCCCTGCCCAGCAGGGAGCCCGATGCAGGGCTCGATCCCAGGACCCTGAGATCATGACCCGAGCAGAAGGCAGAGGCTTCAACCCACTGAGCCACCCAGGTGCCCCGAGAGTAACTATTTTAGACTTCGCAGACCACATCAACTCCATTGTAGCCATGGGACTACTGTACCCAGGCTGAAGCAGCCACAGAGAGTACATAAAGGGGTAGGCATGGCTGTATCCATAAAACTTTATTTATAAAAACAAGCAGTGGACTGGATCTTGCCAACCCCGGATTTCGTCCCACTTCCTCATCTTACTGATGAGCAAATGGACGCAGCGAGATGGGGCAAATCGTTCAGAATCACCGGGCCAATCATCTCTCACCTCTGGCTCCCAGATGCCAGATTCCTCACCCAGACGGCTTCCCTTCGTTACTCCCTGAGGATCTTCAGTCTTGAAGTTGCGTAAACCTCGACTGCCAGTGATCGCTCTGCCTTGCGGGAGGGGAGTAGTCTGCGGAGAGCTGACCGAGGCTATTTATGGATGTTCAAATGAATCAAGATATAAGAAATCTGAAGTGTGTGCAAGCTACTTTTTTTTTCAAAATTGGTAATGTTTTTCATGGTGTTTTCTCCTGTCAGTCTTTTCGGTGGCCCAAGCTTTCCCGCACTTGTGCTGGTGAAGACCAGAGTCCAGGACTGGCTCAGAGTGCTGACAGTTCTTTGGGAAAGGTCTCAGGCAGAGATTGAAACATGGAGAACTGACCCTGTGCAGAAAGCAAAGAGGATGACAGGGTCTGCGATGGCTGAAGAAGGGAACAAATGGGGTGTTAAAGCTGAATTAGGCTGCGAAGCCTTCTGAGGTTCAGAACTCATCTGTCATGGGCACTTACTGCTTGCCTGCCCCGTGCCTGTTCCTTAAGCCACCGTGACTAGGGCAGGATTGTCCCATGTCACCCACCAGGTGGATCAGAAAGCCTAGTCACACTGTGAGAGCATGGTTCTGGCTGTGAGGGTGTCCTTCCTCAGGCCAGAGCTTTCTGTGGCCATGCTCTCTATAACAAAGAAGGCCCCTTGGCAGGAGAGAGAATGGCACCAACGGTATATCACCCAGAGCTGGGATGAACAGAAAGAGTTCTGGTGTCCGGCTTTCCTCGGCGATGCCCAGATCAGCTCTGATCCCTGTGGCCCTTCTCTGGCTCCGTGAACCAGAGCAGGACCTCCTGAAGACTGCCACCGCCACCCCCCAACTTTGCTTGATCTATTTTTAGTTGAATATTTGACATCGCAAATCAAACAGTCCTGTTTTTTTTTTTAAACCATATCATTGGTAAAAGTATCTGTCTTCAAATGTCAAGTTGTATATAAAGTGTATATTTTCATATAAAATCTGTTTCTTTTTAGCAAAACTGATGCCGCTATATTCCTCTGACATTCCTTATGCTCCTAAGAGAAGCAAAAGATACCTTTGAATGTCTTTTTAGGAAGAAATGTATAACTGTATCCAGAACTTTATGAGTTTATGTGCACACGCTCATAGGACACACACATACCATATCTATCCCTCCCTTTCAGTCTGAGAGCAAGGGTGTTATTTTGAGACACAGCTACTTTTCTTTTTTCTTTTTTTTTCCAATTTATTTATTTTCAGAAAACAGTATTCATTATTTTTTCACCACACCCAGTGCTCCATGCAAGCCGTGCCCTCTATAATACCCACCACCTGGTACCCCAACCTCCCACCCCCCCGCCACTTCAAACCCCTCAGATTGTTTTTCAGAGTCCATAGTCTCTCATGGTTCACTTCCCCTTCCAATTTACCCAAATTCCCTTCTCCTCTCTAATGCCCCTTGTCCTCCATGCTATTTGTTATAGACACAGCTACTTTTCACAAAAATAAAACTTCACAGAGGTTTAAGCCATGATAGAAGGATTGAGCTGTTGTTTTAAGAGTGCTTTCATTGCATAAGGGAATTCTTTGAGATTTGGATTCAGAATAGCTATATAAGTGGGCTCCTCTGATAAAGTCAAACAGAAGCTCCATGACAGAAAGCCAAGTGGAAAACTGGAAGAGAATATAAAATACTCAGTGTTCACAAACTATACATTTCAAGGAAAAAGATTCCATTTGATATACCCACTCTGCATGAGGCAATCCATAGCAATCTTGAGAAATAGCATATTTTCAAGTATCCTGTTGACTCTGTGCAACCAGGCCAACACTAGAGACAAATCTGTGGAAGAAAATGTCGATCATGTGGATTCCCCATAGTCCAGACATAAGACTTCATATACATGGAATCAAATGCCATGCACTCTTTGAAGCTTGGCTTTTTTTCACTCAGTGTATTTGGTGAGAATCATTCACGTTATTGAATGAAGCAACAAGCATTATTTATTTATTTATTTATTTTAAAAGATTTTATTTTATTTGGGGCATCTGAGTGTGTAAGGCATCTACCTTCGGCTCAGATCCTGATCTCAGGGTCTTGGGATCCAGCTCTGTATTAGGCTTCCTGCTCTGCTTCTCCTCCCTCTGCTTCTCCCCCTGCTTGCGCTCTCCCACTCTCTCTCTGTCAAATACATAAATAAAATTTATTTATTTTAGATAGAGAGAGAGAGGGAGAGAGTGCATGTTTGTGAACCTGGGGGAGAAACAGAGGGGGAGAGAGAGGGAGAGAGAAGGAATCTCAAGGAGGGAGGTGGGGCTTGATCTCACGACCTGGGATCGTGACTTGAGCTGAAACTAACAGTTGGTCACTTAACCAACTGAGCCACCAAGGCGCCCCTGTTTTTTTTTTGTTTGTTTGTTTGTGTTGTGTGCGTTGTTTTATTTTGTTTTGTTTTTGTTAATATTCCATTTTATGAGTATACCATAATTTATTTAACTATTTTGTTGCTGATGAAAATTTGGCTTTTTAAGTTTGGAGCTGTTACACATTAAGGTGCTAAAAATATTCTTGAACATATCTTTAAAAAAAAATTTTTTTTTTAAGTAATCTCTACACCCAACATGGGACTTGAACCTACAACTCCAAGATCACGAGTCAAATGCTCCACCAAATGAGCTAGCCAGGTGCTTCTCTTGTATTTATCTTTTAGTGGACACATGTACTCTTTTCTCTTTGTTAATATCCCCAAGAGTGGAATTGTTGGGTCATAGGACAGGCTTATGTTTAGATCTGGTAGATAATGCTAACCAGTTTTCCAAAGCAATTATACAAATATACACCTGCCAGAAATCTTCATATCTTCATTAACATTTGGTACTGTAAGTCCTTTTAACTTTAGTTCTATTGGTGGTCTTATACCGATATCTCCTTGTGATTTTAATTTGTATTTCTTTGAAGACTAGTAAAGTTCAGCTATTTTTATATGCTTACTGGCCACTTGTTTAACCTTTTGGAAAGTTCAAGATTTTTTTTTTTATATTATTATCCCTTATTTTTAAAAAAAAATTTAAAATATTTTTTATTAACATATAATGTATTATTAGCCCCAGGGGTGCAGGTCTGTGAATCACCAGGTTTACACTTCACAGCACTCATCAAAGCACATACCTTCCCCAATGTCCATAAACCAACCACTCTCTCCCTATCCCCCTCCCCAGCAACCCTCAGTTTGTTTTGTGAGATTAAGAGTCTCTTATGGTTTGTCTCCCTCTCGATCCCATCTTGTTTCATTTATTCCTTTCCTACCCCCCCAAACTCTCCACGTTGCCTCTCAGCTTCCTCATATCAGGGAGATCATATGACAATTTTCTTTCTCTGATTGACTTATATCGCTAAGCATAATACCCTCTAGTTCCATCCATGTCATCGCAAATGGCAAGATTTCATTTCTTTTGATGGCTGCATAGTATTCCACATCTTCTTTGTACATTCATCTGTTGATGGACATCTAGGTTCTTTCCATAGTTTGGCCATTGTGGACATTGCTGCTATAAACATTCAGCTGCATGTGTCCCTTCAGATCACTACATTTGTATCTTTAGGGTAAATACCCAGTAGCATGATTGCTGGGTCATAGGGTAGCTCTATTTTCAACTTTTTGAGGAACTTCCATGCTGTTTTCCAGGGTGGCTGCACCAGCTTGCACTCCCACCAACAGTGTAGGAAGGTTCCTCTTTCCCCGCATACTTGCCAGCATCTGTCATTCCCTGACTTGTTAAAGTCCAATATTTTTGTTCACTTTTATAAAACATTGGGTTGTCATTTTCCTTATTGATTTGTAGGGTCTCTCTGTATATTTTGGGTACTAGTCATTTGTCAGACTTGTGAATTATAAATAATCTTCTCCAAATCTGTAGTCTTTTTTTTTTTTGAAGAAATGATACCAATTCTATTTTTTTAAAGATTTTATTTATTTATTTGAAAGAGAGAGCAAAAGAGCCAGAGAGCACAAGTGGGGGGAAGGCAGAGGGAAACAGAGAGGAGGCTCTGCAGGGAACCCCCTGTGGGGCTCAATCCCAGGACCCTGAAATCATGACCTGAGCCAAAGGCAGATGCTTAACCAACTGAGCCACATAGGTGCCCCCAAATCTAATTAATGTTGGGTTATGATGAACAGAATTTCTTAATATTAAGAAAGTTTACTTTTTCAAACTTTTGAAGTTAAGGCTTTTTGTGTTCTGTTTAAGAAATCTTTGGCCACCCCAAGGTTATGATAATATTCTCTCATCTTTTCTTTTAGAAGCTTCATTGTTTTGATCTTCATATTTAAGTCTATGATCTGTATAGAATTAATTTTTTTATATAGTGTGAGGTAGGAGATCAGAATTCATTTTTCTATATGCAGATCCATTGACCCAGCAACATTTATTAAAAATATTCTTTACTGAATTACAGTGTACTGTTACAGTAGATCAGATGACAATACATGTATGCATCTATTTTTTTTTAAGATTTTATTTATTTATTTGACAGAGAGAGATCACAAGTAGGCAGAGAGGCAGGCAGAGAGAGAGAGAGAGGAGGAAGCAGGCTCCCTGCTGAGCAGAGAGCCCGATGCGGGACTTGATCCCAGGACCCTGAGATCATGACCTGAGCCGAAGGCAGCGGCTTAACCCACTGAGCCACCCAGGCACCCTGCATCTATTTTTGAAGTCTCTATCTTTTTCCATTGGTGCATTTCTCAATGCCTGTGCTTCCATAACTATCTTTACTGATATAGCTTTATAAGTTTTATATCCAATTACATAAGTCTTCCAGATTTGATCGTTAAGATTTCCATGGCTAGGGCGCCTGGGTGGCTCAGTGGGTTAAGCCGCTGCCTTCGGCTCAGGTCATGATCTCAGGGTCTTGGGATTGAGTCCCGCATCGGGCTCTCTGCCGAACGGAGAGCCTGCTTTCCTCTCTCTCTCTCTCTCTCTGCCTGCCTCTCTGCCTACTTGTGATCTCTCTCTGTCAAATAAATAAAATCTTAAAAAAAAAAAAAGATTTCCATGGCTAGTCCTTTGAATTTTCATATACATTTTAGAATAAGCCTGTTAGTTTCCACAAAAAGCCTGCTGGGATTTTGATTGGGATCACATTGAATTTATAATCTTATTAAGGAGAATCAACAGTCAAACAATATTGAGTCTTCTAATCTGTGAATATGGTGTATCCTTTAATCTATTTAAGTCTTTCAGTATTCCCATCAGTGCTTTGTAGTTGTTGGTATATGGGTCTTTCACATTTTTTGTTAGACTTATTTCTAGGTATTTTATGATTTTTGGTGCTTTGTGTACGACATTTTAAACATTTAATTCTAATTGTTTTTAGTGTTACCTAAACATACAATTTTGTATCCAACAACCTTGGTAAGTTAACCTCTAATAAATGTAATAGTTTGTAGTTTCATTTGGATTCTCTCTGTATACTTAATCATGTGGTCTATGAATACTGAAGTTTTGCTTTTTTCCTTTCCAATTATTTTACCACTTATTTCTTTTTCTTGTCTTATTTTACTGGGTGGGGCCTCTAGTATAATACTGAATAGGAGGGATATGAGAGTGTTGGATGTAGAGTTTTGCAGATATCCTTTATTAGGTTAAGGACTTTCTATGCTATTCCCAGTTTACTGGGAGCTATTTTTTTTTTTTTTTAAATCATGAACAGTTACCAAATTTTATCAAATGCTGCATCTTTGAGTATATTTGTCATATATATAGGAGGTGCATATGAGATATGACTGTTTGAGATGAGCACATTTCTTTGTTTATTCTGTTAATGTGATTAATTATTACTTTATTTCAGAATGTTGAATCAACTTTGCATTCCTCAAGTAAATCCAATTTGGTCATGATCTGATATATATATATTTTTTATCTACTGTTAGATATGATTCATTAATATCTTGCTTAGGATTTTTGCATCTGTAGTTTTCTTATGCCAGGGTCTGATACCAATGTTAAGGTCTTCACCAAAAAGTTGCGAAAGTCTCTCTCTCTCTTTTTTTTTTTTTTGGAAGTTTTGTGCAAGAATTCACAATTAAAGCAACTTGAATATGTGATTTGTTTTGTGGAAAGTCTTTATATATTTAATTTCTTTAATAGATGTAAGAATATTCAGATTTTCTATTATATTAGTTTTGGTAAAATGTGTTTTACTGGAATATGTTTATTTCACTATATTTTCAAATTTATTACCATGAAGTTCTTCATAATATTGTCTTATCTTTTAAATATCTGTAGGATTTCTGCAGATATTCTCTTTTTAATCCTTAGAATTGGTTACTTGTGTTGTCTTTCTTTTTCAAAATTAGCCTTGCTAGATACTTATGAATTTTATTAATATTTTCAAGCTATCAGCTTTTTGGTTTGTTGATTTTTCTCCATTGTATATTTATTTTATCATTGATTTATGCACTTACCTTTATCATAGCTTCCTTTTATTTTTCTTGGGTATAATTTGCTGTTTTACCTCCAAGTTTCCAATATGATATATTATGTTGCATATAATATATTATATGCAAATAATATATTCATTTATATTTTAATATTCACCTTTAATTCTGTAAGTATGACTTTAAGTACTGTTAGCTGCATTCCAAAGGTTTTGATATACTGTATTTTCACTTCACTCAAAATATTTTTTCCATTTCCATTTTGATTTCTTTGATGATCTCTGAGTTCTTTAAAAGTGTGTTGCTTAATTTCCAAGTACCTGGTGATTTTCTATTTCACTTTCTGGTATTGATTTCTCACTCAATGCTACTATGATCAAAGAAAATACTTTCATTTCAATCTTTTGAAACTCGTTGAACCTTCTTTTGGTCCAGTTTATTTTTGTACGTGTTTCATATGCACTTAGAAAGAATGTGTATTCTCCAGATGGTTTTAAATATACCAATTAGGTCAAGTTGGTTAATCATGCTTCAAATTGTCTGTGTGGTTTTTTTTTTTTTTAATTGTCTGTGTTTTTTACTGATCTTTTACCTGTAGTTCCATCAGTTACTGAGAGAGGTGTTTCAAAGCTGGTGCTAGTCTGACTCTGGAGAATGTGGGCAGGGCTGCCTTCTACAGCCGCAGAGGCTGTCCCTGCCATTACGGAATATGTGAATGGCACTTCCTGGAGGTGTGGGTTGACACTTAACGTTGAAAATGAATGTCAGCCTGGGCCCTGATAGGTCACGCAACGTCAAGATGAGCCAGAGGCCTGTGTTAAACATTTTAGTGCCATATTTGAGTTCACAAGTCAAACTGTGGTTTATATACTTGGCTTCTGTGGCTATTTTCTTTGCTCTGCTATGTCTTCTTTAAGTAAGGCCATAGAAACATCAACTTTCCCCTTCTAATTTCCCTCAACTCCCTTCTCCTCTCCATCTCCCCATTACCTCCATGTTATTTGTTACACTCCACAAATAAGTGAAACCATAGAGACTATGGACTCTGAAAAACAACCTGAGGGTTTTGAAGGGGCAGGGGGTGGGAGGTTGGGGGAGCCAGGTGGTGGGTATTAAGGAGGGCATGTATTACATGGAGCACTGGGTGTGGTGCATAAACAATGAATTCTGTTACCCTGAAAAGAAATTAAAAAAAAAGAAAAAGAAAAAGAAAAGAAACACCAACTTTCCCTAGGCTGTAGAGCACACACGAAGGTTCTGGCCAAGGTCTATGTGAAGACCTGAGGAGTGTGAATGTCGATAGGAATAACACAGATGCTGAGAGATACATGGTAATTACTTTTTACCTGTGGAGATTTACCTCCTTAGCAGTTTCTGATTTGGGAAATGGGACTTGACACTGGCTGAAGCATGGGTTCAAACATGTCCCCCAAACTTACTTCTGAGCGGTGAACACTTCCAGATGGGGGAATGAATGTGCTGGCTTCACACTGTGGCTCCGGGCTTGGTACTGGTGAGGGTACTTACTTAACAAGTACGTGTAGACTTCTTTGGAGCACAGGGTTGAGGAAGAACAAAGATTTTGGAATTCAGAAGGACCTAACATTGAATCCTATTTTTGCATTTTCTTGCTCTGTGGCGAGGACAAAATCATAGGTTCTCCAAGCCTCAGTGCTTCTCTCTGTAAAACCTGATTCATATGGTCTGTGGTTAAGATGAAGTAAGTAGGAAGCTTCTAGCAACTGTGCTTGGCTATAGAGAAAACTAGCACATGCTAGTTCCTCCTCCTCTTTTCCCAGTGTCTCAAGTGACCCAACTGAAGAATGACACTCTTTTTGGGTTAGGGTTGGTGACAGACTATGGGGTTGGCTGAGGAGCTCAGCCCTGGAATAACGCTGGGAGTAGAAAGGATTGGGGTCTGCAGGACTGAGAAGCCTGTTGAACAACAGCCAAGTTTTCTCACAAAAGGAATGAGGACGGGTCCACAGCCATATTAGAATCTACGTATTGCTGTTGACACTGCTGTGGGTACTAACCTCAGGAGAACTGTGAGCCAGCCAGGAAAGAAAGACCTGACTGGCACTCCAACTTCTGTCCAAACGTGGAAAAGGTCCTCACACATCGGAAGTCGGCCCAGATGTAATTCTCCTGTTTTACTTTTGCACAGGACTGGGATCTGTTAGCACTCATCGCATTCTGAGATTTGTAGTAAAGCACCTCAGAGGGAAAAGTTCTTGCCAGTGACTGAAGGAGGCCTGGTCGTTTGGGCTCAGCAGGAACTCCAACAGGAGTGGAAGCGTCGACTCAGGCTGGGAGCAAATCAGGTAGGCAAATCAGGTAGGAAGACTTACTTGGAGGGCTTGTGTGGGAGGCTCTGGGAGCCCTAGCGTCTCTCTGGTAGGGTATCCAGGTTGAACTGGAGTAATGGAGAACAGGCATTCTGAGGGTATTCTGTAGCTATGAACCTGTCTAAATTGTGAGAATAAGTTACAGGCTAAGCATGAGGCAGGTATGTATTTTGTAAGGTCTAGTCCCGGGACGGACTTCGTCTTTGGCAGGTTGCATTGAAGATTCCAGAGTTTTCTCCTGCCTTGGTGGGAGATAAGGTAGCAGGTGGTTAGTGATATCTGCAGTGGCACAAGGAGGGGCTGGTCGACCCAAGGAGGGCTCTTTCTTTTTTGATTTCTTTTAGAATTTAATTTTAATTTTTCTCAAAGGAATATATTTACATGATGGGAAAAATGATGATTCCACAGGGCGTTCATGAGAACAGCCATCCCTGATCTCACCTCTCTCCCCATCCCCGAGTCCTGCCTCTTTCCCCCACTGCCCCCTCCCCAGAGGCAAACCACTTCCACTTTTTACAAGCTATAGATTCTTATGTCCATATTTTCTCTTCTTCTTTTATGAAGGAAGAATTCAAACAGACATGGAAGTTGGGAGAATAGTATGAGAAACCCCTGATCCCATCACTTGCCCTCAACCATTTTTATCACATGGCCAGACTCTCTTCATTTCTCTCTCTCTCCACTCCCAGATGAGTCGTCTCATCTCTAAATAAGTTATTATGACTCTACAAATAAGGAATCTTGTTTTTAACATAAACACGTACCATCATCTCCTTAGCCTCGTCACATATCTGGTGTTTAAAGTAATTGATGATCTTATCATTTTTAAAAGATTATTTTGCCTCATAATTTTTAAATAACATGCTTATATTTGAGTTGCTTGTTTTCAAATCCAATAGCCTGGTTGCTCTCTTCCAGGGATCCCCATCTATTTTAGAACAAGTCTGCGAATCACTGAAGGGCACAAAGGTGGCCATAGGTGGCTTCTGATGGTTTCCCAGCTGGGGTCCCTCCCCTGTGGCTACCCCACCCCCCTCCACCAACCCCTGCAGATGCGGCATTCAGAGCAGCTGTGTCCTGAGATTAGCTAATGTGTGGCTTTTTGTTTTTACTTTGTGAATGAATGAGAGTGCAGTTGGAAACCAGTATTGTAAAGCGGACTTACGTAATCACGCTCATTCACTCTGGCCACTGGGAAAACAGCAGTGGCGAGTCGCATTATTTCTGAGGTAGCCAGTGTGGTGTAATGGAAAGACATCATGACTTTTGGAACTAGAGAGCTGGGGTTTAAAGCCATGCTCTGTCACCTAGCAGCTATGTGACCTTGGAAAAATGACATAACCTCTTTGTTTCTCAGTTTTCATATGTGTGATGCAGCATAGCAATACTTATCTCTAAGGGAAGTTGTTGTAAGGACTCAATGAAATGACACACACAACACACTGGAATGGTACTTGGCACATAGTAGGGGCATAATAAATTCTCATGCTTTCTGTCTCTCAGGATATACATGTATATGCTGCATATATGTGGATATGGGTGTGTGAATATATGTATTTCCAAATATAGTATTTTACTTTTTAGAGCTAGATGGACAACAAACCCAACTCAGTTTTATTATGCATATTTATCACTGTATTTATTTAAAAATTATCTGGCCTTTCTGTTTAAACCTCCACTTATGACTGCCTAAAATAAAAAATATAAAACAACTCCTTTTAGTAAAATGTCCTTAATTCAAATTAAGATTTCAAATGATAGAAGTAAAAAAAAAAAAGTAACTTATTCGTTTCATATAATGCTAACTAATTGAATGTAAATCCCTTCCTCTTAGCTGGGCTTGCTTTAATGAATGCATGACTCCCGTAGTTAAAAGTGGTTTAGTCAGGGCTCTTCTGGTTGCAAGGGACAAAAGCCCATACCAGCTTGCTTAAGCATAGAGGAATTTTACCAGCTCACAGATGCCAGAAGTCTAGATGTGGAGTTGTCTTCAGTTATGTCCCGATCCGGGGGCTCATCAAGCATTGCTAGATTTCTCTTCTTCCTCTTGCTGTCTCTCAGCTCTATGCATTGGCGTTAGTCTGTAGTTTCTTCCAATTCTCAAAGGTATTCAGGGTAGCCACCTGATGTCTCTAGTTCCTATTGTCCTCTCAGTCCTCAGTCCCAGGGGAAGAGGATCTTTTCTTCCCCAGGATCTGCAGATCACCTTTCAGGGAAGACTCATGTTGGCTCTCTCCCGGTCACGTGCTCTGAGGGAGGGTGAGAGCACAGCATGGGGACAAGGTCAGTTGCTAGGATAGACAATCTCACCAGGACCAAATAGAGGGAGAGAGGTGATTCTCTGGAGGAGAAGCGGAGAGTTGATATCATATAAGGATACGGTTTAAGGAAAAATAATTGTATCACTTACATAGTTTATTTGTGAAATGATTATTGGTCATACTAGCACAATCAATATATGATAATTTTATCAAACTGAAAAGGAGAGTTTTAAGTTGGACTGTAAGGCAGGAGCCTATATGGATTAGCAAAAACTCAAGCAAAGTCTTTGCTCATAGTAAGCAATAGGCGTGACGGGTGAGATTTATTTAGGCTGCCATGTACCAGGCCATCTGCTGACCCTTCACGTGGCATCTTATATAATCCTCACACATGATGACACAAGGTCACACAGCTGGCATTCACGCTGAAGTCGGCTTGTTCTAGAACCCCAATTCCCATCTGTTGTGCCCTGAGATATATCCCATTAAAAACATTCTCACTGAAGACATGTTGAACTCTACTGGGCATCAAGCACACTGGTGGGACTGATAAAGCATCCCTTTGCTTGTAGGCACGGGGAGATTCCCTTGGGTGTCTATTGCACAAGTGTGTGCTGGGTTCCACCACCTAGCTGACCTAGCAAGGGACATTTACAGGCACAAATAGCTCAGTGAGATTGACACCAAGAAATGCCCAGGCTCCATTTTTGTGCTGGATCGTTGCAGTAGTTTCTGTGGGTGTCTTTCCTGGACCCATACATTATCAAGGCTCTGCTAAGAAAGTGAAGGTTGGACTATAAAGTATCAGTCTAACCTTAAACCAGTAGAGCAGCGAGTCAAAAATATTCAGAGTCTGCTCACATCAACATAATCCGAGTGAATCAACCCCAAGGACAAGCCAAAATGAGCAAAGAAAGGCATGTAAATGACATAGGATCATCAGAGGCAGGGGGAAAAAAAGATGCAAAATTGATGAAGCCAGCTATATGATATTTTCTAACCTACTTTCCGTCATCTTTTTGGCTACAGGGGCCACAGGCGCACCCTAAGTCCCCAAGTCCTTGAAGCTGACAAGGAAGAAAAAGGATGTGTGTGTTTATTCTACGTGCATGCATGAGAGCGTGTGCGAGTGTTTAAATTCCTGGCCAGCAACTCTGTCGTATGTGTTAAGTGGCTGAAAAATTAGGAGAGTGCCAGGCTCTGCTTTAATTGGATTTTCTAATGCATAAATAAAAGGAAGGGGAGGGAGATTCATTCTTTGATCGATGTCTCCCCTCAGAGTGTGCCCAGCTGGTCTAGAGTCCCTCTCTTGCCTAATTAAGGGGCCTTATTCAGCTCACGCTCAGAGCTGCCGCCTGTGTGCTGGTCTGGAAGCTGACATCAAGCCCATGGGACCAGAAATGCCTCTAGGGGTGGAGCGGGGACAGAAGACTGGATCCCTAAATTGTTCTGGAACCCATACAGGAACGAATGATGACATAATGGACAGCAGAGGAACATGAAGTCCAATTCTGGTCTGGAGAAAAAATGGCTTCAGGGGAGGCTCAAAAATATACCCCAAACGTTTACCTGTAGGAGGCTTAATGAAGATTAGCCCGGGAGGCTTTTGGAGATCAGCCTGTTGTGGGCTGGGAACCCAGGGAAGCAAGCTGGGCACTTAGGGCACAAAATTTTAGGAGACAATCACTCTCCGGTATTTGCGATGCTACAGTGAGAGGGATCTTCCAACCATATAAATATGAGTGCCCTGAAGATGGAGTCCAAAGACCTTAAGGTTACAGAAGTGCTTCTCCCATTTTTACGTGCCTCCAAATCACCAGCTGAGCTCTTGAACATAAAATGCAGATTCTAGGTTAGTAGGTCATGGGCTGGTCTTGAGATTCTACATTCCAACAAGCTCTTGGGTGATGCTGAGGCTACTGGTCTGGGAACCACACTCAGTACAGTGAAGATTCCAACCAAGTAAGGCCATGAGTGATATCCAGTCTGCCACCCGTTCTTACACATAAAGTTTTATTGGAACACATTCACTTCCATGTTGTCTGTAGGTATCTTCTTGATACAGTGGCAGAGTTGAGAAATTTTGACAAAGACGCTGTTGACAATACAGCCTAAAATATTTACCATCTGTCCTTCACAGAAAAGTTTGCTGATCCTGGTTTACAAAATCTTTTTTGTTTTTTGCTCATATTTCAGATAAAAGCCATGTACTTCAATTTCTAGAGCTTTCCAAATGAAGTTACTTCTCTTTTGATGTTCTGTCCCTTCTCTTTCTTACCTGTTACTTTGTCATTCTGATCTCAGCTTAGATATTATTTTTCCCATGATGCCTTGTTTGATGTCCCAAAACTGAGTTAGGTGACCCTCATATATATTGTCAGAGTCTTGATCTTCCTATTGAGACACTAATTGCCCTGGGCTATAGTTGCCAATTTCATCATTTCTCTTTCCCATTAGGAAATACACTTCTTAAGAGTAAGGGCAATAGCTGTTAGTTCTTGCGTTCCAACCACCAGGCACATAGTTTCCGGTTTTAAATTTGATAATTTTATGACAACTTTGGACACCTTTCTTATTTTTAAGTTCCTTGAATGGAGAGAGATCTTGGCATTCCAGAGGATCTCTACCCAGTCTGCTTCCCATTACTGGTCTCCTTGAAGAGGAGGAAATACTCAGTGGTCCTCCAGTCTAGTGGGAATAATGCCAACACACACAGACACACACAGAGACACAGAGACACAAACACACACACACACACACACACAAGCGATTGTCAGTTCAGATTCCTGCATTGGCCCGAGGACCTACATATCTTTTGAGATTAAAAATATCTGGCAATTGAAATTGAAGAATCGATCTGGTTTTCCTAGACTCTTCTACACTGGGTTGCTTAAGAGCTTCAATGAAAGTGTTAGCTGGAAAGGATAGTGAAACTCTTGCTTATGATGATTCTTGAATTATAGTTATCCCTGCTCTCCTTTAACAGAGAGAATGGAAATCCAGTTCAATGGATCATTTTGAGAAAATAAGCAACCATGAGGTCAATTGCCTCTTTTAAGAGACCAAGCAGTGGTTTTCAAAGCTCATTTCCACTCAGCAGGGCCAGTGGAATCTTGGTTGAAGAGCCAAAGTCTGCTCAATGAGTCGCTGTGGGCCAGCCTCAGGTCTGGCTGCTGCAGACAGGCCCCCACAGTTCCCTCAGATTCTTCCTTGAACAACACAGCGTGTGTTTCCAGGGTGGCCCTTGGGCAGCAGGAAGTGGTGTCCAGTGGTGAGGCCTGAAGACGTTAAGCCAACCATTGACTGAAGGTTGGTAAGATGATCTGGGTGAGATGGGCCGATATAACCAGATGTACCTCAAACCACTTATTGTTCCATTCTTCCCTGAGATGTTTAAATCATCACCATGATGTTTGCACATCATGAGGCATTCACCTCCTTTCCTCACACTCTTCAATTCTGCCTGTTTAGGGCAAGTTCCACCAGGCCCCAGTCCCTTGAGTTCATAGTTAACTATCAGAATCTATGTACATCTAGTGCCGCGGCTTTGTCCATATCACAGATGAGTACTTATGACTTTTTAATATCATAAGCATTTCCTCCACAATTTCTCTCACTTTTTTTTTTCCCAGTGAGAGAAAAGCTCCTTAGGAGAAACTATGTAACTCTAGAAACACCAGCCAGCATTCGAGACATCTTGTGACAATGAAAAGCCAAATTCCAGATGTTGGGTTTTGATTCTCCAAAGCAATGTGTGCAGGGATCACGGGCAGGTCAAGAACTAGTTAGAGAACTCCTGGTCCCCCCCCAGCCCTCTGATGCACTCAGAGTTAAGAGTTCAAGGAAGACAGCTGAAAAAAACTTTAAGGGACAGGTCAAGGAGGGCAGCACCTTGACCCTCTCTGCTGAGCAAGCAATAATCTTCCAACTTAGGATATCTGGCCTATCTTCCTATCTTCTGCTCTCAATAAACTTGTACCAATGGCCATCTGAAGCAGGGAAGATAGGGCTAGGTGCTTGGAGAAGAGAACGTGTTCATTTTCATTTTCCTTGGTGCAGTCTGAATACGTTGAATGAGTTACTTCTGGATTTTTTTGAGGTTTGACTCCCCCTTACCCACTTTAAAATATGAAATAGCTGCTCACTTCTCTATTTTGGTTTTGTCATAGCTGAGATTTTTCAGGCCACACACAGACATACTTTTTAGTTTTGGCAAAGAGTAAACAGCCAAGGCTCATAAATTACATCCATAAATATTTGGTGTACTTAGATGTATTGAGGGGTTTCAAAGGGAAGGAAAGAAAACCAAGAGGGGGTAAAAATAAGCTTTATCTAGAGGTAAGTGAAATCCTTTATTGTATGAAGACTTGAAAGCAGTCACCAAGAGACAAAAACGAACTTTTGAAGTTTTCAAAGGAATCATCTTCTGCTCCCATTGTACATAGCAAGGAAAATATCTCTTGATTTCAATATTTTTGGATTAAGTGTCCCAATGACAGGGTGAAGAAATAGTTGCTTTTAAGAGTCAATGAATCATGAAGAAAAAGAAACCGGTCCTGGAACTAATCAGTGATCTAATATGGAACTGCTCTGGGGTCAGACAGTGGGCAGGAGTCAAAGAATCCGGCTTCTCGTCTTCCATTCCTTGGGGGAAGCCAGCACTGCTCTCCCGGGTCTGAAAGAGAAAACTTGGTGTGTCCTCTGTTAAGAGACTAAAGCACAGATCTTCGCATACAGCAGAAAGGATGCTGGATAGGAATGGTGCTTGCATCGGGAAGAAACTCTTCACTTCCCAAGAGTATTTGCCTCCGGATTTATCTAGCAGATTGCCTCAGTGTATGTTTAAAATAGGATTTAATTCCCAGAACTTCAATTGCCAGAAAGTTTTTTAGGGAGTTATTCTTGTGCTGGCCAACTTCTCAGGCTTATAAAGGTATCCGCTCCATTATTATGTCACTTCTCTTGCTCACAACCTCTGGTGTCTCCCCATTGTCTCCTGTAAGCTTTCTCAGTCTTGGCATTCTTGATATTGGGCCGCCGTCATGGGCACTGTAGGCTTTTTAACAGTGTCCCTGACATCTGTCTACTGGCTGCCAGTGCCATCCCCACTCTCAGTTGTAACAATCAAACATGTCTCTAGACATTGCCAAATGTTTTTCCATGGGGGTGGGGGTGAAGAGCCTCCAGCTGAGAACCACTAGTCTATCAAATAAAGAGTGTAGGTATTTCTTTCTCCAGCACCAAAAGTTTGGTCCCCACCTTCCTCACCCTCTCCTTGAAGCACATTTGTCTCTGAGGCCCCATGATACAAATTTTGTTCATTATTGTTCTTTGTCCATGTATCCTCCTCCCTTGATGCCTTTCTTTTTGCTTGTTCAGTATAAATCCTTCCCCATCTTTAAATAGTATGTCTCCAATCCCATCTTCTTCAGTTCTTAACTCACATTTTTTCTCTTTCTAACACAGGCAGTGTTTATTGTCCCCCTTGCGTTATCTCGGCCAATAGAACTCCAGATATGGTTAGGGCAAGCTGAGAGCAGGGAGATTTTTAGCTCTTGGGGACAGCCCTGGAGAAGAATCAAGGACCCAGAAATGACCACCTGGAATAGCCCAAGAGTTTCTGTTACTCTCAGGGGCCCAGATGTTGCTGAGAGTGGACCAGACCCTATGAAGCTTTACAGTAGGTTAGGGGTGATGCCTGGTGATCACTTCAGGAGATGATTCTAGAAATTCAGATGGGGGACAAGGAACATGGTGGGGATGGGTGCCAACACTGAGGACTAGTGTTATTGTGTGCCAGCATCTTGGCATCGCATAACCTATTTCAGATAGTCAATGGTGACACCAAGTGGATAGCTTTGAAGTGTAAGTACTACACGATCCCATCAGCTTCTCCTCTAGCCACTTCTGATGATAATGATGATGATGATGATGATGATGGCGACAGTAATTTTATTACTTAGAGTGGCCAACTATCCCAATTTGCCTGGGATGGGTTGTGAGGAGAGCCTGGGACTTTCAGTTTTAAAGTTAGGAGAGTCCTGGGGATACGGGGATGAGTTGGTCACCCTACTACCACTTATCACCACTGCAACAATCACCGCAATCATTACTGCAGCTTCTAGTGTTCTCTGTTACATACGATTTAAGTGATCTCAATTTTATGCAGTGGTAACTGAAAGTTACTTTAGAAAAAAAGACTTTTTAAAAATCTGTAACATATAATCCAAGAAAAAAAAAACTGTGCCTATCACCCCAACACCTTTCACCTGGAAGTCAGTCCCAGTGAGGCTCCTCCTGTGTGGAATTCTGGAGTTCCCACAGACAATGGGATTTTCATGGCACTGTCAGTGATGCTTTTCCATCTGATGAGGGTCAGAACACATGTGGTCATAAACTTCCTTGGTCATGAAAGAATACGCAGATATTGGAATGAATAGCTTAGGTCTTCTTTTCCATTTCTGCAGCTCAAGCTTCATTACTGATTAAGTCAATGGGGTGACCCCACCTGCATGGTTGTGTTGCTGTCGGCAGCTGTCCCATTTAGAGAACACCTTTCGTTCCAGATAGTTGGTTAACCAGGATTCGTCAACAAAACAATGCAAGCCAACAAAATGAATTTAATTGTGTGACTCTGAGTAGAGTTGGCCGGAGAAATACTTGTCCTGAATTCCAGTCTCAAATACGTGACTGTCAGGCCTTACACCTGCACAGACCAGTTAATGCTCCCCAGCCCTGGCTTTCTCATCTGGAAAATGGGGATGATATTGTTTCATTTCTATCAGATGAGGTGAAAGCATGCTGAGAAGTATAAAATGTTATGCAGATGAAAACCTTTGTACTGAAAATGCTTCCTTTTGGTGACTTTTGAAAAAGATATTATGTTACCCTTATGCTGGATTTGTGTTCAAAATCTTATGATGCATTAGCACCCAATTTCGCGTGTGTGGTATAGCTGGTACTTTTGGCTAATGTCATTATTCCATTCACTGTGCAGTCCTGAAGTTTGGGCCCTGAGGCAGCACATATGGAATGGAGACAATGGAATTCTCTCTCCTTGGGCTCCATTAAATGCCTTGGACGTCACACAGGGGCCCCTTGATGCGAACTCTGAGCCATAGAACTCCAAAGAATGAGTGACCACAAAGTAGTAAAAGCCTTGTTCCAGATGGACAGAGGAGATAGCACCAACACCCACCCTCAAAATTCAAGGTCAAAAGAAAACCATCTAATTGTGTGATTCCTATGTGATGTTTCAGTCTGGGTTAGGAGGGCCAGGTGTCAAGTAGGATATAGGGTGGGGCCTTTTTTTACTATTTTAGATAGTATATTTGGTATTGAGAACATCATGGAGGTCCTTTGAGTATGCGTGTGTGAGTGTGTTTAGGGAGGATGAAGGAGTACATTAGCTTTAGAGTTAGACTACCCTGGGTTTAAAGAGCTCTTTACCTGTGACTTTGAATGAATAATTATTAAATTAATTATAATTAATTAAATTATTAATTATTAAATTATAAATTATAAATTATATAAATTATATATATTATATATATAAATTATATATATTATATAAATTATATATAATTATATATATAATAATTATAAATTATAATTATAAATTATTAAATTACTAATAATAAATATAATTATTCCGGCTAAGTTGAGATGAAAATGTGGTCTTTGCATCAAGGGTGTCTACCTGGTTGCCTCATCTTAAGACAAGCATGGGAGGTTGCTTGAGAGAGGATGATTTGGGACAGGAAGAATCAACTTGGGCCTCATCTTGTTAGCTTGACTCTTCTGCGGGAGAAGGAGTGCCTGGGAAGTAGAGATGTGGAAGGCTGGTTCCCAGCAAGGTCTACTGGCAAATGGAAGAGGAATAGAGGAAAACTGTCACATAACCATCAGGCAAAGGGGAGAATTCTGCAAAATGTGTGACTGGGGAAAGAGTCTCCAGGAGCCAGCTGCAGCCAGGCCCAGACCAGGCCCGGGGAAGAATGAGGAGGTGGGCTTCAAGGTGATGTCTCTTGTTCCTCAGGAGCCCTGTCTGCCAACAGCTCTAGGCTGCTCAAGGGTACTCAGACAAACCTTACTCTAGGCTGTGGATATAATGTCGCAGTCTTGCTTCCCTCTTGGTGCCCTCTCCAGGTTCCAACCACATCAAAGTCATTTCCATCTGTTGGACTCCAACCCATCCTTTGAGGCCCGTTCACAGAGGATTCCTTCTCCACGGAGTGACACAGCGGAAAGTGCTCTCTTCCCTCTCCAGCTGTGTTGCCTGGACCACTGGGGTGAAAGCAAAATAAAAACAAAAGAGGAAATAGTGTGAGGATTTGGGAAAGGTAGATTTTGAATTGACAACTTTTATTTTACTAAGTAAGGATGCTTAAAAATGTACAAACAGAACTGTTTTCTTTTAATTTTATAAAAGTTAATATCTTATTCCAAAGATAGGAAGGATATGTTTCCAGAATTAGCAATGCTTTTGGAGATACAGCAAAATTAACTTTACACATGAATCTGTTGTGTTGTCCTTTTTTTTTTCTTTGCCTCTTTTTACCTTAAACTCCCAAAAAATTCACTGTGGGCTTCTATTTCCCTGTGGATCATATTTGATAATCTTGACCCTGTAACAATTTATTGATTCTTCTTAAGGCCCCCATTATGCCGACATATTTTGGGTTCATGCCTATTTTATCCTAATCTCCTTTCTGTAGGATTCCATTCTTTCTTATTTCCTATTCTTTCTTATTTCTGTATCCTGTAAAACTCTTAGTGTAGAATCAGTCCCCATTAAAGTTTGAATAGATGGGTGGATAGGTTATGCTTGAACAAGACGCCCTTCTGGGTGGACCAGAACAAATGACAGGGGCTTTTCCAGGAGACCTTTGGTGCCCCTGTTCCAAACTGGAACCAGCTCTATGATAGATGGATTGCTTTAGCTGTCCCTGTCCTGTAAACTTACAGTGCCCTACAAGGAGCCCAGCCATATGACATGATGTAATAGAGTATTAGTACACTTGATACAAACAAGGGCTTGAAAAATGTTACTTGCTTATTCCCACTTGTGTTCTCACACTCTGTTATTGCCTTGAGAAGAGCATGTTGGAGCTACCTGCTGGGAAATGGGGTAAGAGAAGAAAGACAAGTTATCCCAGTTAAAGCCGACCTACATTTGTTCAGCAGAGAGCCAACACTCAGACACACTAGCAGGAAAACTACGATTTTCAGCATAGGCAACTGGTCAACCTGCGGCTAAAAGGTGGCTCTTGAGATTTCAAACAAGATCAGCTTTGTTAAAAGCTGAAATGAGCAGAAAGAAGACTGACCCAGAAGAAGGGATGGAAAGAAAAGGAAATCTGCAGGGAGGGGAGAGGTCGGAGACCACCTTTGCCCACTCAGCAGTTATCCCTGGGCCTGGACTGAGTGGCAGCCCTCAGATTCCTACGACCAGCTGAGAGGAGTGTGGCACCTCGAATGTAGGCTCAAGTTCCTAGGAGATGCTCCTATATTCCCCAGGGGTCTGACCCTCCTATTCCAGCCTCCAGCAAATGATTTTGCTGGTCTGAACTACCCAAGTAAGCACTCACCTACTGCTGTGTTTGTTAATCAAACACATAAAAAATGTATCTGAAACACATACATTATACATTAATTTAAAAATAATAAATAAAACGCACCTCAATATTTTCAAAACAACAATACACCGTAAAAAATACCAAAGTTTTGAACCTAAGCCAGATTAGACACAGACACACTGGCTCTTGAGGCCTTGACTACGTCATGTTTCATTGTTTCAAATCGCTCATCCAACAAGCCGAGGGGGCAGGCTTTTAAATTTTGCAAATATATGATCAGCCAGTACTATCAGCTTTTCTGAATTCACTGCTATAGAAAAATGCTTTGCCCAGCTCTGGCTACAAATTTCCCTGCCATCTTGGTGAGATTTATTGCCTTTTAACCCAAGCTTCTGGTATCTCCTGTCAAGCCATAGGTCAGGTGCAAATGAACCATTTCATTCTGGCTTTTCCCAGGTTTTAAAAATTCAGCCTTCCCTAGGAGATAGGGAATTCTGCTTTGAATGTGTTTGGGAAGAGAACAAATAGAATAAATTTTGGCCGTTCACCAGAAATCATTTGGAACCTGAAGTCAAAGTGGTCTGTGCAATATGTGATTTCTGTACCTACCTTCTAGAAAACACAGGACTACAACTCTTGGCTACACCTTCATCTGTACCTATAGAAACTGCTCTGGTACTTTCCCTGAGAAAAACTACCTGGTTTAGACAAATACCTCATCTGTCTCTGTCCCAGGCAGTTGGTTCATGGTGAGGCAGTTTTTGGTGTTGAAGAGGCTGTAAGCAGTTGTGAGTATGTGGCATGGCAAATCAGGGGTTCTCCGAGACCCAGGCTGTATAGAAATAGCACCTGCGAAGCTGTGAAATGACCCATGATGGTTAATTTTATGTGTTAACTTGATTCTTCCCAAACATTTGGTTGAATATTGTACTGGATGTTTCTGTGAAGGTGTTTCTTTGATCGAAGCAGACAGTTCTCCACAATGTGGGTGTGCCTTATCCAATCAGGGGATGGGTGATGGTCTGAATAAAACGGAAGAGTGAACTCTCCCAAGTAAGAGGGACTTCTGCTACCAGACAGCCTTTGGACTTAAGGGTGCAACACTGGCTGGCTGATTTTCTGGCCTGATGACTCACCCAGTAGGGAGGGGAGATGTTGATGACCATCTTTGCCCAACTTCCGTCAGCCTCCCTAATCACGTGCATCAGACAGTTCCTTAAAATAAATCTCTCTCTTTACATATACCCATTTTGTTGGTTTCTATGGAGAATGCTGATGAATACAACCTCTGTATCTGAGCCCTTTCCTGTCCTTCTGATGTGGCTGTCCTGTGGTGGCCTCAGGACTGCTCTTTTTAGAACATCTCTGGTGAGGTCCGTGTGACTGGTGTTGAGGACTACCGCCGGGGTCTCTGTCTCCCCCTTCCACATGAAATCGGTCCTGACCCAGTCTTGTCACTGTCATTTGAGTCCTGGCTCTGACACTACCTGGCTGAACAATCTTAGACACAGAATTCCGAAACTTTCTGAGGCTTGGTGTTCCTACCTAGAAGGGACCTCAGATTGCTGTGATGTCAGAGGAATTGAGGGATGGAAAGGCAGGTGAGAGTGAATGTGCATGTGTCCTGCGCCTGGTACTTTGATCATTTCCGTGGCTAGAAAACACAGGGGTCTGTAAGCAGGAGAGGGGTTTTTTCTCCCTCTGCAGTGCTAAACTTTGGCCTCTCCACTCAGACAGGCAGCTCAGTGTCAGTCTTTAGCCTAGCGTGGCTGAGAGCCCTGGGTCCGACCCAGCTTCAGTGCAGCGGGGGCCAAGTCAGGATGGGGGGGGGCCATGGATATTCAAGAATCAGCTGTTGTAGTGGATTTGGGGTCTTTGCACAGGGGTACTCTCTGGGGCTTTGGGTGAAGCCAGAGGTCGCTTCACAAATGTTGGTGAAACGAATTGAAATATTGTGGTCAAATTGAGCCATGTGAGAGACCAGGAGACACATCGGAGTAATTTTCATGGTCAGCCAAAGGTGTGGCATCGTCAGGGGTTTGAGGCTCGGGTCATGCTTGGCTGAAACTGATCCCCCTCCAGCCCGGGCCCAGTGGGCAGCCTGTAGGCGGGGGCGGCTTCCTTCGCGCTGGCCTCCGATGGCCTGGCCGGGAAGCATGCCCCTAGCTGCAATTTCATACCGGGACATTTGAGAGGGTTATGGGAAACCATTTTTCCCTTCCTCTATCATCTCGAGTGAAACAGATTTGGGGCATGTAAAAAGCGTGTCCTTTAATTTATGGCAACATAAACAAACCTGAGCAGCCTGGACTGAGAGCCAGAGATGAAGGTGACTAAGAGAGAAGCGTGGGTGTGGATAATGCTGTTAACATCCTTTCACCTCCTGCGGCCTGGGTCTGGGAGGGAGGGCTTGGGCATTTGGGCCATTTGTAACATGTTCTGCTCACATTAAAATTGTAGAAATGGTTGGCTTTGTTGACTTCCTGCATCGTGATGGAGTATTTTTATAGCTGAAGGAAAGTGTTTGATTGGCAAGGATTGGAGAATAGGAACTCAGCCTACATTCAGAGACATACAGCAGGTAAGGGAATTTTTGCCTTATCCAGGGAAATAAACTATTCAGTGGCCACTAGGGAAACCACCTAGTAAGGTTGTGAAATTCTTGATGGTTTTAGGTGTTATCAGTTCATTTCAACATAAACTTTTAGTCTCCTCTGGGTAAGGTTCTATGCTAATCTCTGAACAGGAAAAAAGATGCATTCATCTAATGTCAGCCCTAACGGGACTTATATTAAAATGCAGTGATTAGCACAGTACAGGAGTTCCATATTTCACTAGTGCAGTAATAACATGCAAAACCACTTTAAGACTCAGTCTCCCCATCTGTAAAATGGATTTGATGGTGGTGATGCTGCTGTTGCTGCTGATTTTAACAAAAACATACGGCGCACTGACTGTGTGCTGGGCTCCTGTGAGCTTGGTTGTGAGAGCTTTCCATGCATTCCTTACTCAGTCCTCTCAAGAACCTGACGGAGTAGGCTATTATCTCCATTTGTACCTCCTTCATAGGCTACAGTGAGGATTAAATGAGTTGGTGTATTCAGAGCACTGAAGATAATGTCTGACATCTGCAAACCACAGTAAATGTTAACAATAATCATAATAAGTATTACACTATAATTGGTTGCTAGAAGCCAGTTCCCAAATAATTGTAATAGTTACTCTAAGACAGGTATGAGCAAAATGTGATGAGGGTTCAGAATGGGGAAGAAACACATCCAGGATGAGTAGGGACTCCATGAGAGAGGAGTTGGAATTGGGCTTTCCAGAAAGGATGTGATCATGACATAAGTGTGGCCTCAAAGTCATGGAGGTAGGGGCACCTGCAAGGACATGAGCCACACAGTGACCAGGAAGCAGGCTGATGTGGGGTGTGTCAAGGGCAACTGTGACTAGGACAGTTGGCCAAGGGCAGAGGAAACCTACAAGTTAAGACTGAAAATGTATGTCATATTGTGGAGCTTCTCAAAGCATTGCAGGAGTTTACCCCAAACTGGGTAGGCAGGGAAGCCACCAAAGGAGTTTAAGTGGCAAAATCCATGGTCAAAGCTGTTTGGGTCTTGAATACTGTTGCTCCAAGAGTTTCTGAGCGAACACATAAAATACTGGCAAAGCCATCAGTTCTGAGATTTAAAACAAAAGCAGAACCAGGCCACAGTTCAAAGTGAATGTGAGTTTGGCTTTAAGGATAGGATTAAATCAGACCTGAAAACTCACAGAGGCCAGATTTGGCCCCGGCATTGGTGGCAGTGCCAGTATTTTATCTGGTTTTGAAATGGATCCCTCCCATCTTGCTTTCACCTCTTGTCCTTCTGATAGAGACAGTCAGAAGGAACAACACAGAGCACCAGCACAGAACACCATACCTGAACCCGAGCCATGTTGGGTGCAATTTGTGTAAAATCTGCCACTAAACATTATAGTATTTTCTTCCTGCTCCTTATTACTTCTAAGTGGGACAAAGAGTGATTCAAGGACAATCAATTCCTTGTGTATTTCTTGTGTGATTTCAACACGCAGGCACCGAGCTACAGGAACCCTGTCTTCTAAGAGCTTTGAGTCTTGGGGAGAATCTAAGACCAAGACATGAATATAAATAACTGGAAGATAAGGTGAAAAGGAGGTGAGAGCATTTGAGAGCATGTGGACAGCGTGCTTGGGTGGTGGAGGGGGTGCGGGTGAGGATGACTTTTCTTTGCAGAAAGGCAACCCTCCCCCCTTATTTTGTCCTTTATCATTTACCACTCCATCTGCTGTGGGCTGTCTGGTATAGATGTGAAGCTAGACCTTGGTTTGAATCTTGGCTCCACTTTTACTAACTGGGACTCGTCTGGTAAATTTTTTTAGCTCCATTTTCTACAAAATGGTAACAATATTACTTACCTCCATAATTGTCATTGAGATACAATAAGGCAACGTAACCATTAAGATGTGCAGATAATTTTGTCTGCAAGTAGCAGAAAACCCAAGGCAAACTGGCCAAATGGGAAATTCACTAGCTTCTAGTAGAGGCATCTTTGAGTAGAGGGACTCGGGTGGGACCATCCCATCCAGGGGCAGGCTCTTTCAGCATCTAGCTCGCCATCCACCGTGCAGTTCTCCCCAGGCCTGCCCCATTACACTGTAGCACGGATGCCCACATGCACAGACTTCACCCACATTCACTGCAGCTGGGCTAACGTGGCCAGTGCCTGCTTCTGAAGCAGGGACCATTGTTTTAGGCTCCTGTGAATTGCTGGAAGTTGTGAGACCTTATGTCAGTTACTTAATCCCTCCGTGCCTGACCTCCCTTATCTGTCAGATGGACTTGATGATAGGGCTTAGCTCATAGGGTGGTGTTAGAATTTGATAAATGTTTGTTACCTTAGATGGGTTTTCTGAACCAACCTACTGGTAGTGGTGGGGGAGCGAGGTTCAAAACTCCACAGTCTGGTTCTAGAGTCCACATTTTTACTGCACTGCACCGAGAGTCCACAGCCCAGGTTTACTCCCTAGATTATCAGTGTTTAGCACACGGTCAGGCACAGAGAATAAGCACTCCATACATCTAATGAATCAACATTCATTAGGAATGTTGTTCTGAGAAGACCAGTTTGCAATCATGAAATGCTTTTCCTCAGTTTCTCTCCAGAATGAAAACCTGTAGATGAATCCATGGGAGGGAAGGAAGCTTTGACTTTCTACCCAAGTTGTGTGCTTAGTAAAGGAGATACCATGTTGTCTTCAAAAGACCTTTTAGGGAACAGCCAAGTTTTTCATTTTTTAGAAGGTTTTTGTTTGTTTGTTTTTAAGGTTTATTTATTTGAAAGAGAGAGAGAGAGAGAAAGAAGGCATGAGGGAGAGAGCAGGGGGAGAGAATCCCCACTGAGCACAGAGCCCTGTATGAGGCTTGATCTCAGGATCCTGAGATCGTGACCTGAGCCAAAACGAAGAGTCTGAGTCTTAACCGACAGAGCCATCCAGATGCCCCAGGGCACAGCCAAGTTTTTCAAAAGCTGTGTATGTATATGTGGTGGTATTGGTCAGAGAGAAAGGTAATTTCTTTTAAAATGGGCCATCTCTGTCACCCTGTGCTGCATTAGTTGATGGTTTCAATGGTACATCCAGAAATACATGGTGCTAGCCTCTGAGAGCATGTGGATGAGGGTCAGTGTGGTTCTTGGATTTAGAAGATACTCTGCTCTCCTCCTGCGGCGTCAGGAAGGGAGCCCAGAAGACAGAATGATCTGTGAGTGCCCTGGTGTAGGTGGGAGCAACAAAGAAATATCCTGAAAGAATCTGACCTTATTTTATACAGGGCGTCTAATCTAATACAGCCAAGGAAGAATTTTTTAAAAGAGTCCCAAGAGGACTAATAAAATGGCTTTGAATTTCATTACGTTTGAGAGGGAGCCGCTAATTCAATTATCCCCAAAATGAGAATTTTCCTACCCCTTCTGTTTGGAGCAGCTCTGCAGATAGACTGCACCCGAGGAAGTCCCGGGCTGCCCTTGGATACAGTCTTCCTTGGGAGGAAAGACTGTTCTTGTCAAATTTCCGAACCTTTATGTTTCTGCTCTGCGAAATTCTCGTGGGCGAGGCTAGCATAGTTGAGTAAGGGCACAGAACTTGGAGTCGGCTCTCTTGCTTTCAAACCTCAGCTCTGCCATTTACAGGTGTGTAACTGTGAGCAAGCTACTCAACCCTTCCGACCCTCAGTTCCTTTGCCTGTAAAATGGGAATAAGGGAAGTGATTGGCATCGTCCTAGGACTATTATGAGTATTAACTTAGTTAATACACGTTCGAGTATTTAGAAGAGTGTCTGAGGAGGTCTCTACTCTTCTGGTCTCAGAGTCAGTAGAAAAGCACACAGAAGACACCACACAAGCTGTCAGTGCTCTGACATGGCAAAAGGCCCAAGGAAGAAGCAATTGTCTCTGGAATATGTGGGGAAGGTTTCACGGAGGAGGTGAACTTGGATCTTGAAAGGTTCACAAGAGGCGGCAGAAGTAGGACTCAGGAGTAGCATACCTGAAAATAGGTCTTGCATGCCTCAAGTGTCTCCGGGGATTAGTGGGCATTTCCCAGGGGGTGAGGCCAAGGATTTATGGGGTAGGCTGGTGAGGTATGAGGTTGGGAAGTCCCTGGGGGCACGCAATGAACAGGACTGTTCATTTTGGCAAGACAAGATCATTCCATTAAATTAGGAGTTTTTTGAGCTTTACAGAATTCAATAATTCTTGTCTAGTTTTTTTTTCTTGGATAGAGGATTTCAAATACTTTTGGAGAAAACTCATTCCACAGCGAAGTAGTCATGTCTTGGGGTTGACATTAGATCTTTCATTGGTGGCCGCTCTGGTGATACCCTTCTCCCCCTGCTCCCCACCGCCAATGGGGAATTTGGTTAAAAGTATTCTGGTTAAAAGGATTCTGTTAGAATCACAAAGAAAATGTCTGCAGTTTGTTACTCTTAAAGCTGCTAAATTGTTAAAGTCACTGTTACAATTTGATACATGGAATACGTGGTTTTTCATTTTGGCAGAATGTGTCATTCCGCCCTTAAAATTTTTATTTGTCAGTTTAATCCTACTTACTGCAGAACCCCTACGTGTAAATGGGTGATATTCTAAAAATTCATTTATAAGTCAGTTGTGTGGACCACAAATTGCATAGTTCCATAGAAATAACCATATAATTTGTTTTAGGTCTTTGGGCAACTTGGCCAGACTTAGTGAACACAAAATATAGTTGAATAGTAGCTGCCGTTTATTAAGCCAACAATATAATAACAATAGTAAAGACTTCTGTTTAAAAAAAAAATAGGAAGACAGTAATATTGTGTAGACACGTTACATTTCCATCTTATTTAAAACATTTTTCAGCCTTCCTAGATTGTTAGTCTATCATATCCCTGATAGTTTATAAGGTAATTTTGGATACATTGTCTGATTAGAGCCTCAAAACCAGCCCCTTAGGTCAGGGCACATGAGGAAATAGCAGTTTAGAGAGGCAAACTGGCTTGTCTGAGAACATACAACTTTGGTCAAAACTCTCTTTTTAGAAAATAAAAGTACAGTATAAGCAGGTGATGAAGGAAAGTTAGCCTCGCAGTGTCAGTTGCATAGAAATCTTGCCATCTTTTGATTAGAGACTTTGGAAGACATGTTGGTTATAAGATGACAAGATCTTGCAACTACTTATCTAATCTAACAAATATTTATTGAACTCCTACTAATCGGTCCTGTTTGTTTTTTTGGGATGGGTGGGTGGTAAAGAATCACAGGTATTTAAGGCATGGCTTTAGGTCCTCATTAGTTGTAGTGGTAAAAATCGTAGAGTGGAAGGTCTCTTATCTAATACAGTAGGTGCCAGGAGTCTCTTGGTTAATCCAAAATCAGGGTTTAAGGTAATCACAAGAACTAGAAAATACATGTTTTCAATAACAAATTTTGCTGTGTCTTTCTATTTTTTTTTTCATTTTTAAAAAAATTTAATTTCTTTTCAGTGTAACAGAATTCATTGTTTATGCACCACACCCAGTGCTCCATGCAATACATGCCCTCCATAATACCCACCACCAGGCTCCCCCAACCTCCTCCCCCCTACCCCTTCAAAACCCTCAAAAGATTTTATTCATTTATTCATGAGAGAGATAGAGAGGCAGAGGGAGAAGCAGGCTCCCCAGGGAGCAGGGAGCCTGATGCAGGATTCGATCCCAGAACCCTGGGATCATGACCTGAGCCGAAGGCAGATGCCTAACCATCCGAGCCACCCAGGCTCCCTGCTGTGTCTTTCTAAATAAACCAATTTACCAAAAACAAGTCAGTGCCTTTGAAAAAGGTAATAGAAAAAGCAAGTTGCTTAATAAGAGAATGAATCTCTCTTGGTATTTCTGGAGCACAGAAAAAAATGAGAAAATGTTAGGCTGAGGGTATGTGACAAGGAAACAGTCACTTCCTAAGAACAAGCAACTTCCTTAGGCTGTGGTGGCAACTTTTCCAGGATGCATTATTCTGTGATTTTTAATTTGCATGAATACACCTTAAAATCCGAGACCTTGCCTTGTGTTTTGTAGTCCCTGGCAGCTAATTCTGTGCTGAGTACCTACTGCTGGAAAAATGTTTGATGACGGAATGAAAGGATAATTTAACACCATATTAGTTATGTTAGTGGAATAATAACCTGAACTGGGGGCCAAAAGAGTCAGTTCTTCTTTCTCATGTTTAACTGTCTCCCAGAGACAGCCTTAGGCCCTGGGAGATGAATCAGCTTCGGCTGACTTTTCAAATGACATGGCCGGCTTTCTTAAAAATGGATTTCCATTCCATTCCATTACACACTTTGTTCTGATCCTTGGCCGTCTTCCTGAACCTTATGACAAATCCTCCCAGAGCAAAAATCCTTCTGCAACAGGGACAGGTGCCAAGAAGGAGAGAGGTAGAATTCTATCCCCTGCCATAGTTTCTTTTTTTATTTTGAGGATTCTAAAATTTTGAGGATGGTAGGACACTTTCATCTTACCTCCAGGTTTCTCCTGGAATTTATTTTTGCCGTCTGTGATGCCTTTAAACTCTTCTCGTTCCCAGTGCATTTATTTGTAAAATGGATTTAATTCTGTTCTTGTAAAGCGTTTAGAAAGGTCTGTCAGGGGCACGCATGGGTACACAATGCTTAAGAATGATGTTAAAGTTTTAAAAGAGATTTATTTGACCCTGAGGCCAAATGGCACAGCCTGCAAATGTGATAAATCTAGCAAATAAATAAACAAATAAATAAATAAACATAAATGCCTTTGAGGAGGCAACGGGCCAATAGGCAGCTTCACAGTTGGCATTTACTTTTACAAGAGCAGTTGTTAATCCCACCTGCCCAGGACAGTTATAAAGGTTGCATTTCCTCTGCAGACCTTAGTTCCCCCGGGTGCACCGAGTCGAGCACTTTATTTGAGGCTGGAGTCGTGAACGGACTCCCTGCGAGGTGATGACTTCATGTATATTGATATTGCCGGTAGGGGTTTATTTGCTTTCTTGCAAGGCTGTGACCCTTTGAAGTCAGGAACCACGACGAGCCCAGCTCTTTGCACAGAGCTTTATGCATTGAATGTGTTCAAGAGACGTTCGTTAAATGGATGGGTAAGAATATGCCCTGTTCACGGCCACATCTCCAGCACGTGGGAAGCCCTCAGAAAGTATTTGTGAGATGAATGAATAAATGAATGAAAGGTGCAAATCACTGTTTCTATCTTCAGGACTCTGGCAGATTGGAAGCAAGGCCACATCCAAGCCCTTTCGGTAGCCAGAGTGGCACATTGCCATCATCCGAAAAAGTCAGCGTCAGAACTTATCTGGGTGACATAAGGCACTAGATCATAGGAGAGGGAGGAGAGAAAGAGGAAAGAGAGGAGAGAGAATCAGAAGCACAAATGCCAAACATATCTGTCTGTCTGTCCATCACTCGTCTACGTATTATCTGTTGACACAGATACACACACATATGTAAAATGAGCTGTGGACATGTATTAACCAGCAGGGAAAACCTTAACATCTACCACCTATTTCTATCTCCATCTATTTATATATAAATATTGTCTGGGTCTTTCTCCTGAGTGTAAAACCAACAGCTGAACTGCTGGTGGACATTTCTACTCATATGCCCACTGGCAGCCTAAACTCTTTCCTTTGTCCTTGAGCACAGAACAGGTGGGCTCTTACCGAGGGCAGCTGTATCCATCTCGGGGTGCACCATAGATAAGACCTCTATCTCTGTGACCCTCTCCACTCTTTTACGTGGAGATTTTCTGTGGGCTTCTCACTGGCGTGTTGTAGATTATCTGTGTAAAGCCTACTCTCCACCACCAGTTCTCCTGCTCAAAGACTTTCAGGGGCTCCTCATTATCTATAGGTTAAAATTCAAATTCCTTAGTCTTATTTTCAAGGAACTATATAACCTGCCCTTGGAACTCTGTCTTAAGACTCTATTTATAAGCCCCCTTTTCCAGCCACACTTGTCCTGACTTATTCTGGAGAAATGGCTGTTCAGCTCCATTTCCCCTCTGTGGCCCTCCCTGAGCCCCCTGCTAGGGACCAGGCTCTCCATAACATCTCGTTTGTTTCTTCATCTGTTCGCTGGACCCGGGATGCCATCTCTGCCTTCTCCCAGTTGAGCCAAATCCTGACCATGCTTTCGGGCCTGTCTCCCATTCTTGGTCCAAGTAGCCTGTCTTGACCATCCCAGCCTTGTCCTCTTTCCCCTATTTGAGCTAGTCAGTTACTGTTTTGTACTGATACATGTTCTAATATTTATCTTGTTCCTGTAATTGCACTGTAATAGCATGGTTCTGCTCCTATGAGGGAAAACTTCCATCACAGCCTCTGTGTGTGTGTGTGTGTGTGTGTGTGTGTGTATTGCTTGCTGAAGGCACTCATGAATAGGTGGTCAACTGACTGTGTAACTGCTTTCACCGTTTTGAACCTCTTATTATTTTCTAAATTTTTACCCCTTTAACAAATGTGCCTCTGAAACATACATTATTAAATAATCATACTAAAATTTCTCATACTAAAATTTCAAATATCAATATTAAAGTACATACCATTTTAAACATGGATATTTAAACATGGATTTGCCCTTTTAACTCTATTTATCAACTTTTTTTTTTCTGGAATGTTGGTAAAAAGAAGGCTTATCACACTGATTATTCTACTTTGTGAGCTCAAAAGGATTGAAGAAAGTGCCACCTAGGGCTAAACGTTTCCCTTGTCCCTTGTGGAACATTTGAAGGGTCGTAAGGGAAGACTGTATTTCTCAGGCATCTAGTCACTTCTCCACCATGGACTGACTCTGCCACCTTCCACGAGGTACCCACTGCTTTGTGCTTTGCTGTCCTCACATATACAAAGGGGATGATACCAGCTGGGCCTGAGGCTGTGTAATGCTCAGGAAAGTGTTCTGAGAACTTTAAAGTTTTTTCTAAATGTTAGGTCTTATCACTGTCGTCATGCCATGACCAACATGGCCACCATTTTCTTACCTCGGCCACCATGGGCCCCCAGACATCGAGGTGGGAGCTGCTGTTGGAGCTGGTGACTTCTTCTAGGATGGAACAGTCTGCCATTTTCAAATGTGTGTGGTTTGCAACCCGTGCCTTCTCCTGTACTTGGCGACTTTAGAGGAAACGGGGTGAGTTAGGCCATTTTCCTTCCCTGTGGCCCCGAAACCTCTTCCGGTTTTTGTGACTCCTGCTCCCATGGCCACAGTGGGTCTATTGGAATACAAAAAGTCTCTTGGGCATGGACAGGGGGATTTAGCTTAACATTGTGAGCAGGTAGTCCGTATATAGTATTTTGTTGAACATTAAAAAAAACATCGATTGTGAAATACACCTTCTTTCAAAAATCCCCAAGGAAGGAAAAGCTAACAATTTTCGAGTATGGCACACCACAGATTACGGATGCATGCCCATTTCAGAATAGTTGAAAGGTGAAAAATGAGTGTCCGGGTTCTAGTCACATGCAGCAGGGCCATTGCTACAAGAGTGTGTTTGAGTTCTCTGAGCCCCAGCCATGGTGGGTCCTGGGATCTCCCTGCTCCCTCCCCTGCCCTGGCTTCCTCCACAGACATAGGCAGGTAAGCACTCCAATGTTAAGTTGCAGCTGGCTGACCTCCTGCTTCTCCCAGGCTTTTGGTTCTGTGTCCTGCAAGGGCGGTGGAGGAGGAACTGGTGTGGGCAGAGGTGAAGGAGAGGCAATGCTACCCTCTCAGCCCCCTGTTGCTGTGTTAACTCAGTACATGTAAGAAGTTGCCCCAGAGGCAGACCCTTCCAGTTCAGAAGAGGCACATCGCCAGGCTTACATGCTCTCTTACCCAGAGGCGCTAGGGGATCGAGTACCCACTTGAAGCTTTTCCCAGCCCAGTGCCTCCTATTTGGTAAGGGTTCATCTTGTGTTATGGTCCTGCCCAAGTGATGAGTAACCTGATGCCCTAGCCTTGGGCCTCAGCAAAGTGTTTTTCTTTTTTCTGCAAGACAGAAGCAAGGGCTGGGGGTGAGCAGAAGGTTCAAAGCTATTTGCAGCAAAAGGCACGGTCCCTGCTGTTGTGTGTGCAGGGTGGGGACGGGGGTGGTCACCCACCGTCTCATGTGTCACTGCCAACTGTGGCTGCTTTCGCACCCCTTTTCCTTCAAACGTCTTTAGTTTCAGGGAGGGAGGGAACCAGACCCTTCACATGTGTCACAGTAATGCTGTTTCAGGCCCTGCTCCTTGACCTTCGGCGTCACCTGCTCCTCTTGTGGTACTGTCACCCCGGGGGTTGAGACAGCCACCATCCAGTTGCTGACATTATCAGCAATAATGTGTGGCTCTAACTCGTGTCATCAGTTAGTGTGGATCTTGGGGTAGGTTGCGTCGTATGTCGTTCTATAGTGGCTGTAGAACGGGTTTAACTTCTTTCATTTGCATAATGAATTAGAAGATTCCATGGCGATTGCCTCTGCCGCTGAAGGGTTGCGTCATCTCTCCACAGACTTTGTGTCTGCAGTAGAAGTCTGCTCGCTAAGCACTCACCAGGAGAGGCTTTCAGTGGCTTCCCAGCCCTGCCTCAGGAGGTCCAAACTCCTTTGCGGAACCCTCATTGCTGTACTGGGCAGAACTCCTAGCTCCAGCTGGCTCGAGGGAAATCAGCTAATGACTCAGCAGCTGAGAAATCCAAGGGTGGACCTAGAGTTTCAGACAGAGTTGGACCCTGGGCCCAATCCATGCCTTCTGGGCCTTGTCTCCCTCATGTCATCCTCTGGCTTCTGGGCCCTCATTATCCTGGCTTCACGTCATAGGCACGCTCTTGCCAGGTAGTGGGGAAGATGGCTGCCCACATGCAAACTGATATCCTTTCAGCCTGGGAAGAAAGAGGCGCTTCTTTTTTCTGATACCGTTGTATGAATCCAGGGAAGCCCTGACTGACCTTGCTTGGATCTTGTACCCCGTCCTGAGCAGTCCTTATTGCTGGTTCCACCCAAGCCATGTGCCCACCCCATGACTGTGGGTGCCTGGACACAGTGACAACCGCACCCCGGGGACCACACACAGAGGAAGAGGAGCAGCTGTCTAAAGACAGTGTGGGGAGAGGACAGACAACACCGTATGTCCTCTGTAAAGGTCCTAATGGTTTGGCCCCTTGTATCTGTCCAGCTCCTTCTAAGATTTCTGTGTAGCCTCTTACCTGCCAATCATATTGGACTATTTCCTTTGATGAAAATCTGACTTCAGGTTAACACCTTATTTATTTATTTATTTATTTACCCTCAGCCTTCCCTGGACCTTTTTCTTTCCCTTCTATATTTGTCAAAATTCTCCTTGGTCTTCAAAGTTTAATGAAAATGCTATTTCCTTCCAAACCTTCTCTTATATTTCTAGTCCTTCCACATTGCAGTCGAAATATTTGGCGGATGGTGCATTTACGGAGTTCGCTATTCTTCCCTCTCCCTGCACCTGCTTACATGTCTGTCCCGGAAATGCAAAGATGAACCTATTTAGTATTCTTCCAGTGTCATATGGGAGAGATGCAATAAATATATGTTGGATGGAGAAATGCTCTGTCAAGATCTTTTTGGAGAGGATTGTGGATTGGACTTACTCAAAGACACAAGCACATACACTGTTGGTGTAAATACATGGCATTTTTGTATAGTCCCAGCAGCACTCTGGGAATGACACTGTTATTTTAGTTACAACTATACGGTTTTTTGGGGGGGCTTTTCTATCTCAGATTAAGGAGCAGACTGAGCCGGGAATGGGGTCACAGAAGCAAATCTGTCAAGCCAGAACGAGTGGGTGCATGATGGGATTGAAGCTCATCATCTCTGGGAAAAGAGTAAAAGCTGGGGGAGGTACCTGGGTATCGTGGGTAAGAATGCAGATTTGAGGCCAGGTCCCACTGCTTGTTGGCTGTGTGATCTCGGGCAAGTTAATATCGCTGAGCCTCATTTTCTTTGTAAAATAGAGATAATAGGGTTTCCATGTGGCAGGATGATTGTGAAAACAAAACATGATAATGCATGTAGAGCACCTAACATAGCACCTGGTTTCTAGAAGGTGCTGACTCTGCCATCTGCCAACACACACACACACACACACACACACACACACACACTGGGGTGCAAATAATTGCACGATTCTTTTCTTCAGGGTGACTGGCCATGTTGGGTATTATTCCTAGCCAATATTGGGAATGCATTCAGGAATGCTCTCTCTCTGCTCTGATGTGGTTATCTGGCTAATACTGTCACTATCTAATGACCAGAATGATGAATGCACTAAGAGGCGGGACTAGGTGGATGGCCAGAAGCCGGTCACCTCTGTTGAGAGCTGCCATGGCGGCCGCAACAGCAGCAGTGAATGATGGGTTTTTATCTCCACTGCATCTGAAATATGTAGTTAGCCTGGAGAGAGAGGAGAGCAGAAGCCCCCTTTGTCCTGATGACGCCTCGCGTGTGGAGGAACCCCCATCTCTGGGTGAAGGATCTGAGTGTTGAGGGAAGGAGACTAAACCTTTCTGCGGATTAACTCTGAGCTTATTTGTAGTAACCTAATTGTAGGCTCTACAGGAAAGGAACCCCACAAAGTGATCCACTGCCAGAACAATGACACCTCCAGGAACTTTCTCTGATTCTGATTACCCCGCCTATCTTACCCATCATCTTATGTAGTCAAGTGCCTTTTCTATTTGTATAGAATCGCTACGGTGCTTCACCCAGACCAATGCACCTCACATCAGAGAGGAAGACACATGTGTGATTCATTTTGTTGAGCCTCAAGTCTCAGGATTTACCTAAGGACCCAGGAATGTTGTGAGGTAAGTTTTGGAAGTGTCTGAGGTGGTGCGGTGATTTTCAACGGGCAGGCTCACCTCTTCCACTAATTGGCCATGGGCTTGCACATACAAACTGTCACCCACTGTGTTAATCATCGGATGGAATCTTCTAGGATGCAGAGGAAGTTACACTGCTTTCCTAGTAAATGGATGGGGTTGGGGGCGGGAAGGGGAGGGTATCCTTATGCCCTGTGTAGCAGCCCTGGACGCTGAAGGGAGGCCGTCAGGAGCGAATGCTTTCCTGAACCATGGAGTGTCGGGATGGAGTCAAGGTTGGGGGACTTTAAAAGTTATCTGTGCAGGAGCCTGGGTGGCTCAGGGGGTTAAAGCCTCTGCCTTTGGCTTGGGTCATGATCTCAGGGTCCTCAGATAGAGTCCCCATTCAGGGTCTCTGCTCAGTGGGGAGCCTGCTTCCCCCCTCCCCCGCCTGCCTCTCTGCCTACATGTGATTACTCTCGCTGTCAAATAAATAAACAAAATCTTTAAAAAAATAAAAAATAAAAGTTATCTTTGCAGACCCAGTCATTTTACTGATAGAGATCCAAAGAAGCAATCCCGTCTGTCCAGAGCTCTCCAGACATTTAGTTTCTCTCCTCACTTTGGGATTCCGCACGTTTGCGTGGTGATTGCTTGTCTTCCCACACTAGTTTAGACTCTTTCAGCTGCAAGTAACAGAAAACTCAACTCAAACAACTTTAAGCAAAAAGGGGACCTTACTGGCTCCGTGACCTAAGAGTTCAGTTGGATCCAGAGGCTTTAATAATGCTTTTAAGGATCTTTCTAATCTCTCTCCAATTCTCAGTCTTGCCTTTCTTGCAGCTGGCTCTGTTATTCAGATGTGCTTTGCCAGGTGAGGACAAATGACTGCCAGCAACCCTACAAATTGCTCTCCCCAGCTCCAAATCCAGAGGAAAGAAGAAGACACTGCTGTCTGCTAAGTTGGCTCACATTGGCTGTGAACCACTCGTGAACAAATCATGTGACTCTTATTGGCTGGGCCCAGCGCATGTGCCCTGGAGACTGGGGTATGGTCAATCTTACCTAAACTGCAAGGAGTGAGGGGGAGGGTTGTTCATTTTTTAAGTTTTTTTTTTTCTTGTTTTTGTTTTTTTAAGATTTTATTTATTTGAGAGAGAGGAAACATGAGAAGGAGGAGAGTCAGAGGGAGAAGCAGGGATCCCAGTGTCGGGCTCTATCCCAAGACCCTGGGATCATGACCTGACCCAAAGGCAGATGCTTAAACCTACCCAAACTCCCCTTAAGAAAGTATTCTAATTTTGCTCTTTAAAGTCAGAAATGTCAGTAGCTTTGGTTTTTGCCAATGCAATGTACTTGAGCAAACTGATTGACCCTTTGGTAGTTTTTGGTAACTTACAGGTGTGCCAAACCTGTAGTTAGAGCAGGGATTCTTTCCCTATTTATAAGATGAATACATTGAGACACACAGTGGTTGTGACTTGCTCAACATTACATGCTTAATCTTTGGGCCGCTTAAACACAGAATCTAAATTTCCCGTCTTCCCACAGAATGTTCTGCACCCAATCACAACTTAAGCTTGGATTTGCACATACAAAATGTAGAGAATAATTGAGACAATTATCCAAATCATTCAAACCTAAAATAGCTACATAATTGAACTCAATGTCTTCACTTTACATTGGACCTCTGGAAACAGCCAAAGACATGCTACCCCAATCTTGCCATTGTGTTGTTTTAAGCGCTACTGATGATGGCGGGTATATATTTTTAAATGGTTGGTTCCATTTCTTGAAGCATTTTGTATTATGGGCCAAATGCCTCCTGCTTTTTAACTAATGGAAATGAAAATGAAGTTCCGCAAAAATAATACACTCTTGACAGGAGGAAAATTGTCATAGCTATGACTGATACATTTCAGACATGCGTAGAAGCATACTACAAACTTGAAGGTAAGGTTACTTAGTAAGTGTATACTTTGTGCTCTGCTGTCATACTGATTTCAAAGTGATTCTTTGCCATTGTTCTATCTGCTTGAAACACGTTTTCTTGTCTTGAAGATTGGAATTATACTCAAATACTTATAGAAATAATAATAAATAGTAATAAAAGTAATAGGGGCACCTGGCTGGCTCAGTTGGTTAAGCATCTGACTCTTGATTTGGGCTCAGATCATGGTCTCAGGGTCCTGAAATTGAGCCCTGCCTTGGGCTCTGTGCTGGGTATGGAGCCTGATTAAGATTCTCTCCCTCTCCCTCTGCCCCTCCCTCCACTGGCTCGCATATGCTCTAAATAAATAAATAAATAAATAAAGTCTTAAAAAGGAAAAAAAAAAAACACTAGTAATAAAGAGGAATCTAAAAAAATTCTGGCAATAGGATAAGCTCCAATCCAAACCCAAAAGGAAAATGTTATTGTTTCTGGCCTTTTCTCTGTGTGGTGGCTGATATTTAGGGTAGAGAGTGGGAGCTTGAATTGGCCCGGTTTATATAGAAATTTATTACATTCATAATTGTGTTATGGTGGGGATCCTCCTCTCTTTCAAGTATTTTTAAAGTCCCGTTGAGGAGCTGGTGCTGAGGATTCTGTCACTTCCGTGTACCGCTGCAGGCGGGTCCCGCGGAGTCCTCCACACTGCCATCCGCCTGCAAACCGCAGGGCCTCCGCTGAGCGTGAAGGCCTCTTGTGCACGTTAGCAGCCCAAACTGTGAATGTCAAACCCACATAAAGAGCAACATAGTGGGTTTTTTTGTTGTCTTTTTCTTTTTTTAACGATTTTATTTATTTATCTGACAGAGATCACAAGTAGGCAGACGCAGGTAGAGAGAGAGGGGGAAGCAGGCTCCATCCCAGGATCCCGAGATCATGACCTGAGCCGAAGGCAGAGGCTTAACCCACTGAGCCATCCAGGCGCCCCACTGTAGTGGTTTCTGACCCCTATTTAAAAGTGTATGAGTGGTGACTGTCTAGAAAAAGAGCCAAGTATATGAACATCTCACATACTTAAAGTAGAAAGAGCTCTCGGTTTTAATGGAAGTGCTTCTAAAAGAACTGAAGACAAGTTTTAGTTTGCTTGATGTTGACAAACACATCAGTTTGGAAAAGATGGTTTGGGGTGTATGATTGGCTCCCAGCTTGGATTTTGAGTTTCCCTGTAGCGTGGGTCATGAAACAAATGGGGGAAAGATCAAGACTTCGTAGAAAATCTTGAACAGGCATTCAAAGAAAGGCCATAAGTTTACACTATCCTGGCAAGATCCATATGACATACTATTGACATTATATAGTTGGGAATTAGAGAGGGGCAGGGCCTTAACCATGGGGTCCTTGTGGGAGAGACAGTTGGAGAGAAAGGCGGGACATCTTTTAGCATCGTGAGTGTGTTTGTGGCTTACACCATTCTCACTGGTCAGCCTTTGCTCGAGTTCCACACTCACACATTCACCTAGGAGACGACTAGGAAATGGGTCGAGTGTTGATCGATTCTTACGGAAAACGGAGTATTTAAAATGTTCTGATTGAGGGTGCCTGGGTGGCTCAGTGGGTTAAGCCGCTGCCTTCAGCTCAGGTCATGATCCCCGGGGTCCTGGGATCGAGTTCCGTGTCGGGCTCTCTGCTCGGCGGGGAGCCTGCTTCCCCCCTCTCTCTCTCTGCCTGTCTCTCTGCCTGCTTGTGATCTCTCTGTCAAATAAATAAATAAAATCTTAAAAAAAAATGTTCTGATTGAGTGTATGGAACAAATGAAAACCAAGATGAGCTAGAGTTTTCTCTCTTGATTCTTTCATCGCCAGTGACTTCGAAGAAGCTTGGAGGTTTCAAAAAGCTCCCCATTTCCCAAGAAAGATAAGGAGGTTCCAAAAAGGAATAGGAATTGGCTTTTTAGTATTGTGAACTTGTCAACACCTCTTGACAGAGAAACAAATGGTCAGGGCAAGAAAACTGAGCCTTAGACCTTGGAACATTTTAAAACAAAGATCTTCTGCCAAAGATTCTTTAATATCTATTACTCCCTCTAAAATTATAATAAATATATCATGAAATTCAATGAAACACACTCATTTTCAATATACAAACAGTGCTAGGCGTTTGGTCCCAATGAAAGACATGTTTTCCCAGGGTGTTGTGATTTGTGAGAATTTGTTTTTTCACAAAAGGTTAAACGGCACTTTCGTATAACCTTCTTCAGTTTCTAAATGCATAGGATGTAATAAATGTTAGAAGTTAGGGGAAGAAAAGGTGTTGGAACAGAATTTGTTTGAAAATTAGCTCCTTCAGGCTGTGTGTGGAATCCCCACGGTACTCAGTTTTCTTTTGGAACAAGCTAGGCTCGCTCTCATTGTGTAGTTTGAGCACTAATTGAACATAACCATCTTGAGAAACGTCATCTGTGGCTGGTTCATTTTTGGGCTGCTCCAATCCATCTTTTGGGCCCCGTGGCTTTTTCAGCCCTCAACCGAGCTGATGATAAACACACATTTCAGAGATGACTCATCGTTAACCTTAGTAACAATCTGAGCCGTGTTACTTTCTTACTTCTTCTCTTGTTCTGTTATCTCCTCCCACTCCTTCTCTGTCTATATTTAAGAACAAAACAAGTGTTTGAAAGTTCAAGGGCACAATAATTTTCAAAGCCAGTCAATTGTGTAAAAGAAACAAGAGAAGTCTATGGTCCACTGCTCTTAAGGGGGCACTCAATGCTCAAAACACAATACTTCCAACCAGAGTTAATTTTACCTTTAGAATGACTTTACTTTGGAAGTTCCCTTTTAAAAAGCCAGTCTTCTCCTATATAATGATTATTTCTAGTAAAGTCATTATAATCCATGGGGTCTAAGAAGGTGAAGCCAAGATTAATGTGTCTGTGTGTCTTTAATCCCTGGTCTGAGATCATTACTGAGGTTCAAGGTCTTAACTTGGAAAAATGTAGCCTAATTACTGTTTAAGGATCTGACAGCTGTCTCTGTACTTTTAATAGAGCAATTCCATTCATCTTTTCAAATGAGTTTTTCCAAAATGCTTCTGTGCAGTGCTAAGAATATACTTCTCATATTTAAATTTAAGGCAGATATATAGGATATTTTTCTTAGTCAATTATTTTTGTTTTTTTTTCTGACTCGTTCTGTATCCCAATTCCTTCAGAGTTAGTGCTGTTTTATCATGAGAACTGTGAATGTGGCTAATAGAAAATGTGGATAATTTTGAAAAATAATGAAACTTTATATACATTTGAATATGAATATATGTGATATTTTAGAAATTCACAACATCCCAAGGAGTATGTTAGACTTATTCTCACAGGATTTGTCCCAGTGGGGATTATAGGTGGTCATTTAAATCCCTACTTCCTATCCCGATGTGGAGAGAGACAGAAAGATGTAACTGTTAGTACAAGGCAAGACGCTAAGAATTTGTATTCCTGGCTCAGCATTATCCTGAGTTAGAAAGTAGGGAAGAAGTTAGGTACTTTTTGTTAGGTGCCTCTTACCAATCCTCATGGTTTGTATGGGAGTAAAAATGAAAGATTAAAGAGTGGTGTTTATGATTGATTGTAGTGCTCTTTTAAGAAGCTGGGAGGAGTAGGTTGGTTCGCAGTTGGGGTATCCTTTCACATAAGTGAGAGAGACTTGTCTAAACTTATATATAGACTAAAATAGCAGCAATCAGTTATTCCATTGAGTATGAACCGTCACGAGTTTGGTTTAAGGTTATTTCCAATGCAACCAGTCAATGGGAAATACTATGAGAATGTCCAAGTCAAAGAAGGTAGTACCCAATGGATATTATATACAAGCAAGGAAGCCTCACTGTCACTGAGGACCCCCAAACCAGTTAAATCCTGTTAGCACAGTGCAGAGAAAAACAGGAGAGACGGGTGCCTCGTAGAGTAGATGCTGGGATGTGGGGCCAGAGGGCTATGCAAACCCAAGGTGGATGCGAACAGTCCAGAATTTCTCTAGAAAGTAGTCAACAATGATGGTTGTCTTTCCAGCACAGACAATTTGACATTCAGATCTTATATTCCTGGGCTTTCCACTGAGAAACATTTGGAAACCATTGCCTACGGTAAGGCCAGAAATGTGAGCATCCCACAATACTAGATCTGAAATCCTTTCGAAGAATCAGGAAGAGAAAGGATGGGGTTCTAGAGCTTTGGAGAGTCACATGGAGCCCCAGGATGGGAACCTATATTACCATTCAGCACTCAGGAGCTCCAAGCATCTGCTCACTTGGGGCTCCCAAGTGATGTTTTTGAAGCAATCCATCCTGAGTGAAATGCTCTCAGTATCTTTTTATCCAGTGACTGAAGTCCCTTTGTGGTGATGCCCCCAGGAGGTTAGAGCTCTTTGTGTGTACCCCTGCCTACCTCCCCAATCCTTTAGGTTGGTTTCCTCTGGGCTTGAGTAATGAAATCACACCCATTTGGAAATGTTCACTCATTAGTGAACCCTCAGTGCTTCTCACGACGGCTGCCATTTCTGTTGGTGCAGATGGCGAAGGGCTGGCTTCTGTGCCTTCCTGAGGCTGTAGAGTAGAGAGATGACAATCAAGTCAACCTCCTTCTCTCTGACGATGCTGTCCACTTGTTCCTCTGCCTACAGCCCGAGTGCCCAAAATTCTGAATTTCCCCTGGCATGGTCTTCATGGGGGTGGTACAGATCCAAGCCCCAGCATCTGGATGAATGAGACTGGGGTACTGCTGTGTGGACAGATTTCAGCCTCTCCAGACGGGGTTGATGTTCGGGAAGTATAGGACCCCTGCAGATTTCAGAATGAAGGAAGAAATATGCCACAGGAAAGAGATACACCTCATGGCTCTGGCAGCACGGAGAGAGCTTTATGAACATGCTCTTACAGGGTTTGGCTAAACATTGTGTACGGTTCATGTGAACGTGTGAAGGGCAGCAGAAGTGTTGCAACACAATGGCCAGCCACGGGGCTTGGCAGCGGTGCTCTCCAGCACTCAGTTTGGTACAAAGTGCTGTCATTACCATTTGGAAGTAGCTCCGTGTAAGGTGAAAAGGCTACCAGGGAAATGTTCACAGTCACAAACACGGCTATCACCGAACACAGGAAGGCAGCCATGTATCTTTTTTTTTTTTTTTAAAGATTTTATTTACTTGACAGAGATCACAAGTAGGCAGAGAGGCAGAGAGAGAAGAGGAAGCAGGCTCCCTGCTGAGCAAAGAGCCCGATGTGGGGCTCGATCCCAGGACCCTAGGATCATGACCTGAGCCGAAAGCAGAGGCTTTAACCCACTGAGCCACCCAGGCACCCTGTCAGCCATGTATCTTTAGAACCAGTTAACATCATGGCTGCCATTCACCTCCCTTGTCTCGGGCAGAACCCGGAGAGGGTAGGGAGAGGAGAGGAGGAGGTAGGAGACAGTAAGGCAATTTTTCCCAGCCGAGCCAGGAAGCTCAGGTAAACGCGCCCCTTTGTAGGCTCGGGTATTTGGGGTGATCTGCTGAGGCCAAGGAGTGTTTGGGGCAAACCCGAGTTAGCCTGTGTGTGTCTGCCTTGGGGAAAGGAGAGAGCAAGGCAGAAAAACAGAAAAGTGGGAAGTGGTTGCTTGGTGCTGAGTTTGGCTTAGAGTTTTGAGCTCTGTTTGAGCCTTTGGGCTCCAAGCAAAACTCAGAGGGGAGTGAAAGCCGCAGGAACCTAAACAAGGTTAAGCCTTGGCAGGAAGCCCTTTGTGGGGCCACACTGCTTTTCACACAGCTCTGCCTTCGTGGGCCTTTCGGGTGGTTGAGCCACCTTTCACCACGAATGGCATTTCTCTGGGCTCATGTGAACCAGGCTTTGAATGCATTCAGTCAGGACTTCAATTTTCCCTGAAGCAGAACCTCTTTCTAACACCCAAGACCATGTCCTTGGCTGGCGAGTTACTATTTATCCCATAGCCCAGCCAGGCAAGGGAACGATGTTGTTTTTGTGAGGAAATTCACCCTAGGGTTGAAGAGATGTGGGGGGTTGTAAAAGGAAAATATGAACTGAGATTTGGAGCTGAGACTCTTAGACTCTGTTGGGTGAGCTCCCCGCCCCCCTTTCTCTATAATAGTCCTAGAAAAACAGAGGTGATGTCGTCATAGCAGCTGCTGATGGCCTGACAGACAGTTTCCGCAGCGCTACATGAGGCCCTTTGCTGTCCCTGTCAGGAGATTGGCAGCTGAATGACACCAGTGAGGCCAGGCCTGTATTCCCTCTGGGAACGCCGCCCTAATTGATAGACAGAAGGCAAAGAGAAGGATTGTTTTTGAACCTGAAAAGAATCCCCTTTTTTTTCTCCCTAAAGCTCATGCCCCCACTCTCCAAAGCTCTATTTTCCCCTCCCCCCGACACTTTTTTTTAAAGGTGTTTTGTTCCAGAGCAGTTACAGAGCTTAATGGAACCGAATGACTTTTACCCTTCACAATCTGTCAGTCAAAAGCCCGACTCCAGGACTGTTAAATAAAGTCCTTTCAGAGGCAGACAGGAGAGGAATGTGTCAGTCAGGCAACAGACCCTGTTGTGTTTTCATCTGTCAGAGGGGTGATGGGGGAGGGCAGCAGGCCCCAGGCAGGGCACATTCCCAGCAGCCGTTAAGAGGCCTTGACAAATCCAGGTGTGGAGCCAAAATGTCACCCAATCACCAACATTCTTGAGGTGTGGGCTCAGAGTCCCTAGGCACTCGGGTTTGCAATCAGCTATGAGATGTTTGGGCAAACTTTCAGCACAGGTTTTCAGACTAAGCATTTTTAACATAAAACCAACCACTAAGTGCTGGGTATCGGCACAAGGCATGGCTTTCAAATTAATACATCGCTTAGCTGCGAGCCCCGCAGACAGTAATCGTCTGGCTGAAGGGCCTTCACCGAGACTCCTGTTCCAAACCAATTTTGTAGAGCCACTTTCGTTTTTTTTCTAATACTTTCCCTTCACATTATATGACAATCCATTAATCTTGCCCATTAACTTAAAATTGCTGGGCAATTTTTTTTTTTTTTTTTTTTTTTTAGGATTCTGAACAGTTGTTTTTGTTCGGTATGGATTCAGAGATTTACACAATAAAAAATGTCCACCGTTGGACATACTAATGATCTATTCCTTATATTTTGGTGACATTTCCTTTAAGGATTTAAAAAAGAAGTTGGAGAAGGATGAGGGTAGAATGGAAACGGTGCTGAGGGAGTGGAGAAGTTAATATTGAAACAAGCAGGGCTTGTTCTTATCAGAAGGTTACAGAGTACCAATGTGAATATTTTTACCCAGGGCTGCAGGCCTGGGTGTTCAGGCAGGAAAGCCACCCACCGTCCCTGACCAGTGGCTTGCTCAAGGCCATGGGGCTGGCAGGAGAGGAGATTGCGAATGTCTTGGCTCTCTTGTTGTTTTGGCTCGGGGCTACACGTGGGCCTGTTATTTATTACCTGCTTGCCTGTTTCCCTCTCCTTGAGAGATTTTTGCATAAAACAAAGGAGTTTCTCCCCATTTCCCAATTTTCTTTCCTTTGAGATGCTGTCTTCCACCTCCTGATAGACTACACTCAAGATAGGGTTTGAGGCTCAAATGGGTTTTAGGCAGAGTCAAATGAAATTGGAAAGGCCTCTGGCGTGGGCTGGGCTGAGAAACTCAGGCTGAAATAGTTCTAAACGTCGTTAAAAGAAATTCGGCACACTCTGTTTTTAGAGCTAAACATTTCCCCCCCAAAATGGATTTTCAGTATTCTGCAACACTATTTAAGATGGGAGAGTCAAAAGAGGCTAACCCTGAACTGATTAACAGCAAAGCAAAAGCAGCTCGTTTCTGCACTGGGGTGGAGAATCGTACTTCTCTTTCCTCCCCTGATAAAGTTCTGGGACTATCTTAGAATCTACCGTTCCTGCGTCGATTCCGTGGTGCTGAGCTGGATGGCAGGCCCAGAGGAAACTTCACGGGAGCAATATTCCTTCCAGAATATTAATGAAGTCTTCAATTTCAGCCCTAGAAATATGTGCTCTGAGGCTTCTTGGGTCCATCCTTCACCGATTATTAATGATCTGCTACACTTAGAAAAAAAGCCTTTTCTCGGCTCACTTTCTGCCTGCCTTCCTTTCCCTCGGCCTAAAACAAACATTGCATCTGGGGCACTGCTGGAAACAAGGAGCCTTCTTAACAAGGGAAACAGTTTTCCTTTATGCCTGGAACGCAAGTGGATGCCATGGCTTCTGTTTTTAACATTAATGGCTACATAAAAACTTGCAAGCAAAGCCTCACAGATGATAGAAATGCTCCTTAAAATGGTGGTAGGTACTCCAGTGGAAAGAAAAATCTTTAGATAAAGCCGTCATCCCTGCAAATTCTCTTTGGTGGCCCTCAGAAAGTTGCTCTGGTTAAAATGCAAATAAGCACAGATGAACCAATAAACAAAAGTAAACCCAAATCCTGCTCATTTCTTGGCAGTCCCCATATTCCATGAAAGCCCAATTCAGAGCAGTTTTGCATCCTTCTTGGGCCATTTCTATGGCTGTCTATGGGGAGAGGCGGACAGAGCGTGTGGATGAGGCCTGCTCGGCCGCAGAGTGTGGACACTCTCAGCCTTGGGTTGGCTGTGCCCACAGATGAGCAAAACCCCCCAGTTACAGGTGTAGCATGTGCTGTGGTTCGTCGGTGGGTGGATAGAACACGCACATATCGGCCACGACATTTGTCAGCCTTCAGACTTACATGATTCTTATTAAACATATGTCCAGATAGGTTTTCCTTCGGTTGGCTGCTTAATCTTTTGTCTTGGATAGACGCGAATATGACACAGTTTCCTCCCTCGAGTTGTACATGGAAGCAGCTGGAAGCCACATCTGAAAGGGGTTGATAGGGCTGCCTGGCTGGCTCAGTCGGTTAAGTGTCTGCCTTCGGCTCAGGTCATGATCCCAGGGTCCTGGGATCGAGTCCCACATCTGGCTCCCTGCTCAGTGGGGAGTCTGCTTCTCCCTTTCCCACTCACCATGCTTGTGTTCTCTCTCTCTCTCAATCAAATAAAAATCTTAAAAAAAAAAAAAAGAAAGAAAGTGCTTGGCAATGTTAAATTCATTTTTTTGGATTGATTTTATTTCAAAATTCTTTTTTAGATGTTCTACTATTTTAATATTAGCAAGTTTAGTGCCAATTGTGCAATAACGTACTCTTGGAGTTTCATTTGAAGATGTCAAAGCCAGGTCACCAAAAAGGCTGAGGAGTTGGCTCTCTAGGCAGAGCCTGGGAGTGTGGGGTGCAAGCCTGTAGATCAGTCTGTTAGGGACTGGGGGTTGGAAACAGACTCAGAACCTTGGCCACCGCTGGTCCGGTTCCTTTGTCATTAGTTCTTATGTGAGTTTTGATCAAATGAGATCATCTTTACCATCAATTATGTGAGATAATAATTTTAGTAATGATTACTGATTGTAATATGTTGATGAGACCTTATATTATTGGTGTAACAGTAATTACGGGTGCTGGGTGCCTTCCACACACATTCTATACACACGATCTCACTTACAGGACAAAAACCCCCCTGTTCGGAGCAGTGTTTATAGCAATTATGAGCATGACCTCTGGTGACAGACTGTGCGCTTTCAAATGCTGGTCCTGCCACTTACTGCGTGTGATCCTCCTCTGTAAAACAGGGATGATAATAGCCCGCCCTTCCCAGGGTGGCTGTGGGACTAAATGTGTTCCCCTGTTGGAAAGCCTTTAGCCCTGTGCCCAAGTGCATCGTGAGTACTGTGGGACGGTTCGTACTTGCTCTTGTTTTGTTCCACCGTGTGCAGCCTACATGAATCATTCGGGGGGTGCTTTCCACCAATGTGTAACAGCATTCTTCACCAACAACAATAAGCAACGCGTTGTTCTCTTAGGATACCAGATGGCCCAATGCTGGAGGCCGTGAATGCCTAGTGAGGATGTGGTCTATGAGAAAGCTTCTGGGGAAAATTCACTTGTGAGTGGACAACCCCAAAGGGAGGGTTTTCCCCCTCTGAGCAATGCTGACTTCATCCCGGGGTAGGATGGCATTCTCTACAACCGACTGAAAACTTCTGAGGAGCCCCAGGATGGCATCTTGTTCCTGGGAGCCCCGCCCGGTCTGCTCACTGGGCCATCTCAGAAGTGTGGCGCTTGGCCCCGTGAGGCCATATTCTTTCAAGATGTTTGACCCTTGTCTCATTAGACCTGTCTCCATTCTTCCCCGGTGGCTCTTGATCTGCACCGGGAAGGGCCGAGGCAGGATATTGAGGTGGCTGGCAGCGCTCTGGTAAAAAAATACCTGGAAACTGGAGAAGACCTCCTCACAGGGCACACGGCTGAGCAGGGCTGCTTCATAAGGGTATTCCTGAAAGCCAAAACCTCCTCCCTTGGCCCACCCTGGGGTGTTGTCAGGCCATCTCCTCCAGTGGATGAAGTCACACCTTTGGGCTGCAGCCACAGGCGAATTCTGTCAGGACACTCTGCCCACTGCTTCCTAACTGCTACCAGATTGGCCACTTCCCTTCCAGGAAGACAGCTAAGTTCGCTGGTCCTGGCGTGCCTGCCTATATAATTGAAAGACCAGGCCATCCTTAATTTATCCAGTTTAATCCCATAAATATTCATTAAACACCTATATATGCTGTTAATCATTTATTTTCTTTCCTCTCAATCAGTCCCTGGGTACAGATTGTCATGAAACGGGAAAACCTGCAGAACCAAACTGCCTTAACTTCATTTGCTGATAAGCTCGGTCCTCCCCACATTTATTGTGAAATGCCTATGATTTTTGCCTCATTCTAGAACCTCCGTGTAGCTTGCTTTCTGGCTCTCACCTCTAGGGGTGGTAGGTTTGTGCTGGTGCCTCCACACAACTTTGTTTGGTTTACTCAAAAGTAAGGGGTGCTTGATTTTCATCCTTGACTAGGTCTGTTCTGGCTGCAGTGGAGTCTGTGGTCCTTGCCCCTGACAGGAAGCAAGCCATGGATCCATCCTTTTCTTCAGGAGGTGGCCGTGGGTTGGGGAAGGGGAGGGTGGCCTTGTCCAAATTTGAGTAGGTAGTGAGTTGGTCTTTCAGCCTCCTGGATATCAACTTTGTCACATGAATATAGTTCGTTAACCAGCGATGAATTGTTCCGGAGCTCATAGGCAGGATGGTGAGTACGTGGGTATGGATGGACAAGGCAAGATTGGACATCTGTGCTTTTGTCTGCCTCCCTTCTCCTTCCATGGGGAGATGTCTTCTTCTCTGTCCTAGATGGCTCTGAAATTATTAATAATTATTAATTATTATTATTAATAATTGGGCCTCCTCCCTGGTTGTCTTAATCTGTCAGGCTGCTATAACAGAGAACCAGAGACTGGATGGCTTACAAGCAAACAGACATTTACTTCTCACAGCACTGGAGGCTGAAAGGCTGAAGTCAGGGTGCCAGCGTGGTTGGGTTCCCGTGAAAACCCTCTTCTACACTGTAGACTGCCGATTTCTTGTACCCACATGGAACAGAAAACAGAGGCAAGCAAGCTCTCTCAGGACTGTTATAAGGACACTCATCTCATTTATGAGGCCTCTGACCTCACAACCTCATCTCCTCCTGATTACCTTCCCAAAGCTCCACCTGATACGGTCACACTGGGCAGTAGGATTTCAGGATAAGAGTTTTAGGGGTACATGGATATTTAGCCCATTACGCTGACCCATTACACTGGGGTAGGCTCATGACTGGGTTTGGTCAAATCCAGTCTTCCTCTCCTCGGGGATTGGGCATGCAGCCCAAGTAGGTCAGCTGGATCTTTCCAGGGAGGCCAGGGTGTGGGCCCCGGGGCAGGTTTAGGGCCTCTTGCTTTTGTATGTAGCGAAAGCCTGTGATAAGAGAGAAGGAGGCCAATATACAAAACAAGACAGGTAAGCAGAACAAAGAGATGGAAAGAGTGGGAGAAATAAAAAAAAAAAATATTGCTATTATTTGAGTTCCTGTACCTGAAAAAAACCCACCCTTTATCTTCCCAGTTTATGAGCTACTAAATCTACTTCTCTACTTAAGGTTGCTCACTTTGGGTTTCTTTCACTTGTGATGGAAAGGTGACTGACTAACATAGAGGGTTTAGGGAGCAATACAACAACATTAGCTACTCCTCCATGAACTACTTGGCTTTGGCATTGCGTTAACTAATCTACATCTCTTTCTTCACTTGTAAGTGGAGGTAGGTGTGGCTAGAGTGGTGGGCACACAGCATCTCTGAGGAAATGTATGCGGAATATTAGGAATAACGGATGCGGAAAGTCGCTAACAGTAGAGGGATAGTGTTGGTTTTGACCTTATAAGACCGCCAATATTTGCCATTTTGGTCTTAGAAAAGAAGCAGTTTTGTGTGGTTAAGCTAATAGCATTTCTAGTTTGCTGAGAAAGTAGAGCCACATTGTCAGTCCAAATTTGTTGAGGAACTACTACGCACAGGCCTGGTGCCAGAAGTTGTGAGGGAATTAAAGATGGAGAAGACCAGGTCCCCATTCTCAGGGAGACTACAGCCAGTGAAGGACACACAACTTAGTAAGAAACTATTGCTGTAGTGTTGACCTCATTCTGTAAACTAACGAAAAAGAATAGCATTGGTTTTATTTATTTATTTTTTTAAGATGTCATCTTTCTCAATGAAATGTGCCTTGTACAATCTAAGAAGCATCTAGATAGTGTCAAATTCAAAGAAGAGATCTGACACTGCACTTCCTAGAACCTCTCTTTTTGCAGCTTCTCTCTTTGAATCCTTTTGGAGCTGTCACACTTCAGCCTGAAGAGTCAAGGATCAAGGAAAACGCTGAACACAAGACGCCTTTTCAGTCATCTCCATGCCGATTCACCCTGTCTGCATGAGAATTTCCCCCTTTGTCCCTTTTGTCTGGGAGAGGACCAGCTTAAAATCTTATCTGTGCTGCATCAAATCCTGAATTTACATCAAGCAGAGGCTGAAGGGTAGGGGACTCAGCTGGAAAATAATGCAAAATTTGCTAGGACTTTAACTTGCCCACGTGTAACTGTGGCCTCTGAGATGCCTGTTTGTGTCTATATTTCTTGGTTCCGATTTCTAGACATGGCGCAGCAGTCGGCTGAGATGGCTGACTCTAAGTGTCTTGGTTTTAAGGTGTTTGTCCGTTGATTCTCCTACACATAAGGTGTACTTAACACAGAGCCAGAGCCTTGCAATTTGCCTAAATTGGGCTGCCCGCTGATCCCATGTGGAAAAAGAATCACCCATCAAGGGCACAGTTCTTAACCTTCTTTGAGCAGCCATTTTGTTGACTTTCCTTTGCCGACTCCCTGGCGCCTGATGACTTCTACCCTGATGACTTCTACTCCCTGGGAAGGGAGTGCTTCCCAGCTTTGAAGAAACAGCCTTCTCTTCCTCCCTTCTTTATGTTAGGTCCTGCTCCCTCCTTTGACTTAAAGAAAAAACAATCACCCTCACGTGAAATAACTCGCTTTTTGCCAAATCTGTTCAGCCATGTAAGGAGGCTTGGGACTGCCTTGGTGAGCCTAGGAACCGGGGCCCTCATGTGTGTCCTGTGGGCTGATGGAGTCCAAATGCACGTGGGAAAGGCCGCAGTCGTTAGCATGCAGCCCTGATGTTTGAGTTTATCTTTTGTAAACAAGAGAGCTGTTTTTCTTCTACGCATACATAAACACAACAGTTTAATGGAATCCAAGCTGTGGTCTGTGTGGCCACAGAGCTCTTCCGGCCTTGGAAACCCTCACGCTCGCGTACACACACGTGACAAGGGGCCATTCCCGTTGTTAAAGGAACTCGTGGCCCTTTATCGTGAATGTGTTGTGATTGGCAGGAATGCTGGCTGATGTAAGTATCATATTGTTCCGAGCTAGAGAATATATTTTATTGCTAGTTCAATAGCATTTCACAGTTATTAAACTAGAGTCATTGTCCCGGGAAAATCCCAGAGGCTCAGAAACTTTAGGGCACCGGGAAAAAAAATACACAGGCACAAAAGCTGTCAGTTATCCCCATTGTTCCAATGTGGCTGTCATACTCTGCCTGTGGTGTTGAAAATGTTTTGGGGGAAATGTTGAGAAAGTGGCTTTCTAAACATATCATTTATAGCCAATTTTTTTTTCGTAAGTAAGGATTTATGGTACCACATTCGATCACAGAATTTCTTTTGCCATGCTTAAAAATAAAAACTCCTAAGGAATGGCACACCTATGTAAAGCATGCAAATAAAAAAATGCTCACAGTATTAGCAGATGTGGCCAAATAGCTCATAAACTCCAAGATAAATGCCTGCCTGAAATCATGGCTATGCCCAGACAAGAGGATGCAAGCCCGAGATGCTTGGATGGGATCGGGGGAAACATGTATATTTCTCTGCGAGTAAGAGCTCCCCCAGCTTATCTAGCAGATAACAGGGCTGCCAGCTAGATGACCTAGTACAACTGGCAGGTGTTAGATGACACCTGAGAACTTGCCAGGAAACAAAGACAGCCCCTTTGACCAACCTAAGCGCTCATAGGGGAGATAGTGCAGGGCCTTGGCTGTTCTGTAGGGCTACTACAAAACCCCATGAGGAGCACCTTGTCATATGTGGGTCACCCCAAGTAAGAAGCACTTCGGATCTTTCGCAAACACCCAACTTCTTGGACATTTGGCTAACACATCGTTATTTCTCCTGACAGCCCTGAGCCAGCTCCTGTAGCTTTCACTCTCTTGAGCCCTTTGTGTTCTTTCTGTATTGTTCTCTGTTTCTTCTTCAGAGCAGAGTTTGTGAGGCCCCGAGGACCATGCCAGCACTTCAGTTGGCAGATGCACGGTTAATCTTCCGCCAAAAGAAAAGTGTATTATTTCTCTTCAAGTGTCTCTGGCAACGACTGGGTGTAGGCGGGAACTTGGGTTTATCTAAACAAGGGCAGAAGATGTATGACTTCTCTTAGTACTTCTGGCCAACTCTTCTCTCATGATGGCACTCTATGGCTGGTTTCTAAGAATCTTCTATCTTTCTAGAAGTAATTGCTGCTTCAAAGGAAAATACTCTGGTCCCTGTTTAGAGAACATGGCTGGTTGGATATATACCCAAATGGTAGCATGGTTCTCTTCAGGGGATTTTGGCCATTTTTTTTTATACCTGTCTGTATATTGTGAGTTTGTACTTACACCAAAGAAATGGTGGGAAGATATTTTGCTAATAGCCCTTTCCACAAGCATTAGGGTGATTTCTTAAGGGCTAACTTGTAAAATGAATGTGCCTCCAAAGAGAATCTGAGCGTAAGGCCCGAGTCTGCTATTACCCTAGGATATCACCTTGAGTAAGTCAGGTTTTCTCACGTAAGATAAGAACAGTAACGTTCATGTGCAGAAACTGTGGTGAGATTCTAATGACGTGACGTATGGAGAAGACTTTGGTACAAGCGCTACCCTTACAGGAAGGATGACAATAACGATCATTTGTTGGTTGAGTAATCGATGGGGCAAATGTTGACCAAGGCATCTGTAACAAGGCAGTGTGAGTCCTGGTGACCTGAAACACGCGATAAGTTACTTTCATTTGCATGAATGCAAGAACCCTTCCTGGGAGCTTTCGAGCTTGTGCAAACAGTTTTATATTGTTAGTGCCAGCTTCCAGCATTGTTTTGTGAAAGGAAAGTGTGTGTATGTGTGTGTGTGTTTGTTAGTAACCAAAGTGCCCACGTGTACTATGCAGTGACATCAGACTACATTTAAAAGTAATCATCAAGGTACCCCTATCACCCCACTCCCAACCGACTCAAGGTTTTTCTCAAGACCATCTTATGTGGTGACAGACAGAAGAACAGTCTCTACAGAACAGTCAGCTGAGCCAAACAGCTAGCTGGTGACCCCAACAGCAGCGGTGTTTTCTTGCTTCTCTAGCAGAGGACGAAGTGGAAGACAGAGTTTGGCAGTGTGACCACAGACTGCCTTTTGAGGGCAGAGGCAGGTGGAAAAAAACAGTGTGTATGTGGGAAGACCTTGACCGTCCGTGAAAACACTGCACACTCCTGGGTCTGGGCGATGACGCGCTGTCTGCACCAGCACAGAACCACGTTCCCCACAGCTCAGGTGCAGGAGGGACTGCTCATCGCCGGTCTGGACTATCCAGCAGGGAAGGGGTTACGCGTAAGAGTGATCAAAGATTTAAACTGTCATGTCGACCGTAAGCTGGGAAACAGGCTGTGCAGGGTCCTTAATAAATCTGCCCTTGACTTATGGCCGAACCTCATTCAGCAGAAAATTATTTCTGCGGCATATTGAGTGCTGGGCTCTGATGGAGACCGAAATAAAAGCAAGGTGGAAATGGGGAGAAGAGAATGGAAATTCAATCCACATGTGGCGGGGAGGACTCTTCTGTAAATTCTTTCTCAGATGAAATAAGAAACAGAATGTGTAGGACTCTCAGAATATGGCACATTCCTTTTCCTAAAATGTCTTAGGGGAAGGAAACAAACGGCAAGGAGTGATGCTCAGGGAGAGACTCACATGGAGGCTGGGGAGCTAGAAGGAGAGAGAAAATCTTAGGGATTTGAGACATGATTATTCATCCATTCATGCATTGGTTTAGCCAGACTCTACCGAGCACTTACTATGAGTGAGATGCTGGATATGGAGATGAACTTGATCTTGAGGAGTTCACTGCGCCTGAGATATATCCACACATTCAATGTACACTTGAAATTTGTCCCCCACCAGCTCGGGTTCTAGCCAGCACGGTGGAGATGCTGTGCTGTCTTGAGGAGCAAACGGCTACGGGAACCTTCTTTGAAGAAGACCTGAGAATGGCAGGCAGATTTTAGGTATCACAGAAGGGTCAGCTCCTTTCCCTAGTACATTTCCCCAATTCAGTGTAAGGATAGACTTTTCATTGATTTGAAAGTCTGATTTAAAAAAAAAAACAGCCACAACAGACATCGCTTTTTTTTGAGGATATGTGACTTAAATCTTCTTGTTGCTTTGCCTTGTGGCATTTTAGAAAGAGAAGAAAGGGTTAAGGTTGGGGGAGTCTGCATTTTTCAGTCCAGTTCATAAAGGCACGAAGAATCCTTGCAATCCCAGACCAGAGATAATTTGAATTCAAAAGACAATTTAGGAGGCAGGATGTATCTTTCTCTATCAGTTTTGAAGCTATTGGGAAAAACTCAAGAAAATAATGAAAGCTTTTTCTCTTGTAAATAATTTATTCGCTGTTTGTTTGTTTGTCTTTTTTTTCTCCCTATACTTTCATTCCCAGAGCTGTAATGAGTTTTAGGAACATAAGGTGTCAGATATTGGCTTGTTACTCTTGTTGAGATCTCCAAATTCATGACCCCTCCGGGCATTTGAGGCGCAGATAATATGTAATTTACAGAGAGCTGCAGCTTTTGTATTCTCTTCCCTCCAACTTTTGGAGTTTTTTGTTCTAAGGGATGATTTGTTTCTCTGTAGTGGAACCAGCCACATTTCCAGAAGTTTGAACATTGGAGCTGACACTCTGTGGTATCCCGAGATTTAGCAGAAACTTGGTAATGAGTCTCCATACTTCTGTGAGCTGGGCTTGTGGATCCTTCCTGTCTAAGGGAGGAGAGGGACCAAGGCAGAACCAGCTGGTTGTCTTAGGGCCTTGAGGTGAAGGCTTCTGTGGAAAAATAAAGATTTTCATCTGTTCGCAAGCATGGTGCTTGGTTAAACCGGAGTTAAGGGTATGGTGGGCAGAAAGGGAGGAATTACGCTTGTGTTCCTCTCTCAGTGCTTTGGAGAACAAGGATATGCTTAGCCCAGGGGTGTTTCCATGAAAGACTGGACGATTAGTTAATAGCTGGGTGAACCATCCAACATGAAACACCGCAGGGCAATTTGTCCCCAGTAAAGACTGTAAGTGCCCGGAGGCAGAAGCTATGCAAATGACCTTTTCTGAGTTTCCTGTATCTTTATCTGTATCTGTATCCGAATTCCTATCCCTCTCTCCATCTGATTTTCATCCCTCTTTCTCTTCTGAGAAAGGATTGTTGAACTCGGAGAGGCCCAAAGGGGCGAGGGATTGTGGTTGGCTCTCCCAGGTAAACCTGGATAGAGCCTTGAGGTTGCAGATCCAGAAGGGCTGATGAAACCAACTGTTGCCAAGAAGAATGACTGATAAGCTTCTCTCACCATGTTACGTATGGAGTGATGTATTTTATTGCTTGAAGAATGTTATTCATAAACCCAATTTAATATCTTCTTACGTGTGCAGTTTTTTAACCCTACTGTCTGCTTAGCTATGCAAGTAAACTTCATTCTCACAGGGCATCCTGGTGAAGAATATACCACATGTGGATGTACAGAACCTTTTTACTACTTCGCCCCCCCCACCCCCACCCCACTGTGTTCCTGGTTTTCCCCACTTGTGCAAGAGAATAATACACCGCTTTTACTTCCCGCATGGTGTGTAAATACTGAGAGGATCCCCTCTTCACCCTGTCCCTCTGAAGTCTTAAAGTTCTCTGTGAAGCTTCTACAGAAGTAAAAATAATGACAGTTTAAATTTTTTTTCCGTTATAATTGGACCACTTTAATTTAGAACCAGAAACAAAGTTGTAGACATTGAATGGTCTCATGAAGGGTGTTTAAGTTACAGGTTCTACGTTAATTCATGATCAATGACCACATTCCAGTTGTCTCCTTTGGAGGCCATTTATCTCTTTTTGCCCCAATCCTGAGTTCTTGGAAGAAGTTTCTCTCTCTGCTTCAAAGATAACTGCTAGCATCTTGAGCAGGGGTCAGGGTGGCTGAAGCCCCCTTGGACTTCCCTTTTTTCCCCTCTGGCTTCCCTTTTCTTACCTACACCAAAGTCCTTCTCTTTCCACTTGAATTCAGAGAGTTCATGCTGGACAAAGGGGTTGCAGAGCTCAGAGGGAACTTCTGACAAGTATCTTGGTGTGAGGGGTGAGTAGGAGGTGGAGAAGCTAAAGGGAAAAAGGAGGGGGAGAGGTGCAGGGGATCAGGAGGAGGGTTTGCTCTTCAATTCTTTTTAGCATTCCTGCTTGGGCAGGAAACAAAGACACCCAAAACACTTAAAAAAAAGGAAAGCAATGGAACTCAAACAAAGCTGGTAAATTAGAAGAGCCAGTGTCAGGCTGGTGGGTCTTCTGAGGGTGGATGGAAACCGCCCCCCCCCCCCGCCCCGCATCTTGATTCAACCTCTGGAGAAAAGGAAAAGAAAGGAATGTGCCCGACGACGTTTTTCCCAAACACAAGCTTATTTTTTAGCTTGCTGTATCTAAGATTGAAACATCGCCAAATAATTGCAGGGAAAATATTTGGTTAGGTTTCAAAAGACTGTTTGGAGAAACTGACAAGTCGTAAAATGGAATATTTGGGATGACCTTCTGGGAAAGATAAACTTCAGAACGGGAAAGGTGCGCCCTATAGGCCCGAGAGAACAGAAAGACTGAGAGGGGCGCTCGGTATTTTGTATCTGTGAGGATGAGAGTTTGGGTGTCTAAGCAGTAGTTAATTTGCCCGTGTTTTGAGTTGTGAATGTCCTTGATGTGGCTTCCAGGAAGGAGTCTGACGTTAGTCTCTTATGCAAAGTGGTGTCTTATAATAGAACAAAAAGCAAATAGCCTCTGGTTATGGCATCCGAAATCCCGAGTTCTGCATCAGGCATCCATCTCATGTCTAGTGAACTGTAGAAATAAAATTGGAGGGAATTTGGCCTTCAGGTTATAGGGCTGGAAAATGCTTTGAGAGGCCTTCTGGTTGGATTACTTCTAAACCCGCCCTGACAGATGAAAATTTATCTTATTTTTAAATGTTCCCCAGAGGAAGAGTGTCCACCAACTCTCTTAGTAACTCGTTCCAGTTCTTAACGACCTCCACATTCAGGAAATTCCTTCCTCTGTCTTACCTAAACTTGATCTGCTCCAACTTAGGTCCATTTTCTTTTGACCTGCCCCAGAGTAAAAGGAGAAAAGAGGTCATCCCCTTGCATAAACAAACTTTTGCATAACTAAAAATTTCAGTTTTTAAAATCTAAAAAGTTCTGTATCCCCTCTTCTTGATCATGTCAAATCACCCTCTGTTGCCTGGAGACTTGGCTGTGGGCTGGAGGAAAAGAGAAAATATGGCAATGCATTCCTTCTTTCCTTTCTGTGGCCTTCCTGTGCCAGAGCTAATGTCAGAGGCTAAACGGACTGATAAAGTAGAAGTTTAACATTTTTCTTGTCTACATAATATTTGTTTTCAAAGTCAAGTTTTCTCATACATGAGGTCTGTGGACATTTTAGAGGGGTACATATCTTTAGTTTTTGGAGGAGCAAAAAGGAAGTATGATAGTACATCAATCCAGTATACTAAGATTCATGAAGTATAATACAAGGGTTTTTGTGATGGTGGCTTTTAGTTAAGAAAAAAAAATCTACTTTCTCCCATGGGGTCCTTCTACCAGGGATAGGCATTTCACAAATTATCTTTCAGCTTTGCCTAATTTATTTTTGAAATTTTCCATGTATCCATTACTATTCCTTTGGTCAAACTACTGATCTTCCCCTTGTTCCTGGTGGTAAAATCCTAGAACCAAACTAGATGTTGCTGTCGCCAAAACTTAACTTAAATACTACCAGGGCAGGGCAAAGTCTTGCCTTATTTTCTTGGACATCAGAACTGTCGACTAAACAAACTAATGTACCTTTTATGATTGACTTTTGCATGAAACTAGATCTGTTTCTTTTCTGTTTGCACAGAGTTTCCAACAAATTTAGATATTCAAGGTTAGGGGAATCTGAGATGACTTTATTATAACTTGCATTTCTAATTTCTAAAAACTCCAAAAACAATTTGAAGCATTCTTAGTTTCCCTTATAGTTTTTAACATATGCTTAGGAGGGTGTTAAATAGGGAACAGGGGTTTTAAAAAACCTATTCGTATTTTTATGACTCACATGTTTACTCTTACTTGTGTCTTAGCAACAGATCATAGAAGCAGCCAGGGTGAGTTGCTTGTCAATCATTATGAAGAATGAGTTCAGAGCAAACCAGGGGACAGTGCCGGTCCAGAGGGGGAGTCCCAGAGCCCTTTAGGACTCCACATGTGTCCTCTGGGATTCCATATATTTGCTTATTCTTGTTCTTATTTATTAAGGGGTGCCATGTCAGGCCAGACAGTAAGCACCAGGGTTATAGCAGAGAATTAAAAGAGATAAAATCACTGCCCTCAGAGAACCTACACTGAGTTTGGTTTTATACATTTATCTCCCATAACACCAAATAGATTTGAAAATTTTACCTTTCAGAGTGTATCCCTTGTTTTATAGCCATTAAAAATTATTATTGATGAGAAACTTCTAATAATACAGAGAATGCTTTCTGGGTTATAATGTTAAATGAAAAAAGGATACAAAGTTGTATATATGCATTCTAAGTTAAAACTAAAAACAATGAAACCATCTCTTTAAACACACACACACACACACAAAGATTACAATAAATAGGCTTACAGAAAAGATTTTTTAAAAAGTACAACATAATGTTAATGGTTTTTGTCTTTGGATGGCAGGATGACAGGTAATTCTGCTTTGTACTTTTCTCCATTTGTCTTTTTTTTTTTTTTTTTGTAGTAATCACATATTACTTTTAAAAGAATGACACATGTTCATTTAAAAAAATATTCTCTTGAATCTCTAGAGACTTTAAGATTTTGCAGATTCTCAAGGTGCCTGTGTGCCTCATTCAGTTTAGCATCTGACTTTGGCTCAAGTCATGATCCCAGAGTCTGGGGATCAAGCCTGAGGGGTCTCCTTGCTCAGCAGGGAGCCTGCTTTTCCCTCTGCCCTCCCCTGTTGTGGGCTCCCCATCACCCTCTCTCTCCTTCTCAAATCAAATCCTTAAAAAAAAAAAGAAAAGATTTTGCTGAGTCTCTCATTAAAATGCATATGGGGATGTTGGTCCCTATGCCACTGTTAGTGAAGACCTGAAAGACAAGCACCTGGGGAAAAGAGGTGGCACTGACAGAGGAACATGGGGAGGAAGCAAAATCAAATTTCAATTGCACACACTTTCCCCACTCCCAGAGAGCTACATTCTTATGGTCTAGAGGGCACAGGTGTTTTTTCTCTTGGGGGTAGAAGGAAGAAATGAACATTTAATAAGCACACCAGGCATTGTACATTCAGTCTCATCTTATGAGTAAGGAAACTGAACTTGGGAGGCATTTTGGAGTTGCTTAAATAAAGTAAGAGGAGACATCAAGATTCAAATACAGCTCTGCCTGGCCGGACAGAGATCATCTGCTTTTCCAGAACTCCCAGAAATGCCCCTTAGACCACAGGGGCAGAGCTTCCCAATGTTCTGGGTGGGGTTTAGGTTTGGCAACTATGTGCCTTGAGTGGTCAGAGTAGTCCTGATTTAGAAGAAAGAAATTATATTATTTTTAAGAAGGATTGTTTTAAAAATATGTAGCCAAATGGACTATAATTTTGGTAGATTTTGTCAGAATTTTTTTCTATCAATTCATTCATAAATCAGAAAAATACTGGTGTGACATCACCAAGATGGTGGCATTATGAGAATTCCAGATGGAGAAGAAAAAGAGAAAGAAACAGAAAGCATATTTAAAGCAATAATGGCAAAAACATCCTAAACATGGGGAGAGAAATGGACATCCAAATTTGTGAGGCCCAAAGGATCCTAAGTAGGTTGAATCCAAATAGAGCTATACTGAAACACATTATAATTAAATTGACCAAAGTCAAAGACATAGGGGGCATCTGGGTGGCTCAGTTGGTTAAACGTCCAGCTCTTGGTTTTGACTCAGAAAGTGGGATTGAGCCCCAAGTTGGGCTCCATGCTCAGCATGGAGTCTGCTTGAGATTCTTTCCCCTCCCTTGTGGGGTTCAATCCTGGAAACCAAGGATCATGACAGCCACTTAACCGACTGAGCCACCCAGGCACCCTAACAGAGAAAGAATTTTAAGAGCAGCAAAAGCGGAGAAAGAAGTTACATATAAGGGAACTCCCCCACAAGACAGCAGATTTCTCAACACAAACTTTTCATGTCAAAAGAAAATGGGATGACATATTCAAAATATTAAAAGAAAGGAAATATTAACCAAGACATTCTATACCTGATAAAGCTGCCCTTCAGAAACAAAGGAGTGATAAAGACTTTTCTGAACAAACGCTGAGGGAGATCATTACCACCAGACTTGCCTTACCAGAAATGTTAAAGGGAGGTCTTTGAGCAGAAGTAAAGGAACACTAACTAACAAAATAAAAACCCAAAACACAGCATAAATATTATTGGTAATGGTAAATATAATCATAGTTAGGTTCTGTCATATGGTCATGGGCTGCGTAACTCATAATTGTAGTTTGAAAGTTAAGAAAATGAATGTAGCAAAACCAACCATGAATATAATAATCTCTTATTATTAAAAAACTCATGAATTATAATAGTAATAACCTAAAATGTGAGGGGAAGAAGTAAAAGCGTAACTATTTGAATTCTATTGAAGTTAAGTGTGATTTTAAAAGAAAGCGTTATAGTTTAAGATATCTTATATTTGCCTCATGATAACCACAAAGGAAAATCTTGTAGTAATTACATAAAAGAACATGATATAGAAGTTAAAGCATTCTGGTACCAAAGATATAAAACAGAAAAAAGAGAGCAGCATAAGAAACGAGGTGTGAGAGATCTACAGAACAACCAGAAAACAATTAGCAAAATGACAATAGTAAGTCTTTACCTATCAATAATTTCTTTAAATGCAAATGGATTAACTTCTCCAATCAAAAGCCATAGAATGGCTGAACAGATTAAAAAAATGTTCCAACAATATGTTGCCTACAAGATCTTCACATTAACCTTAAAGACACACATAGACTGAAAGTGAAGGGATTGGGAAGATATTTGCTGAGTGGCAACTGATACCGCAGAAATTCAAGGCATCATAAGATACTGCTATGAACAACTATTCACCAACAAACTGGACAACCTAGAAGATACTCAAAAGTTCTTAGAAACGTACAACTTTCCAAGACCAAGTCAAGAAAAAATAGAAAATCAGAACAGAACAATTACTAGCAAGATTGAATCAGTGATCAGAATCTCCCAACAAAGAAAAGCCTGAGACCAGGTGGCCTCACTGATGAATTTCACCAAACTTTCAAAAAAGAATTAACACTAATCCTTCTTCAACACTACCAAAAATTTAAAAAGGAGCAAACACTCCCAAGCTCATTTTATAAGGTCAGTATTATTCTGATACCAAAACTGGAAAAGGACACTACTAGAAAAGAGAACTACAGGCCAATATCCCTGATGAATGAGATGCAAAAATTCTTAGGGAAATCCTAGCATATTAAAAGGGTCATTCACTGTGAACAAATGTGATTTATCCCTGGGATGCAAGAATAGTTCAATATTGCAAACCAATCAATGTGATATATCAGAATAATAAAATAAAAGAAGAGAATGATATAATCATATATATGTATATTTCAATCTGAGTTCAAGATTTGTGCTGAAGGTTTCTTATTTCTTGCAGTCCTCATATGGCCACAGAATCTCTAGGGCTGACTGGGTTGTGAGTTTAATCAGAATTCTTGTAAGCTCGAGAAGTACTTTCCTAAGGTTTGTCTTCGAAGGACCAGAGGCTGTAGAATGAACGAGCTAGCATTTTGTTCACTCTTTCCTTTCTCAGCTTTAGGCCTTAGAGGTTACTGATCACCGTTTTGGAGATTCTCTGACTTACCATGAGAGAGACGGTAGAGTCAAGAAAGTTAGAGTTAATCTAGTTCCGTATTCAAACAGCCAGAGATCACACAGCATTGGGAGGTTTGTAAACTACTCCACTTCCGACTTAGGGATCCAAGTAAAATAGCTGTTTTGCACACTCAGCCTCGGTCACTCAGGAAACCAGGGTTCCAGAACCCCTTTTCAACTCCTGTTGGAACATCTGAAACCACCATAACATCAAACATTTGGATAGGAGTTAAGGAAGGAGCAGAAGCTGCTCGGGTGATTTTTTTTTTTTTCTTTTCCTTTTTTAAAATAAGGAAACACAATCAAACTTTTGCATAAATATATGATAAAGTTCCATGGCTCAGCTTTAATGATAGCATGAACTCTAAGTAAACATGGATGAAATACAACTTGTCAGCACAAAAATACCGCCTGTCATAGTCATTTGTGTATAAAATATGACCTGCAGGTTTGGACCATATGGTTACACGAGTTCTAATTTACGTGGCATCTTCTTAAGTCAGCAGAATGCGTCCCGGCCTGCCTGTGGGAGGCGGCGTCAGCACCTCACCCAGCGAAGTGGAAAGGGCTCCCAGGGGCTTCGGTCAGTCTTGGCTGCTAGAGTGGAGATTGGAGATTTGCAAGGCCCATGGCCCCGGCCCAGGCCCCCGAGGGCCTCCCTCGCAATACCATGGCTGTCCCCACAATCAGCCCACAGAGTTGGACACGCGAAATTGAAGTCTTAAACATCACAGCTTGTGACTTAGGCGTTCCTTCTGTTCCCACTGGCGGGGGGTAGAGGGTAACACAAGCCCCTCTAGGTGCACTGGGCAGAGCGGACATTTGGATGCCATTTTAAAGCAATGTTTAATGAAGTGAGAAAACGCATTTGTAGCGTCGTGCTTCGTGGCACATACAAGTGAGCCCAGAAGTGCACAATGGACACATTCTGCGATTTAGACATGAATGGGAACAGCCAAGGAAATGCCAGGAAAATAAAAATCAGACTCTGAAAGCTAAGCTGAGCCAGAAACAGATGTACTTTTGGCTACTTATAAAAGAACTTCTTCTGTCTTCTCCTCCTGTTCCCCCTCAAGCTGTGTCCTCTCACTATCTTAAGATGACCTTTCCAGGAGGGCTCCCTGAGATGCTTTCAGTTAACTGGTTGGAGCAAGCGACTCTTGACCTTTCTGCAAATACGCAGGGAGCCCCGGGGTTCTCTGGCTGCCCTCTGGGTGGTCCCTGAAGACATGGTTGCAGATGTCTGCTCCTGATAAGTCTGGAGACCCATCCCGGGCTCTGGGGGAGGCCGCTGGAGCAGCCGTGCTAAGTGCTGGGCCCCAGAGCAGCTGCTCACGCTGGGACACGGAGGGCTGCAGCTCGGGCTTTCTGGTTTTCTGTGTTTTTTTTGTTAGGTGTGGGGGAGGTTGCTCTGGCTTTTTGTGGGATTTCATTTCCCCTGCCACTGTCAGCTGACAATAAAATCTTTCTGGTGTTGACATTCTGCTAAAGGACACTATCAACACTAAGACCAAAAATAAGGCTTATTCAGTCCAAGTAAGTCTCAAAGCCAAGGTTGTGATTCACATCGCTTTGAAGAATACACAGAGCCGCCTTCTTAGGGAGAGATCACTGACCAAGCACACATGTAACACAGAAGATCTCTAAATCATTGCTTTGGTTGCCGAAGCATGAGGACACCCCATGTTTACTGAGTCCCTGTTAAGTCCCAGGTAGGACCCCAGCACTTTCCAGGACATGTGGCCTTGTACAGTGCTCACCACCACACTGTGAAGCTGGTAGGATTGCTCCTGTTTTCAGGATGAGAAACTGAAGTTCACAGAGAGATAGACATGTGCCCTTGGGCCCAGAGCTGATGCACGGGTAAGCCAAGGGACCCGATTTGTCTGAATCTCAATCCTGCCTTCTTTCTCTCGTACCAGCCTAGTAACAGCTGGGCCAAGGGGCTAGGAGGCTCTTGTTTAAAATTAAGAATGTGTTCTTCATTTCTAGTAACAAGCTGGAATTCAGCTACCGTGACCTGAGATGCGGTATTCCTACCTGGGAGTTTTTCTGCACAAAGAAGTTCATCCTGTTTTGTCCCTTTAGAGGGACCCTCTTTCTGTTTGTTTGCTCCCTTGTGTCAAATCCGCCTGAAACATATAGATTTTGTCTTCGGATTTCATCTAGCCCTTTTACTGATTGTCTCTGTTCTTTCCTGCGCACAGATTTCTGGTTCTCGAACTTCTCCTTCTGGTTGTTTGGATTATGTGTCTTGGCTACTGTTCTCTCTCTGCCTTCCTCCCAGGAACCTGATTCTGTCTTGTTCTTTGGGTGCTGACACCGTTCCTGCCCCCAGAGGTCAGAAGTACCTGTGCGGAGTGCCTGGTTCTCGAGGCAGCTGCTAGCTTCCCGCCTTCCTGGTCAGCAGGAAGGCTTGGGTAGCCCTTTCCCTGCACCATGGCTTGAGTGCAATGATTTGTTTGTGCATGGAAATACCCTGACAGTATAATACACGCTTCTGTTTCTCAAGGAGGGATATTAAAATTATTATAATATGGCGGAGCAAGGTCATAACATGGCCAGGCCATAGAGAAGGTCAAGTCCAAGAGCTTCTTTACATTTCTGCTACTTTGTTTACCTCTGCTTCTGCAGATAATATCTTGTCTTTCTGCTATCAGTGTAGCTTTTCATGTGCAGTTGTCTTAGTCAACCTTGAAGGTACTTTTTATCACTCCTGAGGTAGGAAGCCCATGGGCTTTTGGTAAGTCTCTTGGTTTTTAAGGAGACCTCCTTGGCTACTTACTTCTCTTACTCTCTGTTCAACATGATTAAGGTTGCCTTAATCATGCGGGTGGTTTGTTACCAATGAAAAATCCTGCCTTGAGGAATATAATATCCATGGCTCTCAAACTTTCTGCCAACTCTAAGTACTTTATTATTTTCTTTTCTCAACCATTCAGTATTTTGAAAGATTTGATCAGCAAATTGCATTTGTTTCCCTACTATTCTATTCATTTCCCAAAAACACATAGTTATGCAGTGGCAGAATGAGATTCCAACCCTGGTCTGTCTGTTAACTAAAACCTGAACTCTTGGCGCCTTTGCTGTAGGTCAAATTGAGACAGCACTGGGTTGAACCATACGCAATTATCATCGTTCCACTCTTTTTTGACCTACAAAAATGGCAGTGGCACAAGGCTCCACCAAACAATATTGTTAGACTCAATGAATATCACTTTAGACAAACCCAAGGCTTTGTATGTCAACTGGCCTAGGCAGATTTATCTTGGAAAACATACAACTTCTGGGAAGACTTTTGTAGTCATTGCAGGAACTCGAACACTGCATTCCCCGCCATGCACACTTACCTTCCTCTCCCCTATTCCGCTCAACCTGTAGACTTCCATAGACTCCTTGGGACTGGAGACACTAGCTTGGAAACACTAAATAAGGTGTATAAGACACATCCTCCTTGACTTTTTTTTTTAAGCTTAGTACTCACACATAATTAGTATTCGAATAGGGAATTTTTCACTTATACATTGTCTAGTTCTTTATCCTTAGTCACATAGTAAAGCAGAAACCTTGAAGAAGAAAGAGAGAGCAAAACATTGGAGGGAAAAAGCCTCATGGCTTGGATGTGTGTACACTCTGAGTGAAGACTGAGATTGCTTATTATTTCTAACTCTATGAAGGCTTCCCATGTAGGAGCCATTCATCATCATCACCAAAATAGCTGATATTAGTTTTAGAGCCTACAAAGAATTCTTGCATACCTTGGATTCTCCTAATATTCCTGTGAGACAGATATTATTAGTTCCTTATTTTTCAGATAAGGAAATTGAGGGAAGCTCAAAGTCATGGTAGTGGCATCTTTGAAACTGCAACAGAGCTGTCCAGTAGCACCTTCTGCCATGATGGAAATGTTCTGTATCTGCACTGTTCAATAGGGTGGCCACTGGCCACATGTGGCTAAATGTAACTGAATTCTAAGTTGGGATAGCCACATGTGCCATAGGAGTGCACCTCTAAAACCTGCATTCGTGTCCTTGCCATGTCTTCTCCATTTGGGACAGGGATTCTGAAGACAGAGGAAAAAGAAGGAACATAAACTCTAGCATCTGATTTGATAGATATAAAGTTTTTCCACCGCTGACAGGAATTGCAAGAGGTTGCACGTGAATCTTACCCAATTTCCTAGTGTGAAACCTGCTAGACCCTATGATATTCTGATTTGTCTGGGAGTCTTAAACTGTATTGTGCCCCAAACCCCTCCAGGACAGGCTAGAACCAAACTCCCCCAGTTTCTTTCTAGCCATATGGTCTTAGGACAAACATGACTAATTCCTGCTCTGTTTGGTCTGACTCTTGTTAACCTGCCAAATGGTTGGTACCCAGTATAAAGCAGCTTTCATCCAGAGATACTCATTAGCATGTGAAATTAGTCTAAGCCTAAACTCCATTTTGCGAAATCCCCTGTCAATCTGCTTTTGAGATAAAGTCTGTTCACAATAGAGGTTTTGTTTCTTGAGTGTCAGGCTATCTTCCATGAGGTCAGATCATTTGCTTTAGAAATTTAAAAAAAAAAGAATTAAAAAAAAATTTTCCAGATACTATTTGCAGCAGCCGAAATTATGGTAGAATTATATAAATATTTAAAAGCTTTACGTTTGCTACAGAGAAAAAAATATCTTCCATTGCCCAACAAATGAATTTCTTATGGCTTCATAAAAAAATAAGTTCAAATTTTAATTTTGTTAAATTTCACTTTATCCATTGATGCATCTAATTATTCCCTTTTCACTAAAATCTCTCAACATTGCCAAGAAACCTTGCTTTTTTACACTCTTTTATCAGTGGTTATAAGTAATACAAAGGATCAGAAGTGGAGAGATTAAGAAAAAAATTAAAAAATAAAGTTATACCAAGGAGGTTAGGGGTGTATATGTGGTTCCCCTAAAATTTGTGGTTTATTTCTTTCAAAATTTTTTGTTAGTTTTTACATAACAATCCATACAGACCAGAAAAGTTAGAAAACTCAGAAACAGTTACCCCAAGACTTTCTTAGGAGTAAAAGTTTTGTTTTAGAAAGTAGTTGTGTGTGTTTTTTTTTAAAAACCTGATACAAGGTGGTCAGCTCTTTATTTGGTCAAATAAAGAAAACTTTTAGAGAGAAAGAAAAAGAAAATGAACATTTTCTATCATCATCATTTCTTAGAAGAAAGGATTTTATAGTACTAAAAATAAAAGAAGGAAATAGTCTCCGAAGGGAGAATAACCACTTAAAGTAAAGCCTTCTAAGGCCTTTGCAATGTCTCCTTTTCCTCCTCTCGACCCAGACCTGGGAATGTCTTGCTAGAAGGAAAGCATTTGCAGAGGAGAAGGTATTGGTCCACCTTGCAGGCTGTTCAACGATTTCATTGCACTTTATGGGAATAGTGATGACTGTCTGACAGAGATCTGCATTTCCACTGGTATCTCCTATCCCTCTCTGACTTGTCTCTCTCTCCCTTTCTAGCATGTTTGCAAAGCCTGCCCAAAAGACAAGCCTACAGGAGGTAGTGTGACAAGCCATACTGTGAGTACAATCTTTAGAAACTCTTGAGTCACATCCGTTTTTCCCATCTTGTTGACTCTCTTTAAAAATTATTTATTCGGGGGCGCCTGGGTGGCTCAGTGGGTTAAACCCTCTGCCTTCAGCTCAGGTCATGATCCCAGAGTCCTGGGCTCAAGACCCACATCGGGCTCTCTGCTCTGTGGAGAGCCTGTTTCCTCCTCTCTCTCTGCCTGCCTCTCTGCCTACTTGTGATCTCTGTCAAGTAAATAAATAAAATCTTTTTAAAAAATTATTTATTCGTTCAACCAAAACAAGATGGGAGATAGCTTGAATAGAAAACGTGTGCCCTAGTTTCCTCTGTCCCAGCCAAGATGTCACCAAGCCATTAGGAAGAATTAATGGTCTACTGGTCAAGAGCTTGGGTTTCGGAGCCCGCTGCTCTTGGCACATCCATTTACCAGCTTGGTGATGTTCTGAGTGTCGGTTTTCCCATATGTCCAATACCTATGTCTTCCCACCTCTTGAAGCTGTCGTGAAGATAAGCTGTCAGTTGGTTAGCCCAGATCTGGGCCGTGGTCAGGGCGCAGAGAATGGCAGCTGCTGGTATTTTATCTGCAGGACACTGGGCGCTGGGTGAAAGGTAAAGGAGCTTTTGTGTTTCTCAATTGTTTGGGGTGCATTGTCACTGCTCACTAAGTATCAATCCTAATCATCATAGAAAGTGGGTGCCTGCTTTTTGGAAAGGGCACGGAGGGTCTGTGCGGGGCAAATGTCAGCCTCTTTGATGTGCTGCTGGGTCATCGCTAGCTTCTTAGAAACGCCAGCTGAATGTCGATGTTCTCTGAGGTGCAGAATCCAGGAGGGAGAAGTTGAGAGAAAGCTCCAGTGTGGGTGGGACTCCCTGCAGCAAAGCAGTCCCAGGAATGCAGGGGGCTGGCGCCCAAGTCATCAATCCTTTGTGAAGGGGCCCAAGACTGCAGATGCTGCCTGGGAGGGCTGAGCTCTCTGAGAAGACAAGTTCTAGGAAAAAGTCTGTCACTTGGGGGAGAGTAAATATACTTGTATTTCTTCATCTTTATTCTGATTTTGTTTTTACCGACGGGGCAGGGGTGGGCTGGGGGGAGATGGAGTGGGCCACAGAAGGACAGAAAAACTCCTCCACGAATCTACGAGGCTAAAGCAGCTCACGTTCCAAACGAGGATTATATATTTTTCTGTCCACTGAAACTGGCTGCGTTTTCGTTGGAGGGTTTTTGGTTAATGGGAGAAGAGGAGTTTTTTTTGCTGCAGATAACATTTCCTTTTTTCTTGGCTATTCCTCTCACGAGGAAAGAACCCTTGACAGCTTGTGGAGTGTCAGATGGTATTGTCTGAATCCAGAAGTCATTTAGCTTGACTAAAATATTGGGGCTCTAACTTTGGCAAATTATTTAACTCCCCTAAGCTTCCCTTTCCCCATCTCTCGAGTCGGGATAATAATAATACCTCGCTTCTAAGGCATTTGAGAGGAACAAACATGACAACGCTTGCAAAAAACCTGAGCACTCTGCCTGAGCAGAGTCAGCCCCGAGGAAGTGTCAGGGGACAGTGTAGTTGCCGTGGGACAGGTAGAACCAGGCTCCACGGGTCACAATTCATGTCACGGATTTCTTCCCCTGCGAACTTGTGGGCGCCTGTCTCCCCCAGCCCCCCGCCCCAATGAGAGTCAAAACTAGGGTTGACGGTAAGAGGAATCATTGCTTCTCCTGAACACTGTCTTAAAAGAGCCATGTGTTTTCAACACACTTTAAGGTAACGTGTTGACTTGAGATTTATTTATGACAAAAGGATACTAGACAAAGCCATGAGAAATATGTTATTGGAATGCAATCCAGTTGGACAGAATGGAAGCTTTCTTGTGTGTTCTTTCTGTCCCCTTCCCCCTGCCTCCTCCTCACCCCCGTGTAGGTCCTTGCCCCTTTTGCCCCCAGCTCAACTCACTGTTATTTGAACACTTCTACCCTTCTGCCTCCCAGTATTGGGGTCTCAGTGCCCCCTTTGCTCCCTCTGCTCTTCTAAGGGTTAAGTCATGCTTTATTTGGAACCTCGGGCTACATAAGCCCTCTTCTCCCACAGCGGTTGGAACTGCCAGTACAATGACACAAAGGCGCTCAAAGACTGTAATAACACTCAAGAAAACAGCCTGTCAGTAAGTGGTGCCTTTTCGAGTTCTCTGAGCGTTCTCTAAGATTGTGTTGCCTCTTCCACATGTTCACTTTTGTGATAAACACTTATTAAATGGGTGGTTAGGCTTGGAGCTGCCATGGAGTTTGTGCATTGACTTTTGTTTTTCCTGTTTAAAGCCAACTGTTCCACTGTGGGGACAAAGCGTATGCCTTTCAATCTGCTAAGTAGTATTCTGTCTTCCAAAGGCCTCCCAAATCTGGCTGCCTGTCAGAAAAAACTGGGGGCCGTGGTTTTCAAACAATTCTGGACTTTGCCCTTGAAGATAATTCAGTGGCTCTGGACTGGGGCCTAGAGGTTTTCATTGTTATTATCTATCCTGGGAGATGCTGATGGAATCAGCTCAAGGACCAGCATTTAGGAATTGCTCTATCAGTGATAATCACTGCCCCACCCCGCCCCAATCACACACTCTTGCTCCCTAGCAGATAATAAATCCCACCATAGGATTAGAAGCTCAGGGCCTCCTTTTCCAAAGGAGACAGCCCTCAAAAAAGATTCTGAATGATAAGAAGCCAAGCCCGGTCAAATTCCCAGGGATGGAATTTAACAGTGACTGATTACTCATCATCTGCTAGTTGAGTATCATAATAAAGATGAATGGGAACTTGGGAAAGATCTCTCCATAACTCACCTCCAGCAGTCAATGCACTGGAGACCACAGGCCAGGCGGCTGGGCTCTGAGAAGGGCAGTGATTAGTTAATAGGTACACACTGAGCTTATAAAATGTTTTATTAAACGACAAAATCCTAAACATTATACTGAGTTCTATTTTGTGGTCCGTATGCTGACTAAATCCCCAGATGACTTTAATGAGCAAATGGCAGCCCATTAAAATTACAGTAGTTTTGCAAAGAAAATAGCTCCCCGGAGGAGGAGAAGAAAACCACCAAGCTGCTACTGTGTTGATAGTTGTCCTGAGAGCTCCTTTCTCTTGCCCAAATCTCGCTGGTGGAAGAAAGTCGGCCGTTCAGAAGAATGGTCCTTCGCGCCTGTCCTCCTGTGCCTGGGAGACATGCTTTGCTCTAGCTCATCAGTTCCCAGCCTGGCTGACCTTGAAGCAACGGAGAGAACGACACCTTGTGTGCATTTTGCTTAATAAAGAAAACACAGCTAGCCCCTGGGAACAAATGTATTTGTTTTTTCCATCTTGGTATAGAAACCTCAGCTTTCTTTCTGAGAGACGGTCTCATAAGACAATCACGTCTTCTACTCGGTTATCACATTGGAACCTCTTGTTGATGTTAAACGTCACTAGAATTTTGTGTTGTTTTGTCCTTGGAAAATACACTGTTCCATGCAGATCAAAGGGACAGTTTCTGATTTCCTCTCTTTTCTCTCCTGTATTTTTCTGAGTGCCCATGTAATGTCCAGACAAGCTTGGGACATGGCTCTCACTGTCTTAGCGCTGGTCTTTGGAGATGACATCCTATTTCTTTTCTGTGACGTCACCGTGCAAATGTCTTTCATACTGAGTGAGATGTGGGAAGAATTGTTAGAATTGTTAGTAATGCCTGAGATGAGAAGGCTTCTGTCTCAGCTCCCATAAGTGGTTTTTGCTCTGTGCAGCATTCTAGATCCCTAGCCATCACTGGTCCTTTAGTGCAGATAAATGACAAATTCTCTGAGGCAACAGAACAAAAAAGATATTCACTATATTGAATCATATTACAGGACACTGTACGTACTATATACTATGTGGCAGTCCTATCCAACAGAGATCTCCGGGATGATGGGAATGTTTCATATTTGTTCTATCTGAGAGTAGCCACCCCCATGGTTATTTAGCCCTCGGAATGTGGCTCATGTGACTGAGGAACTGAATTTTTGTATTAATTAATTTTTTGAAGATCTTGCTTTTTTTAAGAGCAGTTTTAGGTTCACAGCAAAATTGAGAAGGAGGCGCAGAGAATTCTCATATCCCCCTGCTCTGACTCATGCATAACCTCAACCATTAGCATGTTCCTCCGTCATAGCAGACCATTTCTTACAGCCAATGAACCTACAATGACCCATTAGTATCAGCAAAAGTCCCTATTTTACACTAGGGTTCACTCTTTTTTTTAATAAGAAGTGGGCTCCACTCCAACGTGGGACTTGAACTCCCAACCCTGAGATCAAGAGTGGTGTGCTCTGTTGGCCAAGCCATCCAGGTGCGCCCCGCTCCCCCATCCCCTGGAGGTTCAGTCTTGGTGTTGCACATTCTATGGGTTTGGACAAATGTATAATGACAAACATATCCATCACTATAGTATCATCCAGGGCATTTTCACTGCCCTAATAATCCTCTGTGCTCTGTCTATCTCTCCTCCTAGCCCCTACCCCCAACTTCTGGAAGCCACGGATCTCTGCTGTCGCCATAGTCTCGCTTTTTCTAGAGTGTCATATAGTTGGAAGCATACAGTATGTAGCATTTTCAGATTGGCTTCTTTCATTTTGTTATATTCATTTCAGTTTCTTCTCTGTCTTTTCATGGCTCGGTAGTTCACTTCTTTTTAGCACTGAGTAATATTCCACTGGATGGATGGACCACAGTTTATCTCTGCACCTATTGAAGGACATCTTGGTTGCTTCCAAGTGGAACTAGCCATGATATGAGTAAAACTGCTATAAACATCCATGTGTGGGCTTTTGTCATTTGATGACATACATCATCAAATACTAAGGAGCAAGATTGCTGGATCACAGGTAGTTACATTTAATTTAAATGAATTAATAAGTGAACTAATAAAATTAAAATAGCCAGATGTAGCTGTTAGCTACTGTATCAGATAGCCAAGTGTGTGTGTGTATATATATATATATATATATATATATATATATATAATGATTTCTCCAGAAAGAATTTGAAGCAAAGTAGGACATACAGTCAAACCTTAAAAAGAGGGATATAAAGAATGAAGAAAAGCAAGAGGCAATGAGGAACGAAGAATAAAGTTTTAAAATACAGATCAGAGTAATCCACCTCCTTTATGGGCGAGGCCTGGCCTGAACTCTACGTTTTCTAAAAGAGAATACATAAAAAAGAAAAAAAAATCAGTTACCCAAATGAGGATATCCAAGAGCCCAAAACAAACCGATCATTTAGGAGAATGACAGTGTAGTTCTAAGATTAAACAGGAATTCTTCCTAAACATTCTGGGCTATTTTTCTGCTTAAAACCCTCCAGTGGCGTCCTACCGACCTTGGAATAAGATTCAAAGTTCTGACTGTGTTGTGTCGGTCTGAGTTCTTGGTTGCAAGAAAAGGAAGTGAATTGTGGATAATTCCAGCAGCAAAGAAAGTTATTGAAAGGATATTGGAGCGGGAAGCCTAGAACCCACAGAGAGGCTGCAGGAGGGGCTCAGAAAGCAGTCAAGAGCAAGGAAGGAAAAATGGAGTCAGGACCAGAGCTAACATCTCCACACCGGGCGTTTAGTGAGGACACTGCTCCTACCATGGTCAAACGTTCCAGGCCACCACCTGATGGCCACCCCTTCTCTCATGAGATGCTGGACTCTACTCTCAAAGCGTGGCCTCGGTTGCCCCTGGAAACCTACTCGGATGCGAAGCAGCATCACCTGAACTCCAAGTGGATTCTCTAGGATTCATGCTTCTTCGTCACTAGCTTCTGGTTTTAAGACTGGGGCTTGTGCATCCGATTGGCTGTATGTAGATCATGGAACAGCACCCAGCTGCAAGGGAAGCTGGGAGAGTGTCTTTCCTGTTTTCCAGTTTATGCCAAGATGCAGTATGCCTCCCATAAAGACTAGAAGCTAAGAAATTCCAGAAGTTCCTGAAACATAAAAAAGGGGTTCAGCCACCAGGTAGATGCCAAAAAAGAAAGGAAAGAAGGGAGGGAACGAGGACCCACCAGACATGCCACATGTCTGGCCCCTACTTGACTCTACAGTCTCTCCTTTGGCCACTATTCCCCAGCTGTACTGACTTACTTACTTTCTTTCTTTCTTTTTTAAGATTTTATTTATTTATTTGACAGACAGAGATCACAAGTAGGCAGAGAGACAGTCAGAGAGAGGAGGAAGCAGGCTCCCTGCTGAGCAGAGAGCCCAGTGTGGGGCTCGATCCCAGGACCCTGAGATCATGACCAGAGCCGAAGGCAGAGGCTTTAACCCACTGAGCCACCCAGGTGCCCCTGTACTGACTTTCTTTTTGTTTCCATAACACGCTCTGCCTCTGCACTCACCATTCCTTCTGCTGCAAAGCTCTGACTCTGTTTCTGGTCATGGCTGACTCTTCATCATGTAAGTCTCCTTTACAATGTCACCCCCTCAGTGAAACTTCCTCTGACTAGCAGCTCTAACTCCTAGTCATCCCGGCTTGTCACTCTCCATCTCCTCCATCTTTACTGTATCATCCTGTCTTGTCTTCACTCTAACACTTGCCACTAGGTGATACCATTGTGTTCATTTACCAACTTACTTCTGTTTGTCTGTCCCATTTCTGACCCTGGAATGGAGGCACCATGAGAACTGGGACCACCGACAGTCTTGTTCACCACTGCATCTCCTACGCTTAGGACAGTACTTAGCTCAGGGTGAAAGAAGACGAGGTTTGTGGGGTGAGTAATCAATGGAAATCCTTCACAACATCACATTTGATGTATCAGTGTGTTTCATTTAACCGGTTACAACAACTTGAGTACAACTACTATTCGAATCCATTATATTGGAAGAACGTTTTACAGTTTTATGGTCCCTCTTCATTATTTTACTTATCCTGACAAAAACCCAGTGATAGATATATCAGTATCTGTGTAGCCCAGGGCATGGAGTCAGTCACACTTGTGTCTGCTACCCATCAGTTGATCCTCAAGACCACAGACCTGTGGTATCTTTTACTGTTAAATTACGGGGATTGCCATAATGTTTTGATTGCTAAGATGTTAATGATCTTAACACTAAGAATTTTAAAAATCCAATTTAGTAGGTCCCATATAGAAAAACAATTGATAGGACTTTAAAAAGGAAGTGGTTTCCTACCGCCTGCTGCCTGTTCTGATCTGTCTGCCCAAAGTGGAGCTAACTGCTAAGTCCTTGAGCTCCTCAGTCTCTACCCCAAGATGTTAAATAGAAGACTTCCCACAAGTTTCATTTTTGACATTCTCTTTCCTTATAGTTGATATTCCACTTTTTGAGTGACAGAAATGGTCTCCCACTAAATTCCCTTCTTGAAGCATTGGTGCCATAGTTTTTTTCAGGTGAGGGAATGTCTGCCAATAGCTTTGCTATTTTGGGACTTGATGTCGTCTAATGGGGAGGTTGTATCATTGAGACTAACTACGATAAAAGATATTGACCAAGTGAAGAAGAGGAGGAAGTTACTTTTTCTTTAACCGCATATAACTGTCCTTTTTGAGAATCCCAGAAAGGAAGTCCTGTTGCCTGGGCTGCTGGCTTGTTGGCAGTAGAAACCTGCATTGGGGGTAGGTGGTTGGGGGTAGGGTGCTTACCACTGAGCCCTGTTGAAGGATCTTGAGGATCCACGGGTAAACTAGATTAGGTGAGCCATCTGTGTGTTCTAAGTCTCACACTGCCTTTGGTCTATGACATATGCATAGATATTGGAGTGAAAGACGGAGTTTCAGGACAGAAAGACCACTCTGGGTGTGCCTTAGAGGCTATAGGAGATGCGTGGTCCTTGAGTCTAGCCCTATAGCCTAGAGAGTTTAGGAAGTGATGGTGTATGTGACAGATGCACAGAGTCACACTTGTTCTCGACCTTCAGGGCTTAGCCATTGTCCCAGATGTAAATTCTGGCCAAATTAATTTCTGTAGAATCTCTTAGCTGGGTCAGAGAACGACAAGTTCTTGAATTATTTCCTACCATAGTAGAAGCACATCTAGAAGAAGGTACATCAATTTCCCTTATAGCTCTGCTATCACAAGGTAGTAGACTACACTTGGCATGTGACCCATGTGTACTTCATTCCACAAACCATAAATGAAACCTGGTTTTGTCACTGTGTAGTTACACCATACCAAGAACGTGACTGTTATATCTTGGAAATGATTATGGTGTTTTAAAGGGAACACTTGTATATGGATGTATAAGGTTTTGATCAGAAGAAGGCTGGTCAGGGATGAGAAAGCTGGACCTTCCTTGATCCTTGCCCATCCTCGTCCTTTTTTTGGTTCACGAGCAATGTTGCTTCTGTCTGAGAAATGCCTTCATGTTCTTGGCGTTGACATGTTCCTTGTTCCTAGGACCGTTATCTCCACTCACCGTCAGTTTGGGTGACTGTTGATCTCAAGACAGGTTTGGGTGAGAGACACCAGGAACTGAAAATCTGGCCTTTTCATTTTATGAACAAAATTGACTTTTTATTTATATATACCCTCTATATACCTTAACCCTCTGAGCCACCCAGGTGCCCCTGAAATCAACTTTTTAAAGAGTGAGTGGAAGAAAATGAATTTATTTGTCTGAGTCACTTTAACACTAAATGGAAAGGGGATGTGAGAACCAGTATAAACTCAGTGTAAATACCTCTCCCAGTCATTAGAGGTGCTATCAGGGGCAGGACACCGTAATGCGCTAGGGATACAACATGAATAAAGCAGGCATGCCAGGAGCTCATAGGCCAGTAGATAATTATAAGTAATTAACACAAAGGTCTCCATAAATTTCTTCTAGAATTTAGAGAATTCTAGAATTTAGAGAAGGGGTACCTGAAAGATGATGTCAGGCAAGGGGTGGTGGAACAGTAGATCCAAGTCTTTAAAAAGAATTAAGAGGAAGACACAGGCAGAAGGAAAGGGATTCTAGACAGGGAGAAGAACACCTGAACGTGAATGAAATCAGAGCAGTTGCAAGGGACTGGTCCAGAGAACACAGAGCTGGAGAGGATGGAGAGGAAGGTGATGTCATCTGAACTGCTACACTTTCTGAAGAAACAAAATGGCAGTATCGTGTGAGGTCTGAGTCTGGCTGGGGATCTGTAAGATAATTATGCTGACAATAAGCTCACTTACAAGGGTTGAAAACAAGATGCATGTCACATACATCAACCTCATTCAGACATGTGTTGGGGGAAACTGAGAGACTTAAGTCCAAGCAATATTGTTAATATTCTCCATCAAAGATTGGACCCAGGCCAGAGAAAGTTTTCTGTAATAAATTTTTTTTCTTTGGATTTTATCCTGTGTGATATATAAAGCTTAGGGCTGTCTGTTGAGACACATTTTTTTTTTTAATGGTTTCTCTTTCTTTCTTTCTTTTTCTTCTTCTTTTTTTTTTTTTTTAAGATTTTATTTATTTATTTGACAGAGAGAGATCAGAAGTAGGCAGAGCAGCAGGCAGAGAGAGAGGAGGAAGCAGGTTCCCTGCTGAGCAGAGAGCCTGGTGCCGGGCTCGATCCCAGGACCCTGAGATCATGACCTGAGCCGAAGGCAGAGGCTTTAACCCACTGAGCCACCCAGGCACCCTGATATACATTCTTTAAGACAAAAACAACTGATATTTCAGTCTTGTAGAAATGCAATCTGAAAAGGATGGAAATTATTTTTATTCAGCAGAGCATCTTTGTTGGAGAGATTATAAAGCCCAGTACAAACATTCATTCCTTGAGCCTTCCGCTTTGCATGCAGAAACGTGTTCTGTTGGCCCACGGATGCATCAGTTTTCTTTTTTTTTTTTTTATCTTTTTTTTAAATTTATTTTTTTCCCAATTTATTTATTTTCAGAAAAACAGTATTCATTATTTTTTCACCACACCCAGTGCTCCATGCAAGCTGTGCCCTCTATAGTACCCACCACCTGGTACCCCAACCTCCCACCCCCCCCGCCACTTCAAACCCCTCAGATTGTTTTTCAGAGTCCATAGTCTCTCATGGTTCACCTCCCCTTCCAATTTACCCAAAAGCACATACCCTCCCCAATGTCCATAACCCTACCCTCCTTCTCCCAACCCCCTCCCCCCAGCAACCCACAGTTTGTTTCGTGAGATTAAGAGTCCCTTATGGTTTGTCTCCCTCCCTATCCCATCTTGTTTCATGGATTCTTCTCCTACCCACTTAAGCCCCCATGTTGCATCACCACTTCCTCATATCAGGGAGATCATATGATAGTTGTCTTTCTCCGCTTGACTTATTTCGCTAAGCATGATACGCTCTAGTTCTATCCATGTTGTTGCAAATGGCAAGATTTCGTTTCTTTTGATGGCTGCATAGTATTCCATTGTGTATATATACCACATCTTCTTGATCCATTCATCTGTTGATGGACATCTAGGTTCTTTCCATAGTTTGGCTATTGTGGACATTGCTGCTATAAACATTCGGGTGCACGTGCCCCTTTGGATCACTACGTTTGTATCTTTAGGGTAAATACCCAGTAGTGCAATTGCTGGGTCATAGGGCAGTTCTATTTTCAACATTTTGAGGAACCTCCATGCTGTTTTCCAGAGTGGTTGCACCAGCTTACATTCCCACCAACAGTGTAGGAGGGTTCCCCTTTCTCCGCATCCTTGCCAGCATCTGTCATTTCCTGACTTGTTGATTTTAGCCATTCTGACTGGTGTGAGGTGATATCTCATTGTGGTTTTAATTTGTATTTCCCTGATGCCGAGTGATATGGAGCACTTTTTCATGTGTCTGTTGGCCATCTGGATGTCTTCTTTGCAGAAACATCTGTTCATGTCCTCTGCCCATTTCTTGATTGGATTATTTGTTCTTTGGAAGTTGAGTTTGTTAAGTTCTTTATAGATTTTGGACACTAGTCCTTTATCTGATATGTCGTTTGCAAATATTTTCTCCCATTCTGTCAGTTGTCTTTTGATTTTGTTAACTGTTTCCTTTGCTGTGCAAAAGCTTTTGATCTTGATGAAATCCCAGTAGTTCATTTTTACCTTTGCTTCCCTTGCCTTTGGCGATGTTCCTAGGAAGATGTTGCTGCGGCTGAGGTCGAAGAGGTTGCTGCCTGTGTTCTCCTCAAGGATTTTGATGGATTCCTTTCTCACATAGAGGTCCTTAATCCATTTTGAGTCTATTTTTGTGTGTGGTGTAAGGAAATGGTCCAGTTTCATTTTTCTGCAGGTGGCTGTCCAATTTTCCCAACACCATTTATTAAAGAGTCTGTCTTTTTTCCATTGGACATTCTTTCCTGCTTTGTCAAAGATTAGTTGACCATAGAGTTGAGGGTCTATTTCTGGGCTCTCTATTCTGTTCCATTGATCTATGTGTCTGTTTTTGTGCCAATACCATGCTGTCTTGATGATGACAGCTTTGTAATAGAGCTTGAAGTCCGGAATTGTGATGCCACCAACTTTGGCTTTCTTTTTCAATATCCCTTTGGCTATTCGAGGTCTTTTCTGGTTCCATATAAATTTTAAAATTATTTGTTCCATTTCTTTGAAAAAGATGGATGGTACTTTGATAGGAATTGCATTAAATGTGTAGATTGCTTTAGGTAGCATAGACATTTTCACAATATTTATTCTTCCAATCCAGGAGCATGGAACATTTTTCCATTTCTTTGTGTCTTCCTCAATTTCTTTCATGAGTACTTTATAGTTTTCTGAGTATAGATTCTTAGCCTCTTTGGTTAGGTTTATTCCTAGGTATCTAATTAAGGAGTCAATCCCATTTACAATTGCACCCCAAACCATAAGATGCATCAGTTTTCTTGCCTGAAATGGCAAAGAGGCAGTGATACGGAAGTTGAACTTAATCAGTCTGGAGACATACACCAGTCATACACCAGGTGCTTTTCTAAAGACTGGCCTAGCAAGTGCCATCTTCTTGAACACACCACCAGTCAGCCTGTAGCAGTCACTCAGGAACTCAGTAACTTATGACTGCCTTCCTGTGGCAGGCTCAGCACAAGACTGTGGGTCCCAGGGGCCAGCAGGACTGAAATAGGCCCTTGTTCCCACAAACCTCGAGTTCTGGTTGAGGGACTTAATCATAACAAAATTGTAAACAAGAGACTACCAAGAGGTGGTTCATGCCTTGAGGACAACCTAATAGGATGATAGGAGAGAGAGAGAGTGCTGGCAAAGGTCAGGGAAGGCCTCCCTGAGGAAGTGATACTGGGCAGAGGCTTGAATGGTAAGGAAGCAGCTATGCAAAAACCCAGGGGGAGGGAAGAGCAAAGTCCTTGAAGAAGGAATGGGTTGGCAAGTTCACAAGTGTTATGGGGTGGTCCAGGCTGAGGGTTCTGAGACCTGCCTGTCCTGGTTTGATCTCAGCTCTGCCGCATAAAACTCTTTAACTTTAGGCACATTACTTAGTCTCTCCGAACTTTACTTTTTTTCTCTGTAAAATGGAAAATGTTAGAGTAGCTGTCACAGACACTTTTATGAGATAAAGCTAGTAAAATGTCTGACAAAGAGTGTGCACAAGTCTGTGTCACCCTTCTTTCTCAATTATTAGTTCAACACGTTTTTATTGAACATCTACTATAGTCCAGGCATCATCCTGCAAACTCATTGCTGGGTCCTTCTGCTGCTGTCATATACTTCTAAAGTTTGGGGAAACATTTCCTTCTTTAGGCCATGATTTTAAAATTGATAGAAGACCTATATGTAGGGGAGAAGCTGTCTACTATAACATCACATGTGGTACTTTTGAGGTAACCTGGTTATTGTCCCTCAAAACACTTATTTCCCCAATAAATACTTACTGTGTGCCTGCTCTGTTAAGCAATATTTTGGGTGCCAGAGACAAATAGTGGATAAGCTAAAGTATTAGAGCTCATGGATTTCATCACTGAAAACTTTTGGAAAAGACTTTCAAATGTCTAATTTAATTAGAGGTTTCAACAAATAATCCTAAAAAGGTACGAGTTGCTCTTGTAGCCTTTTTCCGGGTAGAGCTGAACACACACACACACACACACACACACACAAGTAGTTCCCTTTCTGACCACCAGCAAAATTGCAGTTATGATTCGGGCTCGTGGTTGATCATAATAATAAAAACTCTGTTGAGGCTAGATTTGAGACATCATTTAGGGAACTGTCATTTCAGGTGCCAATCACCTGCTGACCTGAGATACAGGTTTTTTTTTTTTTTTTTTAATATTTATTTATTTATGTGAGAGAGAGAGAGCGAGAGCAAGCACATGCACCTGTGGGCAGGGGAAGGGGCAAAGAGATAAGGACCGGGAATTTTAAGCAGATTCCCTGCTGAGTGTGGAGCCTGACTCAGGGCTCAATCTGATGACCCTGAGATCATGACCTGAGCTGAGATCAGGAGTCAGACACCTTATCAACTGAGGCACCCGGGCGCCCCTGAGATGAGTTTTCTCATTAAAGATAGGGAGAGTGATGGCTGCTGATGGCAGTCATGTGGGCTGGTTGTGCGGAGGAAACAGAGGGCACCGTACAGTGCTGCAGAGAGGAAACAAGAACTATGGCTGTTCCTCAGATGCAGAAATCTTGGGCTGGGCATAAAGTTCCCAGACTAAATTGTCATTACTGAAAAATAAAATTTTTTTTAAATTTAAAAAAATTGTCATTGCTGGATGGTGTGGGGAAAGGACCACACTCATGGGATGAAAACCCGCTTGTTCTAAGTTTGAGGCTGAGAACAGACAGTGCAGACTTAACCTCATCTACTCTTGGCCAGTGGCAGCGTGCTGTCTCCTGAGACAGATGAGATTAAAGTATTACTTTGGACGTTGGACAAACATGTTGGATAAGTATTATGAAGCAGAAACTCTTGGGACAAGTTTTCTTCTAGGATGCAAATGGGTAGAAAGTTAAAGAAGATGAGACTATTGAAGAAAAATTCACATTTTGTTTTTCTAAATGAAACAGAGTTGAAAATTTGAGCCGTATGAGACTTGAAAAACATTCCAAGCATATAACAAGCTTTAGAGAGATACATATTCATCCAACAAATATTTATTAACACACTCTATATTCAGGCCATATTTTCTGATTTTTCTATTCTAGGATCCTAGACCTCAAATTATTGTGTATCTGGTGTACTCATCCCAAGTGTATTCTGAAAGTATAGCTAAAATTTATCCAATTTCCAAACACGTCAATGTATTAATAGGGAACATGTGAGTTTTCGTTTGATTAAACTTTGAAATTTAGTTAGTAAGTCTCAGGAGAGTGCAGCTGAAATTATTGTCAGTATTATGCAGTAGCTGATCCAATAAGATCTTGGCCAAATTTGTTCTAATTGTAGAATAGGGAGAAGAAGTCTATGGACTTGCCAGAGTGAGCCATCCCCAAGCCTCCTCTTCTCTAGGAAAGGACAGAATTCTGTTTACACACCAATTTTGTATAGATAGAGACATAGATATAAATTCTACACCATTGGCTTCTCCATCTTTATATCCTACCCTTACTAAAACCCAAATCAAAATATCTAGAGATATTACAAGAAAAGGAAACCACAGACTAATATCTCTCATGAATGTAGATGCAAAACTCCTCAGCAAAATATTAGCAAATTGCATGCAACAAAATATAGAAAGGGCAAATACATCAGGAGCAAATACGTTTTATTCCAGGAATGCACGTCTGGTTGAACACTCAAAAATCAATGTGTATTGTTTACCATATAACAGGCTAAAGAAGAGAAGCTATTTGATCATTTTGATAGAAAACAAGCATTTGACAAATTCAACAATCACCCAAGATAAAAACTTTCAGCAGATTAGGAATAAAAGGAAAATTCTCCAAACTAATAAAGGACATATATGAAAAATCTATAGCTAATAGTAAAAAATAAAATAATAACTAATCTATAGTAGTGAGAGACTCAAAACTTTCCCCCAAAGTTTAGGAACAAGGCAATATTCTGTCTTTTTACCAATCTTATTTCTTGTAATTGAGAAGCAAAAGAAAGGAAAGGTGTACATATTGGAAAAGAAGAAATAAATCTATCTCTGCTTTTAGACAATATGATTGCCTATGTAGATAAGCCTAAAGAACCTATAAAAATGCTCCTTGAACTATAAAGTGAGTTTAGCAATGTTGTAGGACACAGTATCAATACATAAAGTCAATTATATTCCTGTGTACCAGCAATGAACAATTGTAGATAAAGAGAGCTCGGTTGTAACTGTGGATAGAGAGACAAGGGGGTAATGCTAGAATGAACCCAGTGGTGCTGGCTGGGGATCAGAGTAATCAACATAAAGTCCCATTTGTTTTCACAAGTATACCATCGAACAGACACAGAAGTAAATATATACAGGTGCATACACATGGGTCAGTGTACATACATATGTGTCCTAGCCCTGTCCACTAATAGCAGGGAACATCCCCTCAGCAATGAACACACCTGATAAAGTTAATTTCTCTAAATATCAATCTCCAGATTAACCATTAACACTATTAATTGATCTCTAAATTTCCTTGTTGTTCCGTGAACATTCTTCCTCTTCGTTGGCTCCCAGATCCGACCTACAATCTCACATTGCATTTACTATTTCCTCTTCTCTTCTTCCTCTCCTCTGATTTCGGATACTTCCTCAGTCTTTCATGATCTTCGAAGACTACTGGCTGGTTATAATGCGGACTGTTTCTGAATTTGTGTTTTTCCAAATTTGGGTTTGTCTGGTATTTGATGTTTTTCGGATCACATCACTCTTGATTAAAATAAAAACACATAACTCAAAAATGTTTTCTCTCTTTTTTAAGATTTTATTTATTTGGGAGAGAGAGAGGGAGTTGGGGGAGAGAACACAAGCAGGGAGGAGGGGAAAAGGGTGAGAGAGAAGCAGACCTCCTCTGCCCCCACCCCATCACCACTGAGCAGGGAGCCTGATGCAGGTATCGATCCCAGGACTTTGGGTCGAAGGCAGATGGTTAACCGGCTGAACCACCCAGTCATTTTTTTCTTTTCTTTTCTTTTTTTTTTTTTAATGGACATTACCTGGGCAATCTTTTCTGATGTCAAATACGTTCCTCTATCTGGAATTAGTTTTTATATATGAAGCCTTTTCTAAGGCTCTTAATGTGAACTTCGTTTTCTCTCTGGTTTCTTCTTTCGTGAAGGTGAAAAACAACCCTGATTTCTAGCCCCCTCCTCAAGATTCAAGCTAAGAGCAAAGGAATAGTAGGTATGCTTCCCTCGGGTCTGGAAGGAGAGCAGCCACAGAGGCAAGACCCCGTTTGGGCCCTGGCAGAGGTGTCTCAGGGTTTGCTGAAATGAGGGCAAGCCTCCTTAACCAAAGGTTCTGTCCCCTGCCCCCCAACACCGGCGCTCCTCCCCTCTGTGGCTGAGCACTTCGTTGCCCACCTCTGCAGGTCTCTGCCCATCAAACACTTACTTTTGGCTTAGTCTTAGCCTCTCATTCTCTTTAAACAAAGGGAGTGGAGCCCCTCAGCATCTCAAATGCACTCTCTGCCTTTTGAAGCTTTGAGAGCCCCTTCTCCCCGGCATAAATCAAAGGACAGTGAACCTACTCATTTAGCTCATCAGAAAAATCCCACTGTCATCATGTCACATTCAAGAGTTTATTCTTTTAATAGCTTTATTCTTTTCCCGTTAAGGAAGGAATTGTTCCAGGGCCCTCATTCCATGCTGTATATTAGCCATTTCATTTTTCACGAAGGGAAAAAAGTACCTTTCCACACATGATTAATACTGCAGTTGAATACCAGAAGAGCCGACCATGTGCTGGCTTTGGGCCATCCATCAGCGGTTTAACATCTGTAATCTAGCCAGTGAGTCACTGTCAACATCATGAACGAATCATGGCTGCTCCGTGGTCAGAGCAGTTTATGGACTTGGTGGGAGCAGAACACGCGTTCTCCCCTGGGATCTGGAAAGGAGGATGGTCTCATGTAAGGAATGCCACAGATGAGAAGAGGACCTACAGACTTTTGTCTTTAAAACATTCCTATTATATTCTTTGCCAGTGGGAGTTCAAAGCCCTACTCTTTGCCCCGTCAAGGAGATCAGGAAGATGAGAGGAAGGCCCCTGTTTTAGAGATGAGGGGACAAGCTCTGTCCGAATGGGGCTGTTCGCAGAATCAGAAAAGAAGAAATAGACCGATCTCGATTTTTTTTTCCTTCCTGGGTCTACATGGTGAATGCACAGAATTCTCATCACACTTCTCAGTGTAAAAACTCTCCATCAGATGCTCAGGCCTGATGGAAATAGCCCGGTGTCTCTTGGAACGAGTGGACTGGGTTCGAGTCCCAGCCCACACCTTAGCATTCGTCTTTTCTCTAAAGAGAACAAGGTGTCTCAGCTGGGATTAACCTATCAAGACAACTTTTCTGGAAGTTAGTTGAAGGGCAGATCTTTTAGGGGAACACGAACAGCTTTATAAATTGCCTTCAAAAGTCGCACCCAATCTTTTAGTCGATTTTAAAGGAACTGTTTACCACTGCATATGGCAGTCATTATTTGGAATAATAAACCCTCAGAGAATCTGAACATTCATGGGCCAACAGATGGGTCAACCTGCTTCGCAATTTAACAAAGTAATTTATTTCAATCACTGGGACAGGGCATGTGAAGATTACTAATTCAGTTCACAAGCAAAAGGAGCAAACACCAATTGTGGCTGGATGGCGCAGCCGTTATGGAAATGCACACCTGTTCAATTGGTTTTGAGACAGTCTTCATTTCGATTAGTCTTTCCTTTTCTTGGAAGGTGTGTATTAAATTGCCGTGGATTCTTCTGCTGAAACTCTTGTGCTAATTGGTGTCAGGACAAGATAAAGATCTCAGGGAAAAATTATACCAGAGCATCAGTAAAATTAAGGTCATCAAAGTCAGCTTTGGGAAGTAAAACAGGTGTATCAGAAGTATATTCTTATAATAATTGGGCAATGTGTTGTTCTTTCTTGTTGAAGCAGTCTGCCCGGAGTTTAATAGGGAAGGAAGAAGCCAGGATCTTTTATTCTTCATCTTCAAATATGCTGAAATTTTCCACATCTTGATCTAGTCTCTCTCTCTCTCTCCATCCATGCTCACTCAAGAGCCAAAGGGAGCAAGAAATAGAAAGCGTGGTCAGAGAGGTTCTCAGGAGAGGACTGTATGTGCTCAGAAATGGAATTTAAGGTGTTAAAAAAGAACTGGAGCAGAATTTCCCTGATATTCCTATCTCTTGACCCCACACCCTCATCCCGAGTTGGACACAACTTCCATGATTCTGTTAGGAAGCTTTCTACAGAAGATGCCGTCTGGCTCGCATTTAAGATCTGCCATATGCTAGAAAAGTTTACTAATGCTCTAAGGTGGTTTTGTTGCTCTTTTTGAAAGGAAGGTGCTTTTCTTTCTTCTGTATAATCTTCTTACACCGTGAGGTCCACTGTTATTACTTTAAAATAAATGGCTTCCCCTCTCCTCACCATCCTTCCCCAAATATTTATTTATTGAGTTGCCTTCTCTTTGCCAGAGGCCAGGCTGAATACTGGGGTTCTAACCCCATGCCATCCCTCAGGCAATGAGGAGATGGGGAGGGACACAGCGATTACCATTCAGTGGAGAGATTGCTGTACTTGGAGGTAAATGCAGGTTAGGAGACACCTCACCACAGCTATTAAAATACATTTCTATATATTAAAAGCCTCTGTGTATATTAGGACAGTGAATAAACATCCCAGTAGCATTGCAAAATTGTGGTGCAATTTGCAAGTTTATACTTCCCAAATTTCCAACACCCACACACATTCAGGGACTGTATATATGAACTCATGTAAAGGCAATGTCAAGCTTCAGTTAGAGAAAGTACATGAATCCAAGGTGTGGGCCAAGGGACCCCTCCCTTCCCACCTGGCCACCTGGCCCTCACTGTTCTTCATCGCCACGATCCCCTTAGCTCCGTCTGGATGTCCTACCTGCCCAAATTCCTGCCCTGCCTCCCCTAAGCACTTTAAGCTCAAAATGTTTCAAACTCATTTTTTCACCTTCCCTACAATCACCAAATCACTATTTTCCCCTTGAGTTCCTCTTGAGGGGGCACCATATTGTCATCCCCGTAGCATTCCTGCCTTGTCATCGTTCCTTGGAATCTGGCCTGTTTTCAAGAGCTGCGGGCTCTTCCTCTGCCTGCACCTGAAACTCCACCCGCCCCATCTCTCCTGTCGATGGCCCCAGCAGGTGCAAGTCCCCTGCGGCTTATTGCAAGAGGCGTCTGCTTCTCCTGCCTCTCATCCACACCCTCCTTCCCTTGCCCACTTGGCAGGTGGCATCCCCCAGCACCCAGAACTCCCCAGCTCCCTCTTTCCCACATAGTGACATTGAAACTTGCCAGCCCGAGACTCAAAGCTTTTTCTAGAACAGTTGCATTGCATTCCCATCTCTCATCCCTCCCTTCACACACTCTAAGTGCATGAGAAACAGGAATCCGAGCTGTTCCTCCAACTCCTCTTTGCCTTTCCACCTCTAAGCATTGACGTATGCTGTTCCTCTCTTTGCCGTGCCATTGCTGCAGCTTGGTGAAACTCTACCCTGCCTTTAAAGTCCACTTCAAATGCTTCAGGAAATGGCCCCCCCCCTTTCCCTGCCCCCCTTCAGCCAGATGCATGATTCTCTTTTTTGAACACTAGTAGCCCTTTGATTCTTTTACTGTCTTATGGAACCCATCATTTTATAACTTACATTCAGCTCGATCCCTTTTCACGCATGTTTAGCAAGCACCTATGAGCAGCCAGAGACCGTGGTATGTGCTGGGGATAAACAAGATAGAGAAGGTCCCTTTCTTCATGGAGTTTATAGTGTAAGGGAGGAAGCTGGCAGGTAAATACTCAGTGATAAGAAGACGATCAAGCAGGATGTTATCCGATGGTAGCACAGAGAAGAGCTACTGACATCGACTGTGGAGGAGAAGGAGACACAGAGTGGGCAAGGAAGAATCTAGAACAACTTTCAGTTATTTATATTTTTTCTTGGGGGATATGTTCATGAGGGAACCTGGCTCATAGGACGGCATCTTCTTTAGGTCTGAGTATTGTGCCCACACATAGGCAAGGGAACGATCGTGGAAAGACATTTTTTGTAAATAACACTTAAGTCTTAAATTTGCAGGAAGTTCCCCTGAGGAGAAATAACAGTCTTGGGAGTAAAGTAAACTAGAAGAAAATGCGAAGAGGATTTTTCACACTGAAACCTGTACTTCTTTCCAGAGCTTGATTGGTCAGTGTGCTGCCCTTTTCTCCACCATCAGCCCCATTTCAACACTTTCACAAATAAAGGTACAGCCTTTGGAGAGCTGAGATCAGGAAAAAAGCATCTGGAGTCCAGTGGCTTTGCTGCCCCGTTTGTCACCGCAGGAAACTGCCAGGACCATGAGCAGAGTGAGTTACATGGAGCTCACATGGAGCGGATACTGAGCACCGAACATGTTAGAATTGGGGGGAAGTTTTTACATTTCATAACATGCTGACTGGGATCTATAGACTCTAGCTGTCTGCCAAACCCTTTGCTTTCCTTCTGGGCGCCGGAAGTGCGGTTCCTGCCTCACTCGTGGTTAGCTCGGTCCCGCAACTGGGTTCTAGCCCAAGGAACGTGCGCCGCTCTAACGGGCACCGCTCCCGTCTCCATGCTCTGCCTTTGCTTCAAGGCTCCCTGTGGAAGACACCGAGGCAGGGAAGGAGACAGTCTGGGTCTCTGCATTTCCATGTGAAACCTGCCAGCCTGCTGGTACACCACATTGGACCCTTGGATGAATAAGAACCCCTCTACCGTGAGGCACCTGTGGAGACTGGGGTTCACTTGCTAGAGCTGCTGGTGTCGCCCGCCACCCTTGTGACACAATCCACATTGCACTGTGTTTAGGAAAGTGAGCACAAAGAAGCAACACAGCCTCATGAGCTGTCTGGGAAACCAGATGGGCCTTGAGGTGGGTTTGCTGCTTTGTCTCTGACTGGCCTGGGCAGGTGGCGGGGTGGGGGGGGGCAGCTGAAAGCCGTTGCTTGTAGATTTGTTCAGTAGTAAGCTTGAAGTTGTTCTGCATTAAATTAAAAAATCAGTAGTTTGAATGTGGATGCAAATTCCTAATAGCTTTAGCAACTGAAGAAAAATTTCCAGATGTTTCACAAAGCCCTAAAATACTGTACATTGTTTTCTTTTTCAATGGGAAATTATTCACAGGGCAATAAAAAGTTGTTTTTTCAGTAAACAGATTATGTTTCGGTCTGCGGTGTGAACACTTAAATAGAACGGTGCAATACGCCACTTTTTAAAAGAGGGTTTTAAACATGTCAGTACAAACCTTTCAGTCCTCTGTCCCATAAATTCAACTTTTTAAAATGAAATCAACCTGCGCCTTGTGAAAGCTCACACTACTATATCAAAACCAGTGAATTCTGCCTGTTTATTGCTACTGATGGAATGTGGCAAAGAGACATTGTTTTCACATGGGACAATTTCTTCAACTTTACACCAAGTGAAATTTAATTGCTTTCGCTTCCTGGACTCGTTAGGCATTAGTCCTGCTGGAGGCGGAGCCAAAAGGGGAAAGTGACAAGTAAGTCTGTGTTTAATACATTTCACCTTGGAATTTTATCCTCCTTCCCTCCCTTATTGGTTAGGCAGCAGGTTCCAGCCTGGGAAGCCACTTGAGAAAAATTTAAGGAGGAGGGAAACTATAAAGCCAAAGAAATGACAGGTGTCCCTTTGGGCCGAGGACCCCTCTGTTCCAAGCAATTACTCATGATGCCTCAGTCGTTGCTCTTAATCCAACACTTGGAATTTCTGATTCTTTCAAGTTCATATTTGGTGTGGTTTTGTCTTCATACCCCCCAAAAAAGTAGTAAGTGCAGGAAGAGGTGAGCAAAGAGAAATACGGACACTGCTGGCTCTGGGGTCTGGCTGTGGCCCAAGTGGGACAGTCAGAATTGGACAAAATGAGGACCGTACAAGGTTTGGGTTCAGGTTGCAACAGGTCATTCCACTTTTCAGAGTGATTCATGGATCCTTAATTTATATTTAGTTATAAATCATCTATGAAAGTTCTTTATGGAGGATTTGAATGAATATCACGGTGAATACTTGACAGATAGGAGGACAAACAGGAAACTGAAAGGCTTTTGTCAAAGTCACCGTCTGAAATGAAGGTGAACCATCTCTTCCCAGACAACGGAAGACGGGGAAGTGGGAGCTACTCGGGACTCGGTACTCTCAGATCATGTTCGCCTTGTAAAACAAGGTCTCCCCGTGTTACATGCTGTAACTATCCTTCTTCAGTTTTCAGAACCCTCTGCAGAACAGGCATTACACATTATAATCATAATGGAACAGGCATTATAATAATAAGGCGGGACATAATTAATAGATAACTGAGACGTGACATCACTTTTGGGAGACACCAAAGATGGAATATAGAGTTGAAACATGTCCAAGGGGGGAAAGGAGCAGGACTTTTTGTGGGGGGGATATGAAAGGGAAAAAACAATGAAGTGAGAACAGCAATATCTTTACAAGCAGGAATTTCCTTTGTACACATGTTGGTTTCACAGTTCAATAGAATTGGAACTTGAGCATCCTAGCAATCAGTTGTTTTATCTTGTTTTGTTTTGTTTTTTCAAAACAATGGGCACTATTCTTTCCTAATGGGTAACTGTAAACTCTGTGTGTGTGGTGTGTATTTAGACAATGAAGAAAATAATTATTTCCTACTAGAGGGTTCTAAAATGTGGGTAATTTGGGTACAGGAAACCCAACTTGATTAAAGTCGCTGTATTTCACTATGTTTGAGTGCTTACACTTCCAGTTTACTTTGAAGGAGTGTTTTTCAAGATAGGAGGTTAGAAGGTATTTCATTTGACTGTTCATTAGCCATTGATTTTAAGCTTATAAATATTTAGATGGGTGGTTTTGGGACCTCCATCTGTCTTGATGAACCAGACCACACAACTGTTAGCAGAGGGACCAACCCAAAAGTCCTCAGCCTCTTCCTATTCTCTCCCTTACCTCCAGCAGATTATAAAGATTTTCCCCTCAGAAGCCCCTTTGAATTTATTTCACTGGCTTTCACCCCAATGTAACATTTGGTTTAGGGGAAGTTTCTCCTTATTAATTACTTTGTCCTACAAGGAAGGAATGCTTTCTGAGGGCATATATGCATATTTTCCCTTGTGGACTTTGGGGAGGTCATACTAGCCAAACAGACCCAGTTTCTGCATTTATGTGGCTTAATGGGGGTGGGGGGGCGCAGACATGTAAAAACAGACCCCCTCAACACCTACTTATCCACTGTGTGGTCAGTGTGAGGGGTCCTGCAAGGAAGGCTACAGAGCCTGTGGCTGTGTATGAGGCAGAACTTGGCAACATTTCTTTACTGACTCTTTGGCGGAGACTTTTTGAGTTTGATTGGGAAAAACAGACATGGAGACCAATTTGGGGCAGAGCCTTAGTTCAGGGATGCTAGGGATGGGCAGTGGGTGGGAAAGGAGGTTGGACCAAGTGATGGGGTGGGTGATGAAGAGGCTGGTCTTGCAGGCAGGGAGAACAGAGTGGTGGGAAGTCAGTACCCACTACTAGGGCAAAAGATCTGGAAGGGGCCTTGCCTAACTAGAGGTTGACTGCAAAGATTGAAAACTGTTCGTCCTTGCTAAAAGAGTCCCCAAACACTTTTTTATTCCCTCCTGGGCGGAATCTCCTTCGATGGGGCAGTCAGCAGAATGCTGTGGGCCACGGAGGGACTTTATCCAGCCATCTGAGAGGAATGGGAAGCCACCAGAGGGTTTTCAATAGAGGAGTGTCTCAGATTTTTCAAGTACCACCAACTAAACTGTTGTCTGGACCCAACAAAATTAGTAGCTCCCATGGTTGAGACTTAAAAGTTTTGCAAAGAACATTATAATGTGTGTGTCTGTGTGTTTACAACAAGGCATGACAATTAATTTTTAGAAACTGCTTAAAGGGGGATGGAGCTAGTTAAACCTGAAGACACTTCATCTGTCTAATGGCTCTTCAGTCTAACAGCACATAACTATGTTAAAAGAGAATTAAACTCACTATTTGCATCTGACTTATAACTGCTTGGGACCCACTGATTTTTGCAGTAATCTCACTCCTAAAAAAATTGTGTTCTTAAAAGAAATTCATGGTGAGAGGAGCAGAAGCTAATGCTGACATGTCAGTCTTTGATATGGAGGTACAGTAGGCAGACATGAATTTTCCTAGATTAAAAACAAATGTGTAATGGAAGTTGAAATATAAAGAATTTCTCCATTTATCTTCTTGACTAAAAGGAGAAAAAAAGCATCATACACATTGTAGATCATTTGAGTTTTAGGCTGATGATTTGAAACATTTTTATAATAATTCAGTGGCTCTTTTTGAATATCCAGATGTTAATAATGGTTCCCTGCTATGTGATTAGGAATGAATCTGCCAAGGAAAAATGAAACCTTTTCTCTTGGGGCAAGTTGAGTTACTTCTGTTATTTTCCCAGGCTTCCTGGGGAAGTCTATCAACATATGAATAAATGATGGGAATGGGAGTCTGGCTGGTCACCATGGAATTATCAGCCTTGTTTTTTGAGTTAGACCTTTATTATTTACACACTCAGTTTGAAATACGACAAATGTAGTAAGCTTCCAGTGATTTTATTTCTTGAAATCTAGCAGTCTGTATAGGTTTTGAGGTTGAAAAATCTGTTCTAAGAAAAGTTTCTGTTATCATTGCTTGTGAAAGCCATGACTATTGCCTAAATTAAGAAATAATATGATTAACAATGGGGGGGCTCCCTCCTTTAGGTTAATTTTTTTTTTTGGAAGAAAAATATCTTTTTTTTTTTTTTAAGAGAAAAGAAACGTTTAGAAACCAAAACCCTTTCTTAGAGATGTCTGTCAGAGTAACTGGCTTGGATCATTTTTGTTTTATTGCTCTATGCCTAATATCACACCTGCTTGAATTTTCTCTTTAGTATTGCAGGTACCATGCTAGGGTTTGTCATTTCTGGAATCATTTTCAGAAAAAACTCAAGCATTAAAATACTTCATTCATATGGTCTTTATTTATTTTTACAATCTTCATTTGTACTTAGGAGCTGGAGCATTTCTAGTATAATACCTAAAAAATGGAGATTTAAAAAAAAAAGAAGAAGACCTCTAGATCAGAGCCTTTCAAGGCATGGTCCATGGACTGCTTCCAGGGAATCCACAAGATCAAAGTGGTTTCATACTAGTAGGAAGATGTTACTTGCCTTTTCACTGTGCCAGCATTTCCATGGGAGACGCAAAAGCAATGGTGGGTAAGCCTGCTCTCCTTAGGATAAGTCAAGGTCAGGCATCAAATTGTACAAGTGTTTCTCACCACCATGTACTTACTATAGAGGGGAAAGAAAGCCAATTATACTTAGGAACACCATTGATGAAGGTGTAATAATCATTTTACTGAAATGTGACGCTTAGGTATGCATCTTTTTAAATATTCTGTGTGACAAAATAGGACAGGAGCATAAAGCCTTTCTCCTGCACACTGAAATTCAATTGTCCCGAGGAAATCTCTGGTGAGATACTTTGAGCTGAGAGCTGAACGGTCACCTTCCTTCATGGAGTCCCATCTTCACCTGCAGAGAATGCACCAGGTGGATATTTAGACTTGGCAGAGTTAGTAGATATTTTCATGAGAGTAAGCAAAATGCACCTTATTATAGCAAGGAAGTCACTGATGGTATGTGTAGCCAATGAATAACGAATTTAAGCTTTCAAGAGAAAATTGGAATTTTGGAAGACTTGTATTCACCACCATGAAATTGATAAGTTCGGAGCACTTAAAAGACACTTCTGATGACAGGCAACTTTTTGGATGTTGTAAAATTAAACGAGGCAACATTTGGAAGAGGGAACCGACATTTCCCCAACAATCCAAAGTCGAAGTGAAGGAATCATGCATGGGTCCAAGAGTTATATAAGGTGCAAAGAAGAAAATGGATTTTAATGTAAAAAAGTATCAAAAGTTAATTTGTATAGTTTCAGATTCTACATTATAACTAACCTTTAAGAAACTACTACTTGGGGTGCCTGGGTGGCTCAGTGGGTTAAGCCTCTGCTTTTAACTCAGGTCATGGTCTCAGGGTCCTGGGATCCAACCCCACATCAGGCTCTCTGCTCGGCAGGGAGCCTGCTTCCCCCTCTCTCTCTGCCTGCCTCTCTGCCTGCTTGTGATCTCTCTCTGTCAAATAAATAAAATCTAAAAAAAAAAAAAAAAAGGAAGAAACTACTACTTGTTGAATTTTGGTGTGGTATCAAAGGAGAAGACCTGTGATTATCTGATAAAGTTATCAAAATGTTTTCTTTTTTTTAAAAAAAAAAGATTTAATTTATTTATTTGACAGAGAGATCACAAGTAGGTAGAGAGGTAGGCAGAGAGAGGGGGAAGCAGAAGTGGAGTTGGATCCCAGGACCCTGAGACCATGACCTGAGCTAAAGGCAGAGGCTTAACCCCCTGAGCCACCCAGGTGCTCCCTATTTTCCCTTTTCATCACTTAATCGCGGTGGTGAATATTCTTCATATACTTTGATCAAAACAATATATTGCGACAGAATGAATGTAGGAGCAGATGAGCGATAACCAGCTGTGCTAAGTTAGACAAAAAGAAAAATGAGATCTGCAAAACAGTAAAAGGGTGCCATTCCTATTTCCCTGCTCAATTTTTAAAAAATTTCAATCATGGCAAAATATGCATAACATAAAATTTACCATCAAAACCATGTTTAAGTGTATAGTTCAGGGGTGTTAAGTGCATTCCCATTGTGCCATCAGTTGGTACAACTCTTTTCATGCTGCATAACTGAAACTCTGTGCCCGTTACACTACTCCCCACTGACCCCCATTCTGTCTCTGTGAATGTGCTATTCTAGGTGCCTCATAAAAGTGGAATCACACAGTATTTGTTTTGGTGTGTCTGGCTTATTTCACTTAGTAAGCTCTTTTGTTTATTTTGGGAGATAATAAAAATGCTACTTATGTTAGTATGCACTTATTGTTGTTATTTTTAATGAGCAATAAAAACTTTAAAATTCTTAGCTTGAAACTCTAATACAGTCAGGACTGATAGATACAAATCACCAACTCTTTGGGCTGCTCAGTACTTTTTCAGAATGTATAGGGGCCCTGAGACCAGAAACTTTGAGAGCCACTGTTCTTGATACATTGTATCATTGCCTGCTTAACATTCTGTGTGGTTTAGAGAGCTGGAGCAATTTCTCAGCATTCTATACAGCTAACAAGTGTCTGAGCTTAGATGCCACCTCTTCTAGGAAGCCGCCCCAGCAGAACGGAGTACTTTCTCTTCTGCTCTCCTAGAGCCTTGCACCTGCCTCTTATGCACCAGCCCCAGCCTCACTGTAATTTTAATTCGGCTGTTTGTCTTCCCACCCTATCATGGCTATCATGGTTGGAACTAGATAATATTCATTTTGTGTCTCTATTTATTTTATATTTATATTAATTGAAAACTTCATAATGGGATGAATGATGAAGCTCGGATGGCAGCCAATGAACTTTGAAAGTGAAAGATCAACTCTTTGTCCAGGTGCATAATGTGGCATTTTAAGGGGCTCCCAACTGAATATTTTTAATGGTTATGATATAGTTTGATGTGTTTGAGAAGAAATAACTTACATATTGAACTTGTCATTTCACATATTTCGTTGCTTAGTATGAACTTAGAGTTAAGTGTTAAGTAAATAATACTGGAGTGAGTGCCATGGAATGGCCCAAAATTGTGAAGGTGGGACCCTCATGCGGAAATTTATGTTAGCTGCAAATTGTGTTTCCTCTGATGAATATGTTTTCTTGCTTTCCTTTTGTATATCAGCTGATCAGAAGAAATCTATTGGTTGAGATTCCTTGAAATTTTTATAATATGTGCAAATATGAATTAATATAGCATGCAAGAATTCTGTAGCATGGGATTCGAAAACCCGTGCTAATAGATGCTAATACCTATTTTTTCTTCATCTTTTCTTGACAATGACTTTATTTCTTCTTTGTTAAAAACATGCTTTAAAGTCTTTCTCTTGACGGATGTTCTGTTTCTCTAAAGACATGGAGCCATCAATGAACTTGATTCAAAATCATCTGTTAAAGATTAAAAACTTAGAATGACACATTAAGCCCTCACGCTCTTCATCTTTCATTAGTAATAATTACAGTTAATACCTATAGATACTGCCATAATAAAGAGATTTTCAGTGCTGTAAACATTGTTTTCTGATTTACTATGATTTGGGTATTTATTGATATAGGACTATTTTTCCAGCATGAAATTATGAGGGTTTGGGGTCTAAAATAGGCAAAATATTAGAAGACCTTAAGTTCCACAGGGAAGCGTGTCTGGGAAATGTGCCGTTTGCTGGTCTCCATGGAGCAAAACTTTTGATCTTCTGCATTCTTGGCTTTGATTTACCTGCAAAGCCACGTTGACCACTTTGGCGTGCTCGGCTAACTCGGAGTCTTTTAACGAGAGCGATGGGACAGGCTTCCATCCCTCCTGCATTCAGACCAGATGCAGGTCTTCTCTCCCCCTCCCCACTTGAAGAGTGTGGGGAGGATGTCTTATGAATAATGTCTTCCTCCTGGGGACCTGGTCCAGGGATCAGGAGTTCTTGGAAGTGAGTTGGCCCCGCTCTTTTATCTAACCCTGTTTAGTTCTGAAAATCACAGATTGTCTGAATTGAAAGGGCATCAAAGACAAAGCTATTCAATACCCTTCTTTCATGATGGAAGAAACTGGAAGCTAGAGGGACTAAGTCATTTGCCCCAGTCAGTCATGAACTGGTGACAGATTTGGGGCTGAAACTCGGGTCTCTTATTAGAAGCTCACTTTTCTTTCAGCTACCCGTTCATGGAGAATGTTCCTGGGCTTCTTGGAACTCAGTCCTGGAGTGTATAGTGAAGTGGAGTCAGGCCCACCCCAACTCACTCTCTCTCTCTCTCTCTCTTTCTCTGTCACACACACACACACACACACACACACACACACACACTACGAATCTCAGCTCCAAAAGTCAGCAGCTATGTGGCTTATGAAAATTAAGGCTCAAGGGGGTAATTGGCTCCACAGAGATGCTAATCCTTGTGCTGGTCAATGCCTGGGTTGCCTGAGACTGTGTCTGTTGAAGCCTTCTGGGAGCTGTAAACTGCTGTGAGTGTTATAGAGCGCGACTAACAGAAAGCCCAGCTCTGAACTGCTTCCTGTGTGTGTTTCTGTGTACAAACAAGCAACCTCGTGAGCTTATGAATCCCGCTGTCCGTTCTCCTTGGCATGGTTCACACTCTGTGATTATAATATTGTTAGGCCTCTCCCGTTGTCTCCTCCTCCCTGGCAGCCTCTTAAACCGAATTCTCCATTTCAGACCTTGCAGGAGATTCCCCTTGGACCTTCGGTTTGTTACTTCAAAGCTATGATAAAAAGAGTTTCAGGGCACGGACATGTTTTAGAGAAATATACTTATTGCTCTGGGCCTTTCCTTTCATTCTGTGATCCTTGGCAAGCTTGTTATACTTGCTGGAGCTGGGGGCTGGGTTAGCTGGGGGAGTGGCTGGGTTTTGACCCCTGCTCTGCTCTGTGTCGCCTTGGATCACTGTGAAGAAGGCTGGCCCAGCGGACCACTGTGGGCCCTGTCTTAGCAAGCTCAGGCTGCCCTACCCACATACCATGGACTGTGTGGGTTAAACAACAGGAATTCTGGAAGGTGCAGTCTGAGGCCAGGGTGCAGGCATGGCTGGGTTCTGGTCAGAGCTCTTTTCCTGCCTTGCAGAAGGCTGCATTCTCTCTGTGTCCTCACATGGCAAAAAGAGAGAGAGAGAGAGAGCGAGCGCAGTTTGAAGAGAGTTTTGTTTTTGTTGTTGTTTGGTTTTGTAACTCAGCATTTTTTTTTCCTCCATGAGTTAAGAGACAAATGCATACAAAACAATGATAAAAATCTGTGTTATGGAGCACACGATATATACAGAGATAATGTGGCATCACTAACAAAAAGGGAGACCAGAGCTTTGTAGAAGTAGAGATTTTGTACATTACCGAAGTTAAATTGGTATCAGTTCACACTAGATTGTTAACAGATTTAGTTGCTTAATGTAACCCCCATGATAACTATAACGAAAACATTTAATAAACATACACAAAAAGAGGTGAGAAGGGAATCAGGTTCACTACCAAAAATCAACTTAACACACAAGACAAGCAGTAATGGAGAAAACGAGAAACACAAAAGGTAGAAAACATAAAACAAAGAACAAAATGGCAGAAGTTCTTCCTTATACTATTTACTTTAAAAGCAATAGGCTGAAACTCTCCAAACAAAAGACAAAACTTGGCCAGATGAGTAACAAACAAGCAAAGGAAAACTGTCTGTTTTCTTGTAAGGCTGCTCATCCAGTCATACACTGTCTCATCAGAACATAATTATTTCCCCAAAGCCTCACCTCCAAATACCATCACACTGGGGAGGGGAGGGCTTCAGTTTGTGAATTTTTGTGGGGGGCGGAGATACAGTTCAGTCCCCAGCAGGCCTCTTCTAATCTAAATGCTGCGAATCAATATTACATGTGAAATGTAATGTTAAGTACTGAGAGATACCAGAACATTCTTGGTACAGAAAATCCAAAAAACCGCTGACTTCAGAGGATAGCACAGCTCATTTGGAAAGCAACTGCTGTACAAGGCCACGTGAGAAGACTTCCACAGGAACAGAGACAATAGCGTCTGCAGGAATTCAGAAGAAAGAGAGAACACTTAAGGCTGGGAGAATTTGGAGGTCTTCCTGGAGGAGGTGGGGTAGACTTGGATTTTGAAAGATGGCAAGATGTCCATACATGATGATGGGTGTGCAGTGGATGTCAGGTGACGAGCACACAGATGGAAAGGAGGTTTTTTTCTTGGAGAACAGATGAGTCAACCTGCTCGCCCTGAGTTTAGCTGGAGATAGTCCTGGAAACACTGCTTCCACTCAGACTGTTCTATAAGCCAAGCTAAGAGTTTTGGAGCCTATGTGATGCCTGGAGAACCTCTTTATTTTATTATCAATCAAAGAGGGCTTTTGGGAAGGGTAACCCCGAGGTCTGTGTGGGGCAGAGAAGAGATGAACAGAGAGACCAGTTAGGAGGCTGGAGAAGGGGTCTTGAGTGACTCCACGCTTCCTCTTAAATATCTAGGCTGTCTTGTTGCATGCAAAAGAACAGCCTTGGACTTATTCACCCCTGGAACCTGCAACCTCCCTTCTGGTTTTGGCTTCTGCTTTGGATAATCACATTTATTTCCTCTGGTCAAGCATTATATTCTGTTGGCATAGTCGCCAGAGGCTCTGGGTACATCCTGATTAGGGTCTCAGCCAAGACAAGAAAATGTTTTTAGGAGCAGCTGACACAGGGGAGGGCTGGCATTTCCCTGGTCCGGGTAACCTCCTCTTTGACCAGATTAGACTTGAGGGGAAGGAAAGCAGGAAACCCAGCATGATCTGCAGGACATCTCGGGAGCCATCTGCTTGAAAGAGAAAAGATTCTGGCCCCGTTTTCAGTACCCCTGACTCCTACGAGTCGAGACAGGCGATCTGTTTGCCTCTGAACCCGAAGTTCCATAGGTTTCTCCCGCTGATGAACTTGTGTTTTAGGCCGCATGGTGAGGGCACCGGTGCCCTCCTGTCCAAGTCTCCTGATTTTATTTACGGGACTGTTTCCCATGGGTTCATACAGCTCTCGGGGCCCTTTGTGGTGTCCATTTCCTGCAAAGGACCTTGAGAATGATGACTCCTGGGGAATCTCACCTCTACTCCTCAGACTGTTCTGGACACTGATTACTGGAGCTTCCACAGACCTTAGAAGCTAGAGGCCTCCTTCAGCTCTCGCTGTGCTGGAGCCACTGTGTGCTCAGGGAGACATGGGGGGACAGGTTCCACGGTCTCTCCTCGGGATCTTCTTTGGTGCTTGTGGTTGGAGCCTGGAGCACAAAGCTTCCTTCTTGTGGGCTATCTTCCTCCTGACAACAAATACCCAAGCCCACTGCTTCACGAGATTTTCAGAAGCAGCCCGACTCTGAATTCCAGAGCCCGAGGACCCCCACGCCCCACACCAGCCGGGACCCGGTTGGCTTCCACTGGGCCTTGCTTCCACAAGCTGGAAGGTGGCTGGACAGCGCAACGGGTGGCTGGACACTGGTGGCTGCTCCCAGGATCTGGGGGTGGTTCTGTGGCCGGCCAAAGGGTGACAGAGAGTTGCAGGTATCTGAAGTGTCTGGACATTTCATTTGCACGAATACCATCAGACGGGCTGGGTTTTCATGGGTTAAGGACAGAGCTGGGGTTCTTAGAGGAGAAGCTTTGTGAATTAGCCCGCTGGCCGAGGGCACTTGTTGCCTGGACAGAGTTGGGGGAGGGCGAGGGACAGTGCTGCGGGCCGGCCATCCCAATACACCTGCTCCAGACGCCCCGCACACTCTCACCACACTGCGTGTGGTCCACCTAGACCGCATCCGCCTCTGAGTCCAGCTGCGCTCATGAGCACGTCCCCAGTCACTACAGCTCTTTACTCTTAGGGGCACTCACGCGACAACCCCCACCCCGGGGGCCACAGACATTTAGGTTGCTTTTCATCTCGTGCTGTTTTAGCCGTGGCACATCTAACCTACCTCTCATTTCACATACGAGCAAAGTACTCCTAAAGGGCGATACCTTTTTTCCAAAGTGGACTTGCTGGATCAACCTGTAGGTCCATTAAAGGTAAGCGAAATAGTACCCAGTTGTTTTCTACAAAGGCCATCCCTCTTTCCCCTGGCGCCAGAAACCTAGGAGAGTTTCCATTACCTCACACTCTTACCAACACCTTCTATTTTTAAAACTTCTTGGTCTTGCCAGAGGGATTGGTGCAAAAATGCTTTCCCGGAATAGTTAACAATTTGTTTCCCATTATCTTGCAAGAGGTTGTGCACCTGAAGAAAGCACCTTAGAAGTCATGTACCAGGCAGCCCTTGCTGAGGAGGCAGAGGACAGAAGGGAACAATAATTCAGAAACAAAGGTCTCCAGCAGCTGAGAGATAATTGCAATACGTTCCTTGAGGACAAGCACATGCCTCTCCCCGTTTCATCTTCGCTGGCCCTCACCGCTCATCATAAATGCGTGTCAGGTCGAATTTGTGTCACCGGGGGGTAAGAGGGGGAGCATTTTTCATATCTGCCCTTCAAACTTTGATGTTTCCCTTTCAAAAGTTTGGAAGTGCTTTCCTGAAAAATTCTATTCAAAGAGTTCAAACTTCATTCCTGGTTAGCGTTTTACCTCCTGAAGGCCCCCTTAAACAATAATACCATTATTTCCGTGACTTTGTTGTTGTCTTTCTAAAAATCACCATTGGTCTGGGAGGAAGGTGTTGGAACCTGTGGGCAGAAAACACACCGCAAACTGCCTGGACTCTGAAGCTTGAAGAAAAGTTTCTCAACAGCTGGCATCTGCCATCAAAGTCTTCATACTGCAGAAAGGTCAGCTACTCAGAGCTCTCTGGAACATTCACCTTAAGTCCAGCATGTTTACCAAAGGAGTTCTGATGGCTGCCTCCCAAAGGAAACATTAGTATTACAATCTGTATTACAGCCAGTATTGAAAGCTTTATGAGGATATAGCATTTTTTAATAAAAAATTCTATTACTATTCATATACAGGAAACACAAATGTGTTGATCTGGAGCTGATTTCTCACTCTACCATGTCAGGGACCCAGTCTCCTTCTGTCTTGTTGAGTATGTGGCTTCTACCTTGTGACCCAAGATGGCTGCTCAAGCTCCTGCCATCACATCCTTCCAGAAGCAGAGAACAGAAAAAGGGAAAGAAGAGCATGCCCCCTCCCTTCAGGCACAGTTCCTAGGTGCTGCACACATCACTTCCTGCAGTTGCATACGTAGCCGCAAGGGAGGCTGGGGACTGCAGATTACTTGGAATCCCTTGGTGCCCAGCCAAAAATTAGAAGTTCTTTTATCAAAGAACAAGGTGAGAAAGAATTGTGTGGGGTAATCCTCAGTCTTTGCCACATGAAGGCCGACAAGAGGACCCTCTTGAAGTTCTGTGAGTAGTTAGGGTTGGGATCCCTGGGCCAGTTACCCCAGATCTTGCATCTCGGGCATTACCAGAACTGCTGTATGCATGCGTGTTGAAGACTAGGCAGAGAGGTTGGAGAGGGAGCTTGTTTCCCGAGGCATGGAACATGCAAGCATTTGGATCGTAGGTGGACCCACCATGGGGTCCCACCATGTGAACCAGTGACATCCCCAGGCGTGTGCTCCTCAGAACAATACTTCTGCACAAAAGAGGGGTTCTAAAAGAAGTTTGTACTCAGAGAAATGAAGCAGACCTCTTTATGGTAAGAAGACTCAGAACTTTAGTGTGGATGATAAAATATTGTGGAACCCCAAGGGTAGAAGAGGGAATTTCCCCCTCCCACAGTGCATCTCCAGGGTCCTGGGGTGCTGGCCTGAGTACACAGAGACAGGCAGGACAAGAGACTCTGCGGGTCAATCATCTGGCGTTGTCTCTGGTGATGTGATCACAGACTGGTGCTCTAGGGGGGCGATGGGAGAGCAGCAAGGAAAGCAGAAGAGGCTGAAGTTCAAGTTGAAAAAGGAGGACATTATTTGCAATCTGGATGAGATGGCACGGGCATGAGGATTAAAGTGGAAACTCTCAGGACAGGTGTGGAAAGAAGGCTGATCGATCCTCCTTCTAGGATGGCAGAGAGAGAGAGGACCTGACCCCTGTGTTTCGTTATGACCATAACAAAGATCGGCAGCATGTTTAAGCCTGCAGGCGTGAGGGCTCTCCACGCGTAATGTACGGGGCAACCATGAGAGAATGACAGCTCGAGAAAGCCGGAGGGACATCAGATATCTCCTTCCACAAGCCTTAGCTCTTCCGGATAAAGGGTTCATCACAAACACTGCTTGTAAGCTGAGACGTAGTCCTCCAGAAGGATGGAGATTTCTTTCTCCCGGATTTAACACTTTTCTTTTAAGGAAAACTTTCCCCTTTCTCCAAAAGGTGTAGGGAAAAGAAACTTCCGTAGTCGTGACTGATGATGGTGTGATGGTGAGGTTTGCAGGTCATGGGGAAGTGGGGCCGGCCTCCCCTCTTCCCCACTTTCTCTACAGGGCTTCTCCACGTTACCTGCTCCACATCACCTGCTGTGTGGAAACAAGTGTTTCTTTGCCAAGCCCACCTTCAACAGGTGGAGGGACAGAGAAGGAGGGACAAGAGGAGCAGGGCGAGAAAATACCATTTTTCTCTTGCAGCATACGTCCCTACCCCTTCACCGTAGGTTCTCTTACCTCTGACTCTTCCTATCATTACTGAAATTTGCTCTTCTGGATACCATCTTCTGGATGCCCCTTCTCTCTCTCCATTTGGGGTTCCCGTTGTGTACTTTGACTTTACCAGAGAAATCAGAGCTTGGCCACTGGCTTTTCGAGACGCTGAGAGCACACAGCCATGGCTTTGTTATAATGGGCACCCCAGGGGAGCCTCGATCCCGGTTCGGGCTGGGGCTGGGATGCACTTTCCGGGCTGTGATTGAGGGCCAGAGGACGGGTCTGCCCACAGGTGTCAGTAGAGACCCAAAGCCCCTAGCACACACACCCGTCCAGTTATCTTACACCTCCTTCAAGCTGCCTTTAAGGATTATTTTAACCTGATCTTATTTGAATAGATATGCTCGAGATCCAGTTAGGGGTCGAGACAAAGTAACGCTAATTCTCCCTTCCCTCTGCCCATCAAACGAACCAGCTACTTGGTGCAGAGTGGAACCGAAAATTCCTTAGCCTTAGTTGTTCCCATGATCATTGGAATTTAAAATGCAGAGTGATTGTCGGTTCCAAGGCAGACCCTGCTTCCCCTGTTTGAAGGGGAGTATCACAGTGTGTATTTCAGCTGAGTTGCTGAAATGGTACCTGCACTCCCCTCGGGACGACGTTATTCTAGCACGAGCACATCCCCTAGCCTTGTGCTAATCTGCCCCAATGCTGGGGAAAACAAACAGAGGGAAAGATGAGAGAAACCACTAATGTGTGACTGACGTCGGGGCCGATATTTATTGGATTCATAAGCCTGAGTTATTCATAGAGAGATGGGGGCAATAGAGTTGTCAGTGGCATTAGTAGTCTGTGCCAAGGGATAAAGGCATGCACACACTGAAGGACAGCGATAAAAACATGCACACCGGGCAGGAGGAGGGAGACGTCCAGTCACCTCTGGCCAGCGCAGCTCGAATGAAATCTCTACCGGACCCCAAACTGGAGACTCTCACATCGAGACTTGATAAATGTGCCACTTCATTTCCCTGAGCCGTGTATCCCCTATGTGGCTAAACACGTCAACACTTCACACCACATCCTTGCAGACTTTAGGATTTTTCCAACCAGAGTGGGTTTCAAAACCTGACATCTTGGATGCAAGAAGAAAGCTTTTGTGGACGGACCAAGCAAAACGTTCAGCTGGCCGTGGCTGCCGAGAAGAAAGACAATATAGGCATTTACAGGCTGGACCTTCTGGAATCCTCGTTGAGAAGTGCTGGATGTGAGCTCCAGAGAGGTCTGCCCACCTCCCCATCCATACTTAGCCTGTGCTGCTCCCTCTTTCAAATATCACAGTAACATCAAGAGGAACAGAGCCGCTTTCTTTCCCTGGGCGGGAAATGTCGTCTCAAGATGTGTGATTTGTCTGGGGCAGGGTTTTTGGTTTTTGTTTTTGTTTTTAAATTATTTTTACTTTTTACCGTCATTAAGTATTTTGGAATAAACTGACATTTGGTACCCTACCCCCATCCATGCCTCTTTTGGCAGCAGTTAATTTCTAGGTCTGGAATACTTTCAAAACCCACAAAGAACTAACTTCTATGAGCCACTTGGCTTTCAATCATAAATGTCACACACATAAACAATGTGTGTAGCACTGTCCCACAGAACACAATTAAAAGATGTAAATACAGGGTCTTTCAGACAAATCGACTGTGCAAATAAATATCCTGCAGAATGTTTTACGTATGCGCATCTCTGAAATGATAAACACACACGCCCATCTGTTTAAATCGTGAATGTCCGAAGTTTACACACAAGTAAGAATTGGTGATACTATTTTTTTTCTTCCCAGACTATTAAAATGAAAGCGCATTTGCGTGCAGAAAAAAAAAAATGGGTGCAGTCTAAAAATGATGTGTATTTCCAATGTATGTTTTTATATAAAGTGAAATTAGCCATCTTACTTGGCATTTACATTTCCCTTCTTCATGAGCGATGTTCTGACAGGATTGCGTGTCTATCGTATCTGCTGAAACCTGCTCAGTGTCACTATGACTTTTGAGGGACAGGTAAGAGCCGACCTGGGCTGTAAGCTCAGACCATCCCTTCCTCTGGGGCAGCTCTATGAAGTGGGCAGGGAAGAAACCGTAAAGTGAGGTAAATGGGGTTCGTTGACATGGAGGCCCGCTCGGCCTGTAAATATTAGCACATCTGTCCGGCCTGTCACCCTGTCGTTTACATGGCAGCCGGGGTGTGGGGGGTGCGGGGGGGCAGGCTGAGGCCAACTTTCTGTCGTGCAGCTCAGCACGTGAGCTCAGACACAGGTGTAAGAGGAAGACATTTTAATTCACACATCTACTCCTTTAAAGTCAACACTTTTGTGGATGCCAGTTTCTATCACGCTGCAGAGTATTTCGTGCTGAAAAACACGCTGTGATAGAGCTTGGAGAGGTGGGGAATGAGTAACTATTCTAAACAGACAACAGCCACAGCCACAAGCGCATCGGTACTTGGGGCCCTCACATACAAATGACCTCACGCACAAGAGGGAGGTGACATCATGGATCTCTATCCCCTGCTGCAAACGTCCAAACCCATGGGGGGCTGACGTTTATGGCCCTGAGGTCCAAGCACCCTGGATCTCTCTTCCACCCTCCAACAAAGGGAGATTGCAGGGCACGTTCTGTCAGAGTCATGGAATGTCTCAGGGTGGTGGGCCATGCCCTGAGGTATTGACCTGGAAGACCCAGACAGGCTACGATGTGCTCTGAGAGCCGCTAGTCAGGGACAGAGCCAGGTCTAGAATCTGGGTCTAGTCCAGTAATTTTTTCTTTCTTTTCTTTTCTTTTTTTTTTTTTTTTGAGTAGTTTCAAGGTTTATGGAAGAAGATTGAGGAAAAATTACAGACAGCTCCCGTATGCCCTCTCTTTGATTCACCTCCGAGTTCCCCAATTTGTAAAATACCATTTCGCATTAGTGTGGAACATTTGTTACAACTGATAAGTCAGCATTGATAAGTTATTGTGTTTTTAAAGATTTTATTTACTTATTTGTCAGAGAGAAAGTGAGAGAGCACAAGCAGGGGAGCAGCAGGCAGAGGGAGAAGCAGGCTCCTCGCTGAGCAGGGAGTCTGATGCTGGACTCCATCCCTGGACTCTGGGATCATGACCTGAGCTGAAGGCAGATGCTTAATTGACTGAGCCCCCCGGGCGCCCCAGGACTGGTGTTGTTAACCAAAGTCCACAGTTTATATTAGGGTTCACTCTTTGTTTTGTACTTTCTGTGGGTTTTGACGGATGTGTAGTGACATGTGTCCACTATTATAATATCATAGAACTTGGTTTCACTGCCCTAAAGATACCTTGTGCTCTACCTACTCATCTCTCCCTCCCTCTTCTCCAAACCCCAGCAACCCCTAAACATTTTCTATTGCCATAGTTTTGCCTTTTCCAAAATGTCATAAAGTTGGAACCATACTGCATGTAACCTTGTAGATTGGCTTCTTTTACTTAGCAATATGCATGTAAGCATCCTCCCTGGCCTTTGGTGGCTTGATAGCTCATTTCTCTTTGGTGTTGAATGATATTCCATTGTCTGGATGTATCAGTTTACCCATTTACCTAGTCAGGGACATCTCGGTTGCTTGCTTCCAAGTTTCGGCTGTTATGAATAAAGCGATTATAACAGTAACCTTTTTACCATGGTACATTCCTTTCACATGGATTCAGTATCAAAGGTCAAGTCTTTGCAAAAGGTATTTCTGAAAGTGATTGCATTTGGCAGCATTTAAGTCCAGTCACTTGCCCGGGGTATCTGCCCCGTGTAAACTCTTGTCAATCTACAAGATCCCTCTATTCCAGCTCGGAGCAGCCCTACTGTAACATACCCGTTCCAGCATCTGCTCCTTTATTCCCCCCCACCTTTATCCTAACCAGAACGTCTTCTTCCCCTGGGTCTGACAGTCTGAATCTTCCTCGCCCTTCCAGTCTCCTTTACCGCCTGCCTCTTCAATGAAGCATCTTCTCAACCCAGAGGGAGGAACAACCAGATGGGTGTGGTTTGAATCCCAGCTCCACCGCTTTACTAGCTCTCTGCTTTCAGGCATGTTAGTTCTTGGAGTTCAGTTTTCCCATCTGTAAAATGGGTCTATCCACATTGCAGCTTGTTGTGTGGGTCTATGTCAAGGGCCCGGAATACCTCCTGACGCCTCAGTAAATGATGGTACCTTCCTCCTCCTCCTCCTTATCACTGTCATCACCACCTCCCGATCCAGAACTGATTCTGCCTCCTCTGGATTCTTTCCTGTGTGTGTCCATGTCATGTCTCCAAACCAGAGTGTGTGTGGGGGGGGAGAGTGTGCGCGCACACGCACACACATGTGTGCACAGTAGAGTATGGTGCTTAACCCTTTGGCACACACAGGGCTAGGGGCAGCGTTTTGAATTGCATTCCTTTTGGTATTAAATGGGCGACGTTCAACAAGAACAACCCCTGTGTTTGTGGAATCCCGTTCCAGCTAAGGTCTTTGCCTCTGTATGGTATGTGCCAGTGTCCCTAAACATCATTTTTGCTGGGGCTGCAGGAGAACACTCTTCCTGGGTGTCCAGAGGATTTCTGAAAGAATGAGGACAACCATCTCAGGGGAGGGTATCAGAGAGTGGCTAGTGTTCTGTGCTCTTCCCTCCATTACTCAAGGCTAAGGATCTCTTTGGAGGATAATCCAGACCCTCCTCCCTTCATCTGCTGCTTTCCTGCCCCAGATCCAAGCTAACCCTAGGGATGCGGACTGAGATGAAATCGCAATGATGGAAGTTTTATCGGGAGTGAGAAATCTATAAATGAGTGGGAAAATTAGGAAAACAAATAACTTGTATTGAAGTGGATCCTACAGATCTGATCAGATCTGGGAGTATTTTCTGTAGAAATAATGCAACGTGATTATGCACATAACCCAGTCGCTGATGGGATCTGTTACCTCCAAGGAATTATTGAGTCTGCTGTGCAAGTCACATTATTGGTCTTAGGTTTAACAGTATGGATCAGCAAACCTTTTCTGGGGAGGGCCAGATTGTAAATATTTTTAGGCTTTGGGGGCCATAGAGTCTCTTGCAACTAGTCCGCTGCCCTATTGCAAAAGGAGCTGCAGATAACATGTAAACAAATAGGCTGGTTGTGCTGTACTGAAATGTAAGTTTCATATCATTTTCACTTGTGACGAAATATTATTCTTTTTATTTTTTATTAACTATTTAAACATGTGAAACCCACAGTCGTAGCCCATTGGGTTTTCAAAAACAGGTGGCAGCTGGTTAGGCTGTAGTGGGCTGTTCCCCTGGATTCCAACATCACAGAGAAAACTGGCTTAGGTGGAGTTGGGGTGAGTCAGGCACAGCTCTTTGGTGGGTGAAGTGGAAACAATGAATGAGAAATTCGGTAGCCCTTTGTCTCATCGCTTTCATTCTGAACCCAAATCCATAGATCTACCTATCGCCTCAAATTAAGTTGATCAAGTTAGTGCAGTATTTCTCAAACTTGGCACCATTGACATTTTGGGCTAGATGATTTGGGGTGGGGAGGAAGGGGCGTGTCCTTTCCATTGTGGGATGTTCAGCAGTGTTGCCAATTTCCATCCGCTGGATACTAGAGGTAACCCTCCCCTCTCTAACCAAAAACATCTTTGGATATTGCCAAATGTCTGCTGAAGGCAAAATCGATCCTAGTTAAGAGATGCTGAGCTAGCGAACCTGGGAAGTCAGTGTCCCCTTAGCAATCGACTAATTGGGCAAGAGAAGCGTGTGCATGTGTGTGTGTGTGTGTTTGTCCCCTGACAGGGCAGTCTGCCCCAGATTCTCACACAGGAGGGAGAAGTGACTAGTTGGCCTTCTCAAAGACAAAAAATGTCATCACAAGTAATGCTCCCCCTGAAGGGGACACTCCCTCAGGGAAGATGACCCCCTGGTCTAATCATTAGCAATCAAGTCAGGCTCCACAGCAAGTAAATAGGACTCCTGGTGTTTAATAAGACCTTTATTTCATGACTATCCTTTGAATGGCAATGAAAATGTGTTTTTAGTGAGGAAAATGCTTCCTCCTTTTTATAGAAAAGCAGCCTCAGAGGGAATGGAATCATTTCACTCCTTGACCAGGAGGAGGGAAAAAAAAAAAAAAGATAAAAGAAAGTAGGGAAGGGAAAAGGAGGCTCTTAGGAGGTGGTGGGGGAGTGCTTAAATTCAAAGGAAACTTTGACCTGCTTTAACCTGGGTTTCCAGTTTTAAAATGTTGACTAGAAACTGCTATGGTGTAGATCTGGACGCTGTTCAGGGTCTAGTCCTTCATGTACTATCAAGAGCTATTCATGATCTTATATTAAGAACCTGCCTTGTGAACATACAAGTACACAGTCTAAAAAGCACAACTGAATAAAACAACGGGCACAGCTATTTACTTAGGGAACACCTTTCTTCCCTGGTGGTTCTTTGCTATTTCTGGCAATACTGACATAGCGATGTATAAGTATTAGTTTTGCTGAAATGAGTATCAACCTTATGGGCATTGTGATTTCCTTTGGCTATGGCTAGGAACACAAGTCAAGGTTGAGCTGTTTGCCAAGAGCCTCCACATCTCCCCTTCCCACAGCCTGCCCCCAACCCAAAACTGTAAAGCAAACTCAAATAACCTCAAGCCCTTCAGCCCTGTGGAGGAAGTTAATTGGAATCACCCAAGTGGGTTATTGCTCCTCCTTCACTCGTTTGCCACAAATCAGTTTGTTTTTATTTGCCTCAAAACCCCCATTAAATAGAATTTGTCTTGTAGCATACAAATCATTTCCCATGACCAAAATGCAGATCTGTCTCCTTTTCCTAGGAAAGAATCTGAGCTATGTTTCTTCTCAACAAATCCCTATTCCCCAACCTCCATTATGCATCTCACCATGTTTTGTCTGCTTGTCTTCTGATTCCAGCTGTGTCTTTTTCGTTATCATGCCTCTGTGTCTCAGGACAAACATCATCAGGTCGGAGCAAGGTAAGGATGCCGGGCGTACACTGTGAACCCGAACTCAGTTCTTACGAGCCAGCATCCTTAACCAATGACCTACACCCCCTCACTGTTGACAGGAGAATTTTTTTTTTCCTAATGCATATTTTAGTCTTGATTGACCATCAACCATATGGCATGATTGTCCTGTGGGTAAGTTTATTATTAACAGCTCACAGCTGGAGTTAGAATAACTACATGCGGCTGTGACATTGCTCTAATTGACCAAGACACGTCTGAGAACAAGATGCAGAAAGTGGCCATTGCCAATGACTTCAAGCACAAATGGAGAGCTTAGTGGGCAAGTCCGATTTCACATTAAAGGCTCTGTATGTGAGGACCAAATCGTTCAGGGGACAGGGGCTGGCAAGAAGAGGTGGATGATCATGTAAAGCCTTCTTCGGAGCTTCCATGAGGTCCTTATTCAAGTGAATTATTTTAAACAGATTCCCGTTAATGAGAAAGGAGCAGCCGCACTTGAAGGGGCATTAATCCTGAATTTTTAAGTGCTCGGACAATTAAATCACTAAATCTATCGGGTGCCTTCTGTCCGTATTTCCCCAGTCTAATCCCTCTGTCACAGTGAGGCCGGGCAAGATTTGAGAACAGCATGTGCTGTGTTAGCTCCCTCATTTAGCATTTGGGTCAAAGAAGCTGAGTTTGGAGGGGACCCGGGTATTGTCTGGGACCGGTGAGTGGGGTGACAGGGCACAGGGACACCGGCTGAGGGTTGTGCCTGCGTTAACAGGCTCCCCCTGGGTCCCCCGGGGAAGACTCCTGAAAATTATGAAGTATGAATAGGCTGTTTGTGCATCTCTCAGTAAATTTCTTTCTCAGATGTTTGCAGCCGGTACAACTCGATTGAAAAATGGCTGGGGGAGAACAGAGGATAGAGCCAATGAGCTCAGTGTCTTATAAATCAGCAGCACCAAGCTGAACTGAAGCTGTCAACCAGTGGAAAAACCTGCTGCCACACAAGCTTGTGAGTCTTTTCAAAAACAAAAACTCACCCTTGTCCTGCTCTCTAGATGGGAGAGGGCTTAATTAGAGTGCATGGAGGAGTGAGGAGTGGAAAAAGAAATACAGTTTGCTAAGAAAATTTTTAAAAAGCACCAACTCAAGGTAGTGCATATGTAACATGTCCCGGTTCTGATCTTGGCTCAGGCACAGAATTACAAGTGGGGTCATGAAAAAGAGCTAAGTGCTGTCATTAGTAAATCCTGCCAAGAAGTCCAATAATACTCTCTGCTCCAAAGCCAGGGAAGCCAGGGAACTGAATAACCCTCTAGTCTACCAACACCATCATCCCCATTTCATGGATGAGGAGACTGTGGCACAGAAAAGGCAAGAACCTTGCCTAAGCTCCTTTAGCCACCTGGACCGTAGACCAGTCAACTGTGTTGGTGTCAGAGTCCCTGCTCCCAGTCACTGGTCTCCCTGTAGGGACATCAGAGACGGCAGGCTGTCACCCTCTCTGGGCAGGAGGCAGGGCTGACCCTGGCCATTCTCATTCTAAGGTCTTGTTCTGCCTTCCCGTGCCTCACATGCATTCAGATTCTGAAGTTGCGTCCACGTTGCTGAATCATCCCACACTTAAACGCCTCTGAGATTATCTTACTGTTTTTTAAGCCTTTGTAACCAATTGCTGAAAAACAGCTTTAAATCTGGAAGTGCAGGCTTTAGGAGGACCCCTTTTGGTTTCCAACAGCGGGTGTAATTCTGCCAGATCGCATTGTCTCCGACGTGTGAAGGGGTTGGGGTCGGCCCCGCTTGCACCGGGAACAAGGCCTGTGCACCCAGCCTGAGCTGTGTTCCTGTTGCCGGGGGAACCGTAATTGAATTTCCTGAATTATACACAGTGCGATAGGACGTTGAATAACCGTATTTATTTGCCTTCTAGGCCCTGTGGCATCTTTGTTTCACTCACAAAGTTCCTATTGACTGAAGAACGGGTTTGTTGATCCAGAAAGCTGGGATGGGCAAGTGAGGCGGCGAGAGCTTGAGGACTCCTGGGTCGGGCCGAGATCCCTCCTTTAATTCTGCAGCCCCCAGACAAATGGCCTGGCACCAGCTCACGGCCCCTCCGGCCCAGGGCCCTCGTGTGAAATCGATCCCCCTCTTCACTGATGCTCTCTTTTTCTCAGCTGAGGAGAAGAGAGAGGTGGTGTGGGGAGGGGGCGAGAAGAAGGCAGAGGGGCTGGGAAGTTAGGGACCTGTGGTGGAAGAGGGTTGCAAAGCCAGAGGTGAGCTCCTCTGTTCTGTGACCACAATGCGCAGGAGGGAGTGGCAGGGGAGGGGCGTGACTCGGGTGGACGAATTTGCTGGTGGAGGACACACTTTCCCGCCACTGAGGGGGCGACCACCTCGTCAGGGCTCTCGATACTTAAACAGATTCTGGAAGGGTCTACAAGCAAAGAGCTGAGGGGATTAGAGGAAGGATCATTTAGTTTTTATGAGCAGGCTGAGCAAAGATCTCGGAGCTTGGTGGCATCTAAAATTGTTCTTAAAAGATGAATGGGATTTCGGTGGGAGATGGGCTTCTTGAACTCGGTGGCAATATAAGTGAAAACACAGGCAAGAGGGGATAGAAGCCTCAAATGGACCCTGGGTAGTCCCCGAACTGGTGACCCCCAGCCACCAACTTCCCCCCACTCCTCCTCACCACCACTGAGTTGACCAACAAATGGTGACATCTCTGGGGCAGAGTGGGGAGGAAGGGAAGAGAAGCGGACTTCCAACACGGGCCACCGAAGCCCGGAGCCCTCCGTTCAGCCACCTGCTGAGTCAGACTGCCAAGGGCCACAGGCCTTTGCCGTTAGAGCTGAAGTCTGGGAGTGTCTCAGATTAGAAATAGTTTCTGAGTGAAGCTTTCTTACCTGCCATGCCTTGGAGTGTGGGTGATGTCTCCCCTGCTGCTGGCTTCGCTTCAGTGTTTCAGTAAGGAGGGAACAGCAGGGGCACCCCCGGGGCCCCAGACATGTCTCTTCAGATGCTCCAAATTATCCGTTTGTCCTGCCTACTAAAGAAGGCGTTTTAGAAATCTTTTCTTCCAAAATAACAAGGTGAAGGAGACAGGAGACAGGACTTACTTTTTTTTTTTTTAATTTGTAAGCTTTTTTAAGGGAACGTTTCAAACACTTATAGAAAGCAGAGAGCAGGGCCCAGGGACCCTCAGGTTCCCATCCTCCAGCTTCCTCCTCTCTCAGGGCTGATTCTCTCATTCTCCACAGGCCCACTGGTGGCACCTCCGGGGCCCAGCACCCCGTCCCCCGGATTATTCTGAAGCAAACACCAGACATCGTAGCACGGCATCAATAGATGCTTTAGTACTATCTCAATAAATAGCAGCTTTTAACGACGTGTCATTACAACGTTGTTATCAAGCCTGAAAATAACAATTTCTTAATACGGTCACATTTCCAGCCAGTGTCAAAATGCCCCCAGTTGCCTCATAAGTGTCTGCTTCCTAATAAGCAAGATGAAGGCTTCACAATTCAGTCATTGGTTGTGCCTCCTTTAGTCTGTAACTTGCCCTCGCCCCTTTTCTCTTTACCATTTGTTTGTTGAAGAAACTAGGAGATTGGGGCTGTGGAGCTTGCCTCATTCTGGATCTTTCAACTCTGAATGAAATAATAAATCTAGGCAATGGTCATTGCAAAAGCTTTAGGCGAGTGGGCAACAGGAACTTCCAAATGGATGTGACAGTTGGTGGTACCTGACTCCATGGACCAATCCTAACATCTCAGAATAACCCGAGGTTCACATCCCCTTTAGGATGCATGCTTACCACAAGATTCAGCTGGAATCCCACTGGGCCTCCAGTTCTAACTCCCAGTTTATAGCAAATACAAGGGACAGAAGAATATCAAAATCACATGATAGGCTTCTTTAAATTTCTATTTTGATGTAGCCAACATTTATTTGGGTGCTCAGCCAACATTTATTTGGGTGGCTCAGTCATGATCCAGGAGCCCTGGGATCAAGTTCCACATCAGGCTCTCTGCTCAGGGGGGAGTCTTCTTCTCTCCCCACCTCTCGTGCTCTCTCTCTCTCATTCTGTCTCTCTCTCTCAAATGAATAAATAAAATCTTTTAAAAAAAACATAAAGTTTTTCAGGTTTTTTTCTTACTAATTCTTGATCGCAGTCTGGACAGCAGAAGCCCCTGGATAAATGAGAGGTCACCAGTGTTCTACACTAATCCCATTGGATAGAAAGTTTGCTCACAACACCCAACAAGAAATCATGGTATGCATAGGAAAAATGGCACATTTCCAATTGGGAAGAACCCAGCACTGCACACATTCATGAAGGTTTGATGGGAATGTCACCTCGATTGGGTCATTAAAGACAAGGAAATGCAACAGCCTCGCTGTTGACCTTCCTTTCTTCCCAAAACACCCTCTTCTTTTGGGTTCCATGACCTAACACTCTCCTAATTTTCTCCCCCGTCTGGGGATTCTCCTCTATCTTTCTCCTGGCTCATCTTCCGTTTTACTGACTCTTGAATATTGGAAAATTTCAAGGCTTGATCTACTGCCCTGTTCTTCCCTCTGTCTGCGAGCTCCTCCATGCTTATGGTTTTAATTATTATCTATATACTGATGACTCTTAGATCTGTATCTCCAGCCTAGGTTTTCCCCAGAACTGCCAGCCATAAATCCATTTGCGTATTCAACATCTTGACTTGGCCATCTCACAGCACCTCCAACTCCACATGGCCAAAAATTGAACTCATACCTTCTCCCTTCAGCCTGTACCTCCCCCAACATTTCCTGCTCTCAATAAACAGCACCACCATCCAAAGATGAGCAAACAGACAATTGGCAAGTCATCCTTGACACCTCCTTCTCCCTCGTTGCCAAATCCGCTGCCTCAGTATGGAGTGATGATTTCCAAATCTGTTCATGACTCTCTATCTTCACGCTGCCACCATGGTCCAATTTCTCACACTTCCACTCTGAGATTACCTCCAAAGTCTTCTATTCTCACCATGTCTGCTCTGTGTCTAATCCATTCTGCAGCCACTGTTCTTGGAAATTGTACAAAATGTGCGGTTTATCAATGTCTCATCTTCCCAGTGCCTTTAGGAGAGAGACTGAAATTCTTACCATAGCTAACAAGGCCCTGTGTTACCAGGCACCTACCTCCTTCATTTTCATTTCCTCATTTTGCAACCCACTTCCCTGTTTTTTGGGATCTGGTCATCCTGGTTTGTAGGAGCTTAGGCCTCAGGACCTTTGCACATATAATTGCATCTGGTAGGATTTCTCTCTTCTCTTCCTTCTCTACCTGGTTAACTTCTCTATGTCTTTCTGAATTCAGTTCTTTTAGAAAAGTCTCTACTGCCTGCTGGTTTGTCTCCCTAGTGCCATGTTCGCAGTCCTTGTTCTTTATGATGGAAACAACTTCACAACTCAAAAAATGGAGGCCCAGAAATGTTATGCAACATGCTTAGGGATCGTATATCCAGGTAGTGGCTGTGCTACAACACACACTGGAATAATCTCCCTTTAATAACAGCTGGATCTGTTGTCGAGTATTAGAGTTCTGGGTCAAGTTTCAGTCTCTACATGATATGTATAAGCTGGAATGAGTTGAGAGAAAAGGCATCCGCTAATTAAAGGGGAGGCAAGTTGGACCTCTGAAGAAAAGTTAAAGGAGACAGGGACTGTTTAGTCTAGCATAATGTAGAGGCATGGGGAGAAAAGGAGATTTAAAATTCCTCAAGTTCGGGAAGGTAGAGACGACAACAAAAATATTTGTTTGAATGACCACAGGGCACAAGAGATTATATGAGGTTGCACATCTCTGTAGGGACGAGAAGGCTCAGCCAGAGAGGGCTTGGTGTGACAAGAGAAAATGTGACAAAAGATTTGAACAAAACACAGAGTTAGCTCCTGAATGTCTTCTGGTGGAAATGGTGAAAAGCAGGATCGATAAAGGTCTAACTTACCTGGTGGTTTCAGTGTTGACCTACCTGGGGCAGGAAGCTGGGCCGGCTGACCTCTTGACGTTTGTTGGAATGAATAAAGGGAAAGGATGAATGTGAAAGTGAGCCTTGCAATCGGTCACAGGCTAGATCGTGCTCCCACCCTGCCTGGTGTGGAAAAAGAAATACTGAGTGGCATGCGTCCCCAAGGGCTCCTCAGCTGATCACATTCAGTTGGCCTTATCTGGCTCCCAGGTGTTTCCATTTATCTCTGATAAACTGTCAGCCAAGAGCCAGCTTTGTGATGGGAGGTGGAGGGGGATGAGCGGAGGGGAGGCTAATACCCCAGATGTTTTCCAAGAAGATGGGAGAACGTTATTTTTTGGTACTAATGCATTTCATCATCCCCTCCGCGTGCAGATGTTAAATTTGGGAACATTTCCAGGTTCTTTTTCAAGAAAGAAACCTCTCCCCTATTTTCCTCAGGGAAATAAAATTAGTTGTGTATTTAAAACACTCAGGACCCAGTCATCCCTAGGGATGTTTCTCTTTTGCATATGGATAAAGTTTGGGGAGTGGGGGAGGATTCTAAATTTTACTGGCTGTGTTTGTTCCAGCCCGAAGGATCCTGTGGGCTACCTCCTTTGGAAAACGGGAAAGATGATAATAATCAGACGTTCCATTTACTGAATGCCTACTGTATGCAATATAAAATCTAATCTTGTGGCAACATGGCCAGGGTTGTGTTAAAATCCATTTTATAGATGAGTAAGTTGCTCCCAAATTGTGTTGTTTCTCCAAGTTCACAGAACTGCTAAGTAGAAGAACCTGTTTAAAACCAGGACTTCAACTAATAATTGCAACCTTGTAGAGCTTTCTCCTGAGCCAATCACTCATTAAATCCTGCAGAGTAGGTGCTGTTAAGTCTGAATTGCAGGTGAGGAAATGAAGGCATAGATAAGTCCAGTCGTGGGCTCAAGCTCACGCACTTAGCAAGCGGCGGAACAGAGTGCCAAAGGCAAACAACTTGGTTTTGGAACTGTGTTCTCTCTCTCTCTGTGTCTTTCTTTTCTTTTCTCTCTCTCTCTCTCTCTCTTTTTCTTTCTTCTTAAATTTATTTATGAGAGAGAGGGGTGGAAGGAGGAGCAGGGGGGGGGGACAAGCAGACTCCCTGCTGAGCATGGAGAGCCCAACACGGGGCTCAATCTCATGACTCCAAAATCATGACCTGAGCCGAAACCAAGAGTCAGATGCTCAACAGACTGAACCACCCAGGTGCCCCTGGAACTTGTGTTCTTAACCATGACCCTGGACTGATTTTCATCCCCTTTCTACATTCTATAGAGAGTTAGGATTGGCTGGATGCAATTTTTGCACAAACTAGCTGATCTGAGCTTGTGAGAGCTTGCAGGGACATACTTCTCTCCCTTGTGTTGTCTTATCTTTCCACTGATTTTCTGCTGTTGGAGCAGCTGTGGTCTCCCCACTCCGGGAGAGCCTTTTGCACGCTATGCCATTGGCTACAGGTGGCAAGGTGGTGGCTCCAGTTCAAGGCTCTCCCCCGGAGTTGGATGTTCTAGAAAGGACACCGTGTTCTGTGGAGCTGTCTCTCTGGCGCAGGCTTTGATCTGGGAAAGGGTGAGCCTCACTGCAGAGCTGAAGCTGTCTCCCTGCTTTGTTTATGCAAGCGTCCTTCCAGGACTCTGTCTGCTTTTGGGGAGGAAGCGTCCTGCCAAAACCCCCCGGCTCTCCATGCCGGCTGCATAGCCAACATTACCTCCCGCCTTTTTGATGAGTCCTCTGCCCTGGATAGACAGCAGTTGTCTCAGAACAGTTTGGAAACTACAGAAGTTTCCCTGGCAGGATGAATGATCTACTCCAACGTGCTCTTGCCTCTTGGAGTTGCCCTCCAAGTTTTCCAGCCCCGATCCTGTAAATCATTTCATCTTGTGCAAATACTGGACTGTGAACGCAGATGACCTCAAAGGGGAGGATTATTTAAAACTCCATTTAAGAATCTATCCTCCTTTCAACAGATTAATGCAGCTTGAATATGTGAATAAAAATGTTCTCCCAGGCACGCTAACGCACAGGTAGCTCCGGGGCCTTTGAGAGGAAGTAGAATGTGCTTCTCCTCCAGGAGGCTTTGGAAAAAGTGACTCGCCTGTGTATTGACAACTGATTTATCACTGGGAGTGTCTGAGCTTCGACCCTGCACAAGCGCTCACGGGGTGGCTGGAGGAGATGGGCAGGATGAAGTGGGGAAAACTGAAATGTTTTGAAAGAGATGCATAAGACTGAAAAGGTCATTTAGAATATTCTCTTGCTTTCTGTCATCCCAAGGAGATGGAAATCTATTGTGGTTTTCAAGGTAGATTCAAGCTCCATAACTCACAGAACTGAGAGAGTGTTTTGGGTAACTCTCTGGAGTCTTTTGTGTTGTAGTCTGTCCTTACTTGCCCTCAGTCCAACAACAGAAGAGCTGGTGGGAGGCGGGCTGGGCCAGAGAAGGTCCAACAAGCACAAGGTGGAGACTCTTCCCTCTGAGAGGAGGCTTCTGGAGCCTCTCTGCTCTCTTCCACCTCTCTTTGCCCCCATGCGGGGACCGTATGCATTCCCGAACACTCCTCAGGCTTGGATGTTAGAAATTATCTTGCTGTTTTTCGGAGTGAAGGCAGAACTGCCTCCTCTCAGCTCACTTGGAACGGAAGATCCAGCTTGTTTTTCTGAGGTCGAGCACATGTGATTGGGTGTGAGGCCGTGAGTCTAACAAAAAGGTAACAAAACAGTTCTGTTGAAACTCTTTTTTCCTTAGGCTAGGAGACTCTTTGCGTCGAGCTACACCTTGGGGATGGGATTTCGGAAGTCATGTAGCGGAGTTAGGGAGGAAGGCTTTCCAGGAGGTGACTGAAGCTGACGAGGGTGGGAGGGAGACGGCAAGAGTTGACAGCCTCCTGTGAAGCTTCGCCAAGTGTCATTTCCTGTAAGTTGCATAAAGTTTTCTCCTTTTCACAGATGAGGAACAGAGACTTAGAGATGTTCAGAAACATTTCTAAGGTACAGTTCATCTGCGGTTGAGCTTGTGAAGGAATCATGGTTTTTAACCTCTGAATCTAGTGCCCCTTCAGCTCCCAGGCTGTCTCGATACTGCCCGGGAAAGCATCCTGGAGGGCATCCCCCCTGCCTCTTTGCAGCAACTTCTGACCAAGGCAACAGTGTCACGTCGAGGACAGGACATAGGCTGGGTCTTGCATTAGGCTGCCAACTGCCACTACCCCAGCTCTGTGGCTCTCTGGCTGCATGGCTGGTGCAAATAACTCAAACGCTTTGTCTCTCAGTTTCACAATCTGCAAAGTGGGGATATGACTCCTGCCCAACTCATAGGGTTTTGTGAGTAATTACATGAAATGGGAAGAGCTTCACCCAGTGTCTGGGGGGAAAAATGCTCACCATATCAATATATTTTCCTGGTCTATTTGTATCTTCTATTCTGTTTCGTTATCAACTTCTTTATCATAAAACCACCCAGAATGAAACATGGAGACCCTTAGGAAAGGGAGAGGTAATCTCTTGTGAGGAGGATTAGCTAGACCAAAGAAGATGCAGACAATCCCAGAGAGTATCATAAAATGGCCGGTCATTCTCGTTTTTCAAGAAAAATAGAAATTCAGAATGAAGGAGCAAGACCAGAGCAAAGGTGAGAGTATTAAGCTATTTCAGTGAAGGCCAGTTCTCTGCAGTAACCAGGAACCCAAGAGCCACTCAGAGCAAGGAACCAGACTAATGCAATGTGGCTTTGTTACAGATAATTCCAGCAGGGCCTTTACCAGCAGTGTATTTTTTTTTAAAGGTGAGTTTAAGAAAAGACTCAGTTGTGTTAAAAATTAGGTGTCGGGTAGCCTCCAAAATGAACTATGAAATCCAGTCCTAAGCCAGAAAAAAATGTTAGCCATCCTGAGTATTCTTGAAAAAGATCTATAGACATTTCTTATTTATTTATTGTTTTTACTATGAACATTTTGAATTTTCCATCATGTGAAGGGTCTGAAGTCTTTTGCCAAGAGCAGTGAGATTTGTTGGAAGGAAGGGAAAAAAAGCTCACAAAACACCTCTTTGTATATCAATTCCATTAATTTCTACACAATCAGAATGCCTGTTAGTTTTCTCTGCACCACTGGAAAGCATGCTGACAGAGGGAGTCCGTCCTGGATATGTCAAAACAGGACCCTTTCCAAACAATTTCAACAATTTCAAGTTTCTTCTTTAAAACAGCATCTTATTATTTTTTTTTCCTCCGAGATTTCCCTTAAAGAGATTGAGCATCTGACTGTACTCACTCCATACAGTCGTGCATTTCAGGGGGATTTTCTTCAACACTTCCCCTTGGTGGTGTTACCATGCCTCTCTGTTTCTCCGGAAAAGGGAGGGATTCATGAAAATAAAGCTCAGCGCTTCCCTATCTCCTTTGGGACCATGTCGTCTTAGTTTTGATCATTTCCCCCAAATTCAGATTTCTCCTTAAGCCCCCCATGTCTGTATTTGGCTGGCAGTTTTATGGCTGACCAAATTTTGCACTGGCCAGGGTTCTGGTTGGCTGAATGTTTACACAGGCTGTTAATCAGATGGGGAGTAGGGGGAATGGGTGTGGGGACTGTCTGCGACCTGGAGCGGTCCTGTTTGCTGTCGTGTGCGAGGGCCTGCACTTTGTTACTACAAATTACATAATGACATGTTACATTTCAAAGTGTATTTTTACTTCAGGGAAAATTAAACCAATAAACAAACAACTCTGGTGGAAAAAAACAGAGGAAAAAAAATAAGATCCCTGGTTTCCAGATCTTCCTCTTCGAAAAGGTTCTTAATTAAATTGTAGCTATAAACAAATCTTTGTTTTATTGAAAAGAGAGCAGTTGCATATAAAAGCTATTTTTAAAAATTAGGATTCGAACGGCTGCTGGTCTAGGGTCTGGCCCATGTTATGCGTTTTATGATCTGTCCAAAATGAAAAGGCAAGCTTGTGTAGTGATGGTAGATTTTCAATTTTTGATTGCTAATCCCTCTCAAATGTTGCTCCTGCCCTGCTTGAAAGGAGTATGTAAACACAGGAATTAGCCTAGTTTTTCCAGGTACTGATTCAAGCAAAACTGCTTAGGGTTAAAGATGAACTTGCCGACTCTGGAGTTTTGGTCATGCAGAAAATCAGGTCTCTTCGGCATACTACTCACAATTTAGCAACTTTGAAGCAAAAAAAAAAAAAAAAAAATCAATCCCTCTAAATCGACTTCCAAACCTTTCACTGCACACCTACAAATTTAATATTAATTTTTTTCCTGTAAGCTGTTGAAATTAAGTAGAGGCCCAGGTTCCAAAGTTATGGCGATAAGCTCTTTTGGGGACTAGCCATGGACATACATGGTTCGATTACACACACACACAGGTTTCCCTTCCCCCACTATCTGCAGGTACAGCATTCCTATGAAACCTTTCAGAAGCCGAAATGGTGTTAAAACAAAGAAGCAATTGCTGGTAATTTATATGGAAAATTTTTTGAACATTCCCAGACCCAAAATATAACCTCTCTTAGGTTTTTCTGATGCCGTAGGACACATCTTGCTAGTGGATGCACAGAATAAATGGCGATAAAGCAGAGATGCTCACAGACGGTTCAGAACTGCAGCAGAAGTCTCAGGGAAGGAGCTTGGTAGGGCCATTCTTGCTGTGGGGCAGGTGGCGGGGGCGGGGAGGGAGGGGGGCATGTGCACACTACCTCTGTTAGTGGCTCCCTGCAAGCCAACACTGCTATTTTTGCTTTTTCACATTTTGTTATATAAAAATGAAAATCCCCTTTGGATTTCTTTTGGTTAACAAAAGCAGGTATTAAAGGAGGTCTTTGGTAAGAATGAAGTGATGTGATGCAAACTTTCCGAAAGTGCGGGAGAACTTCATGTGCTGGCTCCAACTTTTTTTTTTTTCAACCTAAACTATGTTATCAAAAGAGAGAGAGCCCTGACTCACCCCCTCCATCCCCTACCTCCCCGGCTCTGTGGAATACTGAGAATAAGGACACTTCTTAAACTGCACTTTAAATGAGTGATTTCCCAAATCAGTCTCTCCTACATCTGCTGTTATAGGAACCGTCTGACCCGGGGCTCACTGGGTCTGTTGGGGTGCTCAGCGGCTAACCAGGAATTGCAGCAGCCCGGTGACTGGCTGCGTGAAGAGTGTCCCTTTTATATTTTAAACAGGTCCCATGATGCTTACATTTCTTAGGCAAAATTATGACATGATTTAGGATACTTTATCAGTGTAATCCACCACACGAGAAATCACAGGAGCAACAGAGATAGACTGTCCACCTCTTCCTCTTCAGCTTCTTTCTTTTTAAATTCAGGATGTTTAAAAAGAGAACTTTTCTCTTCAGATCTTAGAAACAAACAAATGGGGTTTTGGAACTCACCATTAAAACTACAGATTTCTCAATGGCTGGGAAACTTAAGAAGAAGAAAGGAGCACAGAAGAAAGGACAGATACGTTATGTAGGTGTTTTTTGTACCAAAGGAAACCATTTTAGACAATGCTGTTTGCGAAGGATAGCCTTGCAAATGCGTGGCACCCTCTTTTCTTTTGTGGCAAGAAGTATGCTTTCCTCTATCTCATCTTGGATCCTTGACAGTTCCATCTGAAAAATTTAAATTAGATTCTTGCTTCAGAAGGTTCTTGACTCCGGAACCAAACTGACCATCCACTGTCCAAGTGGCTTGTTTTTAGCTTCAGGTAACTTAATGCAAGGACTGTCCTCTGAGGCATTCTATTGGGGCTTGGCCTTGACTTCAGAAGGAGCAAAAAAGACCACCAGATTTTTCACCATTGACTGTCACCAAATAACAGTTCAGAATGAAGAGCCAGACATTAATTCAGGACTTTCATTCTATGAATGATGAATCCAGTAAGAAAAAAGATTTGCGCCAAACAGTAGTCTATCGATGGACCCATAAGCCATGGTCGGCCTTGAAGAGGTGGGATGTCTTCCTCTTGGTTTTCTGCTTAGCTGGCCTCTGAAGTGATAGACGGGGGAAGGGGGAATCACATACCTTGTAGCCTGTTGAATGAATGAATGAAAATGGGTATTGAAACAATAATAACAATAATAATAAGGCCCTTCCCTCTCATTCTTTGAGAATGGATGCTCTCAATTTACCCATGGAGACCACTTATCTCTCCCACCATATTTTGCCTTCCACGTCATGGTTTGGGTCAAGGTCCAGGGAAAGCCCACCATCAGCACTGCAGCTCCTCTGCACAAAGCCAGATGGGGAATAGAGAGGCCTAAGGTAGAAGGAAGGGTGAAAGGTCAATTCTCAGATGGCAGTTCAGATGTAGAAAACAGAATGAGAACGTGGTGGCAGCCGTGGCCTTTCTTTCTAGCTTCAACTTTGAATCTAAGTCCTGAAACGTGTCTGCTTCTGTGTCTATCAATCTATACATCTCTCGGCCACTTATCACCCATCCATCCATCCATCGTCTACCTATCTGTTGATCTATCTATGGATCTGTCTAATCTATCATCTACCATCTATCTATCCACCAACCATCTATTTTTTTTAACCGATTCTTCCCTTTCTCTCCCTTCCTTTCCCCTTTTTTGCCTTCCTTCCTTTTCAAAGATAAAACCAATACTAATGCAGATGTCTGAAATTAGACCTGAGCTAGTACTACTCTTATTTTAAAGGGGTGGAGTTGTTTCCGCCCCACCCCTTGTCTGGCTTTAACTCTCTTATTCTCTTCTGATACTTGTCCTTATTGTGACATAACAGAGAACCTCCTTTGAAATTGCTTCTGTTGCATGGGGTTCTGGGGGATAGAAGTCTACCTTAAAAAAGATAAAATGAAGCTCTCTGATATGGACTTAGTAATTAATTTCTGGGGGGGTCTGTTTTCATAAGCAGGCAAACCTGTTTACATGCTGTTTTAAATTTTCAAATCACGTGCACATATATAAAACTCATTTATGTGTTTTTAAAAGCTGTTTGCAATTTTAAAGTGCACATGCACACAGAGCTTAACGTGCATTATGATAGCAAGCAAACTGAGAAATAAGAGTTTACTGGAAAGCTGAACTGGCTTTGCAATATGCAACAGACTAATCAAGTAACGTTTTATGTAATGTGTATGCCTCTGAGTGCAGCACGTGGATGTGCTATTTAGAATATTTTCCTGATTGAATGAACAAGACCACAGGTTCACCATTTTATATTTGTTCTCTTAAAAACAAGAAACTCATTTTAAAAATGCTGGTTTAAATGGGCATTATTAAGTCTATATCAGTTCTGAGCATTTCAGCCCTTTGCATCCAGAAATTTCTCAATCTGACAGAATAAGAAATGCATTTACATGGCCTAAGCTCTTAAATTGTCCCTTTCAATTAATGCCCCATCATGGAGCAATCTGGAAACCATTACTCAGTAACTCTTCATTATAATTGCTTGCAGCTGAGTATCCAGCCCTTGGTAATATAAGAATAAAAGAAAACTCAGTTAGTAACAAGTGCAATTGATTCCATTCAGAATTCCCCTGGTGCTTTGCCATGTTTGGCCTGCTTGAGAGGAAACACGAGGGTTTTGGGTTTTTTTTTTTTTTTTTTTCCCTTTTGGGGCCAGGAAATGAATTGGCAGACATAAGATGGTTTGTGTGGTGCTTGCCTTCATTTTTCAGCTGGTCCTAGTTAAAAATGAGACGATGGGGCTCCTGCTTTCTCCCCCACTGGCTATGTATTTTTTTGGTTGTTTTGGTTTTTTCTTTTTTTAAAGAGGGCTTTTCTGGTAATAGATAGGACTACAAAACTTCGATTTGCTGTAAAGTAACAGCATCCAGAAACTTCGCCCTCTGTGGCCAGAGCCGATCCTGGGACTTACTTCTTCGGAGGAGGGGTTTTTAGAATTTGATTCACTCCCATCTTGATCCTGCCTTTATGAGAACAAAGTCCCTGCTGCATTTTGTGCAGGTGGAGAGTGTTTATGTGTTTGGAGGCTATCAATCAACAAATCTAGAAATGTACAGATCTAAAATTATGATAGATGAAAATGTGAAAATGTAACGTGGTAAACTGCCCCCATCCCCTGCACCTTCCACAACCCCCCATCCCCTGTATAAGTCAGGAACTCGGCTTCTAAAAATGGTGAAGGAGAATATTCTTATGTACTCATTCCCTTCAGAGATCATGCGACTCAGTGCTGACTCCACGCTCTGGTGTCCCGCATCTGTGTCCCCCTGGACTTGGAGCACCAGGCACCCTGGGGACAGTCAGTTTGTCATATCCTACCCACCTTCTCTCCTACACATGATTGAAGCCAGGTGACAAAGATGCCCTACTTCATGAATTTAAAATATGCAAATTATAAAATACATTTTATTATAAAAAAATTGATGTTCAGCATAGAAAAGTAGAACCCAATAAAACTCTAACTGCTCTTAATTAATTTCCAGTCTTTGGTTTCATAATAATGGGGGGGGCTCTCTATGAAGTTCAGTAGCATTTCACTTTAATTTGCTATAGAAAGAAGATTGTAAAATCTTCCATGACTAAGGAAAGTTACTATAAATATTTTAGTGTATTTCTTGTATTTTTTTCTATGCATTTTTTAAGGGAGGTTGGTTTTTAACATGGGTGTAATTATTCTATATTTTCTGCCCCATTGTAAACTTAAAAAAAATCGTTATTTTTAGTACTAATTATGTATTTGGAAAGCCCACATCAGGGTTTTTACACTAGAGAGAAACACTTACATAATGATATTAAGCAGGAAGAGAAGTAGAAGGAGGAGAACCTCCTTGACCTTCAAAGGATCTAGGATCTCAAATGCACAGAACCAGGAATGCTGACTTTTCTCAGATTCACAAGCTCCACAGTGGTTACCAGAGACTACAAACAAGCCTTAAGGAGAACATTTTTTTTTCCATTAAGAATTAAATAAAAATGAATACATAGAGGCAGCTTTCATGAGGGCAGGGAGCATTGGATTGTTTTTTGTGCCTGATTTCACATTTCCCTGAGATATAAAACAATCAGCTGAGTATCTTGAATTTATAGATGCTTAAAAATCATCAATTTCTCTGGTAGTATTTAACATTTTTTCCAATGGCCTTAACTTTAGGAAGAAATGTGACCTATTAAAAACTAGATTCATTAAAATCATTAATTAAGTAGATAAAAAATATGGTAATGATGTCAGGTGATGGCAGATGAGCTTGTCCAGTAGCTATGAATTCAGCCCAGTTACTTATGGAGGTCATGGTTCCTGACCTAGGATGGTAGTGATAGGTTGGAGGTAAAGCCCATTTCCAATAAAGAAGATCTAAGCATTAGCTTAGGCTTCCATGTTTGAAATAATCCAGCCCCAAAGTCCCAGCGTTATATGCTGGTCTTGCCTAGAGCTTCAGCCACATGGGCATACAGCAACTTGTTTGTCTACCGATTTTTCCCGTTGAAAGACTTATCCCTCTTTCGTGGGAACTGGTCACGGATAGGTGCTGTTCCTTCATAAACCAGACAGGCTGTCTGCTCAGTTCTCTAGACTGTTTACAGGACTTTGGCGTTGTTTCAGGCTTTCAGCACCTTTATTCAAATCCTCTCTTCTGTCCCTGCTGAGGTAGTATTTAAGCAATTCTCCCTTTTCCAATCAATCAACAGATCTTTCTTGAGGTCTAATTGAGTGGAATACTTCATCCCTACCAAGGCTGCTGATTAGTAATGTTTATGGCCTGGCTTCCTGAGACCAAAATCTTGGATGTCATCCATTCCCTCCACCCACCCCTGCCAACTTTTTAAAAAATTGTGGTAAAATGCACGTAACGTAAGATTACCATCATAATCATTTTTAAGCATGCAGTTCAGTGACCTTAACTACATTCACATTGCTTCATGGCAATGAAGATCTCTTTTCAGTAAAGATTACATCGAGTAATAGTGAGTGGTTTAAAATGACAAGGAGAGATATTTTGTTTTTTAGAGGAGGTGAAACACACAAAACACCTGTACCCTCACTTCTCACCGTGAGAGGATTTGCATTGATTTTGCTTATCTGTATTTCCTGTGATAAGTTCTACGGTTCAAGGCTGTACTCTCTCTAATCGTAAGTTCTGAATGTGGGTTGTTTTAGTTTGCACGTGGGCATCCCATGACCTGGAATTGTACCCGTGGACAAGAGGAGCATGTCCGTAGTAGCTGGCTCTCCATTGTTCCCGGAAGGGGACACTTGCAGGGTTGCCCGCCAGAGGCCCCGTGGGCATCCACCATCAGATGTGCTCGGTTGAGCCAGTTAAGCATTTTTAGAAGTATAATTTGGTTTCCTCCTGGCAGAATTAGGATAATCCATATAGAAATATTCGTTCCCACTTTTTCTCGCAACTTGGTAGATCTGGCTACACAGGCCCATATGGGGCCTGGCTGCCATCAACAGGAAATGCAGAGCGGTGGTCCCTTCGGAGGGGAGGGCCAGGTGCTCTTCTCTTTGCCCCAGGCCCACTCACTTAGCTCCACTCTTTATTATTTTGTTGAAACTCCGCCCCCCACCTTTGAATGTGTAACCTCTACCATATTGTGGAGCTTCAAGAAATTCTCTAATTGCCCTCTTACTCATCACCGATGACAAAACTCTCCTTAATGCTGCTTTATAGGCATTTTGGTGTTCACTGTAAACCAAAACCTTCCGGATCAACTTGGAATAAAATGTCTGTCGGGGAAAAAAAAATTAAGGAAGGTCTGGAGGAGGCCCTTCTTAAGTCACTGAAAGAAGGAGACAACTTCTTTTATTTCTTATGTCTGCCCATTGACTATGAAGATAATTCCTGAAAGGAACATGAGGTGGGAGGCCAGGGAGCAAAAGAAAGGAGCAAATCAAGAAGCCTCACAAATCTGTGACTAGATCTGGAGCAGTTGAACTGCACAGGGCACTGTAAGAGAGTCACAGAGAATCTTTCCAGGGGTCTGAATGGCACTACGCATTCTAATCCAAAGAACCATATGAAATGGTGCAAACGCTTTGTTCCCGAGGGGACTAAAGGCCTCCAGTGAGGTTTCTCTCTTAAGTGATGATACATTTCTGAGGTAGCCTGAAGGCCATGGACTCTCAGATCGGGGAGAGAGGAACGTCTTCAGATCTCCAGTCTCTTTTGGGAACCAGCTGACTCTATGTTTAGGGATAAGGAGTGAACCCACCTAAGGTGGTCCTTCTCAGGGGTCTCTGAAGAATGCAAACTGGATCTAAAGGGGAAAACACAGCCCTTTCCTTGACCCATCTCCATTCCCTTGGCCTTTGGTAGATAATTTGGGAGAAGAGGTGATTGAATTTGTGTGTTCTCCCAGCTTCCAGATTCCTTCTCTCCATGGGGTTCCCAAATCCGGTTTGTATTGACAAATCTGGCTGAATGATGACCAAATCAAATCTGAAAATACCTTTCTCAGTGCTAAAGGTCTCTAGCCGTTAGAGTTCATAAAAGCAAACAAGATAAAGTTACACTAAAAATAGGAACAGTTGGGAAAGGGCTCTTCTAGGGTTTACCATAAAGATCAAATGGCTCCCAGGACCTCGGTGACTATTAACTCGCTGGGATCCTTGCATCCCACAGAGCCGGTACCACTGAAGGGTCTCTCTTACAGTTCTTCAGAAGTTTTGTTGTTTGTACTCCCTGGGCATTGGGCAGCTGCTGCCTGGGCCCGCCCTATGCATGGTCCTGACCTCTCATGGTTGCTAACAAATGAGATGACACAAAAAAATTGCTTTGTCTGGCGCAGCAAAATCAAGCTCCTCGGATGAGCCCCCCTCTGACATTGGAGGCCAGAGACAAAAAGACTAATGAGCAGGAGACTTAGCAGGTTCGGCACAAAGGCCAGCCCCAGCTGTGTGCTGAGGGAGTGTGAAACATGGTAGGCTACCAGCTCCTTCTCTGAGCTTCTCACAGGGAACTCCTAACTTCCTGTCAAGTCTGCTTAATTGTTTCAAGTGTATGCACACATGTCAAAGGTAACAAAGGAGCTGTGATTTCTTGGTCGTTATTTTGTCATATTTTTGTTCTTTCTTCTCTTAGAAGAATCTTCCCATGGGTAGGCCCACGATTCCCCTTACTAAGAAGTCTGAAAACCAGGAATGAGAGAGGCTGCAGACAGCTGGTCAGCCATGACCCTTCCCTACCCCCATCTTGCCTCAGTGAGAGATGGTCCGAAGGCTGTAGAAGCCGCAGTGGCAGAGGCTGCCAGGAAATCACCCAAACCTGCTTCCTCTTCCTCCCGGACTTACACAGATAACTGCACATCTAGCCTCCCTGGCCACTGGGGAGCTGCGTACCCGGGCTCAACCTAGAGCCATGTGAGCAGTGTGAGGAGCAGAATAACATCTAGGAAGGATCAGAGCCCCCTCATAGTCCCCAAACATTAAATCCTTGCTGCTTGGAGATACTGACCTCTCTCCAGGCATTCAGGAGCCAACCATGCTTGGGGATGGTCACTTGGGAAATGTCAGAACTTAAGACCGTGAAATTCTTGGAAAAGCTTGTAACTGGCACAGAGTGCTACATGGAGTAAGTAATTAAGTCTATTCCAGAATTACAGCCTTTACCCACGCAAAGCTGGAAACAATAGAAAGTATTTGTAGCTGGACATTTTAATCACAGAGTAGGAAGAAGGAAAATATATTGAGAAAAAGGATGTTGCAGCATATTGGCTACAATATTCTTAGAAAAGTAGAAAGAAAATTCTGCTTTTACAAAAACTCTTATTAGTTTCCTGAATTTGAAGGGAGGAGATTATGGATATGGGAGAAGTGACAACTTGAATTACCCCAATGTTATTAGTGTAGAACATTCCTTAAGTCTTCCCTGAATAATTGGATCCTCTAATAGGCATATCAATTTGCAATCTGAAGATGGGCTTGAATTTACAAGGATGCTTTTCCAGAGGCTCCTGTGCTCCAGGGAGACAGTATCTGTAGAAGTCGTCACTATGTAGGTGACATCTGTTTGAGATGGCATGAAGCCCTCACGACTCCCAGCCTCAGATCCGGAACATTCTAAAGACAAACACACTCACACAAAATTACTCTGTCCTTCCTTCCTTCCTTCCTTTTGATTTTATGTATTTATTTGAGAGATAGGAAATAAGTGAGAGACAGAGCATGAGCTGGGGGTGGGGTGCGGTGCAGAGGGAGAAACAGACTTCCCGCTGAATCAGGGAGCCCAATGCGGGGCTTGATCCCAGGACCCTGAGATCATGACCTGAGCCGAAGGCAGAGGCTTAACCAACTTATTTGGCTTAACCAAACGCCCCACAAAATTTCCGCTTTCAAATATCAAGAAAACAATCCTTTATTTTAAAAACATTATAACTGTTGGTTAAATTTGATAAGATTAGAGATATATAAGAAGTGAATATATACATGTTATTTAAAAAAAATGTAAACAGCTAAGCACAAAACTAATCTCAACTAAAATTTCTTAAATGATTCTGGGCAAAAGACAAAAATTGACTCTGAATTCTTTCCTAGTTTGAGAGTTCCGGACTCTGGGAAAAGAGGATCTTCTGGTGCAGATGAGGCCACAGGTTAGGTAAGCTTGTGCGGTTTCTTTTTCTTTCCACTGTGTAAATTGGCTCACATCGTCTGGGACAGAACTTTATCTATGTCAACTTCTGAAGCCAGGGAGCTAAAGGATAGGTAGACCCCTGTCTTTCTTATTCTTCTTTCTATAAAGTGCGTGATCTCTATTTTCCTTATAGTAAACAGAGTAAAAACACCCTCCATGGAACACATCAGACACAATTTATGTGATTTCAACTACACACTCTCTGAGTCAATTTAAGTCTAATCTGTGAAGGACCGATGTGTTTTAACACTATTGTCTCTGAAATATCATATATAGAAATGGCACATATATAGAAATGTCATATATATACGTGTGTACACACACACACACACACACACACATTTGTTTAATCTGCACATCTGTGTATCCCGAATTCGGCCACGAACCGGTGATTTGTTGCTGTGCCATATTAAGAAGCCTTTCTCTGTCTTGAGTGCATTCTGTTACCTGTGTCATTTACTCTACTGGGTTTTTTTTTTCCCTGAGGGTACATTTGAACTGATAATGGCCAAAAAATGTATGCATGTTGATTCAGCTCAGAGAGACAAAGGAAGACTATTGCCCTACCTATAACAATATCGAGTGTTCTGGCAAATCAAGGCACTGTTGGTGAACTGATGAAAATTGCAAACTCTCGTCAGCAAGGAACTAAATGAGGTCTTTTGACAGTACGAAGGGCAGCCTATGTTCGTCCTCAGCCTGTGAAGACAGACCTAGGATGACGTGCAGTTGGGAGAAGCTATGACCAGAGACTGTCGACTGCTTGGGGATTAGAGAAAACAGACCAGTAGTTGCAAGTGTACCAGGAACGCATCATGGCTGCCCAGGGAAGTGGTTGGGACAGAAAGTTCTCCCCAACCAGTCCACAAAACAGGGTCTGCCCTAAGGCGACGGTCCTCAAAGTGGTTTTCTGGACCCGCTGCAGCACCGCTCGGAATGCCAGCTTCCAGCCCCACCCTCAGACCCTCTGCCTCAGAAACTCTGGGTCCATCAGGTCGTCATCACATTCCGATGACGGCAGAAGTTCTAGAACTGTCATGCTATGGTGCATGTGGAGTGGGAGGTGTCCCTTGGCTGTCCTTGCAGGTGATGACGTTGTCTTCCTGTCTCCTCTGGGCATCGGCCTCTTTTTGTACTCTGTGTCATTCTGGTGTTCATGGAAGTGCATTTTTCATGCCAAGTAATCCCAAAGACATTGCCAGAGAAAACCTAGCTGGGGCAGCTTTACTGTGAGGCAAGTATGTCCATCTCTAGTGGCCACCGCACTGAGCGATAATTTGATTATGGTCAGTTTCACCTTGTTGTGGTCCTGAAAGCCCGGATGGGTCCTATTCTGCTGGGCCCCACCCTCCATCTCACTGTTTTGGCTTCTAATCAAGCAAGTCTCTGCTTTGGTCACCCCTCACACACCTAGCCCCTTCCAGGAGATTCATTTAATGCTGCACAAGCCCGCCGTATTCAGCTAGGTGACCTGCAACATGGCAGATTTTTAAAGGGCTGAATACTCTTTTTAAATTATTCTGGGTGCTTGAAACACAGCAGAGTCTCCCCCAGCAGTTGCTGTCCTATACTCAGATGATCATTCTGCATCAGAGTTGGTCTTATTATCATTTTTTAAAAGATTTTATTTTTTTTTATTTCAGATAGAGTGTGTGAGTGAGAAATCATGAGAGGGAGAGGGGCAAAGGGAGAGGGAGAAGCAGGCTCCCCACTGAGCAGGGAGCCGGATGTGGGGTTCAATCCCAGGACCCCAGCTGGGCTCATGACTTGAGCTGAAGGCAGACGTCCAACTGACTGAGCCACCCAGGTGCCCCAAGAGAGTTTGTATTATTAAAAGGCTTCCAGTCAGGTTATGAGCCCAGAGATCCTAGGATAGAAGCTGATCTACAATTCTTATTCAAGTCCAAAGGTAACACAGACAACACCTTTTCTCTGGTATTATTTCCTGTAGAAATAAATACTCACATTGTTGCTCAGAAAGAATGCAAGAGAACCCAGTTATTCTGCTGCTGTGGAGGACAAGGAGGACTTGACTGAACATTGCTTATTTTTTTAAACAATTTTTTTTTATTTGAGAGAGAGAAAGAGAGACAGAGAGAGCAAGGGGAGTTGTGGAGGGGGAGAGAGAGAGAGAGAATCTATAGCAGATTGCCCCCAGAGCATGGAGCCCAGTGTGGGGCTCGATCTCACAACCCTGAGATCATGACCTGAGCTGAAACCAAGAGTCTGATGCCCCACCGACTGCACCACCCAGGCGCCCCTAAACATTGCTTTTTATGTGGGGGCTTATTATGTACAATGTCACGATCCCCAGAACTTGTAGGGTACAGGCTGCTTTACTGGGTTTAACTAGGTTCCACCAACAAGACGACTGGAGACGGCTGAAGAGACAGGCAGAGAGCTCCAGCAAACAGGGAATTGAGCCTGAAAGCCTGTCCGGCCCCTGAGGCCACCCTCAGATTTTACACTTTATAACTGCCATCGGACGTCGGAGGTCTCACAGATGATAGGTCCACAGGGATCTCGAGAAGGCCACCTACACAAAGGTCCGTGGCTGGCTCCTTCGTTCTGACTGCTGCCCAACAAGAAACCAATAGCAGGGAAAGATTTATAGTTCAGCAGGCAAAAGATAAACGATTTCAGTCTCTGGATGCTTTAAGAGCAAATTTTTGTACATCATATGGTTAAAATTGATCACTCCATTGACTTTCGGATGGGCTGAGCCCAAACTAATGATGTTAGGTAATCAATGAGAAAAGACTGTGCATGAAGAATTAAAAAGCGCCGTAATGGATTGCTGTTGCAAAAGGCCCACCACAGCGAGCAAGAAGTGAGGGCTGGTCATGTTCAAAGGAGGCTGGACCAAGAACGGCCTCCCCCAGCTCCAGTGCTCCGAGTGGACTCTACAGTGGACCCGTCTAAGAGCCATGGCTTCTGAAGGCAGCCCTCTGACAGATTTTGATTTCTCTGTCTATGGTGGCATTGCCTGGCCCTGTAACTTGCCTTTGGCTCCTTAGAAATAGTCTGAGGGTACTTCTCTGTTATCATTAGCTCCTCCTGTTTAAGTAAGAGTGAGGGGACCAGACCTCCATTGTCATCCACTCAGAGGAACAGGGCATTGCTGATCGCTCTTTTCCTGACTCCTAACATATGCTTGGGCCACAAGCCTCCCTGTGTAACTGCTGTACGTCTTCAGCATCTGGACCTATGAGAGCTAGCCCCCACCCCTGACTTCCCAGCAAACATGTGCGGAATAATACAAGGGCATTAAATTAGACCTCATTACCTAGCCAGTTGGGCCGTCCGGCTCTCCCGCACATAATAATGAGGTCTGATTTATTGTGATCATTATTCAGGCATTACAGGTCACTAAATAACATGCTCTGCCCACATGTGTCTTCTGGGCTAATAAATACCCTGAGAGGAAACATTCTTGAGGACGTGAGTCTCGGGTCTGGATCGGTGACTCTGGGCTCATTAATTGTGTGAAGGCACTTTGCCTATTGCCTATGGAGATAGGAAAAATCTAATTAACGACCTGGAGGGATGTGAATGAGAAACGAAGGGGAAACTGTCCTCTGCATTCTTTGACCCATGGGAAGCAGGCCCAAAAGGATACACTGGTATAGGGGACAGAGCTGAGGCTGACCCCAGGCCACTCAGCCGTCACACCAACCTCAGAGCTCAGCATCCAAGATGTGAGGCCTTTAGGAGCTGGACCCATATTCTTTCTCCTTCTTGCACCACGAATTCCTAACCCACAACTGGGAAGTTCCATCATGTTGCTCTCTCTCACCTCTGGGCCTTTGCACGTGCTTTGCCTCTCTGTCTAGAATGCTCTACCCCACTTCTGCCACCCCTTTTCCATGGAATTATGCTTGGAGACTCAGCTTAGATGTCTGCCTTCCCAGATGGTCTTCCTTGGGTGTTTACTCTTACACAGCGTATCATGTAGTACCATTTTCATTTTCACTGATTTCTCACCATACTGTAAACCTCTCAAGAGCCCAGTCTGGATCTTACTGATGGCTGTCTTCCTAATACCCAGAGTGGCATCTGGTACCTAGCAGGTAGCTGGTAGGTGAATGAAAACACAAATGCCTCTGCCCAGGAGAAGGACATGGAGAGCAGTGTCTTTTTGTGGTGATGGTAGTAGAGGCTGGTGGCTCCCTCCCCAAGATGATCTCTACTCAGAGTGAAGAGGCCCTCAGCCCCCAGATATCACCTTCCTGAGCCTCTCCTATCCAAACGTATGGCAACTTGGAAACTTCTTGAAAAAGGGAATAAGATCTTGGCTAATCATCAGCCATCACAGACTAGCCTGGGTCTTGGCACACAGTAGGTGCTCATTAAATGCCAGGTTAAACTGCTGGCACTAGTAGCCGGGCTTTTTGAACCACCAGATACTGTGGCCACGGGACCACTTTCCTGGAGCCTGTGGGGAGAAGGTGGCGCGTGGGTGGGGAGATAGGCTGCTTTTTGGTTTTCCTCTAGGTAGAGCTTTGCCAGCAGGCAGGGGAGAATGAGGCTCTGGCAGGCCAGGCGTTCTCTGCAAGTCTGGCTGCCGTACAGTCACGCTGGGACGCCCGGCTTAGTGCTTCTCCTTGTTGCCATAATCTCAAATCACGAGTACTGAGGTTTCAGCTTTAGATATAATAAAATTACAAGAAAATGACAAGCATCAGTGGATTGTCACAAGTCTTATATTGATAGGGTCCATATTTATCTTTTAAAATTGCAATATGTTTTTTTTTTTAAAGGCCCCCTTTGTCTTGAGGAAGACACTGGGGATTGGGAAAACAGGATTAAAAATAAACCTTTTTTTTTTTTTCTAACTCATAATGCAAAGTGTGTAACCAGCAAATACTAAGCAAGTCTGGCCATAGATCTACATTATTTATGGGAATAATTTAGGATTATTTGCTTTATAGAAAATTTGTTGGAATGCTTTAAAAATTACTGAAATTAAATGAAATCAGGCTCCTTGAATTATCCATGAAAGCAGCTTCACGTAATCAATACTTTAGCCATTCTGGGATGACATTACATCTCAAGACTATTTTCTAACTTAATAAGATTAGAAATAATAAACTGATATTATTTCTTTGTGAATTGGGGCCTCTGACCTGGTAATTTAATGCCTTCATTATTGCACTCGAAGAACACCGAGAGACCCACTGAGACCCACGTCCTAGCAACTGCATTGTGTCCAAGTGATAGCCAGATTCCTCTCGCTTTCTTTGCATGGTGGGTTATGTGCAATTGACAAATACCCTTAACTTATTTTTAAAACACCCTGAGCATTATTTGCAGGAAAGTGGTGTATATATTTAAAATGGAAACCTTTCATTGATTCAATAGCAAAGACCAGTAGAGAATGAGATGACTTATTCCCGAATTATGTTATTACAGATATTTTATGCTGGCGACGGGGGAGAGCTCTAGAGCACGAGGCCATGGGAGAGCTGTTTGGTTTGTTTTTTCAGCCCAGCCCAGGCTCAATGCACTACTGTGGCTCCGCTGGGCTTTGCGGCTCTCTGGGAGCAAACACAGGGAAGGGCGTGAATGTCTGAATGTGTGGTGGGGCTTGAGGCTTGAACTCATCTCCTGTTCTCATGAGCTCTGCTCCCGCCCCTCCTGAGTCGAGCAAGCCCCCGAGTGTGCCCGTATTCCAGCATTTTCTCACGAACCCCAGCCATTGCCTGTGCAGCTCAAAGGGAACCCCTCCCTGCTTAAAGCGCGTTGAGCTCACATCTCAGCTCAGGAGATATGTCGGAGGCCCTCTGTGCGGCCTGTTCCCAGAGAGTCACCTACAGTGAGAAACCGATGGGGGATGTGATTCCCAAGGCCGTGAACTGGCCTCTAAAGTGGAAAATGCAATGAAATGGATGGGAATGTTCTAGGAAAAGATGGCCCCGGCTGGGAGGGGTGCAGCTAAAAGAAGATGGAATGTGTTCTATTTATGGAGCATGGTTTAAAATGCTGAACACTATGGGCAGGAGGCAGTTATGAATTCTTTAACTGAGCAGGAAGATAGGAAATTAAAGTCCCTCTGGGAGGATGGGAATTATTTGCCCACTGGGTCTGTTGATTGTGGGTGACTTGTGAAACCAGATCTGTCATCGGGAAGCTCTGTTGAAAGTTATGTGGTAGGGATGACTCGGGCCCAATTAGTTCTGGACTCTGCCGCAGTAATGACCGTGACAGCCCACTGTGCTCCAGATGCTGTTGTAAACACTTTGCATTCATCATCTCATTTATTTCTTAAGTCAACCACAATTGCGTGAGGTGGGCATGACTACTTCATCCTTAAACGCTTGGTGACACTGTGACTTGCCCAAGGTCACCCAGTTGGAGAGATGAAGCTGGGTCTTATAATCCCACTTGTCTATCTTCAAAGCCATGTGCCCAAACTACTAATTCTGTACCATTTGGACATGCATGAAAGATGCAGGGTAGGGTCATGCATACACAAGACGACCTTAAAACCAGGTTCTTCTTAGGGGAAATATTTTCTTTTGTTCAGTCTCTCTCTCCTTTCTCTTATAACTGACCTCAGCTTTATAGCAGAGTGTTTTGGAAATATTGCAAGTAGGGAGCAAGATATCACTAAAAAGTTGTGCACGCTTCTGCCCTCTTCTAATAAGGCTCTGAGTGCTCTGGGAAATGCCTGGGCTCCGTAAAGCCTCATATTGACACAGTTAACATCATATCTGAGCTGGATGCCTTTCCTCAAGGCCTCAGGGATACCTTTGGCCACAGGAGCTGGAAGGCAATGGGGAGGCACCTAGTTAGTTACTCAGTCCATTGCCATATCTCCTCCATGGTAATGAACTTTGCTGAATGACAGAAACAATCTCTGAATCAACCATGAGAAAGTCATGTTGCCACATGGTTGTAAGAACAGTGGAAGATTCATAATCAGTCCCAGAATGAGTACAAAATTGGAAATCCGAACAGTAACAATGACTGCGACCAGCCTTTATTGTGCGCTCACTGTGAGTCAGACACGGCTCTACATCCTCTGCCTGCAACGCCAGCTCTGTGCCTTCCTAGGGCAACCCTATGAAGTGGGTGTTACTGTACAATTTATTTCTGCTCCTGTGTTATTCACCGGAGTGTGTCATGTGGCACAAACTGCTGCAAGGGAGGCCAACCTGAGTGGCTGGTGACCAGGTGAAATTCTGGTCATTATTAAAAGAAGAAAAAGAAAAAAAAAAAAAAAGAATCTGGGGGACAGTAAACAGTCTGCGCTCCACCACACCTCGAGCTAATGAACTTATCCTCACATTGACCTCCCCCCCCAAAAAAAAGGCTTTCTTGCCTTTTCCTTCAAAGAGATTTGCTAGGAGATGACCTCTAGAAGATTCCACTGAAGCGCTGGGCATTCTGAATAGGCAAAAGGTGGGAAAGGGGGAGTGAGGGAGAGGCAAGGCTGGAGCATTGCTTCTTCTGTAATCTTCTTCCTTGGGGAGCACCAATGTTTTCGTCCATGAAGTTCTCACAGCACTTTGCCTGATTCTAGAAGCTAGAGTAGTTGTTCACTTGTTTATTCAACAAGTGTTTATTGAAAGTCCATGATGCTCTAGGCCCTGGGCCTACAAAGACACAGCAGACAGACAAGGTGCTTGCTGCTGTGGAGTTCATATATACTCTGTTTGAAGGAGACAGTGGTAACAAGCAAACAAGTGAGCCACATCATTTCAGAAGCTGATAGGTACTAGGAAGAGTATATGAAAGAAACCACACAAAACTCAGTAACTTATAATTATAAGCATTCATTTCGGGGGTACCAGCTACATAATTTGCAGTCCTGGCATAAAATAAAAATGTTTTGAAACAAATTAATAACTTCAAAATATTTAATAGTAGAGCAATTCGACCAGGCATGGGGCCCTTTTAAGCAAGGGCTTGTATGACTAAACAAGCTATCATAACAGTTTATTAATAGATTTGAAATCAGCCAAGTTTTGTAATATGCAAGTTCATCACCATTGCCATGCTTAGTTATTAAGTAAATCAGTATGCAAGCAGGAGATTTCTGACTCCACATCTCTAAGGCAAAGTTGTAAGAGTACTTTAAGTTTCATTTGTAAATACATGGATTTCTATAGGAAGTCCCAAATCTTCAAAGAGAAAAATGTGCATATCCGGCTATGCACATTTGTGCATATTCATGATACAGAAATCAAACTTGGAAGACATGTTTTTACAGTAGGAAAAGGGTTCAAGGTTAGGGTGAAAATATGGAAATTGCCATGGGAACCAGCTCTGTTTGCAGGCGTGCAGGTAGGTGGCTTCTGGCTGGGCTCATACCTGCTCCGCATGTCTTCACACGCATCTTCCCTGGACTAGGAGTTCCCAAGGCATGGTATCTTCCTTGGGCCACAGGAAGACAGGGGCAACCAAAGTGCACAAACGTGTTTCTAGACTTTGCTTGCAAAGTGTCTGCTAACAGCTCATTGGCCAAAGGAGTTACATGACCAGTTTCAAGGTCAGGGGGTGGGGAAATACATTCTTCCCACCAAGACACCATGGCAAGGATATGGATACAAAATTCTACTAAGGGAAAAGAATGAGTATTGAGAACAATGATGCTGGTAGTCACGGTGAGCATGATGGGGAGCAACTGGTTTTAGGAATACGAGTGACATGTTTTCATTTAACAAGAAGAATGGATTGTAGAGGACAAGAGTGGAAGCAGGGAGACCAGTGGGTCAAAGAGAGAGATGCTGGCTTGGATTATACGGGTAGAAATGAAGATGAAGATGAAGGATATAATGATTTAGAGGTAAACTCAATGGGACTTTGTCGGTTTGGATGATGTCGGTGAGTGAAGAGAGGAATGAAGAAAGAATTCTATTTTTTCAAATTCGAGCAACAAGGTGAAAGGTGGTATTATTTATAAAGGGTGGGGGGCAGGAGGGGATTAATTAGTGGGTGTGTGTCCTCAGCCAGACTACACTTTCATAAGGAAAAGACTAGATCTTATTATCTCTAAAGTCCTGGAGATTTGTATAGTGATTGGTACATAGTAGTTGCTTGATAAATGAAACAAGGAAGGAAGACAGCATATACTTAGTATATATAGTGAGGACATCTGCACTGATTCATTCATTCAATTAGTTCATCAGTCATATTTTGATCATAGTCCCAGTAAGTCATTTACCCCACTATGCTTTACTTGTTAGATCACAATAGTGCTCTATGGACATGATGCTGTTGGACACTCCGGGATGCGTAATTCTTTGTTGCCGGGCTGCTGAATTGTACACTGTAAGACGTTGAGCAGCATCTCTGGACTTTCCCCACTAGCCAGCAGTAGCAAACCCCCAACTATGACAACTGAAAATGACTCCAGATATTGCTAATAGCCCCTGAAGGGTACATATCCAAGAATAATTCTTTTCTTTCCTTGGCCCCTCTCAGCTATAGTAATAATAATAATAATAATAATAATAGCTAACCATGTATTGAATATTTTTCCATGTACTCCCCTGAGAATGCTATAATGTTATTTGAAATATTTTATTTAATTCTCCTCCCCCCAAAATTCTATGTGTAGGTTTCTATTTGTTTCCCTTTTTATAGCAGATGAAAGCAAAATATGCAGCTCTTTCCAGTGCTGAGATATCAAGAGGCTTTTGTTTTGCCACTGTATTCTAGGTGAACTTCAACCCTGCCACCTAGAAAGCTGAGAGTATCTGCCCAGTATTTACCTGTCCAGTCTATGGAAAGATTGACATTGGATTCTTGAATATTTATTATATTTTACTAGCACTTATTGTATGCCCGGTCCTGATACAAGCACTATCCAGATGTTAACTCATTTGATTCTTATAACAATCTCATGGTGCATGCTCTATAATCACCTGCATAATATGGGTGTGGAAATGGAAGCACAGAGAGGTTGAGTAACTTGCCTGAGACCACACAGCTAATAGGCAGCAGAGGCAGGATTCAAATCCACACCATCTGGCTCCAGAGTCCAGCTTTTACCTCGTACTCTATGCCCAGTGCCTGGTACTGGCGGAGGTCAGTCGTGCTCTTGGATTTGGGGGAATATCCAGGAGCCATGAGGAAGCCAGGAAGGCAGTTCGTACCTGTGTGTCTTTGGACACACATTATATATAATGTGTGGACAGGAGATGCCACACAGGTGCGTTAGAATTCATCTCAAGGCACTTGAATCCCTTCCCGGTGGCTTTCCTCTCTCCAGACCCTTCTGGCTCTCAGGCACCTTGGAGAGTTGAATCATGTTTATGGGGAGCTCCTGTAGTCAGAATGGGCTACGGTTCCATCCTTCCGGTCCAGATGGAGGCTGCCCCATGTTAGTTATGCCAGCCAGCCCTTCAACACTTTCTCCATTATTATGTCTATGGAAGGAGGGAGGAAAGAAAGCTTAGAGAAGCCCTGCTAGGTGTGGTGCTCAGACCTGTACTCAGCTACAGCTGCTGTGGGCGCAGACACAAGCCGAGAGTTGGGAAGGTGGGCACAAGGGGATTGGCGTCAGCCAACTGGACAGAAAAACAGATGCGGTGGGCACTGGGCCATAACGGGCCAGTAACCATAGGACTTAAGTGACATCAGGAGAAGCAAAACATCCCAGCGCAGCCTCCAAATGGGCAGGACAGGGTGATGACAAGACGACCAGCGCTGGGGTGACCCAGGAGGGCTGCCTTCCCAGCTTGGGGCGACCTAGGAGGGGGAGCTTCAACAATGACCTGACCTTCGACCCACACCGAAGCCAGACTTTCAGCGGGATGAAAAGAAGGCATTTTCAGATCATCATGGCCCTTCCTTCCCAACTTCTACACCTCACTCAGTCCTATGAGGGTTCAACTGCCTTAGAGCCCTCCTCAGAGGGGCCCTCTGCCAGCCTGCTGGAGCCAGCCCCCCAGGAAGTGAGGATAGCAAACAATCCACCGTCTCTTCCCTCTGGAGAGGCTCACTGTGCTTTCTAGACTGGAAGAGTCTGGAGAGTCAAAACTCTGGGCATCCTGACCTTGCTCAGTGTTCCCCAGAGGGCCGGGGCGGGGGGGCGGGGGGCTGAGGTGCTGGTGGTTGGGGGGTGGGGGACACACACAGCAGTGAGCCGGGCTCACCAGGACGCAGGAGCAATGGCCTAAGGATATGATTCCAAAAAGTTTCCATTTGGTCAGGGAAGCTGGGGGTGGAGCTAAGGCTGGGAGTTGAGGAGTAGAAGAACGACGAAGCTGTCGCCCTATCCCCAGGGGTCCGAGGAGCTGAACACCGACCCCGGGCCTGAGCAGGGGCTCTCCCTCGTCAGGTACGCATAGCAGGCCAGCTGCCCATGACTTGTACCTTCTCTGAAATTAGCACTATTCCCTCCGGTAATTGCTTCGGGATTCGAACCCAGGTCTGGCTGACCCTAAGTCCTTGTCCTGGCACGGAAATCTGTGTGTGCGATCTGCTCCGCATCCGCGGCGGGCGAGCCGGCGCCCTCCGCCCCTCAGCCGGCCCCAGGGCCCTTCCCGTCCACAGCCACTTCTGCTGAGTCCCTCAGAGTGGGGGGCTTCCAGCGCTGCTCGTCCCAGGCGCCTGCTCCCCTGACCCACTCTGCCCAGACGGGACAGCTTCCTCTGGACGCACACTAACGAGCTCTGGAAGCCCAGGCCGCCGCCGCCAGGGGTGCGGGATTAGGGCCTCGGCGGGAGGCCGCCGGGAAGGTAGGCGGCCCCTGCTTGTTTTGGGAAAGCACCAATTCTGGACCACCCAAACAGCTCCTCACCCGGCCTCCACTTGGGAACTCTGACACGGAGTTGGCAGCCTTCCTGCTCGTTCTCTACCTCCTGATAACTCCCCTGGGCCAGATGCTCAAGTGTTGTAAGCTTCTCAAAGCCCCAAGACCTGTGCGCTGCTGGGGCTGGGGACACTGCCTGGCCAGAGACGCCCCGTGGCCCCTCCCCCGCCTCTGTGCGGAGACAGCCGCCTTGTGGGGGCAGCCTGACTGCACGTAGTGGTGAGGGCGCCTTCCCTCCAGGCTGACGTGCCTCCACATCAGGCCAGCAGCGAGCTTCAGCACGGAGCCCCGCGCTTGCTGCCACTGTTGGGGCTACGGTCACGTGCGGATGGGTAGGAGAAGGTGAGACTCGTGTTGTGGCTCTAGGCTCGAAATTCCGGCTCTGAATCTCACCTAAGCCCCGCAAGAGCTAGAAGACCTTAGGAAAAGGCACATTTCTCACCATGTTGGTGTCTCTTTATCTACAATGCTGCATGCAATGTATCTAGAGCAGAGCTTGACACCGAGCAGGTCGTCCGCCCATGGAATTGCTGGCCTCCTCTCGTGCCCACTCCCACTTCTTCCTGCTGCCTCTGGTCTCTCCCCCGCATGGAGACCTCGGGCCCATTCCCCAGCCACCCTCATGCCACGTCCACGTGCACACGGATGGAAGGCCACATTTGTAACCAAGGCTTCCGGTGGCTTGGGGGACACAGGACAACAGGGCAACTTCTCCACACAGAAAGCACAGGTATCGACCCCTCTGCTTAGCCCTGGAGGCCCCGACCAGGCCCCAGCCACAGTTTTCCGCTCATTGTGGATTTCTCCCCTTCGTGCTTCCCACTAAATGCTGCATGCTTGCCCACGTCCCCACGTGGACATCTGCCCTCTCTATTCTCTTCACCTGGAACACCTTTCCTTCCGACCTTTGCCTAAAACCCAGTCCCTTGACGTGACTTCTGGGTGAAGGCCTCTCTTAGCTCCTTTTTGTGGAGGTGGTTGTTGCAAATAAGTAATAATGAAAAGCATTTCATTTGAACTCCCGAACTAGAAGGTGTCTGTCCTCCTTCCATCCCTCCTGGACAGTAGTGACGATGATGACGAGTGCCAGAAGCCAGGGCCGGGGTGGGGTGCCTTGTAGGACAGCTATTTGCCTTCTTGTCCTGTTCTTTGGGAAGACAGGAAACTATCAAAGCAGAGACTATCTTTTACATATTTATCAACTGTATATTAATAGGACATAATCTAGGCCAGGGTTTCTTAGTCTTGGCATTATTGACATTTGGGACTGGGTAATTCTTTATTGTGGCACTGTTGACTGTCCTGGGCATTGCAGGATGTGTAGCAGCAGTCTTGGTCTCTACCCATTAGATGCTGCCACCACTCTGCCTCCCAGGTGTGGCCACCAAAAAATGTCTCCAGACTTTACCAAGTGAGTCCAAGGAGGAGTCAAAGGACAAAATCACTCTTGGTTGGGAACCACTGCTCTAGACTCCTAATCAGTACATTTAAAGATATTCTATTATAGGGATGCCTTGGTGGCTTGTTTGGTTGAACGTCTGCCTTCGGCTCAGGTCATGATCCCAGGGTCCTGGGATCGAGCCCCACATCGGGATCCCTGCTCTGTGGGGAGCCTGCTTCTCCCTCTGCCTGCTGCTCCCCCTGTTTGTGCACACTCTCTCTCTCTGATAGATAAATAAAATCTTTAAAAAATATTTTATTATTAAAAATTGTAAGCATATATACAAGTAGAAAGAAAGAAGGCGTAATGACCCATACATATCCACCATACTTCTTTAATAACTATTAATATTTTTCTGGAGTATTTTAAAGCAAATCTCGGGCAACATGTCATTTCATACTTAAATATGTATCTCTAGAAGATGAGTACTTAGAAAAAACATCACAATACCATTACAGCTAACAAGATTAGTGATTAGTTTTAATCTTATGTAATACTCAACCAATGTTCAGATTCCATGATTGCCTTAAATCATGAACTTTTTTACAATTGGTTTATTCAAACCAAGATTAAATAAGGCCATGAGGTACTTTTAAATTTCTTTTCATTTATCTTTTTCATGCCATTTATTTTTATACTTATATATTTTTTATTTATATTTTTATTAAGTTTTTAATTTAATTCCAGCATAGCTAACATACGGTAGCACATATATTTAATTACTGAAAGTAGGAGGTGCTGAAACATATTTTGAGGTAAAGGGGCAAGGTTGTTGAAAATTGGTACAAAATTTTCTTTCCTGAAGATGTAATGTATATTCTTAAGGCCGTTGGCGTTGGTTTGGTTCTGCTGAGAGATTCCGCTGACATGCTCATTGCCCAAATTACTGCTTACTTCAGGCATTTATAAATAAATATATTATTTTTAATTCTAAGTGTATTGGTAATGTTCAAAATTTCAATTCAGCGCATTCTCTTAATAAAGATAATGCTGTGTATGGCTCAGAGAAGAAACATGGTCTTCCAATTCAAAGTCAAGTGGAATTGGAAAGGCATCTCCTGTTGATTGCTTCCTTCTTTAATGATCAGAAGCAGATATTTAAAGTAATTGCTTGGCCAATGGTTCCTTTGAACAGTGGTGTACTTGTGTTTAAGCATGTTTCTCAGATTTTAGAGAATGGCTTTCTCTTCGTGTTTATGTGATTATTTCCACAGCAAAACCAGAGGACGATTTATTTTTCTCTGCAAAAGTAACCTCAGGGTAATAGGGAAAATTATATATCTATCACAGTGCATTGTTTGCTTGTAGAAATGGCAATTTGTTTTCCCCTTTTGCAATGTTTGCTTTCTCTGTGACATAGAGAATATTTGGAGATATATTATGTATGCATTTGTTATATGCATATATTCTCGCCCTTGGGTAGAAATCTAGTGTCCGTGGAAGAGCGTGGCATTTGATTGAAAGCCAGCGAGCCTGGTAGTTTTCCAACAGTTACAGCTCACAGTTCTGCTGGAGGCAAATACCTCCAACTGTGGATAATGGACCTTCCTTGAGAACCTGAGACAAGTTGCTGGTTAATGTCTCTGAAACAGCCTGTTAAGACTGTTACTACAAATTAGAGTCTGGATCATTCCGAAACCCAAATAGACTTCTTTCATCTTCCAGATGGCCGTCTGATCGGGAGCTGGGCAGGATCATGTTTCAGGTTGTGACTTAATGATTCAGGACAATATTTATGGTTATTACTTGACAGAGGGCAGTGAGGAAAATTAAAGCACAGCCCCATGGTTCATTTATGACAAAAAACAAATTCATGGCAGGGTTGGAGATTAGAGATGGCATCTCCCAGCTCCAGGCAAATCTCAGGGCCAGCTCTGGGGATGAGCCACTCAACCAGGTACAATGCGGTAACGCTGGTGAGTCCTGACCCCAAAACTTCAGCCAGTGCATTCTCTCTCAAAACAACCAAGGGAACTTCGAAATGGAAGTCTCGGGAAAGGTATAGCGATGAGTGAGATTTGAGAGGAGACAAATAATGCAATTATGTTCTTTCCTGGTATGACAATTACATGCAGCTGAAATATTATGTTTTGAAGCACGTTTTTTAACTTTATTATTACAGTTGGTAATACCAACAGGAGAAAATAATCGTGCCTGCCAGTGGTGGGCACTCTGTTTATGTAGAGTGTAATTTCTGCATTAGCTTTTCCTTCTAAAACAATCTCTACAGAATATAATATTTATCTCTTACATTACCTAGAATTTTAGGAATTCCGTATTTGGGGGCTATGGGGAAGAGAGAGACAAGAAGAAGACAAGACATAGGAAGGGGGTAAATAAAGCTAGAGTTCGTTAATGAAAGTGTAGATTGTCTAGAAGAAAAGCCATGAGAAAGTTTATCTTGCTCCATTAATCCTCTACTCTGTGAAATGAGAATGCACATATTGTTCTGGGGGAAAAAAAAGAAAGAAAGAAAACGAAACCATATGCCATTAATACATTTGACCAACTGTGACATTTTTTAAATAAGGTTTTAACTGGTTTTATTACACCAACTGTGTAATTTCAAAATGACTCTGTCATCTATTATATCTATTATAAACAAGTACTTTGTTTAACCAAGCCAATAATAACCTTCACAGACAGAGAAGGTTGGGATTTGAGAGAACCAAATCCTCTGATGGTTTAGATATAGGGAAAGAAATTCTTTGGCTAGATCCAAAAAAGGACATTATCTTGAAAAAATTTTTTTCAACTTATCACACTACCCCCGATAATTTGATATGCTCTTCTGTGATGCGTGGAAATGGCTTTCTAGTGCCCAAAGCCCACCTTCAAGTGTGCACCATCTTGGTTCCACATTCACAGTCTAATTGCCAAAGGTGTGGCAAAGTCGGGCAGTGGAACTCTGTCAGGGGTGCGCTAATGGTGTGGGGGGAGTTTGTCAGAGAATGTGTGACTTACAGAGGAGCCTCTTTCTCCAAAGGTCTTTGGCCTGGTTAGCTCAAACTGTGAGTGAATACTGTTGCCCGATTGACTGAAGGACAGAACAGGAGAGATCTCCTTGCCTCTCTATATCCTGCAGGGTGCCCCCAACACCCTCCTGGATTCAAAGAAGAAGTTTCAGATCCCCGAATATTTTTCAGCTGCTGGTCTGCCTTCCTTTGATATAGTCTTTTAACTCATTGTTATGTGGATTGTTTTTATTCCTTTCCAAGCATTTGGCTTTGTTCCCACAACGAAGCTTGGGCTCTCTCATTGTGCAGGAGGGTAGACCAGATGCTCCCTCAGTGAGCTGTGTGTACCTGTCGCTTTCCTTGGCGGTGGTGTTCAGTGAGTGAGTCCATAGTTGTCTCCTTTAACGCAACACACACTGGAGTAATGTTGAGCTGACTCAGAGTGGAACACTGAGGCCCAGCACCGTGGCTCTGGGGGAAGAGTGTGGGCTTTAGGATGGATGAAGCCAGGTTCACATCCTGCTTCTATCCTCCATGGGACAGAGGATATTAACCTTCTGAGCGTCCAACTTCATCTGTGAAATGGGAACAATAATGCCCATTTCACGGGGCTGTGGTAAGGACAACATGAAATCACATGCCTGAGATGGAGAAAAACACTCCCTAGATGGAAGGTTGACCTCTGATTTCCAAACTACCAAACTACCAGGAAGATGCACCATCTGTACCTCATACCACATGGTTGCCACAGGAACCATCAGTCCAAGGCTGTAGGACCAGTGTTCCCAGGTGGCCCAGGCTCTGGACTGTGACCCCCTTCCCAGCACCAGCGCTCCATGTTGGCCTCTTCCTCTGAATAGACCTCACGTGTGCAACTTCTTCACATTCAATCTTATGATACTTTTCCGTTGTTGTCTTCTATTGTTGGAGTCACACATTTATCAAGCTGAAATTGACCTCATTTCCCTGCTGGGTCCTTGCTTAACAGGGAAAGTCCTTGAGGCCCAGGAGGTTGTGCAACTTACTAAAGATACCAGGGCTAGCTCATGGCAAAGCTGGGTCTCCACGCACACAGGCCAACAGAGTGTTCACTCCCGAGTCTATGTTGTTATTCAACCTCTGTGTTTTCATGTCTGATTCCCACCCATGTCTCCACCCCCCTAATGCACCCGCAGCCATCCCTCGGATGTAATGTTCCTCGCCGGTGTATCCGCTGGCAGGTGGTCTTGCATTCAAAGTGGGGCAATCGATAGAAACTTGCGGAACTGAGCCAGTTGAGGGAATTCCTGGACATGTCAGTGAACAAACACTTCATCAGTAGCCTCCCCTTCAGTTTTACAGACATATTGATCTGAAAAGCAATACCGATACATTTTCATGTAGGAAGAGGAGCCTTATCCTGAACCAACGGTTACTGCATTCCTTCCCCCCGGAGCTCCCTCGTCCTCGTCCCGGTGGGAGCTGGGATATCTGAGTTGCTGCGCAGGGTGAACGTTTCCTGCATGGAAAGATGGGGGGTGGGTATTCGGTGTTTTGTTCTGTACCTTTTGATGAATAGGACCTATTTAGGACAGATGAACTCTCAGCCAAGTAGCGGCTCCGAACCTGGTGAACTTTAAAACATGGCGGCAGGGGGGGCGAAGATGCAGAACCAAATGGAAGGCCTTGCATGAAGTCAGCGAGGGAGGTGGATGCCGGCAAAAGGGGCAGCCAGTCTGCCAATTAGGGGAGAAGGGAAACACATGGCACCTGACACCGGGTGGAGAACGCAGGAGGGTTTCAGATATGGGACAGATTCCGTTTTCACCACGAGGTCAACTTTAATCAAGTTCCCAATGTAAATATTACCAATATAAACCAAATCAGGAAGGTTAAACTGCTGCTCTTGGGGTCAGGGACTCTTGGTCAGGCTGGAAGATTTCACATCAAATGGACCTGCTGGAATTTACCTGGAGGGCCTCGGTGCTCTCGAGAAACCTGATCCTGCCTGCTGCCCCGGCTGCGGCCCGGGCTCCTCTCTCAGCTCCGGGCTGCAGACCCAGATGCACGGGGAGCACAGGCAGCTGCCCTTTCTCTGGGGCTCAGAATCAAAGCGAATGTCCAGTGCCCAAGCTGACGCATCCTGTCTCCTGACCTCACCAGAGAAAGAGCCCTGGTGGCCCCGGGAGGGGACGCTTCTCCGCTTTGCTCTGAAGTTGTGGTCGCTGACGAACCCTCAGGTGACCCTGTACAAGACGGGCTGAAAGTTGGGTTAAAACATCTCGCCACAGAGAAAGGCTCAGTATGACGACCTGGAGGCAAGCCTGGCCAGGAAGTTGAGGCGGCTTGACTCTGCTCATCTGGGCATTTTTGCCGATGTTCTCCCCTCCCACTGCCCTTTTTTTGCTTTTGTCTGGCCATGTGGAGTCACAGTATGCAGCATGGTTTTTGCTTTTTTTTTTTTTTTTTAAAAGATTTCATTTATTTATTTATTTATTTGATAGAGAGGGAGAAAGAGCACAAGCAAGGGGAGTGGCAGAGGGAGAGGGAGAAGCAGGTTCCTCACAGAGCAGGGAGCCGGGTGTGGGGCTCGATCCCATGACTCTGGGATCATGACCCGAGTCCAAGGCAGATGCTTAACTGGCTGAGCCACCCAGGCACCCACATGTGTGGCATCATTTGTCTCTGCCTTCTGTTGTGCCTGCTGCTCAGGTCCCAAACCATTGTCTTCATCCTTCTCCCGCCATCTGCAAGCTTCTGTGCCTCTGTGTAGTTTCCAGTCTTCCGAAAAGAATGGGACAAGAAGGCAAATAGCTGTCCTACAAGGCACCCCACCCCGGCCCTGGCTTCTGGCACTCGTCATCATTGTCACTACTGTCCAGGAGGGATGGAAGGAGGACAGACACCTTCTAGTTCGGGAGTTTAAAAGAGATGCTTTTCATTATTACTTATTTGCAACAACCACCTCCACAAAAAGGAGCTAAGAGAGGCCTTCACCCAGAAGTCACGTCAAGGGACTGGGTTTTAGGCAAAGGTCGGAAGGAAAGGTGTTCCAGGTGAAGAGAATAGAGAGGGCAGAATGTCCACGTGGGGACGTGGGCAAGCATGCAGCATTTAGTGGGAAGCACGAAGGGGAGAAATCCACAATGAGCGGGAAACTGTGGCTGGGGCCTGGTTGGGGCCTCCAGGGCTAAGCAGAGGGGTCGATACCTGTGCTTTCTGTGTGGAGAAGTTGCCCTGTTGTCCTGTGTCCCCCAAGCCACCAGAAGCCATGGTTACAAATGTGACTTTCCATCCGTGGACCTGGCATGAGGGTGGCTGGGGAATGGGCCCGAGGTCTCCATGCGGGGGAGAGACCACACAGTCTGGACTTCTCTGGGGCCTGAGCTTTGCATTCTATTTTTAAAAACAAAACATATCAGTCACCTTTTCCCCCTGTACCGCATGAAAAAATTGTTGCCTATGTTTCTTTTGTTCTTCCAATGTGCCAGTCATTAGACCGAGGGACTTAACGTGGCTCACTGCATTTAATCTTCATAGCACCACACACAGCAGAGTCTCTAAGCATTCCCAACTTACAGATGGGGAAGCTGAGGCAGGAAAAGTTTAAGCAACTTGCCCAAGGTCATACAGTGGTGTGGGCAGGGCTTGAACTCAAGTCTATCCGACATCAGTCTGTGCTTTGAACCATGATTCATGTTGCTTCCTTAAATGAAATCACTATACTGTATCTTCTCGGCATTCATAGTCTTAACTTCTTACTCAATTCTAACCCGGGTCTGAGCAAATACAATCCACCAACTGAATGACCTAGTTCTTTCTTCCAAAAATGGGCTTTTAATCAGAGCTATGAAAAGATCCCAGTGCTGTGTACCCTCATAGGTAAATCTAAGCGTGAAACACCACGTGAAGAGGCAGTGTGTCAGGCTCACTAACTTGGAAGCGTGTGGAAGGGTCGTTGCTGGAAATTCTCCCAGCGGATGTGCGGTGGGATCCAGGAGCTATGTGACTGTCTGGGCGGGTGCCTTCCTCCTCACTGAACACACCCAGGAGGGAAACACGTGACCCCTCTTATCGTGTTAGCTTTGTGCTTCCCCTCGTTCGACACAGACGGCAAGGGACCGGGCAGTCTGCTGCCCGTGGAATGCCCCTCTTGTCATCTTTATGGCCACGCCAGACCATAAAACCCGGAGAGATATGACTGGAATAACCACATTATCTCTTTCAAGGCAAAAAAGAGAGGAGGGTGAACCTGGAGATTGATGTACAAAAGCACGGGTCTAAATAAACAATCTACATAAATTTGCATTTGCATGGGAGCACGGTTATAAAATGTGGTCTTCATTAAAGAGAGAGGCTGGGGCAGCCCCTTAGCAGGGCCTGACATGTGTGATTTCTGATCATCTGTTTCCCTTGTCTCTTTAAAGTCACATCCTGCATATGGAATTTTTGTCTTGTTTCAATAACCTAAGCAAATCACCTGCAATGAAAGCTGATGAAATTGATAACACACAAATATTATACATAAGGTATAATTAACAGGGATTAAAGATGTGTATTGATGTGCACATTTTCTGGGGCGCTTAGAATCAAATGTGTCCCGGGGATATGTTTTGGAAAAAATGACTGAAAGCGGGTATCCTGGTAAAGAACTAATTGTAACTCACTTATCCCAAAGGAAAAAGGAACAACGAATAATCAGGAGTGTCCTAAAAGAACATCTTAATGGAAAGAAGGGAGGGAACAGTTGTGTCCTTTCTCTCCCCACCCATGACCAAATCAATAGAATGGGAAAATGACCTTGAACAACAGCATGGGGGATGTCAGTTAAAAGGGTGACAAGAAGATTGTTCTGTCCAGGTTGTGATCTGTTCCATGGAAAACAGAGGGAAAGAGAGTAGGGTGGCTTGGGATTCTTTCAGTCGAAGAAATAAGGAAGAAAAATCCTTTCTTGCCAAAGATGTTGGAAAATGAGACCGTATTGTGGGCCAGGCACTGAGGTTAAAATGAGAGGACAGACCTTTCAGATTCAGGTTTCTGTCATTAGCTGTGTGACCTTGGGTAAGCTACATCACTGCTCTGGACTTTGTCATTAGCTGTGTGACCTTGGGTAAGCTACATCACTGCTCTGGACTTCATCTTCCTCATCTGTGAAAGTGGAGTGTGGACCCAGAAAGCATGAAAGGTTATTTCCAGTTCTAATAATGTTTGACTTGAGCTTCCTATGGCAAGGGATCCATATGTTGTGATGTGCCTGGGACGGTCCCAATTTATGCCTATTGTCCTGGCATCATTATTAAGAGTGCACATTTTCACTCTCTCAGTGTCCTGGTTTCGACCATAAATTATATAGTCACCCACCTAGAGCAGTTAATAATAATTTTCACTTGATATCAGCTTAGATTGTGTCTCACAATACTGATATGTGCCAAAAATGAGACAAATACTGGGCCAAACAATACTAATGGTAATAATAAGAGTTCTCATTTATTGAGCTGACTGCATGACTGACCTTCTTGCTTAGGGCTTGCCAAGCATTAGCTCATGTAATTCTCACTTCAACTCTAGCGTTCAGATGCTACTCATTTTCCTTTTACGGTTGGGAACAATCAGACATCAGAGGTTAAGAAAACTCACCCCAGCCAGGATTTGAACTGAGGTCTCTCTGAATCCCTCCCGGGAACCAGCACATAAGCTCTCAACTGTGTTGCCTGTCACACCATGCATCTTACTGATATCCATGGTACCCCAGCTCTGCAAGGGCCTCAACCGGTTTTAGCAGCCAATCTTCTTGGCTGTGAGCAGAAAGCCTTTGCAAGTTCTAAACCATCCCATATGATATTTAGACTTACAGATGAACATCTTCCAAAATCACAATGATTTCATATGAACAACAGTTTTTGCTTTCCAACAAAGACACTCAGACCCCCTGGGTCATTGTGAAAGAGCCTTTGGAGCTCTGTGCTTTTTTGGTATTTACCAGGGAAGGCCTGCCCAGAGATTATTGGGAAATTGTGATGTTGATTAAACCATGATGTTTCTGTTACCTGGCAAGGCGAACGCTGGAGTGATAAAACAGTCCGGTGTGTTCTAAAATCATTTTCAAAGCAAAAGAGGGTTTGAACAAAATAAATGATTTGAATGCAAGACATAAACAACCAAACAGGCTTGTAAACGAGACCAGTAATGAGGCATCTGGGACACCAGTTCTGCTCCTGATGACTTTCGGGCGAGCCTTGATGCCTTTCAGATTTTCAAAGAAAAATAAACTGGTGACAAAGGAACAGCAGCTGTGGGCACAATAAGGAAATTAGTTGGAGCAGATTTGTAATTAAGCACTGAAAATGGATCAGGATGGCCCCTCCCTCTTTAAAAGTACCTTTTGCTTTTTGCCTCTTTTCAAATCCTGTTTTTTTAAAAATAAACACACACTTAAGCTTCAGTCATGCATGTCCCAACCTGGGATATTAGCTAAAGATATTACTTTTCCTGGGGAAAACACAAAATGCGCTCATAAGAAATACAGAACCCCATGAAGTAAAATAACATTGACTTTGGGTTCCCGTTTTGTTTTTCTTTTGGTCATTTTTAACTTTGGAAAGACGAAAGAGTTGTCTCTGCTCAAAAGATTATATATTTATGTCTAATAAAGGAAGGGGGAAGGATCCTGGGGCATTGTGAAGACAATTAATTTTCATTTGCCGATACAAGATGAAGATGAAAAATTTACCATCTCGCTCTTTACATGATCTAACAATGGCATCACAGACAAAGTTTACAGATATCATCACCCACTGAAGGTCTTAAAAAAATATCGCCGTATTTTTGCATGGGACGAGCTCGAGTGTTAAATATATTGATTGTGCCTTCTGGGCTAGAGATGGCCATCCACCCCCATAACCCCCAGAGAGATTTACCCTTGTGGGTGTCATGGCTGACATTCCCCAGCAGCCAGTAAAGGGGAACAGACCTAGACCCTTCTTGAACTGGAAATTAGTGTGTTTCTCAGAGGAGCCGATACCTACTTCCTGGTCCACCCTAGAGAGTCGGCCCTTCCTCCTGCCTTCTGGATCCCATCCCCTCTTCCTGTAAATCACTCTGAGCCCAGAGAAACTTGGGGGGGGGGGTCAGACCCAGGTGTCCTGAATCATTAAGCACACTGGCTCCTCCAGGGGCTGGCCAGCCTCTCTGAGCTTTGACAGCAGTGAAATGTGACAAGAAAGTAAATATCCCAGTGCCCCACTTATCCAGAGGTCAGGCGTCCCTCAACCTCTGCCTTCTGGAACTCAGTTGAGAAGCAGGAAGGAAGCAAGGCAGGCTTGAAGCCCCGGAAACACCAGTCACAAAGCAATGCACTCTAACTATGTCTAATTGACTCTTAATTAACACACACTCCTAACAAGCCCATTTATGTAGACTCCCAATCCATAACAAATTAAAAGCAGAAAGGTAGAGGGGAGATGAGAAAAGAGGGAAGAGAGATTAGCAGTGATCACACTAAAGGCAGTAAGAAATGATGGCAAACAGCCTGACATCAAAGGAAGAGATAAAAACAAACCCATGAGAAACAGCCCCAGAATTAGTCAAATCAGCAACCCACAGCCATTTATTTCGGGTCAAACCGCACGGCACATCTGTTCCTGAACCCCACAGTTCCTGCTCTCAAAGCCATGACAACCTGCCTGGAGGAGAGAGCCTGGCACTGGGAACTCAGGAACTTTGGCCAGGTCTCCGCCTTCCATTCCCGCAGCCCCCAGAGGGCTTGGGGATCTCCCGGGGAGTTTATTGTAAACAGGGAGCCTGGAGCAGATGGGGCCCCTGGCCCTGGATCCAAAACGTCCAGGTCCTCAGGCCAGCATTTTGCATTTCCACAAAGCCTCTCCTACTGTGATGGTGACTCAGAATCACACTTTCCCCAAAAACATTGCTCAAGTCCTTCACCAGATTGGGATAGGGCTTAGGCAAGTCAGTCACTGCTCTGGTCCTTGCTGCTTTGGCAAACGAACAGATCTAGTCTATCATCTCTTTATTCCCTTATAGACCTTACCTTCATTCCCTTACAGCTAAGAGCTTATCGGAATTTTATGAAGAACTTCCAGGCAGCTGCAGCCAAGGAAGGGCTCATAATGACACCAGACTAAAAAAGAAGGCCTAGCAAGTCGTGTTCAATCCTTGTCCCTAACCTTTCTGAATTGCAACACCCTGTCAGTAAAAACTTTGGGGGTGGTCCTCATTTCCAGAGTGGTTGTGTATTTTAATTTATAATTTATGCATGTGCTGCTAAACTGGGAAACAGACACAAGATAACAAATCAGTAGAAGTTCTAATATTTTCTTCACCTATGTCACTTTAAAGACCACTGAGATCAATTTTAGAGCAAATTCTATTCAACATCCAGAAGAATGTGAGCTCTTTTGAGGGCACATTTGGTTTTATTTGTCACTGTGCTCTCAGGGCCCAGCACAGTTCCTGGCTCATGGTTCAGGAATGGTGATGAATGAATGAATGAATGAATGGGAGGGAGGCAGGGAGGAAGGCAGGCAGACAGACTTGGAACTCGAAGTGGCTCTGGTTCAGTTAGCAGGAGACTCCGTCGACATGGAATGTCTTTTCCCTCCATGGTGGTCGACGCTGTGACTGAATATGGAGAATGAAGAGTGAAGTTGAGAAGTATCATTCATATTTGAGGAAACTGCCCGTTAGAATTTAGGGCATATGATCAATATTTATGAAGCTCCGAAAGCCCTCTCTGGGACAGAATGACTCACAGTTCATGAAAAGGTAAAAGCGTTGGTTGCGCTATAATAGGTATGCATTAAATACCATATGTGTCCCTGACGGGTTTCCTCTATGGGTGTGTGTGTGTGTGTGTGTGTGTGTGTGTGTGTGATATTCTTTAGGGAGTAGAAGACATTTCCTTTTCCAGGGATATGCCTTGTTGGAAGCAATTGGTCTAAATTTTTAATTAATTAATTAACTATTAGGTAATTAATGGTTTGGGAAACCCAGTTATATTCTTTAAATGTACTTGAAAAATTAATATATACTGGGCTGTTCTCTATGCAAAGACATTTTAAATCCCCTTGCTCACGTAAAGCGTGGTTCGGGGCTTGTGTCATGTGAAGAGTCACTGCAGAGCCTGGTCTGTGTACACATCCAGTATTCTGTCTGCCAAAGTGACCAAGGCTGAATTATACTTGCCTGCCCATTGGTCATGAACATGGCAATCTCCTTAGTGAGTTAAAAGGATCATTGGAAACTGCTGGGTCTGGGAGGAAGAATGGACTTGGGAAGGGGAGAGTAGACCCAGCTTTGGAGAAATGGAAAAGTTTATAGGTACCCAACTTCACTTACTCCCGCCCTTCTCAAACGTTCTGGACTTAGGACCTCAAATTATTGATGATCTAAGAGAGATGGCATTTATAAATATTAACTGTATTGGAAATTAAAATGGAGAACTCTTTAACATATAAGAATACCCATTCCATTCGTTAGCTATCAAAGAAATCTTCATGTACTAGAGCTTCTAGAAAGAGACACTATAAACTTACGAAAGAATGAAAGTGAAAAAGGCAAATAGCATTCCAGTGTTATTAAGAAAATGGTTTTAGCTGAATGAACCCATTGGAAGGCTCTCTAGAAGCCCCAGAGGTCCCCGGACTACCCTTTCTGAATCACTCACTTAGTCAATTCCACAGGCAAAAGCCCAATCCATACCCTCTCCTAGAGGAAGCTGTCAACGAAGATGTGAGAGTGACATCTGGTTGGTGAAGACTGAGAAATTTCCTTTGGACGGAGGCTCTGTCAGTGACAGCTGGTGGCCCACCAAACTGTGACAAAGCACGTACTGTGGTGTGCTGAATGTGAAGGATATGGTATTTATAAGAATGACCTTTCCACCTCTGAAATATTTGAAACTGGTGACCTTCTCTTCTTGACATGATCCTTGACACAGTGACCCACGTTCCCGTGAATTCTTTGCAATGGCCACCTCTGGAAATCATTAGCTCCTGGGTGTGGATGAAGAATGCTGAGAGATGGTTCTCCTAGGACTCTGTCCCCTGTTTTCTAGCAGTATTCTTCTGAACTGAGATCTTTCCATTGAGGCAGGACATTTCTGCTACGTCAGAAATGGGTGGGTAAAGTGCTTATTCTCTTGGGCACATAATTAGCATCTCATTATTTTAACTATATAAACACACAAATATTTGTTGAATGAATAAAATATGAAGAATGGAAACAATTGGATACAGGAACCATGGCTTTGGAAGGACAGATCTCTTCCTGGGGCAAAACGGCGGCAGAATCTTCTCTTTCTTCCAGTAAGACAGAAAGTTGGGTGAACTCACTCTGGTTAGAGATAGGTTGGTCATTTGGACATGGGTCCAAGGACCGGAGGCAAAATTGGTTACAGTGTAGATTAGTGAAGCTTCTCATTCCAAGAGCAAGAAGGAAAGGGCACTAAAGGTACTAAAATAGAAAAAAGGTTCTTTTCTTCACAGTCTTTTTCTTAACTTGTCATGGTCTTTTTCTTATTTGCCGTCTGATGTCATTTTAAGTCAACAAAAATTAAAATTTTAAATTATTAGCATGAATTATACCATTCATCTTTGTATTGTGGAATGCCAATTTCAAATGGGGATCGAAGAGCACTTAACTTGTCTCTGCGAAATCACTGAAATTATGCAATTTGTTTTTTGTACTGCGTACATGCGTACAAATTTAATTCTTACCAGAACAGTGGAAACGCTTCACAAAACTAACTCATTGTTTTTATTTCACTTCTTAAAAATGTGCACGTTCTACCACACTCTGGAAGCAGATGGCTTCCATAACACGCTTACCTTGTATTCCGTTTGAGTCTCGTTAAACGCCAACACATGCTTGGCCCGCTGGAATGCTGGGCCCATGAGGCATTGCCAAAGCTATGTGTGAATAGGGGGGCAGGGAATGGGGGACCCCTATACTGTGCATGCCTCCTCTGCTCAAGTGCATCTTCCTCTGACCCACTGGACCTCACAAGTTCAACGATAGAAATTTGAGGAATTTTAAGATGGTGACATCTGTGATCTCACCTTCTGAGCAGTTGTCCTGCTTGATGACACAGGACACTTGCCCACAGAGCTTGCCTGACGTGGGGTGGATGTTCCTGTGCTGAGAATGGGGGCTCGTGTTCACCGGTGGACCTGCTCTTGGGGCTTTGGAACTGTTTGTGTGTTTTCAGAATGCCCAAAGCATATCAGCAGAAGAGTGGGGATGTATAATGTATAAGTCTGTAAGTCTATGTTGGTGTTTGTTCTCAAAAAAATGCTTTACTGAGAGGAATACCTGAAAAAACAGGCAAAGGGCACCATCCTAGAAGGCAGCATAAGGAATGAGTCAAGGAGGAGAGTCTAGAAGCTGAGGAGACCCCACCTTTTGTCTGTTTAGCGATGGCTTCCAAGCAGGGGTCAGTCCATACCCCACACCCCACCTTCCCCTGGCGGGGGATGATTAGGCCCAGGTGAGCCCTAGCCAGGTAGGTGGGACCTGAGTTGGTGTGAGCCCCTTGACCTATAAGCAGAGAATCTAAGTTGTGTCCGTGGAGGAAAGCTGAGGAGGAAGCCAGGGGCATCACTGGTTTCTATCAGAAGTCCACGAACAAGGGAGAGACTGAAAACGTGAGTCAGAACTCGAGAAGCCAAGTCTAAACAAGAATTATATGCCTTTGAATTCACTATGAGGTGGGTCTTCTTCCCATTTTACAGATGAGGAAATGGACAGCCAGAGAGTGAAGGGACCAGTGGCGGGTCACAGAGCCAGTTACGGCCTCGTACGGCTGTCACGCTGCTCACCTGTAGGCTGCAGCAGGTTGAGTGGAAATACCCCCATGAGGCAGGAACTCATAATGTTCTCACCCGCATGAGGAGCCCGAGGTTCAGAAGAAGGTGGTGGTGATGAGAGCTTGTTCTGGACAGAAAGCTGGTCATGTGGTCCACGGTTGGGTCAGCTTGGGTCAAAGTCTGGAGACCGTTACCATGGCTGTAGTAATGGCCAGCATCCTGTTTGGGGTGAGCTCAGTTGCCTAAGGGGCTGGAGGATTCTAAGGGATCAAACAGTAATCCCTGGTTTTAGAAACGGGTGGAAATAATCTTCAGCCGCTGGACTAGAAATTAGAAATGCAATTTACTTTATCTTTTAATGCAAGTTCAAGGGCATTAAGAATCACTTTACAATGATCTCTTTGGTATTTACGATATCCCTAAAAGGTAACAAAGCTGCTTCCTCTCATGTTTCTATCTATGCAGCTCTAAGGAGCAGGGACAAGGCCATCCCCCTAGGATTGAGGGAGCTGCTGTCCGACTCCAAATCCCCCACCAGCTCTGACACGACGCTGCATATAAGGCAGCTTCCCACTGTCCTTCCATTTCTTGTTTTACCTCATTTGGTTAAACAACACAAGCTCCGTGCTTGGAACTTCCGTTGTCTTATCTTGAACATCATGCACCGTTCCAGTTCCAGCCAGCCCCCCAGGAAGGAAGCATTCTGTTCCCATTAGACAGAAGGCCTGGCAGGCAATGGCCTTGCTGTTGAAAAGCTCTGTAAGTAACATTATCTCTATGGCCTTACAAAGATCTATCAGAACTGGAAAGTGCACAGCGGTAGAGTTTAATAGTATCTCTGGTCTGCTTATCTCACAATCAAATATGGAAAGGAAAACCAGAGGCAAGAGAGGGAGGGTGAGGACGAGGGGGAGAGGTGGAGGGGAGGCAGAGAGGAATCGAGCATGAGGCTCCTTTCTAATCCACTCTGAGTTTTTCTGAACCCAGTCCTAACTGAACAAATCAATGTATCACGCCTCAATCTTTGTCAAACTTGTTGGGAACTTAAACTGGGCTAATGCTTTATTGTAATCAACTTGTGGTTCAAATTGCTATTTTATGCTTGTCATTCTTAGTATTACTTGAAATATGTTTTTTATTATTCTCTCCCTTTTTTAACTTTGATAACTTGGTTAAGTATTCATTAAATATGTAGATGTTGCAGTAAGTGCCTTCCTTTGGGCTGGGAGAAAAAAAAAAAAAGGAAATTTGCATGGCAAGTTCTCAATCTTGTGTTTTTATTTTCCCAAAGCTTCTGGTTTCTCAGAATTGATGCTTTAAACAAGCTGTTTCCTTTTGATTTACACTGCAGAGAATTTTGAGAAGTTCTAAATTAAATGGGTAAAAAAAATTTTTCAAGTGGTGCAAAAATATTTAAAAATGTGCCATGGAAAAATGTCCGAATCTATTTTGCTTAAAACGTTATGCCGGGAATTAAGCTGTGAATTGGGTAGAAAAGACTCCGTGCCCATTTCTTTCTGCTGTAGGAAATTTGAAAGTCGCCATTGAATTCTAGATTGCGAGGGTCACAGAAGGCTCTTAGACGACCCGAGACAGCGTGCGTGCCTACTCCTCTCTGGTGGGGGCATTTGCGCAGGTACAAAGCAGCGTGTTTCAAGTAATAGTTTTACTCAACACTGGATTCTGGGCAGCTGAGAGGCTCTTCCTCATCCTGTTCGGCTCGAATCCTCTCCCAAACCTAGAGACGGATTGCCGGGAATTCCTCCGTCTTCCTCCTCCTTGCTTTAGTATCAGATCTTTTGTCTCCTGTGGAGAGTCTCTGAGAGGAGCAGCAAACATTCCAGCAAGGATAGGAGCTGGTGCCCCCTGAAGCTCTAGCCCTGAGCTTTTCTGTTCACCTCTTTAGATGTACTGTAGCATTTAACCTCCACCGTAACCGGGTCTGGTAGTTCCGAGAATCCCCCTATTTTAAAGCTGAGAAAACTGAGACAGAGGAGTGAAGTGACTTGTGAAAGGTATGGCAGGATTTTGGCCCAGAATAGCTGCCGCCCTGGGCCCAGGCACAGACAGGGAAAAGGAGTGTAATCGTTGAAGGGTCGGTGAGTCGTGAAGGAGGGCGCGAGGGAGGCCTGTGGGTTGGAAACGATCTGATCCAGAGGCTGAATGTGTAAAGCTGTTTAGAGTTGGAAATGATTTGATCCAAAGGCTGAATGTGTAGAGCTGAATGGTTATGTGCTTTCATGTATGTGTATTACACTTCTCTTATATTAAAAAAGAAAGGAGGAAATGGGCAAAAATAAAGAATTAAGGTGTATGTATCTCATGGCAAATTGAATGCGTGTCTTGCCACACGGTGGCTTTGGGGTAATGACTTGATCTCTGTCCAAGTCTCAATGTACTCATCTGCAACGCTGGGGAGACTAGTCCTACTCCAGAGGGAAGGATTAAATGTGTACTTTCCATGGAGATCCAGAAACGAAGCTAATCTCTTCTTTGATGCCATGGTAATAGGGCATCCCAGCTGGTTCAGGGAAGGGAGTGCTCAGCTTCAGAGCTAGCAACCAGGATCCTTCTTTCTAAATAAAGAAAGTGTAGGTGTTCAAAAGCCCTTTTGCTGGCCAGATCAAGGTGGGTTCCTTCTCCAGGTAAAGAGCTCTTTTTTTCACAACAAATTGTATGACCAGATCCAGGGTGAGCCAACCTGACACTAATAAATCCACTGGCTTCCCCTACGGGAGGTGCGGACATCAGAGAGAGTACATTTTCCCTGCCTCTGGTGTTTCAGGGTTTAAATCTTGTGTTTTTGAAGTAAAAAGCTGAACCGAAAAATGAATGGACCTATGTCATTTCCTTGCATTTAGGACAAAGACAAATTCCAAGAAGAAGGACACGAGGAAAGAAGAAGTTATGCTTCTTGGATGATAGGACTGTTCCCGTGTCTGCCCATTGGCTAGCTGTGCCCCAAACCTGTGAGGCCAGAAGCCTTCGTTCCCTTCACTTCTGCGCCATCCCACGGAGCTAGCCCACAGGCACGCGAACAATGCTGGCGGTGGACCCTTCGCGGTGTCCTCCCATGCCTGATGGCCGGCCCTTCATCACAAAGGCCCATTCTAATTTCACCAAAGGTTTGCTCTGCTCGCCACAGTTCTGTCAAAGCAGACAAATTAAACTTGTCAGGTGACATATGGAAGAAAAGGCTTTCTGATTTACTGTGGAACTGTTTATGGATAAGAGCTATTTCTCTTGGCCTGGTACCTGCTCTCAAGGCTTGATCACATTTCAAGGTGCTCAAACAGTCGAGGTCCTCAGATGGCTGCCGGCGCGTGGCCGTCTGTGTGCGGAGACATCTGAATATGGGCGGAAAGCCGCAGCAAATGAAGGGAGACTTCAGTCTCCATCCAGCCCTCCCTCACTTCCTTACTCCGTGATCGGAAGCCTCACGATGGCTGTGTCCATTGAGGAAAGGACCAGGGGTCACACCTCAATGGAAAAAAAAGAAAGAAAGAAAGAAAGAAAAAGACGTCTTCAGTTTAGAGTGGCTGAGTCTGAAAGCATCATCCTGTTTGTTGAGCCGTGCGTACACAAAGCTCTATTCCCTCCCCCCAGACTGGACGCTATCATGTCTATTTCTGGTGGTACAGTCCTTTATAAGAAAGAAAACCCTAGCGGTATGGGAAGGTCAGATTGGGGGTGATCGTTCTCCCTCAAGCTTTTCAGATGTCACAACCAGATGAAGGATAATTTAAGCAGCCCAGAGCCGGGTGATGGGTCTTGCAGAGCTGCCTGTCTGGTGGACCTGGAGGAAAGCTTATCCCCGGCAAGGTAATTTACGACGGAAGACAAGCGGGGCTCCCCGCAGGCAGTGCCGCCGAGGTCCTCTGAAGAACCCCTGCTTTATTGGAGAGAGCTGTAAGGCTGAAGACAGGATGACTTACGGCTTTCCAGTGGCTTTCCCCCTTTCTCCTCTTCCTTGTTGTGATTGTTATTTATTATTTGTGGGCAGGGATGAGAGGGTTCACTTTGCCAACTTTTGAACCCTCTCTAAATTCATGGCTCTGAGTTTTGAACCGTCCCTGAACCTTCCTGCATTGGAGTTTCTATTCTTCTAGCATTCTGCAGCTTCCCGTGGTGGACAGAGAAAGACTCTAGAAGGTTTCTTTTTAAAAGGTGGAAATAATTCCTTAAACATCAAATAGCTCTCTTTAGAAAGGCAGGCTGGTTTGATGAGTCAAGTGTAAATGAATTGAAAACATATGCTCCACATCTCCCTCAGTTTCTGTAGCAAGTTCAGGGCAGAATTCCTAATAGAGCTTCATTGGGTTCAGAGCTGCGATGAAATAATGGGCAAGGGATGGGCCAGACCCATTAGTTCTTTTGGTTTCTACTGCTTTGTTCCTTATTTAATATAAAATGGGCTTTAGTTGAGTTCTGAAAGCTGGAGAGAAGAGGAGGAGACGTTTATAAGCAGTCTTTTGCCAAGTAAGAAATCTGTATTAGGAAATAGAGCATTCTGGCGCAGGACTGAATTCTTGGTTTTAATGGCTGTAACATTAGGAGGCAGAGAGAACTTTGAAATCCGGGCTGTCTAATCCTCCACTCGGTTGAAGCCCTTCTCATCACCTTCACACCCGTGGCTAATTTGGCACTTCCTCCCCACCCTTCAAGTCCTGTCCTTAAGAACCCTGCGAGGTTATTTGGGTCTAGTACTTTCTACGGCCAATTGCCTTAAGTATGTCCGTTTGAAAGAGTGCCTCGCGGAGGCGGGCAGCTCGAGCAAGGCAGCCTGGGATCACGGAGAGGACGGCCGAGGGGATTCTGCTCTTCCCATGGTCCCCGTGCTCCGGGCTGCCCACAGCTGCTCCGGCCTCGGACCAGAAAGGCAGCAGAGCAGACGGCTGGGAAATGCCTGCCGAGTGCAGAGCTTGGGAGCTGGGCAACGGCGCTGGTCTGATGCCCACGGATGGTACCTGTGGTGTGTGTTCTGGACAGAGCGGCCCCAAGGCCCCATACCAGACAGAGCCATGCAAGGAATGTTGACTTTCGCTGCTCACATCCTCTATACATGCTTGGGAAAACCGCATGCTGGGTTTTGTGCATCTGCTGTGTTTCCCCACCTGGCAAAGAGGGGCTTGCCTTTTGCTACCCACCTGATGGCATGGCCGCGGGGCAAATGAGAAACCCCACCAAGAGCTTACAGATCCCTGGTTGCAAGTCAAGCGCCCCTATAAAGTCCCAGGCACTGGTGAAATGTGTTCTTAGCGTCAGAGCTCAGGGAACAAGTACGTAGGTTTGGCCTGCAGTTAGCAAGCAGCGCAAAAACATGCTTTCTTCTTTGTGGGATGGAAAACACAGTTGTTACAAGTTACTCTGTCATGACAGAATGTGCTGGGAAGGAACTGCCAAGAAAGCCTGTCTGCCCAGCCTGGGGCGCTGGGGTCCCGGGGCCAGCTGGGATTATCTAAAGTGGGGTGCCCTTAGAGAAAGCAGGAATTCTCTTCCACGACAGACTCTCGATACCTCCCCATCCAACTGTTTTAAAAGCTGCAGAGAATTTAAAATAGAAGCTTTTTGGAGGGAGGAGAGGGTCCTTTGGGGGCGTTTTGTTTGCTTTTGTTTCTATCTCCCTCCCTGGAATGCTGTGAAAACCTGGAGAAGCCAGCACTCAGAGAAGGCCTTGCAGAGAAACAAAACCCCCTCATGCCAGAATGAAGGGTGAGGAGCCCTTTCTGGGTTCTGGTTTTATAATCAATTCTGTTTATAGTAGGAAAGCAAGAGCCCCCTTCTTGAATTCAGCACATGTCGTCTCTTCTGGACGCTGCCCTCCTTATTCAAACATTATAGGGCCTAGGGCTTCAATAGGTTACTATTAAGCAGCTAATGCTAAATACAGACGAATATTGCTAGTTGAATGGGGTGACTGTCGCTCTGGTGGTAAAAGTGCCATTCACATGAGGGAGGTGAGGATTGCAAATGGCAGCCACAAGGGACAAAATGGCTGACTGGACGGGTGAGGGCAGAATGACTTGTAGGCTCTTCTGAAAGTTCAAGAGAGGGTAGGAGCTGGTTGAGGGGGGATTGAAAGGCAATTATAGGCCACTGGGTCCTAAGAAAATGGGGAAGGGGGAAAGGTCTTGGGGCTCAAGGCAGTCTTTGGCTTTTCTCTCTCTCCCTGTTTCTCCCTCTCTCTGTCTCTGACTCTGACTCTGTCTCTGCCACCCCCCCCCTCTTACTCACACTCGGGCACACACACAGCCCCATGGCTTATTCTTCTGGCTCAGATTACATAAAACACCAGACTATGCTAGGAGAGGAAGAATTCCAAGTGTTACTCCAGAACTATCTAAAATAAAGTTTTTTATGAGGGATCCCAGTGGGTTGTCTGACCCTGGGACTTTCATTCTTTTCTCAGAAATCCCTGTGGGGAGGAGTCCCAATAAAAAGCAGTAAATAAATTTAGAGATTTTGAACATGTCAGTTTAAAGAGGGAGGTTCCCGCCCTCCATCCCTGCTCTGGCTCCACAGAGACGCAGGGGCCCACCTCCACTTCCTTCTTGCTCCCACCCACCTGGCACAGAGGCCGTTCTGCCACAGCCTCAAGGACACTGTGGAGAGGGGTCTTTCCCTCTTCCAGAGTCAGAACTCTGAATGGAATTTATTCGTGGCCAGTTGAGGTCTATATACCAGACAAGACACTGAGACAGATACCCCTTAGTCATGCCCATGCAAAGAAGCCAAGTGTCTCTTGTCTTTCTTCAGTGAAAGGGGGATTATGGGAAACGTCCCCGCTCTCTTTATCTCACAAGGGTGATATGAAAATTAAAAAGTTAATTTTTTTGACGGGCGCTGTCATACTCAGGTGATAGGCAAAGCAATATAATGTTTATTATTATGGTTTTCGCTGTGTCCCTGTGCGCTCCTGGCTCTCTCTCTCTCACCTCACAGGGGTGAGTATGGTCTCCCCGGGAAAAGACAACAGTACTGGTTGCTAATTAGAAAATTCATGGGGCTACACTAGACAACCACTTCAAATTATCGTTCCCTCGGCATTGATCATGCTTCATTCCCAAATGAGATCAGAGAACCCGGCTACTTTAAAAAAATAATGGGATGGGGATAGAAAGGGCTGAGATAGACCTAAATGTTTTAATTAATATTTTGAAAAAATGCAAAACTTTGCTAGCTCATGAATGTTTGATTTATGTAGACCTGTGCTGTCTGGTCGCCCCTGACCACATGTGGCTAGTAAAACATCTGAAATGTGGCTACTTTGAATGAAGGCATGCTGTGAGTGTAAAATACACCCGGGCTTTTGAAAGTTTGTAACTACAAGGAAAAGAAAGAAGAATATAAATTGCCTTATTAATTCTTTCATATGTTACACATTGAAATGGTATGATGGCATACGTTTATTAAACATCTTACTAAAATTAATTATAACTGCTTCTCTTTCTTTTTTAAATAGGGAGTAGGGTGGCCCTCCCGGATAGTGGCTACCAGCAAAGGTAAAAATGACATGTGGCTGCCTTTGTGACTTGCTTTGTGTTTCTGTTTGGGCCTCCCTGGTACAGACTTTACTAATCGACAGTGGCAGATTGCTCTCTGGAATTCAGCATTTCTTCCCCAGTTCACAGTATCAGGGATATGACGGACCTGGACAGTCTCTGATGTTACACACAGTGTCAGGAAAATTTGTGAAACAATTTATGGCAGATGGAAGAGAAGTTACTGAGCGCCCTTTCTGATGAATCTGTGCATTTATCTTTTCTTTTCATTGCTTTCCAGCTTTTTTTCTTTATAAATAATTCTGCGAGTTGTAAAAAACTGGTAATAATGAAAACGACTCTTATCTGTAGAAATGCAGATTACTCGTGTCTGTTAGAATGTGGTTGATCATGGCTCTCTACGGAAAGACCTTTTTGCCGTTCTACGTACATTTATCTCAGCATACTCTTTTGCCCATATGTGTGTGATTCCTTGAATTTTGGCCCAATGGCATCATCTTACTTATTCCCTCATTAATCAGTTAAAAAAAAAAATCTCTGACACGAGTTCTTTTTATATTCGTAAGAAAGTCATGATTTTATCTTCTTCGACAATCCTAGAGAGTTTAGGAGTTCACAGTCATCAAGATTAACCACTGTGTGTCTCCCTCCTCCCATAACCCGCAGCCACTTGTAGGCCCACATGGTGGAAATTGTGAAGCCCTGAGATGGGAGGGAGACTGAGTTTTCCTATAGAAACTGTTCTACCTGACAACTGCGTGACCACAACTCGTACACAGAACAAGCTAAATTGTGGGCTTCTCTGAATTTTGTGAGCCAGCCAGGGACACCACCCACCCAGTGGAATATTCGATTCTCATAGAGTCGAGCTGAGTTCCCAAAAAACGAAAGAGAAACCTAGCATACAACACATCGGTAAGGGGGCCGCTGTAGGTGTTGATCAAGCACCCACGGCATAAAACCCCCGAATGTAATGGTGAACATATATAAAAGAGAGTGGGCTGTCATGGGGCTTTGTCCTCCCCACCTCTTCTTGTTTGTTTTGCTTTTAAAAAAAAAAAAAAAACCAGCCTCATTCTTATTTTACCTTACTGTCATTTTTTTCAAACAATAACTTGTTTTCCTTCAGAGCAAAGCACGACAAGATGACCCAGGCCCATCCGTAGGTAATTCACATGCCCATTTATTTCTGTGAATAGAATTGACCTTAAAAACATGAGCAAACTAAAAATATAAAGTAGGTGATTTCACACACTCCATTCTACGAAATTTGGAAATACTGCACTTAGAATGTATACGTTTTGTTTCTTTTCCTTAGTTTTTTTTTTTTTCAAGAAGTTGGCTTTTATTAGCAGAAAGATCATTAAATTTTGTGAGTATTGGCCTCCAGCATTTAAGTTTTTACAGAACACATCAACGTTTACTGGTCTTTCACCAGCAGAGACGCATGGTTTTTATGTTATCTGTAATTCTGAAAGGGAAACATTCCCTCTACAAACGCAGAACAGTCCACTTATAAAATTTATGTTTGTGGCCTCCTTTCTTATATAAAGCAGCCACCTTGGAGACTCCATTTAAAGTACAATTAAACAATATTCTCGCCTATATAATCTGCCCAAATGTAATTATTTTTTCTTTTTTGGTTCTTCGGTAAATAACACAGGAGGCTTTGTGGCATGAGGAAATCCCTTGACCCAGGTATTTTCAATACCATAATTTAATTGATGAAAATGAAAACCAACATATGCCTTTTTATAATTTTGGGTTGCTTGAAATTAATTCTCAATGTTTAAATTGGCTGTGAGATGCTTTTGATTTTTTTATACTAAAAAATACTTTTTAAAATTGTTAACAAAGAAGAGTATGATTTTATGCAACTATTCACTCCAGAATAATATAACATCAAAAAGTTGATTTATTTATGTGAAAACCTTTGATAAAATGTTAAAGAATTTTATGTGCTTTTGACGTACATTATAAAAGAGTTTCATATATCTTTTTTTTTTCCAATTAAGAGTTTCATATATCTTAATTCCCCCAAAAATGGGAAGAAATGCTGGCATGTTACATCTTCTATCACTATTCAAAAATAACAGAACACTGCACTTTAAAAATAAAACCCAGGTTTCATTTGCATGGAAAATTTGTTTCTTATGGAAGAGATTTAGTCTGGAGTCATTTGCTACAGAAAAGAATTACTTTATGCTTTAGCTCTTCTCTTTATGTGGGTTTTTCTAACCAGGATTATCCTCCCCAGCTGATTTTACCTGTTTCTTTTCTCTGAAAGAGTTTGTTACAGTCATGACCGAGAAACGAACAGACAGAAAGACACAAAGATATAGATCCTTTCTGGAAAGCAAAGAATCGGGGAATCCTTTCCAGAAAATAGATTTCTTTTGTATGGAACTGATAATATTTAAAAGGCAACACAGGGGTGATGTCTTTATCATCTGCTGTGTATTTGGGGCTAAAAAAGCTTTGGAAACAAAAGTTACTATTTATCACATATGACCATACTAATTATCAATACTATTGCTCACATAAAGAATATCATAGACTCTTTATAACATATGGCTTGTTTTTTGTTTTTGTTTTTTTTTTTTGGGTCAGGAGATACTCCATGGTTAACATGTCCATAATTCATGTGAAAAGTAGCCAAGAAGGGAATAAATTCAGGAGAAAGAGAAGTACTTCGGGTATTTGTACTCTGAAATCAAGGCAGTCGACGAAATGCCTGTAGTTGTCGCGCAAAGTTTTATATTTGTTTTTATCTAGACAAAGATCTTTATCAACATTTGAGAAGCATCCCCAACCATCCCCCTCCGGAAAAGCTTCAGAATGCTTTGCTAGCAGGATTGCAAAAGCAACTGTTTGTCTCTATAACATCCATATGAAAATGAAAAATTTTAAGAGCATCTCATTACTTTATCCATATGAGGCCCAACTCAATCCAAAGACTGCCTTTCATACGGGTTTCTGGCAGTGTGCAACCTTAAAAAGATATAGTCCTTTAAATAACATGCCAGCTCAGATTCCTTTCGTCCAAACTCAGGGCGCGTTTCTGTTGATTATCACACAGCTTGTTTCCTGCCCCGTCTTTCCCACCTTCTCCCGGTGAAGTAACCAGAGAAAACCTCCGGGTACCCCCGCCTGACAGAGGTGCGGGTAATTCGGACCCCGTGGGTAGATGTGCAGTACTGTGATGTTCATACAACGGATCTGTGTCAGGAATAAGTTATCAGAGGAAGAGTGTGCTGTCGGTAAGGGGCTTTATTAATTTAGAAACTCAGGACTCCGGTAATTTTTTTTTCTTTACAATAACATGAGTGAGTGGTGAGAATCATTTACAATCGACCGTGATGAAGACGATATTGTCAACGTCTATTTTTGCTGGTCTATTCCAGAACGTTATCCACAATTGACTCCAATTTCTCATTCTTCAAAGTTTTCCCTATATCCTGAAAGAAAGGCTTAGTTTAACCTGCAGGAGAGCAGAAATTGAAGGAAATTGCAAAGCAACATCTGAATAATGAACATCTTGCCAGGAAAATGTGTCTGATCTTCAAGGAAAGAGTGTTGGAAAGATGAGAGACGGCAGGGGGATTTTCTCTGACGTGATTTTGAATTCTTTGACAGGACTATCTCCCTGTTTATGAAGCACAGAGAAGTATGCTCGAGGACGTCCTGGAGAGGTGATCGTAAGGAGAACGGCAGACCAGGAAGTTGTTCAAACCAGCTCCCTGCTCATCTCAGTATTTTCAGTTTTTCTTTGCATCTCATGCTAATGACCAGCCCAAACCAAAGACAAACATTTTCCAGATGCTTCGGTGAATTTACTGGGTTTTCTATCCTCTTACAGATAATAATAACTTGTGATCAGAGCCCTACTATTTAAGAAGCATTTCATTTTCATAATAATCATTTAAAGTTGCCACTACCACCACCATCATCATCATTATGCTGATTTGTATAGATAAGAATACTGAAGTTCAGACTCGTTTTTAATCAGTCAAGTAATAGGTGGAGAGGCAGGGATTTTTTTAAACACAAACCATCAAACCTCAAACCCCATGCTTTTCTCCCACCTTTTGGAAGGACACTGGGATAGAAAAAGATATTAGTCTCTTAATAATTACATTTGCTTTTTTGAGTAAGAACATGAAGAGATGTAATACGCCATTTAAAATACTTTTATGTTGATAGACTTATGCAATATTCATACTGTTTTGTGCTATTTAAGAAAGAGGAAGTGTAATTCTTCACCATAAAAATAAACTAATATCATCGGGCTAGGAGTTGCCAGCGACCAAATCATCCTGATTGCTTCCAGACCCTGTTGGGGGTATGGATGACAGTTTGGCATTTGGGAGGAGTGGGACCAGTACCCTGTAGGCTTCTCTGTGAAGCCTACACCATTCCTCCAGGGTGCACCGGGAACTTTTCTCCTGCTCTTGCTTTGTTCCCCTCCACTGATGACTGGCTAATTCATCCAGAGCAAATCCAAAGAGAAAGTCGGGGTCTCCCCACCATGCTGTGGACTTGCTTCAGAGGACCTCACCAGATGACCTTTCCACTGAATTCAAAGACAAAAATCGGAAAAACCAAACCAAAACAAATCTTTACAGCTGTCTTTATCTCAAGGACGGGGCTCCCTTTCCAACAGAGAATGGCTTCTCCCTGCTACGGGGTTGTTCTTCAACAACAGATGGGTCTGTAAGTGAAAAGAGACCTCATTTGTCTGGTGGCGTGTGGACTTCTTCAAATGCACATGTGGTTCTGAGTGCCGTGGAGGGACCACACGACATTAATGCAATTTCCTCTTTATTGGGCCCCCTCTCTACCAGCCCTGATGCTCAGGCGTCCACATTCAAGACGCAGGCCTCCATCAGATCAGCATGAGTGCCACGGAGCTTTGTGGAGCTCCGCCAAAGTAACAGGCCAGCATTTGGGAGAGGCTAGTGATGATGTGATTTCAATTTCATACCATCTGTCCCCAGATTTCTTTCACTATGGGACTGGTCACTGGCTTTGAAGAACAGTCAGAATGCCAGGGCTCTGGAAAGCTCTGTATGGAGCAGTTGAAAGGACGGGAGACTCTGTAAGCCCCATAGAGTGCTACTCCCACTGGGAGATGGACTTGAAAGTCCCAGTGAAAGCAGTGTCAACCTTAAACGACTGGCTCTGTGTCCGAGAGCCTGGGTAGGAGAAGTCACGTTGTTTCCTGGGTGAGAGACAGACCACAGGCAACTAAGGAAGAAGGGGTAAAAGATTGGCTGGCATTCTTTTCAGCAGGGAATATTCTTTCTTTTTGGGAGAACAGAGCCTTACCACCTATTGTGGAAACGTAACCCCTCCAACCCCTTTCTCCAGCAAGATCTCACCATTCCAGTAAGAACCTAAATTGGAAAACAAAAACAGGGGGAAAAAATGGCTTTTTTTGTCCAGTGAGTCAGAGGTTTTTTGTTTTTGTTTTATGGTGGATTATTTTACACAGGCCCTTGAATGATTATTTTCTTTGCTCCCAGGCAATACGGATTAATTGATACAATAAAGGTCTGGAAGCCCTAAAATGTTGGTTTAATTCCCAACTCTGACACAAAAGAAGCTAAACGACTTGCAAGAGAATATGTTGAAAAATCAACAACAATTTTCCTATCTGCAAATAGTGTTGGAGTGCCACTGGGACGCTGTGTGGCATTCAAAAAAAATTGTGTTCCAAATGCTAATTATTCACCAGTTGGCGTTCCAGATCGTGTCTCTTGACATCAGTAAGCTGATTGCTAACAGGATGATAATACTGGTTTAACTTTTTAAATGTGGGTTTCAAAAGTAGAAGTTTTCAAAGTCACCAGAGAAGCAGAGTATTGAATGGAGAAAAAACAAAAAACAAAACAAAAACCATAGGCAAGAAACAAAAACCATACGCAAGAATCAGGATGTCAACTGGTTTGTTCTACAGTGAGAAAACTAGTGCCCAGCGAGGTTAGTGGCCTGGTCAAGGCCACAGAGAAGGTTAGTGACATGCCAGGACAGAATGCTGGACTTGACTTTGATCAGTAGCACATTCTAGAAACCATTTGGCTTTTTATATGCCTGCTTTCTATGATGATTCCTGGAAAGGGATTTCTCATGACGTGGGTCTTTCACGGCTCTACATGGGTGATTGGGGGGCAACGTGCAAGGGCACTTTTCCATAGAGCTGCTTCCCCATCGTGTGCAATGCTCATTCCTCGATGACAGAATTGCCAGTGTCTCCTATCAGTCGCTGAAGCCTTAGAAGGCAGGAAAATAAACAAAGCCTGACAACTCTGTTCCCGTGTTATGACCTGTTCACCTCCCTGCCACTTCCAACTTCACTTCTCCCTGAGTAGCCTCCATGTTATTTAAATCAGCAGGACTTTCAGAAATCAGGCTGCGTGCATCGAGGCTGCCAGAAGGAAGGGTTATGCGACCGGCATGTGTGGGTCTGAGCTCTTTAAACTCCAGGTGATGCCTGGAGTTGAGAAGGAAGGAGTTGAGACTGCTCTGAGGGTAGCTTTTAGTCTCCAAAGTTCCAGATTTTTTTTTCCTTTCTCTTAACTGCTTCATGTCCTGGATTTACTAAGGTTCTCACTCTTGATAACAATTTCTTAAAGTACTCGGGAGCCTACTTTATTCTGGAATGTTCGAAAAGGTGACTTGAACAAAAGCTTGGGTAACTTAACCTTAAATGAATCCAAAGCAGATCCCGATTTACTACGGATGACACTAACATTCACATTCATTTTATTTTATGTTTTCCAAATTCATTTTAAAATGCTCATTTGTACTTGGACATTCACAGTTGCATATTTCATAGTGGCCTAAATGTAGAAGCAATCCAAACAAATGTCTGCCGATTTATGACAGACATGTCATGACGACTGGTTGAACAGAGAGGCGGGGTAGCTGTACGACAGAATATTTTCCAGCAATAAAAACAAAGTGCTGGGGCACCTGGGTGGTTCAGTGGGTTAAGCCGCTGCCTTCGGCTCAGGTCATGATCTCAGGGTCCTGGGTTCGAGTCCCACATCGGGCTCTCTGCTCAGTGGAGAGCCTGTTTCTCTCTCACTCTCTGCCTGCCTCTCTGCCTACTTGTGATCTCTCTCTGTCAAATAAATAAATAAATAAAATCTTTAAAAATAAAATAAAAAAAACAAAAACAAAGTGCTGATACATACTACAGAATGGATGAGTCTCCAAAAGTTACAGCAAGTGAGAGAAGCCAGACCCCTCCCCAAGAAAACCCACAAAAAGACCCACATATTATATGGTTCCATTTATATGAAATATACAGAAAAGGTGAATCTGTAGAAATAGAAAGTGGCTTCGTGACTGCTAAAGGCTGGAGGTGGGAACGAGGAATGGCTGCAAATGGACACAAGGTTTCTTTTGGGATGATGGGATTGTTCTAAAATTAGGTTGTGGCTGAAGTTGTGCAACTCTGTAAATTTGCTCATCATTGAGCTGTATACTCTGAACGAGTAAATTCTGTGGTGTGGGAATTACACGGCACTAAAGCAGTGAGAACCAACAACCGTGCACCAGATGCCCCAGCTCTTCGTATGGAGGATGTCCCTTGGCGGTGGGGAGGGGCCGTATTTGGTGCGGTCTGACCACGGGACTGATTCAGCCTTCGCCTTTCCCTCAGCCCCAAGGCTCCTCCTGGACAGCCAGCGACCTGCAAGTCCTTCAGGAGCCCTTGACATGATGCAACAATTTACAAAATCAACTGTCTGCCCTTGTGAAGTAAAGTCTGACCAAAGTCTCAGTTCAGGGACACATGCATTCAAAGGGAAAAAGCCCATGGCCACGGCAACAATTTAGGTCTGCAATTAAGACACTTCAAGTGTTGGGGGCTGACAAGGAGTTAAAGTAAATGTTGATTTAGTTGTAAAGTGTTCAGAGATGTAGCCTTGAGAAAGGGTCTTGCACAACCGCAGGCTTTTGTTTATGTATGCGTTGTTGTTGTCTTTAAAATATTCTTTTTTTCTTTCCCTCCAGAAAATTTCCAGCCAGCACTGGGACCCTTAGCAGGGGAGACTGGAAGTGGGTCTGAATAATTCATTCAAAATAATTTCAAAAAATCACCCTTTAATGAGTACCATATTCCCTCCAATTTTCCCTTATATATGATTCACCGTTTTGCAAATACTGATGTATAAAGAATGCATTGAATGTGGCAAAAGTTGAAGATAGCCCCTGCGGATAAGACCTAATGGACGCCCATCCTGAAGTAATACATACAGCTCAGCCTCCAGACATGTGTCTTCAATTTAAAATAATTCAGCAATCATGTTCAACCAGAACCTGATTACACAAAATGGGACTTTTTAACTCCCAGACTTGGATCAAATTTTGAGGCCACAAAAAAAGGGGGGGTGGTGGAGATAATATGTGCCATGTTTACATATTCCAGATACTGTGATTAAATGATCCACACTCAGATTTAACTGTTTCTTTGAGCTTATCAAGGTACCTATAACCACTTCTCACGTATAGAAACTTGCCAAGACTTTATGAGAACTTGTGTCAAAGTCCTGGCCCAAGAGGTAAAGGGAAGAAAGCGGAAAATCAGTTGAGTTCTTCTGTTTGAATATTAGAGTTTCCAAAGCTCTGTCATGTTCTCCACTTTCCTGGAGACTCGGGAAGGAGGAGCAGGATTGAATGGAGTTGGCTCTTCCTGGTGTGACAATCTGGGTAGCCTGGTGTGTCGTGGTCCCCGGAAGAGGCTTTGCCCCCTCTTAGATCTGTTACCTTCCTGCCTACTGCCTCCCTTCTCCCTTATCACTATGGCTGGTCTCCTTTCTCACAGGCAAATTGGACCTGTGCCCTTACGGGATTTCTGAGATGCTAGGAAGTCCCACATCCTTCTCCTTTGATAGACTCCCCAGTGTGTGAGCTGCTACCATTAATATATTACCTCCAATCCCTTTGCTCAGAAGAAATGGTGGATATAAAAGTGTTTGGTGAATCCCAAGCAATGGTCTCTGGTGATAAGATTGCCAGATAAAATACAAATGCTTAGGTCTATTCAAATTTCAGATACAGAACAAATAATTTTTAGTATGCGTATGTCCCAAATTTGCATAAGACATCCTAAAAAAATTATTTGCTGCTTAACTGAAAGTTGAATTTAGTCAGGAATTGTGTACTTCTACATGCTGAATCTGGCAACCCTATCTAGCTTATGACCACCACGGTGTGGTGTAAGGGTAAGGGCGCCCGTGGCTGAGAAGGAAGGGAAAATCAGACTGTAACATGAGCATCTCCACATCACTGCTGAAGGGCAAGGAGCCAGTTCATTTCCCCAGAATTATTAAAGGACCTGAAGGTTTACGAATCAAGCAGCCAAAACCTGAGCATACTGGAAATAAAGGGTTTTGTGTGTCTTATTTTTCAATAAGATGAACAGATTTAGTGTGGGTGATCTTCTCGTTAAACAGGTATCATCAATAAACCTGTCAACAAAAGGTTGACAGGTTTATCGGTATTTTAGGAGTTAAAAGAAGAAAGCTGGGTACCATTTTGGATACTGGGTGAGGGAAGAGTTCCTGCTGCTTTGGGTTCTGTCTTCTGCATCTGACCTGGACGGGGAGGTGGCGGGGTGGGGGGGTGGGCAGGTAAGATCTGGTGGGAAGTGTGCTGGGAAGGGTGCCGCTGGTGGTGTTGGGGGGGGGGCGGTCTACAAAAGGGGTCGTCTCAAGAAATCCATTACTAACAATAAAAGAGCAAAATTTGCAAGCAACTGGCCTTTCCCCCCATAAGTGAGAGTGGATTCAATATCATCTCTTTCCATCATTCCACTTTTAATCACTTGCACACCAGGAGAGAAAAGTAACTTGAAAGTCAACACTCTGGGGATTCTGGGTGAGTTGACTAGGTCCCCAACCATCTGTCACTCCTGTGAAAATCAACTGTCACATGCGCTGCAGGTGAAAGCTTCAGTTGAGAGTCACTGCTCCCGGCTACTTCTAGGAGGGAAGCCCAAAGGGGGACCTTCTCTGCTGTCCAAGCTACCATGTCCTGCTGGTGGCCTGTCCCAAATTCCCCTCAGGTTAGTAAACTCACAGAATCAAGAAGAGAGGTTGTCTGCTCTTCTTTCTCTTCCTTTCTTTCCTCCTTGATACAACATTTATTTGGGGGGGTCTGCTCTCTGTCACACAGGCTCAGTTCCTGCCTGAAAGAGCTTGGAGTTCAAAAAAAAGGGAAGGTAGCATTATATAAGGAGATTGAAGGGGAAGGATTCTGCAAACAGTTGAGAGCACCGGGAGGGTCGGGGGAAGCCGAGCAGGGAAGAAGGAGGACAAGGTTCTTGGGAGGAGAGCAGGGATGTGAGCTTGTTACTGATAGGACCTGTCCTCAGATAGAAAACCATGACAGCAGTCCTAGGAGGCACAAAGAATTGGGCTGATGATGAAGTTTCCAAAATAAATAGTCCTCCCCTCCCCTTCCTCTGTGCCAGCCATGGAAAGGCTGCTTTGGGACATTGTTCTCAGCATCCCCTGGGGTTTTTGTCTCTGATGTAGCCATGTTTCAGGGGGAAATGGAGGAAGCTTCATTTTGTTTTATTTAGAAGTCATTGTACTGCTGTGCGGTGATACAGATCTCCTGTAGACATCCCTGGGTCTTGAATACCTGACTTGTATTCTTCCTTGTGTGAACGTTCGTAGTTTACAGATTTCCCTTTTCTTTTAGGTTGCAAGTCTTGTGAAGGCAAAAGTAAAACCTCATTCGTTTCTGTCCCCTAACAGTGCTCTGTGGTGTCAGACCCACCACAGGGACTCGAAAAACGTTTGAATGAATAGTATTAACAGAAAAACCTTTCTTTCGCTCTGTTAAAAACAATGCTAACTAGTTCCTACTGACATACTATCGAGGTAGCCTCAGAAACCATCTCCAATTATGGCTTCAACAACGGATCAAAAATCAATTTCCCAAATAAGTTTCTTGGTAGGAAGACCTACACCCCCCATAGACACACACCCTCACTCTGTAGCCATAAAAAAAAGTCATTTGTGAATTTAGGAACCACGGAATAACAACAATAGATAATCTACACTCAGTTATGATCTGTTTCTCAGGCCAGGGATGGTGTGAGTAAATGAAACACACAGATCATCTTCAAATCACACAAGGATCCAGGACTTCTCTCTCTCTCTCTCTCTCTTTTTTCCCTGCAAGAGCTGGTAAGTGGAAAGTCAGCCGGTTTGGGAGTTTTACCTTCTCTTATTTTGCAAATTCCTCCTTTCGGTGAAAGGAGAGAAGTTGAGGACAATGTAGTATCCTGTCAAATCTAAGAGGCCATTGGTCGGGGGACATGGAATCATGTTGGGTACCACTGAGCAAAAAAGGCATTACCATGGAAACAGCCCAAGTTCAGAGACAATAAGATGTTGAAAAATGCATGGCTCAGAATCTATGGAATACAGATAATTCTGCCTCTCACTTGGCCCAGGGCTTTGCATATTATAGGCGGTCAATAAATATTTGTTGAATGGGGGAGTGAATAAAGGGGACAAGCAGAAATCCTTGGGTTCCATGATGCCTAGAGTCCACTTCTGAGAACAGTGGACCAGATCTCTTTTGCTGCTTTAAGTAATCACTGTGCAAGGACAGGGACTGGCTCTCTGATTGCTGAAAACCAAACAAAATGCAAAGAAGCAAAAGACTAGATTGTAGACTGCATCCCACCCATCTACCCCCACAGAGGAGCCAGGCCTCGTGTGCTATTCAGGAAGGAATAGTGAGTTTTCATCCCCAAGGGCTTTTCTTTGAACAATCAAAGAAGGGATAGTGGTGTGCAAGAATCACACTGAGGTGTGCAAGAGTGTGCAAATGAGTGCATGTGGGTTAAGGAAGGCAGGTGGATATAAATATATAACCGAGAGGAAAAAAAATCTCTTTGCAAGAAGCTTGCCGGGTTTAACACCTCGATCGGAGAACTGCACACACACATGACTGAGACCTCATGGCTCAGAAATGCAGCTTGCAACTGTGTCCCCTCTCTGTGATAAATATGGGCAATATTAATGTCATCTTCTAAGCCCCCAAAAATATAGGCGACTCTGTTCAACAGAGCTGGTCAGACTACGGCAGGTAAATCATCTACAGATCAGAAGTCCATGTACACATAATCTTCGGAGCCTTTGCAAAGTCTGGGGCCACGGAGGGACAGATCTGGAATACTGATATGACTCATTGCTTGTCTTCCTTGAGTGTGTGTGCGTGTGTTCTTTCCCACCAGTAATAAGGAGGTATTTTCTGACATGGACCTCCTTAGGAACTGGCTTTCAGTCCACTTTTTCAGGGGTCCTGCCAAAGAACAAAGAAGCTATCTTAATTAAGAATAGAATTCAATTTTCAGAACACTGAACTACCTTCTAAAACACTCCTTTTTGTGTGTACGTTCTGATGCTGGTGCGAGGCCATCCTAAGACCATTTCCATTTTCAAGAAGATATTCATTAAGTGAAGGAATGAACGACTGACCTTGAGAAGCAGACGCCTGCCGCCTCAGGGCTTTGGGCAGAGGCCGTGGATGGTACTGCCGGGGAGGTGGGGGTCTCCCCGCTGTGCACACTGAACACCTCAGAGAAGGGCTGTGCGCCAGAAGGAATTCCTGGTCTAACAGCAGGAGGAGTGGTGGGTTTCAAGGGCTTTTCAAATTCTTGTGCTTGTGTCTCCCCTGAAAGGATTTTGAAACTTGTGTACCCTGGTCACACGGTTAGGCTGACATCTAAATGGTTTCATCCCAAATTGTAACAGTTACAGAGAACAGAATTTCTGGTATGTTTTAAATACTGACATTAAAAAATAAAACTGTTATATTATCCTTTTTTTTTTTAAGATTTTACTTATTTATTGATTGATTGATTGAGAGAGAGCACAGGCCAAGGGGAAGGGGCAGAGGGAGAGGAAGAGTCCTAAGCAGACTCTCCGCTGAGCCCAGAGCCAGGCATGGGGCTCAATCCCAGGACCCTGAGATGATGACCTGAGTTGAAAATGAGCCACCAAGCTGTCCCTAGAGTATCCTTTCAAATGTATGGACAGAATCTAAGAACCAGAGCAGGTGATACCCAGCTCGCTATTTTTTTTTTTTTTTTTTACGCAGAAACTCTTGAAATTTTATGTTTCTTTACTTTTCTAAGTTTTTGTAATTCATTTATTTTCAACTCATCCTCCATAATTTCATCCTACTAGAATGGATTTTTATGCTTAAATGTTGTGTTATTGAATACTGCTTTACTTTTTCGTAGCAAAAATATGTATGTTATTTGGAGTGGATATTTCAATTCGTTCTACTTCTAATGATGTATTTTTAAAAATTCTACCATTGATATTTAACAAATAACCATTTAATTCTTACAAACTTTGCTTTAGATGATTAAACACAAAAAGCAAAAGTTACTGAATATCCACCTCTTAATGAAATGGAAGAGGTTTTTGGTCTCCTGGTATTCTGGTGTTTCCAGCAGCTGGGTTGGGTCAAGGACAGGCTTTCAGGAGGGCACCTGAGGGTTCTCCCTGGAAGTGCTCAAGCCTAGCTCTCCAATGCTGCCTGGAGCATTTTGCCACGCTTGGCCTCTCTTTCTGAAATACCATGGTGGAAATCACCCTTTGGAGCAATGAGTGCCCTGGGTTGTAATGCCAAAGCCCTAAGAAAAGTATTGCAGCAAAGTCTTGCAGCTGCCTATACCTCCCTCCAACTAGGAGGTGAGACCCAGGGATGAAAGGGTAGAAAAGGGGAAGGTCATTTGGGCTATGGGCCCCTTGTTGCAGGGCCACACATCAGGATGGGCTCACCTCGAACTGAGAGCACGAGGGCCTGGGTGGGGGCAGGGCTCTGAGGAGGAGGCGGCCAGGGACACAGAGGACCAAGCCCCGCGACCTCTGAGCAAGTGATCTCGACCGGAGGGCGTAGGCACAGATCATCTTCTCAGTGAGGTGGCACAGAGGTCACTTAGCTTTTGAATGAGTTCATTAAATACAGTAAATAAACCAAGAATCTAATAAAATATCAAAAAAAATGAAGAAATTGAAATACAGTATCTGAGACTTTCCCAATAAGACAACACTGTTATTTCACAGAAGAAAGAGCATTTCTTGTCGTTTCATCTTGCCCTTGATAATTTAAAAAAAAAAAAACAAACAACAGCCTACCATTTTGGATTAAGTGACATTGCTTCCCAAGAAAGGACATTTACAAATTTATAAACACACACACACATTATACCTTTGTCACAAAAAAAATTTTGTGGGTCTGTGAAAGCTTTGTTTATGAACTGATATTTGAAAACTACTGGCTTAGAGAACGTAGTTATCAATTATAGTTTGATATACCATGACATAGAGTCATGTCCAAATTAGGTATATGAAATATATGTCATCGATAGAACTTAAGGACTATCTCCTAGGAGTTTCTTTCATAAAATCACTATTGCCTCTTACTATGGTAATGTAATACTACAATGTGTCCTATTGTAAGTCATAAAAAGCAGTTTGTCTTTCAATACTAAACTCACAATATTCATGATATTTGCCTCATAATATTCAGCAGGTGTGACAATGAGATGGCGCCCTTGCTCTGATATTGTAGGAAAGTCAGGTCAAGGTGAAGCTGAGGAAGTTATCCTTAGCCCGAGCACCTCCTGACCCTGGGAGGAGGATCTTTCTTTGTGTCCTTTCCCCCTGCCCCATGCCACAGAGGAGGTAGATTCATACCTGGGCCACTGGGCAGTTAGCTGCTTGTGTTATCTATCACCTGAGCCCTAAGTGGTGATTATGACATCAGAAAATGGGCTAGGACGGCGCTCAGCTGGGGAGGTAAGAAAGCCCGAGTTGGTGTGATGAGTATTCTGTTGGGGGTGTGTGGAAGATCCAGACCCTTGCTATGTGTCCTGTCCCCCATGGCCACAGAGCCCCCCTGCAGCCCACATGAACAGTGTGACCTCACCGCCCCCCCTCCCCATTTCATGCTGCAACATAATGACCCTCTCCCTTCCCCTGGGGTCTGAACTACAGAAGGCTGGGGGGTGCCTGAGGGCCACTGACGTGTGTGCCTGGTGATACAAAGGGGTACATGGTGAGTCTGAAGCATGGCAGGCTACTCCCACAGAGGCTGTGTGGGCTCCCCATGTCTTGGTAAGGAAATGTTCCAGGCCCAAGGCGCATTCTTCTATGGCCAAGCAGGGGATGAAAGACAGAATGCATATGACTGCCTTTCCCAGCCCTGCGCTGTATTCTGAGGAGTAGCAGAAACAAAGCTGGGACAGAAAGGGGCAGGATCATAGCAGGCCTTGTGGTGCAAAGTGAGGGCTTTGGGCACCCGTCTGTAATCACCGTGGCAGCTCAGAGAGGCTTTAGGGCAGAGGAACCCCATGGTTAGATCAGGGACTCTCGAGCCAGGCTTCCTGGGTTTGAGTTCTAATTCTGCTACTCAGTACTGTGCGACCTGGGACAAATTATTTAACCTTTCTGTGCCTCAGTTTCCTCCTCTGTGAAATGAGCTGATAAGAACAGATACTACACCTGATCTTAGCCAAAAGGCCGAGAAGCGAAATGAGAAGGATAGCAACAAGTCCTAGTGTCTGAGACTTTCATGGGGATTAAATGAGACAATAAGTGAAGAGCCTGGAAGAATGCCTGTCCCCTTGTAACCACGTGTCATTGGAAGGAATTTAAGGACCAAGTCACACGATATCCCGTGGCTCACCGTCTGGCCAGCCACCTCCTGCTTCTCAGCCTCAGTGGCCTCCTCCACAGAAGGAAGAGATTGAATGAGATGCTCTCAGGCCTCCTGGCTCTGATATTCTCTGGGTATAGTGGCAACACAGGGACAGGCTTGCATTTGAACTTCAAAATGCACCTCTGTCCCTCACCCTGCCCTATTTGAAGGGGGAAGACTGACAGCCCAAATGGAACCAAAGCTCTTTAAGCAACAGAGCTCACCCGACTGTCAAGTGTAATCCAAAGAACTCTCATGAGGAGCCATCTTCCGAATCTCGGGAAAAGAAAGCAAAGCTGTCTGATAGCTTGTGAATTTACACAAACCAGGTCACCTCCCGCCCTGCTTTTTGAGCATCTCAAACCAAATGAATTCCCCATGTCAGCAGAATTTTACCTATGTTATGCACAAGCACGTCACCCAAATACGAGCAAAGACATAAATAATGCAAATTGAGCATTCCATCTCAGCCCCGGCCAGATGAAGTGGGGGTGGGGGCCACAATGAGCTCAAGGGGCCCTGACAATGGTCTGTGGCAGGACATTTGCAAGGCAGAGATACTGCGCTTCCAAAAGGGGAAGAACCGGGAAGCACTGGGCGGCCCTGAAACAAGGTAAGGAGCGAGAGAGAAGCAGAGACTCAGAGAGCAGGACAGAGAGAAGGAGTATGCCGGGAAGGGCCCGCACGGGTGTGGAGCAAGGACAGAAGATGCGAGTATCACCCTTTGAATCCTCGCCATGGCATTTCCATCAAGCTGTGGATTCTGCTTGAGCCGAAATTACAAAGGCCTGTGAATTATACATGGAAAATTGTCTGGGCCGGTCCCTTAGCAGATGGGAAAACCGTGGTGGCAAATGAAATTAGCAGGCTGCCTCGTGGAACGAGCTCCTGCCTTTCCTCCTTGGTGCTTGCAGAGTCCACATGGGGTACAAATGCCAGGACCATCATTGGGTTTTTTGTTTTGTTTTGTTTTGTTTCCATTGTGAACGAAATCACCATAAGAAACAACAACAACAACAACAAAACCCAAAATCATGAAACTTTTCCCTTTTGCAGATTTAAGAGACAATTTCCCTTTCCCAAGAAATTGTCAACTGGTTTTAATTCTTGGAGGCTTGGGTTGGAATGAGTGTGAGACGAGGCTGGCAGATTTCTCCATCCCCACAGAGGGGCACCATGAAATACATTACCCCCTCTAGAGAGTCTGGCACTGGGCACAGATGGAACAACAGAAAACAGAGAAAATCAGCTGTCCCGGGAGGGAAGCCTGCTCCCTTCCTCCAAAAACTAGTGGTTTCTGTTGAAATAGCAGCTAACCACCATTCTTTGGAGGGTTCCAAGCGAGCCAGAGAGCTCAGGGAGATACAAACTGCCCCCACAGCAAAAACCCAGAGAGAACGGCACTCACCGAACAGCGGGAGGAAGGCAGATGGGGAGTGCTCAGAAACCACCCTCCCTTGATTAGCAGGCTTCTGGGGAGTCAGAGAGGATTTCCATAAAGTCTGAGCTTTTTGGAAATCAGTTCACTAGGCTTGTATCCTAGGGGAGACATAACCCAGCAGACAGATACTCAAAATCATAATAATCATTAAAACAACTATAATAATAATGTTAATAAGACTGGTTACAATCCCAAATACAAGTGTAATAAAAGCTGGTACTTATTTAATGCTTACTATGTGCCCACCACTGGGTTAAGCACTTGACATGCATTTTCTCACTTAATCCTTAAATAAGACTTTGAGGTTGATATTATTGTTAGTGTCATTTTAGAGGGGGTGAAACAATGGTGCAGAGAAAAGAAATGTCTTGCAAGGGTCATGGTGGTGGATTGATTGCCAAAGTGATTGCCATTCTTCATGCTTCCCAGGACCCACAGCCCACACACACTCTGCAATGTGATTTTGCAGCTTTTGACTGGTTTCTTGGTTTGCTTTTGGCCATTTGAGTGAGGCTTTGCTGATAGTGTCCCGGCGCTGAGCCTGGACCGCCAACACGGACTTCCACTCTTTCTCTTGGAACTCTGGCAAGCCGTTGGGTAAGCCAACGCAGACAAGCCTGCTTGAGGATGAGGGGCTACGTGAAACAGAGAGAGGCCGTGTCAGCTGATACCAGTTCACCCCACTCAGCCTCCTGCAAATGCCTGGAAGAGTCCATATGAGCCTGGCCCAGGTCAGCAGAACCACCAAGCTGATATGTTGATCAGTGAGCAATAATAGATGGTTGTTGTTTTAAGCCATCAGCTTTGGGGTTGTTACATAGTAATTACCAACTGCAACAATGGCCTGAGTGATACTAGCATTCCAAACAAGGTTTCTTTACTCCACAAAATCCTTTGCTTTTTAACTTCTGATTTCTAGTGACATACCTCCATGTTCCCTACCTCACTCACCAACATCACTTTCTCCAGTTCCACCTTCCTCCATCCAGTAGTTCCAGCAGCAAACATTCCCGATTGCTGGTGCAGGAATTGGGAATCTTGATTGGAAAAGCCAGCAGTGGCAACTGTGACCCTTTCATTGGCCACTGAACAGGAGTGAACATGTGATATATTTCTGACGATGAGACAGAAGGATGAGCCAACTGAAAGGCTATGGAGACAGATTTCCTTTTTTCTGGGCATAGAAACACCAGGACATACAACCTTTTTCTGATTTTGTTAGCTGCCCACCATCTTGCAACAATCCCCCTGAGGCTGAAGCCAACTAAGGATGGCAGAACACAGACACCGAGGTCGCTGTGATCACTCAGAAACAGAACCATGCTAGAGTTTTTCCTTGGAATTTTCCCTTTTGTTTCAGCCAGTTTGATTTGTTTTGTTTTGTTTTGTTTTTAAACTAGTAACTGGAAGCTTCCCAATGGGTAGAGTTCCGATCTTCAAATAAAAGGATTCAGCCATCTGGTTGTTGAGTCCTGTGTTCCTACAAAAAACAAAGTAAAAGTTGGGAGGACGCTGAAGCTGATTCCCAGGAAGGCAGACCTCAGGTCGTGGGAGCCCCGTATTTCTGACCCATCGCTGCTCCTTTGGGCTGACTTCAGCACTAAGATGTTGCCTTGGGACTCAGAGCAGCATGGCTGCAGGATGGATGTTAAGTGAGAAGACTTGGGGGAAGTTCTGGGGAGCATGACTGAAGTGTGTCCAGAGATCAAAGGCCACAACAGATGTTCCACATATGCTCAGAATCTGACCAATCAAAACATAGGGCCACTGCAGTGCTGGGACAGGCGAACCTGAGGGGATCATGGGGAAGCTGGGGGTCCCTGGGTGGGAGGGATCCTTGAGGAGGACAGAAAATGTAGAAGATGGATACTGTGGGGGAGGCAGATCGGCAGTCAGGACAGCATGCGTCTCACTGAGGCATACCAGATAATTCTATTCTAATACATACAACATTCTATGTGCCTCTGTCTGCTCTGCCAGCTTGTGGACCCCAGAGGCCAGGGGCACTGTGATATTCATTTGCATATCCCTAGCACAGATATCTCAACGCAGTTGGGTGAATTGAACAGAATCAACAGTATAAACCCCCAAGACCCATTCTCTTCATCTAGTCCAGATTCTGAATAAAGAGGAATCTGACTGGTCACAGCCATTTTCCTCTGAAACAATTGTTTCTTTGGAGCAGAGTTATGTAGAGTTAAGGTGACCTCTGACGGTCCGACCTCCTTCGCCCTGAGATGGCTCAAGATTAAACTCTCTCACCGAGGAGAGCAGATGGCAGAGGGAGCTTGGCAGGGAGAGGGCAGCCCCCTGTGTCTTGCAAGCCATGGAGCACGCTGTGCCTTCATCATCATGAGTGATTCAACAGTTCTCATTTGACTGAGAAAGAGTGCAAAACCTGCTCCAGACAACCCTGCCCTGGGAACTCCGCGAATAAGCCAGCAATCCCAGGACGTGGACACTGTCTGGTTTGTGGTGGCACTGCTGGGTCCTATTCATCTTTCTTTTCCCCAACACCAGTCATGGCAGAGGCTCCAGGGCCAGCTGCTGGGAGCCCGAGTTGGGAAATGAATGAATGAGGGCACCCTCCTTTGCAAGTAGTTTTGAAATACAGACATGAAATGAACTTCGGAGTCATAGTAATTTGGGTCCACATCCAGGTTTTGTCACTCAGTGGGTACTGACTTCAGGCAGACTCCTTAGCTTAGGTAAAGTTCCATTGCTCGTGTACAAATAGATATAATAAAACCAAGGTCAAGAGCTCACAACTCACAACTCATGTCGAGTGCCTAGGACAACACTCAACAGTGCTCAATGATCTGCAGCTACTCCCCTTCTGTCTTTGTTTTCTTTCTTTTTCTTCATTTCACGTTTTTAAAAAGTATTATTATTACTGCCATTATTACTATTATGCTTAAACTCACTAAGTGATACTCACTGCTTACATTAGAACTGCCGAGTTTGAGGGTTTTTTTTGTTTTGTTTTGTTTTGTTTTTTCATCTAAACCATGTCTGGATAAATCAGCATAAATGTTCTGTCTGAACAGTCTTTTTTGTCCATTTATAGCCATTTCATGCGCATCCACTAAGGTGGAAGAGCTGTTGGAGACCAGCCCGAGAAAGCGTGTAACATGCACACACTATGGGTACCGACTTCCATTGCTCTTCTCCCTCATAATTTTCACTGGGCACTTAGGGTGTGCCGGGCACAGTGCAAAGTTCCTTATTATTTTCTTCTCCTTCCTAATCTCTCCCACAACAGGGAGGTGGGTATCAAGGTGATCGTCAATGTATAGATGAGGAAACAGAGGCGCAGAGAGGTACATGCGGAGATCAAGGGGGTGAAAATAACAGAGCCAGTGACACGAATGCCCCCTTCCAGCCATTCCTTCCTCCCCTGTGGTGTAGGGCACTTTGGTTTTGAGCCATTAGCTCCACCCCTAACTCCAGTGAGTAACTCTAATTAACTCTAATTGGCTTAAACCAACCATGAAGGCCTGTCCTTCCTGCACGGTGATTGGCTCAGATCAACCAGACGTAGCCGATCAGTGCAGGGCATATCCCCTAGCCAATCATATTGAAGTGGCTGACTTCCGGCACTGCTTCTGAGAACTTACTCTACCTTCTTTTCTCCTTCTGGCCCCTCTTGAGGAAGCCCGCAGGAAATGTGTAGCCAGTCTTGCAGCCTTGAGGGGAATTACGAAATCAGTCTGAGGATGAAGCTGAAAGAGTAGGGTGAAGAGAAGAGCTGCTGATGTCCTCGAGCCCCTCGAACAATTGACTCAGAAGCCTGCTCTGCCTCTTGGACCAATACGAACCCTTAAATTTCCTTTGCTCTTATCCCAGTTTGACTTGGTTTTTCTGTTACTTGCAACCAAAAGCATTCTAAACGATACGGCAAGCCTCAAACCCAGGTCTGACCCCTGACCAGCGCACAACCCCCACGTTACACTCCTTTCTGCTTCTCTAGGTCATCATCTTGAAACTCACATCTTTATCAGCAGCCTGGTAGCCTCACTGTGTCTCAGCCAGTCTGTAGCATTTCTGGGGCAACGAGTTTTCTGGCCCCAAGGCCAAGGCCCTGGGAGTAGCTGCTAATGTAAGGTCTCTCTTTCAAATGAGTGACTGGAGGCCATTTGAACAAAGCTGATGGCTACTTCTGGATACAGGGTAATAAAAACCTCTTCTTGGGGTGACTCCAGCCAAAGAGGGGTTTAGAGAAGGGCAGACTTCAGTGGGGACTAGAAAAGCAAACAACCACGGCTGTTACCAGGCCCTGACGTATTGAACATGGAAAAATGCTAAACTCCTCTAACTACAATCGAATTTGTACAAGTGCTTAGAAAGAACACCGAATTTATCAGTTTGAAGTGCAAAATATTAGAAAATAAATCACTGCTAGTAAAAATCGTAGAGCTATCAGGAGAACTATTTGAAAAGACAGTTAGCCAAGTCAATTTGAGACCCATTCATCAAGCGTTGAAATCATGGAGACCCCACCACATGAGTTTCTGTCCAGCCAGCCCAAGAGCATCCTAGAATTTAAGGTCAAGAACAGCTAAATCCTGACAGAAATCAGATCATTCATTAGAAATTCTAATAAAAATGTTTGAAGAGGTAAAAAAAAAAATGCCAGCCCAAGTAGCTGAGATAAAAGTTTGTTTTTTTGTTTTGTTTTTTTTGTTTGTTTGTTTGTTTTGCTTTCCCTTTTCCTTAGGGGATTGCTCTTGGTCTCCACCTGCAGACATAGTCCTGCCCAAGATACTAAGCCCAGGTGTGAAGTCAGTTTTCCAGACCAGGGATCAGGTGACTCTGTGACCATAAAGAATTACTTATGCTGGCTCTGGAGTCTTCTTGGCTGCCTGCAATTGAGGGACCCATGTTGATCTCACCCGGAAGCATCCAACCTTTCTGTTTACATGGTTTGACCCTTGTAGAGGGTTGGACATCCTAAATTCTGACTGGTCAGTTTCTTTTTCCAGGCCTCTAGCCTCAAAAAATCCTGATCTCCTTGGCCCCTGGACTGACCCACTCCACTGGTGTGTGGTGTCACACCCAGGGCCCATCTGTACAGCCTTGTCTGTTTCCTCTGGACCTCCCCAAGCAGAGGGCACCAGGCCCAGATGTGGCCTCCTTCTCCTCTTCTCACCTGCCTCAAACTGTGTGAGAAGGAATGCCCTGACTCATTCGTGTATTAACCACTTTTTTAAAAAATGGGGCAGTGTGCTATGATGGTGTAGAGTGGTGCTTCTCAAACTATGTATGGCAAACAGCCTGGGTTTTTCTTTTCCATCTGTTGCAGAATGAAATGTGGGTTCCCTGTGCATATCTAGCCTGTAGCTTGTACACATGTGAGTCACAATGTAAAGATGAAAGCCCGAAGCTCATCTCTAGCCTATTCAGTGAGATATGCCCACTGATCACGCCCTTGGACATCACAGTAATGTCAAATTATAGAAGACTCCCAATGCTTCCTTTCAGTTTCTGTGCTCATCTGGTCACAGACCAGCAATGAAGAGTTCACACCTGCTGTTGGCATTCTGAGTAACCTTGATTTACAACATGTTTCTCAAAACCTGGTCCCTGGACCGGCAGCATCAGAATCACCTGAGAACTTGCTACAGATGCAAATTCTCAAGCTCTCTTCCAGACAGCAGGAACAAGAAATTCTAGGGATGGAGCCCACAGAGCTAGACTTTCACCAGCCCTCTGGATGGTTGCGAGGTTGTCACACAGCTGGACAGGAGAAAACTCAGAGCTAACAACAGCAGCTAGGCTAAGAGATTTCCTAAGGAGTAGAGCCTTAAGTATCATTCCAAGAAAATGGTTAGGTATATGTTAATGACTATTGGGATCAGTTTTTGTTTGTTTGTTTGTTAAACTTCCAAATGTATTTGCTCTGAAGTCAATGAGTAGTGCAGTTCATAGAAATATATTCTCACCTTAACCAAACGCACCATTTGGATTTTCAACGTTAATCTTTAATAGATTTAAGAGTGAATGAGCTTTTCCAATTTACATCTTCTCCTCATCACACTCCTATCTTTTGCATTGGTTTCCAGCGACTCTTTAATAGCACACACAGAAATGCTCAGAAGGAAGGAGGATTAAGGGAGGGATGACAAGACTCCCTGACAGCAAGGATCATGGAGCCCCTGTCTGTGTGTCCACAGGGCCTGGCTCACTATAGATGCTCAGTGAATCTTAAAGGAATGGATGAGTAGATAAATGGATAAACGGAAAAGTGAAATCTGATGTGCTAGAACTTTGTGAAAGGATGTTTTGATTGACTTTCTGCTTAACTGGCAAATCTTTCACTTTCTTGGAAAAGTACATTTTGTTTTTCATCTAGTTTGAGTGAATTTTTTTTTTCATGGCAACCCAAAGGTCACCTGACTAAAAGACAGCCGTGTTCAAGTACAATGCATTCAAATTACATCTCTTCTAAAGGACGTGTTGTCCAAATGTCTGGGGTCACATAAAGTACTATAAAATAGGGAATTTCATTTGGGAAATTTCATTACTGAGAATGAATTTTATTGCAAACCACATTCAGAGAAAAGCAGATAAAAGGATTATAACCCATGAAACATGACAAACATGTGCTATTATTTTGGATGAAATGTCATTATTTTCACTATTAATACTTAAATTAAGTACACCCACATTTGGCATTGCCATGAGCATAATCGGTAAAACGATTCTAACGAGAAGCTCAGGGTTGTTCAGAGAGGATTTATCAAACAGAAATAGGAAAATTAAGCAGGGAAAAATCATGTAATGTCAAAAAAAGAGAGAAAAGCGAAAACATCCAACAATTAGTTTCACAGGGCCAAGCAGATGGAGTGATGGGTTCACAGAAATTGATTCTTTGCCTGAAAGTTTATTGGCACAATGCTGACAACCCAGCAGTTCGAACCATTCAGTCCTGAACTGAATTGGCCAGTCATTTGGAATGCCTTGAGAATCTGTCTATAGATTGTCTGTCTATAGATTGTCTATAGAATGTCTGTTTTGAATACAGTGCCTCTCCTGCTTTAAGAATATCTTCAGACATGCACCCCCCCTACTTAATGGAGAATAAATGCTCTGTGGCCACATAAATTCAAGGAGACCTACCAGCACCAATAAGAAAGTTCCAGTGTCTGGAATATTCTTGGGATCCAGGTCATCTCATACTAGAGGAATTGATTGATGACTTTTTCTAAAACAAAACCTTAGAGGGTGACCTGAATTCAAAACTTAACTCTCCCTCTTTAGCCTTAGGGTTGCCCTCTGTGAAATGAGAATAACAGTGCAATCTGCCTCAGGGGCTTTGTATTTCTTTATTTTTATGTATTGCGGATTACATCAACTAGCGCACATAAAGTGCTTACTGTCATGCCTGGCATTTAATTAACGTTACTCCTCATCAGGCATGAAGCACAGAGGTCTTGGTTCACCTGACAGTAGCTCGTTGGTATTAGCTATTTGAGTTCACACCCAAAGTTAGAGATCAGATGACTAAAGGCAAACTCTTCACTCCAGTGCTAAGTGTACATCACACTTAATGAGCTGGTTTGTGAAGGAAATGATGCTTTTCCCACCAAAAAAAAACATATCATCTCTGGAAATACTCCAGCTGATGGCCATGAAGCCATAAAGCAATCGTAATAAAAGTAGTATCGGGCTCTGAAAAGAGCGACAAACTAAAGAGAATTTCAAACTCATGCCTGCCAAGTTTTCCCTTATTTGGAAGTAGCCCATATGAAATTCTAGAACTCTCTACAGGTCACTCACAGTCTGTCCATTAGCTTTCCTGTTTGCTGTCTTCTTGTCTACTTACGTCAACTCTTCTTAATATTTAAGAACTTTTCAGGAAATTCAGTTGTAGAAAGACAGCAAAGGAGCTTTGAATTGGCAAAAGCTTCACATTTCAGAGGTGATACTAATCTAAAGAAACACACTATTATCTTAGTAATTTCCAATTGTTCCTGGAAGCATTTTACTGCAGAGACCACTGCCAGCTATTAAGTAGAGGAGACTCGTTTTGGTTGCCAGAATTAGCTGAAATTAAGATCCTTTGACATCTTCTTACAGAAAAAAGTCAGTTTCAGTACAAACAATTCGGAATTTAATAGATTGTGACAGGTTATAAAATTCTATGCATTTGAAAGAAAAGCTTTGCTGGTGGAATAATGTGTTTCTAATTTACACATAATAGGCCCATGAAGCTATGACTAGAAGGACATTAAAGTAATGAGGAAATTCCAGTTATAGACACTTTCTGTAGAGATCTTAAAGATTATGATTAGGGCAGTCATTTTCCAGAGTACTGTGTATAGCTAAAGCCAAAATGAAGGTGGCCCGGACAGAGAAAGGAGACGAGAAGGGCACTGAGCCTCAGTTTCGAGGATAGAGAGGGCTTCTGGGGAGAGCTACTCCAGCCAGAGGGGGAGTAATAATAAACGCTGTCTGGGTCTACTGAAGACCTACAAAGGGCTGAGTTGCAGGTGCTTGTCCCTGAATGTGGAGGAATCACCCAAGACATGAGCCATAAGAAAGGACAAGTAATTTTTGCAGATGAAATACTTTACCGTAAAAGAGAATTCTACTTTCCTTCAACACTTTGTCTCCACAGTTGTCCATCTGAGCCATGGTTAGCCATTCCCTTGATGATTAACACAATGCAAAGTGGATCCTTTAAATGCTTTCTTTTTAAAAAAGTCTCAATGCTCCTATATGCTTGAACATGTATAGTAACCGGCAAAGAAAATTCGTAGTGTGTCATTCGATAGGAACTTGGGTAGCCGTTCTCATACTATAAATTGGTTTAGAGATAGGGGAAGTCACTTATGCAAAACCGCAGACAGCGTGCTTATAGTGAAAGGCACGTGCTTTACTTTAATCCCAATGAGTATTTTTCTGTCCTTTTTTGAGTTCCGTTTCTCAGGTATAAGTTGATGTAAGCGAGAAACTTGCTTTCTGACTTGAAAATGACTGGAATCATTCTGTTATTGCTTCTACTATTGTTTCTACTTTGGGGGCTACATCTGGCATATTATAGCTGATCAATGAATGAATACTGACCACCCAGGTGTTAGGAGATTAGGCAATTTTGTTCTTTTTTAAAAATTTTCTCCAGGAAGAGTTTCATGGCTCTCTTCTCTTACCTCTCTGTCTTTCAAAAATATATTTGTAAGCATCCTCTATACGCCAAGCACATTCTAGGCGCTGCAGAATGAGATCCCTATGTTCACAGAACTTCTACTCTGAGAGGAGAGGTAGGGAGGTGGAAGTTAGTCAAAGCAGAGAAGAAGATAATTCTTCCCCATGCCTCATTTTACTCATGTGTCACACTTTGGCTCTAGTGCTCTAGTGCTCTTTGGCCTGATGGGGTCTTGTCCTTCAGAGCGACCTTTCATAGTGTTTGTCTTGCCCGAGTATGAAACAGAGATTCCAAAGGAAGTTGGTGGATAGCACGTCTCACCTAGAGCCCTGCCATTGGGCCAATCTGAGAAGATGATGGGTTTATCAATTTTCTAAAAGATTTTATTTATTTATTTGACAAAGATCGCAAGTAGGCAGACAGACAGGCAGAGAGAGGGGAGGAAGCAGGCTCCCCACCAAGCAGGGAGCCTGACACGGGGCTTGATCCCAGGACCCTGGGATCACAACCTGAACCTAAGGCAGAGGCTTTAACCCATTGAGCCACCCACGCGCCCCTGGGTTTATCATTTAAAGAACGTCATCTAACCACAGAAGAACAGAAGAGGTCCAAATAAAACAAAGAAATGCTTATGCCAGCAGCTTTGCTCCCCCAAAGCCCATCTCTTTCTGACCCATTCAAGAGATTTAACATTTAGTTACAAGATACTCTTTCCTTTCTCATCCTCCATAAGGAGGCATGTTTTTGTGACACTGAATAACTGGGCAATCAAGTCAATTTAGCTACAGAAAACAAACCCAGCGGGGCACCTGGGTGGCTCAGTGGGTTAAGCCTCTGCCTTCGGCTCAGGTCATGGTCCCAGGGTCCTGGGATCGAGCCCCACATCGGGCTCTCGCTCAGCAGGGAGCCTGCTTCCTCCTCTCTCTCTGCCTCTCTGCCTACTTGTGATCTCTGTCTGTTAAAAAAAAAAAAAATTAAAAAAAAAAACAAAACAAACAAAAAAAAACCCAAACCCAGCAATGTTGTTTAGCATCAAATAGAAAGATAATATTTTTAACTGTGCAGCTGGTTTATTATCTTGGGGTGTCTCAAATACATTTGTCTATAACTCCAATTTGCTTCAAGAAAGAATAGGGTAGGATTTTATTCTCATTCCTCTGTGGTTGTTGTGTCTCAACCATTAATAAAATTTCCAGAAATAAGATCAAGGGCCATGGCGGCCCATTTGTTTAGAATATACTAGGTTTTTTCACTGAACTCAGTAGAAGTGTTTACTACAATAGCATGAGAATTATCTCATTACAGAAAAGACTGGAATCTGGGTTTTTGCTGTTCTCAGCATCCTGAGGACTTGAAAACTTCAACTCCATTCAAAGTGAAACCATAGGGGTGCCTAGGTGGCTCAGGGAGTTAAGCCTCTGCCTTCGGCTCAGGTCATGATCTCAGGGTCATGGGATCGAGTCCCGCATGGGGCTCTCTGCTCAGCAGAGAGCTCTCTCTCTCTCTGCCTGCCTCTCTGCCTACTTGTGATTTCTGTCTGTCAAATAAATAAATAATCTTTAAAAAAAACCATGAAACCATATTCTTCTGAAAGAATGTTGCCCATAAACTTGCATTGTTGGGTAATGAGGGGTTGGATTTATTTCAGTGGTTTTTAACCTGAAGAAACAGCATTGGCTTGTGGTTGAAAGAAAGGCTGTTGTCACTGCTTGGGCTTCTAGAAAACTAAACTTCCTATAGACTAAATTTGGCGTCCAGACTGGTCAGTGATTTCTTTCAGAGTAGGCCCACACACTAGATAATTAAATGCGTTTCTTTGCAGAACCTCTCATAGAATTTTAGATTCAGAAAGAATCTTGAAGATCATTTAGTCTTAATTTCAACCCCCCAATCTGATATTTATGTCTTTTAAAGGACTAAATGTAGTTACAAATAAATCACCATTTGTGATACATGAAAAAAATGCATAGCACAGATACATGCAAGGAGATTCATATGGAGAATCAATGAAGGAGCAAAAAGCAAGCAAAAAAAAAAATTGCAAGTGGCCAACTGCATATCAGCAATCCATGATGTGGGAGGTATATGCCAAAACTGGCTGACTCTATTTGTGGCTTTACCATGACAATTAGAAATGAACACACCTTCTTTTTAAAGTTCTCAGCCAAGCACATTGATGTTACTTGCTGCCATTTTTCTATAACCTGTATTTCTTGAAGGCATCTATACAATTCATATAGTTTCTGAAATCTACACTTCGGTGCCATTATTTGGAAAGTATTTCCTTTTGCATATGTACTTTGAGCATACATACATGTGTGTAGTATTTTACCCATACCTATTACCTACAAGAGACTTAGAAGCAATCGAAGGAGAATGTATCAAATGGCTTCTGTCTGCTAAGGAATACAAGAAGTCTGACGGGAATTTTACCAATAGTTTCCAAAAGTTGTAAAAATGTACATATCCTTTGGCACTGAAATTCAGCTTCTAGGAATTTATCCTAATGCTGCAGATTGTAATAACAAAAACAAGAAGTAATCCAAATGGCCATACTAGGTGTTAAGCGAATTAACACTAGCTTGTTCTAACAAATCTCACTGGCTTAACACAATCAAGTTTATTTTTTGTTCATGATGCAGTTGGAGGTGTTTGTTTGGTGGCTTTCCATATAATGATTTAGAGATCCTGACTCCTTCTACCTTCCAGTTCTACTGTCTTTTCAGAATTTCAAAGCCCTGATCTAGACCCCTGCATTCATCCAACAGATGAATGAAGAGAGAGGGCAAGCAAAGAGGAACGCCTGGATTTGTTATGCCTTACATCATTCAGATTACATTTTATTGGCCAGAACCTGGTCATGTGACCACAACTAACTGCAAGGGATGCTGGGAAACATAATCTCCCATATGTGCAAGAAGAGGAAACAGAATTGGTGAGCATCTAGCTGATCTCTGGCATGGCACAGGTTGGATTAATGAAGTATGGTATATCCATAAACAGGGTCCTTATGCAGCCATTAAAAATGAAGCTGTAGAATATTTAATGAATTAGGAAAGATTTACACTATAGTAAATGGAAAAGGTAGGCAACAAAATATTTAGGTCATAATCTTGGCTTTGTCAAAAAATATGTTTAACCAAAAAACATGTATTTATACATAAAAATCCTAGAACATATACATTAGTGTTTCTTCCTGAATGGTGAGATACACCACCTTTTCTACCCTGCACTTTTCTATATTTTCTCAACTTTATACCATGACTATGAACTACATTTTCTAATAAGAACAGTTGTTAAAAATAACTGTACCTTAGAATAGTGCTCTCTGATAGCAATATGATGGAAATCATACATCCAATTTTAATTAAGAATAAAAAGAATCAGGGGTGCCTGTGTCGCTTATTCAGTTAAGCAGCTGCCTTCGGCTCAGGTCATGATCCCAGGGTCCCGGGATCAAGCCCTGCAATGGGCTCCTGGCTCAGTGGAGAGCCTGCTTCTCTCTCTCCCTCTGCCTGCCACTCTGCCTACTTGTGCTTTCTCTCTCTATCTCTCTGTCAAATAAATAAATAAAATTCTTTAAAAAAGAAAAAGAAAAAAGTAAAAAGAATCAGGTGAGACTAATTTTAATAATGTATTTTGTTTAACCTTATATGTTTGATATTATCAATAAAATTAAAATATTAAAAATTAAAATACTGATGAAACTTTTTAATACTTGTTTTTATTTATAGAGTCTTTGGATATAGGTACATCTTACACCAATAGCAGATTTCAGTTTGGACCAGCCTCATCCCAAAGGCAACATGTGTCTCGCAACTACTGAATTGGTCAGCAATACCTGAGAGTGTGCTGAGTTATTGATTGGTGGGGCAATAATCAGGTAGCTCAGAGAAGAAGATAAAAGCTCACATGAGGATTGGAAAATGTTTCGTGCAAGAGGTCGTTTTGGCATTGGGCTTTGAAGGACATTAATAATACCACCAATTACTGTGATACTGATAAGACCTAACATTATTACATGCTTGCTATATCCCCATTCACGGCGCTAACCACTAGGTGTCGGTAGAGAGGCGGAAACAGACTTTCTGAAGAGGGAGCCCACCAGCAGCAGCAAAAGCAGAGGACTTGCGGGACGGTCAGCACACTTGAAAGCATGGGGTTTGAGAGAGGGGTTGTGGAGGGACTGGAACAATTTAGCATTGGACTCTTAGAAAAGTAGTAGGAGGAAAAACAGAAGGTTAAAAGCCCCTTGCATGTTAAGAGAGGAGCTTCATATTTAGTTCAATGAGAAAATGTGGTAATCATAACAAAAAAACACTCACTAAATGCCCATTTTACAGATGAAGAAACTGAGGCATAGGGAGGTGAGGAAATTTCCAAAGGTCACACCATGTGTAACCATGTTTGGTAGAGCCTGGATTCCAACCCCAGCATTTCTGGCTCCCAAATCTACACCTTACCTGCTGACAATGACCACAAATTTTTGAACCAGAGACCCCAATTTGCATGCCAGACTCTTCATTCTTTGACTGGGAGTTGAATCAGTTTCCTGAACAGCTAGGAGCTTTAGCTGTCTCCCCCATGAAAGTGGGGTATGTCCTGCCAAACCAAAGTGTCATTGCACGAATATAATGACAGTGGGCATGGAAAGCGCCAATTATATTCTCTGGCACAGAGTAGATGCTGATAAAGCCTGGTTGGCTTGCAAAATGCCATGGGGAGCCATTTCAGGCTTTTAGGCAGGGGAATGGGATGATTGGACTTACACTTTAGGAAGATTTATGCTGGAAATACCTGTCTTCCTTGATTACTTGCCCGGATGGATTGGAGCTGGGAGAGATGTGTTAGGGAGATATTGCAATAGTCCAGATAAGAGGTAACGAGGACCTGTGCTGGGACAGTGGCAGAGAGATTGCAATCGCATTATTTAACTGTAGGATATTAGAGCCAAAACAGGCCCTGTGGAGAACAAAGTCCAGACTTAACTGACTTATCCAAGGATGAATCATGTGACTAGTAAAGTTCATCTATTTCTCTCATTCCCTGTTCTTTCCTTCACTCAGGGAGTGCTGGTGTTAGAGCTCAACACCAAAATTTTCAACTCTTCATAAAATAACAAAATGTCTCAGTTTTGTCTAAATCCTATACTTTCTACTCTTTGATAGCATCCATGGACAATCTCATGGAATCCAATCAATGACAACTCTCCCCACTCCTAAAGGAAGATAGGTAGACTGGAGCCAGAACAATTTCCACATTACAGAAAGGTAAACTGAGGTACAGAGGGAGATGAATCTTATTTCTGGCTCATATTCTCTCACATTTACTTTAAAATTAGATTTAAAAAAAATTCAAGTTTGTTTTGGCTTGGAAATGTTACTAAAATGTTGATACAGGGATGGTGTTCATAAAGTTTCATGTGAACAGAATGTCATGGGAATAGAAGGGTTTACATCTTTTAAGATTATTCAGATTTTAAAGGTTAATGAGTACAGTTCACTTGAAGTCATGTGTAAAGGAAGATTATTGTGTGATCAACGGGAAATTGGATCTCCAGAGTTGTTTTGTCTTAAATATAGTGAATGTACCTTGCTAAGAAAATGTGTTGAGATGCTATCTCTTTCCATCTCCCATCCACAGTTGAGAAAAACCAATATTTATAAAATTAGCTTTCCTGCCTCCGAGGAATGGTAAATTCTACCACAGGAGGGCGCAGGAAAGGGCAAATGCTTTTTCAGATTATCGACACTAGGTGGCGCCGCTCTGCTAGTTTTCTTTACGTCTGTTTTTAATTTCTTATTTTTTTATTCCTTTGTTTAGCGGCAATGTTAATGGAGTAGCTTGAGTCCTGCAAAGAAGCATTTTTATTTTTCTATTCTTTTCTTAATATGTCTGCGTCTGTCATGTATAAGTATATGCTTACATAATATGCTAGGGGAAGGAAAACTAGTTATTTATCTCTGTATTTTCTGTATAGTGTACAGATTAGTTGTATTTTGCTCTTGCATTAATTTTCAGGACTTTCAAGTATGGGTCCAAACTGAGTTTTCCTTTCTGCTCTGTCATTGTCCCAGATTCTTTAGAGTTTTTTGTTTTTTGTTTTTTTGTTTTTTGAGATTTCACTTTAGTTTGATTTCAGAAAGGACATAATTCTGAATCACATCAGAGCTATTAAAATGTAACATAACTCAAATACCGGGAAAAACAGGTATCAATAAAGGAATTGAGAATGAATTCTCCCATTTGGGTTTATGTAAAAAGGAATTCTCCAGCACAATTTAGCCAATTAGTTGTGTTGTTCAGTCTTTGGAGTTCAAACTCCTAACTACAAAAATAAGGACATTCCTCTATGTGTCCTCCATGAGCTCCTTCAAGTTGGAATGCCTATGACCTTATGAGTTTGTCAACATGGCTGTGTCACCTGCCTGACCCCAAAACCATTCTTGAACCTATATGCATAAATTATATTACTAAAAAAAAAAAAAAATCTGGATAATTTTCTGTGGCACAACAATGTAGCCAGTTATGAGCCCCAGCTAGCTTTTCAATCTATGTTACTAGACTGGAATTGCTGCGAGATTGGAGTTGGCCCACAGAGGACTAAGCCGACTGCTCTGTAGAATCATACCCTTGGGACAAACTGGTTCGGTGTGATGAATGTGCCTATGGAGAGACTTTGATGCCAGCACTGGCTCTATCCCTTACTGGGGAGAGTCTAAACCAGGAATGAGTAAGTAGGCGTTGAACTCAGTGCTAGTCATCACAGTGGCTATGTGGAGAAGAAAATGTCCAGGCACAGTGTGGCTCACAATCCAGGGCTGGAGCACAAGTTGTCTGTTATTGGGGAGTTAGTCATTGTGGGGAATAAGTAGCAGATAAGGTCAGGTCTGTGCTCTGAACTCTGGTTTGGGCCTAAACCCTGCCCCAGATTTGCCCACGGTCATCATCCTGAGAAGTGATACTAAGTCACCACTGGTGACTGGCTGGATGTAGGGAAATCAGCCAGCCTGCAGTAGGGAAGAGCAAGGAATGCCTAGAGAGAGATAGCAGTGAATTTGCTTAGCATTCTCTGCCACCTGGTAGCACATGTTGATGTCATGATAAAAGGGGGTAATATTTTCTATGAAATAAAAGAAGTGACATAGATATAAATGTATGAGGTCCCCACAGACCTTCAGGAACCTGGAAGCTGGTGACATCTGGAAGTCTTCAAGGTAGAAATGGAGTAAAACTCTTTGGGCCACACCATCCTTGATGATGTCCACTCTGGTTAGGAAAACCTCTAGTGTGAGCTCATTAAACCAAGGGTGCATATGGAACACCTTCAAATACCATTGTTGGAAATATGAGGGGCTCTTCCTATGCCCATATAAATATAGACAGACACAATCTGTGCATCTTTAGGCATGGTATGCCAACCAGTCATCAAGACAGAGTGGCTAAATGAGTTGTTAAAGGCCATGAAACATACTCATGTTACCAAAAAATAGGGCAAATTTGGAATCATTTAATACTTGATGTCACACAGGCCTTGGAGCACACCATATGAACAAATTTTCTCACTTGTGTAGAGCTACTTACTTGAGGACATGGCTGAATCTGTTAAAAATAGAGTAGGCATGGGCCTCCCTAAATCCCTCTGCACCAGAGAGTGATGAGCCCTGCAAGTCCTCTTGGGGCAAAGTTGCTGGGCTGGTGGGTAGGCTGGAAACTGGAAGTAAGTGGGATGAAACCTAAGTCTGGAGGCTGAGACAGTGAAAATACAGAAAGGAAGAGAGATGAAGCTGCAGATACTCAGGTCAAAAAGTTCATGAACCAAACCTTTGTAAATCAGGAATGGCTCATTTAGGTTCAAGATGGCGGCCATACTGGCAGAGATGAGTTTCCTGGTGATGAGCTGGCCTTCCTTCTTCCACTACTGTCCTAAAGGAGTGATCCCCAAATGGTATTCCTTAGCACACTAGCACTCAGAGATGTTAATGGGTGGGGAGAACAAACGATTCTGCATCACTTTAGTTTGGAAAACAAAGTAAGCAAATTTCCTTCATGCCTGGAGGCTTTAATATGCCACCATATATTGTAACTCCTTAAAAGAGGGACTTATCATATAGTGTTTCCAAGACTTCTTGGGTTTTGGACCTATTTTATTTTATGTTTTATTTTAAAGATTTTTATTTGTTTATTTGAAGGTGAGTGATAGAGAGCATGAGCAGGGGGAGAGACACAGAGAGGAGAAGCAGACTCCCCCCTGAGCAGGGATCCAGATGTGGGGCTTGATCCCAGGACCTTGGGATCATGACCTGAGCCAAAGGCAGACCTCTAACTCACTGAGCCACCCAGGTGCACATGGACTTTTTTTTTTTTTTAATATCATAAAATATCTCAAGACAAATATTCTGAGAAACCCCTCTTGGAAAACAATAGCCTAATGTATACTAATTTACTTCAGATTAAATTCTGTAGCAATTTCCAGTGTGAAACTTTCAGGATAAGAGAGTTGCCAGAGAAGTGAAAGATTAATTGAACCAACTTTTTTGGTGACATGCAAGCCAAATCAAGTGTTCTTTTCATTTGTTTGTTTAAATTATTTGTGTGGGTAGACCTACTCTTAAAAGGCACAGTGAACCCCACCTTTAGATGATTTTTCTCACAGGCAATGACATAGAATTAGCACTGCACCCCTCCAATTAGGCCTTGCCCAAATGGTGCCACCACCTTGGAACCTGGTGTCATTGTGGCTGTCAGTCTCACCATATCCGCACTATGAGAATAAGAAGAATAAATACAGTTCCTAATTTCCAAGTCAAAGACAGTGTGAATTGATATTACACAGTAAAATGCAATGAGATTAAATCAATAACATCTGCAATAAGGCATAATGAAGGTAAAATTATATCTCTGGCTTCCTGAACAGCTGTGAATCTATTTTTAATGATCCTCATTTTTGGCAGTCAGCTAACAACTTCTAAAATGTCCTAGAAATTGGATTGTTAAGCAGATGAGCACTGCAGTGGCTGAGAATGTCATTAATTTCAGCTGCCTTACCCATCTGCATGGGCGAGATGGAGGCATCATGAATTCACCACCCCCCCAACCACCCCACTGAGCACCCCACTAACCGGGCCTTGGGTGGCCCCAGCAAATGCTGGATACAGCAAGGCAGGAGAGCTGAGGGGAGAGGGGCTTCTGGGAGGATCATGGGCTGTTGAATGATGGAGAAAAAGGAAAAGTCCTTCTTTTTGTAATGCCAATTGCAGCACAAAATTGGCCTTTGAGTCTACCTTGTGCTGTTGGAAACTCGTAATGCCACGGAGAACAAGACATTCTAATGGTTCCATTTACCAGTGCAGCCCTTTGGTTCCACGAGATTGCTCTGCCCAGGACCTGGTGAAGGTTACACCACCAGCGAGTACAGGAGCCTGGTCTTCTCATCCCAAAGCCTTTCCATGGCCCAGCAGGTCCTCTGCTTGTTGGAATAACAGCCGTGGGAAAGACACCATGAAAACTTTGACATTGAGGAAATGTGAACATTTGGGAGATTATCTCTGTTTTTCTTAGCTGCCTGGCACCTTTGTACTTTGCTGTAGATTTAACCAGAAGCCATGTCTGGGAATCAGACAGCTGATCCCTTTGGCTAATTGTTTTGAGCTCCCTTTGCTTCTCTGGACTGGCAGGGACAGGAGAGTGAGGGGTGGCACCCCACATTTTGCACACCATTGTACTTCCTGCAGCCCACTGATAGATTCTCAGATTCTCCCTAAGTCAGGCTTACTAGCTAGGAGGCTCAGGAGGCCCCTACCTAAACTGTGTTCCGGAAGATTGAAGCTGTGATTCAGATTCCCTCTTTGCCTGGGTGAAAGCTGACAGGAGGAGGATGAATTCCCTTATTCTCTTCCTCACCCTGAGAAGCCTACAGCACTGAGAGAGATTTTTGTGCAGAAGACAAGGCTGCCGCTAAGTGAAGCCATTAGTTTATGAGACTGACCCCACCGCCTGACTTGCTCTCAGCAGCAGGGGCCGATCCTTTGCTGCCTGAAATATCAGACAATGGAGAGGGTAACCATGCAGGGGTGGAGACTATACCATGGCATGGTTTGGGACTGGAGAGAAGAGCTTGGCTCCAGGAGAGTCTTCTGTGACAGAGGGTTATCGGGTATAAAAGTATAAATGAATACCTCTGTTCAGCAAGGGGATTAACTCTACGAAGCAAAGGGACATTTTTCAATGGCCAATGGCCAACATAATGGTCAGGGAGACTGTAAAGAGAGAAGCAAAGTGGGGGGGTGGATTTTGTGATAATGAAATATTGTATACCACTAATGATGACCACAATGCCTGGTGTGCTAGAAAACTGTGCCTGCTCCCAAAAATAGCAGGGAAATGGGAGGGATTTCAGTTCATGCAAAGGTGGGCAAATGATGCTCAGAGAAGAAGGAAGGGATGTCTAGGGAAAATGGAAGAGCTGGCGCTCCTAGGCTGATGGGGCTGGGGTGAGCAAATCCAGGGACCAGGAGGCAGTGCACTGAGTGAGAAGGACACAGGGCCTGTCCTGTGCAGCCTGACATGCCAGAGGATCAGGGCACCTACCAGCACACAGGGGAGTGACACATCTCACCCCCCAGTAATCCTCTCTGTGAGGCTCTCCCACAGAGATTCATGAACGAGGTGGATATTTTGTTGTGCTCTAAGAGAAGCTCTTAAACAAGAGCAGCTAACTGGCTTGTTTAAGAAGCACACACATTGACCTTCAAGTGTTGCTGGAGGACACAGCCCTCCACTGCACAATGAGCCAGTAGTCAGTTATGCAAACCCCACGCCTTCACTGTTCATTGGTGTGGGTTCAATATCAGGCTGGCAAGTAGGTTTCCCCTTCTGTGTTGACTTCCACTGTTGGCTTCCATCATGTTCGGAAGGACTCTGGGGCCCAGACCCAGTTCACATGAAAGAGTGCTGTGTTCAGTTAGTGCGGACTGCCCTGGATGAGCAAGAAAGGGAGGGAGGCCCGGGATTTCCACTCTCCTGCTGCATCCCAGGAGGGCCTCGCACTTTACGTGGAGCTGGTCCAAGTGTCAAACATCAGAGGAACCTCAGACTCACAAGTGGGGGGGATGAAATGGATGGACGAGAGCTTCCTGCCGATCTCAAAACCCACTACCATTTCAGGCTTCAGAAGCATCAGGGGTCAAATTCACGGCTAATGGGGTTGGTTGCAGGAATAGAGTCTCTGAAGAATGGTGAAGTAGAAGCCAGAAGGCCAGACTCAGTTGCCCAGTCAAACTGACTTAAAGTTAAGGGTCAAGGAATTGAGATGACTCCTCTCCCACTCATTGGATTTTCTTTTCCTTCTCAACCTGAACGGTGGGGGGAAAGCAGTGCTGAAGGAAGGACAATGGAGATATGCGCACACACCACACAGACGCATGCACCATGTATATAGTACACACAGATCGAACACATCACATTTGCATATGCATACATGCATTTAGACCATACACATCACGTCGGCCTCATCCGTGTGGTATACCAGCAGAACAACATAGAGAATCAAGCTCCAGACGCTGCCTTTCCTTGCAGGCCTGGGTCAGGTAGCTGTTACCTTCACTAAGTAAAGCAATAGGACCAAAGCCAGTGCACCAACACCTAAAATTAGAGGGCAGCCCTCTGTTGGTCAGATACAGAGCAACCCGCTTCACGAGAAGTTGTGATTCTCTGGCACGTTGGAGAGAAAGCCACAGACTTGGGGAAGCACGTGGCCTCCTGGCTCTGTAGGTCAGAACCTTGGCTCTTGGTGGTGCCTGGAAGCCTCACTGTGAGTTTCGATTAGTTCTGAGAGGACCTGCAGGGCACGAGTAAATTAAAAAGCAGAGTTTAACAGTATTTTAAACAAGAAGTATCATGTTTTCTGAAGTACTGCTGCATGTTAATCTCGTTCTCCAAATGATAGTTTCTTAATAAGCATCATTTCATTGGTAACATATTGTCATGCTAATAAACAATGGGATTTGTTGTTCAAAAGAAAAGCCACATAGAACGTCTGCATGGCTAATTTACCTTATGGGTTAACATCACACAACTGGTGTAGAACTCCATTGCTAAACCCAGGCTCCTGGGGGCACAAACTGCATAAAGAGATAGGTTTCAGGTCTAGGAGGAAGGGCTCAGCATTTAGGGTTCACAGTTAATAGGATTAGGGGTCACTACTCCTCTTTCTGGGCTCAGGAGCAGACATAATAATCATGCGAATCTAGCACAGAACTTAACCAACACCCCCAGCAGGAAACAACTTCAAATTGTCCTGCAGACAGCACCCTAGCCTTCCCTACAACTGGAGAGTTGACACAAACACAATGAAACCTATTAGCATTTAGGGGACTTATCTGCCTACTAAATCGGGTAGTTTATTATGTGCTCTTCAAAGAATGACAGCAAGTCTCCTAAGATGTTACTTTTGCTGTTCGCCAGTGGCTGAGATTGGAAAACATCCTCCCTAAGTAATTAAACGACAATGGCTTATTAAATATTTTGAGTCCTTTGCACTTTTTGCTGGATACCATCCAAAGTAGTGCAATGTAGGGATTCCTAATGGGGTCTATGAACCCCCAAGTGACCCATATGTATAATTTGAGGGTCTATGATTTCGGGTGTATAAAAAATACATGTATTTCTATTTTCAATACCTTCTACCTGAAACTTAGCCTTTCCCTAATCATGAGTGTCAGCAAGAAAGCAGCGTTAGTATCTGTGATTTTTTCATTAATAGAGATCACAGACCTCATATCCCATTGCATGGGTTGTAGAGATTGGGTAGAATCCCACATGTTCATCATGACTTTGAAAGGACACTATGGCTCAGATCAGCTGCTAGGGACTGTTCTTTAATGTGCCCTTCTAGGAGCACATGCGATGCTAGATCACACATTTGTGGTTTTTTTCGAAGAATATTTTGATAACTTCATTTTGATGTTATTGGTCTTGTTATTTCATATACGTTCTTTTATATACTAAAAACATGATTCTGGAAGAGGGTCTATGAACAGAAAGGCCCCTCCCTTCAGATGAGGAAGGCTGGGCTCCAGTTCTTGCTCAACATTTTTGTCAAGCCCTCTCTTTTTTTCTTTTTGCCTTTTTTTCTCAATTGAGGAAAAGGTTGAGATAAAATGCATAGAACATAAAACTCACCAAATTAACATGTACAATTCAGTGGATTTTTTTAACATATTGACAAGGTTATGCAACCACAACCACCTATCATTCCAGAACATTTTTTATCACCCCCAAAAGTAGCCTCTTCCTGTTGGTAGTCACCCCCCCACATTCTCTCCCTCGGGCTGCCGGCAATCACCAAACTGCTTTCAGTCTCCGTGTGGATTTGTCAAGTCTGGACACAGCCTACGAATGGAGCCACAAAACATGTGGCCTTTGACGTCTGGCTTCTTTAGCTCTGTGTAATATTTTGGGGGTTCGTCCATGGGGTAGCACCGGTCAGGGCTTCATTCCTCTTTATGACTGAATAATATTTCATCGTATGGACGTTCCATGCATTGTTTATCCATTTATCCATTTGGCTGAGTTCTTAAATCAGTCTTCATCGCTATACTTTCCAAATGAAGAGATCAGGGCAGATCATGGCTAAGAACTCTTCCAGCTTTCCAGCCCTGATTTTGTCCCCCACCCCATCAACCCCGTAGCCTCTGCTGGGCTGTGTTGCATAAAAGCTCCTCTTAGATTGGCTCCAGTTCTCCTGTCCTCAAAGCCTGGCCTATCAAATTCCTGGGAAAACATTTTTAAATTTCATCTGTTCGTATCCACCAAAAAAACTTTCTTTAATTGATCTGGAGATCTTACTTAATTCAAGCCTTGTGGGGAAACAATCTAAAATGCACAGACACTCTTTCTTCTCCAGTTATGTTTACAACTCCACAGCAACCATCTAACTGTGATGGGCTGTGTCCATGAGTAGGTGACTAAATTTCTTGAAGCCCAATCAACGGAAAACTCCTTTTTAAAAACCAAAGGCACGCTGTACGCCCTAGGGAACATTTCAAGGTCTTATTCTAAGGTTCTCACTCTGCCACTCTCAACGCTTAATTCTGGAAAAAAGAAATTTCACCTGTCACTTTAAAATTTCAGCAGATGTCTACAGCTTATTTCCACAAGCCTGTGAAGGATCAGAAAGATAAAGGAGGAAAGGGCTCACGGAGATAAGGGACTGGCAATAAATCCTCAAACTGTGTAAGTGAAGAGTACTGTTAACAGAGTTTCTTTGAGGATCTGAGACACCTTCCTAACTCATTGACTTTCACTCTTGTCTTCATTAGATTATAAAACAGCGTATTCTAACTATAGTCAGATACAACACAAAGGCTTCTTAGCAGCACAACAAATACATATTTAATGTGAGAAAAGATTGTAAATTACATATTATATTATTCAGGTTTGTGCTATCACCCATCCCCCACATGCATAATAAAAAAGGAACAGGCTGTGTTTCATCCCCCCCCACCTTTCTTGCCATCAGCTGAGCCCTGTTTTGCTTTCAGCCTGTTCCTTTGTTATATAACCACACTCTCAATCCATCCTTTCATTCCCTTCCAAGTGCTTTCCTTCAAGCCCGTAGAGTCTGAACCTCATTACACCTACCCGCGCACTGTGCTGAAGCATTTACGGCTCTCAGCCCAGCACATTCTTTGCTTGCAAATGTTTCAGATTCTTTTCCTTGGGAGATAAACCAAGAAATCTGCAAATTCATACCTAATCTGTCAAAGCCCTGTCACCCAGTGCAATCCTCTCCAAACAAAATCCTTTTGGTGAGTGGAAGACAATACCCCGGTTTCATAAATAATTTTTCCCACCAACCTTAATCTGCTGTCTATGAATATTAATGAGTCTCATCGATTCATGTCTCCATTTTATGTCCAATATTAGACACCTTCCCAGAAATCTCACTGTCAAGGTTGCAAAGGAAGCTCACTCTCACATTAAATTAGCAAATAAAAAGTGCAACTTCTTTGGCTTATAGATTTCAAGAGGCACCACCTTGAGCCCTGCACCGGCTGTTGCCGAAATTTAAGTCAGTCCTTGCAGGAAGGGGAGCTGGGTGGGTCACCGCCTCAGTTCTTTTTTGTCTCTTCCAGGCAGGGCTGACCTGGTGAAACCATTTCAGAGACTCATTAAATGTGTTACTTCTACCAATCTCGATTCCTTTGCTTGCTTTTTTTTTCTTTTAATGTCTTCCTTGTTGGGTCTAGGTCCAAATTTTTGTGACATTATGCTTCCTTTGGCTATTCTTACATTACATGCATATTCTTTACATTTTCTGCATACAGACCACAGATCAACTGGGACTGGTTTCAGGGATGCTACTGGACTATAGGAAATCTTGGTGAAAATTAGGAGAGTGTTCTTCTGATAGACCAATCAGAAAGCACCATTCCCTCTAGAAGGACGTAGGAGAAAAAGGACCTCCTTTTGGGTGAACATGCATGTGTAGCAGGACCCAGGGTCTGGTGAGGGGAGGGTGCACTGCATGTCAGCACCTACTCCCTTTCCTCCTGGCTCCTTGGCTGCTTTCTCTATTGAATCTTTCACTTATCTCCTTTAGCTGGTTTCTTGGATCCGAAGTGTTCGCAGAATGCCAGAGATTTGCCTATTATGCTTAGATCCATTTTAACTGCAATCCACTCTTCTCTTCTTTACTCATTTTCAGAGCATTAATGTTAATCTCCTTGTTTATCTGCCAGGTTTTCCTGAAGCACCCTTAATTCATCTTCCCATCTTTGAACAATTTGAATAGGAATTCAAATGATATCCTTAAGTTTTTCATTTATTTGGTTGGTTGATTTTTTAAATGCATGCTTTCATATGTTCAAAGACTTGCTTGCTGATAACATTATTTGTTGCTTAAATGACAAACATATGGCCAGCTGCCAGAGAAACTATGTTATTTGAAGAGGTCCAGAAAGCCTGATCTAGGTCTAACTATACCCCTTCTTGCTTGCCATTCATGCCTAAATTCTACCTTAAAGCCATATTCTTTTGGATTAGGTAAATGAAGCCCTATTGTGATATACTACACTTGGAAAGAACTAAGTAGATGGCATCAGCCTTGGGCACTTTAGTGAGAATTAGCTCATAAAATCCTATCCCAAGGGCAGCTATATGCGAGAAGAAAGATGGTTTGGGGTATAGGATGTACTAACCCCTTAGTGGGAAGGCCTGATTAAGCTGGCAGAATACCCTGAGCATATTGGTCACTTTTAGGGATTCTGAAGAGCACGAGAGAAAAACTTTATGCCATTTGCCATGTTTTTGTCTAGAGTAATACCAGGGTAGCTCAAAGAGATCCAACTTAGTATCAGCTATTCGACAGTACTGATGTTTCCCAATGTGATAAAGGGTGAGACTTTTTTTGTTAACTTGTTGGAGCAGCTGAGAATTCAGATTCCTTCCTTGGGCCTAACACTCCCTGTTTTGACCTTTACATTTAGTATACACATGAACTTCCTTGAAGGCCCAGGGTTGGTGATAGTAGCAGGGCAGGATACGCACGTCTAAGGAACTCATTTCTTACATGAATATGGCCATCTGTGGGAAGATCTATGGGAGAAGGGTCAGAGGTACTAAGAATATTGAAGAAATAAGGGTCCTTAAAGACCATCATCAGTCTAGTCCTGGGCCTCTCAAAGTGGGCTGCTCACACATCTGAGGGTGCAAAGCCAGTAGTTATACATAAATTAAACATGGTGCATCTTCCTGGAGTGTGTTTTACTAGATAATAACAAATTCAAAATGTTAGTTTAAAAAATTTTTTTAAAGATTTATTGATTTATTTAGTTGACAGAGAGAGAGAGAGAGAAAGAGCACAAGCAGGGGGATCGGAAGGCAGAAGGAGAGGGAGAAGCAGGTTCCCCACTGAGCGGGAGCCCGACTCAAGGCCTGATTCCAGGACCCGAGGACCATGACCTGAGCTGAAAGCAGACGTCTAACTGACTGAGCCATCCAGGTCCCCAAAATGTCAGTTTTAAATTAAAACAAGCATGATTATACTATGGAATGCAGCAGTCACGGGAATTTGAGGAAGTACCAAGGAAAATGAATACATGATCACAGAAGACAGAACTTAGTCTAGGCTTGAATTTTCAGAAATAATTTTGTGTCAGAATCACCCACAGAACTTCAAATGAAGCTTCAGAACAATTCTGATGCCAGTCCCCTTTCCAAAAGGATTCTAGTACATTGATACTACTCCAAAGCTCCTCTGGTGATTTGAAGGTGCAGCCAGAGTTGAGAACCACCAAATGTGAGCCCAGCTAAGGCTCAGGTGGTGACATGACAGACCCAAGATCACACAACTCATTTGTATCTGGTGTGTTCAGCTATTGTTCTAGCTCTAATATGCTTCTCAGTAAGATCAGCTGCGTAATTTATGGGGCCTGGTGTTAAACAGAAATGCAGATCCCTTGTTTTAAGTTGTTGAGAATTTTAGGACAGCAACAGCAGAACATTACCAAGCGCAGAGTCCTTCCAGATGTGGGGCCCAGTGCGCATGCCCATAACGTCAGCCCTGCCCCTCAAAAAGCCCGAAGAGTCTATTCAGCCTTGTATCCGCCTTAGAGCAGCCGGACAGATCTACGGGATGGGGAGGAACAGTGCCTTCCTCTACATTTCTGAGTTTATGGAATCAGTTAACGCCCGTGCACGCACCTACATAGTCACGCGCACGCGCGCGCGCGAACACACACAGGCAGACACACGGGCCTCTGGCAGTAGTAGTTAGCAGAAATTAAATGATATTTTTCTAGTGTGCAAGTATGTTTGCTTCTTCATCTAAATTGAGAATGAAACTGTCAGCTTTTGACTCTAACCTATGTTGGATGGATTATAAAGTCTAGCTTATACTTTCTCCCCAAGCTACAACACCCCCTCCCTGCCCCTGCGCAAGTTCTCATACTCCTCAGTCTTTGTCTGGAATTGTAGACTCAGACTACGGAAAAGCATTTTATCACATTTTGACCACAACTGAGTGAGGCCCGTCTCAGAAATAAATGAGTATGTTTGCTGTGTCGGAATGGGGTGGGGGTTGGGAACTAGGGGTTGAACCCACCATCCCCTCTCACCCCCCCGCTCCAGTATCAGAGAAGGGAAGGCCAGCAGTGCCTGGTTGGATGGCAGAAGCTAGACCAAAGCTTCACACGAAGGAGGCCGTCCTCTCCTGGGAAGGGAGGATGCGCACTCTGCTGGATGAAGTTAAGACCTCTGTGAGGGGCAGCAGCAGATGTGTGCGTGGAGTCCTTGGGGGAAACGCGGGAGGAGAAGACCAGGCAAAGTGCTGGAGGAACCGAGAGTGCATTTGTTCTCTTGAGAGTCAGCAGCCGCGCAAGGTACAGGGAGTTAATGAACCAAGGGGAGGATGGGGGACACCAGGGAATTCAAAGTAAGTGAATGAAATTCTCATTACGTCGCCACTGGAATTAATATGCAAGCTTTCCTCTCTCCCGGGCCTTCTTTCTGGCACTGCTGCTCTGAAGTATTTGGGGCCGATGATGCAGGAAAACGATGGAGAAAAGCAGCTGATTCATGTGCTTGGGAATTTGCATCCAACTCCATAGCTGCATTAGATGGAGACTAGAGCCCACGAGACTGGGGAAGCTTTCTGAGAACCCCTGAAATCAGTAGGTGTCCAGTCCTGAGAGTGAGGGCGCTCGGGTTAGATGAGTGTGCTTGCTTGCTTGGACGCTTGCTTGCCTGGGCATCCTCCTCGATGCCAGACCCCCGTCTGTATCTGATTTCCTCCGGCTTATCCCTTAGCAATGTCTGGAGACATGTATAAAAACGACAAAGGATTCATGGAGACTTAGAAAAGCTGCATGATGGAAAACACTCGGATCGGTGTGGTAAGTGTAGATCTGCAGGCCATGCACATGTGTAGGGAGGTGATTACCTGAACCAAGCGCCAGTCCTGCAGGGAGGGTCTCGGCTCAGCGGCCTCCCTGGGCTCTTGGTTCAGGCAAGCTTGAGAGCTGCTTCCACCTCTGTGTAATCAGAGGCCAAGAACCTCACCTCTTTTAGTCTTGTCTTCTCCGACTAAAAAAAAAAAAATGTTGCATCAAACACCTATTTCATAAAATTGTTTTGAGGATTAAATAAGGTGGTGTGGCTGGGAAGTTTTCCACATGGAGCAGAGTCCGTAATCAATGTTTGTACATGCGTGGTATGCAGCAGGCTGGGAATTAATGGAAACCTTAGCCAAGAGTGACTTAAAAAGGAGATGCTTTAGGCCAGGTTCTGTTCCACGCTTTTAACACATTCTTGCCCTAATGCATCCTTGGTCAGCCTTCTATGTGCAGCAAGCCCTTGGCCACAAAAAAGACTAGCAGAATGGGCATCCCATCCCTTCCACAACAAGACAGACTTCTCAGTCTCTGTCTCCTGCTATTTGCAAACGTCACATTGTGAGTTTTTACTGCAGTCCTGATTGGCTTCCTGAACAATCTGGACAATGCTAGAAAATGAGGCCATCCCTCCTCTTTCTCCCAATGTGTGTCCAGTGTAGTGACCCCAGATTCGTCTCTGGAAACTCTCTTCTAGAAGCATGAGAGGGAGCTCATGAACTTCCCCGGGGCTCCATTCCCATCCAAGATGCATCTTTGAACATTTTGTTGAAAAATGAGAAAAGTAAGGAAAATGAAGTTTTCTTCAATAAAGCTTTCAATTGAAAGGGTTGTCCTCTATGCTGAGATGATGGTTTACTTGTGGTTTTGGTATCAAGATGTGCTTTGTGCGTGTGTGAAACAATAGAGGAGATGAAAGTGGTTATATTTTATGCCCTGACTTGGCAAAAGAATAAATAGGCAAACCCATGTTTCCCCCCATTACCACCCAATGTAAAAAAAATAATTTTACTGGCTCATGAAATAAGAAAGCTGGAAACCACTGAGATGGACCACCCAGCAGTTTAGGGAAAGAAAATAACTTCCAGATTAGCAGCTACCTGGAATATTTTCCCCCAGACTGCAGACCCCTGGGCTTTTGCTGCATAAATTATGTCATGTCTCCTATAAATGGCAAATATGGCAAATGAGGATAAAAGGGGCTCTATGAGAGGTCATGGGTCTCCCCAACAGACCAACCAGATTAGCACATAGCTAGTGAGGAGACATACCAGGGCAAAGGTGCTGTCCCCATTCCCACCACAGATACAGCCCCTCCTTCCTGCAAATAGCTCTGTGAACCTTTGCTGTTGTGCTGATCAAGCACTTTGGAAATACTATGCTAATATTTAGAAAAAATTTCCAAGTAAAACATCTTTTGTTAGAGCTTCAACTTCAACCTGGTTCTGTTTGGGCTTGAAAGACCCTTTTTTGGTGAGAGTCTGATGTCATAAAATTACTCCTTCCATTATTTTAATCAGCAGGTCCCAAATTTCACTAGCCATGAGGTCATATTTCTAATAATATCTTTTGAATTATGTGATGTCTTGTCCTATCTTCTTGTGTTTGCTAATGCTGCCCTGGCAAGTATTTCTAGACCTCTCTAAGAGGAGACTAGATGGTTCTCCAAAGATTTCTTAGGGAATGCTTGACGCTCCGGCCAGCCGTTGGGCAACCCCCACGGCCCCAGGTCATTCCACCCTTTCAGGCCTTTCCTCTCAGGCCTTGGTCTCCTCCTTCCTCTCTTCCTTTACCAAGCCTTTCTGTTCTCCTCTCCTGGAATAACTGTTCATTCAAGTCCTTGTCCTCTGCCAAGGTTCAACTCAAATCACATTTCCTCTAGGAATTCTAAGATCCTTAGTATATAAATAGCCTCTTTTTCTCATTCTCCTTCTGCATTTTGTACCCTAACAATCCAAGGTACACGTGATGAATACCGAAATGATTATTTATATGTCTGTCTTCCTACTACTTCTAGCCACCATGTGAGCTCCAGGATGCAAAATCTAGATAATATTCATTTTTTTTAACTCACCAAAGCACTGGCTCAGTATATTGAACATAATAAGTCCAGTAAATACTGGACAAAACTGAATTGCCTTAAATTCTCACTAAGGTGTAAATGACTGATTATCATACCTCCCAGAATGTATAAGAAGAAAAACTTCATTTCCTCCCAACAGGAATGTTGGCTAATTCCTCCCAATTAGTCCATGGAGGGAACAGACCGTTCTCGAACATTTCAGGAAGTCATGCAGGATGGATAGTCTGAACAGCACCTCAAGTGGGTGAAGCGCCAAAGAAGCACGTGAATTCCTGACAAGAATCCCCACTGTGTCCCCTACCAATCACTCTGAACAACAACACTGGCAGATTTTGTACACTATCAGCCTTATTTAACCAGCCATCGTTTCCTCTTAAAAAAAAAAAAAAAAAAAAAAAGAAGGAAAGAAAGAAGAAGAGTTAAGGTCAAGTAGGAAAAAAAAAAAAGCCTTTGAATTAAAAATCTTAGCTTTTCTTTGAACATCCAGATGATTAAATGAGATCCAGACGAAAGCAGGCAATTTCCAAAAAATAAAACCCAGCCGGGGGTACTGCATTCCCTCATGCTTCTACCAGTAACCCCGTGGTAAAGTAAAGTAATGATTGATTCAGAGAGAATTATGGCTATTATAAACTGTAATCAGTGGTGGATGAGAATAATTACACAGGGAAGGGGGGAAAAGCTGAAACATGGCTGAGCAGTGTTCTGATGGATGGGGAAGTCATTTCCTGGCCGTTAATGACTGATTTTTCAACAGTCAGCACACAAGCTTTAATCCCAGAGGGGAGAAGGAGAAAGAAATGGCCACGTTATTAAGGATGTTACTGACTTAACCTTACCAGTTTTAATCTGAATATAGCTGATGCCTGTCCCCCTGTCTGTCCTTTTGTTCTTGCTATTGCGGACATACCCTCTGGCGGGGGGAGGTTAGGGCTGGCTCATATCCGAGAGACACCAGAAAGAGTTACTGTTGCATAGAACTCCCAAAATTGTGGTGGTGGGATATGGAGTTAGGGCGTCAGGACTGTAAGGGCCACGGAAATCACCTAGTCTAGTCTGTTTGTTTTATAAGTGATCCCTGGGAGGTGAAGTGAATTGTCTGTCACAGGGCTGAGGGACTTTAAACCTGAGGGGAGATGGCCCACACAGGACCAGAAGGGAGACTGGTCTTGTCACAGAGGTGTGATCAGATCTCTGTGGGACACAAGTTTGCTAACCCCATTTCGATACTGGCACCAACTCAGTCTCTTGCCCTCTGAGGCTCGGGGTGGGGGTGTCCCATATTCTGCCTGCAGAAGTTGTTACTAGGTGAGGTCACAAGAGGTCTGAGAGAGCATGGGCCTGTAGGATGATCATTTTAGTTTACAGATGAGCAGTGAGTCCTCTAATCCGTGAACCCCATGGAGAGAGGGAGGGAGAGAGGGAGAGATCGAGAGAGAGAGAGAGAGAGAGAGAACACGCAATTTATCTTATTTGCAGCCATAAAATAGGAAAACTGATGAAAACAGACTAGAAGTCATAAAAATGTGTAAAGCAGGACAGCCAGAGTCAGTTGGTGACAGACACTCCCCTTCAGAGCCCTATTACTTTGGAGGGCCTTTCGAATAGCTTCGTGAAGTACTGGGTTTCTCTCTGCTTCCGACAGAGCTCCCTTAAGATGTGTGATGGTGAATGGTATGGGACAAATTTTAGCAACCTCTACTCTCTCCCCTACCCAAGGACAAAGCCCATCAGAAGGAAAGGAGGGATCATCTTCTAAGAAAATATGACTGCCTCTGAAGCTAAATTATGTCAAGATATAAGATCAGGAATGTCCAGATGCTGCTTATCCCATCTTAATTAAATTTGAACTTTGTTGGGGGGAAAATACCTCAGTTCCAGGAAAAATTGTTTTGACTCTGAGGCTGTTTGGATTCTGTTTTATGAAAATATAAATAAACATTTTAATCAAGATACCATCATCTCTAGATTTTCACTGTGAAGGTATTTTTTGGAGCAAACTCTCTTGAGTCAATATATGTCCTTGGTAATGTTTTATTCAATGCTGTCCAATAATCTTAGGGTTTTTTTTTTCCTGTTCTCATTTTTAGTTTCCTAAAAGTATGTCAAACAGAATCAATTCCTTTTCAGGCACACTTCACAGTGATGCTTTGAGAAATTATTTGTCCATCTGGTATTCCTTTCCCCTCCCTCAGGTAAGCACACCTCACTTTCTTTAAGGAGCCATGTTTCCCCTATTCTATGGGATCCTGATAGATCTACAAATAGCAGAGTGGTATCCCCCTGCACAGCACCCCACCGCACAGGCACTCTATGTGCCCCCCAGTGCAGAGGGGGGCATATCATCCTGATGGGCTGGTCAAGTCCTCTCTTCCCAAGCCAGACTGATTGGCTTTGAAATGGCTATCTTTCTTAAGGCTTTCCATATAGACTTTGAAAAGAGTGTGTATACCCCTTCAGTTTGGAATCATAGCTATAAGGACATGGTCTTTGAGCTGCCTGAACTATCTTTTCATCTGTACAGAAAGAGCCACAGGAAGAGAGAGAGAGAGACGGACAACTGGCCTTATATGTCATCCAAGTCCCTGGACCCAGCAGAACCTGGGTTTTTAAATCCCATAATCCTAGACTCCCCAGTTCCGAGAACTGATGGGACTCTCAGCTGCAAGCTGGATGAAATTGGGTTACTCTCTCTGATTACCTAGACTCCTGACAAAGACTAAGACTTTTCATTGGGTCTGCTCTGGTTTAAATTTTGACCAGAAGGTCAAGTACTTATTTTTTTTTAATTGAAATATTTATAATGAATTATTATGCTAGTAACAAAGGACTATAGTACTTCATATAGCAGAAAGTAAACATATCTCTGTACTTTAACTTTGATTTCCAAGCTCACGATGCATCTGGTTACAACCAATCTTTGAATCACATGTTCTGAACGCACGAAACAAATGGCAGAACAGATAGATGGGCTGAAAGTCTTCCAGCCATCACCCACACCTGCTGCAGGCCTTCACGCCACCAGCGAGCTGTTGGAATGGCCAGCTTTTTCCTTAACCACGTGCACACACACACACACACCACTGTTCTCCTACAAGGACTAACCCTATAGAAAAGTAACAAAAGTTCTCTAAAGAAAATACTTGGAATGATTGTTTGATGCGTGGTTTCAGGAAGAGTGCTGTTCCCTCGTGGGTAATACCAAAGGTGGGATCAAATTCTAAGAACTCCAAAGGGATGCAGAAGCTCCAGGGAGAAAATGCAGATATCTCAATTTTTCCTTTTCCCTCTGGGACCCAATCTTCCATGTCTTTGAGGATTAGGTAATACAAAATGAAACCCTTCATCTCTCTCACTCTCTCTTTTTAAATAAAAAAGATTTATTTATTTGAGAGAGAGAGTGTGTGTGTGTGCACACGAGCAGGGAAGGGGTCAAAGGGAGAGGGAGAGAGAGGATCTCAAGCAGACGCCCTTCTGAGCGTAGAGCCTGACGTGGGGCTCCATCGCACGGCCCTGAGATCATGACCTGAGCCGAAATCAAGAGATGAACACTCAACTGACTGAGCCCCCAGGTGCTCGAAGCCCTTCATCTCTTTTATGTTCTGCCCTGCTCTCCGCAAAGCCCTCAGTGTGAGAGCAGGCCATGCGCTGAGGTGCAGGCCTGAGAACGGTCAGGTGTGGGGGGGGGATGAGTGAGGTCGCCGGCCAAAGCATTCCAAAGGCTCTTCCCCGTGGAGGACCTCGGTGGCCACGCAGCACAAGGGGCACTGTTGGAGGGAGCAGCGGCTGGTGACTGACAGAAGAGGCTGGGGAGGGCAGCCATGCCCGCAGGACACGTGAGGTCTTTTGTGTCTGGCCCAGGCTTGCCCTGCCCTGAGAGAAAACGTCCTACCCTGCCCTGTTCCACTCCTGTAAAGTGCAGTTTCTCACTTGGGAGGAGAAAGAGAGAGAAGCTGCCTCTGGGTAGAAACATCACCTAAGATCGCTGTCACCATCGCGGCACCCAGCTTCTGTGGCCAGCAGCGCCTTCCCCATTTTATCCTGTCAGAGGTGGCCATCTTCGCAAAACACAAATGGATTATTTTGCAACAGTCACTTGACCCCAGAAAATGGAAGACAAATCCTATTACAGCTAGTGGGAGTCACTTTGTCTTATTTGTTGTTGACCTTCTGGGTGTGACATATTTCTGTGGGTTTCCCAGTTGGTCATTTGTCTGTATTTGTGAGTTCTTTGAAATCAATCATGATATGTATGTTACATGTTATCTGTGTGTTACAGCATGATACCTCATATCTCATGTATCCGCAGAGTCACAGACACACATAGGCATATGCATTTGTTCACACTTATTTATATATTTGCATGCTGTATGTATGTATATATCCACACACACATACTTGTCTTACCCATCCATAACTGTCCCTCTGTTAAGAGGCGTTCAGCAGATTTGCAAACAAATCTGTTTCTGTTGCTAAAAGTGAGAATGCTCGTTGTAGAAAAAAATTAGAAGATGTGCAAATGCATGAGGGGGAAAAAGAAATGCCACGGATAACCCCACTGGACAGAGGAAACCATCGTGTTTCATCCATTCCTGCCTTTTGCATGCATCTTAGAGGGGTATCCTTTCTTTACAGTTAAAACCGTTTTATGTACAATTCTGCAAACAAGTCTTTTCACTTAGTCCTATGGGAAGCATTTTCCCTACATTTGCCAAAATAATTTTAAGCCTACCTTAAGCAACTCTTTCAAGGAGGCTTCAGAAAATATGGGTGTGCGGTGTCTGGGTGGGACCAGAGAGCAGGCTGTACCCCGCGCCCTCTCTCTCTCTGAAATTGTTGCCAGGTCTCCCTGAATGAGGGAGGAGTGGACATGGCAGGTGCTCCCAGGCAGGTGCTCCTGGGCATGCGCTCCCTTCAAACACGGCCCTCCCGGGCCCCAGCACTGGTGTTGGGCCCTCCTCTTGCCCTGATCCAGAACGGGCCTCTTGCTTAGCACTGGCAAAGTGCAGGTCCCTTACCAGGAGGTCCCTTACATGGTTCCACTGACCCTTCCCCTGCAGAGAAAGCACCTGCGAAGCCTGCAGAGGGAGGCCTGAGGCTCCAGACCATGAGTGCACTTCCCTTCCCGCCCCTCTAGGGCATCTGCATGCTTAGGAGCTGAACAGCAGGCTGAAGGTGCTCAGGGCTGTTTGTGTAAGTGATGGCCCCCTGCGTGGTGTGTGTGTTATTCAGAGAAGCAGGGGGGTGGGCTGCCTGGGGGAAGAGTCTTGTCAAGCGGCTGAGTGAGTAATAGACCTTAGTGAGGGGTAGTAGCCCTCGGCTCAGCCACACCAGGGCCTGGCTGCCCCCCACCCCACCTGCACGCCAGCCTTTATCAGGTCTGTTTCCATTTAGTTGGGCCCAGAAGCACTGAATTCAGAGAAGAAGAAGAAGAAGAAAAAAAACCAACAACAAAAAAACAGGATAGAGAACAAATACTGTAAAGAAGCCTGTTAAGGAAAGATTTAGGCACAAAGACATTTTTATATTTTTTAAAGCACCAATAAATTCCTTCTCATAAAAATGACAGGAAACCAATTTGGAATGAAAGAGAGAAACTTACAGAGTTACCAGCGAGACCTGAAAGCAAATGAATACAAGAGAAAGAGCTTGAGCCCCACAGCAGTGATGGAAGTGAGAGGCTGATCTGGCCTTGGCTGGCCCAGCCTGACCCCAGGCTAAAGCAAGGCGCCCTCCTGGAGGCCGTGTGGGTTAAGGTAGGGGAAGGGTCAAGGTGCGCTGGGGTCTCAATACCGACCTAGCCATGTCTTGGAAATCTGCCCAGGGGCCCCTCCCCAGGTCCAAGCAGACGCCCAGGGCCAGAGGAGGGGCTTCCTGAGCAGGTGGGCGCAGATGGGATCACAGGTCTCTGTGGTGTCTCCGAGGGAGTGCCTCTCAGCCAAGTCTACGGTGTGGGGATTGTCTGGGACTCTGCCTTCATGAACGAGGCCCTTCTGTCTCTCTCACAACACACAGTGTTGTGTGTTCACAACATGCAGGAGATTTCTCCTCCTAAAATTGTGAAACATTGACTTAAAAAAACAAAAAAACTTTCCTGATTCATTTTCTCCTCTCAAATCTTCGCTAAATCTTAAATTTTACAAAACTGTTTTAAAAAACTGTTTTACAAAAACTGTTTTTTGATTACAGAATTGTGACACACTTATTTTCTACATTTAGGAAAACTGAGAAGAGCGTAAAATATTCACCCATACCATCATTCTTTTCTTTTCTCTGCCTTCCTTCTTTTCCTTTTTTCCAGTTGAACTGGGAGTAAATGCTAGACCCTGGACTTTCCTTAAATTGGGGCATTTTTGAAAAGTCTCAGGAAGTGATCTGAAAACCATGGGACATCAGGATTAGAAATGTTGGGTGAATGCTGCTATCCTCTCCTCAGAGACGCTCAGAAAATTGCAGAAAATACAACGTTGGGCTTGGTTTACAAAATCTCATGATGTTATTTGATTCCAGAACCATTTACTTCATGTACCATCCATTGCCATCCTGTGGAAGCATTCTGAATACATGCTTTGAGACTGCTGTTAAATCATGAGAAATTTAGTGGCCCGCTGTCTTTTCTTGTGCTGCAGGCTTGTACACTGTAAAGAGCAGCTGGTTGGCGGCCCTAAGCCCTCATATGATGCTTTTGATTTGGGGTTGGCCTTTGAAATATCATTGATTGAAATTACAGCTTGATACATTGGGTAGTTTTATTATTGGACCTCCTCTTACTGTTCTGTTAAAAACCTTTGGTATCTTGTTTCCTAATGATTATCATCATCATTATCACTAATGACATTTATTGAACATTTACTGCTTCCAGGCACGTGCTGAGCCCTTTACGTGAATTATCCTATTTAACCTCATACCAGCTTTATCAGGAAAACAATATTCTCCTTCTCATTTACTAGATAAGGAAACTGAGGTTCAAATTGATTAAGTAATGAGCTTCTAAGTGGTTCTGCTGAGATTGAAATCCACATGACTTGTCTGTTGTTAACAATCGTATGCTATTTGCTTCAAAAATCTCAGCTCCAAGGTTTGCAGACATCCACAGAAGGAGACTTAATGTACATGATTTTAAGATTTTATGTACATTTCTCTCAACATATGTATAATTTGAATCAATCTAATTACCTAGCTGACTTCCCTCTCTCCCTGTCCCCCTCCTCTTCCAATTACTTACTAAATTTCTATTAGATTTGAAATGCTGAGTCAAATGTTGAAGTGAATATTCAGTCTAAGACATGGGTTCTTCCCTTAGGAGGTTAAGAGTCTAATGTAAATCAGTGAGTAAATCATTGACAGAAACAGAGCACATGTTTCTTTGAGAACCCAGAGGAATAGTGTCTAGATCAATGGGGGCCAGTGAGAACTTTCCAGAGCAGGTGGTAAGAGAGGTAAGATTGAAAGGGTAGGTGCCCATTAAGTAGGCCAAGGATTGACATTCCAAGAACACAGGTGGGCATGCTCGAGGCATGGAGGCAGGATACGGCCCAGGAGTTTGGAAATCCACTAGTGCTAGAGTTGGGTTGGGCTAGAAAGAAGGATAAGGACTCTTGTAGAGAGTCGGGCAGGTTCAGGCCCAGAAGGGGCTTTGTGTGCTGAACTAGGGGACTTTAGATGTCTGGAGAATGAGATGATTAAGTTTGTGTTTTAGAAAAGCCCCACCAGCAGAGGGTTGCTGGGGAAGCTGTCTGAGGAGGAGGGATGAGGTATACGGACTTGAATACAGAACTGCCCTAAGGCAATGATGGTGTGGATGGACAAGAAGAGGCAGATGAAGGAAAGATGCAGGAGGAGAAATTGAGAAGATCTGGTTGACTTTTGGAGCGGGGTGTGAGTGAGGAATGAAAATGACTCCTCGATGTTTGTGGTGATGATGGTGGTGGGACTGGAAAGCAGGGAAGACAGTTCGGAGGATGGCCGGTACTGGTGACTGGGGATGCAGGGTGAGGTGCCGTGGAGCCTCTGTGTCTGGCTGGAACAGCTCCATGGGTGACGGTACCATTGAGACACGCTGGGCCTTCATCTCAAGAATGCTTCCTACTCTTTGACTTGTCCATTCTCCTCAAGTTGTAAAACATTAATTTAAAAGAACCCCAAACTATATTTATGTTTTTTGTTCTCAAGTCTTAGCTACACTTTAAATTAGACAAAATTGTTTTCAGAGAAATGTTAACTATTTTCATTACTGAAGCGATACTCTGTATTTTATATATTTAGGCAAATTGAGAAAAGTATGGAATGTTTACCCGTACTACTACCTTAAAGGGATGAGTTTGGAGGTTGTGAATTCTCTCTTTCTCTGAACTCTCCCATACCTTCCTTCACTTTCTTTTCTATGTGTTCATTTTATTTCGTTATTTATCCATTCACTCATCTGCTTTTTCAACTGATCTTTATTGAACATCAACTATATGCCAGGGACCATCATAGGCATTGGGGATACAGCAATAAACAAAACAGTACCTCAAGGAGTGTAAATTCTAATGGGAGAAACTTTTGATAACAAATAAGCAAATAAAGTTATGTTGGGTGGTGGTATGTGCTGTGGACAAAAATGAATAATTTTTGTGGGCATGAGAGCTATGGAGCACTAGACAGAGATCTGCCATTTAATGCAGAATTGTCTGGAAAGACTTCTCTGGTAACTTGAGGCCTTTAATAGGGCCATGAAAGAATAGGGGAACAAGCCACAAAGCAAATACAGGGAAAGAATGTTCTGGGCACAGGGAGCCTGAACTGCCAAGGGCTTGAGGTGACAGAAGGCTTAGCATGTGTCAGGACTAGCTCAAGGTCGAATCAGAAGGAGTGAAGGGAAGAACAGTAGATGAAGTCATGGAGGGACCAGGAAGCCAGATCAGGCTTCGTAGGGAACAAATTCTTGGAAAGCAACGTAGAGACCAGTCTAGGAGGCTGTTTAGATGTTCTGCAGAAGAGATGATTGTGGCTTGTACTAGTGGGGTAATGGTGGAGTGGTGAGAACCAATTGGATCTGGCTCCATTTTGAAAGCACTCTAGGGAAATGTGTGAGGCAAGGTCAAAGACAACGCAAGGGTTTTGACCTACACTAGAAGAAAGGAGCTTTTGTTCACAGACGTGTATTGTATTGTATTTATTTATATACTTGCATATGCTTTTATATGTTGAAACTTAACTTTGCATCCTACTCTGTCCCTTCTTTCCCACTAATTTCCTCTAAAAGCAAAAAACTAAAAGAAGCCCAAATAGAAGACATACTTCCTGTTCACCTTCTCATTTTTTCTATCCTCATCCCCCTTCTTCTCTGTTTTCTTGTCAGAAAAACAAAAATATACGTGAATTAAACCATGCATTCTGAGTTTTGCCTGTGAGGAAACTTGGCTACAGGCTGCACTTTATTTGAACTGTGTGGCTGGTGGCCAAGGGAAATAAAGTTTAATTAATGCTAATTTTTCTAACCCCTTTCTTTGCCTTTTCAGCAAAATAAAACTACCTTTGGGAGAACTGGCAAAAAAAAAAAAAAGTTAAAACAGACACCACGCTACTAAATCTAGCCATTGATATAGCAAAAATATTTTCCTACATGGTTGTTTTTAGTCACCAATGATAAAATATTTTACCTTCCTCCTTCTCCTACCTACCTCTTTTCTACCTCTTTTTTTGTTTTGTTTTGTTTTGTTTGAACATCAGCTGCTTTTCATTTGTCTTTATTTCCTTAGAAGATTTAGACAGTCTGTGTGCTTGTTTGCATTGGGTTGTGACCTGAGTGCCGAGCTTGGCTGGCCACTGTTACAGCTGCTAAATTGTAGGGTATAGCTGACAGGGTGGGCCACCTACCGGGGTACTCAATTAGGGTTCAACTTGTTGGCCTTTCTGGTCTGTGAGATTACATTACACCAGCTACTGGGGGCCCCGTTATTAAGAAGAAACCCGTGCTCATTTCTAGAGGTAACAGTTTTTGTTAAGTCTGCTTAGAACGAAAGCATGTCCTTAATGGTCTACTGGTATAGACCATCAGAGCTAGAGTTGAAGGGCTTGCTTTCTTGCCTTTGGTCTATCTGCTAAACAGTTTTCAGGTTGTGTTTACAAATTAGTTGAAGTGTAGATTACACAGTGGTATCTGCATAGCATTCCCACGAGAAAACACTGTAATGGAAAGCCTTAAAATCTTATGGCTGGATAGTCATTTGAGGAAATCAAATCTGGTCCCATCCTCTCTCCCGTTTCCTTGTGCCCAGATCCAAGAACAAAGAAAATGAAACAAAATAGGAAAAGAAATAAAATCCTCCACCCATCCCCCACCATTATCACTTCCATCCTACTTTAAAAGTGAGGAAGTGGAGGCCAAGGCTGTGAGGGGGCTTGTGTGGGGTTACCCAGTGTGTGAACAGCACATCTTGGGGCTTGGCACAGAAAGTTGGTGCAAAGGACCTGGCGGCACATTTGTTGTTTTGTTAATCTTTGGCTATGGCCTCAGATGAGGCCATGAATGAGGGCAGTGACTTGTCACTCCTGGACTCCTCAGTGCAGTAGCTTTCAAAGTAAGAGCTCTTCACCATCCTTTTCCTCCTCCAGTTCCCACTGGAAAGATCTGGTGCATTGAGAGCTGGGGTCGGTTGTGGCAAAGGAGCAGTAGCTCAGAGCATCACAGAGATAAGACTAAGAGCTGTGACGTGGGGTCACCATTAATGGAGACACATACTTGCTTATGATGCTCCATTCCTGCTAATGGTAGAAAACACTCAATCTTCTCAATTCAAAGCTACATCATTCTCTTCTGATAATAATAATGGCATCTTTGGGGATACACTCCCTCTTCTCATGGGCTCTCCTACCTCCTCTCACAAAAGGAGTCATCTTAGATGGTTGCAAGGGAAGCCCATGCATTTGCCTGGCCTTGGGATATCTTCTTGGGCTTGCTGAATCTGTTGCTTGATGACCAAGGCTGGTGTATCTACCTGTGACCAGGTGCTCTTCACAGCCTGATGGTTCCCTCGTCTCCTACCTCTCCTGGTTCCATGAGGCCTGCTGGTGGTTCCTCCTGAGAACCCAGCTCCAGAGGGGTGGTGCCTATTCTGGAGGAAAAGAAAGAATACAGCTTCCCTCCTCTGGAAGGACATTAAGCCTAGTACCTTAGGGTCCTGCTGGAACTCCAGTCCTCTGGGTACAGGAATAGGGAAGGCAGGACACCAATCCGGTCTCCTGACTGCCTTCTCTTCCCAGAGCCTGCCCCTCTCCCACTCCCTCATTCATATAAACCTTTTTCTTTCTCCTAAACTGACAGGTTTGATCCTCCCTCCATAATCCATGATTTAGACAAGCAAACATGAGTATCAGATGTAAAGAACCAGCTTTGGGAGTTAGGAGAACATTCTTTGCTCCTTCTCACAACAAAGTCTGCTTCCTGCAAAAATAAAAAGGATGGGTATCTATTGACTTTTTTTTGGGGGGGGGGCTCGTTGCTTAACATCAAGGTATCTTTCCCCTTTCTTGACCAGGTGGTCCATGTGACCAGACATAAGGTTCTCCCATGGTGCGAGTCTGATGAAAACTGAGACATCAGTTACCCAGTCGGCTCTTGCAGACTCCTGGCTCCTAGGTCATGCAAATATGCAAAGCTCCTGGCTAACTCTGAGTCTTGCCTGATTTCTGAATCTATTCCTTCAGTCTGCCTCTGGGTGTTATCAGCTCCCAGATATCCCTCCTACAAATTTATTTTTGGCTTATTTAGATGCAGTTTCTTTTCTCTGCAATAACATGACATTTCAGCACATTCCTTCAAATTATCATGTGACTATGAACTTCAAAAAGTGTTTCTGGAAATTTCAAGTTGAGCAATGACTTACCTGTTCTTAGTAGTGATTCTACTTTTTCCATGAAGTGCTTCATTCTTTTGTTTTAATCAGGATGGAGGAGGTGTTGGGGCAACTAAGAATTACAGATTATCAGGAGCTGAATACCCTATCTGAATATGTCAGAAATATTATTCTCGCCACAGATTTTGGGAAGTTTCTGGATGGTCTGGAGTAGCATTGTTCATTCAGAAACAAAGGAACACACAGGACTATAGCCTGAGCTATAATAACGGTCACTTAAAGATATCAATCAGTTTCTCTACTATAAACTGTTGCCTGTTTCAGTTTCTCTATTCATCACATGTGTTATTTGCTGTAGACTTCAAGAAAAGTAAAGCAACCGTATTAGTCATCTATTGTTGTGTAACAAATTACCCTTAAAATTATGGACTTTAACATACAACAAACACTTATTACATACATAGTTTCTCTGGATCAGGAATTTGGTAGCAACTTAGCTGGGGAGGCTTGGGTTGGAGTCTCTTATGAGAAGCATGGCATTGTGAAGATGTCACTTGGGGCTCCAGTCATCTGAAGGCTTGACTGGGGCTGCAGGATATGCTTCTACGTGGCTTACTCACATCACTAGTAAATTGGTGCTGGCTGTTGGCAGGATGTCTCACTTCTTCCCCACATGGGTGTCTCCATAGAGCTGCCTGACTTGGCAGGTGGCTTCCTTCAGTGGGAGTCATCCAAAAGACCAAAGTAAAAACTGCAATGCCTTTATGAGGTAGCCCTGAAAGTCATATAACCTCACTTCCGCTATATTCTATTGGCCACACAATCAAACCCTGATGCCTTATGGGAGGGACTTCCATAAAGTTGTGAAAAGAAGGAGGCAAGGATCACTGGGGGCCACTTTTGAGGCTGGCTTCCATAGCAACTGAGGTATGCTTTAAGATGGTAGAAACAGATGACCCAGTGGACAGTTTACAGCAATATGCACCATCATCAAATTCACTGCTCTGTCAGTGAAAGCTGCTATAATACATACTCTATGGGGAAGCATTAGGTTTAAAAGGAATTCAAATGTTTCTCCTGTGGGAACATTCTTATTCACAGTCTCTTCACCTTTCCTTAATCTTGGTAAAATAGACCCCCTCTGTCATTTTGGTATGTCAGATGTAAATATTTAGAAATCCATTCTTGGTCAGCATCTGAGAGAGTGATGTGTCTTAACTGTCACTTGGTACTACCATCTCAGCCAAGGTATCCTCTAGATATTACCTTGTTATTTCTTTTTAGTTAGTAGATAGCTTGTCATTTTGACTTTCTGGGAAAAGAAGAGGAGGATCCAGGAGGAACCACAAAGCCCTTCCAGAGTCCTTATTTTAGATAAAGACAGTCCTCATTATTGTTTAAAAAAAAAAAAAAACATGCAGGGCAGCACACATCCATGGAATCCTACCATGTTATAACTGGAAGAGATCTTAGCGGTAGCGTATTCTAGCTCCATTCTCTCGTGGAGGAGGAAGCTGATGTCCTGAGCATTGAGGAAATTTATTCATTAATCAGACAGCTCATCAAGTGCAAGTCTAGAATCCAAACTCTTGATTCCCAGTCCATCGTATTTCCTACCATTCCAAACTGTTTCTAAATCTTCATTTCAGAAATTTTCTGAGGTAAAATATTCTGCCCATATTGCAAGTTTTCTGATGTAGATCACTCACTTTTGGGAGGAGGTCATTCTTTTGGGATCAGAATCTATTTTGAGAATTCAGTGACAGTTATGTGCTCACTTCCAGAAATATGCATATACTTATATACAACATTTGGTGTGCAAATTCAGGGAGCATACAGCACCGGAATGCCATCCTAGGGGAGTATGCAAGCCGGGTCAAAAAACTCTGTTTAAAGTCTATTTATAAATGTTGCTTTAAATATTAATGCCTTTTGCACTTCCAAAATTATACTGTAAAAACATTTTGACTGGGCTTTGTCTCTCAGCATTTAAACAACGTTCTGAGTTAGGTTATGTTTCTTCCTTTGGAAGTTACGTTATCTTTTGGCATCTCAACTTGCAATGATTTTCCCTCAAGTCCTCAAAAAAAATTTTTTTAATGTATCTCCCAAAGAGTAGATTTCAGGTCTATCTTTGTCTAGGGAGACTGTCTTTATTTTATTTAATTGAGAATATTTTTGTTTTATAGACTATTTCATTTAAAAGACTGTTAGGTTAAATCCACCACCTGTTGACTTCCCCCCCACTACGCACCAGGCATTATTTCATCACCACATTACAATTCCAATCAGAATTCAAAATCTGCACTGACACCCTTAATCTGTGGGGTTATGTTTAAGTTTATCACTTAACAATCCAGAAATAGGCTTCTCTGAGTTGTTCATCTAGGTCATTCATTCTGGCGTTCAACCTGATGATCATTCATATTTTTTACTCCCTCCTCAAATTCCTATGTCGCCCCCACCATCCTTAGCTCAGCCAAATACCTTATTTTCTATTTCTCTAATAAATGGAAGTAATCTGAAGAGAACATTCACTGGTTACTATCAGTAGGTCCTTCCATCTCCTTACAGTTGTACTGTGGGTGCCAGGTGCCCTCATTAGGATGAGTGAACTGTCCAAGGTCAATCTCTTCACTTGTGTACTAGGTCTTATTCTTTCTTTCTACTTAAGGATGCAGCCCAGCAATCTCCTCTTTTTACTCAAAGATCAGCTTCTCTCTCTATCCTGGATTGTTCCAATCAGTGTACAACCCTACCACAATCCCTTTCACTATAAAACAGAGCAAAGAACACTCTTTGGATCTCCTAACACCCTCTAGCTATGGTCAGATTTCTCTGCTCCTAGTTACAGCAAGAGTTCTTGAAAGAACTCTTGTCTCTACTCTCAGTGTTCATTCCAGTTCCTCTCATTCTCTTTTGGAGTCACTCCAACCAGGATTTCACCCCCACCATCCTGTGGAAAAGGCTCTCATCAAAGTCACCAGTGGATGCCATGTTGGTTACAACAACTACTTGCCCATCCTCAGGTGTGCCATCTACTGCCCTTCTGAGACCTATCCCCAAACTTGAATGAATCCCCAAAATTCATAAACACTCAGGTCATCACAAAGGGAAGAAGAGATTTAGCCTAAGTGGTCCCCAGATTTGATAATGTTGCCTGTCTAGCCTCTACTTTGTACAATGAAATTGTATGAGATAAGTGAGCCCATCTAATTGAAAATACAAATTTATCTAGGTGAATACATATAAAGTGATGCATTAGCAACTATCCTGTAACTTTGGCCTGTTTAGGCTAAGAGCTAGAATAACCGAGACATTCTGCACCTCCCCCCATCCCTCCCCATACTTTCTGCCTCAGTTGGAGCTATTTGACCTTGAAGGATTTGGGGGGATTGTCTCAGTGTTTGCTTTCCATTTTCCTGGGAAGAAGGGCCCAAAGTCTAGAATGTCACATATTTTACTTCAAAGGAAAACACTCAGCATGAGAATGGAGTCTTAGAGGAGTCGAGCAAGCTGCACCCTGTCTCAACAGACAGCATCCACAATGGTGTCTCCATGGGCCCTGGGGGAGATAACTGCTCATCAGCCTTCCAGAGGAGGCTCGGAATGGACAAGACAGTGGTGGTGGGGTCTGGGGGATGGGGGAGGCATTCCTAATAGATCTACATTACAAGAGACTGCTTTATAAGTGATTCACGATTTATTGCAGTGGGATATGTATGTCTTCCTCACCAACCAGGAGGAGAGAAAAGGATCTCAATCCATCTTTTAAGAACTCAGACTATTTCTTCTTTGTCTCCTCATGGGGCATTCTCCATTCTATCTCCTTCCAGAATGAAAGGTTCATTTATTTCCCTAGATAAGGTCTGAATAAGGGCAAGATATAATTTAAATGCAGTCAGGCTTAAGATAAATCAGTCATAAAGAGGCAATTATTTTATATTAAATCTGTGTCCTTTCTAAAAAGGAATTTGTATTTATCAATTAACTCATTTTCACCATTTAATTTTTCTAAAGGAGATCATGAACTTAAAAAAAAAAAAAACCCATTGGCTTTTTTTCTATTTGTAGAAAGATTTAGATAGCTTGGGGATTCCTATCATATTATATAGTCCTGTTTTTTATCAACATTTTCTAAATGATATTAAGAAATACTGTAGATCTGTTTTTTTTTTCTTGAAACATTCAGGCTACATTCAACAATGTAGCTCATGCTACATTTTTGTCATACATTTCTGTTATTAGATTAGTAATAGGCATGCATAGCAGGCAACTGAGCACAGCAAATAATCAAATGTCATTTGTAATCAGATGAGTTTGAACTCAAGCCTACCACTGCATGATGTAAGACTTGCTACTTAATCTTATAAAGTCTCAATACACTCAACCATAAAATAGCGATGCACATAACATCTGACTGTAGCAAGTCTCAGTTTCTTCAACCACAAAATGGGGATACAAATGGCATTTCTTTTCTTTTGTTTTCTCAGCAACTGTTCTTCCCCTATTTTTGGCCTGTAAGATCCTAGTGGAACTCACCTCCCTCTAGGCTTGGGGCTGGGGATGAGACAAAAAATGCCAGTCAGAGCACCACATTTCCTTGTCCACAGATAGTTGATGTGTATGTGTCCGAGGCTGGACCAGTGACTCCTGCTAATGTTACTGGAAAATCAGTGCACACTGTCTGCAAGCATTGCACAACTGATAGTATGTAAGCCTAGGGCTGTGGTTGCCTATTTTTGTCACCCTATGAAGAATCCTTCTTGGAAATGAAACCAACATAAAGAAAAGCAAAGCCAAAAAAAAAAAAAAGGAGAATGGCAGCATCCTAGAGATATCATTTGAACTGCTGGCTCCAGATATGTTCAAAGTGTAACACAACTTTACATTTCTGTTTACATTTCTGTGTAAACAAAAATATCCCATCATTTTCAAAAGCCAACTTGCAGTATTTTTCCGTTATGTGTAACCAAAACCATCCTGAATACTGCAGATACTGACACCTGGAGGTGGGGAGTCCTAAGGGATGAAACCTAAAAGATGAAACTGGTTAAGTCAGGACGGAATATGGAGTGCTGGGGTTTCCCATTCTCCTGGCTAGAAAGTTGGTAATCCCTGCAACGTGATGACAACTTTTAGTCTTGTAGGCTTTGGTAACTCACCCAAAATTGGCAGCTCTTTGCCTTTCAGACATATGTTAGAATTGAACATATATGATTGGGTGGAGCCATGTGACCTATCTATTCTGGCCAATGAATTTTGAGTAGTGTTGAGCACTTAAGACTGGTGCAAGATTTTCCAGAACATTCCTTGCCCTCCCATGGCAAACAACAACGTTCAAGGTGCTGCCTTCTCTATCAGCCTGGATTCCTGAGCATGGGTGATGTGTGGAACTGCCCCTGCTGACTACCAAGGGGCATGAAACATGAGGAAGAAATACACCTTAGTAGTTACCAGCCACAGAGATTTTAGAGGTGTTGGTTAATGCAGTGCAATTTAGTTGTTCATGGCCAATGTGCCTATTATATCTTGGGATTTAAATCATATCCCTATCAAAGCTCAAGCCTTAAGAAGCAGCCGGTGGCACAGCTGGTTGAGCATCCGACTTGGTTTGGGCTCAGGTTACACTCTCAGAATCATGGGATCAAGCCCCACATCAGGCTCTGTGCTCAGCAGTGTATTCTGCTTGAGATTCTCTCTCTTTCCCTCTGCCCCGCCGCCTCTCTAAAATAAATAAATAAATCTTTAAAAAATAATATATGTAAAGAGCTCAGAAGAGTGCCTGAACGTTAGTAACTGTTTTACGCGCTCCGATTATTATTAGCCAAGATTATGGATAGATTGCTTGAAGCAATTTGAATTGCCAAAGAAAACTGAGCTCAGCATTCAAATGCTTATAATTACTCAGACCCTGAGATGAGAGGTTCCAAACCCTCACGCAAAAAAGGTGGGCTGCCAAAGGAATGAATGCAGCCTCTGGAAGGGAACCTCTTCTTTACGATCCACTCACATGGTAGACAGTGTACGGAGAAGGGTTCCAAGACAGCAGAACTGGGGGCAGCCAAACTGACTGATCCTGTGGCTCACTCCACTGGCAGGGTAGCCAGGATGGGCTACTCTTGCCCGGCATGAGATATCACCAGTTTTCAATAGTGGCCACTGTATGTTGTTTTATTTTTGACTTTCCTAAATGAAATATTTTTATGGCAATTACCCTATTTTCTTCCACCATTGAATACTGGGTGTGATTTGGATTTCCCAAGGTGAGGACCAGAGCTGAGTTTGGCAATAAGGGTCAAAGAGAATGGAACTGCTCTGATTAATAGCGGGAAAGAGAAAGTTAGGTTTCCTGGGCATGGAGAGGCACAGAGAGACTTGCAAGGTAACGTGAGGCTGTAGACAGCATATGGAATCAAGAAGTCCCGAAAAATGCCTGAGTGTGGAAGACAAGGGTCAGGGAGAAAGGGCAAAAATGTAAGAATGAGATTATCCAATAATTCATTGTAACGGTTACCTGCCCCAATGAAAGCCCTCTTCTGCCTCCTCAAGACTTTTGATGTGTCTGCTGCTCACAGATGCCTGTGTGAGCAGATTTTTGTGACGATTAAAGAAAGGCTCAGTTGTACATCTGGGTCAACGTGGTCACACATATGGGTGCACATAACTGAACAATTAGGTGGAGAAGCTCTCAAATCCAAAAGAATTATCCCCTAACTCTTTCGAATTCATGGAAATGTAAAAGGAAGTCCTTGACTGGCCATGGAGTGTGGGATGGAGTTCCCAGCCCTTCGTATCTAGATATCAAGGGGCAAGGAGGCCTCAGCTGATGACGAGTTTCACGTTTTGTCAGGTGTTGAAAGCCTTGTTGAAATGGGAATGAACATTTGCAGGACATACCTTTTCAGAGTGCCAAACAATGAAATTGGGAGTGAAAAGTGCTTATGTCTGGATAGCACCCCAAAGTTGAGAAACCCTTCAGAGCTCTTCCAACAGCCTGGAAGTTGGAGGACTCCTGTCTGGTTTGGGTGGGCGACTGCAGCCTGGGATCATTTCCTTGTCTTTTCTCCTTTCTAGTATTTCCATTTCAGGTTTCACCCCTGACCCACAAAGAGCCTTTCAGGCTTTCCTATACAAACAGTTGAATGAGCGTTTCCATCAGGGGACGAGTTCTTAGGATTCCAGGTGAGCTGTGGTCCTGTCCAAGCTGGCAGTCCTCTCGGAATGGAACATAGAGTCATCCTGTCTGACTCTGCTGAGCCACTATGTGCAGGAGGAGGAGCGTGACGTGTCATAGCAGATCACACACGGGCGGCGCTCTGTATCCTATTCTTGTATCCTTGGGCTCTCCACCAGTGGTGTCTCTGGCACCGGGATTAAGAACAACTACCAGGGAGACTCTACCTAAAGGAAATCCAAGCCTGCCTTCAATCCTTACACTTACACAATTACAAAGCCTTTCCACGTACACTAGAAACTCTCTTAACCGCTCTCCACACCATCTGCTTGCCAGGCCCACTGACCCTCTCCACTCCCTCCATAGAATGTGCTGGCTAAGAACCACAGCATGCCCGACGCTCCTGACTAGAAACTGACTCTTTAGGACAAGGTCTCTGCAAACTCCAGGCTGAGTTCCATGAGTGGGACATCAAAATGATTTAGTAGCTTGCACCCAGAATTTGAAAACAAAAGAAGAGTAAAATAGATTGGGGGAAAAAAAAATCAAAGCGCATGACACATTGTAAGGGTAGGCTGTGTTTTCTGAAATTTTTGTTGGGGGGCATGTGTGAGTTTGTATTTGAATGAGGGTGTGCATGTGTGTGCGTGCGTGCATGTGTGTGTGTTTGTGTGTACAGGGCTGCAACAGAAGACGCCTTTCTCACTCTGGATGTACATTCATGTAGTTTGAAAGCTACCGTTCTAACACACCCATGAGCCTCGTTCCTACCAGTTGTGTGGCATACTTGCAGAGGTGCAGTTATTTCTAGGTTCATTTTTAACAGTTGTACTTGATAAATTTATACTAGTACTTATATTAATTTAAATTAATTTATTTACAGCAGATGAGCTATGAATGTAAAGAGGCAGAAGGTTGTTTCCATAAAAATAGAGCTGAACGATTTGGAAGTATTTCATAAAATGAGTTGCTAAAAATAATTGTGCTGTCAAATTAAGTTTAGGTAAGATCACAGTAAAATAGCTGGTGAAAATGTTTTAAAGATTCAGGAGTTTCAATTTATAGAATTTTACAAGGGTCTTTAAAGTTGTAACTTCATTAAAGAAATGGATTTGAGGGGCTCCTGAGTGGCTCAGTGAGTTAAGCATCTGCCTTTGGCTCAGGTCACGATCTCAGGATCCTGGGATAGAGCCCTGCATCAGACTCCTTGCTTGGTGGGAAGACTGCTTCTCCCTCTTCCCCTCCCTCCCATTCATGCTTGCATTTGTGCATGTACTGGCTTTCTCCTCTCAGATAAATAAACAAATAATTAAAAAAAAAAAGAAAAAGAAAAAAATGGATTTGAACAAGAAAGACCTAGGAAAACCCCAACAGCAAATCCACACTGAAAGAAAAAGCCTATGTTCTAGAGCAAAGTATCATCAGTGAACGTACAGGTGTATGTGTTAGACCAAAATAAAGTCTTTGTAGTAAGTATTTACTCTCTTTTATGATTCTTTGACATAACTGAACTTTTTCGTTAACATATCACCCTTTCAGGAGCAACCAAACTAGGTAAAACACAGCTTCTAGTCGCATCTATCTCATTTGATCCCAAGAGGCAGGTAAAGCAAATATCAGCATTCCCATCCTGCAGATGAGGAAACTGAGGCCAGGGAGTAAGGAGGGGCAAACCTAGGCTCACTGGGGAAAGTGTGGCAAGCCTCAGAAGTTTAGTCAAGTGATTTTTTTCAGCTGCACAATAATCTATTGTATGCTATGTGAGTTTTAAAAAGACATTCATTTTCTCATTTTTCTAATGTCAAAAAAGAGAAATAAAGATAACAAAAGTCTTCTCCTTCAGTTAACAATGTCCCTGGTGAGGGAAGACTTACCAGCTTTCTGGTCCCATTTTTATTATTATCTTTGTCTGTTCCCTATTATTCCTATTTTACTACTACAAACAAAATCATTCTTGGCTATGTGACAAGGAGCTTTAAATATCACAGGTGTCATTGGTAGACCTCCAAACACAACAAACCAGCAAGGAGTTACATGGCACAGACATTAATCCCATAGCAAGCATGCTAGTTCATTGATTCATTCAGTCCGTTGGTGGTCTACTATGTTCCAGGCGCTGTTCTGGTTATACTAGGGAAGCAGGGAAGGGTAAAACGAATGTGAACTTGCGGTCAGAACACCCGGGCTCGGGTTCTGACTCTTTCGCGTACGTGACTGCTCTTCCACCACAACAAAAAAATGTTGGCTCTCTACTACATAGATGTCAGAATGCATCAGATTTGCTGTTAGACTACGTTTGTAAGGTATTGGGGGAATCGTTAAAAATCCAAGAATCTCCATTCAGACGATTTTACAAGCACCTTTAAGTTGTCAAGTTTCTTTAAAGAAATGGATTTGTTTGAGATTCCATTGGCACTTCCATCCACAAATCTACTGATTACGGGTCTAGACATTGAGGATTCCATGATAAACAGAACTGTCTAGGAAGATGACAGTGAACGGCAACCCTGGTCTGCCCTCACGGAGCTACAATCTAGCTGGGAAGACACACGTCAGGTAAATAACTACATAAGTAATTACATCTGTGATAGAGCTATGAAGAAGGTCAGGACTGGGGAAGCATGTAGAAAATGGACTTAGGCTGTGAAGTGTGTAAACCTGTCGATTCACAGACCTGTACCCCTGGGGCTAATATTACATTATATGTTTATAAAAAATAGTTTAAAAATAAAAGAAAACGGACTTAGAAGTCACTTTTTAAAAAAAAAAAAAGATTTTATTTATTTATTTGACAGAGATCACAAGTAGGCAGAGAGGCAGGCAGAGAGAAAGGAAGGGAAGCAGGTTCCCTGCTGAGCAGAGAGCCCGATGCGAGGCTCGATCCCAGAACTCTGGGATCATGACCTGAGCCAAAGACAGAGGCTTTAACCCACTGAGCCACCCAGGGGCCCTCAGAAGTCACTTTCTTGAGACTCTTGAATTCCCTCCCTCAACCATAAAATGGAGATGGACATAACTTCCCTTCCCGTTGTCCTTTAAGGTGTTTCATGAGAATCAAATAAGAAGTTGAATATGAAAGTACCCTGTACATGTAGGAATGTTATTAAAAATAGTCTCTTGCACAGCCTGGGATCCACTGATAATAAATAAAGGACAATAGAAAGAAGAGAGAGAGTGAGAAATATTTGTGGAAGAGGAAGTCAATTATTTGGGGGTTAAATGCATCATGTACTTGAATAGCTAGAAAGTTTAGAAACTTACTTGTTGGTTTTGTTTTGTTTTGTTTTGCTTTTGACTGGAGCTAACATTTGTTCAGTTTTTTTCCAAATCTGCTAAGGACTTCCCTTCCCCCTCACTCCCTTCACCTCTGAGCCCCGAGCACAGGACAGCTGGTTGCTTCTAAGCAGCAGGGTTGAGTTTTATTCTCAATTTTCAACACTACCCAAGATAGCTCTGGACATTTGGACTGAGAACCTTTCCTAAGAGCTCTGTGTCAATGTGACAGAAGTCATCTCAGCCTTTCCCCCTTTTCCCCCACCCAAGGTCTATGTTTTCCTCCCTCATTCTTGGCTAGTGACCTCCTCTTTCACACACACACAATCCTTTTTTTCCAGAGAAGAATGAGGCTACATGGACTGCAGGAGTTCCTTCCTCTGCAAAATAACAGCTCCTGGGTCCTCTTCTGTCAAACCTGTCTCTGAAGTGCTTTGTTTTCCTTCTAAGGCTCATCCCAAGCTGCCCATACCTTCTTGACTCCGGCCTTCACCCCTCATCTCTCCTCTGGCACTCTCCCTTTAGTCCCTGCAGAGCTGGCCTCCTCTGTCTTGGAGAAAGACTGGCTCCTGACCCCACTGCACCTTCAAACCACCATGCAATGTCTCTCCTTCCCATCTCTGCCACTTCCTTGATGAGTCGTCCACCCTTCCCTCTTCCTCACAACCTGCTCCTTCGGAATCTTGTTCCTGCCTCTCTTGCTCCTGCACTTGCTCTAAGGAAAGGCTCCGTGACTTTCTAACAAACCCAGCGGTGTTTTTGTCAGTACCCCTCCTCCATGAGAGAAGCAGGACTGTACTAAGGGGGAACCAGAGACTCAAGCAATGCAAAGGGTCAAAAGGAAACTGAAGGGGATTGCATCAAGAGTGTAGGTTTATTCATGGCCCTGTATTCCTTTCTCTTTCTCGTTCTTGGAGCAGTCATCAGTGGTCACCTCTGTGCGTAATCCCAGGTTCTCCATAAAGGCTCTGGCCTTTCTTTAATCACTAGGGCCCATTAGAACTCTGGTGTGACAATACCATGCAGTTTCCGAGTAGCCTGAACAACTTACATGGCCTTCGAATGTTCTATTATGCCGTCAAAACTTTGGGACTTAATTAAGGCACACAACACAAGGCTTACGAGTCTCCTTGTCCCATTAAATTCTATCAAGTACCTGCCTCCAGAAGGTAAAGAGCTTTACTTAGGAATGCACGGAAAAAACCTGGAATTTGTCTGAATGGGATAAGTGCTCAAAACACAGGAGGTATTATGAGTATTAATGAGCACACAGGTTCATGGAGAAATTTCCCCCTCATGGCTTCATTAACCAATCTGCCTGTTTTCTCCATTTTTTGTAAGCAGGGAAAAAATTGGTTTGCAGTGATGATTGTCAAGAGAATATAGTAAAAGAGCAAATTACTTTCTCTTCTTATGTGCCAGAAATGAGAAACACCTTGCCCTGGCCTGGCCTCTAGGGGCCGTTCTGTGGTCTGCTTCTTTTTGTCGGCCATCCTGATGACAGTGTGAGAAGGCTGACCATGCTGCCTCTTAACCACACCCTTGGATTGACCTAAACCATGTAATTGACCATTTCTTGAATCAAATATTTTATCACTATGGACATGTTCTGAGCCTCAAAGTATGGTTTTTGCAAATTGTGTGGACTGAAATTGCTGTGTATATAGAAACACAGGAAGATTTCCATGTTCAGTTTCAATGTTTCCACCATAGGCAAAGAAGTAAAATTTTGCACATCTCACTGAAATTACAAAATACCTCTGTTTAGCTACGAAATGCATTAACTTTCCTTTTGATCAGTTCAGAATTCCAGAGAATTCCCTAAAGTCTCAGTATTAGGAATAGGTGTGCTTCTAAACAACATCTCTCTCTTTTTTTAATCTTTTGATATTATGAAACATGGAACTGTCTATAGTTCCCTTTTTCGCAATGGCCACAGGGAAACTCAAGCTCAAATTTATAGCCTGATGCTGGCAGCAAAGTATAAGACCTACATTCAGGAGCAAAATATAAGGTCAACATTTTATACCTAATTTTACCTTTGGTGTTGCATAATTTTTAAATCTTATTTGATTTTGTTTTTACTCTTATTTTCATATGTAATTTTATAAGCTCCCATAAGTCATACTAAAATAAAATCCAAACTGTTTATTATGGCCCAAAGAAAGCCCCTCTCTCTAATACATCTGCCACCACTTGCTCTTTGTTTCCACTGGCCTCTCTGCTGTTCCTGGCTCTCACCAAACACTTTCCTATCTCTGAGCTTTTGCACCTGCTGTTCCGTCTTTCTGCCAAACTCTCCCCCTTCAAGTCTTACCCTTTCCGTCTGTTCCAGTGTCACCTGTGCAGATAGGCTGTTCTGGCCACCATGTCTAAAGCAGCATCCTCTATTCCCTTTGCCTCCTCCCCTGCTTTACTTATTTTAAAACATTTATCGTGACCTCACGTTATAGAACATTTTATACTGGCAGCCTGAGGTTGAGTAGTCATGAACACAGACTCGGGAACCGGACTGGGTTCATATTCCAACTTGACCACTTTCTAGTTGTGTGACCTTGGCCAAATTATTTCACCTCTCTGGACTTCAGTTTCTTCATCTATCAATGAAAAACATATAAAATAGTGCAAACAGCGATCTAAGTATTTCATTTGTGAATAAGTTAAATAATTACTGTTTATCATCTAACACTCACTTGGCCTGTCGTATGCATCACTATATTCTTAAATTGAAGATCAGGACCTGACATATGGTCAGTGTGTAATCTGTTCATACATTCACTGCTGGAATCAGGCAAGGGCATTAAATGTTAAATAAATCCATCTTAAACCTGGGGTTAACGAGAAAGAACATCAGGCTAAATCTTGGAAGACAGAGATTTCAGTTCTTGCTTTGCCACTTGGAAGCCAGTTGATTTCAGACAAAGTAGTTATACTCTGCCCAAGTCAGCTAAACAAACTGGAATAAGAAAAGTTTGCTCTGCTCCAGAGGTATTGGGAAAATAAACAAACTGGCTCCAAAAATAAGGGCTATGTAGTGTTCCCCAAGGAGAAAGTGAAGCTGGGTTTATTAAGCACCTCTATGTGGTGAGCTCCGAAATAAGCTCTGGGGTTTGGAAACAAAAGGCTTGGTTCACCCTGGGAATATAAAGATGAAAGTCTTTTTAATTTATTTTTCATTTTTTTTGGTAAGCTTTAAGAGAACTGATAAAATCACAAGGAAGAAAGAAAAATAAACAATTACAATAGAGTGATGAGTGTTCTTGCTGGGGGAAGTTCTGGAAGCCCAGAAGAGAGGCACCTATAGGTGTGACCTTCACATGAAACCTGGGAGGGTGAAGTGGAATTGTCTGGGTGGGGAGGCTTGTTCCACACAGAAGGAGTGTGGGTGAAAGATGTGGAGCTGGTTCCATCTCACATTTCAGGAAGTGAAGGTTGTTCAGCACACTTGGTGGCCGATGCATGTGAGAGGAAATGGATGAGGATATGAGACTGGTAGGCAGGTGCCCCATCGTACAGGGTGGTACCAAGATTCTCCTCCTCACCCTCCGCCTTCTCTGTAAAATTGGGTGAGTATCCTCAGAAGCCCAGTGATCTCTTCTCGCCCTGGGAGCCATCTTGATTCTTGTTGGCCTCAAAACTGCCTGCTGAGATGTATGTCCTGCGCCTGAGGGAAGCCAACAGCATTCCTCAGAGAGGAGGTGGGTGATAGCCCAGGTCAGCACTCCTCGTCAAATTTTTCCTTGACAAACGTGCACTAAACCTTCCAACACTTGAGGAGAAGGCTGAAGAGAGGGCATGGTCAGAAGAGAAAGAACAGTCAGAGTTAGACGCAAGCCTAATCTTTTAGACACCTTGAACCTATTCTTTCTTTTCTCCAAATTATTTCTTTCATTGCTTTCTCCCATCGTGGCAGATGAGCTCCACTGATGGTCGCCGTTTTCCACCCATCTCTGTATCTGTGCCGTTTGCCGTGTGAGCGGTGGCAGCAAGAGGTAGAATCTATTCCCCCACCCACTGAACATGGCGTGGCTTGCTTTGGCTAAAAGAGAGCATGGGAGGTGCTGGCATGCAAGTTCCAAGCCTAGCCCTCAGTTCCCTGCAGGAACCCTGCCTCTGACACAAGGACAAGGCTGGGCTGGGCTTCTGCAACATGTGAGGCGAAATGGAAGATCGCGAGTCATTTCCACGGAAGCCATTCTAGATCAGTGACCCCCAACCAGCCCGGCAGGAAATTGAAGAAGCATGAACAAGTCCTAGCTGAGGTATGCCAAGCCCTGAACACCAGCAGAACCACTCATCCCAACCCTTAGGCTTGAGAGATGATTAATAGTTCTTGGTTAAACTACAGTGTTTCAGAGGGTTTGCTACTCAGAATAGCTAGTTAGTATAGTTACCAATGTTCTTTTCCTTTTATCCCTGCTTCCCCAAAAAGCGTTGAAGAGGCATGGTCCCGGTGAATAAAAGAGGGAGAGGTTTTGAGTCACCATCAGGGGGTTTCTTCTCTCTACTCTTTCATCCTAGGATTAAAATTCCTACTTACGGGTCTACTTAATGCCCAGAAGAGACACCACTTGTGCTGAGAAACATGGTTTCCATTCTGATAAACCACTTCTTCCTCTACCCACGGCATGGCTCCTGCACATTCTGAGGCTGAAGGTCAGTGCTAATTGGCACGGCTGCTCAAATCTTCTCTGTGCATCGTCTCACAAAAAAAAAAAAATCCTTGCAAAGTGGAGGATGGCTGGGGGGTGGGGGTGGGGGCAGGGAGTGGGGAGGAGGACAGCACAATTTTGATCCAGGGCTGAAGATAATTTGACTGGCTCACTATGGGCCTTGTTTGTTGGTGATAAAAGAAAGGCTGGGAGCTCAGTGACCAAAGTGGCTCCAGAGCTGATGTGTGGCCGAGTTGTCTCGATGAAAAAAGACAGGGAATTGTAAGGCCCACTTGCCCTTTAATGGGCACTTTGTGCTTGTCTGGCTTCTCAGCCAGAGATCAGGGAAAATCTATTAGTGAGATCCCCAGCATTCACTTCTCATGCTACAGCCATCTGGGAGAAGTCTTACACATTCCGTCTCTGATCCTCTAATTGGAACTGCTGACTGACTCATGTGTACCTGAGTGGCTTAAGATGGGGATGCTGAGAGCTCCAGTCCCAGAGCCTTTGAAAGGGCGGCGGGAGATCTCATTCACGTTGTCCACAGGTCCCTTTGGATGGATATGGATGGATGCCAGAAGCAGCCAGCCTGGAAGGTCTCCTTGTAAAGATGGCTGATTTGCCATGACCTCTGACTGCACTTCTGCAGCTGAATTCTGCTGACCCCGGTGAGCTGAGATTGAGTGTGTTGGAAGGAAGCTGGCTAAGAGGCAGGGCTCATCTTCCGAGCCTTCCGTCAGAGTCTCAGAAACCCAGACAGGATGTCTTCTCAAAAGGACTTCTGGCTCAAATTTTCAATGGCAGGAGGTGGGAGCTACTTGCAAATTTAACAGGGAAAACCATTCAGCTGTGACCAGTTGACTCGAATTAATCACCCTCCTGGGTCTTCGGATGGCTAAAGGAGTTACAGACCATCATGTTAGTCAATAGTTCACACCCTCACTACTTGCTCATTTAGTCATCCCCTGGAAGGCCAGGCTTGCTACTGTTTGCAGGTGACAAGGTGTACTTGCTCCATGTGAATGGGATGGGTGGGACTCCAGCGGAAGCCAGGCTTCTTTCCATGCGGCATTCCTTTGCATTTCATAGCAAAGCCTTCTGCTAAAGGCACTCAAGTTATTTGCCAAACTTTTATTGGGCACCTACTATGTGTTGGACCCCTGTGCATGGCAATGCAAGAAGGAACACACTGTGGCTCCTGTTTGCATGTTGCTCAAGGGCCCCAGGTTCGTCCTTGGAATGCCCCATGCTTCTGATTCTCTGGGCACCCAGCACAGCAGCCCTTTGCCCCCTGTGCACACTAGGCCCCAATGTAACTGGAAGAACTTGGGATGTTGGAGTGGGGATTGATCCTTCCCCTGGAAATGTAATGGGTGAGCTTTCTTACATATCTATGAAAATGAAACTTCTATATCTTGTTAATTTTTATCCCATCACATTCCAAAATATGTGTGTGTGTGTGTGTGTGTGTGTGTATCTCCTTACATAGGGTGCTTTAGGATCAGGTGGCGGTTTTGCTTGTACTAGATTTTAGAGACCTTGGGCCCTCTTGTTCTTTGACCAGATGGGAAGCTGCCTCTTCAGCCGGATGGAAGCAGACTCACTGTCTCAGCTAGCTTGTTGCTATGCAACAAGCCAGAGAATGTCTTGGGTCCCTCTTCGAACAATCTTCTTATTTCCAAATCTTCATATGTGCACTTTAGAGCTTCCTGAAATTAAAGCCTTCATCTCTGGGCAAACTCCAAATAATGCACCATCAAGCAATGGTGTTTGTCATAGTAGCAAACAGGGGGAGGGGCGAAGGATCTTGTGTTGACCCTCATATCACACTGCAGAAATGCAGAAATATCACACTGTCCACAATATGCCTCCTGAGGCACTGCCTTGGGGTCCCTCCTCTCCCTGTAAGATGAGAAGCACTCCCATAATATGTATCACGTGGCAGAATCCTGGGAATTTGCTCCTGGAGGCTTCCCATCACTGTGCCCTGAGGGCTTTTACCGCCTCTAATCCTCCTGCGTGCCTATATATTATCTTTATCCCTCCTTATTTCCCCCAGATAAAGGAAGAATATAACAGAACAGACTCCTACCGGGTTTGTCACATAGCTGGCTAATGTGTTGGGTCAGCCACACATTCTTTCAGTCCAATCTACTATTGAGTACAGAGACAAGCAATTTCTTAGGTAATAAAACTAATTTCTTAGCAACCGGATGAGTCTGCATTATCTATAACACAACTGGGCCAAGGTATTTCAAAAAATCTACAAAGTGATGATGAAGTATCTACTCATTATAGGTTAATAAACCGATAGTATAAGACATTTATTCATTTTCTTATAAATGTAGTAGCTACCCGTTATCATGATTTATTCCCCAAATTGAGTCTTGGGTGCTTAAATTGAGAAGTTACAACATAAAAGGTTTATCTTTATAGCTGTCACTGGTGTCATATTTATATACATGCTACATTCACCAACACTTTAACAACGGAGCAGCAATATAAATTGAATAACTTTAAAGACTATATATGTTTCCCTCTAGTACAAGTGTACATTCATTTATATTACAACATCATTTCTGTAAAGGATTGGCTGTAGCAGAATGGAATCCAAATGGCTTCAACCATTGCTTCCTTTTTTTCTACTTGAAGCACACAAAAAATCACTGTAGTTTCCTTTCTTATTACTGTAAAAATAATATAAAATGGAAAGGAAAGACAGATGAAAATATGTGCATAATAAATTGTTAGTTTGAGAGCTAACTTTTACTTCTATTTGCCAGATTACTGTTCACATTTTAATATTTCTCTATACATTTTTTGAAGAGGGAGGCCCTAACATCCTGCATATAATCATTGTTAATGAGAGCTCCAAAGTCAGGTGGACTTAGATTTGAGAAAGCTGTGGGGTCTGCTGAAAGCCTTTAATCTTCTAAGCCTCAGTTTCTTCATTTAATAAGGGAGATTATAGATATATCATGTATGTGATACATGATACATGTGATACATGAAATAGTACATGATACCATCATATATGATATAAAATGTATTACATAGATGTATATTATATAAACCAGGGAGATAATATTCCCCTTATGCACATGTTGTAAGAATCAATGAAACAGTGTATGCAAATCTGGCATTAGCATTCGGAGTACCAGCCAAATAGTAAGTACTTAATAAATGTTAATCTGTATTATAAGTATTGCTATTATTTCTTTACTTATTTAAGAGAGCAAGAGTGTGTGCAAGTGGGGGTGGAAAGGGCAGAGAGAAGGAGAGAGAGAGAATCTTAAGCAGACTCCATGCCCAGCAGGGAACCTGACATGAGGCTAAATCTCACAGCCCTGAGATCATGACCTGACCTAAGATCATGATCTGAGCTGAAATCATGAGGTGGATGCTAAATGGATTGGGCCACCCAAGTGCTCCTAGTATTCTATTATTTTAAAAGTTGGGCAAAAGGATTCCAAATCAAGCTGTTCACATTTTCCCTATAAGTTCTTTTTTTAAAAGAACCTTTGAGTAAGCTTAACAGTTTTATTCTTCTTCTAACACTCAGATCAACTAAAAGAGAGTTGCAGTTGCTAGGAGTTGCTGCTGTATAATTTCAGTCCATGTGCAGGTGTCAGCATTAACATAAAAGATGGAAGGTCTGTATTGGCATTTTTGGTCACTATGTATTACAGGAAATTTAAACTTCTTATCCAAGATCACAGAGTAAGAGGCAGAGAAGAGACCAGAATGGAGGGTCTTTGACTGAGTCAATTTCTTTCATTATCAATTTTCAAATGGTTATTGAATTAAACTCAATATGAAGCCCATTTAACATAAAGATCATTTCATATGAACACGAGGTCCTAATATTAGGATCTATTAGTAGGATTCTGACAATAGGATTTGTGTTCATGTATAGAGAAAACTCTCTTGAAGTTATAAATGTAGCCCTGCTCCATTATGTATGTTAATATATGTTATATAGCATCAACACCCAACAGCTTAATTGCTGTCCTGTACAGCATTAGACACCTTTTCCAAAAGTCCTATAAAAACTGAATATTCTATTTTCTGATAATGTTAAGCCCCTCCTACTCTGTACTCCTGCCAAAGGAAGTAAAAAAAAGAGAGGGAGAGAGAGAGAGAGACAAAACAGATGGATATGTTTTAGTTCATTCGAGGAATTCAGATAAAAGTAGTTGCTAATTCCTAGTAAATCAAGCATTCTGTCCTTTCATTTTCAAGTATTTTTTAACCCCTCCAGATGACACTGCATTTCCCTTGCAATGTTATTTATTGCCATCCATGTAAATAGGCTACTTTGGAGAACACAATGGAAAACTCCGAAGAGTGCTTGGGGTGCCAAGTGATGTGTGACCAGTTCTTACAGAGGGGAGGGTGTATTCTCAGTATGTTAATTGTTCTCAGCATTTTGTCCCCTTTGTTCTTTGCAGCTGATATAAGTCTGGAAAGCGTACTTTAGATGTTATTTACTTTAGACTTCCTTTTCTATGTTACAGAATGATGAGATCCTCATAGAGAAGGCCGAGAAATAAGAAAGGATTCTGAGGAAGAAGGATTTCCTGACTCCTATGAGTACCTGCTGTCTCTTTGCAGAACCAAAATTGGGACCACTACATACAGGCAGCAATCCTCAAGCAGCACACAGCGCTGGAGAGACCTGGGCAAGTCATGTTTTACCTTCCTTGTCCTTTCGTTTTTGCATCGAAAAAATGAAATCAACAATATCTACCCTACCTCTTGGGACTAAAATGTGATCCTATATGCAATGTACCCGGTGCAGAGAAGAAACCTATGATCACATCACCAGTGGTGGTGTTCTAGCAGTAAGTCACAGACTAAAAACCAGTATATAAGAGGATGTCACCAAAAACAGCAGAAGAAACAGAGTTCTCAGAGGCCATCAAAGATAAAGAGTAGTAATGTGCTCAAAATATGGACAAGCGTGGGGGGTGGATTTGAGAGGCCAGAGCGGTGTTGGCGCCATCCCAAAGACGTTCGTGTTGGGCAAACACTGGAGAGCTCTAGTTGAGAGAAGCCAGTGCAGGATGTCTACAAGACCAGAGTGTAATGGGAGAGCCTGCCACATACTCTTCCAACAAAAATGGATACCTTCATCCTCGTGCATCCATTCTGTAATATGGCAAAGGATTGATTAAACCCCAGTGTCAGCCCATGACTTGAGGTCTTTGGGACCTCCATTTTAATGTGCATTATCTCAGTGTCAACCCAGGGGGCACATCTCCAGGGGGCACCCTCCAAGAATATTTGGAGCTCAAATAAACAACTGTGAACCAGAGAAAAATATTGGGCAAATCCAAAGGAGGGGAGGAGAGACTTTTTCTAAATGGTCCAGATAGAAGTGCACACTACATTTTTAAGTAACTTCTATTAGACTTCTCTCATCAGCATACCTATGCTACAAGCAAAGACGACATATCAACAAATCCTTATACACAGGAAGAGAACCTGAAGTCAGGTTGACATTTTTAGCCTGAAAGCAACAATTCTTAAAAAGCACATACACATTTACTCAATATTTGATAAAATTATAGTCATCATGTCTGAGGCATTAGGCACCCAGCACCTTCCTCTTTCTTGGATCTCAAATCTACGAGGCTGCTTCCCAGGGATTTATATCAAAACATTAGGAGAGATGAGAGGGAAAGGAGGTGGAGAGGCACCCTGCCTGTCACAGACCAGGAAGCCTGAGCGAGGTGGACGCAGGACCCTTGCACAGAGACCCGCTGCTTTCTCACCTATCTGCTGTTGATACGCTGGATCCTCACAGAGCCAGACCTTAAAGACACAAGCCTACGCCAGGGCTTTCAGCACGTCAGCCACCACTTGGGCACAAAATGCACAGACCCCCAGCGACAAGTGAATGCCTCAGAACTTGGGTGACAGGGTACCTCTAAGCTCCCCAAAGGGCTTTGCAAAGATCTGGAATTTGGCAAAGCTCAAAAACCACTTACATGAATGGAAGACACTTCTTCCTCCATTTTAAAAAATTGTGGTAAAATATTATGGACCCTGAAATTTACCATTTTAACCCTTTTTAAATGTACAATTCAGCGACGTTAAGTATATTCACACTGCCGTGCAACCATCGCCACCTTCCATCTCTAGAACTTCTTATCATCCCAAACTGAAAATCTGTACCTATTAGATAATAACTCCCCAACTCCCTTCATCCTCAAATCCATTCATATTATGAATGACATTTAGGGTTAGATTCAGTTTGCATTCCCAGTTGCTCCCATGTGTTACACTCAAGAAACCCCAGTTTTGATTCCCTTATGTGCTGCTGCATGAGATACTGATAAAGGCTTCTGGAATTTTTATTTTTCACCACAGAACTGAATTTTCACCAGATACATTAGACACTAAACTCAAGTGGGTGGCAGTGCTTGAATCCTGCTTCCTGTCATGCCTAAGTGGTTTCTGCAAGGGACAGAGTGTGGCCAGTCACTACTAGTGACTATTCCAGGACAGATCATGACATAGACTCTTCTGCTCAGCAGCGGGCCGGGGAGCTCAAAGGCTTGGGCTGGAAAAGGATGCCACTCCTGCTCTTAGACTTATTTTCTCCAGCCTTTATTCTTCCAAACTCCCAACAAACACACCTACCTTCCCTAAGACCCCTTCTCTCCCAACCCATCCCTTACTAGAATATTTCCCATATAATATAATATAATCATAGAGTTATTTCCATACAGTCCAGTATTCCAAGTAGACTGCCTTCTACATTCTCACAGTTTGCTGAATTAGCCACGTCTTGGTTCCCTTCAAAGGCTTTAAAAATATTCCAACAGATTTGATGTACAATTTGAGTCAGGATGACTAACTGTGGGAGCTGTCTCTTGGTCAAAATGAGCTTTTCCATTTTAATTCACAGTAAGCTCATCAGGTCTTCCCCTGTTGCCTCATTAATCTCACAAGCATTTATTAAACACCATCTAGGTGTCTGTTGGTGTGCCAGGCACAGGACATCCAGGGACTCTTGAGTCCAGCGGAAAGACAAGCGGAAACATCTGGCCAGAGCCCAGCAGAACTCCACGGGAGACGTGCTTCGTGGAAAACAAAATGCAGTGGGAGTCAGTAGAAGGAGTGACATGCCATCCCAGTCTTCATGGAGGATGGGACCCCTGTTCTGGTCCCTGAACAAGGAGGGGAGAGAAGGTGTTCTGTGCAAAGAGCAGCATGTTTATAGACTTGGAGTCTTTCTGGTCACTCGGGGTGGGGGAGGGGAGGAATTAAGAGCAAATGAACTTGCTAGTTTGAGTGACTAGGTAGACAGTAACTATGTTCACTGTTACACTACTGCAAATAACATCTTCGGTTTTAACAGTGGTTTGGTCTATCATCTGTGGGGGAAAATGAGCTGCTGGAGTTTTCACATAGATGTATCTTCTGTCATATTTTAATAAATCTCAATGAAATATTGCTTTAAGTCCAAGTGACAGAGATATATGGCTGTAACCACTGATCTCTTCACTTCATAAAAGCACTAATTTATGACCTTTACTCCTACTTCTTATTTTGAAAAATTTCAAATCTATATACCTTTTGAAAGAATAGTACAATAAACACCTATATACCCTTCATTAGATTCAACAACTGTCAACATTTTGCCACATTCTTTCTTTTTCTCTTTCTTTCTTTCTCTCTTTCTCTCTCTGTCTCTGTCATTACTGATCCATTTGAAAGCGAGTTGCTCTTCCGGCGCCTGGCTGGCTCATTCAGTTAAGTGTCCACCTTCGGCTCAGGTCATGATGTCAGGGTCCTGGGATTGAGCACTGCATTGGGCTTCCTGCCCAGTGGGGAATCTGCTTCTTTCTGTTTCTCTGTCTCTCTCCTTCTGCCCCTCTCCCCTCTTCCTGTCCCTCCCTGCTACTCTCCCTCTCTCTCTCTTTCAAATAAATGAATAAAATCTTTTAAAGAAATAGGGAAGTGCGTTGCACTTATTATGATACTTCAACCCTAAATGCATCTTCTTAGAGCAAGGACTTTTTCTGATATAACCACAGAATCATTATTGCTGGATTTTGCTTTTGTTTCTCATGATTATATTCGAGGTAAACATTTTGGTAAGCATACTAAATAAATGATGTTACATACTTCCCCACCATATGAGGAGGTACAAAGATAGTCTTTTTTGTTACCAATGATTCTAATTTGGACCATCTGTTTAGATAATAGCCTTCTATTCTCTCCATTGTAATTCATAAGTAATCTGTGTGACAATAATTTGTGACTATGCAACATATTATCCAGTGGCTAAAGTGTCCGTTTGTTACTCTTGCTTATCAATAATTATATTGGTAGGCCTTAGTTTTAAATTAATTAGTTATGGTTCCTCCATTCCAGTAGTTAAAGTCAGATTTTTTGCTGTTGTTGTTTGTTGCCTAAAAATTTGAGACCAAAGATCATCCAATTTTATAAAAATATTTCTCATGAAATAGAGCATATGTTAGGAAAATGGCCAAAAAAACACTGTACAGCTATATTTTAGAAATCAACATGTATTTTTACATTTTTACTTGCACAAGATTTAATATTGTCCATGATGTTGAGCTTTTGTAGTTTGTGGGGGAAAATGCTGTAATATGTCATTTAACATCATAAAGGAATCTCATATCTGTCCACTGATAACTCATTGGCAATATACCACAGCTGTTAAAACGCAGCTCAGGAAAGAAAAAAAAAAAAAACCCACAAGCCAACCATCTGACTTTAATTAGGAAAGAGAATAGTCCCCAAATGTACAAAGATGGGGTCTTTTGCAGGTCAAAGTATTATAGTAGAATTTGAAAAAAGGTAATATAATGGCCCTATATGTGAAGGTTAGCTCATGTTCATTTTTAAGGATTCATAATATGGAGACACAGTCCCTACCCTTTCCTGACAACAAGCCAACCTTTGCTATAGGTCTAGTAAACACTCACCTAGGCACAAAAATCCATGCTTTCTGATTACTGAGGGCCTGTCAGATACCAGGACAGAGATACCATTAACCTAGATGGGGGTGGCTGTGGGTAGAGCAGGTTCTGGGGATGAAGAAGATCAAGATTTCAGTTTGGGGCAGGATATATTTGAGACACTCATTAAACATCCAAGTGGAGATACAGAGTTGAAAGTTAATGAGTTAATGCTTAATGGAATAGTCACAGGTGGGGGCATACATTTCAAGATCATTTGACAATAGATGCTACCTAAAACCACAGAATGGAGAAAGAATCAGCAAGGGGGTGAGTACAGGGAGAGCAGGAGATATTAAGAGATCCATGAACCAACCTAGGGACACATCAATGCTATGCAGTGAAAAGGCAAAAGAAAAACTAGTACAGGATACTAAGAAGGAACAGCCCGTGGGTTTGAAGGACAGTGAAGTGCGTAGTATCTTGGAGCATAAGTGAAGATATCACATCCATGAGGATGGAGTAATTAATTGTGATGAGTGTTAAGTCAAGTTCAATGGAGACCAAGATTTGGATTTAGCAACATGGAGGTCGTTGGTGATATGGAGAAGCCCAGGTTTGGTGGGGTGACAGAGTTCAGAGCACACCAGGAATTAGCTTCAGTGAGAAGAGGAGAGGAAAAGGCTGTCTTTCAAGGAGTTTTGCTGTAAAATGGGAGGAAGCAGGCCAAGAAAAATGGTAAGGCCTTCGGGAGAAAAAGATAATTTTGTTTTTTGTTTTTAAGATAAGAGAGAAAATAGTATGGCTGTGCACTGGTGGAAATGAGTTAAAAGAGAGGGGAAACTGTTGATCTAAGAGAAAGCAAGAAGAATTGCTGAAGCAAAACCGTTGAGTTAGAAGCAGAGGGGAGGGGCAGCAGTGTATCCAGTCCAGACCCTGGTAGATAGGAAGATATTGTTGTGGGAGTTTGTGGAACTTATTTTTCGAATGTTTCCATTTTGTGCTCCAGTGAAGTGGGAAGCAAGGTCATCAGCTAAGAGTGAAGAGAGAGGAAAAGGTGTTTAGAGATTTAAGGGGCTGTGAGTTTGTGAAGTAGTTATCTCTGAGGGAAGGAAATGTCAATCAATTTTTAAAAATTAGAAATAGTGCAAACAATAGTCTCTAGTCACAATGCAATAAAACTGGAATTAGCAATAAGAACAAAAAGGTCCTACTTCCTGGATATTAATAATTCTGTCTTAAGTAATTTGGATGAAGGTGAAAAGCCAAATTAAAACTATTAAATATTCTGAAAATAAAGGTAATGAAAAGACTATTTGCAAAGTTTGCCACAAAAATCAAGTGGGATTTATTCCAGAAATGCAGCAGGGTTCATTTTTTTAGGTACCTATTTACTTATTCACTGTATTAATAGATTCCAGAAGGAAAATCATATAATCAATCCCATAGATGTTGAAAAAAAATCTGATTTTATAAAATTAAGTTCCCATTCAAATTTTATTCTTAATAAATTCAATACAAGCATTTCAATTCTGCTACTGTTATGTAAGATTATTCTAGGGATACTAGCCTATGCAATTACATGAGAGAAAGAAATTGGAGATATAAAAAAAAGAAAGTAAGATTATCATTATAATTACCATTATAAAATTACATATCTGGAAAAATAAAATGTATTAATTGAAAACCTATTACAAACAATAAAAGAAATTAGTAAAATGGCTACTTACAGAGCCGAGATTAAAGGAGAAAAAAAAAAGAGTTAACATACTGAGATTAACAAGCAACAGGCAGTTAGAAGATATAATAAAAGATCTCACATACAGCAGTAACAAGTGTAAGATATCTAAAAATAAACCTTCAAAGATACTTATGAAGATAACTTTAAAATGTTCCTGAGTAAGACAAAAGATTTCAACAAGTGGAAAGGCAACAAGAGACTCAATATCATTAACATATTAATTTTCTTAAACCGATTCATAAATTTAACAGATTACAATAAAAGTATTAAAGTAGTTTTTGACAAGACAAGCTGTTTCCAAAGTTTATGTGAAAAATGAACAAGCAATAATATCTGGAAGGATTATGAAAACATTTCTGAGAAAAAAAATCACTAATGTAGAACCACACGATCAGACATTGAAACATAGTATAAAGCTACAATAAATAGATAATAGAATAGAAGAGAGTGTAGGGTTGACATATAATAGACAGAAAATTAATGTAACAAAATGATTTAAAATAAAAATAGAACTTTAGAATACATACAAATAGGATATGCACCATGAGTAATTTATATGATTAAGGTAACATTTGAAATCATTGAGAGACAGATGGAGTACGTAATAAATAATAAAAAAAAATAATGTTTGAATAACTGAATATTATGCTAGAAAAAATTTAAGGTCAATCCATATCTCGCTTCTCACACCAGAATAAATTTCAGGTAACAATTAGAGACTGAAATGTCAAAAAAAATGACCACACAAAAAGTCCTAAACATTTGCTTACATATGCTCTAAAAAAACAAAAACAAAAACAAAACAAAAAACAAAAAAAAAAACCAACTTTGGAAAGATACTCAAGAAATTGATAACATTCAATTACGTAATACAGTGTCATCAGCTATAGTCACCATGTTTTACTTCAGTTCCTCAGAACTTACATCTTACAGCTCAAAGATTGTACCCCTTACTGATCTCTCCCTATTTCTCCCAACCCCTGGCCCCTGGCAACGACTTTTCTACTCTGCTTCTTTGAGTTTGACTCTTTAATAGGTATCACATATAAGTAATAACCATGGAGTATTTGTTTGGCTTATTTTACTTAGCATTATACCCTCAAAATCTAACCATGTTGCCACAAATGTCAGAATTTCCTTCTTTCTCATGGCTAAACAATATTTACTATGTATATGTACCAAGTTTTCTGTATCCATTCATCTGCTGAGGGACACTTTAGGTTGATTCCATATCTTAGCTCTTGTTACTAATGCTGCAAAGAACGGGGTAGGGGGGAGAATATCTCTTCAATTTTTATTTTCTTTGGATACTTAGAAATGGGATTGCTGGATCATATGGTAGCTCCATTTTTAATTTTCCAAGATACCTTCATACTGTTTTCCATAGTATACTGGTTTACATTCCCACCCACAGTATACAAGGCTCTCTTTTCTCCACATCGGCTCAAGTTCTCTCTTGTCTTTTTGATGACAGCCATTCAACAGATGTGAAGTGATACCTCATTCTAGTTTTGATTTGCATTTCCCTGGTTAGTGACAATGACTACCTTTTAATGTACCTGTGGCCATTTGTATGTCTTCTTTGAAAACATGTTTATTCAGGGACACCTTGGTGGCTCAGCTGGTTAAGCATCTGACTCTTGATTTCAGCTCAGGTCATGATCTCAGGGTTGTGAGATTGAGCCCTCCTTAAGATCCATATGTTCTCTCTCTCTCTCTCTGCCCTGCCTTGCCCCTCACACTTATGCTCTCTTTCTCCCTCTTGTCTCTCTCCCTCTCTAAAAAACAAAAAAGAAAAAAAGTGTTTATTCAGTTCTTCTGTCTTTTTTTTCTTTTTGGGGGCAGTAGGAAGAACTTCAAAAAGAGACCTTTTCTTTCCTTAGTTACTTCATTTTTATACTTTTAATTTTTTATTTGTTTTTTTTTAAATTCCAGCATAATTTACACACAGTGTTATATTACTTTTAAGTGTACAATACAGTGATTCAACAATCCCATACATTACATAGTGCTTATTGCCATAATGTACTCTTAATCCCCTTCACCTGTTTCACTCATGCCCCTACCCATCTCTATTCTGGCAACCACCAGTTTGCTCTCTACAGTTAAGAGTCTGTTTTTTGTCTCTCTTTTTTTTCAATATTTGTTTATTTTTTCCCTCAGATTCCACAAATGAGTGAAATCATATTGTTTTTGTCTATCTCTGACTGACTTATTTCACTTAGTATTATATCCTCTAAATCCATCCATGTTGTTGCAAATGGCAAGATCTCATTCTTTTTTATGGCTGAGTAATATTCCAGTATGTGGTGGTGGTGGTGGTGGTGGTGGTGTGTGTGTGTGTGTGTGTGTGTACCTCACATCTTTTTTATCCATTCATCTATCAATGGAATTACTAGATCATATGATAGTTCTATTTTTAAAGTTTTGAAGAACTACATACTGTTTTTCATAGTGGCTACACCAATTTACATTTCCACCAACAGTGCACAAGGATTCCTTTTTCTCCATATCCTCACCAATACTTGTTTTTCTTTTTGATTCTACCCAGTTTTTTAAGATTTTATTTATTTATTTGACAGACAGAGATCACAAGTAGGCAGAGAGGCAGGCAGAGAGAGGAGGGGAAGCAGGGTCCCTGCTGAGCAGAGAGCCCGAGGGGGGGCTTGATCCCAGGACCCTGGGATCATGACCTGAGCCGAAGGCAGAGACTTTAACCCACTGAGTCACCCAGGCACCCGATTCTACCCATTCTGACAGGTGTGAGGTCATATCTCACTGTAGCTTTGATTTGCATTTCCCTGATGAGCACCTTTCCATGTGTCTTTTAGTCATCTGGATATCTTTGGAGAAATGTCTCTTTAGGTCCTCTGCTCATTTTTTAATCAGATTATGCAGATCTTTAGGTATTCAGTTATAGAAGTTCTTCATATATTTTGGATATTAACTCCTTATTGGATACTTCATTTGCAAATATCTTCTTCCATCCTGCAGGCTGCCTTTTCATTTTGCTAATGGTTTCCTTTGTTCACAGGCCCCATCCTGGACAGAGACCATACCCTGGGCATACCTGTCCTTCTTTTAATTTTTGTCTTGATTTTCTCTTGCCTCTCTGGACTGAAGCTTCCCCCCCCCCCCCACCTGCCCCAAGAGACTCAGATTGAGCACCTAGTGCACTCGGGCTCTTTGTGGGTGCTCAAGAGAGAGGGACTGGAGAACGCTTTCAAGGAGGATTCTGAGTGGGAAGGAGTATAGGTCCGGGGCCATCAGGAGCTGGGTCCCTTGCTGGCTCTCACTTGTGCTGACTTCAGGCACACTGCTCTCTGATTTCTCCTGTGCGAGTTGGTGATGGGCATAAAGACCAGGAAGACAAATTGTCACGTGAATGGCAATCATTGTTGTTTGATGCGCATCAAAAGTATTGTTTTTCTCCTTGTTTGTTCTATTTCCTTTTTAGTTTGTTTCTCTAAACTTAATCCCTTTTTACCTTTCCAATCTAACTTTATTATTTCCTATTCAACCTTTCCCTCCTCTTCTTCTCAAAGCTGGAGGCAGCAGCCTGCCACTCTCCAGTCTATGGATAAGATGGCCTGCCGAGACTATTCCCTGCTAACCGGGCCACCTCTTCTGAATCGGCTTTGGTTCAAGTCTTGAGCCTTTTAATGGGAAAGGGTTTTGCGCAAGTCATTTCTGGCTGGCTGGCTTGACTGCAGGCAGGAAACGCAGGTCTGCTGTGCACCGAGGGGAAAAGATCCATCTACGGCAACCAAACCACATACATCATTTCAGAATTTAAGAACTGGGGCCCAAATACGCTCTGAATCAGGGATGCCTCCCCTCGTGGCAGATTTTTTAGAGTCTTTAAGTTTCACCCTTAATAGAAATAAACTTCACAGCCATGTGACCCACAAGAATAATTTTAAGTCTTTGGAAAATTATTCTCCAGTATTTGATAGCTGACGTGGTAGATGTGATATTATGCCTACCCACTAATTCTAATACTCAGAGTATAGGAGAGCCGTTTATTTTATATTTATACTTTCTTTTATGAGTCTGATTGAAATAAAATGCTGGCTGGAGGTACATTAGAGTTCTCTGAACAGAGTCTCGGCAGAATTGGGAAGAATAGAAGCTCGTTGCTCTGAGCAGAGGCTCAAAGTAAAACCGTCTCATTTGTTCTTCCAGAGATCCTTTTTTGTGTGTGGTTTGTTTTTGGTTCTCTTCCAATTTGCATGTTTACCAAAATCCCAAGGAAAGGAAAAAACCATTAAGATTTTTTTCTATAATCCATTTAAGTCAAAAACGGAGAAGAGAGAAAAATTTGTAGCTTTCAAACACCATTAGTTTGCTAATGATAGCTTTCATCCTATGACAGTTCTCAGACTGATAAGATGCTCCAAACATCCACCGCGAAGGAAGAGGGCCATTTACAGGCCCCCGCTCTGTCTCTGCAGCTTGCACATGTTTTCAAACATAATTTCATGCCTGCTTTCTGACAGCTCATTAAACAAAGGCCTCTTGGTGCCTATATTGCCCGTCTCCCCGCTGAGAGTGTAACATATTTACGGCCTTTGCAGATTGCTGGCTGCTGGCGCCTTCTCTTCCCCGTGGCCTGCCTGCCAACTGCTTATCAGTCTCCCCCAAAGGTGACATCCTCCTCGTTTGTTTGGGTAGCGATGGTCCCGTGTTTGACCCTCGGAGGCCAGCCGCAGCGTGATTAGGAGCGGCTCCTGCACCAGCTAGATAAAGGCAATCACGCAGGCGAAGACAGCGAGGGGCCGCTCGGGGGAGCCTCGCCAGGCGGAGTGCTCCCATTCAGGAGCGCGCTGGCAGTTCGTTAGTTCGACATCTGGCAGTGTGCAGACCTTGTGGGATTTCTGCCTCAGAGAAAGCAAACAAGGGTTCGGGAGTGTTGAGGAGCTATCTGGGGCTGTGTACAAGGGTGATCAGAGGCGATTGCTCCTAATTACCTGCCTCTTGACTGCCATTAAACCATCATTACACATCCGAACCCATAAAAGCCCCTATGAATGAGGCACCTTATACTTGATTTTTATCCCTTTCTCCTGCTTTTGCCAAAAGCATTTTGCCGGGGTCCTGGGAGGACAGATGAAGACATCTTGGACGCAGTGAGAGGCTGCCGGCTGCATCCATCTGCCGTTTCAGGATCTGACAAAACTGGTAACAGGTTTCTGCCACTGCAGTGGCCTAGAGGGTGATGCATGATTTCCAATGAACGGAACGGAGAGCGAACAGGGAAGGGAAGAGGCTAAAGAGGGAAGGAGGGACGGAGAGAGAGCAAGACTTCTTTCTTCCCAGCCAGGTGTCCACGAATTCAGCTCTTAGCCGTTGCGGGTTAATGGCCAGGCTCCAGGCACAGGGTTTTAGTCCAACCCTCAGATGACCTTGGCCCCAGAAATGCCTGTGTTGTCCCTCTGGAATCTGACCAGTGGCAAAGCAGGAAAAAGGTTTTGGTGTGACTGCATTTGCCTTTATGGTGGATGATGACGATGGCCATCACTTTTCCAGCAGCTGCTAGGAATGAAAAAGCTCATAGCCATTTTCTCCCAGGATGTCATCTCATGTAAAGGAACACCATTCCAGTAGACCCACTGTGCCAACGATAAGACAGGAAAACCGCACCAAACGCACAGCTAGTCAGCAACAGAGTCTAAGTCTGTTGGTTCCAAAGTCTGTGCTTTTAATCGCAACTCCCTTCACCCCCAGCTTCTGCTGAATCCATGATTATACTGGAACATTCCTTCAGAATAAGCTGTTGCTAAGTCTGTTTGCCCAGGGGGCGTGCCCATCAGCCCAAGAGGTAGTGAATTATGGAGACCCCCAGCAGTCTATGTGAGGAGGCTCTTCCAGGCAAGGGATGAGCAATCTTCTTTTTCACATTTCTCAGGAGCACTCTCGCTGATTCTATGCAGGACGTCCTCAGGTGACACGTGGAGAAAACATTTCCTAACCTGGGAGCTCCCTGGGGAGTGAGCAGTCTCATTTATCCGTTCCTCTAGAACTCCACAGTTCTCCTAGCACATAGTAGGTGCTCAATAAATGCTGTGAGGTCTGGAGAATGGTTCTGTTTGATTTTATTCCTCCATATCTTGTTTTAAGCTGTATTGAAAATTCCATATCATTTAACCCTCTTGGAAGGAAGCAGGGAACAAATCTACAAAGAGAAACTAAGTGACTTTCCTAAGATGACATAGGTGGCAGGTGGCAGAGGGGAGACTTTAACAAGCTCTGGATGAATCTAAAATAAAACGCTACTTCTATGTTACTATGTTGCTTAAAGCACAAACTGATGATTTCAAAACTGAATTTAAAAAATGCTGGAAGGAAGTAATGGTGATTATTAATAGTAGTTGCCTTTGGAAGATGGGATTCTGATTCTTTACACTTTTCTATATTTTCTAAATTATATACCTTTTATCATTGTGAGAAAACTGAAACACACACACACAGTACCAGGGAGTATACTATCTTAATAAACATAATTATTGTTAATTTGTCAGGAGACTTTTGTTTTGATCATCTGAATATATGTGTTTTTGATCAACAATAACAACATTGCAAATAATAAAATACAGCAGGGTCTTCTCCTGACTAAAAATATTCTTACCACGATGGAACTAGATTATTGTCAGTAGAAGAATTCTTGGTTTGTTTCCTAGCAACAGAAAACAGAACAGCATTTGCTGTAACTTGAAAACCTCCATTTTCAGTGGTTACGATCACCTGCTGTTTATGACTAAGCCGAGGATGGGCTAAAGAGTCTGACGTTTCTTCACCACATTGCAAGTTCACAAGGGACTTTTTCACCCATCATTTCCTCTTGGTTTCAATAACCATTGATTCAATACACCCCCATGCACCAGGCCCTGGGCACAGTGATTTTCGGAACATTTGAGCCGAATTCCAGCAGCCTTAGAAGGTGGGCTAGTCTGTGTTCTATTATCTCTTTTACCAGTGAGGACACCACCCTGAACGCGCCTGATCTCGTCTGATCTCGGAAGCTAAGCAGGGTCGGGCCTGGTTAGTGCTTGGATGGGAGATACCAGTGAGGACACTGAGTGTGAAAGATGAAGTGATGTGCTAACAGGCTTGCAATTGGCGGCCAAGGGCAGGAGAGCTCCAGTTTTAGCTATCTAAGTCCAAACACAGTGTCTTTGAGCGTCAGCACCTCCTGGTGCTTCACAGGGTCAGATCCCTTCTTGAGCAAGACACCATAAAGGTTATGCTGGATCTTTTGATATCTTTTCAAACATTGTATTTCAGAACCCAATTTTCACTCTCTCCCTCGCCCAGGGCCTACAGTACCATCTTGTACACTATCTAGCCACTCTACAGATGACATCTCAGGACTTCAGATGCTCCCCTTCTCCTCTCTCCCCACCCCTCTGCCTCCCCGTAAAACCAGGGGAAATTGTTTTCCATTTGCTCAGAAAATAAATGAGCTGGTCTGTGATAATGCATGATGGGGATTCCTAGGCAACATCCTTGCTTTTTTAAAAAGAGGACATTTATAAATGTTGGGCCTTTGCCCAAAGACGTTCCCCAGTGGTGGGATAATTAGATAATATAGGAGGTCAATGGGGAGAAAAATAAAAAGGGGGAAAAAATACCACAGAGAAGCACTGGAAGGGAAAACACATGAAAGCATCATTTCATTTGAGAGAAATACTTCATTAGCAAATGCCCAAAAGTTACAACTCCAGGAAAGCCATTTGGCCAGGGATAACAAAAGTCTTTTAAAAATTCATATCCTTTGACTTAGTAAATCCAGTTCTGAGAATGCATCCTAAAGAATAATTCTGAAACAGAAAGAGCTTTGTGCATGAAGAAATTCACCATAGAGTTACTTATGATATAGAAAAATGGCAAAAAGGGTATTGATTATGTAAATTATGGTACAGTGGAATACAGTCATTCCAGATGATGTTTGCAAAATGTCCTGAAATAATATGAAAAATTTTCTATATTATAAAATAAAATGAAAAAGAGCAGACTGCAGTTTTAATCATTACCACATTATGATCATCATGTCCAAAATATTTGGAAGCTAATTATCTAATTACATTTAGAAATTGCTTTTTCCCTCCCTTTCTTTTAACTGTAATAAATCATATCTGTGAGTATGACTACATACTTAGTCTTGTGAATCCTCTAAGTGAATCCTGGAACCTCAGGGTGGTCTTGAGACATCTAAACATAATCATTGCTATCATGTAGTTCTTAAAAAAAAAAAAAAGTCACTTTCTTCCATTTTGTCCTTAAGAATTTAGAATTTAGCTATATATAAACCATAGAATGGTGCTTTTCTAAAATATTAAGCGGACACATTTTAGAGCTAGGGAAGAGAACTGTGTCTTATTTTTGCTTTACAGATGAGGAAACAAAGCTGAGAGTGAGTGATGTGAGGGAACCACATCGGGATCAGAACCTCGGACTCCTGACTCTTCCTTTCACAGATCATTGTTTTCCTGTGAATGGCTGACCATGAGGCATATGGGAAAAAGAGAAACAATTACAACAATATAATGTGGAGTAAGGGAAGAGTGCTTGGGGCTACTAGAGTCAGCTAGTAATGGTAAAATGGGATTTCCATCATTATTTATAAGGGATGAATCAATAGTTGGTAATAGAATAGGAAGCATACCTAGTATGGACTCAGGCTATAGAGTCAGTTACTCTAAGAAAGGAAATACTTGAAAAAGGTGTGCCCTAGAATGAAAACTGGACCACCTTGCTCTTCCTTCTTTAGACTGGTAGTTAGTTCAAGCCAACTTGAACTTAAAAATGACTTTTTATTGGCATTTCCTTGTGGAAATGCGCATGTCCAATCAGGGTTGACTACAATAAAAATGAATGTTTTCATGTTTATTTCAAGCAAATGATACCTTCCTGGCCTACTCCCTAAAGGGGAAATCGGAAGGGTTACAGGAAGTGAGAATCTTTAAAATTGGGAAAATTTCAATTGAATGTCTACTTCTTACACTTGAAAGATTTTACTCAGAAATTCAGAAATCTGCCAATCCATGCTCATCACTTAAAACCTGATGAGAGAATATTGTACTTAGAGATCTGTACTGCACTTATCATAATCCTATTCGTTCAGTTGTAAGACCATTTCTGGGTCTCTCCTGGTGATGAACACTGGTAGCAGTGATGAAGAGATGATCCAATAACAATTCCACCGAGAAAATAGACCCCAATCACCATGCTGCACATCCTGTGGCCACATCTCTCCAGGGAAGAAGGTATTGGGAACAATCAAGAACAGAATTAGCACTTAGCTATACAGAATCACAAATAAGTAACTCCTTACTACATCCCCTCTTCTTCTACTTTCCTGCTTTCCCCCTTACTGGGTTCAACAGTGGAAAAGATTAGCTTCACATAGGCCTGGAGTAACAGGAGAGAATTCCACACTGATCTCAAGGAACGTCTGATGAAAACATTCCTTTTGATCTATAGGGAGATTTTAAAATATTTTAAGTCAATATTTTATTAGTTCATTTGTATATTCCATTTCTTTGGTCTTTGGCATTTGTCTGGACACTGGCTTATTAAAAATGGGGTTTTCAAATGCACTTCTGGCTTGTGTTCATAAGAGAAGAAAATTCTGAGGTGGTTCCACAATTTTTACCTTCTTTTTTGACTTTTGTCCTAATTCTTCATTCTTTTTTATTTATTATAATTTTTTTATTTTTTTATAAACACATAATGTATTATTAGTCCCAGGGGTACAGACCTGTGAATCACCAGGTTTACACTTCACAGCATTCACCATAGCACATACCCTCCACAATGTCCATAACCCACCCTCCCTCTCCTTACTCACCTTCCACCGGCAACCCTTAGTTTGTTTTGTGAGAGTAAGAGTTTTTTATGCTTTGACTCCCTCCCCATTCCATCTTGTTTCATTTATTCTTTTCCTACCCCCTAACTCTTCATTCTTAAGACAATCTAAGAATCCCTCTCACTGAAAACAAAGTCATACCCAAATCTACTTCTTTCAAATAAATACAAAAAAATGACACAAGAGGTAAAATGTATCTATCCTTGGTCAGGGTTATTTAATGAGAAAGGTTTAGGATAATGTATTGTCCTAGGTCAGGTTTTCTGGAGGCACCTTCAGACTCTGAGGCAGAGATTTGCATATAGGAAATTCCCTGGGTAGTGAACTTGAGAAGAACATATATAATGTAGCAAGATGGGGCAGAGGGAGAGGTTGAATTAAAAGCAGTTGCAACAGAAGGCCTTGGCTAATCCCACTGGGATCCCTGGAGATGAGATGGCCCTGCGGAGTTTATTCCAAATCCAGGGCAAAGGGTGGGTCTTTGTATCCCTGCATCAATCAGTCCTTAGACTCTGGCTACCCCGGGAAGAGGGCAACACAGCTTCCCCTGTCAGAGGGCAATTCCCTGAAACAATCACAGCTGTGAGCCTCCAGCAGCCAACTCTCCTGGCAGCTGAGAGAATGAGTGCCTCAGTCTAAAATGGGATCTGAGCAGGTACATCACATTTGGGTTCTTTCATCTCTTTATAATCTGCGTGCACATTTCCAAAGAGGAAATCACTGGACATCCCTTTATTCAATATTACACTGGTTTTTCACTCTCAGTCCTCAAAGTTGGATGTGTGAGAAATATATTAGCTAGGATGTTACCTAATTTCAATTCTCAGTCTCCATCCTGCCAAGATATATTAGAAATGGAGCATCAGTTATTCTTGGGGCCTCCTTCCCAAATCAGGGCTATTTCTAGGTTCTATTGTCATAAGCAGGGCCAAGGTATGGAGGCAGGGGGGAAGGGAGGGGATGGTTACTTGTAACAAGGCCATTCTGACTGTCCCTAAGAAGACCCCTGGCTCCTTTCACTTGGTCCCTTCAGAGCCATACTTATGAGACACCTAGGACCTATGATCCTGTTACCCAAGTCATTCCTTCCAGACTCACCACTTCCCCCAGAACACTGCCAGAAAGAAGGGCCCTCTTCCTCACTGCACCAGACCTACTGACATCTTTCTTTCTGTGGCCCTAGGAAATATCGCTCTTTTTTTTCTCTTTCTTTCTTTCTTTTTTTTTTTTAATGTTATTATGTTAGTCTCCATAGAGCACATCATTTTTTTTAACTTTCTTTTTTTTTTAATTTATTTCTTTTCAGTATAACAGAATTCATTGTTTATGCACCACACCCAGTGCTCCATGCAATACGTGCCCTCCAAAATACCCACCACCTGGTTCCCCCGACCTCCCACCCCCCACCCCTTCAAAACCCCTCAGATTGTTTTTCATAGTCCATAGTCTTTCATGGTTCACCTCCCCTTCCAATTTCCCTCAACTCCCTTCTCCTCTCCATCTCCCCATGCCCTCCATGTTATTTGTTATGCTCCACAAATAAGCGAAACCATATGATAATTGACTCTTTCTGCTTGACTTATTTCACTCAGCACAATCTCTTCAGTATAACAGTTCTGTCCATGTTGATACAAAAGTTGGGTATTCATCCTTTCTGATGGAAGCATAATACTCCATAGTGTATATGGACCACATCTTCCTTATCCATTCGTCCATTGAAGGGCATTTTGGTTCTTTCCACAGTTTGGCAACCATGGCCATTGCTGCTATAAACATTGGGGTACAGATGGCTCTTCTTTTCACTACATCTGTATCTTTGGGGTAAATACCCAGTAGTGCAGTTGCAGGGTCATAGGGAAGCTCTATTTTTAATTTCTTGAGGAATCTCCAAAGATTTTCAAAAGTGTTTTCCAAAGTGGCTGCACCAACTTGCATTCCCACCAACACTGTAAGAGGGTTCCCCTTTCTCCACATCCTCTCCAGCACCTATTGTTTCCTATCTTGCTAATTTTGGCCATTCTAACTGGTGTAAGGTGGTATCTCAATGTGGTTTTAATTTGAATGTCCCTGATGGGTAGTGATGATGAACATTTTTTCATGTGTCTGATAGCCATTTGTATGTCTTCATTGGAGAAGTGTCTGTTCATGTCTTCTGCCCATTTTTTTGGCTATGATTATCTGTTTTGTGTGTGTTGAGTTTAAGAAGTTCTTTATAGATCCTGGATATCAACCTTTTGTCTGTACTGTCATTTGTGAATATCTTCTCCCATTCTGTGTGTTGCCTCTTTGTTGACTGTTTCCTTTGCTGTGCAGAAGCTTTTGATCTTGATGAAGTCCCAAAAGTTCATCACTTTTGTTTCCTTTGCCTTTGGAGACATATCTTGAAAGAAGTTGTTGTGGTTGATATCGACGAGATTACTACCTATGTTCTCCTCTAGGATTCTGATGGATTCCTGTCTCACGTTGAGGTTTTTCATCCATTTCGAGTTTATCTTTGTGTATGGTGTAAGAGAATGGTCGCGTTTCATTCTTCTACATATAGCTGTCCATTAGTTTTTGATGTAGTGTTCCATGACTCATTGTTTGCATATAACACCCAGTGTTCCATGCAGTACAGCCCTCCTTAATACCCATCACTGGGCTCACCCATCCCCCCACTCCCCACCCCTCTGAAACCCTGTTTGTTTCTCATAGTCTGTCATCTCTCATGGTTCTTCTCCCCATCTCGTTTCCCACCTTCACTTTTCCCTTTCTTCTCCTAATGTCCTCCATGTTATTCCTTATGTTCCAGATGTAAGTGAAACCATATGATAATTGTCTTCCTCTGCTTATTTCACTCAGCATAATCTCCTCCAGTTCCATCCACGTAGATGAAAATGGTGGATATTCATCCTTTCTGATGGTTGAGTAATATTCCATTGTGTATATGGACCACATCTTCTTTATCCATTCATCTGTTGAAGGGCATCTCAGCTTCTTCTGCAGTTTGGCTACTGTGGACATTGCTGCTATGAATATTGAGGTGCATGTGGCCCTTCTTTTCACAACATCTGTGTCTTTAGGGTAAATACCCAGTAACGCAATTGCTGGGTCATAGGGTAGCTCTATTTTCAATTTTTTGAGGAACTTCCATACTGTTTTCCAAAGTGGCTGCACCACCTTGGATTCCCACCAACAGTGGAAGAGGAGCCCTCTTACACTTTCTCCACAACCTCTCCAACATTTGTTGTTTCTTGCCTTGTTAATTTTTGCCATTCTAACTGGTATAAGGTGGTACCTCATACAAATGGCTAATAGACACATAAAAAAATAACACATAAAAATGTTCAACATCATTAGCCAAATTCAGATCAGAACTACATTGAGGGAATATCTTTCTGACTCAGGAAAAGCCCCTATCTATATGCTATATTTACAAGGCATTCCACGTTTTCCTACAAACCCCAATTCCCTTGACCCTTCAGCAAACAAACACCAAAAGCTTCTATTCTAGAAGCAGGGAAGGCTTCATCTTCAAACCCTCTTCGAAGGAAATATTTGTAGTCTACCTTTCTCAGGAATCAAAGAAAGGAAGAAAAGCCAAACAGTTCAGTTCCTGTATTAAAACTGTCTGAAGATGAATTTTTTGCCAAATCACTTAGAGAGCTCTCATTTGCTGTATATTCTGGCTACAAGAAAAAAGTAATGTATTTTTCAATAGTCACGACCAATTGGGTTTTATATACAAGACAATTTCAAGAACAGTTGTCCAAAATGACTCTGAAGTTGAAAGGTTACCTCTTTGAGGCTGAGTTTGAATATAAACACATTGAAACGTTTTCTTTTAAATGTATCCAAATTTTAGGCTGGTATTTCCCTCCAACTTAGCCTGTATATTGTAATGATTTCTGTTAGCAAGCATTTTGAACTTAAAACCCTCGTTCTGACACACTGGCAATGTAATCAGCTACAGGCAGTCCCCAATCTTTGAAACTGTTGCTTGCCAAAAGATCGTTTGCACATCTGTTTTTATTAGAGTATATGTTTCAAGTGTCACAAAACAATAGCATAAATTGTGTGTGGTGGGGGGAGATTTTGAGTTCTTTATGGCAGAGGTAGTTTCTTTCCCACTGTTCATAGAATTTATTATTTAATGTTTATACTATAAAACTAATACATGCTCAATGCAGAAAAACTCGGGAAACGAAGAGAAACAAAATTGTAATCTATAATTTCACCACTACTAAAATGAGGTGTATGCCCTACTATGTTTTCCATGATTCGAAATATGTATTCTTTTTATCAAAATACTTGACATACTGTCCATTGATTTATAGAAGTCTGCATTTTATTTGATAATATCCTGGAAACATAAAAGACTGATATTTCAGGAAGATGGCATACTCCCACTTCCCTTTCTTTCTTCCCTTTATTCTTGGCCTTGCTCTTTTCTCCCCAGTTTCCCACTTCCAAGCACCCCCGCCTCTGGACACACACACACACACACACACACAACCTCTGTTTCCTGTCCAACTACCTAGCTCCTTTCTCAGCCTCCTGGCTAAAATGACTTCCATACTGCTGATTACTTATTTGGGCTTGGAAAGAAACCTGAGTGACAATACTCGCATCAGAAGTAAATGACAGGCAGCTTCTTAACACCAACCTTCAAGTTGCTTGTTAAGGGATGTTTCTTAACCCCAAAGAATTCTTCATTGATCTACTTTCAGGTAATGTAATATTGCAAACAAGGCTCACCATCTTTAGCCCCTACCTGTCTACAGACTAACTCTTCATTCAGCAAGACTGGAAATTTCAGCCTTATTTTCATCCCCTCCCCCACTCTGGCTCATCCGTCCAGTCCCAACCCAGTCAGGTCCCAGGCCTGCTGGCCTCATTTCCAGCTCCCTCATGCAGCAGCCCTTCCTCTCCATGCTTTTCTGTCCAAGATTTCCAGCATTCTTCCTCCAGACCTTCTGGGCTCCTATCTTCGCTATTCCCACCTGTTTTACACACTGGCAATAGTGATCTTCCTGAAACATAGCCCAAACCATGTCCCTACTGCCAGCAGAATGAAGTCCATATGCTCAGGCACCCATGCACCCCATCAATCTCGTCTTTTACCTCCCCTGTCTTCATACACCCTATGCCACACCCAAACGTATCTAGACCACTCCCTTTTAGCTCCTTAAGCTTTCCCTGGTCCTGGCTTTTTGTCTTGTCAGTCTGAACACACTCTCTCTCAGCCCCTTTACATGTGTATTTGTATCTAACAAATATTTAACATAATGTGTGCAATATACAGCCACGTGTTGTTTATGTCAGTAACACATTTAACCCTCATACTAACCGTAAGAGGTAATCACTACTATTATCCCCATTTTGAAGATGGGAGTCACTGAGTTGTAAAATAAATTTCTCTGCTGCCTGTTCAAATACTATCCACATTCTGAGTCTCAGATTAAATGCCATTATCCACAAAGCATCCCCTATATTTCTGAAATGGAGTAACAAGAATAAGGAGGTGAAAGAAGAGGACAGGAAGGAGTAGAAGAAGGAAACAATTTTAGTGATAACTATTGCCAAGCTTTCTGCTTAGTGTCTCACTTGAAAAGAATATTTTAATCCTTCTGACAAAGCTATGAGTAAAGTACTTTTGTCCTAATTCTCAGGGGACAAAACCAAGGCTCAGAGAGGTTAATCACCTTCTCCAAAGTCAAACAGCTAGTTTTTAAGTGGCAGAGCAGGGAAATGCCCTCGCAGTTGAAATTCCTATCACTCCCTATAATATAATGCTTTGTATATAGTGTATGTACCCTATATACCCATTGCATTTGAGTGTGTGTGTGTGTGTGTGTGTATCTCCCCATGGTAGATAGCATTATTATTCCCAATTATTTGTTGCCCTCCCTGCCAGAGGAGCAGACATCCCAGCCTGTGGCCCTGTGGCTTGCTGTGAGTGCTTCTCTGTGGGAGAACATTCACATCTGCCAATGAGATGGAAAAAAAGCCTTGAATGGCTGCCGTGGGCCTTTTTCCTTCCCTGGTCTCTTTCTCCTTTTCCAGCTGATGTGTAAATTCCATCATACTCTAGACAGAGGCTGCTCCTTCAGCCTGAGTCCTAGCATGAAGCAAACACTCCAGCTGATCTCCAGGTGATGTGAGCCTGAATAATAAGCCTGCTTTGTAAACCATTGGCTGGGGGATTGTTTGTTACGATAGCATAACATATCAAAAACTGACTGATAAACTCCTCTTTTAGATAATAAGCATTTTGAAGGCAAGATATTTGATTTATCTTTGTACCCTCCTGTTCCACTCTCCACCTATCCATCTATGCTCCACGCAAACCTTCATTTGGAAGACACTCAATAAATATTGGCTGACTAAATGAATACAAATGAAGGTAATAAATAAATAAGTGAAATAAAACAATATCGGGACAAGAACATAAAATCAAATGCCTTCCTTCCCTCCTTTCTTCCTCTCCTTCTTTCCTCTCTCCCATTCTCTCCTCTCTACTCTCTCTTTCCCAATAGTTGCAAGTAAATACATTTAGTATTTAACAGGTGGAGCTGCCCTCCAAAATGAGGTTGTATATTTCAATTTTGACTCTAGAGTTACAGAACTATACATTGCTCAATGAGAGAATATGCTTGCCCAGAGCCAAGAGAGACCAAATAGTACCCAGACATGAACCGTGTGATCAAACGTTTGGTGGTAGTACGGGGACTTGTAGATTGATATCTGGAATTCCAAGGATGTTGCTTCTTTTCATGTGTGAGAATTTCTACCTTAATCATTAGTTCTGGAAACTTTGCCACTTTCAGTTATTCCACAATTCAGGCAAATATGAGGTGGTTCTCAGGAGGAGATGTAGAAATTTAAATCCAATCCCAAAGCCACATAAATCTGTGAATCACCTCTGAAATTGTGACTTATTTAACAAAAGCAAATAAACAGCAACAACCAAATAGCTCTCTAGGTATTTGACATGCTTAGCTGAAGATGCAGGGAAATGAATTCAGCTTTCAGTTGTTAACTGTTCTCTCCACATACTCCCTTGCCTTGGCTGATAGACGAAAGGAAGGAGAGGTATTCAGCACTTTTTAAATTTTCCTTCACTTCGGATCATAGCACTGGAAGCTGTGACACATCAGCAAGAAAAATTATGAACTCCCATGATCTGAAGTATGAGATAAATTAAACTTTTCAACAAATTTCTACCACTTCACTATATGGAGTTAAAAACATTTTTTTGGTGGTACTCTCTTGGCTTCCCCTTCTGACAAATACCCTATAAATCAGCCACGATGAAGAGCCAAATGGAAAAAGGTTAGTAATCTAGATCACATTCCCTACCTTAACATAGAATTATCCTGGCTAGAAAAGTTCACAGGCAGAGATTATGCTAATGAATGGAGACGTGGAAGATGGTACACAAACTTTTCCTTCGACATCACTAATCATATCGAAGCCTTTTTCCCCCTCTGTACTAGAAAATACCCAATCTGTTGCAAGTGAATTTATTTTTTATTTGGACCAAACTTCTCAGATGTTTTACAGGCCTTGAAAGTACATGGAAGACTTTTGCTAAAATTCTCTGGCAGTTGAGCCACGTATGACCCACAGGTCACAGAATGATGTCTCCATTCATTCAGTAAATATTGTCCTCTCCTTTTTGTTCTGAGAAGTATTGTAGCAGCTACTATTGCTGGTAATTTACCATTATTGTTATTATTATTATTAGTCACCAAATAAGGAGCCCTTGATCATGAAGTGCCTATATTAACACCTAAGTTTCTTTTTAATGCTGCTTAAATTGTCTTTCCCATTTTTCACGATACCTCTCTCTATTCAAGCTGAACCCCATTTGGGTTTACAGTCAGCAAGTGGTAGTATCTTGTGTCACGGCCCTAGCTGATCCTTTCTGCCAACACTCAGCCAACGTCCCTGGAATGGATGTTATCAAGCACAGTATTATTCATTCCAAAGTGTTTAGTGAAAATCTCTACTACATGTCTGCTCTGGGAATTTCTCCTCATGTATTTTGAGCCAGAATTAAGCTGACAGGAATACTAAAAGAAGACTTCTTTCCACTGTCACTCCACTAAGAAACGCCAGGCCCCACAAGTTTGGGATGCCTTCAACCTTACTACAAAGGCATATGGAGGCACAGCTACACCACCAAGCTGGCATCACATCTGTCCACCAAGACTCTGATTATAGAAAAAGGGCTTGGCTCGATTAAGATATTAACTTAGCACTTTTCATCTTCATTCCAATGCCTTTGGGGTTTGGGGGGGGGATGCTGAGCCAACCCCGAACAATAACATGGTAATAAAAGTGAGAATCATTATCACTGAGTCTCTGGATTTGATTCTCAGCAAAGAGGATGCATAGGAAATGCCTTTGAGGAAGAGCCAACATTCCGAGTTCTACCTTTGTCCTCCTCCCACCATCCCCCTTGTTGATCTCTTTGATGTTCATGGGGAAAATCCTTCACTGGGGCCAGATCCTCTCCCACTGCATTTCCCCAAGCTTTTGTGAGCCCTTGCATTTCTGTGGTGCCCTTGGCTTACAAACTGCTTCCACATCCTTGGCCCCACCTCTACAGTATGCTCCAGAGAAAGAAGACTCTGTGTTCTCAGGACACATAGTCAGCTTGAGTCCCTGCCCCAGCCATCTTGCCTAAGGTTACGCAAGTCCACATTCCCAACAAACCTTGCATAACTTGGAATTTCCTTAGCAGCCAGTGGGGCAGTAACATATCTCTCATCCAGGTTTCTCTGACCAGACAGATTGACTGACAAATCATAGGAGCAGGGAGAATCCTAAAGGCTAAAGGAACAAGCCCCATGTGCTAGGGCAGGGGCCTCTCCACCATGGCTTCTGTGTTTTACACACCAGTTGGCTCATGTTTCCAAAGGCAGTTGACATCTGCTGACCCAGAGGCTACCTGAGTCTGGAAATAAGGGGAGGGGGGTGCTGAAGTTTCTCCGTTTCTAGGCATAGGTTTCAACATCTGTAATCCATAAGCAACAAGGAGTAGCAGGATTTGGGCCTTGTGATTCCAACAGTCCTTCCTGCTTTCCTGTGATCTGGTCTCTCATGCATTTCTTTCTATAAATTCTCTTTTATTGGAAAACTGAATCTCATGTGTAGAAAAAAATGAAGAGTACGAAGTTGTATACAAAGAAAAACATACACCTCCCGTCTGCCCCAAGCTCCCCATGTCTCTTGCCAGAAGTTACAACTGTTAATGGTTTCTTGTGTATCATTCCAGCATTATTCTATACATATACAGGAAAAACAACCAGAACAAAATTTAATAGTTAATATAACATAAGTAACAAAATTGAATAATCAAGCTGCATCAATGGAAAACCAGAAAAAGAGACAGCGTGAGATAACTCAGCATCATTCAGAAGCCACCTGTGAGCCAAATTCTTCATTAGCTCTTAAGACACTCATATATTAAAGCTTTTCAAATGATAATTCAATATATGTTATGCCTTTTTTTTTTTTTTTGCGCTAGGCCTACAACCAAAGTGAATAATCTTGCCTTGTCGGTGTAATCCCCTCCCTCCATGAAAGCTCTTATATGGAGCTAACCAACTTTTAAAACTTTACAAGTAATTTAATTTCTGAGAGCCTAGAGGCTCCTTGTAACTTTGTTGTTGAACCGTAGCTTAGAAACTGACTCTCTCTGCACATTGAGTAGGACTGTTAGCGTGAAGCACCTCCCCCTCCCTTTAGACCCACACAATATTCTAATTTCCTTCCCACTAGCTGGGTCCTCCAGGAACTCCTAAAGTCACAGGATTTGTGGGTTGGCTTCTGTCCACTGGAAAACACCCTCAGGCCAGATAAACACTGGCAAATACTAAGTCCTGATACTAACAGCTAACACTCACTGAGAACTTCCCTGTGCCAGGCATTATCCGAAAATTTCACATTCATACGTATGTGCTCTCTGACCCCATGAGGTAGTAATCCTGCCTCGCAGCCATATTTTACAGTTGAAGAAAATAGATCTTGGATAAGTTAAGTAACTGGCCCAAGATCAAAGTCCAGCTCTAAGAAGTGGCATGCAGAACATGTTTTGATTCCACAGCCGGTGCTCCTAACCCCTTGGATCACAAGATCATACTAACTTTCAAATGAATCTGGATTCCCATTCACAGCATTTCCCAACCTCACCAGCAATCTTGCGTAGTAACAGAAACTGTTCACCCAGCAAGGAAGGCCTTCCTTTCTCCTCCAGTGAGGCTGATCCGACCTAGCTCCAGGGCCCCAAGTTCCTCATGCAATCCCCTGACACCTGTTCTCAGACCCTGACGGATGTCTCTGAACAGGAATTTGCTCATGTGGCATCGTTGTGCTGTTTTCGTGATTTATTCCTGTAACTTGTTATTTGTCTGAGGCTGAAGGATCTTTCGCCCTTGTGGACTGACTGGCTTGAATGCCGAACCATGTTGGTGAATTGGGGACCAACAGGGAGAGGTGTCCTGTGACATGAAGGCATAGCCCAGTGACGGGGTGGGAGGTGAACTCCACCCCAGACCTCTCTCGCTGCTATGGTTTGAATGTGCACTTTGGAAATCAAGATAAGATACTTCACCTTGGCTTAGGAAGTGACAAATACAGAGAGAAAGGCAAATGTCTTAATTCTGGAATGTGAACGGAGCATGGGCAGTGGATTGTGGACAGATGCTGTCTGTCTCATTAGTATTCCCAGCATGGGCCATGCTACCATCAATCCTGACATTGCATTCCTACCTGGGGACGCCTGCTCCTGCATCCCAGAGGATCTTTACCTTTTAAGGAACTATAGCTTGCCTGGTCTCCAGGCATGTTCCAGAATTGCTTTGGTTGCTGAGATGTGAGATGAGGATGCCTCTTTCCATGGAACCTTGCCATCTCTGAAGGCCATTTGGCACTCACTTTTCCCTTCTCATTACTCTCCCTGTTTAACATTCGCCGTGCTCTCCCCAGAATGAAAGCACAATGGACATTCCTCTTCAAAGACCAGGTGAGCCCAGCAAGAACTGCTACATCCTAAAGCCTTCTAAGGATCACACAGACTCATCGACAAAACGAGATCACAAATAGCAGTGTGGGTGGAAACTCACTCCTGGGTGAGTGACTTTATCAAATCAAAGGTTTCAATCAAAGGAAAATCAGGTTTCAGTGATGGTACATGGCACAGGAAAGCAGGCGGAGAACCCAGAGGACCAGGCCAGCCAGTTCTCCTGTTCCCTCCCCGCAGGCATCACCAGTCCTCTCCTTCCGGCTTTCCCTTGGTGGCCCAGGAGGGTAAGCATTCCCTCCTGAGCCTGAGATACAAATGAGTTAGAATCTCAGCGGAGGTGGCATGGTGAACTTGCCTCCAGTTTAGAGAAACATCCCCAACAAGAGGACCAAGGGCCTTTAATAGAGAGAAAGAGGAGCAATAATAAATGGAGGGGGGGTGTTCCTAGGCTAGTTCCCCTAGCCAGTTTCTTGCTCTCCATCTCAGACTGGGCTCCGAAGCTAAATTCATTTCTGACATGCTTCTAAGTTTAGTAAAGCCACCATTGTTTTAGTCTGGGGGAGAAGCATGTGAGTGTAGGTGAAGGGGGACGGAAAGGTGCGAATGGTGGAAAAAGTGGAGGTATAAGCATACAGTTTTCTCTGGATGCCATTACAAGGGAAATTGGGACGGCCAGTCCCCATCTGTTTAATGGATAATGGATGACCATTCGGTGGAGAGTGGGGCTGTCGAACGCAATACCCCCCCTTGGAACCAAAGACTCTTTCCCATCCTTGCTTATCCTCCTCCACTCCTTACTCTGCATAAAACTATTACAACGCTAGGTCTGAATGTTCTTGTTTTCTCTGGTGACAGATTCCTTACAGCCCTTTCATGTTTGGGTAGCTAATGTTTCCAGAAAAAGCCAATTTTCATTAATGGAATGTAGCATAAATAAAAACAGTAATAGCCATACAGTGTGTTTTCCTACTTGCCAAGAAACCAAAATGCCTGTGGTTTTTAAAAACGGGATGCCACATAGTAGATGCAAGGAACAAGTGTCTGGTCTTTCTCGAAAAGAGGCTGCCTTGAAAACTCTTGCTTAGTCATTAAACTAAAGAGGTCTGTTTTCTTACAGTGAGGTCTTTTGCTCCTCCAATTGCATTTTCTGCCACATTCGTGATATTTTGTTTATGCACAGGAGTCTTTTGTTAAGAAGAAGTAAAATGGGTTAATAGAAGTTTCTCAGATTCTTGTCTTATGTGTTTAATGTCCATATGGGATAAATTTCATGGTTTCTACAATAAAAGTAGCACTAACTTTAGGTTTCCTGGTGCAGATAGATATCTTTTAATCACTTTCAAGTTGAAATAAAAGGAGCACGACAATGTGAAACTTTGGATTGATTCCTAAAATGAGGATGTGGGGACATGCTGCAGATACATACAGAAATCATCTTGAGGGCATTAGAAAGATTCCTGATTCCTATCTTGCTTTCAGGATCCCCAATCAAAATGGTGCCTACGTATTGCAGTTGATATCCATGGTGCTCATGTACTCTGTGCATGAGGTGGCTTACTGTGTAAGGCAGCTATTCAACCTAAGCTTTTGCCTCCAGCGCCAAACCTTGTCTTTATGAGACACGTTGACACTTAGCAGGTTGAAGACAGACTCCAAGTAATAAGTGGGCTGGATTCCCACCAAGCAGTAGACAAAGCCACGAGTTGACAAAGACTTTAAGTCTGTCTGCATCATCCCTTTCATCTTCCCCACTCTGGGAAGAAGGGAGACTAGATGAAGGAATGTGCCCCAGGAGGACTCAACATGGATGGTCAGAAAAATGCACACCCAGTCCAAGCTGCACATGTTTTAGAATATGCCCTTTAAGGGAAAGACAAGGAGCTGATTACGGTGGAAGGGTGAGATGTCTAGCTCCCTCTTAGTCCTTGGGCTCTGCAGTGAAAGAGAATAACATTCCATATCACTCTGGATTCATCTTGCTTTGGGGCCCAGAATGCCTGATGCACTGGTGAGTTTGTCCCCCTCCCCCGGGCAATTTCTTTGCACCCATTTTTCATCCTATGTTTCAACATTCAGCTCTTACTGACTCTTGACAATAGAGAAAAAACTGAGGGTTCATGGAGGGTGGTGGGTGGGGGTGGGGTAGATGGGTGATCGGGTATTAAAGAGGGCACTCGTTGTGATGAGGAGGATGGTGTGACGTGATGTGATGTGATGGTGGTGTTGTATGTGAAGAAGCACTGAATTCTACTCCCGAAGCCAGGATTGCCCTGTATGTTCACTAACTAGATTTTTTTTTAAAAGAATTCATCATTTATTAATTGTAGCTGCATCATGAGAAAGTCTAGCTAATCCTCCCCCTTGGCTTTTTCAACTCAACAATGAAGAAAATAAAGAGAAACGTGGAACATCTAGGGGATGCCTGGGTGGCTCAGTCGTTAAGCACCTGCCTTAGGCTCAGGTCATGACCTCAGGGCCCTGTGATCCAGCCCTGCTCTGCCGGAAGCCTGCTTCTCCCTCTCCTACTCCCCCTGCTCATGCTCCCTCTTGCGCTGTGTCTCTCTCTGTCAAATAAATAAATAAAAACTTTATTTTTAAAAAAGAAAAGAAACCTAGAACATCTAATAAAAACTTCCCCACTCTCTGCTTTCAGAGGCAGAGTGTGGAGGGTTGAGGGTAGCTATTCTCTCACTGGATCCTTTTAAAGAAATAGCTATTTTCCAGCAAATGATCAAGAGACCAAGTGTCCAAAAATTATCACCACTCATCTGCTTGCTGCTCGTGATTTCTTGCTGAACCCCCAAACCATATCCACACAGAAACCTTCTCCCCAGCAGCTTTCAACCAATATTGGTGTTGAGATTTAGTCCTACTTGTTTTGCTCTCATGAGGAAATGATTGGTTTCAGTTCTGTCTTTATAGGTTTATTTTCACACTTCCCCTCAAAGCAGTACTTCCTGTATTAGGTTGATGATGCTACCATCATTCTTTTTTATTTATTTATTTTTTATTTTTCTCCCTAAGCAATAACCTGGCTCTCTCCCTGAGATAAACTTCTCTGTCTTGGACCTCAGATTTTATCCAGTCTCGTCCAAGGTGATTTCTTGTAAAAGCATTAAGCTTTTCTACATGGAGGCAATTAGGGTGCCCTGTCATTTTAGAGGCTTGAGCAATCACCTTTACCAGGAATATTGAATCAATCCTCTTTGAAGATCTCACCTTTTCAAAACATGAGCTCTATCTGACATTGATTTCTAAAAAATTCCCATTGACTCATGAGCCAGACCTAGACATCGATTTCAGAAGATGGACCTACATTTTCTCAGTAACAGGGTTTTGCTTTCTTCTTGTTATGTAATGTGGCCCTCATATTCCTAATACAAAGTTATGAACTTTGCACTGCTGAATGGATGCTATAAAAACAAAATAATTTTCACACCAAAGGCCATGTATGTGTGATTTTGACAGCCCTGTGCATCATATCATAAGCAACAATTTTTCTTAATATCAGCCACTGAAACAAAGTTATGAGTGAGTGATGTTGCTATTATATAGAACCACTGATGGCCAAGCCAAGTTCTATGCGATTTCTCTTCTGGAAATTGTTTGCTATCTCTGCCTTATATGCATCCAAGCACTAAAAAAAAAATCATTTTGACTTCAGCCTCACATTGCCCTGCTGCCACTTACATGTTCCAAACTTCTGAGGGAAATCAAACCATTCCAAACACAAGTACTATCTATTTTGAATCACCAGGTCATAGAAATGATCTACCTGTTTATCTGACTCTTTATTTTCCTCCTCTTAATTAAAACTCTCGGAAGTTAATTTATTGGCCTTTTTAACCTATTGCTCTATTTGCCCAAAGATGTAATTTATAAAATTGCTACCTACCAGCAATGACCATAGCAATAAGCGGGTGGCTTTCAGGAGAGATTGTTTATTTTAAAAGAGACATCTTGGCCTTTTTATTTTTAACTTCATGGGAGATTTAGCATTTGTACTTTTTGTTTGGGGCTCTAATCACTGGAGCAAACTTGAGAAAAGAAAACAGAGCCCACAGGAATGAAGGATAATTTACAATGAAACCCATGAAGATGAAAGGGAGAGAGCAAAGGGAATTAATGACTTAACAAGAGTTCAGCCTGACCTGCTCATAGTTTTGTTGACTTCCTGACAAAACTGAATGTCACTTTAACCCACTGTGAGCCGACCCAGAAATGGCACCTGGCCTCAATCTGGCCACTAAGTGTGGGTCTTAAAATTTTCTTTTTGTATCTCTGAGAAGCAGAGGAAGAGAAGTTCTGGGAATCCAAACATATTTTTCCCTATCTGGTTTTTTTTCAAAACTGCTCCCTGTGTTCTTTTTGTTTGTAATTACTTAATTATTTTTTGTTTTTTCTTTTTACCAAATCCTTATAGATGATACTCCAAAGGCATTGGCTCACTTTTTTCTTCATTGATTTGCCCATTCATTTATTTCATTTATTCTTTCAATGGACCACTATGGAGCTCCAAATGAGACACTACATCAGGGGTTGTGGGGAAAAGGAGTTAGCAATATTCTTGCCTTCTAAGACATGAGAATTTAGAAGTGGAGATGAGCTTTGCTCACAATAACCATATTTGAAATGTAAAATATGTTGGATTCAATGAAAGTTTGTGAACAAAATTCCATGGAAATTCCAACAAACTAAAAATCTATCCTTGGTAAGAAGCTTAAAAAAGACTTTGAGAGGACTTAACCTTAGAATTTGTTTGGCAAGATCGATTCATTTCCAAGAAGCAGAGAGTGAGTTAACGGAAAGCAGTGAGTAGGAATATGGGAAGAAGAGGGCATAGTGGTAGAGGGGAGGGGAACTTCTGGTTTCACATAAAGCTTAGGAGGGTGGGCGAAGCAGGCTGGTAGATGGTCATGTAAGGAATGACACTCCGAGTTGTCTGAAGTGGGGCTCTGGTCATGGGGAATCTCTCCTATATTCTAGAGTTGAAGGGGCTGTTAGAAATCTAGGCCAGTCTCCACCCACTTTACAGATAAGGCACCTGAGGTCCTGACCAGTTAAATTACCGGTCTCAGATCACCCAGCCACTTAGGAGCAGAGCCTGGACCAGAGCTCTTTGGAGTCAGCTATTTTATTGTTTGGAAGTCCTAGAATATAAGTAAGAAAAAGATAACTAGTCTGAGAAGGCAAGATTAGAAGGCAAATAAAACCACACAATGTTTTTACTGTAGATTCGAGATTGTTTACTCAGGAGACCGGAACTACCTCTTGGATATGCACTTTGGAAGGAGTTAGAGTTAAGGGTGGGCCCCAAGGGGCTCCAGACTGGAAGAGAGAGCTTGCAGCACAAGAACCTAACCACCTGACCCTAAAGTGGTTTGTCATCCTACACAGAGAGCTCTTGGCAGCCTTCCTTTTGACTTACTCTTAACTAGGAATGGATAACCAAAGAATACAAGCTTTTGAGGAAAGTCCATAATACAGCAGAGAATATATAAGATAAACCAAGTGGGAAGTAGGATTCCTGAGGATTTAGAGAGAAGAGACACCATTACCTCTTAGGACTAGAAGATTTCTAGGCCTGAACAATTCATTTCCAGTAACTTAACACAGCGGTCACCGTGACAGGGGAACATTCATTTATTTATTTATTTATTTATTTAAGATTTTATTTATTTGACACAGAGATAGTGTGCATGAGGGAGCACACACAAGCAGGCAGAGGGAGAGGAAGAAGCAGGTTTTCCCGCTAAATGGGGACCCCAAAGTGGGCTCAATCCCAGGACCCTGGGATCATGACATGAGCTGAAGGCAGATGCTTAACCGACTGAGCCACTCAGGCCCCACAGAGGAACACACATTTAAATGCAGTGTCCGTTAAAAAAATAATAAATAAATAAATAAATACATAAATAAATAAACGTGGTGTCCATTTTGGCATGGCTGATAGATTTTTGGTATCCAAAGATTAGATGGTGAAGGAAAAGAATTTCCAGTTAAACTGGATCTAAACTTCAAGGTCGAATGGTGGCCCTATTTTCAAAATAAAATGAAATAATATAAAATATAAGTTTATTGTATTTATCAAATTTTGTCTGACAATTGTAACTATTGAGTTTTGAGGATGGATGAAGAATTGATCAATTGTAACCTTTTTTTTTTTTTTTTGAGGGAGAAGTATAATTTTTCCATGGGGCTCTTTGAGTTCTACCCTCCTTTCTCAGTATGACCTTGCAGAGACATTCGGGAGTGTCTGTTCTCTCAGAGGTCTCTCTTAATCCTTTGATATCAAACCATTCTCCTTTGGACCTACTAGCCCATTTTCTTCTACAACTGTTAACTTTAAAGAAAGACTATACAGATCCTTCTTTGCCAAAGGCTTCGAAAGGTACAGTTTTTTGTCACCACTTTATAAAATCCTCTGTCTTTGCTTGAGGTACACTTTTGCAATTTATTTGCATTGTAGCTGCATCGTTTGGACTTTGGCAATTCAAGGGGCAGCTGGAGGTCATTAGTAAGTTTATTTCAAGTGCACAGAGATTCCTTCTCCTCATTCTTATCCTTTTGGATTTTATTTTTTAAGATTTTATTTATTAATTTGACAGAGAGAGAGATAGCGAGAGCAGGAACACAAGCATGGGGAGAGGGAGTGGGAGAAACAGGCCTCCCACAGAGCAGGAAGCCTGATGTGGGGCTTGATCCCAGGACCCTGGGATCATGACCTGAGTCAAAGGCAGATGCTTAACGACTGAGCCACCCAGGTCCCCCATATCCTTTTGGATTTTACAACAGCATAGGCCAGCTCTGAAACTAAAATAGTAGTTGAAAACCTAATCATGCTCACACACACACACACACACACACACACACGCACAGGTACAACCCAAACACATATATCCTCCACAGATTAAAACTTTTAACTCTTTCATGTGATTAAATTTAGGAGGAAATGTGTTGCTACTACTACCTTACCAATTATGGAATCACAACTCTTGTGATTTCTGAAATCACAATATCGAGGTTAATGATAAAATCTACAATGTAATGTTGAATTTATCTAGTGATCATGATCATAATCAGCTCACCTGGAGTATGTAGGCCCACTGAGAGCCAAAAAAATGGCTGGTGGAGTACATGCATCCACAAAAATCCCTTTGCTGCTACTATGAATCTAGAGTTATAAATGCTGTAGAAGGCATGACTTTAGGTTAATGACTACAGAGGCATGTGGCTGGATAACAGTGATGGTGGAAGATTCTGTGTCCAACTGTGATGTGTGTGTCAACTTAATGGCCACAAGATGCCCCTATATTTGGTGAAACATCACCCTGGATGTGTTTGTAAGGGTGTTTCTGGATGAGATTTGAATTAGTAGACTGAGGAGAGCATATTGCCCTCCCTAATGTGGGTGGGCCTTGTCTAATCAGTAGAAAGCCTGTATAGGACAAAAAAAGGTCGAATACGAGGGAATTCTCCCTGCCTGACTGCCTACAGCTGGGACATCATATTTTTTTCCTGCCTTCAGACTCAAACTGAAACATTAGTTCTTCCCAGATTTCAAGCCTATCAGCTCTTAGGTAGGGAAATTACATCATCAGCTCTTCTGGTTTCCAGGCTTTCAGACCCAGACTGGGACTACACTAACAGATCTTTAGGCTGCCAACTGAAGTTCTTGGAACTTGTCATCCTCCATATATACACAAGGGTGTGACACCTATCAGATGTTCCTGGTTCAAATTCTGTATCTGCCAACACTAGCTATGACTCATTTTTATTACCTGCCATGTGCCTAAGTTTCCATACCTGTAAAATGGGATTAGTAGTAAAAACTACCCCATACTCTTTTTGTAAGGATTCAATAAATGAAAACATTTAAAATAGTGCATAATAAGTGCTCAATAAATGTCATCTATAGCCTTTGATCTCAGGGATACACACAGATGATGAACCTTGTATTTATATTCTTGGATTTGGTTTCTCCTGGGTTGGGTATTGAGTACAGGCCATGAGGTCTTCACATTTCATCTCTGCCCTTTATGAGCTTTTCCTTGTTTTCACATCTCTTAAGTACCCTGAGCCACAATCATTCTTGTAATATTTATATCTCAGGGCTGACATTGTCATCCTGACCAACAGAATCCATCTCCGAGATCTCAGAACTCAGAATCTTAAAAAATTTTAGAACTAGAAAATAGTTAAAGAGCATCTACTGAAAACAGACTTGAATTTTTTTTTCCTTGTATGAGATAATCTAAAGTTATACATGTTCTTGGTAGCTAAATTTAAAAAGCAGAGAAAAAGATAATCTTTCCTGAGTTTGCATGGTAGATAAGTCACTTCATTCTTTGGACTTCCACACCAATTTTTTTTATAACCCTCTTTTATAACATTTGATGGTGTGTGTTTTTCACCCATCTTCCCCAAGACAAGAAGAAAGCCCTCCTTCCATGTGTCAGTGGATGGCCTGGGTCCACACCTTCATTCATTCATGAATGTGTGACTAAGTGCTGACTAATTATATGATGGATGAGTGGGTAAGTGAGTATAGGAAGGAATAAAACAAATCAGCATTTTTCACCACAGTTTTATCCTATGGGTGTCAGATCCCCTGAGACTGGAATGAAAGTCCTAACTCTAACTCAGGCTGTATTAAATGTGTACATATTTTTATGACTTACATTGAAAATTAAGTACTTGGTAATGACCTATTTCATTTTTATGAATGTGTAAATTAGGACAATAAAATCTGAAATTAAATTCACAGACCAGCTTCGACTCAGCCGTCTCCAGTTTTCCTTGCTGTGTCCTTTCTAGGGCACTTAGCTCAGAATTTCATTTCAGTATATTTTAAAATTTCCTGGGTTATCTTTTCCCTGCATTAACCTTTTTGGTAAATTCAATTGTTCTTTTTAGATGTGACTGAATGATCTAAGGTTAGATGTAGTGAGTAAAAAAGTAGATCCACAAAGGTATGCACTGAGGAGGCTCAGGTAGTAGAACTTACAATAGTCCTTATCTGGGACTTTCTCGGGTATATAACCATAGATATTTCAAACATAAAGAGCTAAGAAAGCACATTAAAAAGTGACATGAATCCTGGACCTGATCAAGCTTCTAGATCCATTAATAATATATAGGAAATACAGAGGACAGAGAAATGTCGGGGGTGTAGTTAACAAAATCACAACTGTTGGAAATTCTTCAAGGTAAAGACTGGTTCCTTCAAAAACTAAACAGAGAGTGTGAGGTCTGGGCAGGAGATGTAAGGGTAACCTGTTGGTAAGAGGCACATCAAGTAAACCCAGGGTGTGGGCGATGTTTGCTTGATTCAAGCAAAAAAAGGGTTAAAATAAAGTGACATTTGTGAGAACAACATATATTAACAAATTATTATCAATTTTTTAAAAAGGAGAGATAATGATATTGTGGTTGTATATTTTTAAAAGTATTCTTAACTGGGGCACCTGGGTGGCTTATTTGGTTAAGCCTCTGCCTTCGGCTCAGGTCATGATCCCAGGATCCTCAGATTAAGCCCTGCATCAGGTTCCCTGCTCAGCGGGGAGCCTGCTTCTCTCTGTCCTACACTACCTGCTGGTGTGCTCTCTCTCTCTCTCTGTGTCAAATAAGTAAATAAAATCCTTAAAAAAATCAAAAGTATTCTTCTCTTTTACAGGTATGTATGAAAGCATTTATGAGTAAAATAATTGTAATTTTTCAGATCCAAAATAATATAGAAGGGAGTGCTACTTCTAGTCAAGAAGTAGTAACATGGGCCAGATTTATCCCCTTCCTGAAACACCCTCTCCACCAAAAAAAGACAAAATATATGAAATAGTGGTTTTTACGGCAGTGGACATCAGGCAACAAAGGATAGTTTTCTCTGAGAGTTGGGAACAAATAGGCAAGGCCTATCATTGCCACTGCTTCTGCACTGAAAAAGCCTCCAGATATCAGTACATGAAAGATGTGACCCAAGAAGAATCCAAGGGACTCCCTGAGTTGAAGAGACAGAGCTGAGACTCTAAGCTGTTGGCAGGACAGAATATTGGAAATGAGACAGCTGCACAGAAAAAAAAATCCTAGAGATATACAGAATCACCCTTGAGCATTCAACACAGTATAGGTCAATGCATGCATGTGGGGAAAGTATCTAAGGGTTGGGCAAGATCTATCCAAAATGGTGAAAGGGCATAGTGGCCATGTCTCACACAAAGTTGGGAATAGTGTGTGCTCCCACCAACCAGACTAAAGAACCTACAATTTAAGGGGCCTTTGGCTGAACTTTCACAGTGGTCTTGTCTCAGTAATTGGAGATAATTAGACTTAGACTGAGCATTGCTCTGGATCTGCTCAGTAAATCATAAAAGCAAGATCCAAAACGATCAAGTTGTTTCCAGGTAACTTAACTGCATCCCAGAACTGCTCAAGAACTCGTAAGAATACAAAAATATCCTCTACCTAAAAAGGTAAAGTTTATAATATCTGGCATCCAGTAAAAAATTTCAGGTATGCAAAAACCAGAAAAACTCTATCTATAATGAAGAGGATAATCAATCAATAGAAACTGACAGAGAACTAGCAAAGATTTTAGAAATAGCAGATAAGGACATTAAAAGTCATAATAACTGTATTTCAGATGTCCCAATGCAGTAGCCAGAATGGCTATACTTGAGAAAAAACAGAATATAAGACAAAAATTGCTAGAAACAAAGAGAGACACTTTATAATGATAAAAGGGTCAATTCATGTAGAATATAAAACAACTTATACATATATTCACCTAATACTAAAGCCTGAAAATGAAGGAAGCAAAAACTGACAGAATTGAAGGTAGAAATAAACAATTCAACAATAATAGTAGGAGATGTCTCAGTAATGGATAAAACAACTAGACAAAATTAGCGGGTAGGGGCACCTGGGTGGCTCAGTGGATTAAAGTCTCTGCCTTCGGCTCAGGTCATGATCCCAGAGTCCTGGAATCAAGCCCCGCATCAGGCTCTCTGCTCAGCAGGGAGCCTGTTTCCTCCTTTCTCTCTGCTTGCCTCTCTACCTACTTGTGATCTCTGTCAAATAAATAAATAAAATCTTTTATAAAAAAATTAGCAGGTAAATAAAAGATTAGAACAGCACTGTCAACCAACATGAACTAACATATGTAGAATACTCCCCCCAACAATAGCAGAAATGCATTCATTTCAAGTGTACCCATAGCATTTACCAAGATAGACTGTAATGTGAGCCAAAAATTTTAATAAATTTTAAGACATTCTAGTTATACAAAGTTTTTTCTCTGACCACAATAAAATTGCATTAAAATTGTAACAGAAAGGGGCACCTGGGTGGCTCAGTTGATTAAAGCAGCCGATTTTTGGTTTCAGCTCAGGTCATGATCTCAGGATGCCGGAATTGAGCCCTGCATTGGACTCTGTGCTCAGTGGGGAGTCTGCTTGAGATTCTCTCTCTCCCTTTCCCTTTGCCCCTCCTCACACTTGTGCACACAAGCAGACTCTCTCTCTCCCTAAAATAAATAAATTTTTAAAAAGAAATTGCAATAGAAAGGTATTAGGGAAATCCCCAAATATTTGTAAATCAAACAACAACTCCTAAGCAAACCATGAATCATAAAATCAATCAAAACAGACTTTACAAAGTTTTTTTTAATTGAATGAAAATAAAAACACAACATATCAGAATGTGGGAATTAGCTAAAGCAGCACTTATAGGAAATGTGTAATACATGAAAAGTAGCAAAGAATCAAATACCTGAGCTTCTACTTTAAGAAGCTAAATAAAGAAGAGCAAATTAAGTCAAAGTAGTTAGAACAAAGGAAAAAATTAAGACCAAAGTCAGTTAAGACTAATACAGAAAATCAATGGGAAAAAAAAAAAACGTGGTTCTTTGAAAAGATCAATAAAACTGTTAAAATTCTAGCTACACTGATAAATTACCAATATCAGGAATGAGAAAGGTGACAATATTACAGGCTCTGCAAGATACTAAAATGATAACAAGGGAATATAACTAATATTATATATATAAACTTGACAACTTAGCTAAAATGGACAAATTCTTTGAGATACAAAATATCACGGCTCACTCAAGAAAAAAATATAAATTGAATGATCCATATCTATTAAAGAAATTAAGTTTGTAGTTAAAATATTTTCACAAAGAGAACTCGAGGTCCAGGTGACTTCATTGGTAAATTCCAGAAAACATTTAAGAGAGAATAAATACCAGTTCTATATAAACTCCTCTAAGAATTCAAGATGATGGAATATTTCTCAGCTTATTCTCTGAGGTTGGCATTACACTGATACGAAAATAAGGCAGTGACATTATAAGAAAAAATATCCCCAGAAAACACAGATCCTTACAAAGTTACTGTGAGAACCAGTGAGATCATTAGTTCTCCAATTCTCTCTACTTTACCCTCTAATTATCATGTAAGTCACTTCTTCCCACCCTTATGAAATTTCAGGTCCCCAACCTGTTGTGGATGACTATCCAAATCCCCTTATTGTCTTCCCTTTTACCTTTAATCCCCAGAATTTCCAGACTATAGATGGATGGATTCTTCTGAAATTGTAGAACTTGGTCTCAAAGGTGCTCCTTTCCCCAAGTTAGAGCCTAACTCCTAGACAAATTTGGCAAGATTCCTTCATGATCTGGTCTGTTGGTCCCCAGGCTCATTTTCCTGTCTGTCCCCTTCTTTATGCTTCTCTCCATGACCCAGCCACATTGATCTGCTTGTTCTTCCCCAACACAAGTCATATGCTCATTCTTGCTTCTGGACTCGGATATCTACTAATCCCTCTTTTTGGAATATTTTCTCTTTTCTCTATTCTACCCATCCCTGCCCCATCTTCTGGTTAACTACAAATATTATTTTAAGAGAGATACCAATTCTTCCATGAAAACTTTCCTGACTCTTCCATCCACTCAATTCTGGGTTAGCTGCCCTCCTAGTGATCTCATAGATCACTTTGTTGCTACCGCTGTAGCATGTATTATAATCTATCACAACTGTCTGTCTGTTTATTTTCTCACTAGATTCTCATCTCTTCGAGCACAAAGACCATGCATTGCTACTGTAGTCCTTCCAACACACAGACAACTCTGTGAGGTAAAAAGGATGTTCAACAAATATTTGTTAAATGGCTACTAAATTCCATTTATTAAGTGCTTAAAATGTTCTAGGCACTGTGCAAGGGACTTTACAGATGACATCTTTTTTTAAGCATATCCATCCGAGGGATACTATTCTAATATCTACTTTACAGAGGAGGAAATTGAGGTACAGAAAATGATATGACCCATCTGACATTACAACAGATAGAGTGTAGAGACAAAATTCAAGTTCAAGTCAATGGGTTTCTAGAATCTATGCTACTACATAGATACTACCCAATAGTTTACAAATGAATGAATGAATGATTTCGACTTCTACTTACTAAGTACCTACCATATGTAAGGGCCTGTTCTAGATGCTGAAGATATTGCAGTAAATAAAATAAAACAAAATCCATGCCTTCAAGGAACTTACATTCTAGAGGGGAAGACAGTCGATAAACAAAATGCATAAATAAGCTAATGTATTATGGAGGGAAAAAAGGCAAGAAAGAGAGATTGGGAATCACTCAGTTTTAAATAGGATGGTCAGGGGAGGTATCACCAAGAAAATGACATTTGAGCAATGACCCAAAGGTGAATATGAATGAATGCTTTTCTAACACTTCAGAATGGTTTGCAGATAAAAGTTTTTAAATTTATGTATGTCCCATGTATAGACCATATTTATACTAAAAAACAATTTGCCTTACATTTTTGTTATATTTGACAACACTGCACTCATGGCAAAGCTCATCTCTAGGTCAGACTAGGAAGAACTGCTTTTCATTACTAATTGTGGATCTAAAGGACCTGTGTTTTTCCAAAAATTCTGAAATATGAGATCTCAGAGCACTGGCTTATTAGCATGCAGGTTTAGCAGAGTTCTCCTTGGCAGCTCCACATAGATGTCTCCCAGAAGCAAGAAATATCATTTTGTAGATCCTGACAGATGTGTTTTGCCCATGAGGGAGGACATTTAGGACAATTCACACCAACTGGCATATCAACAGACTTTGAAAGAGAGCTATTAAAAATGGGATTGTGTTAGCTCTGATTTATGCTGAACAAAATAAGCAAAACAATAAACCATTAGAAGGAAGATATAAGACATTTAACATTTGAGGACTTTGAAAGGCAGGAGAAGGGTGCATAATTAGTTCTTATTTTGCTAGACTGTAAAATTCTGCTTTTCAAGGAAGAGCTAATCATATAATGATTTCTCATTGAACCTAAAATGTTATCTAAACTTAGGCAGAGCTGGACATGCATACGAGTAGTTTTCCTCTTACGTGCTGTAAACTACATACCATGGAGCGAACTCCAAACTGAGAGCACTTAGAACAAGTACAACCCCTAATAATGTGTCTTTCACATTGCCTTTCCTCAAGGCCAGTCTCCATAGGCTCTTACCAGGCACGTCCTTTATGCGACAAGCTTAATGTCATTTCCTCAGCTGGTAGTCCTGTTCCTCTAGGAATCCATTAAATCTCCATGTTATCTGTCCCTTCTCATAACACTTATTACACTGATAATTAGTTGTACAGTCCGTCTTCCCCACTAGCCTGGGGCCATGTAGTCACTACATTCATTACTATCTCTCCAACACCCAGAAGGGTTTGGGTAAATATAGATGGTGCTCAATAACTATGAACTGACTTGACTAAAAGCTTTCAAGGGGTTGGAAGCCTCACCAAGCTGAGCTTATTGTGGAACCTGGTCTAAATTTGAATGAAATTAGACTCAGCAGAGAAGAAGAATGGTAAATGGCAATTCTTTGGGTAACAAGTGTATGTACCACTGCTTTTATAAGTAAAAAAAAAAATTTATATAAGTGCTCTCCATAAAAAAAAAATAAGGTGAAACCTCAGGATGCAACAGTCTGTCTTCTAAGATCAAAGGAATAAACCTGACATATATAGGGTGTCCTAGACTCTTCTTTTGTAGATAGTAAGCTGAGTACCTATTAGAGGACAATAAGGAGTTTAGGATCAACAGGTATATGGGTTGATCCCACTTCCATGAGCACCCACTTACTTGGGTAACATAAACACCTGATGATAAGATTTGATAACTTCTCACATCTCTTCCATTTCTAGTGTTCTATGTCTCCATGAAGGTAATCCAGACTATAGAGATAGTATGTCGACAAGGATAATAATATACTTAAAGCTAGCCTAGAGTTTCTACATCTTAGCACTACTGAGATTTGGACAGGATAATTGTTTTTTGAGAGTACTGCCCTGTGCATTGCAGGATGTTTAGTAGCATACCTGAACTCTAGCCACTAGATGCCAGCAGCACCCCTTCCCCCCACACATGAGACCTCAAAATGTCTTTAAACATTGTCAAATGCCCCTGCGAGCAACATTAACTTCAGCTGAGAATCACTGAGTTAATCTTTACTGAGAGTTTAAAACATTCCATCCCTCTACTAAGTGCTCACAGGAGAGAGCTTCTCGTTTAAACTTTCCAAGAATTGCTGTGAGATTGGAATAATCAGTATACCCATTCTACAGATAGGGATAGTTCAAAGATTGCTAAGAGTCATGCCACTGGTAAGAAGTAGAACTCAGACTTTTTGTCTCTACTCTAGGCTTCTAGTGGTTGTGGGAAAAAAGAGGTAAACTGGGATTTGGTCGGGGAGAGCAAAGTCGACACTGAGCATTAGCTAATGTGAAGGCTTTATAACTGCTTTCCAGCGAAGGCCAGCTAGGGACAGCTAGGAATTCCTATTAGGGCTTCATTAAGGAGGCAACTCGAGGGCAATCAGAGCTAGTCTGTCTTCGTTTTCTGTCTGTGAGCTTGCCAGCTGTCAGCGGGCTACGTGCTTAAGTAAACAAGAAAGATATGAACAGGAAGATGAAAGCCAAAACTAAATGATTGTTGTTATTATTTGTTCTCTAACATTTAGAAATAGTGAACCCGTACAAGGTTAGTCTATTGCCTGTGTGTCAGATTTCAATCTGGGGTGCCAGACTTAAAATCTGATGCCAAATTTCTGATCCCAAAGATCCCTGGCCTACCCCTCCCCTCCATGTCTGGAAGAGCCAGAGGAAGAACGGGGGCAAGGCTAGAGTGAAGGCGCTGTGTGTGGTAAAAACTCTTCATGAGCCGACCCCATCCTATCTCAGCAACGGAAAAGCTATCCCACTGACACTGGAGAAGACTCCTGACATTCCCTGTGAGGCCAGAGAGGAGGGACAAGACTCCTCCAGGCTGGGCCGATGGAAAGTTCCTCAAGTACCAGGACAGTTCATTTCTCAGCAAGATGATTAATAAAAAAGACCTCCCTGTGGGATGTGGTGCTGGCTGGGGAAGCTGTCCCAAGGGAGAAAATGAAAGGTTTCCTGCAGAATACTCATAGGCCAAATTGTAGGCTCTGAACTTCTGCACCCAAAACCAGGGTTCGCACCTGTAAGCCCTACGAGGTCCGTAACTCAGGAGAAACCCTCACAGACACACCAAAAGGCACACAGAGGAATGCCTATAGCAGCACTGCCATCAGTAGTGGGACTTGGATGCAAGCCCAAATGTTGATCAGTGGGAGAGTGAATGGAATCTCTATGAGAGATTCACACAAGGGAACACTATACAGCATGCAAAATGAAACAAGGAGGGGTGCCTGGCTGGCTCAGTTGGTAGAACACGTGCCTCCTGATCTCGGGGGGTCGTGAGTTTGAGCCCCATACGGGGTGTAGAGATTACTTAAATAAATAAAACTTTTAAAAAAATGAAAAAAGCAGGCTTTCACTTGCAAATGAGATTGAAAACCGGACCACGCTTACCCTCCTGCCGAAAACAATCAACACACACACACCAGTGAGAACAACGAGAAAATAGACAAAATATATAAAACCAACAGTTTTTAAGAGCCTGGAAATCAGACAATGAAAGACAATGATTTCCAAAGGACAAAAACAAATGAGATGAGCCCTACAATTACCTGCAGTTACTGACTTATTTAAGAGAGTTTCCAGGCCAAGTCCAGGAAGGGCATACCCAGGTAAGGCCAAGCAGACTCCCTAATTTTTGCCCATAAAAAGACAAGCTATGTCCTATGGAGACAGATGATGTAGCCTGTAAACACTGACCAGTTAGGCATCTATATGTAAATTCATTTACAAGGGAAAGGATAAAATAGAAGAAAAAATAAATGAAGTCACTATATTAATATATGTGGGAATTAGGTAAAGTGACACTTAAAGGGAAAATTATAAATCTGAATACATTTATCATTAACCAAAAAGAAATGAAAATAAACTAGCTAATTGTTCAATTAAAGAAAGCTAGAGAAGCAGCAACTGAATAAGTGTAAAGAAGGAAATAAAGGTAATGGTGAAATCAATGATATTAGCAAACAAAAAATTTAAGTGGGGGTCCCTGGGTGGCTTAAGCATCCGCCTTCCGCTCAGGTCATGACCCCAAGGTCATGATCCCAGGGTCTTGGGATCCAGTCCCTGCTGGTCAGGAAGGCTGCTTCTCCCTCTCCCACTCCTCCTGTTTGTATTCCCTCTCTTGCTATCTCTCTCTCCATCAAATAAATAAATAAAATCTTTTTTAAAAAATTTAAGTGATTAAAAATAAATGTTGAGTCTTTGAAAACACCAATATATTTACCAAAACTTACAGTAAAATTGATGACGAGAAAAAGGAAAAACCCAAATAACGAAATATGGAATGAAAAAGAGACAACCTCAAATAAAGCAGAGATATAAAAAAATCTTCCAAGCAGGGGCGCCTGGGTGGCTCAGTGGGTTAAGTCTCTGCCTTCCACTCAGGTCATGATCTCAGAGTCCTGGGATCAAGCCCCGCATCAGGCTCTCTGCCCGGTGGGGAGCCCACTTACCCCCTCTCTCTGCCTGCCTCTCTGCCTACTTATGATCTCCATCTGTCAAATAAATTTTTTAAAAAAACTTACAAGCAGATTATTACGATCAGCTACACTCCAATAAATTGTACAATGTAGATGCAAATGCAGATTTTTAAGAAAAATATAAAATGCTAAAACTGACTCTAAAGAAACAGAAAAGTTGAACAAACTGATATCATTTCCAGACTAAAATAGTAATTATCTCCCTACCCCTAGGACCCTTCCCAAAGCATTTTTTGTTGGAGAGGCTTCCCTAATTTTCAAGAAACAGATAAAACAAGAGACATTCTAGAGAGAAAAAAAGAGAGAGAGAGAGAGTAAATGTATCCAACAAATTTTTTTCAAGATTAGTATAATGCTGATAGCAAAATAGATATGAACATCACAAGAAAGGTGGAAAGGGGTTTCTTAAATAAGTAAACTTAATAATTTTCAAAAGGTAAAATAAAAGGTGAGGAAGTAAGAAGTGGGGAAGCGGGTACAACGTAGGGAAGGAGACCCACCCAAGGGATGGATGAGAATGTAGGAATCAGGGAGAAGCATATCAAAAATTTAATTTATTTTTCTAGAAAAAACAATAGATCACCTGAGTTTTTCTTAGGCCTCACTTCTGGAAATGCTGATTTTGTGGGCCCAAGTTACAACCGAAGAATCTATATGTTTGTTAGAACTGCCTAGATGTATCCCAAGATCAGGGGATTTTGAAAACGTGTTACTTTAATATATTCAGAATTGCAAGTAAGTTTCAATTTATATTCCTGCGGGGGTTTACAAGCAACAGAAACTGACTCAGGCTGACAAAAGCAAATGTGGTATTTATTAGAAGGATGTGAGGGAACTCAGAATTGTCAGAAAGAAAGTAGAACCTGCTTGGAAAAAGCAAGAACTCCACCACTCCAGAGGGTCTGGACAGCAAAAGCTGGAATGAATGGGAAGGAGTTATGTCCTGTTCTTTTTCATGCTTTGCTTACAAAGCAAATTGAATTCTGGGAAAGAGTATCTAATTAGCCTAGAAAAGGCAAATCATCTTAATCAATAGTTCCATCAGCTTGTGTTTAGTATGGTAATTCCCTAAACATAAGCCAGGCTGTTGTTACAACAGCGGGAAGTTACAAAGCATTAATTTCCCACTATGTCTGGGCAGAGAGGAAAGAATCAGAAGGGCACAGAAAAATGAGAGATTTAGGAGTTAGATCAGAAAGATCTGGGTTCAAATTCTGGTTATGCCTCATCTGTCTTACCTTGGGCAGGTTCCTTAAGCCACTCTGCCATGTAACTTCCTCTCAGGGCTATACTGTCACTTGCAAAATGCCTGGGCTAGCTGGTTCTTTCTTTGCCACCTTGTCTGGCATGAGGACAAAATGGTCCACTGTGCTCAAACAGATGGGCTGGAGATGGTGGAGTCACGTAGGAAAGGCTCATGCACAAGAGCTTTCATTATTAGGAGAGTAAAGTTGTTTGAAGCCTGGTATCTCTCTACAGGCCACTTATGGGGCTAACGAGTAGAGATTATCTGAGCCTCTTCTTGAGGCAGTTGGAGCCTCTCATGTGAACTGGCTAAACATTCCAGATCTTTGGAACTTCCTATCATCATCATCATCATCATCATCATCACCATCATCATCATCATCATCACCATCATCATCATCTCAGGACTCCTGGGTGTTCTCCAGTCTTTTCTTTGGCCAACATATTTATGTTTGATAAATACTTTGTACACATTAAGAGAAGATAAACAGTTTTTCCTCCTTAAATTTATTTGTTTAAAAATGAAGGGCTTAAACCAAAGATTAAACCTAGCAATGTGATCATCTATAAACAGTGCTCCCAGATACCTTCTGCCCCCATTAGCCTTGCCAGCTGCTGTTGTTCCTCCTCAACGCTGTGGTGTCTGTCTCCGTGAGGCATGTGATAACAGACAGATGTAAACAATGAACTCCGCTAGGGGCAGAGGTTAAGCCAGTCAGTTGAGTCCCCTTGGAAGGCAACGTTCTCAAGAGTTCTCTGCTGTTGACTTTAAGTATGGGTGGCCTCCAAAGTTAACAAAAGGTCAGCTGCTTAATCCACCATGAAAACCAGATTCCGGGTCCTCCTGGTGTTATCTCATCCTCCTTATCCCAACCAGGCATTAGGTAAAGCGCTCATTTACTACACTGTCAGGTTTTTTAATATCCCTTGAAAAGTTATAGATGTCATCCATCCACAGAAGCACTCCGATGGTGGTAGAGAGGAATGGTGGAAAGTTTATAAGACAGGAAGATGTCAAGAATAAGGGAGTTCTGAAAGTGGAAGATAAACATGTTTTAAGCACAAGATTTGAATCCAAAATAATAAGGTTAAGTTTTGGGGTGCATTTTGTTGCGTCTCACTGGAAGTACTTCCCAAAGAAGCATTAATTTTTTTTTTCAACACGTCATCATCATTGGAATATTCCTTGTAGATTCTGCTGTTCTCTATTTAAAAAGATATTCAGGGGCGCCTGATGGCTCAGTGGTTGAGCGTCTGCCTTCGGCTCGGGTCATGATCCTGGGGTCCTGGGATTGAGCCCCACGTCGGGCTCCCTGCTCGGCGAGAGGCCTGCTTCACTCTCTCCCACTCCTCCACTTGTGTTCCCTCTCTTGCTGTGTCTCTCTCGGTCAAATAAATAAAATCTTAAAAAAATGAAAAAAAAAAAAAAAAGAATAAGGGAGTTCTGGAAACACATTAGGAATGATATGAACATAAGGAGAAATCCAAAGAGGAATTACAGGTAAAGGCACAAAAAGTCAGTCATAAGTGAGGAACTAGGGTCCAGAAAGAGGTAAGAAGGGTTTAGAACAATGGAGTTTCCTTTAGATTTTTTTGGTATAAATATATTTGGGCTACACTTAGATTTTGCAACAAACTTTAATTTCTGTAAAATTTTTCAAAAACAATTTTTCCCAACTGAATTCACCCCAAAAATTACTTCTGAGAGAACCCACTCATTTCTGGGATTTATCCAAAGGGGCAGTTTGAAAAAAATAAAATGAGTATGTTAAACTAACATATAAAATCAGTTTCAGTGTTTTTTGGGACCTCTGTGACTTCTTTTCCTTAAATCACTCTACTTCATTCTACTTGAATGTACAACACCCGAAGTGAGAATTTTTAATATAATGTGAATTATGGAAAATGCATACAACTGTACAATGGGATACCATGTAGCCATGAAAAATGATGTTGTGGAACCATCTTTTTTAAAGTATGGTTTGAGAAAGAACAGTATCAAAATCAGCTAGGGGAGCCTATTAAAATCAGACTCCTGGATCCTAATCCAGACTTCCTGGTTCAAGGCCTCTATGCAGGAGAACTAAGAAGAGACAATTGAACATCCTCCCCAGGTTATTCTTAGGCATAGTAAAGATTTAGAGTCTTTGTGGTGGAAAAATATATAATGTTTTGAGAAAATGTTTTTATATAATATGTGTGGTATAACCCCAATTTTTTAAAACAGGAAAATACATAAAAATGCTAAGAATATAGATTGGAAAGTAGAAGGATCCATATCAAATATGAGGAGCTGTTCTCTCTGGGGTATGGGATAATAAATGATTTTTATTGTCTTTCTATATTTTGGCTTTGAAATTTTTATATTGAAAATATATACTAATGCAATATTAGGAAAACTCTTGTTTTTCCTTAAACTATTGGCATTTGGATGGATTCTGAGAAAGGCCTTACTGATAGTGGCTTATAAAACAAGAACACGAAGAGTCGGGAAGATGGTAACCCGGACGAGGATGGAGCATGGAAGAGAAAGGGTCCTCCTTGACAGCCTGGGCAGGGGTGGGAAAGGGATAGCAGGGGAGCTGAGCCCGAAAGACAGACTTCGACCCCAGGCATTACATATTGGATAAGGACTTGAAACTATTTTTTTAAGACTTTAGTGTTGGGGAAAAAAATGTTTAAACATCTCACAGAAAAAAGGGTTGAACCACAAAGTAGAGACCCCCATCCTCTGTTTTTTTATTTCCACTTAAAGCTATTCTTTATCATGATGTACTTACATGAGGAAATCTTTTGCAGTGGTGCTAGAGTTCATGTGTGAGACGTGTAGGAGACAGGAAGGCACAGCAGAGCTCTCTGAGGAACAGCTTGGGGCTGGTCTGAAGGAGCGTGTTCACCAACAAGGGTGACTGGTTATGCTTTCTAACCACTTGTTGGCGACTTGCAGTTTTGATGAGGAGATAATTACCAGTGAATACGACTTAGAAAGGACAGTTTCTCTGAATCCTATTTCTGAAGTCTAAATTGTACACACACTACAGTGAGGAAATAAACGACACTTTGCAAGTGGCCTCCTGTAATGTTATGTATCTATCATTAGCATCACACACCAAAGACTCTTTTGTGTGGCATCTGTAATCCATAAAATATGTATTTTTCTATTCACTGTGCTAAGTATTGGGAGACATTTGCTATATCAGGGTTTATTTAGAGATCGAATGCTTTACCTTTATTTGGTCTCCTGTTCAGAAAACTGAAAGGATTTAAACACTCCTATCTCAACAACATCACCTTTCAGATCTTTTGCAATGCTGAGATTAAACAGCTCTATGATTCTCTTCCCAACAGACTACAAAAACAAGCTGCACATATGTAATATTTTGCACTTCAGTGCATTTGTGGCAGAAGAAAATCAATAGAACAAATAAGCATTGGGTGCCTCTGTTAAATCATTATACAAATCTCTGTCTATTACAAACTAATACTGGAAACATATTTAAGGAGGTGAATTTACAGTTTTTAAATTGCATTACATAGCCTATTAATTTCCCAACAATATCTTGAGATAGAAAGTAAAGAAAGGGATTCAATTTTCCAATTTGCTGGTAGAATACCTGGAATGTTAGGATGCTTGTTATCTGTGAGTACAGAAGGTATGAATGAAAAAAGATTGTATTCCCAGCAACCTGCTGATTTACTCGGTCTAGTGAAAGAAATGGTCAACTGGATGCGGGGTTGGGGAGGGAGGGAGGATCTAATTCAGTGAAATAGTCCAATCTAAGCAACTGTTTCATTAATTGGACTTGTATCATGACAGTCAATACAAAGGCCACGTGGAGATTCAAACACTGGCTTGTTATTCAAGATGTTGAAATGATTGGTTGATTCAGTTATACACAAAAAGAAAAGGTCTATTCAATAAGAAAAAAAACATTACAAAAATCACTTGCCTTGTTTGAAGAGAGAAAGTAACCAGTTAATTGTCTCCAGTTTCAAACCAGGGTGAGGCATGAGTTATTACTGGATGCATCTGATGCTTCTCTAATCATTATTCTCCAGATTAAATATTTCTTTTTGAATAAATAAGTCCACATTAAAAAAAAAAAAAAAAAAAAAAAACAGAAAAACCAGGCTCTAGTGGGTTCTGTTATTCTTGAGTATCTGGCGTGTATCTTGAAATTCTCCATTTTGTCGTCTCTTCCTTATGTCCTGCCTTGTGAGCAAGGAGGCCTGGACTCAGATTCCACAATGGCTCTTTGTGGAAAAGCAGAAGAGGAGGGGACCCTGTAAATCATTTCCTGCTGTTTGTGGGTATTCACATGAAGGTCAGAGAAGATTTAAGCTGTTGCCCTAGGTAGTTCCATTCCAACACACCTAGTTTTGAAGCCACAGATTGTGATCATGAGCCAGTAACTAAGGCTTTCTATTCATAAGGGGACAATAACACTTAACTTTTGCCCCTTGGGAAAATTGTCTCCTCAGAGCTCAAATGTCCTTCTTTATAAAGTGAGGGTAATAAGAATATTCACTCCACAAGGTCCTAGGTCAAGCACCGTACCAAGTGCTTTACATACATTATCTCATTTAACTTTCATGACAATCTCCTGGCGTAAGTTTAACTATATTCCCATTTTACAAATGAGGAGTCTGAGACACAGACACAGACACTTCGCAATCTGCTCAAGGTCATACACTCAGTAAGCAGTAGAAGCAAGAATTGAACTCGAGTCTATCCCATATTCAAGTCTGGGCTTTTAACCCATACACCTCCTCTTCTATACACACATGTCAACTAGTGACCCAGCTTTATAACTTATGTAGATGGCCTAAAGCCAGGGTCTGCTAAGCCTCAAGGCTTCTCAGCACACATTTTGGAGAACAGTGACTTAACAAACCTTTTCCTACATCAGCTGTTATCACTCACGCAGCGCAGGTTGTCAGGAGGGTGAAACCTCAGGTCCTTTAGCGGAGACATACTGGGCAGGATACTATGGAACCAGCCAGAAGGCAGCCATACACGGCCCTGGATATGTTCTCTCTCAATAGAAGCCTCTCTTCCAATTGGCTGATATCAAACAAACCTAATGAACCAGGTCTTACACGCACCAACCCCTCTCTTCATGGAGCATCAATACGGAGCAAAACAAGAGATGCACTGCTCTCTGCATCTGTCCTAAGGAAACTGAGGAACTCTCCTCACTGGTTGTGAATCCCACCTCAGACCTGGGGAAACTGGGGCCCAAGGCAACCAGGCCTCAGAGTGAGAGCCTACCCCATGTTCTCAGGTTTGCTTCCAATTAATCACCTTTCTGCATGGAAAGTTTTTTAGGCATATCCATTTCATGGGGCCTTGCAGAGTTAGTCCTCCAGGACCAGTCCTGTTATTGTCTTGTAGAGAATTGCCAAAGCTACACAGCCCCGGGGTTGGAGGAAGGGGGAAGGGTAAAGCTTCTCTTTGAGACCCCACAGCCTCCCATCACCCCCTTTTAAATCTCCATCCCCACTTTCAGCACCTACTGCAGACCTTCAAAACTCTGCCCTCCTGGGGGACATTCCTGTGACCTGAGTGACTCCTTCCCTGTATCAAAACATATCAATCTGTCGTCTCATTCCCAGCCAATCTAATAAGGAAATATATTCTGCTGTGATGATGATTTAATATGTGACATCAAACAACCTACCAAAGTCTTTCGTTTTTATTATGTATTTTTTCCTTTAATAGCCCCCAAGTGCTTAGCAATATCCATATGTAAAAAGAAGTCATATCTTCAGCTGTTCTCACATCCTAAAAAAAATCTCCCTAGAACCCTAATAGAAGGTTCCCAGTACTGTACATGGGAACATAAGTTGGCATGTACTGGGGAACTCGTGCCCTCTGAGTTACTGAGCACTTCCCCAAAGAGCATCCACAAATGGTTTATTGCATGCTTAAGTGCGACTGATAGACTAATTGTTCTTGGAGTTGGCTTTTTTTCTCTTTGCAGGAAATCCATGTCCCTATGTGCTTATTTTTTTCTCCTTGTGTAAACTCTGCACACTTGTTAAAATTTTAAAATATATATATTATAAGCAAGACTTTCCAAAATGACATCCTTGGGACCAGAGGTATAATTTAATTTTAGGTTGTGTCCCCACAGGCATGGGGAAATGGTGAATTGAAATAATTATTGAGATAATTCAGGTAAAATGGGCTTTTTCTGCCACTAAGAGAAGAGCCTTTTTCCTAAGGTCAGACCTCTTCAGATTGGTGGTTACTCTTGATTTTGTTTTTCTCCTGGAGGTGGGAGCACTGGGGAGGACTAGAGAGGGTAGACTGGAGGAAACCGTTACATTTCGTTCATTCACAGAACTGGGATCACATCCAGTTCAAGGCCTGCGAACGCTTCATTTCTAGGTTTTAAACCATTCCAAATCTTCACCTTGGTCTGGTAATTAGATAAACAGAGACAAATGAGCCGGTTGGCCCCGTGGTACTTGAGTCACAATGAGTCCGAAACAAATGCTTCCTCTCTCAATAATAGCTGTGTGCCAGAGCCGAGAGACATCCATTTCCTTGTGCTGGCTTTCTGGGCGCAGGTGATTGAATTCCTCCCCCATTTGCAGCCTCAATGTGCTCTCACAGGCCATTTCAAAGCAGAAACGTTGCCTTAAGTTTGGCATAGCCTAGGTGAGAGCCTGCCTCATTCAGGGATGATAGCTCCTTTTACAAGCTTTATTATTGGCATAATCATTCTTTCAAATGGTCCCCTGGAGGTTCTGCCTTCCCCAGCTGCTGTGCATTTCTCTGATGGGTTTTAAAAATAAACAAGAAAAAGTTCCCAAAGTCAAGGAATACCGAGGAGTTGGCAGCACTGTAGAGATGAGTCAAGTATCACTGGGACAGGAAGTGGGAGGGTGATTGCCAGGGGCAGAGAGCACTGGGGAGTTAGTGTTTAATGGGTATGGGGTTTCCGCTGGGGTAGATGAAAAAGTTCTGGAAATGGATGGTAGTGGTCGTGGTTCAATAATGTGTATGTACTTAATGCCACCGAACTCTACACTTAAAAATGGTCAAAATGAAAAATATTATGAAATGCATATTTTATCACAATTAAAGAAAACATTGAAAAAATGGTCAAGACCACATCCAGCACTGGTCAATATTTCATGAGACAGTTTCTATCAGGGAAATCTTTCTTGAAACAGCACCCCCCTCCACCCCATCCCCACCTCTGCCCCACCCCCACCACCCAGGCTTTTTTTTTTATACTGACTTTTTTGTCTCACTCAAGATCTGTTGCTTCCTTTGCGTTTCGGTGTTCAAAGATCAAGTCAAAGAGAGTGGCAGGATACAGGCTATGTGGAATTAAATTGAAAACAAGAATGACTTTCCCCACTGGTTGTCTACACAAACAGGACAAGGGTTATGCTTGTGGGACCAGTCATAACTCAGGCACGGAAATCTAGAGCTTCTAGCTGTTTTGAAATGTGCATGAAGAATTAGGAAGTCCCGCTGGACTCAATGTGGGCTTTAGTGAGACCTTCAAATCTTCTTCCCATAAACCCTGTGGACATGCCTCGCTGTACATTTTCTCAGACCATCAAATTATTGCCTGGTATCTAACACAGTGACTTGGTTAAGAGATGTTCTACATGTAACTAAAATCAGAAAAAAATTACCAAAGATATGTATTTCTCACCAGAAAATTTACAAGATTTTGTTTACTTGGTGGGAGCATGGTTGTTTTGTTGGTTTTTTGCCTTTTCATTATTTGCATATCAAAACCCATTCATGGGGATATTTTAACAGAGACAGAACTGACAATACGAGTAAAATCAGGGTCCATATGAAGATCTTCATAAATACCTTAGAATGTTCTTTAAAGCAAATTCCTTACTTTAAAAAAAAAAATGCAATTACATTTCTTGCAACCCCTGAGGAATTTCGCTTAAGTGCAGTACCTTGCCCCGAATGGAAGAGAAAGGGAAAATCGAGTGGAGACGCTAAACCCCCAGCAGAATAACGATCAGTGTTAATGCTCTCTCACACCTTCTGCTCTGCCATTATTTCCACAGTTAAGCAGTTATCCAACAGCAGCGCTGACACCAGTACCTGTGCTCTTGCATCAAAATCTCGCTTAATGAGACCAACGTGTGTGTAGCAACTGCTGTTTTGAATCATTTCTGCAGAGGAGATAAAGTCATTATGCATAGTCATTGCATCTTTTTCAAATTATTAATTTGAAAAGCTAAAAATGGCCCCCAGCTGATTGGAAGCACAAGCATTCAGAAAGATGCAATGGCTGTTGAAGTTTTTGCCAAACCTTTTGAAAATAACACTTGAGTCTGGCTATGAAAGAGTCAGGAGCTGCAGGAGAAATAAAACTTTACATAACCGACGGTGCATGTGAAGAAAAGACACTTTGATTGTGAGCATCAACAGTAGGTATGTAAGTATTTCAAACTTTTTACTTTACGGACCCCCTCGATCAACTGAGCCACACAATTTCAAGGTTTTGCCATGCGATGGTTTTACTCTTATCCTATTAACTTTTAGGATATTAGCTCTATCTTATTAATCTGCTTGGGGGTACTCCCAACATACCTACCTCCTATCCTGTGCTGTAGCAATATACAGCAATTTACAGCTTCCCCTGATTTGAACCTCAGAATTCTGACTTTAAGTCTCTGTTTCTCCATATCGGAGTCCCCAGCTTCCTTCCTCCTCCATTCACATCCTCTACTCCCAAAATATAAGTAGCTAAGAAATATGTAGAAGACTCATAGTGAAGAGGAGAGATGAGTTAATAGCATATTAACTGGAACTTTAAATGAAAGAGACACTTTCAATAACTAAGTCCATCTTCCCATAAAAGCAAAGTCTGACAGTCTTGATGAGAAAAAATGTCATACTGCTCATGAATAGTTTAGTATCTTACCTGCGTCTGAAATCTCTATGTGCTCCAAGGAAATAGATGGATTCTCTTTAAGGACAGAAATGAGATGACAATTTAGATGGTGTCATTGACCTCCAGGAGAGATCAAGAATTGATTACCAAACATTACTTGATAGTCCATAATGCATTGCCTGGGAAGAAAGAAAATCAAATAAAATATCCTAATCATGTCTTGGCCTGGCCAAGAATGGAGTGGGAAAGAGAGAGGAGAAAGGTACGGCTGACCTCACCCAAGAGTCTGTGTTGTCTTTTCAATTTTCGTTAAACTGCTGAGAAGATAAGGAATATCAAAAGCAAGACAGATTTCATACCTAGTAAGATCAGCTATCATCATAGGAGGCCAATTCAATACAATAAGACTGGCACTTCCTTTTAAAATCATTTTTTTTCTAATTGCCATACATTATATTTTTATTTTTAGTCTTCTTGGCAGCTTTGATTGCTTTAATCTTAAGCTATTCATATCAGATTCTCAGGTCTGTTTTCAGGTTCTAAACATCCACTTAGGCCTTTGCCACCTTCTTTGTAGTAAGGCCTTTTTTTAAATCCAGAATTTCAGAAAAGAGTGTTCCAATGGCCCAACAGGTGTAGCAGGCCATTTGCTGAGCTATTCCAAATGGAAAATTCATCTGAAAGCACCATAATATTTTTCAGCTTTTATTTTTTTATTTTTTTATTTTTCAGCTTTTAAAATGTTTTTCTAGGAAACAGGAAAGAAAAGGCAGAACTAAAGGAGTATGTGTGTGTGTGTGTGTGTGTGTGTGTGTTTCCACACACACATACAGGTGCACCTGTGATTATTAGGGAAGGAAATGTGGATGGGAAGTCATTTCCCCATATTCGGGATCAATGATTATCACATATTGATAATTAACTCTACTGCCCCAAAATTATTTCTAGAAACTACAATAGTGAGTCTGCAGGAAACTTTCCACAAGTCTTTACATCTGAGTCGGACTGGACTTTAGTCCTCCAACATCTTGCAAGATGAACTGGAAAAGGTTACTATTTCTAAGGAAAACAGAAAGTTCAAATTAAGCACTTAAGTTAGAAGTTGGTAACCAGCATGAAGCGCATCATCAGCCATTGGAAGCTGAAGCAGCCGTCATTCCATCTCCTGGTCATAGCCAGCCTGAACACTCAGCCAGCCCCTTGAAGCTTCAGTCTCAGGTTCCCAATCTATAAACTGATGTTTCCAAACTGCCGGTTTGAATTTTTGACTTGTTCATATCCTCTCTGTCCTGAATAATAGTAATCACAGTTTGGCACCCTCCTCCCCACTCCCTTTGTTCTGGAAGTCCATGGGATGATTTAGATCTTCAGTGATTTGTACTGTTGTTGGGGGGATGAAAAGCACTTAGATTCAGTGATCTTCCCAGTTCTATTAGGATGTAACAACTCAAAACACAAAAGGTGACTTAGTTGGCTGAACAACTGGCTTTTGCTCAGGTCCTGCTCTCAGGTCCTGGGATGGAGCCTTGAGTGGGCTCCCTGCTCAGCAGGAAGTCTGCTTGTCCCTCTGCCCCTCCCTCCACACACTCTCTCAAATAAATAAAATATTTAAAAAAAAAAATACAAAAGAATACAACAGGGTATTTTGACACAGAGTACAGTGTAAAACATCCACAGTCCAGAAACATCCAGAATGCTCTAGTGCCTGTATCTCCTGCCACAGAATAATAAAAATTCTGCATAAGCATAGCCTCTGCTAATTTGTTAAAATATTTTATTCATTTATTTGAGAGACAGTGAAAGAGAAAAAGAGGGAACAAAAGCAGGCAGAGCAGCAGAGGGAGAGGGAGAGGGAGAAACAGACTCCCTGCTGAGCAGGGAGCCCAATGCAGGGCTCAATCCCAGGACCCTAGGATCACGAGCAGAGCCAAAGGTAGATGCTTAACCCACTGAGCCACCCAGGTGCCTGAGCCTCTACTAATTTTGCTTCCAATCCATTTTCAATTTCTTCTTCTTTTTTGACCCCTGAAGGAGAGTACAAATTTGGAAATACCAGAAATCAAGGAATAAAGTAAGGTAGGATTAGAGATGATTTTTATTTCCTCTTTTATTTTCCTTTGTTGTTTGGGTTCTCTTTAACTTACCTCTATTACTTTTGAAATCAGAAACCAGAGAAAGAACAAGATAGATATTCACCAATATTCAAAAGTCAGACTTTATCTTCCTCTGGGCATATGGTTGCCTTCTAGAAATCCAGGAAGATGTTAAAAATCAAGCATTGCTTTCTAAAAATGGCAGATCAGAAAATGAGAACATCTGATTCTATGTGGGAAATATTGCACTTGATAGGTCTGGTGATTTCTGATTTTTTTGCCTTTGAGTATTTTCAACTTCATATACAGTATTCTAACTTGTTAGCTTCACTTGGTACTGACTTCAAAAATCATAATCCCTTTTTTTTTTTTTTCCCAATTTATTTATTTTCAGAAAAACAGTATTCATTATTTTTTCACCACACCCAGTGCTCCATGCAAGCTGTGCCCTCTATAATACCCACCACCTGGTACCCCAACCTCCCACCCCCCCGCCACTTCAAACCCCTCAGACTGTTTTTCAGAGTCCATAGTCTCTCATGGTTCACCTCCCCTTCCAATTTACCCAAATTCCCTACTACTCTCTAACGCCCCTTGTCCTCCATGCTATTGGTTATGCTCCACAAATGAGTGAAACCATATGATAATTGACTCTCTCTGCTTGACTGATTTCACTCAGCATAATCTCTTCCAGTCCCGTCCATGTTGCTACAAAAGTTGGATATTCGTCCTTTCTGATGGAGGCATAATACTCCATAGTATATATGGACCACATCTTCCTTATCCATTCATCCGTTGAAGGGCATCTTGGTTCTTTCCATAGTTTGGCGACTGTGGCCATTGCTGCTAGAAACATTGGGGTACAGATGGCCCTTCTTTTCACGACATCTGTATCTTTGGGGTAAATACCCAGGAGTGCAATTGCAGGGTCGTAGGGAAGCTCTATTTTTAATTTCTTGAGGAATCTCCACACTGTTCTCCAAAGAGGCTGCACCAACTTGCATTCCCACCAACAGTGTAAGAGGGTTCCCCTTTCTCCACATCCTCTCCAACACATGTTGTTTCCTGTTTTGTTAATTTTGGCCATTCTAACTGGTGTAAGGTGATATCTCAATGTGGTTTTAATTTGAATCTCCCTGAGGGCTAATGATGATGAGCATTTTTTCATGTGTCTGATAGCCATTTGTATTTCTTGATTGGAGAAGTGTCTGTTCATATCTTCTGCCCATTTTTTGATGTGTTTGTCTGTTTCGTGTGGGTTGAGTTTGAGGAGTTCATTATAGATCCTGGATATCAACCTTTTGTCTGTACTGTCATTTGCAAATATCTTCTCCCATTCCGTGGGTTGCCTCTTTGTTTTTTTGACTGTTTCCTTTGCTGTGCAGAAGCTTTTGATTTTGATGAAGTCCCAGAAGTCTATTTTCGCTTTTGTTTCCTTTGCCTTTGGAGACGTATCTTGAAAGAAGTTGCTGTGGCTGATATCGAAGAGATTACTGCCTATGTTCTCCTCTAAGATTCTGATAGATTCCTGTCTCACGTTGAGGTCTTTTATCCATTTTGAGTTGATCTTTGTGTACGGTGTAAGAGAATGGTCGAGTTTCATTCTTCTACATATAGCTCTCCAGTTTTCCCAGCACCATTTATTGAAGAGACTGTCTTTTTTCCACTGTATATTTTTTCCTGTTTTGTCGAAGATTAATTGACCATAGAGTTGAGGGTCCATATCAGGGCTCTCTACTCTGTTCCACTGGTCTATGTGTCTGTTTTTATGCCAGTACCATGCTGTCTTGGTGATCACAGCTTTGTAATAAAGCTTGAAATCAGGTAAGGTGATGCCGCCAGCTTTATTTTTGTTTTTCAACGTTTCCTTAGCGATTCGGGGTCTCTTCTGATTCCATACAAATTTTTGGATTATTTGCTCCAGCTCTTTGAAGAATGCCGGTGGAATTTTGATCGGAATGGCATTAAAAGTATAGATTGCTCTAGGCAGTATAGACATTTTAACAATGTTTATTCTTCCGATCCAAGAGCATGGAATGGTCTTCCATCTTTTTGTGTCTTCTTCAATTTCTTTCATGAGTGTTCTATAGTTCCTCAAGTATAGATCCTTTACCTCTTTAGTTAGGTTTATTCCCAGGTATCTTATGGTTCTTGGTGCTATAGTAAATGGAATCGAATCTCTAATTTCCCTTTCTGTATTTTCCTTGTTAGTGTATAAGAAAGCCACTGATTTCTGCACATTGACTTTGTATCCTGCCACGCTGCTGAATTGCTGTATGAGTTCTAGTAGTTTGGGGGTGGAGTCTTTTGGGTTTTCCATATAAAGAATCATGTCATCTGCGAAGAGAGAGAGTTTGACTTCTTCATTACCAATTTGGATACCTTTTATTTCTCTCTGTTGTCTGATTGCTGTTGCTAGGACTTCTAATACTATGTTGAACAAGAGTGGTGAAAGTGGGCATCCTTGTCTTGTTCCTGATCTCAACGGGAAGGCTGCAAGCTTTTTCCCATTGAGGATGATATTTGCTGTGGGTCTTTCATAGATAGATTTGATGAGGTTCAGGAATGTTCCCTCTATCCCTATACTTTGAAGCGTTTTAATCAGGAACGGATGTTGGATTTTGTCAAATGCTTTTTCTGCATCAATTGAGAGGACCATGTGGTTCTTCTCTCTTCTCATATTAATTTGTTGTATCACATTGATTGATTTACGAATGTTGAACCATCCTTGTAGCCCAGGGATGAATCCCACCTGATCATGGTGGATAATCTTTTTAATGTGTTGTTGGATCCTGTTGGCTAGGATCTTGTTGAGAATCTTAGCATCCATATTCATCAGTGATATTGGTCTGAAATTCTCCTTTTTGGTATGGTCCTTGCCTGGTTTGGGGATCAGGGTAATGCTGGCTTCATAGAAAGAGTCTGGAAGTTTTCCTTCTGCTTCAATTTTTTGAAACAGCTTCAGGAGAATAGGTGTTATTTCTTCTTGGAAGGTTTGGTAGAATTCCCCAGGGAATCCGTCAGGTCCTGGGCTCTTGTTTTTTGGGAGATTTTTGATCACTGCTTCAATCTCGTTATTAGATATCGGTCTATTCAGGTTGTTGATTTCTTCCTGGTTCAATTTTGGTAGTTTATATTTTTCCAGGAATGCATCCATTTCATCAAGGTTGCTAAGCTTATTGGCATATAACTGTTCGTAGTAACTTCTGATGATTGTTTCTACTTCCTTGGTGTTAGTTGTGATCTCTCCCCTTTCATTCATAATTTTATGAATTTGGGATTTCTCTCTTTTCTTTTGGATTAGTGTAGCCAGTGGCTTATCGATCTTATTGATTCTTTCAAAAAACCAGCTTCTAGTTTCATTGATACGTTCTACTGTATCTCTGGTTTCTCCCTCATTGATCTCAGCTCTAATCTTGATGATTTCCCTTCTTATGTGTGGAGTTGGTTTGATTTGTTGTTGATCCTCCAGTTCTTTAAGGTGTAGAGACAGCTGGTGTGTTCTGGATTTTTCAATTTTTTTGAGCAAGGCTTGGATGGCTATATATTTTCCCCTTAGGACCGCCTTTGCTGTATCCCATAGGTTTTGGACCGAAGTGTCTTCATTCTCATTGGTTTCCATGAATTGTTTCAGTTCTTCTTTGATCTCCTGGTTGATCCAAGCATTCTTAAGCAAGGTGGTCTTTAGCTTCCAGGTGTTTGAGTTCCTTCGGAACTTTTCCTTGTGATTGAGCTCCAGTTTCAAAGCATTGTGATCTGAGAATATGCAGGGAATAATCTCAGTCTTTTGGTATCGGCTGAGTCCTGATTTGTGACCCAGTATGTGGTCTATTCTGGAGAAGGTTCCGTGTGCACTTGAGAAGAATGAGTATTCTGCTGTTTTAGGGTGGAATGTTCTGTATATATCTATGAGGTCCATCTGGTCCAATGTGTCGTTCAATGCTCTTGTTTCTTTATTGATTTTCTGCTTCGATGATCTGTCTAATTCTGAAAGAGGCGTGTTAAGATCACCTACGATTAGTGTATTCATATCAATATGACTCTTTATCTTGATTAACAGTTTTCTTAAGTAATTGGCTGCTCCCATATTGGGAGCATAGATATTTACAATTGTTAGATCATCTTGGTGGATAGTCCCTTTAAGGATTATGTAGTGTCCTTCTGTATCTCTGACTACAGTCTTTAGTTTGAAGTCTAATTTATCTGATATGAGAATCGCTACCCCAGCCTTCTTTTGAGTCCCATTGGCATGAAAGATGCTTCTCCACCCCTTCACTTTCAGTCTGCGTGTATCTTTAGGTTCAAAATGGGTCTCTTGTAGACAGCATATGGATGGGTCCTGTCGTTTTATCCAATCTGCAACCCTGTGCCGTTTTATGGGTGCATTGAGGCCATTCACATTGAGAGTGATTATTGATAGATACGTTTTTATTGACATCGAGTTACCTTTGAAGTCTTTCTTTCTGTAGACTGTCTCTATATTTCTGTTCAATGCTATTCTTGGGATTTTTCCTCTTTTATAGAACCCCCCTTAATATTTCCTGCAGTATCGGCTTGGTGGTTGCATAGTCTTTTAAGTCTTGCCGGTCTTGGAAACTCTTTATCTCTCCATCCATTTTGAATGTCAGTCTTGCTGGATAAAGTATTCTTGGCTGCATGTTCTTCTCATTTAGTGCCCTGAATATATCTTGCCAGCCTCTTCTGGCTTGCCAGGTCTCTGTGGACAGGTCTGACGTTATTCTGATGGGCTTCCCTCTGTAAGTAAGGAGCCTCTTTGCCCTGGCAGCTTTCAAGAGATTATACCTACAATTATAATTTCTCAATTTGACTATCAGGTGTCGTGATGTTTTTTTGGAGTGTATAATCTTGGGTGGAGACCGTTCAGCCTCTAGTACATGAACGCTGGTTTCATTCGCGAGATTCGGAAAGTTTTCATGAAGGACTTGTTCCACGACATCTTCTAGACTTCTTTCTTTCTCCTCCCCTTCAGGAATTCCAATAATTCTGACGTTGGAACGCTTCATGGCATCACTTATTTCCCTAATTCTGCTTTCGTGGGATCTAAGCTGTTTGTTCCAGGCTTCCTCCTGATCCTTTCTCTCTATCTGTTTGTCTTCCAGATCACTAATTCTATCTTCTGTCTCAGTTACCCTAGCTTTGAGAGAGTTTAGATTGGATTGGAACTCATTGAGAGCATTGTGGACCTCCTCCCTGGTAGCTTTAAGCTCCGCCCTAACATTGTGAACATCCTGTCTGGTCGCTTTCAGTTCGGCTCTAATCAATTCTGTTTGGTCATCCATGGCTTTCTCCAACCTAGCTATTGCCTAGATAATTGTTAGCCTGAATTCTCTTTCCGACATATTGTCTATGTTGATAGCCGTTAGCTCTGTTGCGGAAGGTCCATCCTCTGTATTTTTCTTCTGTTGGGCATTCCTCCTCCTAGTCATTTTGGTGGGAGAAGACTGAACAGATGTAGCTGGATGTATCAACTCTGGTGCAGTCAAGGTGCACCCTGGAACACTTCCTGATCTCCGTCTCAGAAGCCTCAGTCTGGGTGCAGAAGCTGAATAAATTCCCCCTTGGATGCTGGCAGTGCAGGTTCCAAGTTAAAGACCCTGGGGGCGCAGGATCTTTTGCTCGTCCCCAAAGCCAAGGCAGTGGCGGCTGTCTGGGAGCTCCTGACCGCCAGAGAGGTTCCAAGCAGCGATCGCACACTGAGATTTTGCCGCTGGCCGGGGCTGGGAGTGCCCGGCTTGCGCGCACCTCTTTTCAGAGGCGGCTGTGGGTCGGGCGCGCGTCTGGGGCACTGAGAACGGGGCGCTGGTCCGTAAGCCGCAGGCTGGGCTTTTGCGCGCCTCTGTCCGGGGAAGAGTTTCGCGGGCGCGAGGCTTAGACTTTGAAACAATGGCCCGGGTCTAGAAGCGCCCCAGGGCCTTAGAAACCCAGGAGAGCTGGAGCGACGTGCACGCGCATCTCAAGCTTTGTGGTAGGGCTAGCGCGCGTTCTGCAGACCGGCTCCCATCCCCTCACAGGAGCCGGAACCCCGCGCTCTGGGGCACGCTGGCGGCTTAGGGACCAGGAGCCGGTTTCTCCGCCGCACTCTCTCTGCCTCCGCGCCGGGGAGGCCGTCTGGGACCGGGGACTCAAGCCCCTGTCCCTAGCCGCCCCGATTCCCACAGTTTGCCCCCGCGATCCTTTGCTCTTTTGGAGTGCTTTCAACCAGTCTCCGAGTTAATGCTGGTCCCCAGACGCAGGGCACTCTCGCTCGTATCGGGGTATTACTTTCCCACCGGTCGCCTCTGGTGGCTCCCTCCCCCTTTTGTTTATCTTCCGATCTCAGTCCGCTGTTCCCATTCCGCTTTACCTGCTCACTGGCGTCTTCTGCCCCTGTAGAGATCCAGACGTGTATAATTCTGATCTCAGGCTGATTTCATGGGTGATCAGAGTTCTTTGGTAGGTAATCAGCTCACTTTGGGGTACCAGCTGAAAAGACGCCTCTTCCTAGTACCCCGCCATCTTGTCCCCCCCCATAATCCCTTTGTTTTAATACATTGCTTCCATATTTCCACCTGCCATGTGCTCTATCTGGCTATAGTTATTGATCTGTCAGTTTCTTCCTCCACTAGAATATTTCATTCATGAAGGCAGGAACAATGTCTGTGCTGCTGTCCACCATATCTCATAAGCTTGAAATGGTGCATAGCACAAAGCAGGTGTTCAGTACCTGGTGACGGAATGATCGAGTGAATGAACATTCACCTACTTAGTGTTGGGACTTGAAGAGGCAAACAGCAAGACAGAAGGGCAAGACCTATTAACAGACCACCTAAATATAGATCTTGTCACATCAGGTGAGTCACTATTTATCAACTATTCCTTAATTTTACAGACCAAAAACAAACAAAACAAAATAAAAACATATTTTTGCCAATGTATCAAATATCAGTCAGTTAATGGAGTAAAAATAAACATTAACCAAGTTCATGGAAGGCTGAAATATAGGCCAGAATATAAAATTATTCACTGAAATGAGAACCATGTGGAACTATTATGCTGGGAAAGCATAGCTCATGGGTTGTATGCATCAACCTTTATTTTCATCTTTCTCTATTGCTTTAAGTATGACTTCTATGGTCTGTCTGGTTCTTCCCTTGCCCCTGGATCAAGGCTCAGAAAGGCCAAATGACTTCTCTGGTCATTCCTAAGCAAATAAATAAAAGTCCTACAGTCAGTTCAAGTGGAAAAACACAGTCTCAGTTCAGTAATGAAGATGTCCAATGACATATGATAACCAATACTCTAAGACGTCTTCCCTCCCCCAGCCTCCACTCACTCATAGGCATGAAGCCTGAAGTCAAAGGCAGATTGGGTCCATTTTTCTCCGTTTCCTCTCCTTGAGTTGCTCTCCTTCTAGTAGCAGGTTCGACCCTCCCGTGTTGGAGCAGGGGAAGGGAGGAGAGGTAAGAGAAGCAGGCATACCCTTCCCGGAATGGTACAGCAGCATGGGTTAGTGCCCACTTGTTATTTTTATTGACAGGGGGTACCAGCACCCCACCATCACAGGCAGTGGAGTTGGAGAGAAAAGCTGTAGCCCATCTGCATTCAGTTCCCTTAACAAAAAATACAATACGCAGTGTCTCTCTTCTGCCTGTTGCTTAAGAGTCCTTTGTCAGCGCCTACATATCTCTGATGGGTTGAATTGTGTTTCCCCAGAAAGATAAACTGAATTCCTAACCTCATAATGGGACGCTATTCGGAAGTAGCACTGTTGCAGATGTAATTAGGTAAGTTAAGATGAGGTCATACTGTTGATTTGGCTATAGCCTCTCTCTCTCTCTCTAGATCTCTAGGTAGCCATTCTGTCTCTTTATAGTAATCTTGCATATATTTGATTTCATGCATTAGAGCTGATATAATTAATCAAACTAAACTTGGCAGGGGAGACAGTGCTGGCACTTGCCTTGCAAGCCCTCAGTAACACTTAGTAAAACTTGGTAGCTCTTAGTCCCATTTATAAGAAAATTTTAACTCACTTAAGAATAAATTCCATCAGTGAGTTTGTGATTTTTATGGGAATAAATTAATCTTGGAATTTCTTAAATAAAATATGTCATCTTAGGAACAAACCAAAGTACACTTCATGCACATTGACCTAGCATCTCAGTAAACTGGAACAAGTCAGTTCACTCTTCTATGTTTGCATCCCTCATTTCAAAAATGAGCATTAATCACCTGGACATATATGTTAAAATTCAGATTCCTGAGCCTGAACTTGGATTTCCTGAGAATTCCTGGGTTGGAGCCCAACAACTTGCATTAATACAAATTCCCTGGGGGACTTCTTCCACACAGTAAATAATAAGCATTACTAGGGGACAATGTAGTCCTCTGTAGCTCAAACATTCTGCATCTATGTTCCCAAGTTAAGTGTTTCTAACTTCAAAGAATTACACATGTCTTCAGGGGCCCTCCAAATTTTCTGTCCAATTTTTTTTTCCAAAAAGGTAATACAATATTATTTTTCACTCAGTGTTCCAAAGTTCTAGAAATCATGTATAACACATTGAGTAAAAGAAATTTGCTTCAAAGGACACATCAAGATGTGTACTGATTTGGGGGATAGAGGCCAGGGTTTGAATTCCAGCTCTCGCATGTACTAACTAGCTCCCCTTTTTTGGCAGATACTTCATTTCTAATTCAGGGACTATTTTATCTACAGGGAAATGGAACCAAACACTCCCACTTTGCAGGGTGGTTGTGAGACTGAGAGGCAGGTACCACAGTGTTGTGGTGAAGAGCAGGGACTTGGGAAATGGTTTGGATCCAAATCCCTACTCTGCCACTTCATAGCCAGGAGCCCTTGAGCAAGCTCCCCATTCTCTCTAAACTTCAGTTTCTCCATTTGTCAAAGAGCAACCAAAGTCTTGGAGCAGAGTCAGAATGGGGATCATGTGAGTTGGTAGGTGTGAAGTGCTCAGAATGGGGCCTGGCACATAGCAAGCTCTATCTAAGTGTTGGTTAAATTAGAAGCAAGATTCTGTACATGACAGTGTTTTGTAATAGACTAACCAAATGTAAAGTATTAAGGAAAAAAACATGTTATTAATAATCCTGTTCAAAGCATTCAGAAAGTCTCATAGCTCTTGAAATGTCTCCAAAGTCACAATAGAAAAGAGCTTTAGAATCCATTTTCCAAATCATCAATTATCCCTTGTACTGTCATAATTAATTCCTATTGTTATACTTAATAATGGCCAACATCATCATCTTAGGGTTATTGTTTTATTCTATTAAGCTATTTCATTACACTCAGATGGGCTGAGGGAATGTATGTAATTGACTTGTGAAAATTATTCAATTTTGCCCAAGAAATTCATCCAACATGTAAGAGAATTGGGTCAAAGAAAAGCCACACTAACTACATTATGGGGCCTTTCCATTTTCTTTCTCACTCTCCTAAGGAACATTTTTTATATGTATCAACTGAGTTTTCTTGTGGACAAGAAAAATGTAATTGAATTTTATTTGGAATTTTAAGGATGCTTCATTATTGAAGAAGCCCTTCCCTTTTTCCAGAACAAAGTCATTGACATCCAGACCCTAGTGTCATGTATAGACAATGAGAAGCCATAAGAGAAAGGGCCCTCAAGAAGGGAAAACAGTCCCGATGGGCAGCTAGTACTCATATTGGCTGAATACTCACCCGAAAATGATGGCCTCAGACCCAAAGGTACCAAATAACCTTGAACTGGTGTGCTTTGTCCTCCTCATCTCTACCTCCTCCCTTATCATCAGCAGGAATGGGGGCTCAGGATAAAGTTGAGGGCTCTTTTGTTAGTAATAGAAAAAACATAAACTATATTTTTGGCACATTTAAATTGAGTAGATAAATGTGACAGAGTCAAAAGTTTATCACATTGTACTATTACCAATTATAGTTGTCCTGACACACCTGTAAAATAAGTAGAATTATTCCCTGCTTTATAGATTTTTTAAAAAATTTACTTTATATCCGAAAAAGGAGAGGAGGTGAGAAAAACACTACAAAATTGTTGCTTGATCTGAGCACTGGTATGTATTGACCTTGTTCAACAGCAATAAAAATTGCTTCAATATTATTGCTCACCTTAATAAATAAAGATTTAAATAAATAAATGAATTAAGTGCTCTTAAATAAATATTGCTCATCTCATGATTTTCACCTTTAAATAGTTACTCGAAGATGAGAGGAATCCATGTCAGCAAGATGACTAGCACAGTTCTCCACATATCAGAAATGTTCTGCCTCAGGTTCTCTTCATCTTTGGGGACCCTGTGGCAGAAGTTTGTCCTTTGTATCATATTTTGACAAAGAGCCAAAGCCACCTTGCCTATAGTGCCATTGAGGCAAGAGAGTTTTGAGCAGATTCTCCCAATTAATCGGTAGTTTCAAAATGATTGCCTTTTTTGCTCAGGCCCCAAGTCTCAAATTGCCCTTGTCCAGGATTCAAGTCAAGAGCAGGGTCACTGTGGCCAGTGCCAGAGGAATCACAGAGAATAGGAGACCAGGGGAATCCTGGAACTGAGGACATTCCACAGTGAATCTTCCGTTTTCACCCAGACATCAAGGTTCTATAAGACACTTAAGTATTTTCCCAGGGAAACATGGATCTAAGGTATTTCTCCATTGGTGGTGTATATAGTTTTTCTTTGTTTTTAGTGTCTGGTTTGTGACTTTTATGCCATCACGGGAATAAATAAAACCTTGAATGATGCTTTATCGTGAATGAAGGTGACACCTTGTTTTGCCTCGTTATGGACAGTTACAATTATTTTCTTCTTTAGGGCCTTGAAATAACAGCAATGCTTAGTACTTGCTCTTGGTGTCCTGCCCACATCCCTTTCCTGGGGCACCCATCCCCCAGCTGCTGTACAGATTGGTTGCTAACAGCTCACAGCTGCACCCTTCCCTGCTGCAGCGATTTGCCAGCAGCCAGCTGGACAGCATAGTTAGAGATGCCTGGGAAGTTCCACACCACCCCTTCCTGGGAGCAACCACCACCCCAAGCTGACTGATACATCATATGAAAGCCCAGCCCGCTTCCCTCAAAATGGAACGACCTATTCATACTCTGAGGCCTCCTGTGGGATCAGGCTGAGGCGAGACCACTGAACCCACTTTGCAATCTTTGTCTTGCTTGTTTCTGCCCTCTACTGCCTCCCTCACTCTCCTACAGATTTCATCTGTGAGCAAGTCCCTTGGTAAATCTGTTGCTCAAGAATCACCACCTCAGGTTTTACTTCTGGAGAATGTGACTTATGAGACACTGTGGGATGTGATCTTATGAGGGAGCCAGGCTACAGAATGTCAATAAAGAACTCACTGTGATCAGTGAGAGGTGGGCTTAGGTGTACGTTCAGGTTATTGCCGGTCAGAATTTGAGACAATTTGTAATTTTTAAAAACTGTCTCATTTATCAGATGATAAATCAAAAGCTTCCTGACCTTAGCTAGGACGAGATCAAGCCCACCAAGTAAAAGTCAGGAGGCTGATAGTCAGAGAATGGACGTAAGGGCTTAACCACAAATCTGCAGACAATGAATAGAGCTTCCCCCAACTCTCTCCTCCTGCGTGGGCAGCTCCAATGCAAAATGGGCAGTAGGCAATAGTGACAGAATGGCTACAATGCAATGGAGATGTTCCCACTTCTTTTGGGGGGAAAAAATGAGAATCAGGCATCATATCACTTTTCATGCAGAATCCTAACTATCCAAATAAGCCTGTGGCCAGGTCTTGCGGAATGGCTTCAGGTCTTACTGTGCTACGTGCCAGCTTTGGATAAAGTCACTGAACTTCTCAGCCTCAGTTTCCTCCTCGGGAAATGGGTAAAGAAGAGAAAATGGTGTTTGGGAATATAAACATAGCCCTGGGGACCGTAGGTGGGCAAATTCCATCCTGCCTCATAAATCCCAGAGTGGGAGAAAAACCTTTTGACGGTCATAAATGTGAACCGACTGTGAACATTATGTGAAATCAGCTACCTAAGTTGTACAACATCAGTCATGGATCCTTTTGTTCTGTGACAGTGTAAAAAACTGTAGATTTCCCAATTTAGAGGGGAAACCCTACTACTCCCACATACGAGTAACCCGATCCCTTCCACCACATATTAAATTTCATCACACTACTTCCATGTCTGAAAGTAGCAGAATGGTGGGACTGGAGGGGTCTGCTGATCTCCCCTGGAATCCTTGGCAAGTTATTGCTGTCTTTGCACTATAACAACATAGATTCTTCAGGAAACATAATCCAATGTGTCTCCCCTTGGCTGAGCCACCTCTCTTGCTAGGCAAAACAATTTTCCTTCTGGGTGAGAAAGAGGTGTGAAGACAGATTAATGGCTCCTGTGTCTTAGCGTATGTGCATGCGGTCAAGTGGAAGTTCCAAGCACTGTGTTCTCACCGAAGTCATGCCATGAATCATCTTTTCTGTCACCTCCAAATATCTGATTCCTCCAAGCAGGCGGGTCAATAATTCATGTTTTAAAAACTTCATTAGGATGGTCTGTTCCTCTGGGCTGGAAGCTGGCTTTAAAGTTTATTTTTCTTCCTTAGCATGAGCCCTACCGAATGGTTGGCACTACTGGGTAAGAACCACAGGGGTTTCAGGAAAGATTTTAGCATCTGTGTAATACTAACAAGACATCCCACCAAAACCAAAAATAAGACACAGAAGCCAATGAGCAGGGGAAGTCCTCTGACCTGAATTCAAACCAAAATCCACCACTAGCCAAATTTACTAGATCACATTTATGTCAGGGCAATTGCAACATGGGCATGAGTAAACATCTGGACACAAAAATCCATTCAATCAGTCCTCCTGGAACTCATTCCATAGATTCCACAAGCGGAGAGTTATTCATTTATCTATCCATTCCATCAGTAAGCACTTACTGATCACTCCTACATAGCCCTGTGCTAGAAACAAGGGACACAGAGTTAAATAAGACATGCTTTCTTTCCTCTGGGAACTCAGAGTCTCCTGGAAGAAACATTTTAAAAAACAAGTAGAACACAATGTCATAAGGGCCATAATAGGGATATGCAAAAGTGCCTATGGGAATAGTCATTCTGCTTGAAAAGATCAGGGAAGGCTTCACAGAAGAAGTGACATTCAAAGGGAATCACTAAAGGATGTATAGATGTTTTCCAGATAGAGAAAGAGGAGAGTGTCTTCCTGGTAAAAAGAAACAATAATAATCAAGGCAAATGACCTGGAAGTGAATGAATATTGGTGAGAGGAAGTAGAACAGTATGACTGTTTATGACGGGGGAGGGTGTGACAAATAGCCTTGTATGCCAAGCCAAGGATTTTGAACTTGATTCTATAATTCTATAAGCCATCAACAGCCATAAGGTGGGGGTGGGGTGGGGTGGGAACAGGGAGAAGGGCCTTTTTTAAAGTTTGGGAGAGATGACCAAATCTGAATTTTAGCAAGAGCATGCTGGCAGCTGTATGGAGGTGAATAGTACAAGGCAAAATCTGAGAACAAGAATGAGGTGGGAAGTTATTTCAGTAACATGAGAAATGGCCATGGAGATAGCCATTTGCATGACTCTGAGGGTGAGTGTCTCCTTAATTTTGCTTCCTAGGCTCCTCATCTATTCCTATTCTTATTCCATGCTCTGTTGAAAAACCTTAATCTAAGCCAAAAGGGAACTTAAGTGAGAGAGATGCAGCAAGAAAGAAGGGTGAAATGTGGATCATCAACTTATGATGGAAGTTAAAATCATGAAAGAGGATGAGACCATCCAGGGAAAGATAATAAAAATGAGAAGGTAATGTAAGAGCCCCAGAGAACCTAATCACTTAAAGATGAGCAAAGGAGGTTCCAGCAAAAGTATCTTGAGTACACCTGGAAAGTTAACAACATCTCTTTGATTCTGGGATGAAGAGAGGGCTCTTCACCCCAGATGAAGAATTGATGGGGAATTCAAGGCTTGATCTGGAAGTTCAAGACAAGGATTCTGTGGCAGAGGAGGCCACAGAGCCAGCTAGCTCTTTATATCTGTTCTCCTTTTCCACAGTGTTTCAATTTTATCCTAAGTGCGTGGTCTCCAAGAATAAAAGCCACATTTCCTAGACTCCTTCACAGGTGGTATGGCCATATCATTAAGTTCTGTTCAATAGGATGTGAGTGGAGGTGGTGTGGACAACTTGTACACTGCTCTCTCAAAGGGGAGGACAAACTCACCCTTTTCCCTTCTTTCTTCTTCATGCATGCTGGAACAGCAAACTTGGTGGCAAGCCATTTTGGACCATGTACATGAGGGTAATCTGCTGAGGATAGCAGATGTAGGAGCCAGAACCTCTATGGATACTACTGAGCCTTGCTACTATACCTGCTCAGACATTAAGCTTGGTCACTAATATAGAGTTGAACCTCTAACCAATTCAATGCCAGGGCTATATAGAATTCTTTAGCATTGACTACCCTTATGTTTTGTAAATCAGAGTATCTATGGATGCAGTCTCTGAAGAATGAAATTTCATATCTGGTGTTGGGGTCTGAAGATCCCTCTTCTCCCAAATTCCGAACCGAGTGAAAAATAAGACCAAAGAGTAAAAAACAAAAGGGACCAAAACATCACTGTAACTACTGATAATGCAGAAGCTGGAGGATAAATGGCCCATACCTGTGGCATTTAGGCTTCCTAATGCTGAACGAAACACAATTACCCAGGATTAAATATATCCTGCATTATCCAGCATTCACGGGGACAACTGGTCTACTCTACACCTCTTCTACAGAGCTGGCTAGAAGTGTTACACTAACAGAACTCCCTCCACGTGGAAAAACAGCAGGATGAGGGAAGAAGCATTAGCGCCTAATAGTCACATCCCACTGGGATGGCAAAAGATGCAATGTGAGGTCTACTTAGCTTGTTAGTAAAACCTGAGATAAGGTGAACCAAGGATCTCCAACATTAGGAAAATCTGAGCTTAAAACTCACCAGTATAGACATTTTAACAATGTTTATTCTTCCGATCCAAGAGCATGGAATGGTCTTCCATCTTTTTGTGTCTTCTTCAATTTCTTTCATGAGTGTTCTATAGCTCCTCAAGTACAGATCCTTTACCTCTTTAGTTAGGTTTATTCCAAGGTATCTTATGGTTCTTGGTGCTATAGTAAATGGAATCGATTCTCTAATTTCCCTTTCTGTATTTTCATTGTTAGTGTATAAGAAAGCCACTGATTTCTGCACATTGACTTTGTATCCTGCCACGTTGCTGAATTGCTGTATGAGTTCTAGTAGTTTGGGGGTGGAGTCTTTTGGGTTTTCCATATAAAGAATCATGTCATCTGCGAAGAGAGAGAGTTTGACTTCTTCATTACCAATTTGGATACCTTTTATTTCTCTCTGTTGTCTGATTGCTGTTGCTAGGACTTCTAATACTATGTTGAACAAGAGTGGTGAAAGTGGGCATCCTTGTCTTGTTCCTGATCTCAATGGGAAGGCTGCAAGCTTTTTCCCATTCCGATCAAAATTCCACCGGCATTCTTCAAAGAGCTGGAGCAAATAATCCTAAAATTTGTATGGAATCAGAAGAGACCCCGAATCGCTAAGGAAATGTTGAAAAACAAAAATAAAGCTGGCGGCATCACCTTACCTGATTTCAAGCTTTATTACAAAGCTGTGATCACCAAGACAGCATGGTACTGGCATAAAAACAGACACATAGACCAGTGGAACAGAGTAGAGAGCCCTGATATGGACCCTCAACTCTATGGTCAATTAATCTTTGACAAAACAGGAAAAAATATACAGTGGAAAAAAGACAGTCTCTTCAATAAATGGTGCTGGGAAAACTGGACAGCTATATGTAGAAGAATGAAACTCGACCATTCTCTTACACCGTACACAAAGATCAACTCAAAATGGATAAAAGACCTCAACGTGAGACAGGAATCCATCAGAATCTTAGAGGGGAACATAGGCAGTAATCTCTTTGATATCAGCCACAGCAACTTCTTTCAAGATACGTCTCCAAAGGCAAAGGAAACAAAAGCGAAAATAAATTTCTGGGACTTCATCAAAACCAAAAGCTTCTGCACAGCAAAGGAAACAGTCAAAAAAACAAAGAGGCAACCCACGGAATGGGAGAAGATATTTGCAAATGACAGTACAGACAAAAGGTTGATATCCAGGATCTATAATGAACTCTTCAAACTCAACCCACACGAAACAGACAAACACATCAAAAAATGGGCAGAAGATATGAACAGACACTTCTCCAATCAAGACATACAAATGGCTATCAGACACATGAAAAAATGCTCATCATCATTAGCCCTCAGGGAGATTCAAATTAAAACCACATTGAGATATCACCTTACACCAGTTAGAATGGCCAAAATTAACAAAACAGGAAACAACATGTGTTGGAGAGGATGTGGAGAAAGGGGAACCCTCTTACACTGTTGGTGGGAATGCAAGTTGGTGCAGCCTCTTTGGAGAACAATGTGGAGATTCCTCAAGAAATTAAAAATAGAGCTTCCCTACGACCCTGCAATTGCACTCCTGGGTATTTACCCCAAAGATACAGATGTCGTGAAAAGAAGGGCCATCTGTACCCCAATGTTTCTAGCAGCAATGGCCACAGTCGCCAAACTATGGAAAGAACCAAGATGCCCTTCAACGGATGAATGGATAAGGAAGATGTGGTCCATATACACTATGGAGTATTATGCCTCCATCAGAAAGGACGAATATCCAACTTTTGTAGCAACATGGACGGGACTGGAAGAGATTATGCTGAGTGAAATCAGTCAAGCAGAGAGAGTCAATTATCATATGGTTTCACTCATTTGTGGAGCATAACCAATAGCATGGAGGACAAGGGGCGTTAGAGAGTAGTAGGGAATTTGGGTAAATTGGAAGGGGAGGTGAACCATGAGAGACTATGGACTCTGAAAAACAGTCTGAGGGGTTTGAAGTGGCGGGGGGGTGGGAGGTTGGGGTACCAGGTGGTGGGTATTATAGAGGGCACGGCTTGCATGGAGCACTGGGTGTGGTGAAAAAACAATGAATACTGTTTTTCTGAAAATAAATAAATTGGAAAAATAAATAATAAAATAAAATAAAACTCACCAGTAATGCTACATCAACGAAGGTTTTTCTAACTCAGGTTGTTCAGGTCTCAGAGTAGATATCGAGTGGATATTCATGGCTATTCCACATCCACATCCTTGTAGCTTCTTCAGGATCTCATCACTTTGGATTTGATCTTTACCTCTCTTCGAGATGGGAGGGTGAGGCCAAAGTAAGTTCCCAGTAATGTTTTCCTCCTCATATCAAAGAAAGGACAGATCATTCCACAAGCCCACAATTATCATGTGGCCAGTCATTCCAACAAGGAAGGACAGGAGTTCATACTAAGGCTAACTCATCGCTAAATTATAAATTCCTGCAGTAAAGATGAGAGGACAAGCAGCAATCTCCATCCATAGACTAAACCAGTCATAGGAAAGATCAATGGTTCTCCATGGGAGAGTGGGCACTGCTCCTAGGGGGTGCTCAGAAATACTTGTGTTTGGGGGATAATTTCTGGTTGACACAAATGACTGGAGTTTGTACTGACATTTACTGGGCAGTAAATATCTTTTCTTATGTCATATGGGACACTTGCACACAATAAAATATTGCCTCATCTAAAATATTAATTGCACTGGGGCACCTGGGTGGCTCAGTGGGTTAAAGCCTCTGCCTTTGGCTAGGGTCATGATCCCAGGGTCCTGGGATCGAAGCCCCACATCAGGCTCTCTGCTCCTTAGGGAGCCTGCTTCCTCCTCTCTCTCTCTGCCTGCCTCTCTGCCTACTTGTGTTCTCTATCTCTCAAATAAATAAAACTAAAATAAAATAAAATATTAATTGCACTGGTTTAGATGAACTTAATCTAGAAGATGTCCCTTATTGAAACTTACATCGCAATGTAGAAAAAGGTAAAGCAGAGCCCAGGTCTTACCGTCCACATCTGCCTCCTCTGGGCATCTTACCTTCGGGATGAGTCTCCAGGAACAGGGAATTTTAGGAGGCTAGGTCCATAACTATTCTTGAGCACTATATCACAGCATTACTAAACTGTGTTTACATGTATTTATTGTTCATTCATTTATTCAATAAGTATTTGTTGAGGAGCTACTAGATGCTGGATACTGTTCAAAGTCCTAGGGATATAGGATTAATAAAACAAACAAACAAAAAACCCTCTGATCTATTTAATACTGTTTCGAAGGAGAGGGAATCTACGGAAAAATGATAAAATTCATCATTGTGTTTAGATAAAGAAGTCAGGAATTATATAAATTTCTAAGTAAAGGGGAACCTGGGTGGCTCAGAGGGTTAAGCATCTGATTCTTTAGCCCACTGAGCCACCCAGGCATCCCTAAGCATCTGATTCTGGACTTTTGGCTCAGGTCATGATCTCAAGGTTGTGAGATAGAGGCCCACTTTGGGCTTTGCACTGGGTGTGGAGTCTACTTAAGATTTTCTCTTCGTCTCCCTCTGCCCCTCCTCCCACTCTGCTCTTGCTTTCTCTCTCTCTAAAAAGAAAAGTTTATAAGTAAAAAGGGAAGTTCACCTTCATTTTATAAATGGAGAAACTTAGACCCAGTGAGGTTCAGAGTTTATTCAAGGTCACATGGTAGCACAGTAGGGCTGGGTCCCATAAATGCCAGTTGACTGCAGTTTCTCCAACATTTTATTGCTCTGCATTTGATTTCCATCTCTGTGAAAAAAGACATCAAAGACTCAGGAATGGGGCGCCTGGGTGGCTCAGTGGGTTAAGACCTCTGCCTTCAGCTCAGGTTATTGTCCCAGGACCTGGGATGGAGCCCCGCATTGGGCTCTCTGCTCAGCAGGGAGCTTGCTTCCTCCTCTCTGTCTCTGCCTGCCTCTCTGCCTACTTGTGATCTCTATCTCTCAAATAAATAAATTTTTAAAAATTATAATTTAAAAAAAGACTCAGGAATAGGAGCACTGGGGTTGCTCAGTCGGTTAAGCATCTACCTTCAGCTCAGGTCATGATCCTGGGGTCCTGGGATTGAGCCCCAGCTAAGGCTCCCTGCTTAGTGAGGAGCCTGCTTCTCCCTCTCCCTCTACTGCCCTTCCTGCTTGTGTTATCTCTCATTCTCTCTCCCACTCTGTCAAATAAAAATTTTAAATCTTAAAAAAAAAAAAAACCCTCAGGAATAATAATTGCTTAACCTTTGGTTCATGAAGTTTAAACTTTCTTCCTGATAATCCCCACAAATTATCCTTCCTAGTTGGAAAGTTCAATGGACAAATGGAAAGGTGAATGGTTAGAAAGCAGGCTTTCTGAAAATTTTTAATCATTTCAACAAATACTTACTAAGCATCTACTATGTGCCAGGCACTCTACTATGTGTTCTGGGGGACTGTGAGATGAATGGACTCTTCTTCCTACCCTCAGGAAAGTTACTGTGTGGTGAAAGAGCCAAATGGCATGCAATGACGGTACCGGACAGAATATGATAAATGCCATAGTGCAATTAGAAAGACCTGCGGGAGTTGAGAGGAAGAGATGAACACCAGTTCTTTCATAAAGGGTTTCCTAATTTCCCCCAAATGGCATTTGAAATGGAACCTGCAAGATGGATGGAATGTTTACAGAAGGGGAAAGACCTGCTCCAAATTCTCATTGAAGGTAACAAATCTCTTAGAGATCAAAGAAAAAAATTCAGAGACCCAAAGATGACAAAAAGCAAAGCGAGGCAAGTTTCTTGGCCACATTTAGGCAGTTCTGGTCTTAAAAAAATCACTGAGAGACATTTCCACATCAGGACATATCCCAGGATCTTAGTAGTAGTGATAAAAACAGCAATGAACATGACCGCATTTACTAAGCACACACTGTACATCAGGAGCTGGACTTCTCACAGGCATGCCTTATCTCATTTAAACCTCAAAACAACCTTTTGAAATAGATCCTGCTGTCACCCACATGTTCCTGGGGGAAATTGTGCTGTACAGGGAACATGTCACATATCTGAGGTCACACATATAATAAGTGTCAAGCCTGAGCTTGAAGCCCAGGGCTTGCTGTCTCAAGCCGACATTGTCCCTACATGGTTATTAGATAAATGCTTTCCTTCAAAGTTTCAGCATTCATTCTCGCCAGCATTTCAGAAGCAAACAAACAGTAGTGTATCTCAAAAAGCCCGGTTTAGCCAGTTTGCACCTGTCACACATCCTTGCAATCTTGGGCTACCATTACTGCCTCCCAAAGAGGCACTTTCAACGGGGCCTGACTAGTCAGTAATCTCTTATCCATATCAGATTTATTCAAACCAATCCCTAAGACTCTAAAACCACTATGTACACTTTGGATCGGGGAACCAGAAGATATTCTGCCAAGGACTTCATCTGTTCGGCTCCTGCTTCTTCCTCAGACCCCAGTCAGCTCTCATGCCTTCACAGGCAGCCTCCCTCTGAGCACAAGACCCTCTCTTCAGAGCTTCATCCTTGCAACTCCTACTTCCGTTGTCATTGTATGGCACTGACTCATATTCTACCTGCTGCACAAAGACCCCCATCTCCCATCATTATGTTTACTTGGTTCCATTGCATCCCACAAGGGAGCCAATAATATGAGAACTAGTGCTTCTAGTCCCTTCCTCACTCCCACCGTTGCCCTTCCACAATAGAGGAGCAGGAAGATTTATCAGACTCAGGGGAAGGGAGCGGGGTTAACTGTGAAGCCCCCTGAGTGGATCTGGGCAGAATGCAGGTGCACTGCTCTTTAGACACGCCTACCCCCAGCACTCAGGCATAGTGGACCCAACCTGTACTTCACTCACGTGCAGCAAATGGATGGAGCAGGGTCAGACCCTGGAGGATTGGGGGTAGGGGGTGGGGGTTGGTCAAGTCTCTAATCTACCCAGCTTCTCATGTTGTGACTACCTGTCTGATTCATGGGTTCTGTCCAGGAAGGAGGAGGAGATGGCCACTTCCTCCAGTCCAGCTACATCATTAAGACACTGACACTAGGTATGGATCCTCATTTGGCTTTGGGTGTATGATCTCACTTGACTAGTAATTTGGAGTATTTTACCTACTCTGCATCCTCAATACATTCACATTCATGGATGGGTCTTACCCCACCTGGTGGAAACTTGGAGCACAGAGGCAGTGTTGCACACTGGGAAGAACACTGGACCAGGTGTCAGAAGACCCAGCTCTAGGCCAGGCTGTGCTCGGGAAGGTCCCTTTCCATTTCCAAGCTTTTGTTTCCTTATCTTTAAGATAGAAAAGATAGGGTTCATGTACTCATGTTCATCTCCTGGCAGAATGGGGAGAGTTAGAGCAAACAGTGTACATAAGAGTAAACTGTGAAGTGCCCTACATGTGTAAGGGCATCATCATCATCATCAAACTCTTTTACTAATAGAAAAGGGAGTTCTCTTTTATGAGGCGCTTGAAATACATTCATGAGGCTCTTGAGGTAATGTCTTAATTGTAAAGCCCAGTGCAATGGTTCCCAAACTCTGCTGTACCTTGGAATCACCCAGGGCTTTTTAAAAAACACTGATGCCTGGCTCCCACCCCTAGACAGCTGATTTCATTGGTATGTGGTGTGACCTGCCATTGGGACTTTTAAAAGACCCCCAGGTGATACAAATGTGCATTTTGGACAGGCTTGGCACAATCTTTGGACAGCTAAAAAAGGACACAAGAAGATTTAGATGAGTCAGGTTTGAGGATATATTTCCCACCTACTCAGCCAACCACTTCTAGATGCCAGTAGCTGGGGGGAGAATATGGTGCCCAGCTGGGCGGTCCCATGTGTGAGGGAACATCAGCCTGTGGCAGTGGGCAGGGTGAACAGCTGTGGGATCCAACATTTGGGAGGCTACTTAGCCCAAGAACAAACAGGGGCTGCAGTGAAGTGAACGTCCTTTTAACAAGCTCTCTAGCCCTCTCAGTGACCTCAGGGCCACAATTCATGTCCCCTGGGGTATGGTAAATGTGAATATAAGAATTGGGAACCCCAGTAAGCAATTGAATAGTACCAAACCTGGTCTTCCTACTGAGGAAGACCAGGATATACCCTGTGGCTAACCCCACCTTTCTCTCACTTGCCAGCTCGTTTTCTCCAGTTCAACTTAACTCTTTAAAAGTCTGCTAGTAAAAGCATTTTAGGGAATTTTTCCATTTAAGGATAAAACAAGTACAGATCCCTTTCTGTCAGTTTCTAAAGCAAACTACATTGTTTCCAAATAATAGAAGCTCCTAGTAAAATCTTACAACCTGTTAGTTCTGCAGGTTCAAACCCACTTCTTTGAGTGTCGCAGAGCTTACAGGTATCAGAACGGGCAAACCCACTTCTTTGAAAACTAAGTTTTCTAAAGGATTTTGTCCAAGTAGTTCTATAAATATGACAGGTTCTCTTCCAGACTCTGCAAACTGGCATCTACTGTTTTCATACCACCTTATCAGTTCCCCACATTTTATTGGTCAGCGTAAGGGGAAATGGATGATTATTTTAATGATTTAAGATTGATTGATTGATTTTGGAGAGGGGGGAGGGGTGAAGGACAGGGAGCAAGAGAATCTCAAGCAGACTCCCCAATGAGTGTGGAGCCTGAGGTGAGGCTGATCGCAAGACACTGTGATCAGGACCTGAGCGGAAAGTAAGAGTCAAACTCTTACCCACTTGAGCCATGCAGGCACGACAGGAATAGATGATTATTATGAAATAGTAGTGCACAGCCCAGCTTCCTGATGGAGACAGCCGGGGTCCTGGTAGACAGGTAGGTATTCTTTTACTGTACACAGAGACTGAGGCTTGGTCATGACGTGTCTTACAGCAGTGTTGAGGTTCAAATTTTTGTCTGACTCCAAAGTTTAAATGTGTGTATACTTGCCCAGCAGGCCATGTCACCACCTTCCACAGAACTTTAAGCTCCATATATTTTTCCCTCATTAAATTAGAGGGCACGCGGAACATCGGATACCCATCTTTCTTTCCCTAAGCCAGATGGTCTTTACATCAATTGACCTAGTGCCTGATAATACAATATTTACCAGTTGTTTGGAGAGGACCATGTGAATGAAAAAAAGTTGGCAAATTTAGTTCATTTCCCAATCTGAAAGATTTCACATCATAGAAAAAAATTCTTAAGTTTTCCCCCAGTGACTGCCTTGATATGGCAGTAGATTTTTTTATTTATCAGGGGGGGTGGAGAGAGCAAGCACAGGCAGACAGAATGGCAGGCAAAAGCAGAGGGAGAAGCAGGCTCCCTGCTGAGCAAGGAGCCCGATGTGGGACTCGATCCCAGGACGCTGGGATCATGACCCGAGCCGAAGGCAGCCGCTTAACCAACTGAGCCACCCAGGCAGTAGAGTTAGCTTTTGGGTAAGAATTCTACTGGGGGAGAGGATGAATTGTACAGACTATCACTTGAGAATATTCCTTCAAGTCCTAGAAGAGAACTGTGGCTGTCATGTCCACTCTTCTTCTCTATCACACAAGATCTCAATAAACCATTGTGTCCTCTGCAGTCACTTACCTGAAGCTCTAGATGCCAGAGCCTAGATGTATGAACGGACAACCCAACCTTCAATGTGTTCGACTGATATACTATTTCTGATAATCCAGAAGAAAATAAGATATAGAACATTATCCTTGTGTGAAGACAAAAAACCCAAAGAAGAAAGCAAGTGCCAAAAAAAAAAAAAAAAAAAAAAAACCCAAAAAACAACCCAAAACCAAAAAACTGGACTGTCCCTTGGCATCCTGTCTGCCTTGGTCAACACTTTATTTCCTGGCACTCTTTACCTCATAATCGTGGACATATTCCTTTGAAGAAAATGTAGTCAGCTCTGCAAAACAAGAAAGGAATCTTTGGCCTAAAAATTCTTCTCTGAGTGTAGAGACCCAAAGAAACGCAACCTTTGATCCTGTCTTCCCTAACAGGAAGCAAGGGAAGGAGTGGGAACATGGTGAGTGGAAAAAAGAAAAAGCTACCAAGTTATGGCTTTAAATAAATGGGGACAGAAATTTTACACGGAGAAAGAAAAGTCATTCAGCACCATTTGTACAAACTATAGGGCCCTTCCCTTTGATATCTCACAGATAGGATAGCAGAACCTAGGTCAATGTCAAACTGACATTGTGATTATTTACCGTGTTAGCCTTGCCTCTGGACATTAGCTCTCATCTCCAAATATGAAAGCAAGAGAGTAGGGAACTAACAGGAACAGAATGCTTGCAGTATTTTAACATTGTCCTGAGAGTTTTATGTGCATGATTTCATCTAATTTAATTTAACACTCCACCACACCCCATTTTACAAATGAGGGAAAGAGCCACAGAATTTACATGACTGATCCAAGAACTTACGTTATGTGATCCAAGATCATGCAACCTGTAAGCCTGTACATGGCTGATCTGAGACATTCACTTGTTCTAGAGCCTGTGTGTGGTTGCCATCTTATCAATATCAATAAGGGTTTTGTTTTGCTTGAACAAATTTACCAGAGTTTACCCAATAAAATAAGGGCTGCCTTTCCATGGATGAAAATACCTGCCCCCAAAGACATTGGAAAGATCAAAAACAATGAAATAAACGTGAAAGTACCTGAGATACCAGAGCAAGGCACTCACAAGCATGTGTCCACTCCCCTAGAAGCCAGCCGCCTGCTCTACAGTGCTCCCCTGCCCAATTATAGTTCAGGCGAAACTTTTAGAATGACCATCCGAGACAGGTGTGAGTCCCAGAAGCCTTATCAGTGCACATGAACACCCTTTTGTTGACTCAGTCACGGTAACCTACTTCTGATTACCAGCCTCATTCCCTGACTTGTTATGAATGACTTAGAAATGCAAAAATGAAATTCAATCACCCTTAGAAATAAGAACATGTCACTATTGAAGACATTCAAGATTATGCTGCTGACTCTGAATTCTTAAAGAGACTCCCCAAAAGTATTTCCATCAAAGGCAGCATCACTGGTCTTCCAGGTAAACTACTGTACAGAGTAATGCATTCATTTATATGGATATTTTAATATCTATTTTTTAAAATCAATCTTATTACCCTATACTTGTGTCTCCAGGGGAACTGCAAACTTTCCATTCCTAGGATGTTATTATAAGGGTACTCTACTTTGGAGGAAAATGTGTGTTAATTAATCAGCTTGGGCTGCCATAACAAAATACCATAGATTGGGGGGATTAAACAATAGGAATTTATTTCTCACAGTTCTGGAGGCTAGAAGTCCATATTAAGATGCTAGCCAATTCAGTTTCTGATGAGAGCTCTCTTTCTGCATTGCAGATGGCTGTCTTCTTGCTACATCCTCAGGAGAGAGAGGAGGACGGAGAGGGAAAGAGATCTCTACTTCTTCTTACAAGGCCAAAGTCATATCAGATAAGGGCCCCTGCCATTATGACCTCATTTAACTTTACCTCCTAAAGATCTTATCTCCAGATATAGTCACATTGGGGGTTAAGACTTCAAACATGAATTTGGGGGTTGGGACATATGTGTTATAGAATTTTAAATCCTTTGCCATTCTGTATTCAAGCAAATTTTTCTATGGCTTTTGGGCTTGGGATCTTATAAACACATGGATATTCATTCACTGATCTCAGAGTTGGACTAGTAATTAACAAGATATTCCTTCCTGATACTCTTTTTACTTTCACCTTTTTCTGAATTATATGTACATATCAGACAACTGAAGAGCTGTACTTCTTTTATCTTTAAACTGGATATTATTTGCTTACTGATGTCCCAAACTGGGATGCATTTTCTAGGGCATCACCTCTCCTCAAAGGGTAAGAAGAAGCAAAGAGGAGAGGTTCAAGTTGTCAAGAAATGCTACAAATGTTTCCTTAAGGCCTCCCTTGTTAATAATCGCATTTGCTCCCTTGTACCAATAAAACTAAATTACTGGTGTTGGGGACCCCCCAAGCATGAAAAGCCATAACAGTAATCTGAGCCAATGAAGGCTACAGATACAAGACTTGATTAAGATTAATTTCCTAATTTAAAAATTATTTTGGTGGGGTGGGAAAGGGCACTTCAGTCCTGTCACCTCAGCACACACCCAGACCCCACGCATGACCGATCTGATTGCTGTGGCAAGTTCTGCCCATCGGAGTTGATATCAGCGCAGGGCAGCTAGTATGTGGTAGGGCAGAGATGACAGCCTGCTCTGCTTATATTTCCCTTCACGGCAAAGATGAAAACTGTCATGAAGTTTGAGTCCCCATCCACCCCCACCCCCATCTCACTCCTTTGAGATGACCTGCTCCTCCCTCTGACCAGCAGACCAGCAAGAAACATCTGCAGCTCAAAAGAAACACATGAACAGCTGCACTCCTCGGATTAAGGGTCAATAGACTTCCTGATCCAGCAGATCCTCTCCCCTGGCGGGGCGTCTGGTTGCTTTTGCACGTCCCTGTTTGGAACTCCACATTTTTTTTCTCCAGCCCTTGCCATTGTACTCTGCCCAGCTTGTACAGAGCATCGAGATGGCCTGCTCTCTTCCCCCCGTGGCTCCCTGTTGTCCCCCAGCAAAGGAGGGGCTGTGCCAGACACACGGCGGGCCTGTCCCTGGGCTTCCCTTTGCAAAGCCCAAGAGAAAGATGCCGAGGAGGACAACAGCTGCAGTGCTGGCTTGCCCTTGACAAATGAGCCTGTCACTCTACCTATTGATTAGCAATATTATGACATTTCCCTTCAAAAACGCAGATGTGGCGGCGCTAGTGACAAGGCCACGGCTCCGGGTGGAAAATAAAGTTTGCCATTGTTGGCTCCTCCCCCTCTACATCTGTTCAGCTTCAGAGGGAAAAGAAACCAAGATTCTGAGGGTGTTCAAGCGATTTGAAGACGAAGAAGTTCTGACAGTCTGAGAAATACATACTAATAAGCCATCACGGTACACATGGAAGAGAGAGCACACGGCAAATCTGCCTGGGACACAGTAGAAAGCAAGGGGCATCTGATGCACTTGGAAAGTGGAGCCTCCCTCTGTCTCGGCAGAGCTGCTCCTCAGGTCTCCTGACTCCATAAATCAAGCCATGGAGGGGTCTGTCATTTGTGTCTCTTTGTATGAAACGCATGAAGGGAACCGGTGAATTGGTGCTTCATTGCCTTCTCCCCTCCAAAAGTGCCTTTAATCTCGCCCTGCCCCTATGGGGCTGACGGTGTATTAGGGGGGAAATGCACGTAATTCCATTTTCTTTCCCTTGTACAGAGCATTCAGATGATAACATGTGCCTACTTTAATTTGTGAAACTTCTGTGGGGTACTTCCCCCCAACCTATTCCCAACATCTATTCCCATGTCAAGGGGGGGAGAAAAGTGTTCTAAATAGCAGTCCATTTAAGTAAAAAAAGGAAAAGTGCATCTTGCAGTCCAACATATGGTACATTTTGAGGTAAATTACAGGTAATTCATGAACATTTCCAGCAGGGAGATTGCCATCATGGGACTCTTGTATATCTATTACGTTCTCTTCTCATTTTTGTGGTTAAAGGAATCTTTCAAGCCTTTGAAGCAGAAATGGCAACACTCTCTCTGAACCATTTTGCCCTGCTAAGGAAAGTTATTATCCTGCTAACACACGGGACTGATCCAGCAACTTGATTTCGGCAAAGCTGATGGAAAGCAGGCTGCGAGGGGCATGTGTAGCACGGGTTTTATAGTGAGAAAGATCTGGGGGTTGGCAAGCCCAACAGTGAAAGAGGAAAATAAAATCTGAGCAAACCAGAAACAGCCAGGCTGACACTATTGGATGAAAGAGAAAAGAAAAGAGGAAGTCACTTGGGGGATGGGGAGGAGAAACAAAGGAAAGAAAAATATTGCCTGTTAGCCCTGGGGGTCGGTGATGTAAATTAATATGAGCTAAATGGGATGTGACCAATTTGTAAGGCATTTGTTTCTCTCTTGTGAGATGGTCGATCTCCATCCCAAGCAATCAGAACTCACCTCAGGCTACCCCTGACTAGTCGCTATAGCGGTGTTGACCACCTCTCTTAATATACAGAACTCCTCAGAGCTATGATGATCCCCCAAGTCCAGCAGCCTTGTAAATTTACTCCTGTGACACTAATGTCTCTCTCCTTGGGACATATCGGATCCTGGTTTGTTGGGAAAGATGAAGGGGAGGAAAGCAGGGGAGAAAGGAAAGGCAGAACAAGCAAGCTCAGCACAGTTGGCCCCTCTGCATTGTTTGAGCAGCCTTTGTGTCTGGACCGCCTGCAAGAATTACGCAACTTCCAACATCTCCTTCACATCAAAGAGCTTCTGGAAGAGCTCTTCAAGCTCTGGGGCTGAGCTGCCCTGTGCCTCCCCTACCCTCGTACTAAATCAAGCTTTTATCTGCCTTCCCATCAGAACTGATGCTAAGTGTCCCTGACACACACATCCTCCAAATAATTTGAACTTGATCTGAGGCTTTCGGCCCTCTTGACTCAAAAAAATTGCCTATGATTTGCTTGGCAGCCATCCACCTCAGCATCGGCAATTGTGGGCAGTGATGTTGATGGTCGGGAAGGAGCCGTTGCCGTGGCAACACAGAGTTCAAAGGAAGGGCCCTCCCGTGGTATCAGAATAGGGGAGAGTGATAATGTAATGAAGGCTTGTGTCTTCTCAGGGAGGGACAGGAGCTGGCCAAGTGATGGTGGGGGGTGGAGGGCAACATGGGCAATTCACCATTACAGTTATGTCTGAACTATGCATTTATTTGGCTTTGGGAAAGCACTTAGTGGAAAGTGCACGTAATTGAGATTTTGGGGACTATATCCTAGCCTCAATTTTGCAGGTAGATGGTTGAGTGATCTTCACCTTGTTGCTCATTCGTCTCCTCATCTATAAAATAAACGGTTGAACTAATAAAATCCAACTTCCTTTCAATTGCTAAAATGCTCTGATTCAATTATTCTAGGCCATCTAGGGACTTTTTGCATCTAACAGGCAGTATTTTATGCAGATCACATTCTGCTTATCAAGGCCATGCAAAATGGAAAAATGGGTGGATATCTATTGACTCAGGGAACAAGAGCTTCTTCTTTTTTTTTTTTAAAGATTTTATGTATTTATTTATTTGTCAGAGAGAGAGAGAAAGCACAAGCAGGCAGAGGCAGAAGCAGGCTCCCTGTTGAGCAAGGAACCCCACATGGGACTCAATCCCAGGATCCTGGGATCATGACCTGAGCTGAAGGCAGCGGCTTAACTGACTGAGCCACCCAGGCATCCCAAACAAGAGCTTCTTAAGCACCTAGTTAGCTCAGGGCACTCACTGCTCAAGGTGCTGCAAGGGTGAAAGAGGAAGACAAAGCCTCTGTTCTCAGCAAGCATGTATTCTAGCAGGAGGGACAGAGGTCATACAAATAAACACACAACAGATCATTTAACAGTGATTGTCGAGAGGGCCACCATGTTGAATACAGCATGTAACTGGAAAATCCCAGGTGGTCTAGGTGGGCTGGAAGTGTCAGGGTTGCTTCTTGTAATAAGCAGTCTTTGGGAGTGAGTACAGTGAGTAGGAGTTAACTAGACAACGGAGGAAGGAGAAAGCCTTGCAGACCAAGAGAAGACAGACAGAGGGAACAGCATGTGAAACTAGGAAGTGGGAAGGAACTCAGATGAGCTGTGAAGTGGGCCAGGAGAGGTGGGCATGGTCCCATCAGATCAAGTCAAGAAGACTTCTATTGGCTATTCTGTTTTACCTAAGCACAATGAGAGGTCATTTAGGTTTATAAACGGGACTGGCTACTTGGATTTACATTTTCATAAGATCACTCTTGCTACATCATGGAGAACAATGGCAATTGGCAATTGTGGGGTTAGGGAGGTAGCATTTAGATTTCAGAGATGAGAACATCCTCAAGACAATTATAAATAATTCAGGAATCAAATTTGATTTACTTCAAGTTACCTATCTTGATAGAGGCAATTCAAAAATTAATTTCACAGTTTTTTCCTCCTTTGCCTTGCCTGGGTAGACACATCCTATAATGATTTTCTTGAGCCCCAATTGGTCAAAACTGCCCAGGGAATTCGTACGACCAGTGGTGAATTATTATTGATCTATTATTCTTCCAGTCTACCTCCACTGGCCTGCAGACATTTCCTGTTCTGAGCAGGATTGGAGTAAGAGAAAGTGTGTATGAAATGTTCATTTTCAAATTTGGAGATGCTTTCTCCTAAAATTCATAAATGTTCACATAGCTACCCATGGAGTTGTACTCAATAATACATCTACTTTGAAACAAAACAAATCTCAGCTTCAAAAATGCAAAAAGTGTGTCTGGAAAGAGTTATTTCCATAGCAACAGTTTTCAGGGGCTTGGTGGGGGGTGGGGAGGCACGTGTCAGATTGCCCATTGCAGGGACAAGTTCTGGGCAGCCAGGTTTTTAAGGTAAGAAAAACTCAAGAGAACAACTCACCTAGCTGGGGTGTGTGGGGCACAGAGACAGGGCAGTAGATGGGTTGCACAGAAGACCCTTGTCACTTGTTTCAAATGTATTGCGTTCCTCACCTTGTAGAACAACCTCATGGGTAGGCCTATTATTATCTCTGCTTCACAGATGATAAAAGGGAGATGAGGAACATGTACTTTGCCCGTCCATGGCAGTCAGCCTTCAGGCCCTCACATGTACCCTCTCTGTTCTATTGCCCAACTGATCCCAAGGGAGGGAAATCATGGGAAGAAGTTCAAGGAGGACAGCCTCGTGCTTCCAGTCATTTTCTCCCTCAGTCTCATGCCTCTTTTCTCTCTCATTCCTGCCTCTTCTTTCCCATCCCTAGAGGGAGGCTGCAGGAGAAAGATTTACGAACAAGGAAAAGCTCTCTAACCCCCTTATAAACTTTATGGGCCATGTGGACATGTACAAATCAGATATAAACATGATGTCCAGGGCCAGAGTTCTGTAAATAGTGATATCACTGAGGAAAATCTCCAGGAGAATCTGGTTCCCGGGAGAGAACAGACAAGGGTCCTGAAAACAGTGTGTGAAGAATGATGAAAGCTGCTTTGAAGTGAAGCCCAGGGCCTGTGGTGTTTTCAGCGGCTTTCCCCCTGCAGCCCTTGGAATTTTAGCTGTAATAAAAAAAAATACCAAAAGAAAACAGCTGGTCTGGTTGGATTTGTTAAAGTAGAAGCAACGTGTGGCCCTGTGGAGAGGAACATGATGGTGGGAAAGCAGGTGTGATGAGGAGGGGGACCAAGGGGTGGTTTTCAGAATTCGTGCATTAGGCCCACCACAGTTTTGCAATACATGTCAAACACTGAACAAGTAACAAGGCATTTCCAATAAGTTTCCCCCTTGGATGCAGACTCGACCTGTTGGATAACTAGGGAAGTATTAGCACACCCATTTTATAGATGAGAAAGAGTCTTGACTTTGGCCAAAGGGAACCTGGGAGGGATTATACTGGCTGGGCATGACAAAGACAGGGTTCTGAGTTCCGCTTTACTTCTGCCTGAGAGTTTCTCATCTCTGTCCACACTCAAGAAGGTTCTACAGAGCTGGTTGCTGAGGGCCTGACACCTAAAGAAACATTGGGGAGCATTCTCGCTGATTGATTCCAGCATTATTACTGGGTCTGGTGACCCTTAAATGAGAATCATACTGTAAGAGTGCATTTAAGGTGGATAGTAGTCAGTCTCAAAGATCCCCCCCCCCTTGGCATCCATAGCCTTGTGTAGCCGCTCTCACATTGTACAAGGGTTGGTCTGTATGGCCAACAGCATATGGCCAAAGGGATGGCATGTCATTCTGAGGCACAGAAGACTATAGCTTCCATCTTGGGTTCTCTCATTCTCTCTCTTCCTCGAATTACTTGCTCTAAGTAAAGCCAGCCTGCACATTATGAAGACAGTCAGGCAACCTACTGAGAGGTCCCCGTGGCAAGGAACTGAGCTCTTCAGCTAACAGTCAGCAAGCAGCTGAGGCCTTTCAATAACCACACACACGAGCTTGGAACTGGATCTTTCCCCAGGCAAACCTTCAGATGATGGCAGCCCCAACTGATAGTCTGACTGCAACCTCATGTGAAACTGTGAGCCAAAACCACCCAGCCAAAGCTGTTCTCAGATTCCTGACCCACAGAAACTGAACTCATAAAGGTCTGTTGTTTTAATTTGCTAATTTGCTACACACAAATAGATAACTAACACATTGTGTCTGCCTTGGCTCTTCTGCTCTGAAGCACTAAGGAGAAATGGCAGAGGAAGAGAACTGTTAGAGTTTGTAATACTTTACTGCTGTTCATCTAAAAAAGATGCTCAACAAAGACTGTACATTATAAGAGTGCCACAAAAGAAAGACTTTTCATGTATAGATTACAGTACTATCAATGAGATTAAAAAGACATTCTGTTAAAAGCTGGGTATTTGGATACAAGAGGAAGAGGAAGAGGAAGAAGAGGAGGAGAGGGATAGGGAGGGGAAAGGGGAAGAGGGGGAGGAGGAGGAGGAAGAGGAGGAGGAAGAAGGGAAGGAGGAAGAGAGGGATAGGGAGGTGGAAGGGGAAGGAGAAAGATAAGTAGTTTAGAAACCTGAGCTGAATCTCAAGGATGAGTAGGGGGAGGAGAAGGCAGGAAAAGAAGTAAGCAAAATAGCAAAGAAAGAAAGAACAGAATATGTATAATTAACAAGAAGGACTTCAATATGACTTAAAAAAAAGCAGGAAATAACATGAGATGAAGCTGGTTTGCCCAGGCAACATTAGCCTGAGTTGAAGACAGCAAATAATGGTCACCCAGCTAAATCAGTTTCTTCAAGAAAAGATTAAATATTGAGTCACAAAGTTCATATATAGCTATGCTGTCCAATATGGCAGTCACCAGCCACATAGAGTTATTTAAATTTAAATTAAGTAAAATAAAGTAAAATTAAAAATTCAGTTCCTTAGTTGTATCGTGCATATTTCAAGTGCTCAGTAGCAAAGCATGGCTAATGGCTACTGTATCGGACAGTGCAGATATAAAAATTTTCTAACATCACAGGAAGTCCTGTTAAATAACTTTCATATATATCATTCACTAGATAAAATCATAAGCATATACTGAAATTTTAAGACAAGTTGTGTAAAAAATCTGCCAGCATCATGTAGATCCTATTCGATATAAGTTTGAATATACAAATGCTTTCTGGGTACCTAGGCTTAAACCTAGGCTTACATTAAACCCCTGGAATGTAATTATAATGGGATTTTTCATGTGCCTCCCTCACATTCTTGGCATGTATATTTCTTAGAGGTAAGTAATTGGATAATACTAACTATATAAATGTGCTTAATTTGTGGTTTTATAAATATTGGCCAATTTCATCATATAAACTACCCATGGTATTTTTTCTCCACTGAAATCCTTAGTATTTCTCAGAGCAATAGTGTCCTGAGGAACAGAACTGGAGAAACTTCTATAGGCCATGAGGAATTTGAGGAGGGTGATATGACTAGCCTCACAAATTATAGCCTTTATGAAAAGCATTAAGCAGGATGTTTTCAGGTAGGGGCTGGTAAGATGTGAGGGGAGGGCCAACCATTAGGATACAGGTGCAGTGGTCCAGGAGAGAACCATGAGGGCCTGAAGTAGGGCATGACTAGAGAGGAGTCCCTGGGTAAGGTGTCAGAGATGCAAAAAGATAACCTACACAGTCTTTACCCTGAGCATGCTCCCAGTCTTGTGGGATGCCTCAAAGATAAGGACAGATATGTTACTGTCTAAAGGTTGCAAAACCTTGCTACAGAAGGCCATTTAAAATACAAGATGATGGCTCTGGAGAACATTTTCCATCCCCTAAATCCTGTCCCATGGCTAAAAATTACATCTTTGGATTAACACATTTGGTTAAGATATTCTACTGCCAGGAATCTTCTTTTCAGACGGGACAGAAAAGCAGTCTGGATAATAGTTTTAGAGTACAGATTCTGAAGCCAGATCACGGGGAAAAAATATTGCCCCTGTGTGACTTGAACAAGTTACTTAGCCTTTCTGTGCTTTGGCTTTCCTGATCTGTAAAACTGGGCTATTAGCAGTGCCTATAGGTTTTTAGCAGCCTTATAGGGCTGTTAAGAGGCTGAATGAGTTTTATGACAAGTGTTTATAACAGAGCTTGAGACATACATAAATATTTGTCCTAGGGGTGCCTGGGTGGCTCAGTGGGTTAAAGTCTCTGTCTTCAACTCAGGTCATGATCTCAGAGTCCTGGGATCAAGCCCTGCATCAGGCTCTCTGCTCAGTGGGGAGCCTGCTTCCCCATCTCTCTCTCTCTGTCTGCCTCTCTGCCTACTTGTGATCAGTCTGTCAAATAAAAAATAAATAAATAAAATCTTTTAAAAAAATTGTCCTAATTATTACATTTTTTCAGTCTTGACCAGGTAAGTTAGTAATGACCACATAGGACAGTTCAGTTGATTCCAGGGCATGTGGTCAATGCAATTGGATTGAGGACAGGAAATGAAGAATGTTTGGGAAGCATGTGGAGTGGCTGCCATGAGCTCCTCAACCTCGGGTGATCAGATTGAAGAACTGCTAGGGGAGACAGGTGAGCTTTAGTGACAAAGGGGAAAGTGTGGCAAAGACAAGTCTCCCTTGCTTTCCAGTTTTTGGTGATGCTGACATGGATGATTGGGGGCCATAAAGAGCATTGGCTTTGGAGTCAGTCATAGTTTTGTCTTTTACTAGCTGTGAACCTCAGCATCTCCATCAACAAAACAGAATAATACCTGCAGCATGAGGTTATTGGGATGATTAAATTAGATAATATGTAGAAAGTGTGGTTGACCCTTGAACTGCACAGGTCCACTAGTATGTGGATTTTTAAAAAAATAAGTACAGTACATTACTGTAGGTGTATTTTTATTTATTAAAAATAAATTTTTATTTATTTATTTGAGAGAGAGAGAGAGAGACAAAGTGGGCAGGAGGAAGAGGGAGAGAGAATCTGAAGCATACTCTGCTCTTGAGTGCAGAGCCCAGTGCAGGACTCAATCTCACGACCACAAGATCATGACCTGAGCTGAAACCAAGAGCCAATGTTTAACTGACTAAGCCGCCCAGACACCGCTGTCTTTTCTTTTACTGTATTTCATTGTAAGGTATCAATGATTATAAAATCATTGCTTTTAAGCCAATCTCAGAAATATAAACATGTGAAAAACAGAATATAGATAGAATGGAATGAAAGGGAAGGAAGCTCATATTTACCAAATTCCTGCTGTGTATCTAGCCAATGTACCAAGAAACGTGGGTATCCATTATTCATTGAATTCTCTAAACAGCCCTAGAAAGTATGTGGCATTATTATCTCTACTTTACTGAAATGGAAACCCAGAAAGTTCTAGAACCTGCTCAGAGTCACACAGCTGCTAAGTGCCAGCACACAATTTTAAATCTTCTCCCAAGATTTTATTTTGGTCCTTTCCTCAGACTGGGTATGGCCTTGGTGTGGGAGAGGCTGCAGATGAGTGAAGAGGCCACATGACTGACCCTTCACGATTTCACTGAAAGGAAGTCAGCTTCTAGGAGAGAGCTTGAACATGTCCCCTCCTACCCTCCTCCTCAGGAAGGGAGGAAATGGGAAATCAGAGCACAGGCCCATGCAGAGGGGGTGCAGCCCCTGCTCATGGGGAAGGGTCTCCCAGTGAGGGTCACGTGGAAGCATCTCTACACCTAAAGGCCCCAGAACTGGTCTCCTATGTGCAAACAGGCTTGGCACTGTAGGGGTCCACATTGTCATGGGGTAGCAAGTAGGGAATTGTGATCTTGATGTAGAAGAAAAGTAATGTTCATTGTTTCTCCAACATTTGTTATGAACCTTGGAAAGCAACATCCTGGATGGCAGGGAAAGAAGGTGAAAAGGATAGTAAGGATGTGGAGAAGCGTAGGAAATGAGAAATGAAGAACAGAAGACACAGTCTTCCCTACCAAGGCCATTAATGTCAGGGACTATTCAGATTCCAGCAGCCAAGTTAAATGGGGGGGGGTGAAGGGAATCTCTTTGGCCACTCCTAGGGGATGAACCAGTTCATAAACAGCAGCAAAAACAACAACAAAGAATTTAGCAATCTCAACACCCAAAAAACAAATAATCCAGTCAAGAAATAGGCAGAAGACATGAACAGACACTTCACCAAGGAAGACATGCAAGTGACTAACAGACGCATAAAAAATGCTCCACATTCAGTTGTCATCAAGGAAATACAAATCAAAATCACAGTGAGATACCAGTGCACACCAGTCAGAATAGCTAAAACTAACAGGACAGGAAACAACAAATGTTGGTGAGGACTAGAGAAAGGAGAACCCTCCTACACTGTTGGTGGGAATGCCATCTGGTACAGCCACTCTGGAAAATAGTACAGAGGTTCCTCAATGAGTTGAAAATAGAGCTATGCTAAGCCAGCAATTGCACTACTGGGTATTTACCCTAAAGATACAGATGTAGTGAAAAGAAGAGGCACCTGCACCCCAATGTTTAGAGTAGCAATGGCCACAAGAGTCAAACTGTGGCAGGAGCTGAGAAGTCTATCAACAGAAGAATGGATAAAGAAGATGTGATCCAAATACACAATGGAATATTACTCAGCCATCAGAAAGGATGAATACCCACCATTTCCATCGATGTGGGTAGAACTGGAGAGTATTATGTTGGGTAAAAATAAGTTAATCAGAGAAAGATAATTATATTAGTTCACTCATATGTGGAATATAAGAAATACCACAGAGGATCATAGAAGAAAAAAGGGAAAACAGAATGGGAAGAAATCAGAGAGGGAGATGAACCACGAGACTCTTGACACTGGGAAACAGAGTTGCAGAAATGGACATGGGTGGGGGATGGGGTAACTGGGTGATGGGCATTAAGGAGGACATGTGATGTGATGAGGACTGGGTGTTATACACAAGTAATTAATCACTGAAAACTGCATCAGAAACTAAGGTACTATATGTTGGCTAATTGAATTTTTAAAAAACAAACAAAAACAAAACAAAACAAAAAGCCCAGGCATTCAAGTCATATAATAACACTAAAATGACAGATAACAAATATACATGAGGCACTTTGCTGGGCCAGTCCCACATACTAACACATTTAATCCTTGTAGCAACACTACAAGGTAGATGCTGTCATTCTTTTCATTGCACAGAGGTGTAGAAAAATCTTAGGCTCAAAAGATTAAGGAACTTTCCCAAGGACATAGATGGGAAAAGGCAAAGTAAGGTCTAAATTGAGGTGTAGATGATTCAAGAGGTTGCACTCCTGGCCAGATTGCCATATTGATCAGGAAATGTTGGGAAATCTCTATTTCAATGTCGGTGAGGCAATGCACTGCCAAGTAGATGCTCTGGAACTCACATCCAGCTTGCCTCTAGGACATAAAAATTAAATAATTCTGATCCATTGTTAAGCATCATTTATGATCCATGGTCTGAAGAGACAGGCATATTTCACACATAACCACATATGCCTTACTATAATGTAATCTAATAACAGCTCTATGAGGTAGAGATTAAAGTCACCCTTTTAAATAAAGGAAACACGAGTTCTAATTTGCTTATGGTATGGGTCTGACCAAGGATTGACATCTGGTTAAAACTGGCTTCAATGCTCATTCTCTCACCACTGTGATGTACCCCCTGACTCATATTATGTGTTAAGTGAAATGGCTGCTCCTAATTAAAATGGAGAGAAAAGGATAGTGTGTATCTTTTCTGCTGTTGTTCTGTGACTTCTACATATACACTTAATATTTATCTAAAAATAATTTGCTGCAAGTGTGTTGGTTTTGTTTCGATCCCACTTTTACCTCTGATGCTCTGTAACAATATGTTGAACACCGCAACCCACTTCCACCCCCTGTGTTTTATCCTAATAATTTCATTGAATGGCTAATGCCAAACTGGATTATTGGAGATAATGGGAATGGCCAATCACCACACTGGAACACTGGCCAATTCCATCTCCTATTTAGGGCTGTCACGGCAGACCGTAGACCTGGAGGCCACCTTTCTCAGATCCCCCCACATAACTTCGCATCTTCTGCCGCTTCATCCAGCTGCCGGCTGGCTGCAATTCGCCTGAGGCAGTCTGCTGCAATTTTCCACGTCCCAATCTCATCCCCCATTACAAAAAAAGATGGGAAATATAATGGGCTGAAAGAATTCTGATAGCAAATACCAGACATCAAATTACACAGGTAGTAATCACACAGATTAGGAAACATAATGAATACAATATTCAAGCTGAACACAGACAATGAATTTTTCAGTATGATACAAGCTTCTTGTTAATAAAATGAAATAACAATTTTCTTCTTATTAAAGCTGAAACCATCTCTGCTTTCTAAAGGGACACATGTCACCCGGACCTCTGGGCTGAAACGATTTGAAACTCAATGCACACAGGACCAAATGGACGAATAGACATTTTGGCTGCCTCTTAACATTCATTTCAGATCGTGTTGCTGTTATTGTTCATTATGGAGTGGTTTGGAAGTTTCACCTAATGTTTCTGAAACCTTCTCAGAAGCAAATAAATGTATTATTCACAACATGTTGGACACAGAAAGGTACTGTTGTGGGAATCGGGAGACCTGGGTTTTAGTTCTAATTCCCACTGTCAGATTTCATGACTTTGGGTACAGAATGATGAACAGGATGGAGCAGGGTGAGGCGTCTGCCCAGGGGGAAGGAATACGGCTGGGCAGCGTCTGTAGAGAATTTCAAACCATAAGAAGACTGACTAAAGTCAACCCACTATTTTGTTACCGTACTCCATCCATCCTCAGCAAGGTCAGTGATAAAAGGCTCCTCCTCCCTCTCAAATATTCTGTGGGTCTAAGTTCTTAGAAATTGATTTTAGTGAATAAACACATGAATAAATCACACATGTGCATCAAATTAGCACCTTTTTTATTACTTATCTTTTAATAAACACTGTATTCTACATGAACGTTAAATTTTAGAACACCCAGTTCCACTGTCAGACTCCAACACACATGGATTAACAACACGCTACATGCATTTGTTCCTGGAATGTGTGTCCTATTTGTCGTCACTTCGAATATTTGTAATAATTATAATGATTTCGACTTGTAACGATTGAGCTCAGTCTGTGTCTTTAGCTCAGCGATACTACAGACACCTAAACAGAGATCTGGAGTAAACAACAACAGCAAGCGATTTTGAAGACCACCAACAGAACGTGATTTCTTCAGTTCTGTCATTCTATGTGATTCCTCAGGAGTTTCTATTTGTTTAAAATGTGTAAGAGTGAAACAGTGTGCATTAGGAAGTGTAAAACTTTTGCTTGGTAAATTTTGTTTAATCACAAACTATTTCACTGAATCTGAAATATATTTTCCCATTAAAATTTATCCTTTTAAAATTTATAACTGTTTTTGCAACTAAAGAAAAAAGCCACAACTAAATAATGATAACTGATGATCCTTGTTTGTTATGGAAAGCAATTTTGTTATACAGAAGACGGGGTGTTAAGAGGGGCCTCCTATGGGTTTCTATGGGTGTCAGATACATTCTGTACACAGGAAGCCTGGGAACCCACCAGGGTAAGGAGAGGGGATCATTTCTTAGATTAGAGGCAGCATTTCCCAAAGATCAGGGATCTGTGGATCATTAGTTCACTAGTTCCTTGAAATTAGTATTAAATTTCATAATCATTATTCTGTTGATTTTTCTTTAGTTGTAAAATAATTAAAAATTGTAAAGGGATAAATATCCATTGAAAAATAGGACTCAGATTCAGCCTGATAGATGTGGGGAGTACTTATTTCCCCTATACCCTCTTGGGGCTTAAAAATGTGAGCTTCTATAGTCAAAGCTCTGAGAAATCCCGCGGTCAAAGGAAACAAATACATCCTTAACCTAGTTGTCCCAGTGGTGTTCCGTGTTTGGTTTTATTCTGGAGTAGGGGTTAGTGAAGGATGGGGTGGCTGGGTGATGGAGAACAATCAGTGGCGATTAGAAGAAAGAAACAGCTATCATTGTACGGAGATACAGAATTCACTTTGGGTAGGACCCATGGTTCTCAGACTTGACTGCACATTAGAACCCCTGGAGAGCTCTTCCAAATCCCCATGACTAGGCTGCACCCCAAACCAACTAGGTCAGAATCTCGGGGAAGGGAGGGAGGGAAATGGACCCATACCAGTTTTGTGAAAATTCCCAGGTGATGTTGCTGTGCAGCAAAGTCTGAGAACCCGCGGGTTCCATCACCTTGCGGTGTTTTTCAGATCTTCAGTTACAAAGTAAAGCTCTCGGACTTTTCATCCCCCACGGTGTTCCAGTCTCGTTCACCGGCTGGTGGTAGGAAGTAGGATGAAGGGGTGATCTGACCTTTTAGCTTCAATCAGGGAAGGGATCAGATCACAATTCCTACCTCCCAGCCCACCTCAGTGGCCTGCACTGGCAAGGCTGTCTGGAGCCTGTCAGAAAGAGGATGCCATTAATAATAATAAAAAACAAATGGCTCCTTTAGCCAAAAACCCCCCAGAAGTTGAAAAATGGGATATTTGTGCACTAAGATGGTGCCCAGATGCCTTGAACTGTGAGAAGGGCAGGCAAAGAGAAGACTGCAGCTGGTTTCCCCATTCCTAGGCTGATTTGCCTATTAACCTCCTGGAATTTCAAGCAGCGGTTCGTTTAGCTTGCTTTCCACAACAACCCCGCACAGGCCCTGCCTCTGGGACATAGTGTGCAAGGGTTTTCATTAAAAAGTTAACATTTGCCACAGAGTTCAGAGCTCCCTCAATATCTCATTGAAAAGAGAAAAACAGCTCAGCTTCAATGAGTCAAATGTCGCAGTAAGATAAATGCTAACATTTTCTTGAAAGCCACAGTAATTATTCAAAAAACAATCCTCCCGTCCCACCCCACACTCCCAGGTCTTTCTTTTGGTGCCAAGGATCTGCTTCTGCTGTCCTCATTCAGCAAAACTCCCAGGGCCCTTTTCCCTTTCACAACCTTGTGGGCACCAGCCCCGCCATCCGTGGTGACCTCGAGCTTCAGCAGCAGGCAGAATCATGTCCAGTGTCCTCAAGAACACCCGTGCCTGTGAGTCCCAAACTTCACAAATTAGTCCCAAGCTCAGTGGCTGGCTTTTGACAACCAGGTTTAGGAAGTAGAGACCTAACTGGGAGCCCATAGGGTTGCCCCTGAAAGGCTCTAGTGATCCCACATCACTCTATTCCATGATAAGGGTCACGTTTCAGGACAAAGTCATGGCAACAGGGGGTGTGAGGTCAAACAGAAATTTGCTTCCACCCTGAGCGCGCTTGCTGAGTGCGGAGGCCAGCATTACCTCCTGCCTCTCTGCTTATTGGGTATGCCCCCTGCCCCGCAGGAGTAGCTCCTGCTCTTTGGTTTCCTTATCTGTGAAATGGGAATAAAAAAGAGCATCTCTGGAGATCATTGGGACTAATGATCAAATGAGATAAATGTAGGTAAGACACCTGAACAGTCTTGGGCACAAGTGTTACCCTTCACCTGAGTTCAAGTTCTGACTCCTTATTAGCTGTGCAGTGGTGACTACATCACTGAGGCACTAGACCCCAGCTCCCTTACCTGTAAGACAGGGAGACTATTAGTTTCTACCTCCAGGTTTTTAAGGATCTCATGACCTATTGCATTTAAGTGGCTCAGCGAACTTTTGGCACAAGATAAATGCTCAGAAACTGCGAGCTAAGAAGAGCAGAAAGTTAGCTCTATGTTTGGCGAAGGGCAGTTCAGCCTGTATTTTCCGAATTTGAAACTTAATAGACTGAGGCTCATTGACTTTGGTGAAAAAGAACATAGTTCACCTTTTAAAATTTTCCCAGCAGCTGGACCTTCTTTTCATATAGCAATTCTGAAATTGACTGTGATCCCACAAAAGCACTGGCAGATATGTTACATTTACACTTGTAAAATAAAATAAAATAAAATAAAATAAAATAAAATAAAATAAAATAAAATAAAATAAAAGCAGTGTTATTATGAAATCTTAAAGGAAGGCCTTTCCTCTGAACTGTAGAAAGATGAATGTGGAGATGATCAAAGGTGATCTGATTCGGATTTAAACTACAAAAATTTCTGCAGATTTGCCATATGCTATCACTTTTTTTTTTCTTTTAAGATCTAGGCATTTTTGGTAACTTCAAGGAAAAGATACCAGGATTTTTTTCTAGCTTTATTGAGCTATGGTTGGTATATAGAAAGTTGCACAGAATTGATGTAAACCATTTTGGGCAGTTGGACGATGTGTACACTCACATTATTGTCACCACAGTCCAGGCACTAACTATATAAGGACCAAGATTTTGGAAAGCCATAGCAAACTCAAGTGGAACAAGCACCCACAGACACTTCACACACCTGATTTCATTTCTAATCTTACCCTTTTCACCCAGTAAATTCGGAAGTTGATAATCCACAAAGAATGAGAAAGTTCAGAGGGGCCTCTGACTATTATTTTCACCAGTATTTTCTAGATGCCATTCCCTCTTCTTAAACCAACCCAAATCTCACTAATAGCACAGGTCAAGTTGATTGGAAAGGGATGAGGACAGGTTAAGCCATTTGAAAATTCTACTATTCAGCCATTTTAAACGAAACAACTGCATATAGCCAGATTTCCTACTAAATTCAAATTTACGCAATGATTTACTCACATTTTCCTAAGCTCTCAAAAAACTTTTGTTTTTTTTTTTTAAAGAATCAAGAGAAAAGAAACCTATGTCTTTTTGGAATCCAGCAAAGCAAGGCAGAGTTTGAGATAGGATAGGACTCAAGTACTGTTTCTTCTTTATTTTAAACAACTTGCCGTCTGGTAACATTCTTCTGTTCTATTTTTAATGGCTATAAAGTCTCTTTATCACATTCAGTAATTATCTTCCATCTCAAAAGGAGAAAGGAAATTCCATAATAAGAACTACATGAAACACTGAGTGTACAGGTGCCAGAAAATATTGTTTTGTTTAGTGGAGATGAGATCGTAAAAATATGGCTCTTTATAATGCATGTTCTCAAGTTTATTTATAGACACTGTGACACCCACTCTTAAACTCCTTATTTAATCACTAACAGAAACATTATTTTGAAAGGGAATTAGGGTGGTGAAAATATATTTTTAAATGGTATATTCTCCAGAGCAGTCTCATTTTTTCTTACTATTATCAGCTGCAACTACCCAGAAAAAAAATCAGGAGGCAATTTAAGCTATAACAACAACAACAACAAAAAAAACCATTTTAAATTTCTCAGGGGCAAGCTGCACTCCATCTTGAAGGAAATTGGAAGGGTTATCAGAGAGAATTTATTGTCTGATGACCCCTCCTAGTTACTTAAGTGAAAGCTGTAAGAGAAAAATACAGCGGCAGTTAAGAGATCTGATACAAACTTTCTTTAAGGTGGGCAGTGTGGAGAGATTTTAAGATTTCATGAATTTTATGCTTTGGGACCATGGATACCTTTGCATATGTTAATATATCCTTAGCATTTTTTGTGTGATATAATTGCATCTCAAACAATTATACCAGGTGATTATGATTACTTTTGAAAGGGCAAAAGAATGACCTCACTAATAGTGAATTCCATTCAGTGCAGTTAGTAGTAAAAATGTCTACTGCTCTGACCACTCACAGTGGGGTCATTAATAGTTGCTTTTCTTCCACTTATGGATAATGTGCATCAACTGGATGTTAGAAAAGTAAATAGTGCTTTTCTGCCTACTAGAAAATATTTTTCGAAAAGAAAAAAATTATAGAGCACAAAGCGATACACTTTACCTCTACCAAAGTATCTACAAAGATGTGTCCACTTCTTAGAGCCTCCTTCCTTATCTAATAGAGATCTCACTAGTAAATGAAGTAGAATTAACCATCTCTATATGTATTTTTTCAAATCTCAATATCCTAAGTTTATATACTCCATGGGAGGTAGGTTTACAAGGGTTTTTTCCAGAAAAGACACTGGAATAATGATTTTGATGTTGAATATTAATAGTGGAAACGTTTCACAAACTTACCATTAAATGAAAGCGATTTTTCAGGATACCTAGCCACTTTTAATGAAGGGGAGTAGAACACAAAGAGAACATAAAAGAGAAGAATTTTTGTATACATTCCTCAAAGACCCACTTTGGATTTTTCAGCTCAGTTGATAAAGCAAGTGGGCATAGCCCTGTGTTTTATTTTTTACTGACAGAGACAATGAAGACAAAACAGCCCTCTGAGGCCACCCCTCGTCTCCACTGAAAGCCTGGTGGTTTAGCTGGTGAACTCATGACTACAGCAAGATCCACTGCAGAACCCCAGCCTGGCAAGTCACAGAGGCCGACGGCCCTCTAACATTTTAATGCATTTGGGTTTTCTTCTGCTGACCCATGACGTGGGTAAATAAAGATAACCTTCAAGAAATAGAGACTGCTCCCAGGGCGACACTGGGGGATTCTGGCAGAGAGCAAGTGTCCTGCTGGCATTAGTCGTGCCAATCATGATCGGGAAGAGCGTGTCAGGCAAGAGCAGTAGACGAGGCGTTCTAGAAAGCCGACTGCTGGTTATCAGTTATCTGAGCGCCAAGGACGGATGGGAAAAACCCTCGACAAAATCTCCGTGTTCCCCAATTCAGATGAGTGGTTTGCTCAGCTTTGTTTCCGTTGAACATTTACAAAGAGATTATCCCAAGGTTTGCTTATTTAGTTGTTTTTGTTTTCTGGCGTAACATGCAACACGTTACCTAATAAAAATCACACCACATTAAAGAGGCTGCGTTGAGTATACTGCAGTTAGTGTGACTTTACTGGTGTTATTCTAAGTGTCTGTTCTCTGAATTCCCTTGGAATTTATGCTGTTAACTCCCACGGATACCAACAGACCTCCCAAGCCCGCAGTTCCACATGCTATATATTTATTAGGAGGCAACTGAACTTTTAGACGCCGCACACAGGGCTGTATTTTGTCCCTGAACACTTGAGTTCCTGATCATACTTGTTTGAAAATGTCTCTTAAAATATATGGTTTAGCTGCACAGATGGAAAATTTTGTGTAATCAGATAGAATGTTTAGAAACATTATTTGGGGAGGGAAATCATGCTTTAGTACTACTTGAGAATAAACAATGCAATGCCCCTTCTTTGGGGCCATGGGTATTGCTAATAAAACAAAGGAGAGACACAATCCTCAGAAAGGAGTGATATAGTAACGTCAAATATTTAACCATTTGGCCTGGAAACATGTTTGAGGACCCAAATCAGGTCCTTTCACTAAGATGACAAATACTGAAATACCCCTAGGCAAAGGCCTTTCAGGGGGGGAAGGTAAGGCTGAAATCAAAGAAAAAAAAAAATCTCTTGGTGAAGCTTGTAGCTATATATCTGAACAGAAAGCTTTCATTTTGTTCAGAAAGTTTTCCTCTGATTTTTAAAAGATTAGAGTTTATTTTATTCTTAGCCTGAGGGGGTTCATTTCCTCCATTTAAATTATAAAATATTTGTTTGGTGTTGTTGCTTATGTTCCAGCATTATAATTTTTTTCTGTAGGACACTCCACTTCCAGTAAGAGAGAATTCATGCCAAACTGTGATAGGTTTTTCATTCGTAGCAATTGCTTCAGAGCAGTTCTGAACAACTGGCTGAATGTTGTTGAAAACAGGGGTTTAATTTTTTTTAAGTGCCTGATTAATTCTGATTTGTATTACTTAATGAAATCTAGTCGTGAAAAATCATGGATTCTGATAAAATCATAGATTAGAAAATAATGGGCATGTTAAGCTTTCCTGAACTTGCCTTTCTTCCAAACCCATCAAACACTAGGAAAGCGTGTGGAATCACTGATGAAGTAGCGCCACCACCTGGAAATTTTCAGAATAGCATTTATACGTTCCTTTGACTTACAAAAGTGAGCTCTTTCCAAACAAACATTTATCTTCGTTGGGGGGAAAGCTGATCCCGTTTACCTAAGTGCCCTAATGCTGTCCTAAATACTCAGTGTGTGACATTTAACCCTTTTCCTGTACCGTTGTCTCTGCAGAAAAAGAGATTCACTCCACATTGGAGAGGATGCTTTCCTAGACATCTGAAGATTGAATGACCTCGCAGAAATACAGACGGGTATGGCATGAAGAAAAGCTGAACTTCAACATTGTAGACTTTCAACTTAGACACATATATGGTCACTGCACATGCATTGTAGACTTTCAACTTAGACACATATATGGTCACTGCACATGCGTGCATTCCAAGACATTAAAATTCCTCACCTGTAAAATGAGGATAACAAGAGTATCTTCTCTGTAGAATAATTGGAGAATAATATGAGATAATGCCTGTAAAGTGCTGAGCACAGGCCTGGTACATACTATCAATGAATAATGGGAGGTAGTATTAAAACAGCTATTTAACTTCTTCTAAAACATCTGAATTAACATTCATAGCATTGGCAAAGACCACAAGACGATGTCAGGTCCAGCTCCTGTCCCACAAAGAAAGTTTCCACACTTTATTTAAAAGTCATGAGAAAGTAGAGATCTGCCATCCTCTTAATAAGGTAATCCCCTGGCCACGTTCTCTGTCTCCTGCAGTCTGGCATCAGTCTTCGCCTCTAGTCCCACCAACCTCCTCCTAACTTGCCACCCCCAACCACTGGCTTTACTCCCAGCCTCCCAAGCAAGCCACCTACCTCTGCCTGTCTGTTTCCTTGTCTCATCCCCTTAACCTGTGCAGTCCACCTCTCTCTGCTTATTGAAGGCCCACTTTCCTCAGGGGCTTAGTTTTACCTTTTCTGTGACTCCATCTCCTCCTCTCTTCCCCACCACCCATTCCTCCCACACTCGGGAAGTGTTATATTGGTTTTCCTTCCCCCTCCTCTTTATAACTTGCTTTGCAGAGCTGAAAACTCCTGGGCAGCAAGCACAAGATGTTAAACATTGCTGCACCCAGAAAAGTGGCTGGATGTTTGTTTCTAGGATACTCATCACAGTGGTGATAATGCAGTTTCATACCTACAGCTGTACGACCAAGATGATCTGACAAAACTTTGACCCAAATGGATCACAAAAATGAAACCAAAATCTCTGACCGAAATTAATAAAGAACAGCTGTTCACATTAGCAAACAGGAGGGCTTAGCTCCTGGGCCACACCGACAGGAGGACAAGAGCAGATTTTTTGTTTTATTGTGGAGATAATAAAATGAAAGTAACATCTCCCTATGTAGAACCTTTCTTTCCTCAGGCAGTCCCCTGGGTAAGAACCTATTTGTGCATCTTTATTTACCACCCCAGAATCTCTCTGTGGTGGTAGAGAAGGCACCTGGAGGCAGATAGGACTCCCAGCAGAGGGGAAGCCTGGCCTGGGGACTGGAGGCCCTGAGTTGAAGTCCTGCTTCTAGTACTTACTAGTTGTGTGACCCAGTGAGTTATTTACTGACAGTCCCTTTCCTCCTCTATGAGATGGTCCAAATACTCCCGCACAGGATTGTGAAAGGAGTAGATGATTCTCATGGGACCAAAGCACGCATGCTAAGGGTCAAACAAGTGTGCCAAAGAGAGCACAAGTGTTTGGAAGTTCCTCCCACTGCATCTTTGGCCATCATTTCAGAATTCCCCAGCATTTTTAATCCGAAGACTTAAACGCAACTTTATCCCAAAATCACCAGCAGAGGTCACTCAAGGACAGACTGAATTCTTACTAACCCCTGGCCTGCCTCCTAAGTGAAGGGCTGCATTATTAGAGTTAAAATAGCGTAACATTTTATGGTAACGCTTTGTTTTAATGTTATTATTCCACATTGCCCATTAGAGTTATACTTCAGCAATTTGATCGACGTTCTGCTTACAGTTTTCTTCACTTAAAATCTATGTGCGAGACCCAGCTAAACACCCTCTGGCTAGAGAAGTAGAAGGACACAGTGTGTAGAAGAGGAATGGGGTAAAGACATCATATTTTTAGTGACATAGAAAGAGTCTAAACCGATGATGAGAGCATGCAGAAGGAGACCTGGGCCTGCACCTGCTTGTGCAGTGAAGGGTGACTCAAGGGAGAGATGTGGTGGTCTCAGAGAGACTCGGAGCGGAGTTTCCATGCTCCTGTGGTCTAGTGATATTAGGGAAGGAAAACTGGGAGCCTCAGCCCTCAACAAGTTCAACCTGATGGCAGTAAATACCAATAATTCTCTGTGACTAGACTTAAGACCACTTAAAATGAAACATAGAAATGCTACAAATGCCATACTTTGTGGTTTGGATTTCCTGCTGACAAATAAGAGACTTATCTTACTCATTGCTTCACAGTTTAAAAAAAAAATGGTTTCATACCCATTCTGTTATGGCACCTTCAAAGTCATTCCAGGAGTGCCCATATCACAAACCCTGCTTTGGGGCACCTGCCATATCTCGTGATTTTTTTTTTTTAAGATTTTATTTATTTGACAGAGATCACAAGTAGGCAGAGAGGCCGGCAGAGAGAGAGGAAGGGAAGCAGGCTCCCCGCTGAGCAGAGAGCCCGATGCGGGGCCTGATCCCAGGACCCTGAGATCATGACCCGAGCTGAAGGCAGAGGCCCAACCCACTGAGCCACCCAGGTGCCTCTTTCATAATGTTTTTAATGTGCCCCAGGTCATGAAACATAGTAGGAACTCTGTACATATGTGTTGAATGAATCATCAAAATAGATCAAACCAGAACATCGATTACTTATTTCCACACAACCTTCTTATTTATGTATTAAATTTATTATACAGATTTATCAGCTCATTTGGCCAATACTCGAAGTGGACTTAGATCTAATTAAAACTGGTGAGATCCAGCACGGGATCTTCATGTTGCCACCTCCCTCTGTGAAATCTTTTGGAAACCAAAAACCTTGCAATAGCTTTGATGGCTAGGAGGCTGAAGATCCTATTCTGTATCAGTCAGATGTCAGGGTTCCTACAGAAGGTGCCCCAGGCCACAGCTCATGGATGGTCCTCTCTTCCTCTCCACTGTGGCACTGAGAATAGAGCCAACCAGTTAAGTCAACAATGTGACAACTAGATGTACTCAGCTCTAAACAGAAGGGCTATAGAGGTGGCTGAAGTTGAACAGGTAAAAAGGCACTGGGGTTAAAGCAAGGTTTTAAAGCAGAGTCTAAAAATCTTACCCAAAAAGGGCAAAGGCATTCCTGGTGAAGAATAGAGGAATGGACGGGAACGGAGCGCTGAGAATGGTTCTCTTGCCTGCAGAGTGGCCCAGTAAATTTGCTCGAGGAGTAAAGATGGAGATTACTTGTTCGACAGGTAGTGATTTAAATATAATCATTGAAAGGTTCAGATTTAAGATGAGAAATTACTGAATTATGAGTCATAGCTCATCAAGATTTTATTCGTCTTTGTATAGCCAGTTGCAGTTCATTCTCATTTGAATTGAATTGGACAATCAGGCAAATTCTAATGATTAGAAATATCTTCCTCTAGGTGTGTGCAAATTTTGGCCCCTTTCAGCCTCTCGCCATTGAGGGTGACTCAGAACAACTGCGGTCTTTCTTCTAAGCGGCAGTCCTTCAGCGGCTCAAACACTGGTCTCCATCCTCTCGTCTTCTACAAAATAAACACCCTCAGTTCTTTCGTGTTGCCGCGTGCCATGCTGCCGACCCTTCACCCTGCTGGCTCTTATCATTTGGCCCATGACCCCCTTTAAATACAAGAGCATCCAAAACCAGGAGGCCTTAACGAAGTCCGGCCTCATTTCAGGAGCATTTCATGTGTACCAGCAACTTCATCGCCTCTCAGCAGCAGAGCTGACCTGTCTCTCCGGTCTCCCTTCGATGAGATCAGGATTTGCAGCCCATTTCCTTTATGGAATTCCAAATGCACCAACCACATAATCCATTTTCACCACATTCTCATAAGGAAGTGTTTGCTGCCACCATTTTTCACAGATGAGCGGGGATGGAATAGAGCAGAAACTGGAGAAAAATGAAGCAAAAATGCGGAAAATAATTTACCTGGCTAACACTGCTAGCCAGGGGCCAAGGAATTAATGACATACAGTCCTCCCAACTTCTTGCTCAGGAAGACTCATTTTTTCCTTACATGAGACCACACTGCTTGCAAAGATAGTCCGGCAACTGGGAATCAGAGGGAGAGAGCCTGAGCTCCTGGGGAGCACTTGGCTTTCCTTTCTGTGCAGGGATCTCTCCACTCACCCAGCAACCACCAAGTGCCCGCCTCCCACCTGGGGCAGAGAGAACACCACAGCAAGGGAGATCTGGCCACCAGGTGTCTGTTTCATTTGCCAATTCCCTTTCAGAGGCTGCCAGGATGTGAACTATACCCTTGGTGGGCATAAATGGCTACGGTGCGTTCTATCATTCGTTAGAGAAGGTGGAGGCAGCTTGTGCTTTGGAAGTGGTGGGGGTTCATCCAATTGGTGAGGATAAGAATTGTGAGCAATGAGGGGGGCCCGAAGCGTGGACCAGACAGAGGCCAAACACCTGGCAAGGTGCATCCACTGCCAAAAATTTCACTCCAGTGGAGTCTGTATAGTTTACATCAAATTTAGGGGGCTGGGGAAAAGTTTGGTTAAGAATCGTGGCAACCCACACACCAACATTATCACCAATCTCTCTCTCTCTCTCCCTCTCACACACCCCTACACCACACACACACACACACACACACACACACACACGCACTGCACACGATGAAACCTTCTTCTAAGAAGAAAACTGCAGTTGTCAATCTCCTGGCAGCCTCCTACTCCTACTTCCTGGCACCCAGGAAGACCACATGCCTGTTGCCACTAGGGTGCCTAGAATGAGTGGCCACTGTCCCTCTGGTTCTGGTGTCTGAGGGCCTGGTCTGCACCCTGACTCTGTCAGCCTCCTTTCCTAGATAATGAAGTACAGGCTGCAAAGTGGCGATTTTCTGACCGAGGAGCTAAGACAGTGGAGCTGGCTCCCAGCGGGAACTTCTTCCTTGGTCACTGCACCCTCACCCCTGCCCACTTCCCCAGTCACTGCCCCCTGTCTCCCAGGACAGCTTGCCTTTTAGCTGGAGGCAATGAAAGAAAGTTGGCCTCAAAGGTGTCTCTGGGTGTCCCTGCCCAGAACTAGAGAGAAGTTTTTGGCAGAACTTCCAAAGTACAAGCAAACTCCTAACGGGGTTTGGCAGATCACAAACAATTAGGCGACTGCACTCCATAATCAGCCCATGGGGATGGAGAGGCCATGCGCCTGCCAGATTTCTGGTAAAATGTTGCTTTGGTTGGAACGAGCGTGCTTTTCCTTCAGTGTCCCCAGGCCTCAAGGAGGCTGGAAGGAACGCCGGGACCTCTTATTCTGGGCAAATGTGACCTGCCGGAGTTTTACAGAGGAACTTCAAGCTGGCAACCAGGGAAGTGTAGGCGGTCTCAGAAACCCACACGGCTTGTCTGTTGAGAGAGAGGTACGCTTGTGCTTGTAGGGAAAGATCCCTCTTCTGTTTTGCTCCAAATGTATAGAAGCTGTGAGGCCTGGTAGTGGACCAGCTCTCCTAGGAAGAAGTGAGTGTGATGCTCTGTGGGCCTGGCGCCTGTTTCCAACTCACTGGAAATCAAGTCACAAATGGAGCAATTCCTTCTGACTTGAGGCCCCGGGAATCATCCCTGGCTTCCAAGAGGTCTCATTCCCAGCAGGGTGGAGTTGGGGGGAGGCTGTCAGCCATCTGTGAGGCTGTGGGTGTGCCTCGGCTGAGCTCCTCTGAGGGGCAGCTTCTCAGAGGGCCTCAGAGACAAAAGCATGAAGGCCCACCTGGGTACCCTGGCACGGGGTTTGCCCTCGGCCGCCTGAGCCGTCTGCACGCACCCAGGTCTGCCGCACAGATGTGAAAGCAACTGGATTTGCCCAGCAAGACACAGTCGCTCCTCGCGCTCCCCAGACAGTGAGAAACGGGGTGGGGGGAGGGCGGGTTTTAAGCTCCTCCATCCCTCCGCCCGTCAGATGGGCGGGCAGGCTGCCCCCTGGTGGAGCACAGAGGCATTGACGGAGATGGAGGCCGTGATTCCGCTAATGGGGAGATGCTTCCAAAATGGGCTTCAAGTCAGTTTACAAAAATGGAAAAGGAAAAAACAAAAAAACTATTAGGTTGCAATCTCTTTTTGGGGAATGTGTTTCTAAAGGGAGTTTACATGCCATGGAAACAAATCCCCGAAGCCCAGTTTCAGCTTATTAGCGCTAAATTGGCCACAGCAAATGAGCGCTACAATTGTCAGTGACCTGAGGTTTTATAAGCACACTGGGACTGTTTGCGGAGATTTTACACGCACCCCGCAGAGCCGCTGAGGGGAAGCCATGCAACCCGCTATGCCATTTCCAGAGCCCAGAATAGCACAGCAGCCGCCCCATCGTGCCCCTCCGTGCAGGAATCTCCTGGACTGGAACCAGCCTTGAGATCTTCCCCTTACAGCTTAGCTTTACTGCAAGGGAACAACAGGAAGTAAAAGGCACAGTGAAAAAGCTCTCCTTAGGGAAGGAGCCTCCACCTCTGTTTCAGATGGATTTGAAAGGATCCTATCCTGGAGGAGAAGTGGTGAGGGAAGCCAAGGAAAACCAGTGGAGAGGGGCAATAGAGAGTGGCCAGCTCCATTTGCAGGGCAACTGGCCAGGGTGACTGGGGAACCGAGCAGAAAAAAATCTCCACTTGCTAACAGGTACACAGCTCTGAGACGGAACTAGATCCAAACCTGCCTTATCTGATTATGATTTTCTATCTTCCCTCACTAAGTCTCATCCTTCATGGAGTTCACACGCTGGGGACAGGTAAAAAATAGAATAGGTGTATACATGAACAAAATCATTAACATTCTGATCGGTTAACTGAAGGAAATAAGCAGGCAGCTGAAAAAGAGAGGAAGGTGGGAGCTCGCATTGGAAGAGAGGTGAGGAGGCCTGGTTGGGGGGCATCTCAGCAAAGCCCTCAGAGGAGGAGAAAAAGACCTCAGAGAAAAGCAGGACCACAGGGGCTTGGGGGCAGAGGGGCAGTGAGCCTCCCATCTGTGAGCCCAGAAGGGGCCCCGGGTGCTGCTAGCCGTGAAGAAAAGCCAGTACACAGAGAAGAGAGGCACGAGAGTGCATCGTGGGGTGGTCGGGGGCTCAAACATGCACAGCCCTGTTCCAGGGTTTACATCTTATTTTTTAAATGCTCCTTCTTGAAACTTCTTCTTCACATCTGTAAAATAACGGGACCCTCAGAGCAGTGGTTCTCCAAGTACTCTGACAAGGTCATGACTTCCTTGGCCAGCTCATCTTCCCCCCCCAATACACACATGTACATACACATGCATGCACACATACATGCATGCACACATGCCTACTTATGCACACATGTGTGCACATACGTACACACACACACACACACACACACACTCTTGAGGGCTCCTTTGGGCTGGATTCTTGGCCACTTGCTCTTTCTCTGAGCCACTCTTGAGTTATCCTGCACTATAACGTACCTCTATGTTAGTGACTTTCAATTCTGTCCAGTCTCCAAACTTCCGTATTTCATTAATTCATTAACTAATTCAGTGAACATTTATAAACACTTACTATGAGCCAAGGATTCTGTAAACTTCTGGGAATATTAAAAAAAAATCAAATAAAGCCCTCCCTTGCCTTGCCCTTTTAGATGTCCACTTGGGGATTAGACATTAAGAGCATCTGCAAGAGTAGAAAGTGGAAAGGAGTATGTCATCCATCACAGGGGTTTAATGAGATGACATTTGATCTGGGCCCCCAAGGAAGAGTAGAAGATTTCCATTGAGAAGAAGGGGATGTGGGTGAAAACACCAAGACAAAGAAACTGCCTGTACAAAGCATAGAAGAGGAAATGGTCTCTAAGGGACCAGGAGTAGCTCTTTGCATCCTTCCTGTTGGGCCCCAAACCTGACAGACAGGTGTGACAGGGTCTCAAGAAGAACAGGAAATACCACTGCCATGACAGTGGGCACCCAGTTTGTGAAGAAGAGGTTCAGACAGCTGGAAAACAATATCCACACGTGAAAAGGCTATGAGTTTGAGCCTGGGGGGAGTACCAGGAACACTGTGGCAATGATCCCATGATAGTTTATCAGGATAGATAAAGCACAAATGAACAAAACTGAGAAATTAGAGTCATGAATTGAATGGATGTCCTGCTTTTGGTAGTTAGCACTTTCCTAAAATCTCCTGGACCAGGTATAAGACCTTCGCTACGAAGGGGATTGAAATACCATTTAACACGTGATTATACAATTGGAAAATAGCACCTTTGGGGAAATGGTAACAAAACCGGAATTGTACAGTTTGGGGGAGACAGGACAGTGATCGTATGACCACAATATATAAAAGGCTTTAATATGAAAGAGACAGCTGATCTTGTTTATATTTTCTTTTCACTGGGGAGAGAAGGAAATGGATTTTGATTAAATATAAGAAAAGAGTTATCCAGACAAGAAGGTCTTTTTAAAAATATCGCAATTCTTGCATCCCTGACATAATTTATGGGTGGATTTGCCTGAAGCGTGTTGAAAAGGACCAACAGACTTCTCAAGGAAGAATTTTTATTCCTAGGCTGAAGAGGTCAAGTTGTCCATGAACAATCCAGAATTGGTCGTTTTGGCCCATGGGAGAAACTTCAGATTCTCTTACCAGAAATATTTTTTACCTAAATCTTGTTTACTCTACACCTACTCACTCTCTTCCTTAATTCCTTACCTTAATTTAAGAGAAGATGAAACTCCCAAATGCACCCTTCTCCCTCCTGCCTCCTAGTTCAGACTGAGTGAACCAAACAGTTCATATCTTCATTTGCTGTCTGCTGGCATTATCGAAGTCTTTTTCCCTGTCACTCCCTAAAAAAGCTCTGTTTATTTGTGCCTTAATTGTTAGCCCTTGCCACAAGAGACAGAATTCCTGTGCAAATAATATTCTATAAACTTGTTCAATAAATAATATTCAAGTGTTACCATGCCTTTCTGATGGAGGTTTGGGGAAGTTCAGAAGCCAAGGGCAAGAAATGAATTATTTGCCCAGGAAGCCAGTAAGAAAGAGCCCACTGCTGGATCAAAGATAGAAAACACCCCTTCCTAGAATAGAACATGGGGAACTTTGCAGCTCAAATTTGAGGTCATGTCAGAAGGGGTCCCAACAATATTAAGTATCTGGGTCACAGACTATGAGGGATTCTTTGTATATCTTTCTTTGCATACAACCACACCCCTCCCCTTTCAGCCTGCTCCTGCCCCCCTTCCCGTCTCCCTGGGGGCTGCCCTCCAACAGCTTGTGTATTGGCAGAGGGCCGGCTGCCTGCCTCCCTCAACCAGAGGGCAGCCCCGACCATGATCACACCACATGCTTAGTGAATCGGAATCGGGACTCGTGCCTGAGCCAAGATTGTCAGAGTGCCAAGCACTGCAGGAAACACCAGATTCCAAGTCCCATCTTGTAGGACCCACTAAATAGACCTGCCACCTTGACTATCAATCAAGCTGCAAAGCTGTCCGATGCTCTGTCGCTCTTTGCGGGAAGGCTCTGGGGCTTCCGAAGCTTCCTTGTCACCAGGCTGAATAAAGCTACTAATTTGTATCTAACTTATTTTTCAAAACTCCTCCAAGCTCTCCAACTTCGATGTCAAACTATGTTAACAACGGCTGGCTTGGAAAGTCCCTGTAGCATTTGTAAGAAATTAATGTTAGCTTCCTCTCAACAGAAAGCTAGGGCTTTGCAAAACACACCATATGCTTGTCACTTTGCCAATGAATCAAGATGTTTTTGCAGTCTTCTGAGTCTAAATAATTAATGGTAATGTCTAAAGATTACCCCAAGGTTCAGGGAGTAAGGATAGGGTCTTTACACTGTCCAAAGTTACCCGGCCTCAGCTCCATCCAATATTTCATGTGATAAATGGTGAGGCCGCATGAGCACCCCCTACACACCCCCCACTCATCACCAGTGTTCAGTGTTCATTCTCTTATACTTCCTCCTTCTTTCTTCTGTAATATAATTCTCTGGGTTGCTTTAAGGAGGTTGCTTCTCCTCAACCTTCAAATAATAGGCTTCCACCCAGGTTCCTCCAGTTTCCCTTAATAGATAAGCGTGTGTCTAATATTTTATCCATTAACATTAACACTGTTCTTATCAAGAGATGAATCTCCTCTCAATATACTCTCACCAACTAATTAATTCAAACCAATAAATCAAATGAAGTAAGTCAATAGCTCCATGAATTTGGATGATTGTAGGGATTATAGGTTTTGCTAAGATTTGGGGGGAAAGAGTAGATACTGAGCTCTTATTTTATAAAATAAAAAGACACCTCCATGAGCTTTTAAAATGTTTCCTTCTAGTCAGCAGAACCCTTCTTCGATTCTGTGATCCTTTGTCCAGGGTGGGGGGTATGATCCTGCATCACTTAGTACTTCTTCTGGATGCATCTAATCTCTCATGTCAGCCCCTCAAAATGAAGTGCTATTCAGCCCTCCCCAGAATGGACCATCATGGTATTTTAATTGAATAAACAGAAAAGTCTCATTCATTGTAGGAGATGATAGTAATAAGAGTTCATTGTAATAAAGTATTTCCTGTATGCCAGATGTTATGCTGAGAGTTTTACAATCATTATTTCATTTGATTCTCAAAAAGGCTCATTTCTAGATGAGGAGACTGAAGCTTGAAATAGTTTCGAAACGTTAGTCCCAAGTCATATAATCATTAAATAGAAGAACTTGAGTCTGAACTGGAATGTTCTCTAGAACATCAGTCTTTCTGGATTTACTTCTCACAGAAGACTGACCCCAGAGACAACCTTCTGGGACTGAATGCCATAGATGGTGGGGTAAAGGGAACTTTCATACTAATAACGACCGCCCTGACACAGCCTTCAGACTAGGATTCAGCTGAAGCCGTCTTCTAAAGGAACTTTATGTGTTAATTTACTTCAAATAAATTAGCAGGAAGTCTAATGTTTGCTGACAAAGGCTTTAAAATGTACCTTCAATTCCTATAAGAATGGAAAATACCTTTACTCTAAGTCCAGGCTATTTTATTCATGAAATCATCATTATCATTACTTATGCATGTTTCATGGTAGTTCACATTCCTATTTTTCTTTCTTAAATTGTATGAATCTTCAGAAATATTAACTGGAAATGATGAAAGCCAGCATGGTAGAAGAGCTGAGTTTATGATCTATATTTTGAAATAATGATGAAAAGAGCATGCGTTGCCCATAGCAGGAGTCAGTCTTCCAAGAATTCAGCAACCTTTCAGATATGTTTTAGTATTAGTTCAGCATAACTGTGAATTAACCCCACAGTTATGCCTAATGTCTTATTCTATACAGAATGGTCTTGGGCACAAGAAAGACAGAATCACCCAGTCTTCAGAAGTGTTGCCAACCGAGGTCAATTAGTCTGCAACCAATGGGTGAGTACAGTGGCCATTAGAATGGGCACAGGCCCGAGTAAGCAGGAATCTAGGATTCTGGGCCCAGTGCCCTTGACCTGCCGGATGATGCTGATGTGCCTTCAGTTGGCATCTCTGAGCCTACATTTATTCACCTGTAACGTGAAACTGTTAGAGTAGCTGACCTCTAGGAACCATTGTTAAGTCTAGGATTCTGGGATTCTGGTGATAATAAAAAACCATCACATTATCGGTGATGTAAAATATTGGTTCTCTATGTAAAATAGTAGGCAGAAAGATTATTTAAAAATTATAAATGCATAGCTGCCAAGGTTGAGCTAAAATTTCCATTACTTTCCAGTAATAAGAAAATATAGATTTCATTACTAACCTACGAAGTACAGCTTTTACTAAGTATGACTACTAGTCCCCAAAGGAATAGAATATACAGAATCTTCATCAAGTAAAAATAAAGGCCATCTGACAATACTTTAAAGAAGTTGTTGTTTGTATTCCATTTTATTCTGAAGGGCAGACAACAGGACAATGGCCCACATATTCAGAGTCTGTACGTTCTTTGGGACAAATGACTGTATTTCTTGAACAATCAGTAGCATTTAAAAGAGAAAGGGGGGGCCGCCTGGGTGGCTCAGTAGGTTAAGGCCTATGTGCTTCGGCTCACATCATGATCGCAGGGTCCTGGGATGGAGCCCCATGTCGGGCGTCGGGCTCTCTGCTCCGTGGAGAGCCTGCTTCCTTCACTCTCTCTGCCTGCCTCTCTGCCTACTTGTGATCTCTCTCTGTCAAATAGATAAATAAAATCTTAAAAAAAAAAAATAAAAGAGAAAGGGGGATGACAGAGACCAAGAGAAATCTGAGAGAATGCAAATGTATGAACCTTGTTTAGATCCAAACTGTAAGACAAAAAGGATTATCTTATTATTCATTATTGTTAACTCTGTTAGGTGTCATAATGGCCTTGTTGTTTTTTCTAAGTACCTACTTGTTAGACTTGAGAGTCACACGGAATTGCTTGTGGGTGATTGGATTGTGTCCTTCGTTCATGGTTCTGCATTGCCATCTTGCAGGTTCGTTTTCCTAGGTAGCACTTCCCTTGGTGTGAATATGGGCATCCTCGGATTATTGAAATGTGCATCAGCCACTCTGTGGACCGTCTGGGAAAGAATTCTAATCCAAAGGGGCTTCTTCTTTCTTTCTTTTTTTTTTTGGTCACCAAGTAGGTATTACCAGGTCATATCAGTATATTTCTATATTGGCCTAAGAAAACTATCACCTATTGCAGATCAAAGATCAAATGGGCATTAGAAACCCACGCATGCACCCATCCCCCGTTTGTTTCAGTTTATCTCCCCACCACTTGTCTCAACTTCCATGACATCCCGGCTTAGGCTCCTCAGAAAGTAAAGCCTGGGATAAGAGCGTATGTGTGAGTACTTGATTGATACAATCTTTGGGAACAAGAATGAAGAGCAGGAGGAGAGAGGAAGGAAAGAAAAAAACGCCAGTATAAGGACGTATCAAAGAAGCAACTGCTAACTTGATCCTCCAGGACCAAGTACCGAGCCAAGGGACCGCAGCTGGTGTTTCAGAACTACCCACTCAAGGGGAACACAGGGAAGAATTTCTGCCTCAGATCCCACCCTCCATGGGTCAGGGGTTTGTCCCTGGGGATGTTAATTACTCTGCTCTGCTAGTTGCACATTTGTAAGCCCTGAGCAGTCGCGTGGTGACTCCCTTGGTAGAGAGGGTGCTGGGGTACGAAGAAAGCAAGTTGAAACCCATGCAGGTGAGTCTGAGAGGCTCTGAAGTAATGCATATGGATGTCTGACATGCATAAATAATGAGAATTGACTATTATATGATAAACTAGATGTTTTGGATGTGTCAGTGCAGAAAAGCAGAAAACTGAGGCCTAAGAAAATAAAATAAAGAACGCCTTTCCCCTAAGATCCCTATATTTGGAGCTAAAGAAAAGTTTTGGAAGTATGAGTTATCTAATTCCCTCGACTCCCAATTTCACCTTGAGTATATGGTATTAGTAGTATATCATCTTGTTGTAATACATTATTATTGTCTTAGGAAAAGTGGAGAAAAGGGATTCTAGGAGCATAATAAAAATGGAGAAATGTTTTATTATCATTATTGTTTTCATAATGAAAGGGTCATGATTTCAGGGTTTGGGATCAAGCCCCATGTCCAGCTCCCTGCTGAGCAGGGAGTCTGCTTCTCCCTGAACCTCTGCCCCTCCCCCCACATGTGCACACTCTTGCAGGCACACACTCTCTCTCTCTCAAATAAATAAATAAATGATTTAGAAAACCATTTCCATTCTTCATAACTTTGACTATTAACTAAAGAAAATGTTAATTTTAAAATATAAAATCATCAAAATACTATAAATTATATTCATTGTAGTTTATGAGGTTGAATAATTAGAAAATATGTAATTTAACTGAGTCAATAGTGATAGATCACCTTCTAGGTCATCACCCCTCAGGTACTTTGTATAGTTGATACATAGGTTAAAAAAAATATTTTCCATCACTGTGATAACTATAATCTGGTTAGGGAAATAAACAGACATACAAAGCCCTTATCATACAAACAGAAAGTAAGTGCTTTAAGTGAAGCAATAAGATCCAAGGAAGAATGAGGTTGCAGAGTGTTGTAGGAGGGTAGTAGGAGTGGTGGCGGCTTCACAAAAAAAAAAAAAAAAGGTTTTGGGGATTAAGATTTTCACAAGAGAACTGAGCCCTCTGTTGAAAACAAATAAATATTATTCAGATACTTGGGCTGAAAGCAAGATTATTTCTCCTAGGAATTCTACTTGTAATTCTGTTTGACCACTTTTTTTTAAAGATTTATTTATTTATTTTAGAGAGAGTGTGTGTGTTGGCGGGGAGGAGCAGAAGGAGAGAAAGAATCCTCAAGCAAACTCCCCACTGAGTGCAGAGCCCAACACGGGGCTCAATCCCAGGACCCTGAGATCATGACCTGAGCCCAAACCAAGAGTCAGCTGCTCAGCTGACTGAGCCACCCAGGTGCTTCTCTGTTGATCACTGTTTAATATCCCTAAATTATCTATATGCAGATACAGATATCTATATATCTATATAATATTTTTTTGAAGCTTACCCTAGGTCTACAAAATCATCTTCAGCAGACATATGAGATGTTTCTTTTCCTCTCCTGGTTTGTCCCCAAACCAGGAAAGCTCCATATTATCCTTAAAGAAATGACAACTCATTCACTGAGAGTAGGTTCCATGCTGCTGAGGTTAATGAGAAGGGAGCATGTTCATGGAATTCCATCATAGGTGGATCTCCCTAACCCTGGGAGCCCAATCTCTAGAGCAGTTTTCTCCAAGTGTGTTCACAGTTGAACCACCTAGATGTTAAAAATGCAGAGTACTGGGCTTCATCTCAGACCCACTGAATTAGACCATCTGCAATCAAGGCCTGAAATTTGTATATATACATTTTTTACATTTCTCCAGATTATTTTTATGCATGCAGAAGGTTGCAAACCTTTGTTCCAGCGTAGAGTTGATCTGAAGGAGTAGAGAGGCAGCTGTTCTACGTCATCCAATGTGACTCTTCTGCTGATGTCATTCTCCCCAAATTTTCTTGAAAAGGTTATCTACAAAGAATACTGAGCTCCTCTCAGGGAGTGGAGTTGTGAAGGGAGCCAAGGGGCTCTACAAGCTCTAAGAAATTTGGGGACCAAGAAAGGAGCCTTCTGACACATGGCTAGATTTATTTTTCATTTTGGTTTTTCCCTCTTTGTTCCATCCATGTTAGTTATTTAAGAGCTGAAAAAAAATATATATATATATATGGCTTATGACTCCAGACAGAAAAATGTATTTATTTTTCAAATGGTACTAAAACAAACAACTCTGAGCCCATGGACTTGTTTTCCTTTTTACCCCTGTGAACTTCTGTGTAGGATGTAAAAATTTCTAGCTGTTCCTAGCTGTCCTCCTAGGGATCTCCCTTCTCTGTCATCCTAACAATTCTCTTTGCCTCTCCTGGAGAGGCTTAGCTTGTGTGTCGTCTTCTTTCCTTAGTTTACCTCCTCAGTATGGTGGAACACGTCACCCAGTAGTTTCCTCAGGAATGATGTATGTGACATAAACTCTTTGAGCTCTTCTGAGAGGAAAAGGATAAGTTGTCCAAGACTGATATCCTACAAAATGACCTCCCAGGAAATACTGACTTCCTTCAAAGCTCAGCTAAAACAGGGTAAACCTAGTGCTTCAGGTGATCAGTTCTGATCCTCAACAACGTTTAGACCCCAAGTGAAGGGTTGCTGCTTTACTAACCATGAACACTGACGACATAAGGCCCACCACAACTTGCCTTTTCATACAGCTGCAACCTCAAGGCTTGATGCTAGCTGCCCCCCACCCCCATCATTCCAAGGAAGGGGCTGGTGCTATCTCCAATCAAAAAAAATGTCTTAGCGGGCGCCTGGGTGGCTCAGTGGGTTAAGCCGCTGCCTTCGGCTCAGGTCATGATCTCGGGGTCCTGGGATCGAGTCCCGCATCGGGCTCTCTGCTCAGCAGGGAGCCTGCTTCCCTCTCTCTCTCTGCCTACCTCTCCTACTACTTGTGATTTCTCTCTGTCAAATAAATAAATAAAATCTTTAAAAAAAAAATTTAAAAAAAATGTCTTAGCAGAAGAGGGCTAGAAATAAGTTTCTGCCAAGTACTATCACCATTATATCCTGACCTCTAATTACACAGAGAATATATGATGTTTCTTTAACTATGCAGTTTAAAAGCCCCAAAGCCCAAGTAACTGAGTATCTTCTCCATAGTCTGACCCCTAGCTCTGTCAGGCTGTGCTATTTCCCAGGGTGTGGTGGGCAGTGAGAGAACTTTACAGTTGCTACTGATGCTGTTACCATGAATTTTCCCAGTGAACACTGCTTCAGCAGCTCTGGTGTATATGCAGTCTAGACATCAGTCATTGTTTGTACAGTATCTTGAATGTATGAAAAAGTATCCCTTCTCCTGTCCCCACCCCACCCCTACTACTACCACTCACATCACCCCTGCCACTATCTGATAGTTTGTCTGGGCATAAAATCCTGGGGTGAAATAATTTTGCTCTTACAATAAATAAACATATTAATCCATGGTTTACTCATTTCTGCTGTTCAAGAATTCAGTTCCACTCTGATTTTCAGTCTTTTGTATATGATCTGTTTGGATTTTTAGATTTCTTGGATTTCTTTCCTTTTTCCCTCTCTCCCACCCCCCTCCCTCCCTTTCTTTTTCCCTCTCTCCCACACTCCCTCTCTTCCTCTCTCTCCTTCCTCTTTCTTGAAATTTAGGATCCTCCCTCTGACCAAGTATTCTGAAATTTCATACTTATATACCTTGGCATTGGTACTGTTTTAATCTACTAAGAAAACAGATCAAAGGGTATAGTTGCCAAGCTCTTTCTACCTAGAAGTTCATGTCCTTTGGATCTGGAAGTTTTTCCCTGAATTCTTTTTTTTTTTTTTTTTGATGATGGTCCCCTATTTAATCCGGGTCTCTCTTTAATTCAAATGTTGACTCTCTTAGACTAATCCTCACTATTTTTTAGTTCCCTGTTTTCCATTTCTTTATCCTCTTTTTCAGATTTCTCAAGATTTCCTTGCCTTGAAATTCTTCCTGTGAATTTTTCATATCTGTTATCAGAATTCCAAGAGCTCCTTTTTGTCTTTGAAAAATGCCTTTTATATAGTTGCCAGTCCCTTGTTTCATAAAATAGCTTATTAGTTCTCTGGGTATACTAATGAGTTATTTATTGTTGTTGTTGCTTTTTTTTTCTTTTCCCTGATTATTGTCTCTATTCTTTATTTTGATTTCTGTCTTTCATTTTAGGAGTTATCTTCAAACATCTGTTGATTCCTAACAGAATAATCATGTTTAAGGGTGGAGCCATAAAAACCAAATTGACAGCTTAAGAGAAGTTAACTCTCTACATGGAGAGCTTATTAATTAGTTTATCATATAAAAGAAAAAATTGTTTATCATATAAAAAAATTAAAAATCTCTAAAAATGTGCATATAAAAATAATTCTACACTCATGTTTATGAGGTTCACAGACTAAGAACTCCTTAGTTCATGAAGTAAAATGTTCATTGCTGTTTTTACATTTTAAAATTAGTTAATGTTTAAATACTTTTCTAGCCTTTGCTTGAACACCTTGAATGAAGGAAGCCAACCATCAGCCAAATTACTCCATTATCTTGGAACAGTTCCATCACCAAAACCTATTCTTTGTTTGATCCAAAATATGTCTCCTGTAAATTCTATCCTTTTGTCATATTTATGTTAATTGAATAAATTAAAATCCAATCAAAGGGGTTTTTTTTCCCTACTTGGAGCTTTTTAACATAATCAATATTAATCCTACATTAGTAATTCAACTTTTCTGGGATACTGCTATAAAACCAATACCTCTCTTTCCCTGAAAACACCTATTTTAAAAATAGAAAATAATGTATCCCCCACCCAGATTTTCAAGAACAATCTTGGATTACTGGGTGCTTAGGTTTGGGTTTTGTTTAAGATGCAGAGATGCCAACTGGAGTAGTCAGAGAGCATAGATAGATTTATATTGGGAAGAGTTAACTACTGGGAGTAAGTGGCAGGTCAAGATGAGATCTGGTTAAACTGGTAGCCAGGGAAGAGTCTAAATCAGCTACATTCTGGGAGTTTTAAGAGAGAGAGAGAGAGATCCAGACTGGTCAGACCCTTATTCTCAATTCTCCAGTGACACCAATAATTTCTTTAGCTTCTGACATTTTACAATAGCTTAATACATAACTTTATTCCCTATCTTCCCTATACTAACAGTGTTAGTGAAATCAAGCCTGTTCTTTCCCGGCTACACAAATCCTGGAGTGCAGTCCTTATGCAAGAGGATGGCCAAGAAACTTGAAAAATCTCTCACAAGCAACAAAGACATTTGTCTCTCCTATGCACAGCCCAAGAAGAGCTAATAGCAAACATCCACCAATACACAGGGGTGTGTTCTTTTGGCAGACACCACAACCTCAACTTTCAAAAAACGATTCTTGAAGCCACCATCTTGTTCCCTTAAAGCCATTCCCTCCAGAGCTCACTTCAGAACAGAATCAAGACTCCTTTAAGTTTTCCGTCTCACATTCTCCCCCTTAGCACAAAGGTGGACAAACTTCCAGTCTCTAACCTGGCTCCACCCCAGCACCTGGCTCCCTTGCCTTTGAATGAGGACCAGCCAAGAATGAACTCAGCTGGAGAAAATGTGCAGAAAGGGTGGGAGCCAGAAAGCCAGGGGCAGAGCAAACCCTCCCTCCCGAGGTGATGGGCTCCACAGCTGTCCCAGGCCTCTGAACCCTACAGTGCCAGTCAGGGGGCTGGCTCTGCCTGTCTCCTCCTCTCCATTCCTGGCAAGGGGTCTTTTTGTTGTTATTCCCCCTCCTACTCTCCTGATTCCAGGCCCAGTGTTTGCTTGTCTTGCAGCCAAAGATAAACTCCAGGCATTCAGAAGGCTACTCTTTAGATATCCGAACAGAGCACTGCCTAAGGGAAAGAACAATTTGTCTTATGTATTGCTTTCCCATTTGTTTTTTTCCTTCATAGTTCATTTTGATGAGGCAACTCAGTGTACATGCACTCATAAAAACTCAGGGTTGAAAGGAACATAAAATGCACTGAAGCTAACCCCATGTAGTCCTTGAAGCCCATATTCATACAACTCCAGACCTATCTTCCTTCCATTGACACCAAATTTACTGTCTCCGTAAAAACGGCCCGTATTTGCAGACAGTGCTATCTGAATTTTCTTCTTTGACTGCATTTACTGAATGCGAGACATTTGAAAAGAAAAAAAAAAAAAGTCAAATTTTTGGATATGTCCTGTGGACAGAAACCTTGTCCCCATTTTTGGCATTTGTGTTCAAATCAAGAAAGCATACAGTTTGAGAAGTCTTTCTTTGGCTGCTGGTATATTAAAAATTAAAGGGATATTGAAACTTCCCTCTTTAGGGGACTAGGACTAAAAGCAAAATGCTAAAGGAAACTGTTTTAGAACTGTGTTCAGTTTGGGAGACCAGTGGGTGACAAGAAGGCTAATCATAGTCTTCTGGACACAGCAGCTGATCTAGCAAACACCACAGTCCACTCCCGCTCAGTAAGGAGCCTTGTGCATTCTATGGCTTATTAAATGCCAAAGTGTATACTCTTTACTAATAATAATCAGACAAAGCAAACAGCCCCTGAAGGCCGACTAGGAGAAGAGACAGCAGGGACAGTGAACATGGGACACAGGCTTAAAACAAAACATGCTGCAAAGCCAGAGGTGGCTGTTGGCTGTCTAAACATAGGGCTCCACACAAAGGTGACCTCTGGATAAGATGAGCAAAGGAGGCTCATGGGGGCACACCAGGGGTGTACTTGGAAGTCAAACCACACTTGCAGGATAAGGAAAAGTATGATTTGTTATTGTGTGCAAATAATTGGATCTCTACTACACTGAAAATGAATGGAGAATAGGGATAGCTTCTGCTGCCCAGGCATTCAGCATGCCAATTAGAAAACCAGGGGCAGGGGCAGCATGAGAGGTGCCATGTAGCTTTATGAATGTTCCCCTGTCTCTGGGCAGACAGTTGTGGACCCTGGTGAGGACATAATGGATGGTGAGTGAGCTTCATGCCCTCCTCAGCACAGAAGGTGATGCCCATGAAGCCAAGGGCCAGAAGCTCATGGAGGATTAGAAAACGGACATTTTCCTTCTGTTCTTAAACCATTCTGTGAACAGCTGGGTACCGAGAAAACGAGCAGGTGATTTCAGATTTACGAAGCTGCATCCTGACCCCCTAGGCAGAGCCTTTGAGAACAGAAGGTGGGAGGCTGACAGAGATAGGTAGATGTGGGCATCTGAACCCAAAACAGTAGCTCTGATTACATATGGACCCTTGAACCAGCTGCTAGAAAGGGCTGCCATGGTGCCAGGAAACTGTCCCTCTCTCAGCGTGGAGAAGCCAGGTAGAGATCATCATTTATGGAAGGTTTCTGTTGAATAGGTTAGTTCTTGAATTGAGAATGTAATTTACATTTTCTTCTCGCCATATTTCTATGCTTCAGATTTGCTTTTAAAGACTTCTAGAATTTTCCTGTAGATACTGTTGTCATTTTTTGATAACAAATTCATTTTCCCTGATGGAGGTAGCTCCAACCCATCCCTCACCATTCCCTTCCTAAGGCAATGAGAACAAAGATGGGAAGAACCAAAGGTAGGAGATGAGTAAAAATTCTCCCAATCATCAAGCAACATCACATTAATTTTCTAACAATTCTAGTGCTCACGAAAGGGATGTGGAACATTAAACTAGCTTAGTGGCGTAAGTATTATTGATTACAGATATTGCCTGTGAGGATTATATTTCTCACCCATTAATGTTAAACTTGGCCATATGATTTGCTGTCCAAAATGAAATGAGAACAGAAATGATATATGTCATGTGCCATTTCCATGTAGAAGCTTACAGGCCAGTGCATGCTCTGTCATATTCTCTTCTCTCTCTGCTAGCTGATTATTGTAAACAGAGGCTGCTCCTTCACCTAGGCCCTTGGGGTGAAGAAAATACGAAGCAAAGCTGGAGCTGATATGCAGGAGACGTGAAGCGTGAATGAGAAATAAACTTTTGATGATAACCACTGAGACTTGAGGATCTTTTGTTATGGTAGCATAACCTGGCCTGTACTAATTAATACAAAGTATCCTTAAAGTACATAAACTTTGTTTTTAAATATAATTCGTGTGTATTAACTTAAAAGTTTGGTAAGAACAATAGTATAATAATAGTGATTATTTCCTGGTTGGAGGATTATGATTTTCTTCTACTCCATGTTTTTCTACAATTCCTAAATCTTCTTCAGTCAAAAAAAATGCACTCATTACTAAGGAAAACATAAATATTGTGTTCTATCAAAGGCAGAGTATCAAGCCATGCCTAGGCTACAAGTTCCATTGTGAGTTTCACCATTCATATGAGACTTTGGGTGACAAGTGTAACATCTTTAAATATATCCCCAACATCTGCATCCAACTGGCCTCATGTAGTTCTTCCTCCTTGCTTCCCCTCAATCCACAGTCTTGCACTCACTCCCCCAGGTTGGGACTTAAATGTAGTGTCCTGAAGTCCCCATCAGCAGTGTGATGGTGCACAAAACTAACACACACTTAGCACAGAGGAACCTTCATTCTTCTTGGGAACTCTGTGAATATGTCCTCCTTTTGTTTCTCCATCTGACCATCTGACCATCACAGTTGGAGGAGTTCTTTCCTCAGGTCTGTTCCATCACCATCAAATGCAAAAAAAAAAAAAGCCTATCTGTGGGGATGGGAGTAGAGGAAATACCTATTTCTTCCAGTACTTCTTCCAAATTTATCAGGAAATTAACAGTATATCCAAGAGTTAAAACATCTTGGAACCCCTATTTGAAAAGACCAAGAAAGAGGCCATGAACTTCTGAATGTGGTAGGTATTCTGATTCATCCTGATTCTATTATAAATCCCTAAAAATTGTGCTAATTATGTTATTATGTTATGTTATTAAATTCTTTCATGACTCAGGACAAGGAACACTATGTGTGATAATGATCCAAAAATCTTGGTAACTTATCCCCATAAAGGTTTACTTCTCACTTATGTCATAGGCTGATATGGTCCAAGAGGTAGCTCTCCTTAAAGCAGTGGCCCCAAATCCAGATTCTTTTTGCCTTAAGATAGGAACATTTTCAACAGCAACACAATAGTTGCCCTAGGAAGGGGAAAGAATGAAAGATTACTAAGGGATTTTTATGCAATAGATGGAAGTGATATCATTTTAGCCCACATTCCCTTATCCAGAAACCCATTAGATGTATCAACCAAACTGAATAGGAAACTGGAAAATGGAATCTTCTCTGAATCTTACTGAAGAAAAAAATAAATAAAACTGATAAGCATATGGCAAGCCCCTCCCTCAGTTTTACCTTCTAGTCACCCAATATCCATTTCATTCTTTCTCCAATACATACAACTCACTCACCTCCCCCAAGAGGGACAATTTAAATTCCTATCCACTCAGTCTGAAATAGGGGTCCTCTGTCTCCAGGGGTCCAGTAGGGGTCCAGACTTCTCCATCAGATCCAGACAAGACCCCTCTAGACCTGGCAGGTTATGAACTAAAAGAAAAAGCGGCCTCTCCCACCCCCACCCTGTCTGCCACCACCACATACATCCCAACAGTGGGTAAACACATTGAGAACTGCCTTAATAAACCCTCTCATTTAGAAGAGGAAGAAGGAAAGTCTCATGTCAGTCACCAAACTGTAAGAATTCTGAGGTCCCACTGGGCAAATACTCTAAAGGACCCCATCCCTGGGGCGGGCAAAGTCCCTTGACCAGGCCAGGTTCTGCTCTCTGGAAGGAACTCCTCTGCCCACTGCTCTCCAGGGCCTTTGGCTCCACCCCTGGGTGCTTCTGCTGGTTTATTACTGTCCTTGGTCACTTCTGAGGATGGCCTTATGGAAATGAAACATCATTTGAGGCTACAGCTTCTGATATCAACTTCCTTGCCACTCACTTACAACACCCTCACCACAACACTTCCCTTGAAGAAATCAATTTCTGAAACTACCAGGCTTCAATCCAGAAAATAGAAATTGCCTTTGACATTCTGAGTAGGAAGAGGTTTAATACAGGGAATCAGAGGACATGCAGTTATTGGTGAAGAGAACATAGCTCAGAAAGGCCACTTTCTGGAAATCCAGAAATACAGGGTTGTTGGGAAGCTACCACCAGTGGTCCCTGCTTCTAGGCATGAACATAATTGATTCTCAGAAAGACCCTCGATGCAGTTCAGCAGCCTACAGCATAGAAGTGAATTATCCTTAGGAAGATTTTCTAAACCATGCCACCAGCAAAAACCCACATCACATGTCTGCTCATGCTTGTAAGAAGATAATAGTTTCTCCTTTCCTTCTGCTTTCCAGTCTCTAAGGCATGTCCCTTTGGGTGGGATCTAAACGGAACCCCCTGGCAGGGGAATCTGGGAAATGCAGTTTCCATGATTTGTCACCCTGCAGTTTAGAGAAGGATGCTTAGAAGGGTGGTGATGATATTAAAACAAAATCAGAAATAGTATTTGTCACACTGAAGTTCACAGAAATTGTTGAAAGTCACAGCCATTCAAAATTTTCCTTTTCCTGCTCATCTTAACCTACTCTGTGTATCTTGCTTAGTATGTTCACAGCGCATGTAAGCATGAGACAAATATCCTGGGACAATACCATAAAGAAATATATTTTCCTTGAGGGTCTAAAATTGTGTGAATTTGATCCAAGAATGTCCAATAAATCTGGCCTTTGATAAACATTATTGCAGAGCAGTAAAATGATATGATGAGGAATGAGCCCAGTGGGGGCCAATCTAGAGTTCGCTACTAGTATTCCACTTGAAAGTTATATTCTCTAGACCTCATTTTTTTTCTCATCTGGTATAAAGGTTAGACTAAATGTGTGATTTCCAGGTTTTCACATAGCTATAGAGTCATTCTTCAAATGAAATCTTAGAAGGAGTTCTAATAACTAAAATAGATAAGGTAGGAATTGCTCCTCTGTAGTAGAATGGAGACCTGGAGCCCAGTGTTCCCATGGCAGCTCCAGACAATTCCTCTGGTTCCATGGGGCACAGTTTAAAAACTCCCTGGATGAGACTACCTGAAAAATACCCTATCGACTTCCAAAGTTTTATGATATAATCATGTTCTGAGCCTTGACTCTGTTAGATGTAATGTCAAATGCTCATCAAAAATATATCTATTCAGAAATCTATTCAGAAAAGTTCTAAGACTAATTTCCATTATTACTCAATAAAGGGGTGGCAGAATTCTGTTAAAGTGGAAAAGTTTCAATATTTTGAATGTACAATATTTGTGCCCCGAAACTCAGATTCCAAATGCTACAAGACTTACTTAAATATTTGATGTGTCTGCAAATGCCCAACAGATGCATGAAAAAGTGCTCAACATCACTAGACATCAGGGAAATACAAATCAAAACCACAATGATACCACCTCATACTAGACAGAATAGCTAAAATTAACCACTCAGGGAATGACAGGTGTTAGTGAGAATGCGGAGTAAGGGAAAACCTCTTATACTGTTGGTGGGAATGCAAGCTGGTGCAGCCACTCTGGAAAACAGTATGGATGTTCCTCAAAAAGTGAATAATAGAACTATCCTATGACCTAGCAATTGCATTATTGGGTATTTATCCCAAACATACAAATGTAGTGATCTGAAGGGGCACATGCACCCAAATGTTTATAGCAGCAATGTCCACAATAGCCAAACTATGGAAAGAGCCCAGATGTCCATCAACAGAAGAATGGATAAAGAAGACATGGTGTCTATATACACAATGGAATACTACTCAGCCATCAAAAAATGAAATCTTTCCATTTGCAATGACATGGATGGCACTAGAGGGTGTTATGCTAAGTGGAATAAGTCAATAAGAGAAAGACAATTATCATATGCTCTCACTGATATGTGGTTTAAGAAACAAAACAGAGGATCATAGGGCAAGAGAGGAAAAAAATAAAACAAGACAAAATCAGAGAGGGAGACAAACCACAAGTGACTCTTAAGCATAAGAAACATTCTGATGGTTGCTGGAAGGGAGAGGGATGTGGGGATGGGGTAACTGGGTGATGGGTATTATGGAGGGCATGTGATATATGAGTACCGGGTGTTATATAAAACTGATGAATCACTGACCTCTACCTTTGAAACCATTAATACATTATATGCTAATTGAAGTTAAATAAAAATAAATTAATTAAAAATAAATAAACAAAAATAAAGATTTGATATGTCATTATTCATATGATACTCTGACAGCTAGAATAGGGTCACAGAAGAGTGCCCATAGGCACAGTAAAAGAAAAATGAACAGGCACCACTCAGGGGACAGCAATTAGATTTAACCAGAACCTACTGATGTTGTCCTAGGGAAACAAAGCCAATATTGTTTCCAGTGGGGAAAAAAGAATTCCATAGCATTTACCAGACATTCTCAGCTATATTAAGTGGAATACCAGCCATGGTTAGGGTCCATTTGGAGTAATTTAAACTATAGTAGATGCAAAAAGGCAGAGGAGACAAAAATATATGATTACTAGAGTTTTCTTGACAATTCTCTTTTTGCCCATTTTCCAATTGAGCTTCCATGTCTTTATTTTTCACTGTATGACCTTATTATCTGAAGCACTCCACAGCCAGATCATGAACTCTGCCACAGAGAGCTCATGCAGAAGTAGTCCAGTGTAGCAACAACAGAAATCCCAAGAATATCTAAATTTTATTATTGTCTTAGTCTGTTTGAGCTGCTATGGCAAAAAGACTATAGACTAGATAGCTTCTAGACAACAGAAATGTATTTCTCACAGTGCTAAAGACTGGGAAGCCCAAGATCAAGGCATCAGAACATTCAGTGTCTGGTGAGAGTCTGTATCCTGGTTCATAGACAGTCATCTTTTTGCTATGTCCTTACATGGCAGAAATGACAAGAGAGCTCTCTGTGTCTCTTTTGCAAGGGCACTAATCCCATTCATGAGGGTGCCACCCTCATAAGCTAAGCACCCCTCAAAGGCCTCACCTCCAAATACCAGCACATTACGGATTAGGTTTCAACACTGGGATTTGGTGGAAGTGGGGAGAGGCACAGTCAATAGCAGCCACATCCTGAGGACCATGAGTTTCTACTGGCTGTGACGTGCCCCTGAATCTCTGGAATTAGCCCTTCCATACCTCTGATCTCTTTCAGAGAGCACCATGTGGTCAGCGATCTGCAAAGCCCCAGGAAGTAGAGTGACTCTTTTGTTTAATCATAATTTCAAATGTGCCTCTAGATCTTCTACTTCTTCAAAGATCAGCTCAAACCCCACATCTTGTTCGATTCTGCCCTTGACCACCAAACCATGATGACCTTACTATCTCTGTGACTTCATTAGGACTTGTTAAATGTTGCTAGTGATAACTCTCTCTAGGTGTATATCCTTTCCTCTCAGCAGAACAAACGAGAGCGCTCACAGACTTCAATAGCATAGCATAGCAAAGTTTGAATCTAGATTCTTATTCTCACTACCTGATGATCATTATGTCATCATGAACCTCCGCTTTCTCATGTGTAAAAAGAACATGAAGGTAAGTCCCAGAGCCGTTGTGAAATGCCTAGCACCATGCTTAACATGTAGCAGCTACTTAGTAAATATTAGTTACCTTCTTCCTCCTCCCTCCCCTTTCCCTGACAAATTCTATGTATTTATCAGGGAAGATAAATATACCACTCTTTATCTTTTTCCTCCTCCTTTAAGATCTCCATATCAAAGATTCCACAGGCCTCCTCTGACAGGATCCTGACTGAAAAATCATAGATGTTGTAGAAGTCACCTATTATCCAAAGCCTCTGTCTGACTTGGCCTACACTTAAGGTGAGTTGGTGACCTCACCATGATCAGTGAATAATGTAAGTAGAGACAAAACACAAGTGACTAGTGCAGGGTTTTTTCTAAGTCTCTGCCCTATTTTTATTGTTGGTGAGAGATGATGCATTTTTTTTTTATCTGACCAAGTAACATCTTGACAAAATAAGAGCACAAGTCAGAATTCCCAACGACTCAAACTCATCTTCCTCTGGGGAAAGAACTACCAGTCGCCCAAGACCCCAGTGCCCCATGGATGTCCACAGATGTCTCTGAGAAAAAGTGTTTTAGTTAGAAATAATGCTGCAAAAAGTCATGCGTGCCCGTGGGCTCCCTCTGAGAGGATTCCTGATTGAACAACTATAGAAGTCATGTATTTTCTAAACCGCTCGGATTCAGTCTACACTTACTCATGGGACTCTCAGTATTCCTGTTTAACTTAATTATACAGAGTTGGTTGTTCAGTTGGTTTTTGGTTGCTCCAGAAGAGCTATTAACACATTGCAGACATTGGCATCCCCTGAAACACAATTTGGGAAAAGCTCATCTGGCCCAAACCCCTCATTTTAGAGGTGAGGTCATGGAGCCTCAAAAGATGTTATCTGTCTAATGATGGAAAACCCAAGTTTCCAGATCTTTGGTGCTCTTCTTTGTCTCCCACAACCTCCTTGTGGCTGGATGCATATCTCAGAATCTGTTCCTTTCCTTTGTTATTTTTCTGTGGCATTACTGTGTGTGTGTGTGTGTGTGTGTGTATGCACACATCACGAAACAGAAGAACATCCTTTTGAGAAATGTTGGCTCTCTCATCCTTAAGCGGACCATAATTTATGCATTCATTCCACAGAATGAGAAATAGTCCATACCCAGAGGGGTGCTGTAATGGCAGTTTGATCAGAGGACAGAATGCCTGACTCCACTCAGGAGCTGGGTTGTGATGATTTGCTCATTCATTATTCAATTGTTCCACAGAAGTTTCCTGAATGCCTGTTGTGCCAGAAACCCTGCCAGCTGCTGTGGATACAAAAATCCAGAAAGACGCAACCAGTGCCTTCAAGATGCTTACACTCTAGTGTGAGAAACAGATGAATGTCAGGGAATCAGGAAGCTTCTAAGAGAGAAGCTCTTTTCTACCTGAGATATAGGAAATCAGGGAAGGGTGTTCCAGGCAATAAAATTTTAAGCACCTCCGAGGAGTCGCATATGGACTCTGTTTCCTAAAACTTTTGGAGACCTCGTCTCAAAAGCAGGAAGCGTGTGGCGGGCCAGTTATTCAAATCAATCCGAGCAGTAGCACAGAGAACACACAAACAGGGACCAAGAAGAAGCCAAATCTCTGCTTTAGCATGGATCCCATGGCGACCCACCACCTCCCCCACTGCCCGCGATGGCAGCTTGCCTTGCTAATTGTGTTTTCTTAAAGCACATGCTAACGCTGGTTTATATCCCTTGAGCACACACCAGCTGGATAGTAGGAGGAAGCCGGTTCAGCATTAAAAAACGGACCACAGATCATTTACAGGGCCGACAAGCCACAGGCAGATAATGGAGTGGAATGTATGGGGTTACTGGTAGCCGGGGAGCAGGTGCGCCCGCCCGCCCTGCAGCGCCATCTCCTGGTTCCGCCGAGTCTCTCTCCAGTCCTCAAAACCCTGCGTGTGAATCATCAGTAGGAGCGCCAACGAGGTCATGTGAAATGCAGAGGACCGTAAAGAGCCCTACATGAATTTAGACGGCTCGGAATCCGGTGGTTAGATCATTTTCAAGCGAATAAAACCTGAAATTGGCTTTTCACTTTGCAAATCATCTTACCCGCAACTGTCCACGGTTAAGGACTCTCCTAAGCCCCGAAGGCAATGGGCCTAGAAAGGACGTTTCGTGGAATAACTGAATCAAGTTAAAATGCTGTTTACTTTTTGCCATAGAAGCTCTGACAAATAAAATGGAAGATGCTGTTGCCATTTTCATCGACTAAAACAAATCTTCACAGGGGAGAAAAAGAAGGAAAGAAACTAAAATGTCAGTTGCTGACACTGTCATTCCCTGCCAGTCAGTAAATAAACAGAACATCTATTAGTTGTCATGGAAACGTTCCGCCTGATTCAGAGCATCAAAGCTCAACAATAAAGAAACCCTGATATTTGTGGCTGGGCACAAACAACTCTTTTGGCATTTCTCATGAGCTCACTAGCTTAAGAGCTAACATTTTCCCTGTTTGTTTTCTTTCTCAGGCGTGAATGCATTTGTTTTGGAAAAAAAGACATGTAGCTTAGAAACCTATCAGAAATATGTGAATACAGCTACCTCGCCAATCTCCGCTTCCCCCACTTCCCCCCGCCCCACACACCTCTCTTTTAACCTTTGCCTGAGAAGAATTTAAATGGCATATTTAGTCACTACATATTCTGCTTCCTGTACTCCATGCTGCATAAAATGGATTGATTTAAATCATTTACAGTAACCATGTGGAGGAGGACGGCCTGGTTTTCTGCACCAAATGCTCTTGGATCCTTAATAAGCAGCCAAAATTACAAACAACAGATGAATGTGCTTGCATTTGTCTCTTCTTGGGTAAAGAATTATTCTTGAGTGAAAACTTATTGCATACTCACAGCTTTCAACAACAACAACAACAACAAAAAAAAGCTCAGAAAGGCAAGCAGAGATAAAGGATGCTAAACTCTCCATCTCCCAGGTAACTAGTCTCAGAAATGTTGGCTTAAAAAGTCAGAGAATGTTCCAGTTATAATTTTTTGTAACCGTGGAATTTATAACACCTCACAAGGCAGGAATGCACCAAGTCTAAAGGTTACAGCTGAGAGCCACTAAAGCTTTAGGAGCAACCATTGTTAATAATAATCAGCTGAAAGCAGAACACAGCTCACCCTTCAGAGCTTCGCTTAAACATTTAGCGTCTCTAAAGCTCTAGAGCCTTTGACAAGCAAGGCATAAATCAGGAGGGATTTAAATTCTTGATTTTTCTGGCATTTTCAAGCCATAAATCCCACACATTCCTAAACCGCATCATCCTATAATTAGAGCTAAGGGCCAGAGTGGGTTCTGACTGCAGCTCGATTCAAACTGGAGTAAGGGGCTCCTGCTGCCCTCTGGGCCTTAAAAGGATTCTTGCTGAAGGACGGTTAAAGATTTTTTTTTAAAGCCTTCTGAAGTGAGGCCAAGGGAGATTACATTTATCCCAACACTCTACCAGGCCTTTCTCATCTTTGGATATAGCCACCTCTGGATTTTTCTAGACGATCCTCTTAATCCATGTCTACATACTCCAAATGGTTTGCATAGTCAGAGATAAGGAAACAATTGAATAGGGCCTATAAATGAATGAAGTCAATTCATAGTTCCTCAAAGTGGGCTCAAGGAGCACTTGCGTTGGACATTCAGAATCACCTGTGTTGAGATTTAGATTTTTTTTTTTTTTCAGCTCAACTGGGACATAATGAGTCAGAGTTCCCAAGGGAGAGAGGACTTAATCAACTTAGCAGATGTCACCAGCTGATCCTTTTGGTCTGGAAAACCAGGCATTAAAACTTAATCTTGAAAAGCAGAGTCTAGAAATCTGCATTTTTAACCACAGGGCCAAGCATAAATGCGGACCCATGAATGCTTACTGCTTTAAACTAAATGTATCTATGATCTTTTGTATCATTTCTCCAGAGAAAAAGTCTTGGGCCCCACTTTTCTTTTCCCTTTTTTTAAAAGAATGTTTTTCAAAAAAGCTCTTCCCTCACATGGCAGTGTTCTCTCTCCTGGCCTTTGCAGTGGGGTCTCCCCTTACCCTGGTGGCAGCTGACGCCACAGCAGGTGCACAAGGGTGGGACCGGGAAGACCTCTGGAGCCTTCATTAACTCCTACTGCTCTGAGCACCAGTTTCCTCATAACTTGAGCTTCTTAGACTCCAATAAAGCTGACTTGTGCTCTAGCTTCTCTAACACTGGGTCTGCCTTCTGTCTTGGCCAGCTAACACTCTTTTTTAGTAGTTGGGGAAAATGGAATGAGGACTTCTAACTCTAGTACTTTTTAGTAGCTTTTCTCCCTTAAGTTCAAAGTTTCCTGCTCTTTAAAACATGAGAGTCTTTATGTGAAAACCCCGAGAGGACGCTCTAGAAGCAGTGTGATTCCAGAAGAGCCAGCGGTGTGAGCAAGATCAGGACAGGTCCCAAGTGTATTAAAAATAATTGCACTGTTGACCGACTGACTTTTAGCCACTTCTTTTCTCTTGAATGGACTAGCCCACATATATGTGTATGGTTTTTTGCCTTTTTGTCCATTTTGAAGATCCTACACAAAGGAGGCTATCAAGAGGCTGAACATCACATTTTGTTTTCATTCCATAGTTCTAAATCCCTAAAGACTAGAAACAGGGGAAGTAGAGAGCCAGGAGGGAATATACATCCCTGGAGCAAAAGGGAGGGATCAAATATTTGGCACATGGAGCAGGTATGCGGGGAGTATGTGGACAGTGAGGCCAGCCCAGGAAGCTACCTCTCCAAGCTCCCAACTCCCCCTTCAGCTTCGCTTGCCTTAGGAGCCAGCCGCCTTTTGGTGCCTCTAGCATGCAGGCCTCTAGGGATTCCCCAAGACTGCTCTCTGGCCTGCCAAGGTATGGGGACACTCTGTTTCCTTTCAGTGCCAGGCAGGCAGTATTTTACTTTTCCAAAGGGAGTTTTCCTAGCAAACTAAGAAAAAACAAAACCCTCTCCATAAACACAGAGGCATGAGAAATCCATAATTCTAGATCTGCTCATCTTTTAACTCACTTCCAACTAAGTTTGGTTTCCCTGGCACAGCTCCTGGAGAACCAGCCCCAGAATCTTCTCCTCACCCCTCTTCCAGCCGAACTGGGTGCTGAACAAACATGCTCCATCCCTTAGCTGGACGTCAGCTTAGGTTTGTCTCACTTTTAGGCCTGACAGGAATCCTGACGCTTACCTGAACATCATTCCCCACGCCTTCCTAGAGGACATGTGAATGGAAGAGAGCTTTGGAGACAAGAAGTCAGAATTCCTGTTCCCAGTTGTCAGTGACAGGCCATGTGACCTCCTGTAAGCTATTTACCATTTCTCAGGTTCCATTTCCTCCTATCAAAACGAGGTAACAATGCTGACTTCGTGAATTGCCAACAAGATAAGAAGAACTACAAACACCTAGCATATCCTTCTCCCCTAAATTATAGGGTACAAGTCCCCAGATCCACCTACCCTCCAGGATCCTCAGCATGTATCTGTGCTCAATACTATCCCTTCTGGGAATCCAACCCTGATCCATGACTTTCCAGAATGAATGGAAGAGAAAACAGAGGAGAGTCGGGATGCCTACAAACTATGATTATTCAGATAGGTATCTTGCAGACCATTTTCTCAAAAATGAAGAATTTTTGATTTCCAATGAAACAACTAAAAAGTACATGTTAGCACAAATATCATTTAAGCATTCAAGCAAGAATTAGAACTGTGAGAAGAATAAATGAAACAAGATGGGATCGGGAGGGAGACAAACCATAAGAGACTCTTAATCTCACAAAACAAACTGAGGGTTGCCAGGGGGAGGGGGTAGGGAGAGGTTGGTGGGGTTATGGACATTGGGGAAGGTATGTGCTATGGTGAGTGCTGTGAAGTGTGTAAACCTGGCAATACACAGACCTGTACTCCTGGGGCTAATTATACATTATATGTTTATTAAAAAAATTAAAAATTATAAATTAAAAAAAAATTAGAATTGTGAGAAATTTGCACCTGCCACCAATGAGTTTGATAGCTTTTCAATCTTAAAGGGCTTTCTGATGAGATTGGTGGCAATATTAACGAATGTGATTTCTTGATTTTCTATGATGAGATGTGTCAACATTGGATATCTGTTAACTCAATGAGCCAATACTTAATAAATGAGCAATGTACAATGTTACAAAATCATGCTTGGTTAAAAAAAAAATCATTCAAAGTGCAATACAGACCAGTGGAATTTAATGTAACAGAGTATAAGATAATCACTGATAAGATTTTGGGTCTCATTTTAAATAGCCCTTAAGAAATCATCAATTGGGGACGCCTGGGTGGCTCAGTGGGTTAGGCCGCTGCCTTCAGCTCAGGTCATGATCTCAGGGTCCTGGGATCGAGTCCCACATCGGGCTCTCTGCTCAGCAGGGAGCCTGCTTCCTCCTCTCTCTCTCTGCCTGCCTCTCTGCCTACTTGTAATCTCTCTCTGTCAAATAAATAAATAAAATCTTTAAAAAAAAAAAAGAAATCATCAATTGGGACATCTGGGTGACTCAGTCAGTTAAGTGTCTGCCTCTGGCTCAGGTCATGATCCCAGGGTCCTGGGATCGAGCCCTGCATAAGGTTTTCTGCTCAGCAGGGAGCCTGCTTCTCCCTCTCCCTCTGCCTGCCTCTCTGCTTACTTGTGCTCTTTCCATCTCTCAAGTAAGTAAATTAAAAAAAAAAATTAAAACAACACAAATAAAAGAAACTATCATTTGTTGAGCTTTGTGTCTTATCAAAGAAAAATATCCACAACTACTTGAAAAGTCTACGACAAAACTTCTGCCTACATATCTCTATAAGGTTGGATTTTCTTCAAAAACTTCAAGCAAAATATCATATTGCAATAGATTGAATGCAGAAGCAGATAAGGGAATCTAGCTGTCATTGATAAGCCAGATATTACAGAGATTTATGAAACTGTCAAACATGTCATTCTTCTCACCAAATTATCATTTGTTTGGAGAGGTATAGTTTTAATAAAATGTTATTTATGTTAACATATAATTGTATTATTATTATTTTAGCATAAATAATAAATAAATATTGTTAAAATTTATATTTTAATTTCAGTAAATACCAATAGATATAACCCACATGAGCAAATGCTTCTGGGTCCTCAATAATTAAGAGTGTAACAAAGTTCTGAGACCAAAAGGTTTGAGAACCACTGACATAGGACAAAATTTAATTATCTAAGCCTAGAACCTAACTCTATTTGATATATAAATGCATGTACTTTTGTATCTCCTAAAGTATACCAACTTCCTGGAATGCAACTCTCATGGGAATCAGTAGTAAACTGTCTGTTTCTTGGTTTAAAAGTTGGCCAAGATCTATTGACCATCTCATAAAGTCATACCACCAATGGCAACATTAGTCATGATATTAGAGTTGCTGACACAGTACACCCATATATTCTGGCTTTATAATTGTTCCATCCCTCTAATTTTTGGGTAAGGCACGGACTTCAGACACCTCATTTTGTTTTCTGGTAGAGTTGTGTCCAAGGATTTGTACACTGAAACACATATTGTAGTATTAATTTTTCTTTATTTTTTTATAATATGGTCAAGACACTTTCTTTTTAAATTATGTAGATAGGTAATTTATGTTAATTATGAATTTTATAATAATAAAAAGAACATTGTAAATTATTGTTATGAAAGGGGTATTGTATCTGCTATGGTTGAGAATCATTACTCTAAGAGGTAGAGGCTGATGCAAGAGATTTGAGAATTATCTGTAGAGAGGTTATAGGTGAAGCCACTGGAAGGAGTCATCTTATGAGATGCCTCATTCAGAGTTCCATGCCTTTAAAAGCGAGGGAGGAATAACCACTGGGTAGAGGATGTCCCAAAAGAATGCTGCTCATGAAAGTTGGTTCAAAGTTCCCTAGCAACGTGCTACCTCATTGTCAATCTCTGACCCTACTCTCCTATTTGCCCACCAATCTGGTCTGTATGCTTTTCCTCCTTGTATTTACCTTTTTTGCTTACTTGAATCAATAAATATCAAAGCCCACCTCCAAACCCATTCTACAAGCCATACTTTCTTAGACAATCGACCCCAGGACACCCTGGTTAGGAACTCTGCTATTGCTGGGCTTTCACTCCAGAAAATACCTTGATACCTGGCCACAGAAAGGACAGACATAAAGGGGCCAAGTATAAAAAGAGGAAAAGTGAAAAAATTAAATTCTTTGCTAAGACAAGAGGTTAAGCTCTTGCTACCCAGAGCCTCCCCGTCTCAGCGAAGCCTGTTCTCTCTCTCCCATGAATTCTGAGATTCACTCAATTTCATGTTTTTACAAAATGGCAAAATGTCTCAGTCTCTTAGCTCATGATTAAAATCCAGTTGTTTATTTATAGGGCCATTTGTTGCTGAAACCTCTCCTTAAAAAAAAAAAATAATAATTGCTTCTTAAGATGGTTTTCCTCTATCTGCCAGAAGATGTCATTTTGGGATGAGGCCATTCAAACTTGCTCAGATCTGAGCGATAACTCAGCTAAAATGAGGTCAATGTAAATGACTACCCACAACAGGGGAAAAATCTGTTAAATTAAATCCAGAGTAAGTACCAACATATCATGTAGTGAGAGTTACATGTGTCAAATGAAGGAGTGTTATGAGGATTAATGAGTCTGTTATTAAAAAACGCTTTGGGATTCTTGGATGAATGGCATTACTGAAAGTGGGAGTAGGACTGGCATTTACAGATTGTAGTTACATCAAGGCCTTATAACACACTCTGGGGATACATGGAGAAAGCGATGGAAGAACTTAAAACAGATTTTTTTTATTGATTGTTTTTTTTTATATTACATTTAGCAGTTCAAATACTTCACTCAGCAAAATATGTAGGTAGATGCAAGGGTCTACTTTGCAAATTTCTACAAAAAGTAATGTAAGCTCATCTGAGAATCTCAACATTGTGTTTTAGTTCATAAAAGAAACACTGGGAAAATAGCAAGAATCAGTTCAGAACAAACTCATCCTTATGCCCCACAGTGGTGTATGTAATGGGCAAATGTCAAAGATGGAGGATGTCAAGGAATTCTTGTTGAGTAAAGTACAGACTAAGCCAGAGGCAATGACATGACTCTGGGCTGCTTCCCTGCAATGCTTGATGTTGTCATGGATAGTAGAAAATGCAGTCAATCTCCTGGTTGTTTCTAAATGCCTCCAAGTCTCAGGTTTCCAGAGGACTGATTTTTTTTTTTTTAACCTGGAAGTTTTCACACTATAAAATGCATGACTGAGATTGTATCCTTTAAGTCTGTATAAAATTGTCCCAGCTCTCCTATCAACTTTCTTGCAGAGTCTGACACCTTATACAGCTGTCTGTGACTTCCCAGGGACCCAGTCTTCATGGTCTCCTTTGGCTGTGAGCTCCTGGTGTATCCCGATCCTCCCTCAATCTGCTACTGTGTTGCGCACCCATCCTCCCCAATCTAGCCATGGAGTCCAGGCCTTTTCCCAGATTTCCCCCAAAAAAGTACTTGGTGTGTAGTACATTTTATTGGACAGCTGAGGAAACAAATGCCATTTAACTGACAGAAACAAAGATAATTTGAAATTACAGTAATAGACACTCCTGGTCTCAGGAGTTCCGCCAATCAACCCAGCACCAAGAATTGCCCATTGGCCAATTTTCGCCTTAAGTTTCAGTCTCCTGCAATGTCACTTGGCTCCAGGATCCCTCTCTGCCCTCCTTTGCCTCCCTTCTCCTCTATTCATTCCCACTTCTAATCTTCTATTCATTTTCTAGACAGATCCATTTAGTTAATCTTTGTGATCTCCTTCTAACCCATGCCCTCAGATCATCATCATCCAACCTTGATGCTGTTATCAAGGCATTTTCCTGATTCAAACCATCCATTCAGGAAAGGAATGAAAATCATTCTTTTCTCTAAGAAGATTCTGTCTCCTTCCATGCAGAAGCTTTGGTCACACTGCAATCACTTAGGGCCTCTGGAGGGAGCCTCAGGCACCGACTACATTGCAGAATCCTTTGATTTCTCTGCCACTTTTGGGGAGGACCTTCCCCTTTCCACTAACCAGTGCCCACTTGTCATCATGGTGCCCAGCAGAAGAGCCATCATCCATGTTGAACTCCATCCAAGTTATACTGTATGCAGCCCTCTCTAACATTGATACACACATAATTTTAAATGTTCCAGCAGTAAAAGAGATACCTCATGGCAGAAAATTAAAGATTCCAATATGAGATACCACTAAGCCTGCTCAGAGAGGAAAGAAGAAATCTCTAGATTGAATAGATCAAAAGAATTGTTTATTTGTAGATTTTTTTTTTGGCATCAGAACTTTTACAACTGAATTGAATGTATTATTTTGAATAGATAATATATGTGCAAGGTATAAAATTCAAAAGGTAAAAAAGGGGGCAAAGTGAAAAGTAACACTACTGTGCCTTGTACAATAATTGTCCAGCCTCCCTTCTCAGAGGTAACCATAGGTACCAGTTTCTTCTGCATCCTCCCAAAGATTTTTCTGTGATTTACAAACACAGATATTTATCTTTTTTCCTTAGAAAGCTTGTGCCCACTCTGCATCTTCTTCTGCCCTTTGTTCTTCCATTTAACAATATATCCTAGAGATCACCTCTTTAGTAGGTACGGAGATTCTCATTATTTCTACTGGCTCCATCATTTTATATAGTATGTATGCACCGTAATACCACTGATGGACATTTAGATGGTTTTCAATATCTTCCTAGTAGGAACACTCCTTTGATGAATTCCCTTGTGGATAGGTATTTTAACCATGTGCAATATACTTATAAGATAAATATTTTGAAATGAAACTCTTAAGCTAAATTGTATGTGCATTTAAATTTTATTAGCTTTTGCCCAATTATCTTCCGTAGAGATTCACTAAATTACCCTTCAGCAATGTGTGGGAGAGACACAAATATATGTGTACTTTAAGAGATGGGTAAGAGTTGGAATGACATATACAAGGGTGAACAGAATTTTACCAAGGAGAAGTGGCTCACTCCTGATCTGTAAGCACCTTGAAGGCAACAACTATGTGATTTATCATCATATCATCTGGCCCTTATCACAATGTCTGACATATGTAAATATGCAATTACTTATTGATAAGTGAATGGCATCATAACAGTTTAGAGGTGGGAACTAAACTCAGGCTGTCTGGGGGAGAGAGAAAACTAGTTCAAATGACCTAAAGTAGAGGTAAGACAGGGAAGAAGTGGTCAAAAACAGTTGAAAACGTAAACTGTTTCTTTTTTGTCATCATCTTGGAAACAATTTTTCCTCTAGTTATTGTTACATTCAGGATGAATAGAGAAAATATGGTAAAATCTTGGAAATTATGAACTTCCCTGAGAAAAAAATCTTGATCATATCAACCTAGAAAGAACATTGACTATGCTATTTTTCCAAGCAGAGATCATTAGTTTTGTCAATATGTAGCCATTGGATCAGGATGTTTTAAGTTCAGACTAAGGATCTTAGCTGCCCTTAAGGTCAGGCCAATTGCTGGGGCTGCCTCACTGGCCAGCAACCCATCCTGACCACCACACTGGGAGATATGATCACATGAGCTTTTCTGCGGCCAGTCACTCAGAATGTGCAGAGCCAACTGAAGAGTACAAAGAAAATGGAATTCATGACCTCAGTTATTGGTTTAACAACTCCATAAAATCAAATATTTATTATGAGGTAGGTGTATCAATGATATGAAGATTATAGAAAGATTTTACACACACACGCCCACACATACAGAGAAAGGTCTAGATATACCCCCATTGTCTCTACATTGTTGCTGGGTTTTATAACTCTAGGTTAAAGTATTATTGTCCCCTTTTACAGACAAGAAAACCAAACTCTGAATAGATGAATTGACTCTCCTGTGACCACTCAGCTAATAAAGCAAAGAAGTGAGAATTCCTACCTAAGTACATGAGGTTCTAAACTCACATTTCTACTACACTGTTAGCCTTGAATCACAAGCACGAACTAAGGCCATGGGCCATTCACCATTCGTGTTACTATCACACATTTCTTTCTTCGGGCTGTTTCACTGAGTCAGTGACATGGAAGCATTTACAGCACACAGTTAAGTCTCAGTCTTACTCACATGCAGGTCAGTTCCTCTAAGTAACCATTGTTCTACCCATTCTTTTAAAATAAAAAAAAAAATTTTAAAAAAAAGGAGTAGGCTTAGATCTAGTAATGGCACATTTTTTGTGCATGACTTTCTTTTCAGAACACATCTGATTACCCTGGGCATTGGGGATGTTTCAGCATTTATACTCTACATTTATCACAATATGTTGCCTGCAATGCTCTCTCTCTCTCTCTCTCTTTTTTTCCCTGGTACCTGGCTCATTAAAGAGACCACTAGTCATTTTAAAACCAAATTGAGTTTAAATACATTTCCTTGACACATCTGTTTTGTTAAATGTATCCCACGAAACCAACATTAAAAGCCAATGCCATTAAGAGGGCATAAGGTAAGCTCATTTAGTTGACCAAATTGTATAACACAATGAATTAATATGGTAATATGCCTTTGGAGACCAGCAGCAGATAATGGAGGTGAACAGAGGAGCTCGAGCCTGGTTTTGGAAAAGCAAAAGCAATTCATCATTATGCTGTAACAATATAGGAGAACATTTCTCATTTCCCACTCGCCTGCCCCCATTCCGAAAATCTTTTGGTTGTACTTTTTCAACACCAACTTCAACCAGCATGACTTTGCTCACTCAGACTGCTATATTTTGGCTACCCAGAGAATTCTCTTATTTGTGTTTTGAACCAGTAATAAATAAGTGAAGATTTCAGTTATAAGTAAGAGTTGGTAGGAAATGAATCTGAGAAAACCATGCCTTGTCACACTGCAGAAAAACTAGCAAAATAATCTCCAAATAGAAGACAAAAATCAGGGAGCAGAGATGACCAGGTAGAAAAGAAATACTATCAAAGATTCTAGCCATCCTTCCCTCAGAATTAAGCTTTAGAAACAATACACTATATAAATTGACAGTCACTTCTTGGACTCAGTCCTTCTCAATAGCTTGGATTTCTGTTTCTATCCTGCTAGAAGAACAAAACAAAACAAAAACACCTAATTGAAGCTTATTGTGTCTGGTCAGCAATAAGGTATCCCCTAGCTTCTTAAAAAACAAAAACAAAAAAAAGCTTTCTAAATAATGTTTTCCCTCAATTATAAAATTAGAGATATTCATTAGAGAAAATTTTAGAAAATACAGAAAAGCATAAATAAAAAAATGCAAAATCACTTATAACCTCAGTCCTCAGAGATAGCACTACCAATATTTTAGCATTTTTTTATCAGTTTTACATACCATTAAATAGCTTTCAAAATCAGGATTTTAATTGCTATATAAAAATGACTTTAAAAGACTTCTAATATTGAACATTTAGGTTTTTCTTTTTTTTTTCCAATTACAAACAAAGCTATAACAAATGCTTTTACATAAATCTTCACCCAGTTTCAGTTTCTATTAGTAGGACATATTCTTAGAGTGGGATTCCTGGGGCTGGGGTGTGAATAATTTTAGAGTTCTTACGTTAAATCTACCACCCTTCAATCCCCATCTTTCTTGGCATCTCAGCAACTTCCAACACCATTGATCCCTACTTCTTCCCTCAAGTCTTTTCTCCTTTGCTCTGTGACATCAAGTTTTCTCAACTCCCTCTTATCTCTCTTTCATAGTTCCTTGGGTTTCCATCTTATGCCTTCTTCTCCTCTGTACCTATACCTTCTCTGAGTGATCCCATCCACTTTCAGGATTTCACTCACAGTTTCTACCTCCAAAATCCCCTATTTAAAAATCTGTTCCAGCTCCCTTTCCAACCTCTGTAATGCACATCCTAGAGTCCTGGACTTCTCCCACTTCAATGCTCACAGGCATTTCAAACCCACAATCTTATCACACCAATCCTTTTTGCCTGTTTTAGAAGAAGGATAAGTAATAGGGATAGTGTACATCATTTTCTTGTTCCTGATTTTTATGGGAATGTCTCCTGCATAGCACATTCAGCAGGATATTGCTTGTTGGTCTGAGATAAAAATTTTGATCATGTGAAACTCTACAAAGGAAGACTTTCCCTCCTGGTATATGGACTCCACAATATGTCTGCAGTATGTTAATCCTACCATGCAGTCTGACCCTGTGACTTCATCTTATCAATGATCTTAGCTTTGGATGCTAAAATTAACTAGTGGATAATGAATACTATAAAGTTGACAAAGGCTAAAACTGCACAGCAAAATAGACCAAAGATAGTCAATAAACACCCACATCTTTTTAAACTTTCAAAAAAGTAATAAATTAAGACAAAAGGAGTCTATAGAAATACCAAAAACAAAATCAAAATCAGTAAGTGGTTAAAGTTCATGAGACAAGACTAGTATGGATGTAAACTGATAGAAAAATTAAATTTCCTCCTCAGAACTAGGATCTGCAAAATTTGACCCATAAAATTAGAACTGGAAAATATAATGGCCACAAAAGAAAACTCCCAAAGACAGAAATTATTATCTGTAAGATTTGATATAAGCCAAAAGGGAGAGGGACACCAAACTAAACAATGAATCAAAACTTTATTGAGTTCAATGAAAATAATTTCAGAAAAATCAAAATGGAAATGGAAAAAAAATCACAGTGGGGGTCAGTTTAACTATGCTATGAAGAAATTGATTAAGGACTTAGGTCTTGGGTGCCTAGAGTGGCTTTGTCAGTTAAGCATCTGTCTTCAGCTCAGGTCATGATCCCAGGGACCTAGGGCACTGAGCCCCATGTCGGGCTCCCTGCCTAGCTAGAAGACTGCTTCTCCCTCCTCCTCAGCTCCTCCCCCACTGCTCATGCTCTCTCTCTCTCCCTTTCTCAAATAAACAAATAAAATCTTATTTTTCAAAAAAAGGAATTAGGTCTTATCAGTGGACTCTTCATGAAACAAAGGTTAAATGCTTTCCTCTTGGGCACCTGGGGTGGCTCAGTGGGTTAGGCCGCTGCCTTCGGCTCGCGTCATGATCTCAGGGTCCTGGGATCGAGTCCCGCATCGGGCTCTCTGCTCAGCGGGGAGCCTGCTTCCTCCTCTCTCTCTCTCTCTGCCTGCCTCTCTGCCTGCTTGTGATCTCTCTCTGTCAAATAAATAAATAAATAAAATCTTTTTAAAAAAAATGCTTTCCTCTAGATATGTCTCCTCAGGCAAGGGAAACATAAACAAAAATAAACTACTGGGACTACACTAAAATAAAAAGCTTTTATTTTACCAACAAAACAAAAGGACAACATACTGAACGGGAGAAGATATTTGCAAATGATATATCTCATAAAGGGGGTTAATATCTGAAATATATTATAAAGAACTTATACAACTCAACACCAAAATACTGCAGTCTGATTAAAAGATGAGCTGAAGACTTGAATAGATATTATTTTCCAAAAAAGACATACAAATAGCCAACAAATACATGAAAAGATGCTCAATATCACTCATCATCACGGAAGTGCAAATCAAAACCACAATGATCTATCACCTCACACCAGTCAGAACAGCTAGTATAATAAAGATAAGAAATAACAAGTGTTGACAAAGATGGAGAGAAAAGGGAACCCTTGTGCCCTGTTGGGGTAATGGAAACTGATGCAACCACTGTGGAAAACAATATGGAGTTTCCTCAAAACATTAGAAATAGAAATACCACTTGATCCAGTAAATGTCACTACATAGTAGTTATCCAAAGAAAAAGAACATACTCATTTGAAAGGAAATATACACCCCCATGTTTACTGCAGCATTATTTACAATAGTCATCATATGGAAGCAACCTAACCATCTATCAATAGATGAATGGATAAAGAAGTTATGGTATACAGTGAAATATTACTCAGCCATTAAAAAAAGAATGAAATATTGCCATTGGTGACAACATGGATAGACTTAGATGGTATTAGACTAAAGGAAATAAGTCAGACAAATAAAGAAAAATGCCTTATGTCTACCATATTTAGATGTGGAATCTAAAAAACAAAACAAAGAAACCAAATAGACTCTTAAAAACAGAGAACAAACCAGTGGTTGTCAGAGGAGAGGTGGGTGGGAGAATGGGCAAAATAGGTGAAGAGCATTAAGAGCATTACAAGATACAAACTTCTAATTATAAAATAATTAAGTCATAGGGATGAACAGTACAGCATGGGGAGTATATTCATTTTGTTGAGTATGATGATGTCTTTTCCTCCTCCTCCTGTCTCATGCTCTTGCCCTTGAATCACATATAAGCCTACTATGAATAGGATCTCAAAACTGAAAACTTTTAAACCATCAAGGTGTCTTGACAAACACCTGCTTTGGTTGTTCCCAACCTGGGAATCCAGCATCCTAGAAACTAAATGCAGACTGAATAAATAGTAGATGTTCTACCATTTATTTTAAAATGCTACTAAATTGATTTAGTGTTTTCTCATTCTGTATCTTTTCAACCAACAGATTCTAAAAGCCCAAGAATCATCATGTGGGAGTACATGACATACTTTTAGGAGTAAATGAAATCAAGTCCAAATTGACCTAGTCCAACCCCTTCATTTTGTAGATGAGGACTGGGTAAGTTAAGTGACTTACTCAGGGTCACTTACTGAATAAATAACTGGGTTGGATCTATATATTTGTGATCCTGATTTCACATCAAGATTTTTTTTCTACCAGTTTCCTTCCTAGGGAAGGTCAAACTCACACCATGGATTTATGTTTTCAAATCTGCTTCATCTGAGTTTTTTGTTTTGTTTTTTGGTGTGTGTATATGTATATAATTAGTGGTAGCTAAGCCCAAATATCCTAGAGAAGCTGCAAAAACAGAAGTTCATGCTGCTCCTCAGAAAATAATTATTATAATATTTTCTTAAAATCTTTAAAATCTTTAAAAAAAATATCATGGAAAAAATGCCTTTTTTCTTCCTAAACCACATTAGAAAAATGACAACAAAGTCTCCATGATTGTGACCTACTGTTCTCTCTTCTAGGCATATAGTCGCTCTGATAGAAACCACATTTCAAGCCTTCTTTGTGGCCAGGTATGTCTATGGAACTAAAGGGACTAAATACTCCTCAATAGAATGTGAACAAAAGTGACGTGTGCTATGTATGCCTCACTTGCTTGGAAGAAAATTTCTTGCCTTGGACTTTTTTTTCCTGACTTTTCTCTGTCCCATTAGCTGGAATATAATCATCTATGACACAGCTTTGGTTTCATAGACAAAACTAATGCCTCCACATTATGGTAGAGCAAAAATAGGACAGGCACTGAGATGTCTGGTGGCTGCATGGAACATAACTGTCCATCAGGTCAGGTCATACAAGCTCTGGTCCAGGCCATTCACTGTTTTCTGGGGACTCTTGGTTATAGTCACTCCACCTTTACTATAACTTATACAATTAGCAAATATTTTTTGCCCTTTGTTGGCATTGAGAAAAAAAATAAGCTCATCATCCTGTTATGTTGCCCAAAATATATTTAATTCTTGATTAGTCTGTATAATATCTCACTGAGGGGGAAAAATGCCAACTCTGTGTTTTTGGTCAAAAGGGTGGGTCTGATTCATGTTATAAAAGTAATCCATAGTTGTCCAATCCATATTTTAGGGATCTCTATCACCTAACAAATGTAAAAAAAAAAAAATTCTCCTCTTGTTTTCATAATTCTTAGTGAAAGGATTATGTGAGCAGGCAGAGGGGAAAAAAACATGAGAACTATGCTGTGCATTTCATTGAAAAAATATTTATACTTCTGAAATCTTGATAGAAGGACATTAATTTAAATCATATTTGACATTATTAAAATATTTTCATGTTGATCTTCTTAACCACTCTTGCCACTCTCTCCTTTACAGTAGGATAGCTTTGTGATGGTCCTTCTGGCAAGGAGAAAGGGAATTCTAGGTCCATTCTCCTTTTGCCGCATCTTTGGATGCCCAGCCTGACTTTATATCTTAACTCATATCCAGCCACAGCTGAATTGGGACTGCAAGTTTGGGTGTCTGGGTCTTCCTGAAAAATAAAGTGTTCCCTGGTCACCCCCTTTACTCAAGGATGCAAGACCTGAAAGCAATGCTATCAGTGCCCATCCAGCCACGAAACTGATGTGAGTATGGGAAGCTCTGCAGAGCCCACACACAGAGAAAAGTGATGTTCACCTCTTCTTTCCTCTCTTTCCATCTACAAAGCAAAACCAAGCTCTCCTCCTATCCTGGAAAGTACCGCCCCTCCCCACTGGGCATCTCCAGGAACAATGGATTAAGTGAAGCCTCCTATTACTTTCTGGTTCAAAAAATCTCATAATCCAATTGCTTCTAATTAGATTTTTTTTTTCTCTCCAATGGAGAAAAAAGTATTGTTCCCTACCCCCCCCATCAGCTCTATCTGTCTTCCTGAATCTCTTTTTCTCAGACTATTTATAATACCCATTGTTCCCCCAAAGAACCGAAGGTGATTGAGGGCTCTTTGACACAGAGTACATCTTTTTGTCTTCGTCTAACACCATTCAAGTAACATCCTACTTGTAAATTAGTGGTTTGAAGTTAGTTGATCTAAAATACACAGTCTGTCACTAAAAAAAAAAAAAAAAAAAAGAATTGTTACAGTGAATGTAGTTCCCATTCCCCGCTTCTAACATGTGAAACAGAGTGAATCAGGTTGGTCTACTGCACCCATCTAAAGTGCAGAAATATGTGACAGAGTAACCCCACCCCACCCCAAACCCAAGGATTTCGTAGCTCTTTCTGAGTTTTTCTACTCTGATCCAGGGATGTCCAGGAGACTTTCTGATCACTGTCTAAAGGAATTGCAAATTTTTCACAGAATATAACCTTCTCCTGTTGCTACTACTGGCTCACTACCCACCGATAATCCCTAATTCTGTATTTTAAAAATTAGACAATACTGAAATTTTTTAAAGGCTATGGTATGAGAGATAATAAATACTTAATAATTTTTTTTTTAGATTTTAATTATTTGACAGACAGAGATCACAAGTAGGCAGAGAGGCAGGCAGAGAGAGGAAGGGAAGCAGGCTCCCCGCTGAGCAGACAGCCCCTGGGATCCCAGGACCCTGGGATCATGACCTGAGCTTGAGCTGAAGGCAGAGGCTTTAACCCACTGAGCCACCCAGGTGCCCCAATACTTAATAATTTGTAATAGATTTCTGTTCACAATCTGTTCATATTAATTGAAATGTTGAAACGACTAATATACCTTCAAAGAAACAGCAGTTAAGGATTATTATTTTATGTTTTATATAAAATATAAAGAGTTTTAAATATTTTATATATGCTTTGTAATAGTGAGCATGTCTGTGAAAAACTTTCTCCTCATTCAACTCTGTCTTAAAACCATTCCCTATCTAGAGACAACATCTTTGACTGATTTTAATCAGGACAGTTATCTCCCCAAATTTAATTATTGGCTTTTGCATAATACAAGGAGCTGACACAACCTAAATCTCAAATCATAGTATAGACAGGCATAGTAGGTCTTGGGGAGATGAGTACTAGAACTTTTGGCGGGATATTGGGCGAATGGTGTCAGAAGACATGTAAATACAGAGTTCCAGTTAATTTATTTTTAAGCTTATCCTCTCCATCTAATCCAGACTCCAACTTAGATCGTAGAAATCTCTTCCTTCCTTTTCTGGCAGAAGCAAAAGTCAACACAGCTTCTCTCCCAGCTATGAAATAGACAGACCAATATATTTTTGAAGACCATATTCAGTGATAGTAAAGTTTAGAGATAATGCTTTATTGCAACCATTGATTATAAATAGTGCAATAATTCAAGCATTCACCTTCCTTCCATTGTTTGACCCCAAAATGTTAAGTATAAATATGTGATGCTGCTCTGGACAAATGAGATTTCAGGAAGCAGAATTGCTTTATGATCAAACTAAAACCTATTTAATAAAAAGCCTTTAGTAGAGCTGTGGTTTAAAGCCAGTCAAAAGCAATGACATATGATAAATGTTCTACTTCAAACGTGCACATTATAATCAAATCACAAGGATAATTCAACCCAATGCTTGAATTGTTTCTGTGTTCACCATTTATATGTTAAAACTCCATATTGTGACTCAGAGATGAGAAGAAATCCACGTATTTTTTTTAAAAGTATTATTTTTCTTACTTCAGATGGAGAAACTTCTGGCTGTCTCTATTCACACTGTGGACACACACACATCACAGACATATATATATATATATATAGGCACACATATATATCTGATATATATAATATAATACATAATTATATATATAAATAATATACAATTCCCAAGTGACTTACGGGCTCAGTTTTATGAAAGCTTTAGAAAGATGTATTACAGAATTCATCCGTTCTTCAGAAAAAAAAACTCTGAACCCTCCAGTTTTAATAACTGAAAGATCCCTATTTCTGAAGTCAACTGTGAATACTTGTGCAAGCTTCAGGTCAAACTTAGAGAGAAACATTTGCTAAGTCATTGTCATAGCGTGGAACCAAGTTTGATCCATCTCAATGATTTGAAATCACTTAAATGATCAGTGATACCTCAAGTCTAACACTATAACCAAACTGTTTCTTGATTCCTTACAGATGTTAATCAGAATTCAGGACATGAAATTAGAATTCCAGGAATTCTCTGGAATTCCCCAAATCATCAACTATTCTTAAAATCTTTTCAACATTCCTCATAAACTTGATCATCATGGATATCTTAAAATTTGTTTAGTTAATAAGAAATATTAACTTTAGCAGTATTTATGAAAAGCTGTACCTGGTAAAAAATATTAGGATGCTGGAAATCACCAGCAAACACTATTGGCTAGTATTTAAATAACATTCAGATCTCCTAGCAAAGTTAATAACGCTAAAGAGAATCAAAGTCTAAATTGCCAATTTAAGATCTTATTTTGCTTCCAAAATTCACTATTACTTGAAACACCACTCATGGGATTTGTCTGAAGTACACTATGCATGTCAATTCATTAATATTTATTTGATATGCAAGAATGAGTCACCATTCACAGAAGCTGGCTCATGAACACATACTAATAATGGCCTCAGCTACAAGCAAACCTGGCTAATGAGATTGTGACACTTCTTCATGCTCCTCACCAGGTTCCGGAAATGTCAACTTTAACCTCAGAATCTACACGTTAATGTTTCCTGCTCTTGCTTTCAGTTTGATGTCAGTGGATTCCTTCTGACCAGTAGTTGTTTTATTTTGATCATTAAGCTTTAATTCTCACAGGAGAATTATACTTTTTTTCCTTTTCCCCAGTTTCTTGACAGGTTTTTCTATGGATTTAGAAAAACATTAGCTTCCTGAACAAACGCCAGAGCAGAATTCCCACTGGACACACTAGGTTTGATAGGAGAAGCAGATCAGTTAAATAACGCAGTTTCATAAAAGCACTTTGCTCTGTTTTTAAATGGTGCCCAGCAAAACTATAAGGAGTGTGGAAAAATGATGCTTTGGCCATCTTTTCTCCTAAACCTCACCACCAACTTTCTGACCCTCAGCCCCCTCAGCCCCATACAGACAGCATCTCTTTTCCCTAACACCAAAACCTCTGGGAACTTCATCTGGATCCAGCTCATTTCTGGTCACTAAGCTGTTTCTGGCAAGACTAGGCGTAAAACATGGGTCCAAAACCATGTCCCACAGAACCCTCTGAACTCAGGGAACACCAGAGGAGTGCTTGTGGGTAGGGCTCACACAGCCCCTCGTCTCTGCTTTCAGCCAGCAGTGCTGCACCTGTCAGTTTAACACAGCTGGCTTTTTCTAAGAATTTATTGTTTGTTTAAAAGAACAGTTCCGCTATTAAAAAAGAAACAGAAAAGTTTTGACAACTGCTGACTCAGAGAGCCTTGCAAGGCTTTGTTGACCCTTGGTGGGGCAGATCTCTGGGAAACTGAAGTCAGTTTCAGCCCAGGGCCTTTGTACAAAACCAGTGCGGGATAGGATCGCAGGAAAGTAGCGTCTGGGTACCAGGGACCAGCCAGGGTGATCTCCCCTCTGCTCAAACCTGGGGGATAAACATGCAAGGACTTAGCCTTCTCAAGCCCAACAAAGGACTGAACCAGACCTTCTTGGTCTTTCTGGCCATGTATAACCCATTTGAACCACTCCAATAGACCAAGGGAAAAGCCAGAAACAGACCTCCCCACAAACTCTCGATTGCTTTGTATTTCTAAATCTCTGTCACCCAAAGTCAGTTTCGTGTGATATTGCAAGCATTTCCATGGAGATTACAAACCAGGAAGGACGCCTTGCCCTCCTCCTCCTCCCCTTCCTCCTTTCTCTTTTCCTCCTTCCCACTGCTGTTGCTACAACTTATTCTGTTTCTGCTTCTTTTTGCTGGAGAACAGAATCATTTCCTTCCTCAGCTGTCATTCAGAGGCAGTCTGCTTTGCCAGCCGATCAGCTTGGACTTTCTCCTTTCCTCTTTGTCCCATGTCCTCGAAGCTCCAGCCTGCTACACTAGTTCCAGGACACAACTGGACTTTCTCTGCCCTAGGCCTTTCCTCACACCGAGCCCTGAGAATGGGTGTCCATCCATAAAAATCTCTGGTGAAAGCCAACTTACTCTCAAGGCTCTGCTTACACAAGCTTGAGCTGCCAATATTCCCGAAAGTCACTGTCAATGCCCCTGAAAGTGGAATGATCCATCATCGCCCATAACACTCTGCCTTACACGTAACATGTTTTCAACAAATATAAGGAAATAATTAAACTGAACCCTCTCATTCCCAAAACACATATTATGATCTTTATGTAGCAGGCTTAGAAAATAGGATATTGACTAGCTAACCAAATAGGAGAAGATGAGGGAAATATCCTAGAATGTTTATGTTGTCTTTGCTCTTAACTTCATGGTATGGATTTTCTCATACAAAATGAAAAGAAACAATAAAAGACCCGGGATTTTATTCAAGCAGAAAATGTTTCCAGATTTTTTTTCATAATTCCACAGACGCTTTTTTTATAAATTGTTCAAATCTTATGCTCGACGTGTTAGAACAAACCTCAACAAAAAACCTGATAGCTCCCTAGGGTAGCGAATTCATAGGATGCGTTAGCAACAAGAAGGTGGGGTGGGGACACCATGCATGTTATTTGGGACTGTGTGCCCTCCTCACTTGTCTTAACATCCTTGCCCAGTGACCTGGAGCACCGAATTCCTTGGGAATTCAGCAAGGAAATGGAAGATTGTCTCACAGAGTATGATTAGACTACAGAAATGTATGCACCAAATAATTCAAAACAAAAACTGTCTTGTTGAATCATCTGCAACTTTGATGAAAAAGAGGGCCACATGGGCCAGTGTTCAGAGCTACCTCACCTTCCTCTTCTGTGAAATGGAAAGAACAACCATGTGTATTGCTGTCAAGAAGGTTAGAGGACGTACCTTGCAAAGTCTATGAAAATAGGGATGATGTCTTATTTACAATCCCCACCCCAGGGCCTAGCAAAATGCCTGATACATACTGGGCAATCAGCATATTGCTGGGGATTTGGACAAACATGTAAATGTCTTGAGAAATGTCAGGAAGGAATTCCCACATTAGAACACTGGGTTTGACAGAATAGGTTGGTAAAATAATGTGGAGTTTCATAAGAGCATTTTGCTGTATTTTCAAATGGCACCCAGGAAAAGTCCTAGGAACCCTGGAAATGGATGAATAAGTAAATAAATAAATTAATCAACTCCTAGCATGAGGCTTCATATCCATTAAGTATTTACCAAACGGAAGCTTTCAAACTAGACTCCATAAAGAGAGCAACTCCAGCAGCAGAGCACGGGTTTCAAGGAGTTTGCTGCTCTTTCTGGCCAGGTCATCCTGAGGTCCTGGGGGAGGGAGGGGTAGGACTTGACCTTTAAAGCTCTGTGGTTGCCTCTGCAACATACTTCACGGTGGGCTTTTACCAAACTTATGGCTGTACTTGAAGAACTCCAAGGACTTTTCCTTGAGCCTACAGAGAACTGGAACATTCTGAAGGGTCGAAGCAATTTACATTTATTTCAAAGTCCCAGAGGCCTGTCTTCCAATTCCTCGTTGCCCTGCTAGACCTCTTCAATGGGTGTTCACCCTTCCTCCCAGCACCTTCCTCCTCCTGAGAGTTAACAGAAAGACAGGGGGGTAAAGCACAAGTCCAGGAACCTCCCTTTCTACTTGGCAATCATGGTGATTTACTTGGTTCTTTTACCAAATATTCACTGAGCACTTACAAAGCATCGACCCTGAGACTACAATGGTAAACTGAGACATGTTGCTGCCTCAGGCAAGGAGGTGACAGAGATACTGAAGGAGGGTGTAAGGATAGCTAAGGCAGGAGCAAGTGGTATGATAGGAGAGGGCAGCTCTACATGCTGGGGCGGGGCTGGGATGGGAAACGGGTTCCATAGTGAGTCTTTGATATTATCTGAGGAGTATGGGGTGCTCATCCGCCCAAATACTTCCTCAAAGGCTTGACATTGGAACTATCATCATTCCAGTAGAGAAGAGCACCAAGAACTCTGAGTCCAGCAAGTCTGACCCTCTTTCTTTTCTTTTTTTTAAAGTTTTTGTTTATTTATTTGAAGAGAGAGACAGAGAGAGGGAACACAAGCAGGGGGAGTGGATGAGGGAGAAGCAGGCTTTCTGCTGAGAAAGGAACCTGATGTAGGACTCAATCCCAGGACTCTGGGATCGTGATCTGAGCTGAAGGCAGCCACTTAACCCACTGTGCCACTCAGGTGCCCCTGACCCTCCTCCTTTTAACAGAAGTGACACTGAAGTCCACAGGAACTAAGTGACTTATTCAACACTGTGGAGCTAATTCAGAGCCCTGCTGAATCCAGCAGAGCAAGTTCAAATCCAGACTCAAATCCTTGTGCCTTCCTTTTCATGTTGACGAAACCACATAGGGGTCTCTCCTGTGAATCAGAACAGTCTCCAACAGGGAAGGGACTTGAGAGGAATCACAACCCTTCATTACAGTGCTGCTAATACACCAATTCTGGTGATTCCACACAATGAGCCAGCCATCAGGGCCTTCGCTCTGTTCTCGTGTGTCTTGGCTGCTCTCTGCCTAAACTAACCTCTCTGAGAGCCTGGTTTTAGAAACACAGCAGCTAACTCATGCACAGGGCTTGCTATAGCACACTCACACAATGAGGCCCCAGAGTCTGGGCACCTAAGTGCTACACTACACTTAACCCTGTCTGTTATCTACTGCTACATAAAAATGACCCCAAATGTAGTGAATTAAAATGTTTCGTTTTATTCACCATTCTGTGGGCAAGAATAAGCGGAAAACAGGGGAGACATCTCATCTCTGTTCCACAATGTCTGGGGCTTCAGCTGGGATGGTTGCAATGACTTCCCAGAGGTTATATATCTGAGGCCTCCAATTTCCTTCACATGGTCTCTTCATGAGGCTAGCTTGGGCTTTCCCCCAGCATGGTGGCCTCACAGTTCCAAGAGGAATTATTCCAAAGTGTTAGTGGTTATGAGGCTTCTGGTTGCATAAGACTTGCTCAGTGGTCAAGGTTAAGTTGCATGGGCCAAGCCCAGAGTCAATCTGGAAGAGGAATACATAAATGGTGAGCACCAGGAGGCATGGTTCATCTGTGATCACCCGTGGAACACAGATAAGTGAGACATAAAAGTGGATTCAGAGCAGCAGATCCTGAGGCAGGATTTCTGCTTCATCTTCCTGTACCTTTTTTTATAAGGAATATGTTCCCCAATAGGAAGAAGAAGCTTCTTCTGAAAGCCAGTGCATATTACATTACGGAATGTGGGAACAAGGCTTTCTAGCCTTAGAGACGGTTGTCATTTTTGTACACAAAGAAGGCCATCAGTGGATTTGGAATCTGAATTTGTTTTCGCCTCATCTGAAGACCTGAGTTTGACAAGCCACAGGAAACCTGAACAGGTTATAGAAATTTTCTTGAAAATAATAAATTTCCAAGGGACTTCAAGATACACTACATCAGCTATAACTGTTACAGCTAATAAGATAAAGTAGAATTAAAAATTTTGTGTCTTAAGCAAGTTTGTCACACAAAAAGGCCTGATTGGAGAACCTATTTGTCGGGGACTGCCTCCGGCCGGGAAAGTCCCCGCCATTACAAGATGGCACTTGGCTCACTGCCAGCAAAATATGCTGCAAGTAAACACCGAACTTTCTGGTGAAGCCCACCTGAAGGAGGACATAGTCATTGGCTGTTTCAAATTTAATCAGTATAATAACAGGACTCTCATTGGCTCTCCCCATTGTTTGGCCCCTTATTGGTCACCCTGACACATATAAGCTAAGAAAGTTGTCGAAATAAAGAGACGAAGCATTAACACCATGCCAGGCTGGTTGTCGTTCTTGCGGGCCGAGGGCGACAAATGGTGCCGAGACCCGGGAATAGTTAACGAGTAAGTAAACCTTGCAAGGAGAAAAACCGCAGGTAAGCGGTGAAGGAACCACAATTAAAGTGGTGGCAATCTTGTACAAGACCGCAATAAGAAGCGGGCGGCCATAGAACCGGGATTTTCTTAAGGGAATACGATTAAAGTGGTGGGAATCTTGTACAAGACCGCAACAAGAAGCGGGCGGCCATAGAGCCGGGATTTTCTTCCGCGGTAAAGCGGGGAGTAAAGGTCGACTGAAGTATATGCGTGTAAAAAGTCAATGTGTTGGTTAGTGTCTTTAACGTCTGCGTCTGTTGTCTTTGTGTTCATAATGGGATCTGAAGTATCTAAAGAGTGGTCTTCTTGTGCCTCAGAGGGGGGTAGTTCTAGTGAAGAGGAAGAAGAAATGTCAGGGGAAAAGTTAGACCGTAAAATGTACTCCAAGTTTGAGCAGTTGAAACTGTCGACTCCAGCAACGCCTAGTGCCCCTCCGCCATATAATCCTATGGCGTGCCAAGGAGCTTGTAGCTGCTGCACCACATGCGGTAGTGGCAGGGCTTCGAGCTGGAGAGATCATGACCTGACCTCTGCCTTTCCGGTTTTAGAGGACCAAAACAACCAGCGGTATCATCAGCCTCTTGATTTTAAACTAGTTAAGCAATTAAAGGAAGCAGTCATGCAGTATGGCCCTCAGGCAGCCTTTACAGTATCTTTGTTGGAGACCATAGCGGGAATGAACTTAGTCCCTGAAGACTGGGGTAATCTAGCCCGCGCAACCTTGTCAGGAGGGCAATATCTAGTATGGAAAACAGCCTGGCAAGAATACTCACAGGACACTGCCCGCCATAATGCAGTGGCTGGAAATCCTCAGTGGGACCTAGAAATGTTAATGGGAATGGGACCGTACATGGGAAAGCAGGCCCAAATACAATACAACCCTGCAGTGTATCTGCAAATAGCCGCGGCGGCCACTAAAGCATGGAAAACCATTCAAGAACCTGAAGTTGACTACAGAATTATTCTATAGTGAGGAAGCTCAAGCCTTAGTGACTAAGTCTGGTTATCCTGGAATGGGAGGCCTAGGGAAACAGCTGCAGGGCACTCCTGAACCTATTCCCTTGACTAATTACTTCTCTCAAAGAATAGGTGGGCTGGGGCTGGGTTTTTCTTAGGGGCCACTGAACCTCTAAAAATTCAATGGAAAACCAGTAAACCCGTGTGGGTTTCTCAGTGGCCCCTGCCTAAAGAAAAATGTGAAGCTGCCCACATGTTGGTAAAAGAGCACATCACCATGGAATACGCCTATTTTTGTGATTAAAAAGAAGTCCGGGAAGTGGCGATTGTTACATGACTTACGAGCTGTTAATGAAAGGATGGTGGCCATGGGAGCAGTACAGCTGGGGCTGCCTTTAGTCTCAGCCCTGCCCTCTGGTTGGCCCTCTGTGGTAATCGATGTTAAAGATTGTTTCTTTTCCATCCCATTGTTTTGCTTTCACAGTACCTACCATTAATCATTCTAGTCCGGATCAACGCTATGAATGGGTGGTATTGCCTCAGGGCATGGCCAACAGCCCTACAATGTGCCAATTATATGTAGATCAAGCCCTGAAGGAGGTGAGAACACAATTTCCCCCACTCATTGTGTATCATTATATGGATGATATTTTGCTGTGCCATAAAGAACAGTATATTGAGAAGGCCCTTTCCTTTCTTTTCAAACATTTTGAGAGATTCGGATTACACATAGCACCAGAAAAGGTCCAAATGACGCCCATTAAAGAGTATTTGGGAACTAGGTTAGAGAATACTAAAGTCAGACCTTTAAAGATAACCCTGCGGACAGATCACCTAAACACATTAAATGATTTTCAAAAATTGTTAGGAGATATCAATTGGATCAGGCCCTATCTAAAACTCACTGATCAGGAATTGTCACCCTTATTTGAGACACTTAAAGGAGACCCTAACCTCACCTCTCCTCGTCAGTTGACTGAGGGGGCAAAAGCAGCCATCAATCTGATCCAAAAAAGGCTAGAAGCTGCTCAGATAGACAGAATTGACTATTCCAAACCTTTGCTATTTTGTGTCCTTGCCGAAAAACGAGCTCCCACTGCAGTTTTTTGGCAATCTGGCCCCATATCATGGGTTAGTTTGGCCCACTCTCCAAGGAAGGTCTTGCCTTGGTACCCAAGCGCCGTTGCGCAAATTATACTTAAAGGGATTAAACTTAGTATAGCAGCGTTTGGTAAACAACCAGATACTATAATAACACCATATACGCAGGAACAAATAAAGTGCCTAGCAGCCTGTGATGATGACTGGGCCATTTTGATAACTATAACGTGCGCTCAATTTGATAACCACTACCCATCACATCCATGGCTACAGTTCAGTTTATCCAATCCAATCATATACCCTAGGGTCACTCACCATAAACCCCTCAGTAATGTAAGGCTTATATTCACTGATGGATCTAAGCAAGGAGTAGGAGCTATAGTTACCAAAGAAGAGAGTTGGACCTTCCTATTTCAAAGCTCCTCTCCCCAAGAAACTGAGCTGCTCACAGTGATAAAAGCATTTCAAATGTTTCATCAAGAACCCTTCAACCTTTTATCAGATAGTAGATATGTGGTGCAAGCTGTCTCTATCATTGAAAATGTGGGTTCTATTAATGCCAGGTCTACTATCTCTAAGGCATTACAAGAAATCCAAACATTAGTTTGGGACAGGAAGGTTCCATTTTATGTTGGCCACATAAGAGCTCATACAACCTTACCAGGCCCCCTGACACAAGGTAATCGGTTAGCAGACTCCTTAACCAGAGGAGAATTTGTCTTTGCCATTGAGGACCCGGTGCAACAGGCGAGACATTATCATAAGCTGTTCCATGTGAATGCTTTAACTCTTTGCCTCAAATTTAACATAACAAAAGCACAGGCACGGGACATAGTAGTCTCCTGCAGAAACTGCGGGACTTTACTACCTACACCGTCTTTGGGGGTTAATCGTAAGGGTCTGTTACCTAGTCATATATGGCAAATGGATGTCACACATGTTTCAGAATTTGGAAAGTTAAGATATGTTCATGTCTCTGTAGATACCTGCTCTGGAATAATTTTTGCCTCAGTGCATACGGGGGGAAAAATCCAGAGATGTTATCGCCCTTTGCCTACAGGCTTTCGCGGCATGGGGAAAGCCACACCAGTTAAAGACAGATAATGGTCCAGCCTACACCTCACAACCCTTTAAAGCCTTCCTACAACAACTTGACATTCACTTGATACATGGAATACCCTATAACCCACAAGGACAGAGTGTTGTGGAGCGCGCGCATCTTACAATAAAAAATGCGCTTTATAAACAAAAAGGGGGAATAGGGGACACCTTCAGGTCCCCTAAAGATAAGCTCAACACCATTCTCTTTATTTTGAATTTTTTAACGTTGGACAAAACAGGTAAATCAGCTGCAGACAGACATGCAAGTGCTGTTGCTGCTCCCCCTAAGCCTTTAGTACTTTGGAAGGACATCCTCACAGGAAAGTGGAATGGACCAGATCCAGTGTTAGTATGGAGTAGGGGGTCTGTATGTGTTTTTCCACAGGAAAAAGAGGCTCCAATTTGGATCCCAGAGCGGCTGGTGCGTGCAGCCTTGCCTCCGAACACCAGTCATGATGCTGAAGATGCTGATGATAACGCTGGGGATGCTACACCTCCTGCGGCAGACTCAAGCCAGAGAGCTGTGAGCAGTGGTTAAAGCATGGCTATATCCTTTACCAGTGACGAATTCTTTTCTCATATTCCCTCCTCTCCCTTTGATGCATGGCAGGTCTGTGACTTGTTAGGAGCATGTACTGATATCTCAGCAGTGTCCATGTTAAATGGTGGCAAATTCCTCAACTGTTCTTATAAACAAAATGACTCTGGTACCTTTGAGACAACAGTTAATGTGTCTTGTCCCAATAATATTACTTATCAGCCCACTCCCATATGCGTCTCGCCACCGTTCCTTTTCCTCGTAACAAATGCTATCAAGCTGAATGATACGTTGAATTGCACTAAGAATTGCTATCTTTCCCAGTGCTGGTATGTCACGGCCTTCAAGCTGGCTGTGATTATGCGTATCCCTACTCCTATCCCAGTTTTCATTCCAGAGGACAAGTTACCCATGGTGCTATCCAGAAAGAAGAGAGACTTTGGTATCACAGCCGCCATTGTGAGAGCATTGCCTGTATCTACAGCAGCTGCCACGGCAGCAGCAGTCTCGCTTGCTGCAACTAGACCCACTGCGGAAGCTGTGAACACCCTTGCAGCAGGAACGGCGGCTGCCCTTCGAACACAGACTCAGATCAATGCACATCTGCAAGCAGGAATCCTGATAGTCAACCAGAGAGTGGATTTGGTTCAAGAACAAGTGGACATATTGGGGGCCCTATTGGGACTGGGATGTATAGCACCCTTCCCGGCAATTTGTGTAACTCCCATAGCCTATACTAATATGAGTAACTTACAGAATGTCTCCCGACAGCTCTCCCAGTATTTGCAGGGTGCTTGGTCTGACGATTTTCTGACGATTTTCAAAATTTCACACGACTACGTGTGTGCAACCAACTTCCCTCCCAGAGCTATTTCAAACATTCAGCAATATGTTCCAGTTTACCAAACAATGGGCTGGCACAATTGGTCTTCTTGTCCTCCTTCTTATTGGCATTCTGCTTCTATTCAGAAAAGTTCGCCAATGGAGAACACAGCAGCGAGAGCAGAGCCGAGCTATAGTACAAGCCCTTATGTCAATAGAGGCTGGGACATCTCCCCAGATGTGGCTAAGCATGCTAGATCGGTAGTCAAAGACGGGTAAGATCAGTAGAGAAACATACCAACCTAAGACAGGACAGAGATCATTGATATCTTGTGTCTGATGACGGGTAAGGATGTTTTCTGCTACTGACAACCTAAGACAGGCACGATCTCCGCCATAAAACAAAAAAGGGGGAGATGTCGGGGACTGCCTCCGGCCGGGAAAGTCCCCGCCATTACAAGATGGCACTTGGCTCACTGCCAGCAAAATATGCTGCAAGTAAACACCGAACTTTCTGGTGAAGCCCACCTGAAGGAGGACATAGTCATTGGCTGTTTCAAATTTAATCAGTATAATAACAGGACTCTCATTGGCTCTCCCCATTGTTTGGCCCCTTATTGGTCACCCTGACACATATAAGCTAAGAAAGTTGTCGAAATAAAGAGACGAAGCATTAACACCATGCCAGGCTGGTTGTCGTTCTTGCGGGCCGAGGGCGACACTATTGTAAAGAGAAAATGGTGGACACTAAGAAGTGTAACAATAAATTAATTAACACCAGGTTAAGACACCATTTTTTTTAATGTTAATAATGTTAAGACATCATTTTTTTTATGAGAAGGTTAATAAACTTCTGAATTACTAGGAGAGGAGCTTAAAAAAACTACCCAAGTATCCTTCCTTTGTTCAGAAAAACAATGGAACCACCTAGAAATTTCAGTCCTGTGAGTTATGATTCTACTTCTATTCCCCAATGATACTAGATGAATCATTTATTTCTTCACTGCTTTATTTCCTCAGTTTTAACTTTCACTGGCTGAGAAAAAAAAAACTCCAATTTTTAATTCTAAAAGCAGTTTTGGACCTTATTCCTCACCTAAAATTGATCCAAGTTAACCATACTGTTGTAGATATTTCTATTATAATTATATGCTCAGTTCTTCTCACATAGGTACATTTTTATCAATGCCAGAAGTATCATTCTAACATATGAACTACTGATATGTGCATCTGTCCACATTGTGTATTTATGAGTATGAACTTGCATTTATTCTATTCTGAAATGTAACTAAAGTTGCATGAGGTTACGTGAGGCAAAGATGTAAACCAGTGAACAGAATGATCTGTGTGTGTTCAGAACTCACTTGCCCCACTACCATCATAAGAGATAAAAGTACACACCCTTCAAAATATGGAATAGTTGAGTTCAATTTTGTTTACCCTCAGCCAGTTAATTAGAAAGAATTCACTCCGTGATGTCATTATGTCACCCGTGGGATTAAATACATCAGACAGATCAGACAAAACGTGGCAACAAGAATTTCCAGAGCTGAAAAGAGATGTGATGGTATTTTTCAGAAAGATTTCCCAAATCAGTGTAGAGAAACACTTGAGTCATTTTCAACCACTAACTCTTCTAATATGAGAGCCCATTGCCAGCAAGTTCACAGAAGATCATAATTCACCAAGAACTCCCTTCAAAAGCTGAGTGATCTTTTGTGATTTAAGACTCCAAAAATACAAAAGAAAAGAAACATGCAATTTTTGTAAGAGCCTTGGACTCTGTATTTCTAGAAATGGAGACGTCTCTAAGTTCACAATGCCAACTTTCTGGAGTTCAAGTAGAGAGGTCAAATCTATACACAGAATTGTTAAAGCTTCTCTGGTATTCTCAGATGCACCTGGGCACAGCATTTTGAGAAGATCTGAACCCACCATAGTGAGAATTTTAATTCACACCTTTGAGGAAATAACCCTACTCTACCAGAACAATCTATACTTTACAAAGTGCTTCCAGGTACGTGATTTCATCTGATCTACATGTCTATGCTTGAAAGTGGGTATTAGAGTCCCTGTTTTGAGGTGAATAACACAGCACGGGAGAATTTTAAATGACTTAACCAAGGTCATGCTCTGATGAGTGGCAGCACTGCAACTTGACCCCTTTGACCCCATGCTAGATACTGCTATCTCCATCAGACAGAGCCTCTCCCTGCCATCTCCTCTGTCTCTCTTTGGTTCTTAAAAGTGTTCCTGAAAGATCAGCCCCATAGCTGAGAAATTCTTGACTTGTATATTTAGTCAACCCTGTGTATCCATGGAGTAGGGATCAGTATCTTGGAAAAGATGAAATCTCCTGAAATGAGAATTTTATAATCCTGTAGTTCTCTGAGGATTTCTGTTCTACAGAATGGAAAGCAAATTGAATTAGAGTGGCTACTCCAAACTCTTAGAGCTCTGATTCAGAGTCCCTGACTTCTTTAGATAAAGGTTTTCTCATCGATATAGAAGGTCTCAACTAGAAGATCTTTCAGGCTTATGCTAAGCTTAGGATTCTATGATGATAGCTATGACCCCTAAATCTTTGAGTTATGATAGCTAGAAACCCCCTCCTCTGTACCAGCCAGAAATAGCTGCCATCAACTTATGTTCCTTCTTGGGAAAAGCCATCTAGAAAGGAACTTTACAAAAGGGAAGAGAGTTAAAATTTATAAATGCCTCCCTCCCCCGCTGGTTTCCTTATATTATCTCATTCAACCTAACCCCTGTAACATCCTATTATTCTTACCTTAACAAGGAGGCAAAGCAGGCGCAGAGAAACTGACATGTTGGGGTAAGGTCGCAAAAGCTATTATCGACAGAGTTAGGATTCTACCTATTTGCCTTCAAAACCCCTGTTCTCTTTCCATAGAGCTATTTTGATAATGAACAGGCAAAAGATCCAGAATTCAAACAAAAGGAATTACTAGTCCTTAAATAACAGAAAAAGTAACATGGAAAGGTGAACTCCTCTGGTGACGAGCAGTCACAGGACTGAGAGTGTAGATTTGATGGTGCGGTATTCCCAAAGTCCATCCTGTGGAAATGCTGTAAAAGTGGAAGAACCACTGACCTGGGGGACAAGACAAGGCTTCTGCTCCTGGTTCTTTTGATGTTCAAGGAACTATATTTTCAAACGCATGCTCTAAATAAGTAGTAGTTTTGCCCACTGGCCGGAAAATGATGACGACAGCAGCTAACATTCTTGAGATGCTCCTGTGGTGCTGGATACCATTTAGAGCACCATACCTGACATTGCTTCATTTTCATCCTTATGATAACCTGGAAAGGTAATCCTGTTTTGTGAATGAGGAAACCAAAGCTAAACTAAAAGTGATGTGGCCTCCCCAGGCCTGCACAATAAGTGATAGAGCTGGGATGTAAAACCAACACACCGGATACCATTTCCCAAGTGCCTAGCCCCTGTGCTTAGAGTACAAGGCAGGTATGTATGTGGCTAGATAAGCATTTAGAACTGCAAATCCAAAGCAGATTCAAGGGACAAAGACTCCACTACAAAGCCAGATTGCACAAGGGGAAAGTCCTACATAAAGTCATTATTGTACTACTCAACTTTCTTCAAGAATTGTCTCTACTTGGGGCGCCTGGGTGGCTCAGTTGTTTAACCGTCTGACTCTTGATTTCAGCTCAAGTCATGATCTCATGATAGTGGGATTGAGCCGGGGCTTTGGCTCTGCACTCAGCAGGGAGTCTGCTTGAGATTCTCTCCCTCTATCCCTAATCCCACTCTCTCTCTCTCTCTCTCTATCTCTCTCTCGTTCTCAAATAAATAAAGAAATCTTTAAAAAGATTTTTTTTTTTTTTTTTGCCAGAAAGAGAGAGAGAGAAAATTTACTCTTCCAGAGGCTACACCTGAGTATGAACATTTTGGTCAGAGTACCTGGTATGACCGCATGAAACTTCATTTAACAGAAACCCAACAACAGTGGCTTATCTGAATCAAGGTCTATTTTTCTCATATAATAAGCAGTCCAGGGCTGCCCAGCTACCATGCTAACTTGGAGACCTGTCCAATGGGCTCTTCTTGCATTTCCCGGCCACTGCCCTTAAGAGTGTTGCTTTCAACTGCCTGCTTGAAGGATGGATGCTGCCCTTTCTCTGTGCTGTCCAGATATGCAGCAACTAACCACATGTGGCTATTTATGTGTAAATTAAGTTAGATCAAAACTTCAGTTCCTCAGTCACACTAGCCACATTTCAGGTGCTCAACAGCCACATGGGCAGGTGGTTACTATATTGACCAGGGCAGAAAAAGCTCGTTTCCATGGCCACAGGAAGTATGATTACACAGCACAGCTCGAGAGAGCACATCTGCAAATTTGGCAGGAAGATGAAAGGAAGATGAGGGAGGGAGAAAAAGACTGAATGCCAATTTCTTTTAACAAGAAAACAAGAGCTTTCGTGGAGTCCTCCCTCGGCAGAATTTTGTTTTCACTTCATTGATCAGAATTAGATCACTTGATCACTTCTAGATGCAAAGGGTATTTTGCTAACTGGGCCCATTGCTGCCCTGAGCTAAAATGGGAGCTGTGGTTAAGGGAGAGGACAGAATATGTGATTAGCTAAGTAAGTAGCTGTCGGTGTCAGACTCAACATCACATGTGAGTTATGCTTTAAATTAGGCCAATTTACCAAAACAGAATGGAAAAATCAGGCAGTAAACATCTGTCATTTCACAGATGTAGGGGCCTGGATATGCGAAGACAGTAAGTCCGTGATTACTGACACGTGGTAGCACTTGTAGGAATGAGTGGACAATGAAGCAGGAGGGAAAAAAAATGGAGAAAGAAGGTATTCATTTAAGCTTTGCAGAAAGAGCCCTGGCTCTTGAACCCTCAGGCCTTTACCAGCTGGAGTCCCACAGTGACAGACTGGTCAGTGAAGAGAGTGGCCCTGCTGTGGGGGACAGGCAGCCTGTAGTCTGCCCTGTATGGTAAACAGCGAGGCTGGCTTAGCTAATGGCCAAGTGAGTAAGGACCAACGTCTCTGAAGCGGCCAGATGGTCTGATATGGCCTCTGACGTGCACCTCCTTGCAGGCCTTCTTAAGGAGATGGGCATGTTAGCTGGCCTCCGGCTGGACATGGCATGGAAGTGTTCGTTCATCCAGTGGATCCAATAGCAAAAAGAAAGCTGTGGATTGCATTCAGGCCCCCAACTGGCAAAGTCCTAAATTCCTACTGTAATAAATTCAAGTTTTAATGGCATAAAACTTAAAGGTAACAAATATCTGGCAGCCTGTACAGGCATAAAGTGGCTGTCTTGAGATGATACCAAGCAAGATGTAGGGGTTGTGGCTAGGAGAAGGCAGATAAACTTTGCTTCAACATCTTGTCTTTGGCTAGTCTTAGAGAAAAACAAAAAAATATTTGTATATAAATACGGAAAGATAAAAGGCAATGAGCTTACATCTTTCCCTGTTGTCACTACCCCTTTGCCTGACCAGTTTTTGACAGATGCTTGTTTTTTGCTGTTGATAGAACAAAAGGATGACTTAGTTTAAAATGCATCAGGAGTCAAGGAGAACGATTTGTTTGCCCCTAAGTAATTTTCCACAAGGAAAAGCAACGATGACACTTAGTAATTTCATCTCTAACAGATGCAAACTCATCCCCAAAAAGACATCTGGAGGCTGAAACACCAAAATGATATGTTGCATCAACGATCTTGTGAATGCCTATTTCAAAAAAGAGGAGATGGCTAAGAGAAGTTTGAGAACACATTTGGAAAATAAAAATCTATTGCTATCTAGGGCTTTTAGTAAGTAAATAAATAAATACCCAGCCCTTAAGTTATGATTCAGTGTGGGGTGAAGGATAGAGAGAGGAAAGGGAAGGAATTCCATCTCATATGTGCTGCAAAGCTCTGAAACTTGGAGAACTTGAAACACTTAGCTTTCCCTGAAGAGAGAGGAGCCCCATTGCTAATGCTGAGACCCATGACCAGAGTTATATTTACCAAAGAAGGTAGAGACTGATTCATTTATCCAGACTTATTTGTTTCCTGGGTTGCTGTGACAAATACTACATACTGGATGCCTTAAACAACAGAAATGTATTATTCCAAAGGACTGGAGGCTGGAGGCACCAAATCAGTGTCTGTAGAGTTGGTTCCTCCTGAAGGCTGTGAGCTCTCTCTCACATCTCCTCTGTTCCGTGCATCTCTGTTGGCTTCTGGGGCTTTGCTAGAAATCTTTGGTGTTCTTTGGCTGGTGAAAGCATAATTCCAATTTTCACATGGCCCTCTCCCTGTGTATGTGCCTCTGTGCCCAAATCTCCCCTTTTCATAGGGACACAGTCATACTGGATTAAGGGCCACCCTCATGAGGCCACCTTAAACTTGATCAACTGCAAAGGCCCTATTTCCAAATAAGATCACACTCACAGGAATTGGGGGTTGTCTTCACCACTGTGTGAGGGAGGATGCAACTCAATCTGTAACACCAGGTAATCTTGGGCAAAAAGTTATTTCTCTTATCCATCTTGTCACCATAGACCAACCTGTGTAAAACTAAACTTGATGGTATCCCTTTTATTCCTTGCAGAATTGCTAACATTGAAAAACCAGCCCCTCTCATTTTCTGGATGTTTGCCAGCTACGGTCCCTTTCTTTATAAATTTCAAAACATATTGATGCAATCCAAGACTCTGTGTTAGAAATTTCCAACAGTTTCTCTGCCTCCTCACTTTCAACTCCCTCCAGAGAGTGAAGACCTTGAATTTGGAAATTACTCCTGAAAGTGTACTGTTTCCATAGTTTAATACCTTCCTGATTCTCATTCAAAAACTGGGAAGTGTGGGTAGTCAATTCAATTCAACCAACTTTTACTAAGAAATTGATCTGTGTCCGGCATTGTGATGGGGATTTAAAAGACTTTTATTTATTTTTTTGATAGACAGAGAGAGATCACAAGTAGGCAGAGAGGCAGGCAGAGAGAGAGGGGGAAGCAGTGTGCCCGATGTGGGGCTCGATCCCAGGACCCTGAGATCATGACCCAAGCTGAAGGCAGAGGCTTAAACCACTGAGCCACCCAGGTGTCCCTGTGTTGGGGATTTAAATAAGAACTCCATGCTCTACCCTCTGAGAACTGCTGAAAGGAGAGTCCACATGGCTGGTCCTTCCTGACCTAATCACATTCTTAGCCCTCATGAGGGGAAAGAATGGACTGCAAGGTGGGGAGCTCTGGTTTTAAGCTGGTCACTGCATGTTTAGGGTAGAAATAAAAGAAATTAGGTGATTTTTTAAAAAACGTTTTTGTTGTTGTTGTTGTTGTTGAACAGAGAGAGAGACAGTGAGAGACAGAACACAAGCAGGGGGAGCGGGAAAGGGAGACACAGGCTAAGCAGGCTGAGCAGCCAGATGTGGGGCTTGATCCCAGGATCATGGGATCATGACCTGAGCCGAAGGCAGACACTTAACAACTGAGCCACCCAAGCGCCCCTAGGTGATTTTATTTTGAAGGCTCAGATATTCTATGAGCCTGCCACTAACTCCATGCTAATGGTCTTTCCCTGGTCTGCTACTTCAGCTCTGCTTCCAAGGGTTCTCAACATGGAATAGAATCCCCTTCCCTTTACCTCATCCTCTTCATTTCCTACCCTGCTGTCTGCCACCACCCCCAACAAGTAAATAAATGAGAGAAAAATACTTGAAATTGTTTCCCATGGGAAAAAAAAATAAAAGCAAGAGATCATGGGCCAAGTGAGTGTGAAGGGGTGGTTTGGATTTTTTTAATAACCTCCCAAAAAACAGCACTTACAGACTCTGGTGAACACTATAAAGTCACCCATCATCATTCTCTTTTCAGAGCTAAATAATCTCAATTTCTTTAACCTTTCACCCCTGGTTCCATTTTCTAAACTTCTGATGATTTGTGCTGCTCTCCTGAGCCCTGAGTTCTTTTAAATTCTAGAGTCAAATCTGGATGCTATAATCAAATAAGCACAGAGGCTCTGTGAAGGATACTGTAAAAAGTACAAACATTGTTTAGCCTAAGACATGTGTGGGCAGGGGCAGGGCGGGAAGTGGGTGTGGAAGAAACATGGCATAGGATTATAAAATGCTTGAAAAATGAACTGTGCCATAAATGCCAAATAGCATTGGTGCTAATTGGACAGGCGTCTCCCCAGACATATTGGCCTGTGATATAAGGCACGGAAAACATTGGGGCTGACAATTTCTCTGTTAGGAACAGCCTTGTGTCAGCAGGGTTTGGGCGCTTACCAGGAGGATGTCGGCGGCATGACAGGTTAGCTCACAGGCCTTTACTTACAACATAATCACATTTACTCGGTGACAGCAGTTTGGCCACTGGGTTCATGCAGAGGTTTGTCGGTCTTGTCAAGAGTTCTCCAACAAGACCCTTGGAAATATGTGGCGGTAAGGACATGTCATTGCTGATGCAGTCCTGCAGCAAACTCCTTTGGCCCTGAGATACTATCAGAGTCTTAAATTATGTCCAGTTTGACAAAAGTTCTATAGAGCCTTCCATGTGTTACTTACTAGGAAGCTCACTGCTTCCCAGACTCACCTTTCCTGGAGCACCCAGAGTCTCACGGAGTCCCTTCTCCCGTTAGAGCCAGGGGGTTAAGGCAGGTGTGCTCCTTACTACTTCCTGTCTTTACTGATGCTGGTGTATTTTCTGCTACATCTATTTCCCAAGGTAGCTAATCTTATCCTAATTTCCTCCCATTCTCAGTACAAAAGACTTCACGGTAAGAATGTCAACTTCCAATGAGATCTTGTCATTTGTAACAACATGCATGGACCCAAAGAGTATTATGCTAAGTGAAATAAGTCAAAGAAAGACAAATACCATAAGATTTCACTCATATGTGGAATCTAAACACAAAACATATGAATAAACAAACAGAAAACAGAAAGAGACCCATAAACACACAACAAACAAATGGTTGCCAGAGGGCAGAAGGTGGGGGATAAATAAAATGGGTGAAGGAGAGTGGGAGATCCAGGCTTTCAGTCACGGAATGAAGAAGTCACAGGGATGAAAGATATAGCGCGGGTAGTATAGTCAATGGTATTGTGATAGCACTGTATGGTGACAGACAGTAGACATGCTTGTGGTGAGCATAGTATAACATACAGATTTATCAAACACTATGTTGTACACTTGAAACTAGTGTCACATTGTGTGTCAACTACACTTTAAAAAAAAAAAAAAAAAAAAAAAGAATGTAGGGACGCCTGGGTGGCTCAGTTGGTTCAGCAGCTGCCTTCCGCTCAGGTCATGATCTTAGCGTCCTGGGATCAAGTCCCACATCGGGCTCCTTGCTCAGCAGGGAGCCTGCTTCTCCCTCTGCCTCTGCCTGCCTCTGTCTGCCTGTGCTTGCTCTCTCTCCCTCTCTCTCTGACAAAAAAATTAAAAAAAAAAAAATCTTTTTAAAAAAAAAAAAGAATGTTATCTTCCAGTCTACCTTTTATTTATGTTACCCCTAATTCTTCATATTTCTCCTTCTCCCCACCCTTCACCCCCCACCCACTTTACACACACACACACACACACACACACACACCCCTCCCCTCTTCATACAACAATTTAGATCCTGATTTGGGTCCCAGATAAACAAATCTACCTTGTATTTATCTCCCGTTGCAATCCATTCAATCTCATCCCTTAAGCATCCAGGATTTATTTTGTCATTATAATTCCGACCAGAGAATAGATTATCCAAGCACATGCACACTCCCCTCTTTAGGCTTTCAAATTCACAGGCCTCCATGAATGAGGAGGGTAATAACAGAATTTCATGGAAATCCCCAGTCACTACAGGCAGTGTATACTCAAAACAATCAAGTACAACAACAAACACAGGATTTACTGGGAGAACAAAGGTTATGGGAGAGCCTGAGCTTATTTTGCATGACACAAACAATTCTATTGACTCTAAGTTTTCATTTCAAGACCTTCCTGTATCATTCGGCATTTGATGAAGATGAAATGTAACGGGGTCACAGGTCATGTCATTTATGATAACTTAGCATTACGGTTGGTTGGGAAATAAGACCAGGCATATGAGGCTCACAGATTTCTTTGCTGTAAATTCCCAGCACCTGTTTATAATGTACTTTTACTGAGAAAACAGCTCCAATAACATTATATAGTGTGGTTCATGAATGCTATTAACCATCTCTATCGCATGTTACAAATTTAAAAGGTTTTAAACTTTACAGACAATCCATAGGTTTATGAATTGAAAGCCACTGAAATAAATCATCCTTAGTAATGAAAAGGGAAAAAAGGGCATGATATAATTTCTATTTGTCAAGGTATAATGATGTCACTATCCATTTATCCTCTGCACTTAAAGGTTGAAACTATTCAACAAATCTCTCCTCAGCCAAATACATCTGGTGCCTTAATGGAGGCCATGGCACAGGTTTGTGATTAGTTCACATATCACTCACCAATTAGAACAGAAGGTAAAACTTATTTTTTCCTACCATGAGCAATTCATTAGAACAATAACCTTTAATGTAATGAATAATGGCAGGACCTTAAAATTAAAAGAAAAAAAATGTTATCACTTTAAGATTATCTCTCTTAATAGTTTGTAGGTCAAACAGTTTGCTTACAGAGATGCTATTTTTACTCCAATCACTTTTTTTGATTTGTTTCTTTAACCAATAATTCCATTAATCATTGTGAGGACAAAATGTGGGGTAAGCAGCCACTGGACAAGCTTTACCGTAAAGATAACATATACCTACTTACAGGGCTGCCATGAACTGTTATGGAGGTTGTTCACTGCTCAAGGGAGCCAAGCTGAGGGCCAATATAGATTGAAATTTAGCCTTCAAGTCAATAAACAGTCCTCATACCCTGGCATTGGCTGCATTTGCCAAGGGAATGGGGCAGATGGACATGGTGTCATACAGACTAGTGGCAGCTTTTCCATTTATGGAATACTAGATATAGAATGGCCTTAGGAAAACCTTTCTCACTGCTGCTTTTTTGACTGCTCATATGCTGGGAAGTACCAAGCAGCACTAATTCTTCAACTAGGACTCAGTGCTGGTTGAGTGTGAATTAAACATGCCAAAAATCTCAGGGAAAAGCTTCCCCTCCTTTAAATTCTATTAGATGGTAGAGAACATCACTTCTCAGCACTGTCTTAGGAGATACATCCATTCCAGCTAGAAAAATGCTTTGAGAAATTCTTGGGGTAAAAGCAGAGTCTAAAATCATGAAGTTTGGAGAAAGAGGGCATTACTCCACATGTTAGAAGGGAAAAGATCAGGGGGGTACTGTAAGAGGGAGAAGGAGAGGCTCCAAAAGGAAAAAGGGAAAAGTTGAGAAGAAAGAGAAAGGAATAGCAATGTCAATGCTTCCCATTGGGCAAATGTCACCGCCTCAGTAAGCACCTCCCAACCATCAGTGATGTCTACAGGAATCACAAGATACTTGGTACAAGTGGTTCTTGCAAAAAATAAAAATAAAATTAGTTAAGTGATTCGATTCAGCTTCCAAGTCAAAATAGACACATTGAGGGGTGCCTGGGTGGCTCAGTCAGTAAAGCATCTGCCTTCAATTCAGGTCATGATCCCAGGTCCTGGAATTGAGCCCGGCATCAAGCTCCCTGCTCAGTGGGGAGTCTGCCTCTCCCTCTCCCTCCGTTGCTCCTCCAACTCCCCAGCTCATGTTCTCTCTCTCGTTTGGTCTTTCTCTCTCAAATAAATAAATAAATAAAATCTTAAAAAAAAAAAATAGACACATTTAATGAAGCAGCGGATACCAGAAAACCCCCAGAGGTATGCCTCTGATTTTCTTCTAGTCATGAAATCTGGGGCCTGAAGACAATCTTAGAACAGGAGGACCTCCCCATCCCGACATCCATAGTATACTTTCTTTTACTAACTAACATAAAAATAAGTGCTAAGCGCTCTGCATGTACCATCTCAATCTTAGTCTTCAAAGCAGTTCTACTGGGCATAAGGAATTATTCATCCCATTTTACAGCTAAAGAAAAGGAGGCTTTGACACTGTTATGGCATGTGCCCACAGTGTCACAGCCCATGAGGAATGGATGTGGAATTGGCACCCAGCAACTTCTGAATTCAGATGTTCTATTTTTTTTTTTTAAGATTTTATTTACCTATTTGGGAGAGAGAGTGAGAAAACATGAGCAAGACTCCCTGTTGAGTGGGGAGTCCAATGCAGGGCTCAATCCCAGGACCCAGGAATCATGACTTGAGCTGAAAGCAGAGGCTTATTAACCAACTGAGCCACCCAGGTGCTCCATTCTTTTTTTAATGTTGATAAAATCCACATAACATAAAATTCATAATTTTGAATAATTTAAAGTATACAATTTAATAGCATTTCTGGGCCTAGCAATAGTACATTCACAGGTTGTGCAACCATTTCCACTAGCTAGCTCCAGAACATTGTCATTACCCCAGAAGGAAGGTCTGTATCCTTTAAGCAGTGACTCTCCCCACTCTCCCCTCCCCACTAGCCCCTGGCAACCACCAATCTGCTTCTGTCCCTCTGACTTTGCAGAGACCCTATTCCTATCCACAAGGTGATCGTGTTCCCTGTACCCTCTTAGTAAAATACGGAGGAGGCTTTAGGATGCTCACAGCTGCCCTGAACGAGATCGCGGGGATTAAGTCCAGAGCTGCACAACTAAAATAGTGTTACAGGCTGAGAAAGTGAGAGGTTCTTCTGGAAGCTTTGCTGGTAACACTACATTTTCAGAGCCTGGGTCTCCAAGCAAGAAGCAGGTTAATTTAAAGATATTCAGGAAATAGAACCTTGAACACTTAGGTCATGGAAAAGGATGAAAAGAGCCCAATGGATCCTGTTTGGCAAACCACAAGGCAAAGAAAGGGAAGTCATCATTTAGTGAATGCAAACATATATACAAAGACTTTTGAGGAAAGAGAGGCTCCCTCCAGACCATGGGAAATGATTCATGAAAGTGAGCACTTTGAACAAACAAACACAATTTTTTTAAACTTTCAAAACATCGTTTTGTCTTCCGTACTGTTTGGCTGTCTTGAAAACCAGAATTTACTGCACTTCTGGCTGCAGGAGGTACAGACCGTGTGCTCCTGCTGAGGAAGCAGGGTGTGACAGCACCGGATACTCAGCGGTCTACCAGCTACCCAGAAAGAACGAGAAGGAGCTACAGCCAGCCAAGTCAAACTATCGTCTCAGAATAGGTGTTCAACTTCTCTGCGGGAATAAAACTTTCATTCTCAAATCACAGAAAAAAAAAAACAAAACCCTGGGTCTCACTTTTCTTTGATTTTGTCTGGGGCTACCTGTACCCACGTGCTGCAAATCAGCGTATGCCAACTGTTTTCACCTAAGAGTCAGGGAAAGGATTACTCTGTCCAATGGGGTAGGGGAAGTTAGGGGGAAGAAAAGAAGAGGCAGCTTCTTCTCTGTTGTGATTTAGGACTCAGTTCTCACCTCCACATAGGCAGGGGAATGGACTGGGTATCCTTATGTTACATAAAGTACCTCCTGGCACTTACATAAGTTCCTAGAGAGAAGGCCTGAATGCCCATTGACAAGCCCCCCCACCCATTATTCTGGGAAGTGTGCTTGGTTATCTGAGCCTTCCTCATCATGAGCTTGCTTTGGCTTTCCCCCTTTGCCCCACCAGCTCTCATACACATTTGTTTCAAGGTGCAACACTCATCCCTTCTTCCATGAGGCCACCTTTCTAGGAATGTTCCTCTTTTCTGTATTTCAAGAGCACATTGATAGCCTCTAGTATCTGATGCAATTTAGAGCTGTGGTTCTCTACCCTGAATTTTGATTCATATTCATACGGATAACAGTGGCTCATCGGTGGGACCTGCTTTTGAAGTCAGAAGATCTAGGTTCAAGTCCTGCCTCTGTTCATTATTGCATGACCTTGGATAAATCCTTTAACCTTTCTTTGAAAAAATGGGAATAATAACACTTGTCCCACTCATTTGCAGGTATAAGCATCCAATGAGATCACATGTGTGGAAGTATATTGTAAAGTACACAAGAACAATATATTGTTTAAACTCTAATTATTTCAAGAGTCAAGGTCTTGTGACTTCCAATGAAGTTGTGATTTTCTTACTAATCATCATCAATTAAATTTTTAAAATAAAACAATGTTATTTCCTTCTAAAATACTTTTAGGGCAAACTATTGCCTTTCTCTTCTTACTGCAAAAAAAAAAAATTTAAATGCTAACTTGAGCATGCCAAATAATTAAATGTAGGCAATTCTTGTTAGCTTTCTGTATCTTACTAATCTTATGCTAAGAACCAAATTCTGTCTATCTACAATACTACCTGCAGAAGAAAATGCACCCAATATAGAATTTGTGAATTTAGACAGACACTGTCGAAACTGGGATTGGTGTATTCCAATACATTGGGGTGAGTGTATCCATTATGGGTTAAGGTGGACTCAAGGCTGCCAGACAACTAAGAGTGCAAAGAATATTTTATAAAAGATATTTATACTGCTAAAGAGAACAAACTTTTTGAGTCTTCTAAAAATGCCTTTTTATATACAATTTATATGCTAATTATAAATCATTTGACTATATTAGATAAAGCAGGTTCCCTAAGGATCTGATGTTTGGTACAATTTGTCCTTAAGAAAAACAAAGAATAAAATATTATAAAGGCCCAAGTCGTTGCAATGGCCTCAGAGTCTACTGGATCTGCCCTCACATGCCCTAGGATTTTCTTCCTTATTCTATCAGCCCCAGCCAGGTTCGCCTACTTGTTGCTCCTTGCCTAGATCCACCTGGGGGCCTTGGCCCTGGCAGCTCCCTCTACCTGGAATGCTCTCTTCTGAGACATTTGCGGGGCTGATGGCTTCCCTTCCTTTGAGTCTTTGTCCAGACATTTCTTTCTCAAACCAGCCACCCTAACCACACTATGCCGATGTGCAACCCTCCATTTTACATGCTGTTACTCTGCATGGCATTTACCAACTTGTAACATAGTAGATAATATACTACCTTACTGAATGTGTTGCATGTCTCTCTCCCTGGCAGAATATAGGCTCCCAAGGCAGGGAGAGCCATTTACTGTACCATTTACTCCTGTCCCCCAAGAACCTAGAGTAGTACTGGTATAGAGACATTCAATAAACTGTTTTGAATGAAAGGATGCTAAACCTGCTGGGTGTTTGTCCCATGGGGCTGGACAACAGAGAGCAATCTAGATAGAGAGATCTAGATCTAGATAGATCTCTATCTAGATAGCGATCTAGATAGGGAGACTGTGGAGGTGTTCTGGTGAGAAAATGAAAAATAGAAGAACAGAAAAACAGGGATGAGGAAGAGGAAATGAAAGCAGAACGAGGGGAAGGAGGAGAACCCAAGTCCCCTTTCCCTCATGAAACTGAAGAAGCATTTTTCCACATATTATGGGTTTTTGTTTTGGTTTGGTTTGGTTTTTACTTGATTGGGTTTTTTTGTTTGTTTGTTTGGGTTTTGTTTGGTTAGGTTTTGTTCTTTTAGGCTGGTCAGCAAGGAAGTAAGAGTAGAAGTGAAAAGACCTTAAGACTTCTGGGTGGCCTTTCCTGGAGGGATTCCCAGAGGCCAAAGTAATTTGAGCACAAACCCTACAATGAGACAGACATGGAGGAGGAAATTCCCTCATCATCCCCATTCCAGAAGGAGTCACCCTTACCCCAAAACAGAGAAGGATGGGAGGGAGAGGGAATTGGCTAACTCTTTAGGAAAAACCACAGCATTCATGGGAAAAATCTCCTGGTTGATTAAGTTCTTCAGTATAAACTGGATCCTACAGGGCTTGCAAGGAGGGTGTGTGTGAATTTGGCGGAAAGAAGAAATATGGAGAAAGGGAGTGGTAGGCTTAATCTAATTGACATTCCCTTTTATAGTTCATTCTAAATAGAATTGGATATTCATCAAAGTCTATTGGACACTTGTGCCCTTCATGAGGAGGCCTGGAAGTGATACTTTTTAAATCTATAATTCAGAATGCTCATGCCCGGTGAGTCCAACTTGGTGACATTGGATCACTTCAATTGGATACGTTGCTCTAAAACATAAGTAGAAACTCAGAGGAAAAAAAAAAAAAAGGAATTGGGTTTCCTTACTCCAGACTGCATAGGATTCCTTCTTAGTCATTAGGATATGTGTTGACTTCTTATTTTTTCTCTAGAACCCTAACCTAGTTCCCAAAGTCTCCTAATAAGTGTCCCAGACTCAGGATAGAAGAAAGAATTGAAGGAAGAAAAAAAAAGAAATATCACTTATTCTCCTGAAGTACCATCTTCCCTTTGTCAGTCTCTTCTCTAGGTTCAGGGCCACCTCTGCAGCCACCTGGCCTCTGCCACACAACAGAGAAGGTGCTTCATAAAGAATAACACACCTAATGGCATCAGGAAAGAAGAATATTGATCAGCTTTGTTTCTCAAATGATAATTTAGCATGATTCACAGACTTGGCTCCTACTAGTTACTTAACAATGGCCCTCAGATTAAGAATGATCCCATGCTTTGGGATCTTTTCTAAAACACAGCAAGAAAGATGTTGGTTCCTCATTTCTTGATATTCCCCCAACCCCCTCTCATCCCCCTCTCAACAAGGTAAGCTTAATCCTGTTACACCTCCTAAAAGCAGGTTTTCAAAAAAGAATTGGATTTCTATTGACTACCAGCTGAAGAAATTATTGCACACAATGGTCTGTCTGTAGGCTGCTTCTTAATACCACTGCTCTGGGTGACAGCCTGAGTATCTACGTTCTTTCAAGAGATGGCCACGCATTGTAATATAGTAGTTGAGGTTTTTATCTTTTCCTATTAGGCAGGAATCATTTCAGCATACTCCCCTTTGAAAGAGACCATGACAAACTAAATGATAATCTGTCCTATACTGTTGTGAGCCCCCAGTCACAATGACTAGAGTTTCTTTAAGCACAGACCTCCCTATAGATTGGACATATATCTTAAGCACCGATGTTAAAGTTAATGCAGAAGTTCAGAGGTGCAAAATAATTTAAATGTGCCCAAGTAGTAGCAATAACATCTCTAAAATCTCAGCAGTGAATTATGGATATGTGGAATATTAAAAATGCAAAGCTAACTCAATTTGCATTTGCAATGCCCCCTAGCTGTTACTGGGGAGGAGAAAATTGCTTTCTGCTGAATTCAAGGGCACACTACTTAGTGCTGTATTTAAGTCAAGGAGGAAAATCACTCATTTTTATTCTACCACTTAACGTGTGCTTATGTAATCTGTCTGGCACTGGAGTCAGTTGTCTGATATTATTTTCAATCACAGAAAGAGAATTTATAATTCAATCATTACACCTTTATTTTCACTTGCTTGGCGATCTCTTGAAGCCTTATTACCACCAGTAAATGCCAGTCTGTCATCAATCAGTGCTTAGCACTGAGACTGCCTCTGACAAACAGCATTAGCCAAGATACTATTATTTTTATTTTTGAGAAGGGGTATGAGGTGAGGGCAAGGTTACATTTGCCCTATCGGATGAGAAGAGAATGCATTCCCTCACCAAGTCCTCCCCTACCTCCACCCCATCATTTGCCATCCATCCCTCAGCCATCTCTTTCCCAAGCAGGCAAATTCTCAAAGGTTGGGTAGATATGCAAATTCATAGGTAATATACTGCAAAGCAGGAACCTGCTTTTAACTTTGTCTTCTCCCACCTTATTGTTCTTCCTCTCCAACTAGTCCTCACCCAACTGCTCCTTCTTCCCTGGTCCATTTTCCTCTGGGATGCCACTGGTAAACACAATGGGAATTCCTGACATGGCCCATTGGGCCACGAAGATGGTGTTGCCTGTCACCACCCTTCTGGCAAAGGGACTCACATAGAACAGCTCTCTAGGCAGAAGAGGCAGCAGGTGACGGTTCTAAAGGTGGAAGCCCAATAAGAAAAACTGTCTCTTAAAGGGGGTCTGTTGAAGGGGGAATCGTATGCTTCTGATTTACAAATAATGTGGGCATCTGAATTCTGATTTTTAAAATATCATCTGACCAGAGACCAGGGTCATAGTTCCAAGGACCGAATGGGCTTTCCGTTGTCTAAGACACAATGAAAATGATCACAATGAAAATGAGAGACAACACAGTGCAGTAGACCAGGTTGGCCATGAATTCCAGTCTGGAGAACACTACTCAGGGTTGGTCTATTTCTCACTAATCTCTGTGATTGCACTTGATGGTCATGTTGGCCATAAGTTACTTGTTTCCCTTTTCTCTCTGTCTCCTTGTATTTATCACTTTTAGCAGAGAAGTCTGATAGGTGTGATATGATTGACTGCAATGGATCCTAGACCCCAGTTTTGTAAGTACTGGGTAGGCCGTACACCCAGGAATTCTGACTCATTAGGATGGGAAGGAGGACCTAAGGATCTGCACCTTTAATAAGAACCTCTCTCTTGCCAAGTGGTTTTGTGGGTACTTCCGGACTACTCTTTGTGAAATAGCCTTTCGAAAAGAGGAAAATACCTTCCAGAAAAGAGGAAAATACTGTCATGAATCTAATGAGAATGGTCTCTTCCTCTTATTCCTATCCTTCTCTCTCTCTCTCTCTCTCTCTCACACACACACACACACACACACACACACACACACACTCAATCTGGTCCATGTGACAGAAGGTCAAGGTTGCATCTTTATTTCTGCCTTATAAAATCAAGAGTCTTTTTGGCAGGCTGACATAATGGGCTTATAAACATCACCTTTACTTCCACAAAGAAGCAGAGACAACTCGCCAACATCAATGATGAGACACAGAGATCCCCGGGGGGTGGCACAGGAGAAACTGAATTAGAGGTCAAGACTAGCTTCCTAAAACCAATTCTCCTATTTTTCTGATAAATAAAGCATCCTTGGATTTGGTGGTTTGGGATTTGGAAGTTCTATATAGAGCACTCAGAAAGATGAATAATTGTAATTCAGGGGGTTATTCAAAAGCCATATAATTTTCTTATATATTTGTAATGCATGTGAGCTGAAAACCAGGGGAGGCAAACTAATTAGGAGTGTCTTAGACAACGGAAAGCCCATTCGGTCCTTGGAACTATGAGCCTGGTCTCTGGTCAGATGATATTTTAAAAATCAGAATTCAGCCTATTGTTTTGAAAAAATACATCAGATAGAAATGAGAGCAGACAAATGAGAGATTTATAATCCCCATGGTACACAGTTCATAAATTGGCTGCCCTTTTATCTCTGCAGCTAGAGAAATGGGGAAATTCTGAAAACCCCAGAAGAAATAGACAGGATGTCTAAGTTAAGAATGCAAGGGGAAAAGGACTCCCTATTAAAACAAAATACTGCCCCCTTTGCCCTGCACATATCATAACTTAGCTCTTTTATTCCATCTGAGCTGGGTTTTGCTAGGTGATTTATTAGTTGGTCTGGATTTAGCACTGGAAGGAAGGACAACTGGAAAGTGCCTCCCCGCAGTGTTATTTCATGAATTTCACTTTCCTCCTGAAATTCACATGTTGTGATTTCCAGTTATCACCATCTTGTCCCAGATGTAAGCAGCTTCCATTATAGTTATGTGAACTAAGTACAGACAAAAACTCCTTGTCGATGACTTTAGCACAATAAACCAAATAAAAGCTGTCACTCCCTTCCTACAAATTTTTGAACTGATAAGGGACTGCATTAGTCCAAAACAATAGACACCTTTGAGCATGCCCTCTCTGTTCCTTCTTCTAGGTCAAAGGTGACTATTCCAAAGCTAGCGGCTAGACACAAAGAACAATCTAATTCTTCAGGTGAGAGATTATCCTCTTTCCAGGAAGGACTTTGTACCCATGGTCTAAACAACATACCAATACTGCAGCAATACAACATCAGGACATCCATACCACAGGAATTATATACCTACAGTAACAGGACAGTTATTCCATCTCAAAGGAAAAGAAAGGTTTAGATTCATAATAGATGTTGGGATGATAAATCAGAATATTGCTAAAGATAGGGCAACATCATAGGGAAGCTGGCCCAAGGGGAAATTGTTACAACATAGATAACACTGGGTTAAAGCTACAGAAAAATGAAAAGGGAAAAAATCAAACTGTTTAAACATTAAACATTTGTTTAAATATTAAAGTAAAGTTAGCCTGACAGCAAAATCGATATTAAATCAGGCCTGGAAACTGTTTTACGACCTCAAACCCTGGGCTTCTTAACGGCCAGTGTCATAAATGATGTCACTTTTTAGCATGATCGTGGCTGCTAGCAGGCAGGTCAGAAATGCCAGCTTTAATTTTAAAATGTTCATTTGTGAAGTAATTTAGAGTTTACTCCCAGGGACAAATGTCATTCTCTGGGCCTGAGCCCCTCAAAATGCTGTTGTGAGCAAAACGCATTCCCTCTTGGTTCCCTTCCACCCTTAAGAGCATAATTTCCAGAGAGGCCTGTGAGTTCTCTTCCATTTGAACATCTTTGAGAACAGTAATACATGGGTTGAGATTTTTTTTTTCCAGTCGGTAAAGCAGAGATTTTGAGGAAATGCTTCTGGGGTGAAAGGGAAAGAAGCTGTAGGAAGCTGTACCTGCTGTAGAACTTTCTGTGAGCAGGCTGGGATTTGAGGCTAGCCATGTGGACAGAATGGGGTTTCAGCAGAGGGACAGCCTCTAGCTACCAGCTGCACAAGGTAACTTGCTAGACACGTGGGAAAAGATTGCCAAATGTCTCCATTGACTTCTTGAATTTGAAACCCTGGAAGACCCGAAACCCTGAAAAACCCTGAAAAATGCAACACGTTCTGAGAAGAGGAACACAGGCTTTCCCAGGTCTGCCTTGTAGAAGTTGTTGGCTTCCCTCAAGGCAGGATTAGCTTGCAATGAGGGTAGCTGTTTCCAGTAAGTGGGGGTACACTGGGTTTACATTCTTCAGATACAGATTTGGAAAGAACATAGCATGGATCATTCACTTACAGTAGTCTAGTTACCCCTTGGAGATGTGTGGTTTAAGCAGTCATCATTAAGGCCCTGATAGAACAGAACAAAGGAAAGTTGAGTCTTGGTGCGGGGAGAGGGTGTTTATATGTGTTTGGAGGAGGGTGATCATGAGAGACTGTATCATTTTGCTAGAGCTTCCCTAAGAAAGTGCCACACACTGGTTGTCTCGAACAGCAGAAATTTATTGTGTCATAATTCTGGAGGCTGGAAGTCCAAGGTCAAGGAGCATGGCCATGCTCCCTTAGAAGGCTCTAGGGAAGAATCTGTCCCAGGCCTCTCTCCTCATTTCTAGGAGTTCTTTGGTTTGTTGCAGCATAACTCCAATCTTCACATGGTGTCTCTCTGTGTCTCTGTGTCCAAATTTCCCCTTTTGATAAGGACATTAGTCCTATTATATTAGGGGACCACCCTACTCCAGTATGATTTCATCTTAACTAATTACACCTGCAAAAATCCTATCATCAAAAATGGTCACCTTTTGAGACAGGGGCGCGGGGGGAGTGGGGACTCAACATATAAATTTTGGAGGGATACAATTAAATTCATAATAGAAACAAAGAGAGGAGGGGGCCCACTGAGATGGGCCCTAGACAAGATGGGAGTGAAATGTACCTAGTAAGCAGGGGAATCAAAGACAAGAACTCACTCAGAAAAGAGCATTGCTTGGAACCAAATTCCTCCTGGCTGCTCTTAGCTGGTCCTGAGATGCCAGTGAGAACTGGCTCTTCTCAATGAAGCCATTTATTTCATAATTGCATTTTTGGGGAAAATGGAATGGTGTTCATCTTTCTCTTCTAAAAATCAAGGGACCATAAGAAAGAAAACACTGAAATACTCCAAAAGAGATCTGCAACCAATTTACAGTCCCCTCTAGGGACAAAAGAAAGCACAACCAAAGAGCACACTTGGAACCAAGAACCACAGAAACTATGGCACTGTGGTATAGCCGGTCATAGCTCCTCATCCAGCACCTGCCCAAGATGGGAACTGGGTTGGTGGGGGAGTTTGGGATGTCAGAACAAGCACAAATAAGAAGGCAAACTAAAGCAGTCATTACCATCACAGTTAGAACTATGGAAGTCGAAAGTTGTTCTGCTAACAGAGCTAGTCCCGATTTCCACAAAGGCACAGAATTGCTACACTATGATTTTTTTTTTTAATCATAGAGGGCATTTCAGTCCAAAAATTCTAGAATTGAAATCTCATTTTGCAATTTTGAACCATTTCATTTTCTACATGACTTAGAATAAGACTCCCCTTCTCCCAAAAGATTTAGGGAAATCTACGCCTTTGGGTCTCTATAAACATATGGACATGATCTTTCCTGTAAAAGATGCGTTCCTATAAATGTTGGTTTTAATAAACTCCTCTGTTTTCTGTCTGCCCCAGTTCTGTCAAATTTGTGTTCACAAAAGGAGGTAGACAAGGAAATTATCCAAGAAAGACACAATTTCTAATTAGAACAGCATAAACAAAACAGCCTTGGTTTTGCAGGTGCAAAGCAAGATCTTCAATTCAGGATCTACCTACACATTCCCCTACAGAGAAGGTGTTGTTTTAATTTTCTCCTCTATAATATGAAGGCCTGATGTTTTGCTCTGGGTGTGGGAGAAGTGCACAGGGTGCACAGATGGGAAGGGATAGCCTCCAAAGACTTATTTTTTAAAAAATCAGAGTTTGGAGTTTAAAAAAAGTATATATATATATATATATATATATATTCCCTGATGACTTCTAATACATCAAGCTAAGGCTGTTATGTAAACCAAAGGTGGTTTTGCATTCAAGCTCACAAAAGCAAAAATGCTTGGAGCCAGTGCTAAGAGTAAATCATGATGGTGATCTTTTATGTCACGTCACAAACAAAATCATTCAGGTAACTCTTATAAGGGATTTAGTGTCTGCTCTGTGGCAAAGTTTCCTTTAAGTGGCTTAACCACTTTTGTCAACACTTAATAGATCCTATTTTTATTTACATGGCGTTGAAGCAAATAAGAAAATTTATTTAATGCAGAGTTCTAATATATAAGGCTGTGCCTTTGAGGAGATCCACAGTGTTCTTTCCACCTTCCCAATCCAGGCATATATATATTTACGCTATTACCTTACCTGGACTCAGTATAATAACACCGTAAGTGCATCTATTAGTTGAGTTACTTTCAGTTGTAAGTAACTGAAAACCCAATCAAACTTGTTCAAAGAACAAAGAAGGTGTATTGGCCTGGGTAAGTGACATGTCCAGAGACGCAGTGTGGAATCCTACTGAATGAAAGCACTCCAGATGAACCCGAGCTCCCTTAGGACAGAAGGATCACCCTACACTGTGTGATCGTGGGGGCAGTTGGAGATGGCAACTTTGTCCAGACCCTTGCCACAGTTCCTCCTCCTCCCTGTTAGCTGGAGCAGCAGAGCATTGTCTTAAAGTAGCAACTGGTTCCAATGAACCAACACAGAGCAACGGCAGCAACTTTCTGTTGCCTTACCAAATCTTGTTGAGTCATTGTCATTCAAGAGCATTTATTTTCAGCAATGGAGGTTTCCAATTTTCAAAAAACTTCAAAGATAGAGTTTGACAAAAGGAAGTAGTACCCATGATGATAATCATGAATTACCTAAACTATGCTGCAGTAAAGATTGCCCCTGCACCCCTCAAAGGATTTCACCCAATCCCCATTCACCCAGATGAGTCTTGAACCCTCCACAAGGTCCCAGATCATTGCTGTGCCCTTCTTAACTGCCCAGCGGACTGAACACAGCCCTGCTGACAACAGTGCATAATTAGATTGATCTCAGCTGTGACAAGGATCATTCAATATTCAACGTCCACCCAAGAGACCACAATGGTCTCTTCTGTTATTCCATCCATAAGGATGCTGGTCTCCAATTTCACACATCAAAGGCCTTGGGTGGTTGGGACTGGAGGCCGAGCAGAGAAGGTTCCCAGGAGAGAAGTTAGAACCCACAGCATGTAGCTCTTCTTCCGCAGGACATTGAGGAAAAGGGCTGATGCCCCCAAGATGTCTGGCCTCTCAGTCTCCTTAACTCCCAAGAAGAGGAGACGGGCAATATTCTTCCTCCTTTTGGCTGAAGGATGGAGCTGGAAACCTTTGCTGGACAGAAATTCTATCTCCTCCCAGGCCACCAATGGTCCAGGTCCCCCTAGCTGAACCCACAGAAATCCGAGTGGCCATAAAATTCCCTTTTGCCCAGAAGCACCGGGTTTGCAGTGTACCCTCATTAAAGCGTGCTCCCACAGCCAGACTGTCAGTTTCAAAAGAAAACTCCTTTTAATTTTAACTAGAGCCCTGGGCATCAGAAACAGTAGAGAAAGGGGATTCATTTATGAGTTTCTATGGCAGATTATGGGTTTTATTTGCTCCTTTACACCACTTTTCAGTCTGTCATTTTGGTAAGGTTAACCCCGGTGTAAAATGTTCCCGTAATTATGCTCGGAAACACTCCCAGCCTGCTGCATGCCAATAAATGCTTGGAATAACTGTCAGGCTAAATGAATCCCATTTGGACAAAATGATTATTGAAAGTTATTTTAGTTCCCTATTAAGCAGTTGCAGAACAGAGCTGTAATCAAAATGTTTATTTCAATTAGAATTATTATGGTCAATAAAAAGCTCAAGTAGAAAGTAAACTACACTTTATCAAATAAAGTAAAGGCCACAGCTAGTTAAACTTCTTGTTTCACACAGCCTCTATGCTAGAGTCTGACAAGAGGCATGATTATCAGCCTTTTCCATAGTGTATTAACACCTTTTATAGCCCAACTTCTACCTAGCGGATCCAGAGTCTCCTGCTCTGGGTGGACAAAACCCCAATTCTTTCTGATGGTTACCATGGCCAGCAGTGGGCATGAGCCCCTCTGTTTCCATAGCAACAGAGTAGGGGTGCCCCACCTCACATTGAATGGCTGAGCAAAGGTCCCAGGGGTTATAAAGCCAAGGCATTATTCATTCATCACCCTGCCCCCCACGACTAACTGTGCACAAGCACTCTCGTTTCTATAGCAGCCATTTCTTTTCCTGTGGATGGATCCCAAAAGATGGCCAGGAAAAAATGTTTTTATTTACTAGACCAAGGTAGTCATCCTCATCAGAAAATAGCTTTTCGGGTAATATTTGTTTGTTTGTTTGCTTGCTTATTGGAGAGGGGACTAAGAAAAAGAGCTTATCTCTATGCATTTTTCTATGATCTGCCCTGGAGATGAAACCCTGGGTACACACAAGCAAATTACTTGCCCCCTAAATCATATCAGTTTTAGTCATAACCCTCTAAAGCTGAAAATAATGTGTTGGGGTTTTTTTTGTTTTTAAGATTTTACTTATTTATTTGAGAGAGAGAAAGCATGAGAGGAGAGAGGTCAGAGGGAGAAGCAGATGCCCTGCTGAGCATGGAGCCCGACGTGGGAGTCGATCCCAGGACTCCAGGATCATGACCTGAGTTGAAGGCTGTTGCTTAACCAACTGAGCCACCCAGGTGCCCCAATGTGTTGGTTTTATAGATTTCAATGCCCAGGTCATATCCAAAACCAATTAAGTACAAATCTCTGGGGTGGGATCCAGGCATCGGGGTTTTTTTTGTTCTTTTGTTTTTTTGTTTTTAAGTCCCACAGGTCATTCTGATGTGCAATGAATGGTGCAAAGCCCCCTATAAGGCAGTGGTTCTCAAAGCATGGTCCCTGAACCAGCAGCATCAACAGCACCTGAAAATGCAGATTCTTAGGGCCCATCGCATAATTACTTAATCAGAAACTGGTATGGGCCGGACAGTCTGAGTTTTAACAAGCCTCCAGGTGAGTCTGGTACATGCTCAAGGTTGAGAACTAGGACTATCAAGGATGTTCTTTAAAGCAAAAAATACAGCAAAGATGTTTATCATTAACTCACATGTTTAGAGAAGCCAGCATTAACCCCTACCTGAACAGGAGCAAGATTAATAAAGCAACAATGTCAACCTGAATGTTAGGACAAAAGATACAGGAGAAGAGGTGCTAAAAGCAGCTCTTAATTCCTACCTAGACAAGGAAGAGGGTCTCTAAGAACCATCATCATAGAAGCCAGGGCTGATTGAATAATGAGGGAATAATGAATTAATCTATAATTAGAATGTTAAAAGAAAGTAAAATGGACACAAAAATAGGCAGAATTGGCTCAAAAGCAAAACCCTGAGGCAGGCAGACATTTGCTTTCCCTCTTCTCTCTCACTACATCAATCAGTTCTTCTAACTCCTCTTATATCTGGCTTCCCAAGGTCACCGTGATTCCCAGAATCCCCTCAGAACAAAGGAATGAATTCATGTTAAGATCTAAATGACTGTGTTATTACACAGTAAAATCTTGTGTTATTACATTTCCTTGTATTATTTGGATTTTTTTTGTAAAGTATTTATTTATTTATTTGACAGACAGAGGTCACAAGTAGGCAGAGAGGCAGGCAGAGAGGGGGGTGGGAAGGTAGGCTCCCGCTGAGCAGAGAGCCTGATGCGGGGCTCCATCCCAGGACCCTGGGACCCCGGGACCACGACTCAAGTCAAAGGCAGAGGCTTTAACCCACTGAGCCGCCCAAGCGCCCCTATTATTTGGCTTTTAAACAAAGTTCCTAAGACATGCTTAACTTGGAGACTCACATAGCACTCCTTGCCCACCTGTTCCTGTTCAAGTCTCTTACGTATAGTAACTCATTCAACACTCATAACAATACTATGAAATAGGCACTAGTTTATACCATTTCACAGGTGAGGAAGCTGAGGCACAGAGATGTTGAAAAGTCCTCCCCAGGTTGTGGCTTTGCACCCAAGCTGTCTGGCTCTGAAGTGTGTGTTCTTAACTATTATTCTAAATGTTCTCTCCAAAAAAGTGGGCTTTCCAACATGGAGTTCCTGGGCTGGGAAGATCTGGGGAAGGAGCTCTCTGAGAGCCATTCACATCTTGTAGATAAATGCCAATTCCATGTTCACATTGGGTCTGTTTGAGTCATGCATTTTTTTGGTGCATTATTCCCTCTTGGAAAATGTGTAGTATCAGCCTTGTCTTCATAAGCTTGTCCTGTTCTGCTACTTTCCTAAGCGTTTAACTAATCCAGACAAAAATCCAGCCAGACCAATTATTTGGGGAGGATTTTCTTTGCTTTGAAAAAACTGATCCAAGTATAGTGTTTCCAAGATGTATTTCTTCAAACTTAGAAGCATCCCAGAAAAAGCAGGCTATGTCAGTTTCTCTGAGAGGTCCAACATTAGAACCAAACTCCAACTTCTAAACAGAGCTACCTTTGCCCATGTGGAGGAAGGGTCAGAACAAGGTTAAAATTTTTTGTTCAGGGGCCCCTGGGTGGCTCAGTGGGTTGGAGCCTCTGCCTTCAGCTCAGGTCATGATCCCAGGGTCCTGGGATCGAGCCCCGCATCGGGCTCTCTGCTCCAAGGAGAGCCTGGTTCCTCCTTTCTCTCACTGCCTGCCTCTCTGCCTACTTGTGATCTCTCTGTCAAATAAATAAATAAAAATCTTTAAAAAATTTTTTTGTTGTTCGTCTCCATTTTTTAACCTTTAGTCTTTGTCGGAGCCTTTTTCTACATGAAATAAAGTCTTGAATTTGATGAAGCCATCACTTTCTGGTTTATGGCAAGACTGTCAAAAAGAGACTATATATCTCAATTTCATCCATGTCTAAAGACCATGGAATTTAGTAGCTCAGTGTTAAACTTTAGAGTACTTACTTAGTATTGCATATTAGAATCTTCTTGGCAAAAGCCTTCTCGAGCTGGCTGGGGAAAGGTTGGGGTGGCAGCTTTGAATAATCTTCATTTTCATCCCTTGACACTTTAATTAAGATAATTTAACAGCCTGTTAAGCATAATATGCAGGATTTTCCACTAGAAGCCAACGAGGAAAGAGCCATGGGAAACAGGGAGATATGTGTGAGCTTGGAGATCCAGGCAGCATACAGTTGGAAGGAGTCCTAGTTACTATTCAGCCCAATGACTATGACTTTGCCAAGGTCACCCAGTTAATTAGTGAACTCTCTGGATCCCACACTGCATGAGAAGCTATGGGGTAGGAAACAGGACTACCCAGGCAAAACTGATTTCTAGAAAAGCTCAGAGTCTGGTCTTCTCAGAAATTTGCAATCAGCTTAAATGAAGCTTTGGGGATGGCTGAAGCAAATACCAGTGATATGACTTAAGATGCTGTGGTTTTCTAGAGGATTAGATGGGCTGCCAAGTAGACACTGAGATCCTCCTTCTCATCTTGTTTCCCAGTGCTGCTATGTGGCCCATGCAGTAGCTGCATGCATCATGGGGACACATACACATGTCAGAAGTCCCCATGCTTCTACCTGGTAGGCAGAATAGTGCCTCTTACTCAGGCTTGTGCAATCAGAAACAACACCCATGCCATTGATCATGTTAATCAAGAAGCGCTCTCAGGTTTGACACTTAAAAGTTCTATTATTTGACTACACTTTCCTCCAAGACCATAAAGAACCTACTTTTAATTCCACCTTTTGAAAATATGAGTTTTCAGTCTGATAGATAATATGCATTTCACCCTAAAAGTGGATGCCATTTACCCTGTTCTCCAGAAATTACATCCACTAGTACTTCCATGTATGCTCTGCATTTATCAGCATCTGTTCTGATTATTTATTTGCAGCTTGATTGGCTAGATGCATACATACATAAGAAATCATGAAACATGATGGATTTCAAATATACTTGTAATAGACTGAGAACTTCATAATGTAAAGTCTTAGATTCTGGGTATCACTAAAGCTTCCTTTTATATTTAGGAGTCAAGAAAAAAAAGTATGAGGGGCCCGATTTAAGATAAGAGACTAAGTTAAGTCGAAGCCAGATGCAAAGTGGGCCAGGAGAGGCTGGTAAAGGGAGGTATGCTGGGGAAGTGAGGGTCATGAGTTCTGACCTGTTTTAGAGGCAAATGACCCACTATTCAAAAAACTTTATGATTCTGTGATAACTGGGGAAAGAATAAAATGCAGAGAAGGAAGAAATGCATGTATGTGCAAAGGTGTGGGATTGCAAAAGGTCCCATGGGTCACTGAGAAGCTCAATTAGATGAGGTCGATAGTTGGAGGTGGATGGTGGGAAGAGGCAATCAGAATGTGATGGAAAAGGGGTAAAGTTAGTTGGGATTGGGTTGTGAGAATTCCCGCCTCCTCCTCCTACACCTCATCTTCCCTGAAGCTTGCCTTGACTACACAGCCTCAGAAATACATCTTCCTATGAAACCTCCAGCCTGCATTATCCAAACCTTAAGGCTGAAAAGGACAAAAGTCACCGATACTTAATCAAGTGACAGTCTTCATTCTGCTACTCAGCTCTGTATTTTTTTTACGTTTCTCTATGTCTGCATTTCCACTACTTAAGAACATTATTACTAATTTCAGGGGAGGACCTTTTTTTTTAAGTAGTTGAAACTGTAGTGGGAATATACATAGTGCTTTAATTAATAACAACCACAGTTGTTAAGGGATTTCTATATGCTAAGAGATTCCTACGTATCATATCTAAAACTCAAAACAATCCTATGAGGTACCTTTTATTGATTCCATTTTAAAAATGGGCAGGAGATGTGTGCCTGGGTGACTCAGTTAGTTAAGCATCTGACTTTGACTGAGGTCATGATCTCAGGGTCCTGGAATCGAGCCACCCCACAGGGCTCTGTGTTCAGCAGGGAGTCTGCTTCTTCCTCTCCCTTTGCCTCTCCCCCCACTCATGTTCTCTTTCTCCCTCTCTCTCTCAGATAAATAAATAAATAAATAAATAAATAAATAAATAAATCTTTTTTTAAAAAATGGGCAGGAGAGGTTAAATAACATCTAATGTCACAGAGCTCTATATGGAGGAACCAGATTTGAAACCAGGTTATCTGATTCTTGAGTTTGTGTTTTTAAACCACAATACTCTACCTGCTCCCCTAGCAGGTACTTAAGAAGTCTTTGCTGATGAATGGGATGAGTGCATGTCAGATAAATTATTTTTTAAAAACCCAAAGCCTGTTAATTGAAATATTATAATTATTATGAAATATTATCAATACATTACTTAATTCTTTGGCAACAAGGGATTTCCTTTGCCAATGGGCCTTTACCAATGGGCCAATTTTCAAAGAAACATAAAGATCCTATGAGTATTTCTCATCAGAGATCTCAGAAGGAAAAGGCTCTGTTTCATAAGCTTATTAAGAGCCAACTCTGTCTAGGACACCAAGTTCTTTCCTTTCTCTAATATACATGAAAGAGCTCGGAAAGTTTTCCACTCTAGGGAGGTAGGCAACCTGATATTTCTCTACATCTCAGAAGCATCTCAATCATAAAAGCAAGAAATTAATCCTTACAAGATCAAGAGGGGATAAGCTTGGAAATGCCACAGAACTGACAGCTGATGGTGATGAAGATTCAATCAATTCTCCAATTCAGAGAACAGCCTGGGTGGGACCTTCATCTCTGGTCATTATCCAGAAACCATTAGGAGTCAGAAAACTCTAGGGAAAGGATCCAGTTAAGATTTCCATTGGAACCCTACAGTGATGGGCTAGGGGAGCCTCTCGAACTGAACGATTGCCTAGTGCTATTTCACAGCCAAAGGCAGGCACGTGGGAATTTAAACCTATCACTACTCATCCTTGGCTGCGAAACAAGATGAACAAAAATTAAGGTGCTGACAGTTCTCTTTTTAGAAAAGTGCCAAAGCAAAATAGAAGTCAGGAAAAAGAGTCAAAAGAATGCAAGCAATGTGACTTTCCTACATCACTTAGGGCTGTGAGGAGAGTTGGAGGCTTCTCTCCTGAGGAAGGAAAAGCCCTTGCTCCTAACAACATTCTGCCAAGATAACATGCCTGCCCGTGCAATGCGCTTTCTGCAGAGCAGCTGTTCAGGAAAAGCAGCATCCTTTCCCATGATCCTCATGGGTTTTGACTGATGCTTGTGGGATAGTTTAAAGTCAGTAAAGCTTTCAAGGGTTGGCCAAACACGTCTTGGACAGAAATGTCAGGCTTCAGTAAACCATCATGTCCAATCTCAATTTCAGCTCAAGGTTTAGACTGGAAGGAAAGCAGATGAATACAACTAAGCTTTAATTTGTACTCATATATACTCATGTTTGATCCCCATGAAAATAACCCACTACTGCCAGATCACCAATCAATATAGATCGCAGCAGAAGCATGTGGACAATACAACTACAAAGCAATGAAACTAAAAGACAATAATAGGCATACCATAGTTTATCATATGAATGAAAAATGTTGTCCTTCAAGATTGTCATGGGCACTGGCCACTTAGACTAATACCACCATTCATCAGAACATGGGGATAGTTTGTGAAGCACACAAGAAGGTGGTTAACACAATGCTGGAAAGTTCAAACCCTATTCTGTCACTAATTAACTGTGTGACCTTAAAAAATTTACTTAACCTCCCTCATCTTCCATGTCTTCACTGGTAAAATGTGGATATTAATTCCTTTGATGTTTGAGTGAAATACATTTGCATGCAAAAAATTTAATATCTTTGACATCTAGAAAGTACTCAGTAAATGGTGGCCATAAAAATTATCATCAACATTAATAATGACAATGAATCTACATCAGCCATTGTAAAAACTATGAGATCTCGAGTAAGTGCCTTAACCTCTCTGATTCTCGGTTTGCTCATTTAAAAATTAGGTATGTAAGACTTCGTAGGGTCAGTAGTAAGATAAATGTGAACATATGAAAAGCATCTACTGTAGTCCCAGGTACATACTATGTGCTCAATAGATACAATTTCTTTTTAGGGACGCTTTATATAGCAATATGAAGTTATTTAATCTGTAAATGGGAGAAAAGCCAGAATAAAGTATCAAATCTAATTTCACCCAGAAACTACTTACCTCTCTGTTTAAAATCCTATTATAATCTGTTTAAGACATAAAATAAAAATTAAATCCTAATATAGATTAAATTTATAATTAAAAATACCATAGATATTAAAAACCTGTTCTTGTGTATTGTATTTACAATGTAAGTTAAATAAAATGCCTGCAAGTAGTAAGGTATTAGAACATAAAAGCTATTGAATTAAAGTTATAATCATGAGAGTGTACAAAACTGCATATTCACATTATTATATAAATGTATTCCTCTTTTATTTCTGTGATGGTTATAAAAGATGTCTACCCCCTTCCAAAAAAAGGCAGAACGAGGCTTTCAGCTAGAAAGTAGAATGATCAGCAATTCTAGAAAGAATAAATAAATCTATGTTTATTCGTTAAAAATCTGAATAAAATAAAGTCACTCTGTGGTTGTGACAAAGATCAAAAGATAGTCGGATGTCATCTTCAAAAGCTTTTGACACTAGTCTGGTTTTAAGTTCCAAAGAATGTTTACAGATCTCTCCAGTCTGGCATGTTTTAACTCTAAATTCAGTCTAGATACATAAAAAAAAAAAAAAAAAAGCTAGAAGTAGCTACAGCAATTATGAGAAGGAATAAAGATTGAGAATAAAGTAACCAGTTGAGCCTATCAGTCAGTGATAATTTAAATGATACTTCTTAAAAGTTCCTCTATTTTGTGTTTAGGTACACCTAAACACCATAAAATATTTTAATACAGAACAGATTTTTGTTTCTATTATTTTTGGAAATCTTTGAGAATGCTCATTTCTTAGTTAACTATATTACTCTGAGTGACTAAGCCTGACTATTTGGATAATTTGGCAGTTAGCCCAATTCATGGAACTCACACAGGAGGAAATAACTTCTTGATTATGGGACTTGGTATTTGATCATTCTCAACATAAGGGATTAAGTATCAAGATCATATGCAGGGCTTTGTCAAACTATACAAACACATACACATAGACCCACCCATCGGAGATTCTGAACACTTACATATTAGGTGCTTTTCTCTGGGAATGGGAGTGTATAGATTAGGAGGGGAAACACAGGTGACTCAAATACAGTCCCTCTTCCCATTCCTGAGCCCCTTTGTTAAAAATTGATGATACATGTCACAATTATTTTTCATGTTTTTCCAAACAATCAATGTAGTTGCGGCTATTATAACAGACTCTTATTCCAGGAAAGACTGTAGAGATGCAATTATAATGATGATAATTGACTTAGTCAACTGAACACTTTGTCACTCTCTCAGCAGAAAAAAAAAACTCAAAACAAGTATTTCATGATTTTAGCCAGAGGCATCTGCAAAACATGTGTTTGACCAAAAAAAAAAAAAAAGGTCATTTGAAGAAATCCACGGGCAAGTTAAAAGAATAATTTATAGCATGTTTCTCACTACACATGGATCTGCTGTATGGCTTTCTGATCCTATCCCCAAGTTCATAGTACCTAGGATACGAGGGACAGTCGTAGGAGAATGTTAAGGCTATGGACAGCAGAAAAGTTTTGAATTCTTTATATCAACGATTTCAATATTGTTTTAAAGTATTAGGGCCTACTAGCAATTTCCATGCATAAACCTGTTAGTTTTGATGTGCAATCTGTCAGCAACTCTCTAATTTGCTTTATTACGTCCCCCTCCTCGCTATCACTTCATTGTCTCACAGCTGTCTGCTCAATTCTGCCTTGATTAATTTCTTCTTGGGTGCCTAGATGTCTGGTTTGGGAAATGATGCCACTCACTTGGAGCTGTTGGCTTTTTCTAATAATGGGTTTCAATGACATGTAATAAACGACACAGCCTGAGAAACGAATGATGCTGAGAACTACACAGACTGGAAAGAGATACTAGTTGGTGTGGAAGTCTTACTGGAAACTGGTTCACATTTCTGTTTTTTAAAAAATCATTTGACTAAAGGATAGCTGGGTGCATGGCAAAGACTGAGGCAGAGTCGGCACTCAGCTCCCTGCACTCTGTCCCTCTGGCCTCCCTTCTCTGTACTCTATTTTGAGTTCATGTTTTCTCTTTAGTAAATAAGCAAGAGGGAAGACTTTACAAGGAGAAAAATGGATCCACTTCAGAAGACCATTGTACTGAAGACTATTCTGCTTATATTAACCTGAGGCCTAAGGAAAAATCTATTGCTCAACATTTTAATAACAACTTTGACCACTGGCTTAAGAAGAGTGAAAATGGCAGGATCTACAGAATATCAAAATAGCTGGCTGAAGAGACACATTTCTGGCCAGGATTAACTCCTAACCAGTCACTTCTTGAAGCTTTTAACTTTTGTGAGTTTTCAGTATGGTCTTCTCCCTATTGTTATAAAAATTATTTTAACAAGGTTTGCAGAAATAATTTTCAGTTATTGGTATGTCTCAACTTCCTCCTGGCTAAAAACTGTCAACCAAACTGTCAACCTTGTAGAACATAAAAGCTGTAATTTTGTATTCTGAAGTAGAGTCAGATAGATAAAAAAGACAATCATTAAGTACAGAATGTCGTACTTCAGAGACATTTCAGGCACTCAAAACAACCTCTTCATGTCCATGAACTTTCAAAACATTAAGAGCTTCTCAAAAATTCAACAGCAGTTTATGTGGAGTATACAATGTGCTTCACACATGTACTTTCAATTTTTTTAATGAACCGTTTGCTGTTTGTAGCAAAGGGGCTAAAGTCTTGCCGGAACTTTGGACAAGAAAAATGAATGGGACTGGAGTTACAGACACAAACACGCTCAGGGCTTAGGTAATCCTATCACCAAAATGTCTCCCCTAGAGCAGGACTACATCTAAAAACCAGTCACAAGACAGATAATGAATTGACTTTTAAGATTTTTCTACCAATGTTTACAGTAGTGAAGCCTGTTGCTAAGTTTTCATATACAAAACATTAACTCATCTGTACAATAAACTTGTAGCATGGACAGATATTCAAGGCCATGATTCAAATAGACAAATTATTAGACACGGTTGTGTCTTCCTTGACCAGTGGGCATAAGGGCACACTGCAAAGTCCTGGGTGATTGAAAACCTCTCCTGCAACTCTCTTGATTCTCCAAGGTCGTTCTGCCTATGCTGACCGTCCTTCCTGAGGACACAATGGTTACTGAAAATAGTAAGAAACTTCCATATAAATTTTCTTATGCACAAAGGATAGTAAAGGAAAGTGTCATGCACAATGTTTTTACTTTCTAATATTGTCAATTATGTCTATAGGAGTGTCTCTGGGCCATAAAAGAATTACAGGATCTTCATGGAAAAGAGTTAAGTGTTTTTTTTAATCCCATGCAATTAAAAAAAAAAAAACCACCATTAGGTGCATTTTTACTCCAACCTTCATACAAGAGTTTAGAACTAGCCAAAAACAAAGTCCCTGGGGGACTCCCATGCAAAATGCTGATTGACATAAATATGAAATCTTCTCTCATCTTCACCCTTATACTTTCTCTGAACTGCAAATGTCAGCAGAAATAGGTGTCTTAAATCCTTCAAGTAGGATGTCCAACAAAGGCTAAGAAAGAAAAAGAAAGAAAGAAAGAAAGAAAAAGAGTTCATGTGCTCTAGCAATCGGTGCCATGACCACTGGTCATGGAAAGTTCTAATGGCTTATGGTTGTCAGGGATGGCTAGAAACTCGTGCCGTTGGTTCTTATGAGAAGATGGACTTATGTGTGAGGTTAGTATTGGTACTCTTTGTCCCTCTCCCGCTTTAGCAAATATCAACATGAGGAAATCTGGAAGCAGGAGAGGGAAGAAGGAATTATTTGCTACCCTAACTGTCAAAGGACAGACCTTTCATCTTAAAACAAACTCCAAAATCTTTGTGACAATTTAAGCATAAAATGAAGACTGCCCTCATAAACCAACTTCCCTCCTTTGACATTCTATTATCACTAATTTTCAATAATGTACAGTAGATCTTGCTTAGCAATAATAAAACTACCTGTGTTAGAAGTCTAGTTTTATATAACACTCCATATGGTGGATTCATAATAAATTTCTACTGGGAATGCAATCATAAACCACTATTTTCTGCTATAAAAAACCATTAAAGCACAGACATGCACAAACAAGGTAATCTGCAATAAATTTAGAAATGTTAAAATACTACAAACGTAAATGTATTCAGCCCCATTGCAATGCATGTAATTTCCATAGCTTTATTAGAAATCTTGCCTTTGCAGTGGTTTGGCGATAGGTTATAAATATCGTAGGAATGAGTCAGCATGCAAATCCCTTCTGTGAAAAAAACAATTTGAAAGGTTTTATAGCCCAAAGCTGTTTATTATATTGTAAGAATAGTAATGCAAGTTTGTGTTTGGAGCCTGCTGAGAAGAGAATTCTCAGGACATCCTGTTTATAATAAACAGCAAGGGGGAAAAAATCTCAGCAAATTAAAAAAAAAAAAAAAACATTTTATTTGTGTAAGGCCAAGGAAATAGTATGTCCCAAATAAAGCATTTAATTGATGGACTTTTCTCTGCACACACTAAGGGTCATCCAAGAGATGATCAATACATCCCACTGAAAAAAGGAGAGCAGTGTTAGCCTGGCAACCTTGAATCCTGGAGGCAGAGAAGCAGCTCTCTCTGGAGATAAGAGGAAATAAGGTGACAGAGGTGAAGACGGAGAAGAGGATGAAAGACAGAACTATCGGGATCAGCTACAGGGGGCCCAGTCTGAGGAAGAGGTTGCTCAGCCAAGCCATCCACAGAGGGACAAAGAACCTGAGGCCAGTCCATAGGCAGCAGAAGAGACAGAGCTACAAGGACAGGAGTCCCAAGTACAGAAGACAACTCGGGCCAGGTGGGAGCCAGAACAGATGGCTGGACCCGGGAGTCAGAGCTCACTGTACCCTGCAGGAGACCAGCTTGGACCTGGTGGGAAGCAGAAGAAGCCAGGCTGCAGTGATGTGAGGAGTGAGTAGATGGTGACGATGGGCACGGTGCGGACACCGATGATCTTCTAAAGGGGTCAGGGACTGGCTAACTTGAGGGCAGAGGGATCAAGGAAGAGTATCTTCAGATAGAAATGAGCTGGGAGGTGTGAGCCCCTGAAGGGAGCAAAATCAAAGATGCAGGAGACAGAAGTTAGTCCTGCTAGGAGGAAGTTCAGACAGGGGATCAAGGAAGTGGGTTCAGGGACTAGTTTAGGCAGGGGGTAAAGCGTTTAAGCAGAAAGAAAGGACAGAGTCAGTAAAGATGAAGAGAAAATCTGCAGGGTATAAGGATAGAAGTTGGTGGAACTGAGGCCCAAAGACCTTCAATAAAACCAAGAGGCAAACTCAGCTTCTGACTTTTCTTAAATGTCTGAACTCATAAAAACACATTATCTTTTCTTTGTGAGTGCACAGAGCATCGGTGCGTATGTTTTATCGTGAGGGAACCAAATTCTATAAAAGATCCCAAACTAAACACGCGTGCATGCAGTGTGGCACACGTGTGCGCACGGACACATGCACAGCAGGAATGCAAGCCCACTCCAAAATTAGGTGTCATTGTCTCATATATTGCTCACAGTACCCATCTATGACTTTTCCCTGATTTCCCCTTTCCTCTTCAAAGGCTCTTTCCATAAGACTCCCACCCATGTCAAGCAGAAAAAAGCTGAGCACCCACCGCCCTGTCCAGAAGGCATGTAAGTGCAGAAGCATAAACCAGGGATGCTTGTTTGCATGCCATGGCAATCGGCATGGGTCCAGCAATGATCCTTATAGATAATATGAATTATGGAAGCCCAGAAATTTTTTAAAATATTTTATTTATTGGCAAGAAGGGGGAGTGGCAGGCAGAGGGAGGAGAAGTGGGCTACCTGCTGAGCAGGGAGCCTGATGTGGGACTCGATCCCAGGACCCTGGGATCATGACCTGAGCTGAAGGCAGCTGCTTAACCAACTGAGCCACCGAGGTGCCCTGGAAGTCCAGAATTTGGGAAAACAATGTTAAAAAAAGAGGGGAGGAACAAGTTTATTTCCTGAAATGGAAGAATCGGTGCTCCTACTTGTCTGATTATGTAAAGAAGAGAGACTGTGTGCACATGGCCAGAAGGACATGGGAATCCTATTTTAGGATTCTGACCCCAAAAAGTTGAGGAAGTCATTCTTTTATATTAAGAGGAAATTGGAGATACTTGTAAGGGAATATAAGAGAATACCAAAAGCTCTTAAAAGGTAGAAAAAATTTAATAAGCAGAAAATAAAGTGGCACATGGGTGGGCATAGAAAATTATTCAGGGAAGGAAAAATCAAAAGTGTGAGCAAAAAGGTAACCAAAACTCACAGAGCTATTTTGAGAGTAAAAACCAAGTGAAAAATGTCAAGTATAAGATTATTCTTATTTGACATTTTTATATAGCAGCAACTTATAAAAACATCAAACACTGACATAAGCCTTCCTCTAGCATTTTAACACATCATTATATTGTTAACAACGTCAAATGACTGTAGCCATTCATGTGACTTTTTAATAGATTACTTTTATCATAAAAATGTCACTTTTAGGATAATCTGCATTCTCACATTTTTTATATTCAGCTATGGTCTTAAAATGTCAAGTATAGAAGATATCTTTGTCTGCAATTCTTGGAGTCTTACTAGAGATCTCGAGAATATCAGTATAAAATAAGCCTTAATTTGATATGGCTGCTGTGCTCGAGTCATCTTTTCTGCAGTTTTTCCCCTTTTAAAAATAATTACAAAGCACATGTATTACATAAAGTTAAAACTGCAAGTTAAAGCCATAATAGGCAGAATATTTGTAGTGAAGTCTTCTTTGGCCCTTGTGAAAGGCATCCTATAACATGTTCAGTTACCTGCGGTCACCTTCCCATAGGCATGATTATAGCCTAGATACTCGGCCTGCCTGCTCAGTTAGCAATGATGATAAAACTGATCCCTTTACCTTCAGGGACTAACATGTGCCAAATGTCCAACCAGATTTCTTTGGCTCTTCCTCTTAAATGTGAGGAAAACAAAGCAATTAACTAGTGTATCAAAGATCAGGCAAGTCAGGCACAGAAGAGAAATTAGAACTCAACTAAGGCAATGGTCCTGGGCAGGAATTAGCAAACCTTTTTCTGTAAAGGGCCAAGTCGTCAGTATTTTAAGCAGGCCACATTGCTGCTGTCACAGCTACCCAATTCTTATACCGTACTGTAAAAACCAGCAGGAAGCACATAAACAAATGGGTATTGCTGTGTAGCAATAAAATTTTATTTACAAAAACAGGAACTGGACTGGATTCAGCCCTCTAGCTACAGTTTGCCAACCCCTGATCTAGGAGATCAGCTCACACAATCTGTCAAAAATCACAGCTCACACTGCAGCAAATGCTAATTTCAGCCAGACTGAATAATATTATCTGGCTGTAGTGAGATCTTACCAAATACCATATATCATGGTTTTATACAAATTATCTCATTTTCTATCCCATGTGGTAAGTACTGTCATCTCTTCATTCTGCAGTTGAGGAAACTCAAGATCAGAGAGGTATGTGAGTTATCAAAGGTAACCCAGCTTTAAGTGAAGGAAACAAAATTTGAAAGTAGGCTTCTGGATCAGAGCCTGATGTTCTATGTATGTAATTTATGAACACTAAGAAAACACGAAGCCATAAAAATATGAGCATTTTCTTGAAAAAGTGATCTGTACTCTTTAAACTTACAGAACTAGAGAGGGATCATTCCTTGTGGCTAGACATCCCAAGGAGGTCCCACTTTGATCTCTATAATTGGGAGTGAGCTACTGCGAACCCACCATCCCCACACTGGAGAACGAGACAGACAACTTAAATCTCCACTCAGCTGATGCCCAGGACATTAGATGCTCACAGCTGTTACTGGGAAATGATCCTGGATCAGGGCAGCAAGAAGAAACATGGGAGTGAGTTTAAACCACAGGCAAACAGGGAAACGATCAGCCCTGTTGTGGCCACCTACAGAACGGCTTGCATCCTGGACTACACCACTCAGCCTCACCACTTCACAGCCCACTGAGAGAATGTATGAAAAACAAACTTCCAACATAAATGAGAACCAAGATGTGACATTTTCTGACATCTGTTGTTTGCATGGCACATTCTCAACTCACAACATTCTCCACAAAGCAGGCAAGTATGATTTTGTCCTCATCTCACAGATGAAGAGCAGTTATTGAGACTCAGTGAATTGTTAAGACCACATAACAAGGAAAGATTCAATCCCTAATCTTCTGATTCAACCTCGGGACCTCTTTCCCCTCAATCAGGCTGTCTTCTAACCTTCCCAAGTGACTCATAGAAAAGCAAGCCACATCAAAACTCAAACAGCATTACATGAACACGGGTTTTCTTTAGTTCAGCTGAGGACACTAGAAAAGACAGTCGGAATAACCAAATTTTAAATGATCTCCCACATTTACTGAGTTTCAGGCATACTATTTATAAAAATAGAGGAGGTAGAAATCTGTGGTAAAATTTAGCTCGAGAGGGCCAGAACTTAGAGAATCTGCTCTCAACCATTTCTACCCAGAAGAATCTCCTCAGGGAGCCTTGGCTGCCTTTAGTCACATCACATCCAAGCCAGTTCTTGATGTAGGGGTCACAGGAGGAGGAAGGGAGCTTCCTGGCCCAGTGTCTCGTGCATCTTTTCTCATCATTGCATGATGATTGCTCTTTGTCCACCTGCCCTTATAACTCCCCTTACTCCCAAACACAGGCAAAGAATGCAATACATCAAAGCGAGGTCTAAGTTTTGTCAATTAGATTTGATTATTCTTTCAAACATTGAGGCAAACCTCTAGTCAAAACAAAAGATTTTGGGAGCTAGGGATGAATAACTGAAGACAAAGATCATCCCCATTTATAAGAGAAAAAGTTAAAACTTTCATTTCTCCCTTAAAGCAGATGTGTGTGCTGTTTACACACACACACACACACACACACACACACACACATGCATACACACATCACTTTTTCTAGGTTCCTTGTTGAAGAAGAAAATGTCTAATTTACATGTAGAGCTCACAAATTATAGCCATAACAGACAAGGAAGCAGATGAAGACGGTGATTGATATTCCAAAATTTCCGTCCTGATTTCCCCATCCTCAGAATTAGCCACTCTATAAATCAAACCGACATATGAACATCTGATGTTGAAACCAATAGGTCACATCTGTGAAAAACATCAGAAACATAAAGAACTGGATTCTTCTGTTTTCTTTGAAAAAACACCACCCCTCTACCATCCCCATGACCATTTCCAGTATTATACCTTAAAAAATGTTCTTATTATACCTTAAAATATGTCTCTTCTAAGGAAATATCATTTCCCATATGTGTATTGCTATTAACAATGGCCACTTTTTCTTTGCAGCTGGTTGTGTAGAAGATTAGGAATTGATACAATTTTCCACAGTAAACCTGAATGAAATCTTAGCTGTTTCTAGGTATGTAGCTATCACTGAGACACATGTGTATACTGTCAACCAGTGACCTAATAGAGATGGAAATCCCTCATTTTTTTAAATTTTTTTTTATTTTTTATAAACATATAATGTGTTTTTATCCCCAGGGGGGAAATCCCTCATTTCTTAAGAGTATTTCGGCTTCTGCTGGTTCTGGGTTCTGCTGATCTCTATCTAAGAGTTGAAGATGCAGACTACAAATTCAAGAGCTGTTAAGTGTTGCCTGCTATTTTCCCCACGTCAACTTATGAGAATCACTTGTGGACTCTGGGCCATGGTTCTTCTCTTGGTTCTGTACTTGGAAGAATCTCCAAGTGCAAACACTCATGACATTTCTCCTGTATGAGGCTAACACTAGTGACCCACCATCCCTGGAATACGTATTCTGAGATCTTTTCCAGGCATGGTGATGGATCTATATTTATACAATGTTTAGAGCTGAAAAAACTTTGTAGGCCATCTCAAATTCCTCACTTACAGCTAAGGAATCTTAGCAGTGAAGAGCATAAATGACCTTTTCAAAGTCAAACACCTTGTGGACAAGCCACCTCAGGCTCCCGATGTCATACCCATTCTTCCTCTCTTCTTTGCTCCATGTGAGCTGACTTCATCTATACACAAATAAGGTCTCTTTGGTGACCCCGGCACACACTTGCTGAGTGGATGATGAGGAAGAAAGCAGTCCCTGATTACTGAAACAAACTTAAGTCTTCATGAAGGTAGCCAATCCCTACAGAGCTGATCTATGGCTCACCTCACTGTTTGAACCAAATGACTATAGCGTGTTGCACATAGTATGAACTCAATTAAATATATGTCCAATGAATAAAATAAGTTAATCAGCCCAGATGATAGAGACACATGGTTTATTTTGTGGTGCTCAAGAAGCAAATGTATTGCCATGTCGCCCACCATAGAAATGAATACACCTTTTCCCAAGTCAGGAGGCTATTAGCCATTACCAATGGTAGGGTCATGGTGGCCCCCACTCTTTCAACACATATTTAAAGATTCACATGTTGGGTGGAGAATTTAATAAGGTGCTTGGTGGATGGAATTGGGATCAAAGACATTAGAGAACCTTTAAGACCATTCTCTTGTTTTATATATTTGGAACTCAAAGACTCAGAGAACTGACGGAATTTGCCTAAGTTGCCCCTGACCTCAAGCTCAACTGTCACCACTACTCCAGGCTGCCTCCTCCATGCTGAGGGGACTTTTGTTCATGAAACTCAATCTCTACGACATGGAACCCATTTCTAGAGTTTAGTGCTCTATACATGGACCACCAAATGTCTACTGGCTAATTAATGAAGACTGGAAATTTAGTCACTTTAGTTTGCCCTATACCCCTGGTAGGTTAATAACCATTTTACTATCTGTATGCTGTATGAAGACTCCTTCCATGGATAGGAGATCTGACCTAACACTCCCTCACAGACTAGCTTTGGCTTCTTCTTCTCCCAAGTGGGCTGAACTTTTACTTCCTCTATTCTGTTTTTATACTTTCTGAAGATTCTGAAAAATGGCACCTATTCTGTGGGCAGTGAAAATAGCAGTCCACGATCACCAGGCTTGTCATCCTAAGTGTGTCGGTCAAACAAGCTGCCCCCTCTACAACCTCCACACCCCAATCACTCTCCACAGATATCTGTAGGATATATTTATCCTTCTGTTCAATAGCCCAGGGGAATGAGGATTCTTGTCTTCTTAATTAACAGCTATAAAAACAAGAACTGTTTGTGTGGAAGCATCCAGAAAAAGAAGGTGTCCTTCATGCCAGTCTCTCTTTATCATGGGCAAGAATCAAGAAGTCTCTATACATGCTCAAGCCCAAATCCAAGGTACTGTAGACCTCCTCCTATTCTCCATAACAGTCCTCCAACTAGAGTTGGTGTGTATAAATGTCAGGGCCTCTGCAGAAATGAAGGGATTCACCTATTTACCTACTGCACATCCAGGAAAATCTCTCCTCTGCAAGCTTCTCAAACGCCCCATGTTTCTTGGTAGTCTTATTACCTTCTTAGAATCTAGGCTTCCACTCTTGAGTCTACTTGATCTTAGTCATCCATCCTTCTGACTCATATATAAGTGCTGCCAGCCAGATGACTCAAATGAACCTGGTAGTCCATGGAAGGACACGGTGCATCCATATTGCTCTCATAATCCATTGGTTTTACTTGTTAGCTGACTCTCTTAATTTAAGAAGAGAAATAGAAAAAAAAACTAAAGAAATGTAGTCACATAGGAAGTGGCATCCTCCTGTTTGAGAAAATATTGGCAGTGCGGGGTAGCAATCTCGGCTGCAGTGCCAACTCTATCAGGTATTAATGAACGAACAACAATAAGAAGAAGAAGGATGCAGGTGATAACAGGTGGCTTCATTTACTGCATATTTATTATAAGCCAGGCTACATTATTAGTCCTTTACACATATTATCTCATTTAATAATATTTCCAGTGTAAGTAAAAAGGTCAGACTATTTTCTCTTTCTTAGTCTTCAGTTTTCAGATCTGTTACACTGAGATAATGGTTAAATCAGGGGATTACTGTGCGAATTAAATGAGATAATGGAGACAAATACAATTATTAAACTCTAAAGATTTTATTTATTTATGTGTTTGTCAGAGAGAGAAAGAGAGAGCACAAGCAGGCAGAGTGGCAGGCAGAGGCAGAGAGAGAAGCAGGCTCCCCGCTGAGCAAGGAACCCAATGTGGAACTCGATCCCAGTACTCTGGGATCATGACCTGAGCCAAAGGCAGTGGCTTAACCAACTGAACCACCCAGGCATCCCGTAATTATTAAACTCTAAAGTGATTTACAAGTATTCCTTCTTATTATGATGATGATGATTCCATTCCTTCCAAGAATATTCAAATATAAAGTCCCCAAGCCATAAGATGAGTCCTGACCAAGTATAGATGTCCCCTAGCAGCGAACCCTGTACCCTCAAACACAAAGCAAGACACCCAAGCACCATCCTTCAGAAACCAGTTTTGTCTTTCACAAAATTTGACAAAAGTTTCTAAACTAAAGGAATGCCAACAGAAATGTTAGAAATTTGATTTCTCCTTCCCCATCTCAATAAGGCAGTGATGTAGTTAAAATAATGTGCCTGGCCTGCACCCCAGTGTTTATACAAGCAATGTCCACAATAGCCAAACTATGGAAAGAGCCTGATGTCCATCAACAGATGAATGGATAAAGATGTGGTATGTGTATGTATGTATGTGTGTGTGTCCATCAACAGATGAATGGATAAAGAAGATGTGGTATGTGTATGTATGTATGTGTGTGTGTGTGCATGCACACATGCACGCATGTGTGTATATATGTGTGTGTATACACATATATATGTGTATATATACACATATATATACATGCATTTACATAAATGTGTATTTCATATATATATGAAATATATATACACATCTAATAAATACACATAATGTGTATTTCATATATATATGAAATCTTGCCATTTGTAATGACGTGGCTAGAGGGTATTATGCTAAATGAAACAAGTCATCAGAAAAAGACAATTATGATCTCATTCATATGTGGAATTTAACAAACAAAACAGGATCATTGGGGAAGAGAAGTAAAAATAAAACAAGACGAAATCAGAGAGGGAGACAAACCTAAGAGACTCTTTTTTTTTTTTTTTTAAGATTTTATTTATTTATTTATTTATTTATTTGACAGACACAGATCTCAAGTAGGCAGAGAGGCAGACAGAGAGAGAGAGGAGGAAGCAGGCTCCCTGCTGAGCAGAGAGCCCAATGCAGGACTTGATTCCAGGACCCCGGGACCATGACCTGAGCAGAAGGTAGAAGCTTTAACCCACTGAGCCACCCAGGTGCCCCAAGAGACTCTTAATCATATGAAACAAACTGAGGGTTGCTGGAGGGGAGGAGGGTGGAAGGATAGGGTAACTGGGTGATAAATTAATTAATTAATGTGCCTGGGTTTTGACATCCCTAACCCCACCCACCTAGATGTTTCCATGAAAGTGAAGGGTCTGCCACCATTCAAATAAGCCTCACCCTCTGGAAACTTTCGCAGACCGAAGAGACCACTGGAAACCTGCCCCCTCCTACCAGCCCCCCTCAGGCAAGAAGGGCATCTTAACAGGCATCCAGGCCCCCTTGTCTCTTTCCAGGCTGCTTGCTTCCAGAATGGAATATTCTGGTAGAAACATGGTTTGTTTTTTTTTGAAACTATTTTAATGATTATCTTTACTATAGTTAGGGTTTTAAGTGTTTTTCCCCTATTTATTTTAGAAAATAATCCTCTGTCCCTTCAAGAAATGAATTTCTTTTTCACATTTTCTTCTTTCTTCTCTCAGTACTAACTCCCTGGAAAAATGCCCAACTGAATAGAGCAGTTCTTCTGTTCAAAGATACCCTTGGCACTGCATTGTGTTTTCAAAAGGAGAATGCTTTTCACATCTCCTATACCTCTGCAGCTTGGGACAGTAAAGCTTCCTGATTTAAACTGCCTTTAGTAAAGTAAGTAAAAGTACCTACTTTAAGACAGCAAGCCGTAGGCTCTACTGCATTGGATTTTTAAGAGGCTCTGTCACTGCAGCCTTCAAACAGTGGCATGGCCAGCTGTGATGGGAAACAAGATGACAGGTGCATTGGCCACTGAAGAAAATATGACACAGAGCATTCCATAACCAGCATGCTACTGTTGGGGGGAAGGGGAAGGTAGCCCTTACCCTTAGAAGTTAAGAAGGGGGGGGTGCTAATTACTTATTAGTTGTATGACCTCTTGCCAGCTACTTAACCTCTCTGAGCCCAAATTTCCTAGCCTATAAAATGGCAATAATGATCACTTCATAGCGCAACATTTTTATAAAATCATCACAAGGAATAAAATAATGAATGTAAAACTTATTTAAATATTCAGCAAGTTGGTGCTGTTATGTCCTCAGTATTAGTTTCCTGTGGCTGTTTGTAACAAATGACCACAGAGGAGGTGGTTTAAAGCAACAGAAATTTATTCTCTAACAGATCTGGAAGCCAGAAGTTCAAAATCAAGAGGTCATCTAGAAGGGAGTTGAGGGAAATTGGAAGGGGAGATGAACCATGAGAGACTAGGGACTCTGAAAAACAATCTGAGGGTTTTGAAGGGGCGGGAGGTGGGAGGTTGGGGGAGCCAGGTGGTGGGTATTATGGAGGGCACGTATTGCATGGAGCACTGGGTGTGGTGCATAAACAATGAATTCTGTTATGCTGGAAAGAAATAAATTAAGAGAGAGAGAGAGAGAGAGAAAGGGACAAAACAAAACAAAAAAGAGGTCATCTAGGTTGGTGCCCCCTGCAGTCTCAGGAGGGAAAATCCATTCTGTGCCTTTCTTCTACGTTCTCTCTCTTTTTTTTTTAATTATTTTTTTTTTAATTTCTTTTCAGTGTAACAGAATTCATTGTTTATGCACACACCTTCTGATAGCTGCTGGCAAGTCTTGGTGTTCCTTATCTTGTAACTGGATCTTTCTCATCTCTGCCCAGGCTTCCAGGTGACCTTCTCCCCTCTGTGTCTTCTCTCCTTGTCATCTCTTATAAGGACAGTTGTCAGTGCATTAAGGGCCCATCCTAACCCAATATGATCTTATCTCAAGACCCTTAACTTAATTACATCTGCAAAGAACCTTTTCCTAAATAAGGTAATATTCACAGATTCCTTGTGGATATATCTTTTGGGGAGACCACCATCGAGACCATTATACCCTTTCAACAACTGAAAGAGTCAGTTAAGGTCATGCAAGTCTCAAACTTTTTCTTCCTCTGTGAAAAAAACATGGGTCCTCTTTTTCCCACAAATGTCTTCACTCTTCCTGTTCAGAGGCCTCTCTAGTCAGACTCCTCAAAATCTCATTGTAGCTCATTCATTTGCAGATGAAACACGGCCATAAGTGATGGGAAGTGTACAGTAGGGTTTCAGATGGAAGAAACAGAAGATGGCCTTGGTCAACCCTTCAAGTACTTGATGAGATAGCAGAGATCTGAGAAGCGATGCACCTTGCCAAGTTAGCGCAGGTAACATGATGGCAGAGCCATCATAGAGTCAGGCAGCTGACCCAAGCCCTGCCTCTCATTGCTGTCCCCTCCCCTGTGTGACTCTTTCACCAAGCCTCATAGTTGTGAGGTCACCTTCAGCATTCCATAAGCCCAGAGAAAGGAAGCCAATATGTCTCACACCTTACTACAAGGCCCTGGTTAATTTTAAAAGTCACACCAATTTTAGTCCATAAAATTAAAATGTAAATAAGCAAAAGTTAGACCAGCCATGATGCCAGTCAACCTTTGATTTGCTTTTTACATTTCAGGGTACCAAGAAAAAGTTTGGAAAATGCTTCCCATCCTACATTAGGGCAATAGAATCTTATAACTTCACTTGAAACTTTGATCATATAAATAATCTCTTATATTCTGAAGATTCGCTCAATACACCAATTGTTTGGAACTCAAATTCTCCATTCTCTAGAACGGATGTTAACCATAAAGAGTACCTTTCTAGGCTATAGCCTACAAAATAATACAATTACAACAAAAATCAATATTAATATTAACAATATAAGTAAACAAAGAAAACTTAAATTGAATTAGAAAGTTAATTCTTTTATTAATTTGCCCAGAATTCCAACTTGAGGAAAAATAGACTTAATAAAAGGAACATGGGGAGGTAGAAGGGAACTTTTAGAAAAGTTGATGGGAACTTCTGGGTATTTGCAAGGGCATTAAAGATCAATTACATTTCATTCCATTTTGAATTTATGAATTTTTTTTCCAAATGAAATATTTTATAGCTCTTTAAAATTTTCAGACTGCTTTTGCTACATAGTCTCACTTGCAAGTGCAGCCAGATGAGTGGAGATTTTATCAAGCAATCACACCAGATGAGTTCCAGCAAGTGATAAATTAGCAATGAGAAAGTGGTTATTACTGGTCTCTTTCAAACCCCCACTACTCTGAGTATGGTCAGGAGCATCAACAGGGAGCTTGTTAGAAATGCAGAATCTCATCTAGACCCCAGATCTACAGAAATCAAAATCTGCATTTTTAACAAGTTCCCTAGGGGAGTCCTATGCACATCAGCATCTGAGAAGCAAAGCTGTTGCCAGTGAACAGAGGTGTCTTTATGAAATAAAATAAAGTGGGCAAGCAAGGAAAAATACTCGTAAAGAATACACATTTGATTTTCAATTATCCAGCAATGTTGCTAATGGAGTTAATATCCTCTTTGACCTCTATAAAACAGATGCTGGATAAACTACAATAATTTAACAGGAAAAAAAAAGGCCAAACTCAAAGACAGAAGGGAAATCTCTACTTACCAAAAAAACTCACAAAGGAACTCATCATGTATGAGCAAATGTATCAGAATCCCAAGAGATAGCAGACTTGGCTGCAAGTGCTAACAGCAAGGTACTAGAGTCATCCAATCCCCATAAAAATCAGAGATGAGGCTTTGGACCCCTAGGAAATGTGATGCTAGAACACAGACTCCTCCATAAACCCTGCCCCCTTTGTATGAGGGAAATGGGAGGCTTCCCAAGGGGGCTGGAGGAAAAGCAAAGAAGCATCAGGTATGTGGTGGGTCCTCAAGCTCTCGTCTGTACCACATGTAGATATGGAGTCCAAATGAATACTATCCATGTGGGGTTGGGATCTCAAACTGACCAACTACTATGAAAATTTGTCTTGGACAAGTGAAAATCTTGGGACACCCAGCCACGGTAAATATAAAACTTCTCTGTAACGATATTCCCACCAAACACAGCACAAATGACTCATACAGACCAAAAATAATCCCAGCTGAGAATGAGCCCACAAGCAAAAATTAACACTGTATGAAAACAGAATTCACTACAAGGGGACATTATCAGGTTCCTGGAGCAATAGATTAGCATCTTATTAGAAAATAAGATAATAGCACCATTCCAAAGAGATCACAGTTTTATTTAAACCTCAAAGCAATTTACTAGATAGGAAAACTGAGGCTAATGGGTGATTTACAGGCAAGGAAACTAAAATTCAGAGTCTCAGGCTAATAAAGACTGAGAGCTTCAGTCCAGTGCCAGGGTTTTCTTTACTGCATCACAGTATCTCTGTTCTTAAAAAATGCTGGCGAGTTGGATCATTTCTTTGATTCATGTAAAACAGAAGAGAAAGAAGCCATTTTCTTAGATTGGGAAGGGAGAACTCTGATTCAGTTCATTTGCTCTTAAGCATTTTTTAATGCAAAAAAAAAAAGTAAGGAAGTAGGTAGGGATCATTGTGTATTCAAAAATACTTATTGGAGACAAAAGGAGGTGACAATGTAAGAATTTTGAGGCAGTTGGACATAATGGGAGGTGACAGGTAAATATCCATTTGAATGTTTAGATAACAAGGATTTATATCTTAGCAGTTTGCTTTATTTTCATGGCAGGATGTCAGGTAATCACTAGAACATGCACCAAGATGAGCTTTTACTTTTACTCCAAGAGCATCTTCATGGTGTTCCTGAAAAGCTATTTTAAGTAGCGGCTTTAACCTGCAAACCTTTACACAGGGCGCTGAGGAAGTGGTGGACAGCTCAGGCACTGCAGCAAAGCCATAACTTCTCATCTTTTACCCCTTCACTAAATTACAATTAAATTCCATCATTCAAAACTGCCTGATCTTGGGCCAGATGCATATATCACAAGAAGGCATTAAAACCTGACCTTTTATATCCCCAATAAGAAATGTCATGAGTCCATCACAGAATCATAACTCCCTCTTGAATTCGAGCTAAGAAATATCTGAACTCACAGGGGGAACTCTCTGATTACAGGCAAATCTAAGGACTTTTCTAGTAACCTCTCAAAATCCTGAATTTTAAAGAAAAAAAAATGAGACAGCTTTTGTGTTTCAGAGCAAAAGAAATAATGAATGAGTACACAGTAGGGTGCAGAAGAAATGTTACACACAGAAAGTGAAAAAGGAGCACGCCAACACATCTCTTTGAAGCCAGTTCTAAGGTTATTGGAAACTTGAAAATCAGTAACATTTCAGCAGAGGCCCTAAAACCCAAAACAATTATCCACTGGCTCTTTTGCTGGCTAAGATTTACATCTAGTGGCCTCATCAGTGTAGACACCACAGAGACTATAAAGAGTACTGTGGGGCTTGGTAACTTCAGAGCTTGCTCTTGGAATATTTATCATTTCTGCTCAATGAATAGCTAGTCCTTTGCCAGTGGGAAGATAAGCAGACAGCCTTATCAGTCTTGGTACTTTCAAAAAGGTTTTCATTCCACAGCACACTGTGGAGCACCTACTGTCCCTCTGATGGTCATCCATGCCGATGAAAGTAGAACATAGATATTTAGACCTTTGTAAAGAAGAATCATTTAAATGAGAAAATAAAAATTTAATTGAATAGTAAGAAATGGAGAAATGGAGATAGGAAGCAACCCACCAGAGACAAAGATCCAAGAGCAACAGTGGCTCAGCCCTGCCACGGTGGCGGCGGGGGTGGGGGAGTGGGGGTTGTGGGCTAGCTATGGGGCAATTCTAATAGAAGAACATAGATGGAGGCCACATAAAATCACCTCCACGTCCACCACACAGAAGCATTCTTGGTGTCCAAGGGTAGGACAATGACAAAAGCAATGACAAAGGAGGAATGACTTTCCTGACATTATCTATGCTTTCATTTAATAAATATTTATTGAGCTCTCACTGTGTATACATACACGTCAGAGACATCATAAGTATAAAGAGGAAGAAAAGAGATGATAAAATATACAAATGTAGAAAACACAGGTAAAATAAAATATTACTAATTCGAAAGAAGAAGAAAATATGCCAATTGTGGGACTATGTAGCTTCATGAAGAAAACAGTATTTGTGCTAAGAAAAGGTAAGATTTGGACATACAGATACACTAGTGGGAAGTACAGTATTCTTCTCTCTACCACAAACAAGAGGCCAAGTGAATTATTGGGCTAGATGTGCTTCTCAACCTTCTCTGCCTCTATGAATCACCTGGTGAGAATTTTTTAAATATCAATGCTGGGGCCCTACCCCCAGATATTTTGATTTAATGACTCTAAGTTGAGACACAGACATGTAGTTTTGCTTTTTTCGAACACTCCCTAGATGATTCTAATGTACAGCTATGATTGAGAATCCTGAGTTAGAACAGAGCAGACATGGAGACTAGAATGTGCTTTGGAAGTTTGTGCCAAAACTTTATAAGAATCCCAGCTCCCAAGGTGCCATGACTCATGGATTGACACAACTCCCTCCAGATAAGCTAGAAAGAGAGATCAGAATATAATGTTGACTTCAACATAGTCACAGTCCCAGGGGAGCTTCCATTTTTCAGATGAAGAGGCAATGGCATAGGAACTTGATGGACACTGGGTAGTACTCTGAGAGACTCTCTGCCAGAATAGCTCACACTTGGAGGAAATGGGTGAGGAACTGACCACATGGAATCACAAGCAGGCAAGCTCGCAGAGTGTGCATAATGCTGCTTTTGGATATGGGTTTGAGAACAGAACCAGGAACATCTGAAGGTCTCAACATTGTGATAGCATCTCTGACAATTTAATAAAGCAAGCACTGGCTTTTCTCCATGAGAAGACACCTTTCAAAGTATGCATTTTAGAGGATATGGTGTGGCAAACTTAGCTGAGCCAAGTGTTTGCAATGGGCAGCATGGAGTCTTATAAGGGTGAGGCTTACGATTGTCTGGAGCACTGGGCATTGTACATAAACAATGAATCTTGGAGCACTGCATCAAAACCTAATGATGCATTTTATGGTGACTAACATAACACGACAAAAATTTTTAAATGATTGTCTGAAAGGGTAAAAATGGATTCACATAGCTTTAGAGTAGCCTCCCACTATAGGTTATTAGAGTAACTCATCTATTGTCATACAATAAGCCACTAAAAAAGAATGCGGTGACTCAAAACAATTTATTGTTCTCAGGACACCTGGGTGGCACAGTTAGGTAACCATCCAACTCTTGATTTCGGCTCAGGTTATGATCTCAGGGTTGTGAGACTGAGCCATGTGTCAGGCTCTGCACTCAGCATAGAGTCCGCTTGATATTCTCTCCCTCTCCCTCTGCCCCTCTAGCTTATGCTCCCTCTCTCTGTCTCTCTGTCTGTCTGTCTCTCTCTCTCTCTCTCTCATATATAAATAAATCATTAAACCACATTTCTTTTCCACTCACAATTTTATGGGTTGCCTGATTCAGCTCCCTGGATTTTCCTTGATTCTCTCATGCAGTTGTGGTTGGACAGTGGCTGGAGTTGTCTGAAAGCACTGGACTGGACATCCAAGGTGGTGCACTCACATCACTGTTTAATATTGGCCACCAGCTGGGAGCTGAGCTAGGGCAAATCATTGGAATGCCTACATGAGCCTCTTTATGTGACATGTGTTTCTCAAAGTATGATGACTGGGTTCTAAGAGACAGAAAATAGAATCTGCCAGTTTCCCAAAGTCTGAGTCCAGAAACTGGCAAATTTCACTTTCACCACATTCTGTTGATCAAAGCAGTCCCAGAGTCTGTGACTTTTTGAGGAGAGGGGACACGGACCCAACGTCTCAAGAGAAGAATGTCAAAAATTTATAGCCACCTTTAATCTTCCACAACTTATGAAAAGATTAGTTCTTCTTATTCTCAACACCATATATTTGTGATGTTTCATCACAGTTCTTTGATAGCAACTCCCACAGCAAATAAAAAAGAGCTATACTATGTATAATACAAACATAAAAGAGTAATACTGTGCTATGCTTCACTGCAAGCTTATCACCCATATGTCTGGATGGGCTTTTTTCCCCAGAAGTCACAATGAGTTTGTACTATACATCTCTTCTCTCTGCCTGGTACCTTTGCTGACCAAAAGCATACATTTGCAAAGACAGTTGCAAAGACAGGGTGAGAAGGATAATCAGTGGACCAGGGCACAGATCAGGGCCAATACCAGGGTCAAATCCATAGCCTGGGCCTTCTAGCAGTTCTAGAATTTTTTTCACAAACTGTGACTGTTGGAATTCTGCCAACGTCAGCCCCACAGTCCATAATGATCCAGAGCTTGAGAGCTTCTGCATCGCTAAATGTTTGCGGGGCTCAGAAATCAATATCTAATCACACTTAGCTGGAGCCCAATATTCTGTACACTCAGCAGTGTACATTTTTGGTTGCTGGGTATATAAAAGTTAACATGGGAAGTGAAACATTTGTTGGAATGAGCTGCATTAAAAATATTGCCACTGTGGTGCAAATCACTGTTAATGACATTTATCGAGTGCTCATTCTGCAAGGGTCCCACTCTACCAGGAGTTTTAAGATGATACAAAGGAAATAGAAGACACTCTTTTTGACCTCAGAAGCTCAGGCTGCTTTTTTTCTCAGCCCTTCATTTGGAACAACAGCTAGATTACTTCTCAAAATCTCTGTCAGCTTTAAAATCCTGTTCACAATAGTGGGAATATTAGCTATACCAGGTTTCCTGGTGGGCCATTCCAAGGAGGCCTTTTATTATTTTTTTAAGATTTATTTACTTATTATTTTAGTGGGGGAGGGGCAAAAGGGAGAGGGAGAATCTCAAGCAGACTCCCCACTGAGCATGGACCCCCCCCCAAAAGTGTGCCACCCAATATAGTGCCAGATCCCAGGACCCTGCAATCATGACCTGAGCTGAAACTGAAAGTCAGATGCCCAACTGACCAAGCCACCCAGCGCCTCTCAACAAGGCCTTTTCATAAGCTCTTACAGAGCCCCAGGTGTGGCCAAGTCCCTGCTGTCCTTTCTCTGTCCCTAAGCTGCAAAATTCACACAGAACTCACAGCCAAATCCCTAATGAAATGTCTAGTGGCAGCAGTGACATCGTTTCCCTTTTTCATTGGTGGGCTCTCCTATCATCTAAGAAAGAAATTTGTGTAACACTTCCTAGATCGGGCTTCTCAAACATTAATGTGCATACAAATCTCACCCAGGGATCTTGTTACAATGCAGATTCCAATTCAGTGGGTCTCTGAGATTCTGTATTTCTAATAAGCTCCCAGGAAATATTGGTGCTACCAGACCCTAGACCATACTTTGAGTAGCAAGGATAGAGGTACCACAGCCTTATCTGTTTTAGGCAGTGTTCAAAGGAAGAAAGACAAAACAAAGGTCAAGTCCGCTATCTTTTCCTCTCTTTCTCTCTCTCTCTTTCTCCCCCCTCGCTCAAGCAATAGAGAATACATGCCAATCAGGCCTCAAGAAAAGTCTGGGGAACCTCAAAATTTTCCAACTTGAATATGCAACCTAAGCTCCAAATGTGACCTCAGGTTTAAAACATAAGTTCAGATTTTAGGCAGATAGAAAACATTGAAACCTGAGTTTAAAGTGTTGAACCTATCCTTGTAGTATGAATATCATGAATCACTTCAAATTAGTTGTCTTTTTTGACACCAAAAAAAGGAGATACATGTAGGCTTCCTTATATAGGTCCACAAAATTGTTTCTTGACTGCGAATATTAAGACAGAAAGTTAAGGTTTGGATTTTGTAATTTATTTTAGTTTGAATTATCTAGATAGTTGCCCTGAGTAACAACTTACACTATTGTTGCTTTATCTTTTTCCCCAACTCTTTGATACTCTTTGCCCACATATCATGTTCAGTCACCCTGTCTTTTAAGGTCTATAAAATTGGCTCAACCTTCTGTTCTCTGAAGAATGAAGAGCTCTCTGGAATGCTTGCCCAAGTCCTTTTTTGTGTTCCTGAAGGGACTTATATTCTATGGTCATTTCTAGTTTGGGTTTTCTGCTTCTACTGAAAATTTCTTAAGATTTCACTTATTTATGAGAGGGAGAGACAGAAAGCCGGGAAAGGAGCAGAGGGAAAGGGACAAGCAGACTCCATGATGAGTGCAGAGACTGACATGGGGCTCCACCTCAGGACCCCAATATGATGACCTGAGCTGAAACCAAGAGTCAGCTGCTTAACTGACTGAGCCACTCAGTGCCCCTGCTTCTACTAAATTTTTATTCTGTTTTGCACTTTTTAGGTGTTGGCATTTTCTTCCTAGATTGTCCCCCAAACCAGCTCCTTCCTGCCTTCATCTTAAGCAAGGTGCATACATAAAGATCTTGTGTTTTGAAAGCCTTTACAGAAGGTCATAAGTGGAGGATAGTATCCTGCACTGTAATAAGTCTGCAGGTCATATTACCCATCACTATTCCTGAAAGTTCCATCAGCCACGCTCCGGTATATCTCTGCACCTCTTGCCTTCTTATTGATTATGCCTTTTCCCCCTTCCTTCCTGTTTCTCTCTATATACCACTTCTCTCCCTCCCTGCCCCTCAACAGTCCGATTTTATGTTCACACCCAGCTTATTGAGAGCAATTTGGCTTTCTCATTGTCTATTCCCAAACTATTGCCAGACTCACTTTCATATTCCCAAAACTCATCAAAATGCTCTCCTGTCTGAAAGAACCATTAGCAGATTGCCATATTTTCTTTAAGGGGCTTCACTTTAGAGGCATATGGAATTTAAAACAGCTTTTTTTTTTTCATTAATACACATGATCTTACTTGGCCTAGTAACTCTGAGGTAGGAAAAGCAAGCATTAGCATGGTCATTTTAGACCAAAAAAAAAAAAAAACCCACCAAAAAACAAACAAACCAAAAAACCTCAAAAACCAAGAAAAATGATATAACTTATGCATAGTCCCCTAGTTAGGGGCAGAACCAGGGTTGAGACTAGGCTTCCTGGCATCTACTATATTCTCCCTTCTAAGTTGTTTTTCTGCTGGATGAGACCAAATATGACACTTTACAGACTTGAAGGAGCCCTTAACTTTCTGGGGCACAAACTAGATAAACCCGAATTTTATTACTTGACACAAGCTACTTTTTCCATGGCCATCAACCATATCCAGTAAGCAACTGTTTAATATGGCAGGGAAACAAAAGTGAGATTGTAAGGAAGTGGAAATGAGAGGGGATAGGGTGGAGTAGTGAAGGAGAACCATAACCTGCGAACAGACCTGGGACTTACCTTGCGTAAGGCGATCTTCGGTCACTTCACCTCTCTGGACTTCAGTTTCCTCCTCCATAAAATGAGATGAAGATGAGATCTAAAACTTTTACAAGGTAAAATTGGAACCATCCCCTCCTTGTCCACCATCACTCCTTCCTCACCCAGAAGACAAAGAAGACCCTTCTTCATTCTACAGCTCCCCCTTCACTTGGAGAACCATATACACCCTTCCTGGCTTCCATCAAGATATTGTCCTTTCTCTTAAATCTTTAATCCTTTTTCCCCCATTAACTTCTTCTCTTTTTCTACCCAAGGCTCTATTACCAACTGACTCTCAAGAAGCACTAACCATTGACGTCTATGGCTTTTTTTTACCACAATCCAATTAGTAGTAGTTTGCCCACTGATTCCACATTCCTTCCTTTGGAGCTAATCTTTTTTCAACCACTCCAATTTTCAAGTGATTTGGAAAATAAGTATGAGAGCTCTGGAATCAACACAGACTCAAGATAACATTTTGTTTTTCAATAGGTATGTGTCAGAAATGAATTCTTAACACAACAGCATCATGAGTTACAGTAATCAATAGATAGTTATATTTAATAATTTGTTTGAAACAGACCATATCTCTATTTTTCCATGAGATTAGTCAGGAGATTTCATGGAAACCTTTATGGAACACATGAGTGTATGAATATCATTTCTTATTTAATTGGCATTTATGCAAATGGGCTATTTTTTTTCAACCAACTATAGATTTATTTTCCTTGGCTTATGGTTTTATTCATTTATGGCTGATTTTGTTAGACTAGAAAAATATATGGAAGCTAGATCTCCTCTTAAAAAGGACTAGACAGAATTTGAAGGTCTGTGCCAGGGGAAGATACCAGAAAGAAGGGAAGTACAAAGTTTTGACTATCTTTGCCTCAGAATAGAGGCAGGGAAACTAGATTTGTCTCCTCTGTTCCCATACCTATCAGTCTCTGAGTCTTCTTTCGTGTCAAGCCTCAGGACTAAATAATAGACATTAACAGAACTGGCCAAAAGTGTAGCAGCTTTCAAAGTGCTTTTAGTGAATAATCTGATTTTATCATCATCACCCTGGGAAGTCAGAAAGGGCAGACAAGCAATTCCCTTTTCTCTCTCCACAGTCTCTCATATCATATATATGGTACCTTCCTCACCTTCATTTATGTATGCCAAAAACATTTATTGTGCTCTTACCCCATGCCAGCAACAGAAAGGTTGAATTAGGGCTCATTTTCTTTGGGGAAAGATAGTAAGCAATCTCTGACTGGAAAGGAGAAGAGAGGTAAGTGAGCCTCTTGCTTTGTTTAATACCAGCTTCCTTATTGCACCAACAAATTCCTATAGGGAAAAATAAAGCAACCATCCCTATATTTCTATGATTAAAGAAAGAGATGTTTGGAGAGTTTTCTTTAGTGTTTTCCACGCAGACTTCTTTTTTTTTTTTTGATATATTTTTTTCCAATTTATTTAATTTTTTTATGAAAATTAGTAACATTTATTGCCAACATGAGCTAGAATGTTTTTGTTACAGAACTCCTGACAACATTAATTAAATTTTTTCAGATGGTTCATGAAAATCCTACCATATTATTTTAATCCATATTTGCATCAAAATTCATTCATAACATTTTTATAATATTCAGCTTTTAAAACTTTGTGCAACATTTATTATTCATTTTTTCTATCACTTTTTTTTCCCAGTTTATTTATTTTCAGAAAAACAGTATTCATGATTTTTTCACCACACCCAGTGCTCCATGCAAGCTGTGCCCTCTATAATACCCACCACCTGGTACACCAACCTCCCACCCCCCCCGCCACTTCAAACCCCTCAGACTGTTTTTCAGAGTCCATAGTCTCTCATGGTTCACCTCCCCTTCCAATTTACCCAAATTCCCTACTCCTCTCTAACGCTCCTTGTCCTCCATGCTATTGGTTATGCTCCACAAATGAGTGAAACCATATGATAATTGACTCTCTCTGCTTGACTGATTTCACTCAGCATAATCTCTTCCAGTCCCGTCCATGTTGCTACAAAAGTTGGATATTCGTCCTTTCTGATGGAGGCATAATACTCCATAGTGTATATGGACCACATCTTCCTTATCCATTCATCCGTTGAAGGGCATCTTGGTTCTTTCCATAGTTTGGCGACCGTGGCCATTGCTGCTATAAACATTGGGGTACAGATGGCCCTTCTTTTCACGACATCTGTATCTTTGGGGTAAATACCCAGGAGTGCAATTGCAGGGTCGTAGGGAAGCTCTATTTTTAATTTCTTGAGGAATCTCCACACTGTTCTCCAAGAGGCTGCACCAACTTGCATTCCCACCAACAGTGGAAGAGGGTTCCCCTTTCTCCACATCCTCTCCAACACATGTTGTTTCCTGTTTTGTTAATTTTGGCCATTCTAACTGGTGTAAGGTGATATCTCAATGTGGTTTTAATTTGAATCTCCCTGAGGGCTAATGATGATGAGCATTTTTTCATGTGTCTGATAGCCATTTGTATTTCTTGATTGGAGAAGTGTCTGTTCATATCTTCTGCCCATTTTTTGATGTGTTTGTCTGTTTCGTGTGGGTTGAGTTTGAGGAGTTCATTACAGATCCTGGATATCAACCTTTTGTCTGTACTGTCATTTGCAAATATCTTCTCCCATTCCGTGGGTTGCCTCTTTGTTTTTTTGACTGTTTCCTTTGCTGTGCAGAAGCTTTTGATTTTGATGAAGTCCCAGAAGTTTATTTTCGCTTTTGTTTCCTTTGCCTTTGGAGACGTATCTTGAAAGAAGTTGCTGTGGCTGATATCAAAGAGATTACTGCCTATGTTCTCCTCTAAGATTCTGATGGATTCCTGTCTCACGTTGAGGTCTTTTATCCATTTTGAGTTGATTTTGTGTACGGTGTAAGAGAATGGTCGAGTTTCATTCTTCTACATATAGCTGTCCAGTTTTCCCAGCACCATTTATTGAAGAGACTGTCTTTTTTCCACTGTATATTTTTTCCTGTTTTGTCGAAGATTAATTGACCATAGAGTTGAGGGTCCATATCAGGGCTCTCTACTCTGTTCCACTGGTCTATGTGTCTGTTTTTATGCCAGTACCATGCTGTCTTGGTGATCACAGCTTTGTAATAAAGCTTGAAATCAGGTAAGGTGATGCCGCCAGCTTTATTTTTGTTTTTCAACATTTCCTTAGCGATTCGGGGTCTCTTCTGATTCCATACAAATTTTAGGATTATTTGCTCCAGCTCTTTGAAGAATGCCGGTGGAATTTTGATAGGAATGGCATTAAAAGTATAGATTGCTCTAGGCAGTATAGACATTTTAACAATGTTTATTCTTCCGATCCAAGAGCATGGAATGGTCTTCCATCTTTTTGTGTCTTCTTCAATTTCTTTCATGAGTGTTCTATAGTTCCTCAAGTATAGATCCTTTACCTCTTTAGTTAGGTTTATTCCCAGGTATCTTATGGTTCTTGGTGCTATAGTAAATGGAATCGATTCTCTAATTTCCCTTTCTGTATTTTCATTGTTAGTGTATAAGAAAGCCACTGATTTCTGCACATTGACTTTGTATCCTGCCACGCTGCTGAATTGCTGTATGAGTTCTAGTAGTTTGGGGGTGGAGTCTTTTGGGTTTTCCAAAAACATTTATTGTGCTCTTACCCCATGCCAGCAACAGAAAGGTTGAATTAGGGCTCATTTTCTTTGGGGAAAGATAGTAAGCAATCTCTGACTGGAAAGGAGAAGAGAGGTAAGTGAGCCTCTTGCTTTGTTTAATACCAGCTTCCTTATTGCACCAACAAATTCCTATAGGGAAAAATAAAGCAACCATCCTTATATTTCTATGATTAAAGAAAGAGATGTTTGGAGAGTTTTCTTTAGTGTTTTCCACGCAGACTTCTTTTTTTTTTTTATATTTTTTTTTCCAATTTATTTATTTTCAGAAAAACAGTATTCATTTTTTTTCACCACACCCAGTGCTCCATGCAAGCTGTGCCCTCTATAATACCCACCACCTGGTACCCCAACCTCCCACCCCCCCGCCACTTCAAACCCCTCAGATTGTTTTTCAGAGTCCATAGTCTCTCATGGTTCATCTCCCCTTCCAATTTACCCAAAAGCACATACCCTCCCCAATGTCCATAACCCTACCCCCCTTCTCCCAACCCCCCTCCCCCCAGCAACCCACAGTTTGTTTCGTGAGATTAAGAGTCACTTATGGTTTGTCTCCCTCCCTATCCCATCTTGCAACATGGGGCTTAAGTGGGTAGGAGAAGAATCCATGATCCACGCAGACTTCTTGATGGGATCACACACACACACAAAAGCATTATTTCTTAATAATAGCTACCATCTGAAATGGGTTTTTCCATTTACTAAGTGACTCATTTGTGTTGGCCTATTTCTCCCTTTTGGTTATAATTCTATAATGAAAATGTCTCTTTTAATTCTTACAAAGACAAAACTAAAGGAGCAGTGTTACAGATTTAATTGGCTACTCCTAAAATTCATATGTTCAAGTCCTAAACACCAACATTTCAGAAGGTGATCTTATTTGGAAATAAGGTCACTGCAGATGTAACTAGTTAATTTGAGGTCATCCTGCACTAAGGTGAGCCCTAATCCAATATGATGAGTGTTCTTGTGAAAAGGAGGGATTTGGACACAGACACACACAAAGAGAAAACATTATGTGAACACAAAGTTAAGGATCAGAGTGATGCTTCTATATGCCAAGAAACACCAAACATTACCAGCAAATTACTAGAAGCTAGGAGAAAGGCATGGAATAGATTCTCTCTCACAGCCCTCAGACCAGAACAATCTTGCCAAATACCTTGATTTCAGATATCCAGCCTTCATAAATGTGAGACAATAAGTTTTTGTTGTTTAAGCTACCCAGTTTGTGGTACTTGTCACAACAGCCCCAGCAAACTAACACAAACAGCTTTACCACAATCTCTGAGAGGCACTGGGCACTATCAGCATTGGTGCCACGCCAATAGAGAGGACACAAAGAAGAGTCAGTGTCCCCCCACAACTGTGTCACAAACCAAATTAAGCTGTGGCACCTCACAGGCTTCCTGTCATCAGCAGTGGTGCTCAGGGTCATAACAAAAGGAAACCACAGAACTGGCTGGCACAATGGGATGTTTGGGGGATCCTGAAGAATCCAATAAGGAGGACATCAGAGTAGAATGAAAAAGGAAAAGCTGAGGTTTCCATTTGTGTAGGAATGTATGTGAGAGCCCCCTACCCCACACAACCCCCATGAACACATTGGGGACCACTACTTAGCAGGAGGCACAATTTCCCCCATGAAAAAGTAGAGCAAAAGTCACTGAAATAACCAGTTTAAACTGATCAACATTTTCATTAAGAAAATGACCCATAACTTTGAGTTCTCTACTGGGATTACTCTGTTCATCTTAGAAAAGCAGCACGCTCTCACTTTCCATATCATTAAGGTAAAGATGTTAACCAGAATCATTTTGTGTCTGAAGAGCACAGCAGTTTGGCTTACACTGAGGATTACACAGAGAATGAAAGGAAATAGGTTCAGAAGACATTAACAACTTCAGTCAGCTATGTTGACTACCAGTCAAGTACAGCTTATACAACTATTTCAAGAAGAAAAATGTAAAGTAAAATGAGGAAAGAAAGAAAAAAAACCAGGAAGCAAGATTATGATGCAAAAATGTTCAATCAGTCCTTTCCAATTTTCTATGCACCCTAAATAAAACATATGTTTAATTGTTTAAAAATGAAAGACCTTGGGGCGCCTGGGTGGCCCAGTGGGTTAAGCCGCTGCCTTCGGCTCAGGTCATGATCTCGGGGTCCTGGGATCGAGCCCCGCATTGGGCTCTCTGCTCAGCGGGGAGCCTGCTTCCTCCTCTCTTTCTGCCTGCCTCTCTGTCTACTTGTGATCTCTCTCTGTCAAATAAATAAATAAAATCTTTAAAAAAAAATGCAAGACCTTGTTCTTTTACAGAGTCTATTAGAGCAGGGCCATGTAAAGAGGTATCAGGAAAGTGCAAAGGGAAGCAATGGATTGGATAACTAACTTGTCAATGAAAATAAACAACATATATAATATTGGGCCCCCCAAACCAGTTTGTGCTCAGATAGTAACACAGAGAACTGAAGAATGTTAGTGACAATAGGCACAAGGAGACTTGGTGGTTTTAAAAGAAAATACTACTTATAAGTATTATTAAAAGTACATTTCAGGGTATAAATTAATTATATCATTTTAAAGGATATTTAAAATTGTGTAATTATGACTATATAATTATTATAACCAACTTAAAATAAGTATTGTAGATATTTTTAACAATGCAAAATTAACAACTGTTAATAAATTCTAGGTGGTAGAAATATATAGGTTAGTTATGTTATTCTTTGCCCTTTTGGGTTTTCTTTTTAAAGATTGATTGGTTGATTGCTTGATTGATTGACTTATTTAAAAGAGATCCTGAGATCATGACCTGAGCTGAATCTAAGAGAGAGACGCTTAACTGACTGCACCACCCAGATGCCTCTGCCCTCTTCTGTTTTTGAAAATACCTCAAAAAAAATTTTTTTTATAGAACTCTTACCCAACAACCTGTTCGTTTGTAGATCTGACATTTACTAGTTTTGAATTTAGGCAAATGTTTTACTCTTTCCGAATTGTTTCCTCATCCACAAAGTGAGTTCATGATAATAGAAGAACAGGATTAGAAGTGATGTGTATAAAGAGGTGATGGCAGACAGTAGGCATCCCCAAAATGAAAACAATACTTATTCCTGAATCTCCTCTCTAAAATCCCTGTTATGTAATTATTTAGTCCAGCCATGAGAACTTTGAGTTTTGACAAAGAAACCCTACCTCCCAGGCCACTGTGTTATGTTTTTTAATTCATCATTGTTAGAAAGTCCACCAAATGTCTCCTTGTAACTGTCAACCATGGTTCTAGCTGGGGCTACAAAATCCTTCCACACAGCATTATTTCAGATTTTAATTCAGATAAGAAGCTTCCATTCCACTCCATCTCCTTACCATCTTCAAAGCTTCTCTTTTACAGGGTTAAAATATCTCAATCTCTGTATCCTCCCATATGAGACTTAATTTCAAGTTCCTGCACCATGGTGAGGAGTTTCCTCCTATAATATGTTTCCTTTGACCTTTATCTCTTTAAATTGCAATGCCTGGAGTTGAGATTAGAGCTATACTTTTCTCCCTAGCCCTTATCCTTGCTCTAGATTATGGATGGGCAAATATTTTCTGTAAAGGGCCAAATAGTAAATATTTTCAGCTTTACCAGCCATAGAGCCTCCATGCAATTACTCAACTCTGCCATTGTAGCACAAAAGCAACTGTAGTCATATGTCAAAGAAAGGACATGGCTATGTACCAATAAAACCTTTTTTTTTTCTTTTCAAAAACAGATGGCAGTCTATATTTGACCAATAGGTCATAATTTGCTGACCTCTGGTTTAGATTATATTCTCCACTGGTTTTTTTCAATAGCTGCACCACACTATTGTGTCTTTTGTCTTTCCCAATGAGCTATATCTTAAACAATAGAGCATTAATTTGAGTGCCTTTCTGAGTGCAAAGAAGGATACAGATAGATGACCAGAGTTTGGCCAACCTCCCTCTTGGTACATGCAGCAAAGAGGAACATGTTGGAACAATGAAGAACGGCTCCTTGTTACCAGTTCTTGCAGATACAGCAGCGATCTGCTCACCACACATCTACCCAAGTGCCTCCATAACTAAGCTTAGCATGGAAGGAAGTTGCTGTCCATCATGATGAAAGATTTCTACAGATAATGCAGTGAATTTGGAGGTCCCAAGTGGAGAACTTTGCCTCAATCTATGTTACATATCATTTTGATAGATTCAGCTCACCTCTCCAACTAGTTGAGTACTTTTCAGATAATCATCTTATTATCTAATGTGTGGAGTCACATCTGTTCTTTCTTTTGTTTATAAATTAGTATCTCCTTTATTCATAAGATGTTGCATAATTATTTATGTGGCAGCAATTAATTAGCTGCTAATGAGGCACAAAAAGTCATGTAATTCAACAGTAGTTCATAATTCAATCCAATATTTTTTTATTTACTCAGACTCAAGAATGCCCTTAATTAAGATTTGCTATAATTTCCAGCCTTGATAATTCAGGGTCTATAGTGTCACCAGCCTATCATTGGCCTAGAATTGAAAAGAACACTGGATTTTGAGTCAAAACTCAAATATTAGTCCCATTTCTGTTATTTTTTTTTATTTGAGCACTTGAAAAACTTTAATTAAGTTCTCTTCATCTCTCCTCTTCATGCATAAAATAAAGAAATAGTACTCTCCCTGACTACTTTATAAGTTTATTTAATTGTCAAACAGGGACGTGGATTTCAAGATTAGTTTCTCTAAACATGTAATGTGTTTATTATATACAAAGATGTTCACAATATACTATTACCTGAAAGAGTGCCTAACAAACCAGTATTGCCTTGTCATCCAAATTTTTCTGGAAGGAACCACACCAAAATGTTAATAATGGTCATCTCTGTGGGGTAGAAATATGAATGATATTTGTTTTGCTCTTTTTTGTTTACATGTAATTTCTACATTTTCTACAATAAGCAAGTAATACTTGTGTAATAATGAAAGATCAAAATTTAAAATAATTGCTTATTGAATTATAAAATAACACATGTTAATTCTAGAATATTGGGCAAAAACAGAAGACAAGAGAAGATGACATATTTACATGTGCTTACTGTGGTATTACTATAAACCTGTCAAGAGGAGTTGTAATAAACCATATCTGAGGTTGAGTTCCCACATTCTGTGGTTCTTAGTACTCATAAAGGTATCCTAGAAAGTAGCTGAATAACTATATGCACCAGGCAACACCTTTGGTATATAAATCACCGTAGCAACTGAAATAAAGAATTAAAATTGCTCTGACCCATGCACTTAGAGGTACAAAGCTATTTTGGTTGCACTGTGAAAGCCTATGTTGTGATGCTGTTAAAAAAGCAACAAATAAAGAGGTTGCTTGTTTTGAGAACTCAACTTTAAATGATTGGAAACAAATAAATTTTCTCTAAAAGAATATGTTGAAAAACCAGAGTAAACAAGACTTTTAATCCCTTTAAAAAGAAGTAAATTAAAGGTGATCTTTGAAAAGGTCAGAACTTACATTCTACACTGGAATTCTTTCAAATGACTTTCAGTTCTAAAGCATGAAGTCTAGCTATTCCATCAAAGTGACTTTACATCAGATCCTACACTTTAAATATGAGGAAAAACACTAAGGCTAATTTAGAATATTGGGAGCTTATATATGGTACCAACCAATTTCCTCTTCCTCTTGTATTACCACTAAATGGGAAAGATGAAATAATGATTGACTTTTTACAAAGCAAGTGCATTTTTTTTTCATTCTCCCTAAATCTAAAGCCACAAATATAAAGCCTGTGGGTAGAACCACATAGTGATTATAAATGCAGATAGTATACCAGCAATGTTTTTTCATTCTTTTCCAAAGGCTTTTAATAGTGGCTAAACCTGTTCACTAAAATTAACCCAGAAGGAGAAAATATTTACAAATTACATATTCTATAAAAAAAAAAAACTTGCATCTAGGATGTATAAGAACTCTTATAACTCAATAATACAAAGATAAATAACCCAATTTTTAATTGGGCAAAGGATTTGAATAGACATTTCTTCAAAGAAGATATATGAATGACTAATAAGCACATGAAAAGATGCTCAGTATGACCGGCCATCAGGGAAATATAAATAAAAACTACAGTGAGATACCACTCTATACACACTAGGATGGTTATAATCAAAAACATAGAAAATAATGTGTTAGCATGGATATGGTGTAGTTGGAGCCTGCCTTCACTGCTGGTTGGAATGTAAAATGGTGCAGTCACGTTGAAAAACAACTTGATAGTTCCTCAAAAGTTTAAACATAGAGTTATCATATGACCCAGCAATTCCCCTCCTAGGCATATACCCAAGAAAAAAGAGAAAATTTGTCTACACAAAAATTTGTACGCTGTTCATAACACCATTACTCAAAAAAGCTAAAAACTATAAGGAACCCAAATGTCTATCAAGTGATGAATGGTTAAATAAAATGTATAGTCATACAATGGAATATTATTTGGCCATAATAAAGGACTGAAGTACCGATACATGTGACAACATGGATGAACCTTGGAAACATTATGCCAAGTGAAAGAAGCCAGTCACAAAAACCACATAAGATCCCACTTATAGAAAATGTCCAGGATAAGCTAATCTATAGAGACAGAAAGTAGATTAGCGGTTGCCTAGGGTTGAGGGAAAACGTAACTTGGGGAAAACAGGAGACTGCTTAAGATACAGATTTCTTTTTGGAGTGAAAATGTTCTAAAATTGATTGTGGTGATGACATACAACTCTGGAAAATACTAAAAACCATTGACTTGTACATTTTACATGGGTGAATTATATGATGTGTGAATTATATCTCAATATAGCTAGAATAAAAAATGATTGATCAGTAGGTAGATGATAGATATTAGACAGACAGACCCAGGTAATAGCTACTGAAGGCCAGTTTCCAGAGCTGGTTGGGTCTCAGAATAGGCTTAAGGAGGATGGTTAAGCCCATGCCCAATACTGGTGTCTTTCTCTTCCTCCACCTCAAGATCACCCCAATCAGTGAAAAAACTTGTTTAAGACTTCTTCCACAGTTCAGCTATTGTGGACATTGCTGCTATGAACATTGGGGTACATGTGCCCCTTCTTTTCACCACAATTGTATCTTTGGGGTAAATACCCTGGGTCCTAGGGTAGCTCTATTTTTAACTTTTTGGGGAACCTCCGTACTGTTTTCCAGAGTGGCTGTACCAACTTGCATTCCCACCAACAGTGTAGGAGGATTCTCCTTTCTCCACATCCACCCCAACATTTGTTGTTTCCTACCTTGTTAATTTCTGCCATTCTAAATGATGTAAGGTGGCATTTCAATGTGGTTTTGATTTTAATTTCCCTGATGGCTAACAATGTTGAACATTTTTTCATTTGTCTGTTAGCCATTCATATGTCTTCTTTGGAGAAGTGTCTATTGATGTCTTCTGCACATTTTTGACTTGTTTATTTGCTTTTTAGGTGTTGAGTTTGCCAAGATGCCCTTCGACAGACTTGGGGTTGTAAGATCGCGCCCTGTACTGGACTCTTCACTGGGCATGGAGCCTGCTTGGGATTCTCTCCCCCCCCCTCCCTCTCTCTCCCTCTTCTCCCTCACTCATTCTTTCAAAGAAAAAAATGTATGTGTGTGTGTGTGTATTGAACACTTACTTAAGAGATAGCTGCTGCATAAAAATTGTCTAATTTCTATTACCTACCTTTATTTGTGCTCTCTATACAAAAGTTTCACCCCACTTACCAACTATGGAGTCTTTAGGACCCATTCACTGAGAAGCTGGCATCTTCTCAATCCCATTCCGGTCTGGGAGATTTAAGATAACCTCACCACTATCCCCAGGGAAATGCTTGTTTGAGAAAGAAAAACATCATTTGGATCTAAAATTAAGTATCTTGCTTATTCAAACACTGTGCTATAAATCCATCAATGTTAATAAAGAAGCCACAGTTATGATTTAGGAATCTCAAACAAAGACTAAGCCTAAAGTCATAACTAAGATTAGCAAACACTCTGTTCTGTCATACATGGCAGATTTTCTCTGTTGCATCTCCCTGTAAAGAGATTTGGATTCCCCTTATGACAAACTATCTTACTACAGAACTTATCTTTATTCATCTGAAATATAAACCTCTATATTTACATAAACTTCATATCAAAATTTGTGTCTACTGCTATAGTCATAGCTTAGGAATTGCTATGTAGTACCCATTTCATATGTTACTGAACTTCTTGGTTTATTATTAAATTACTATTATTATAGTAGCAGCAGTAATTTCCCACCTAGTCTTAAACCCCTTTTCTTTTCACTACTGTAAAAACCACAACATATCTTATGGTTTTTAAGATGGCTGTTTTAAAACTGTCATCTCCCTGCTAAGTCATTTTACTACAAGTTTGAATCAAAAGTGGTTCTGACATTTCTAAGGCTAAAACAAGACATGGAGCTTTATTTGTTCTCCTACTTCAAGGGCCTTCAGCTCCTCTTCACTGCAGACCTCCATGTCCATGAACACACCCTACGCTCCTTCCTTCTGTTGCTAAAGATTGGAGGGATTTGTCCCTGCCCTGATGTCAAAAAGATATTTGCTAAGTCTCTGGTCTTAGCCACCCTTCCCCAGAGGACTCACTAACCCTGGAAAGTAAAAACAGTGGGTTGACCCAGAGCATACGGGGCACCCTTTTCCCATAATCTACAAAGACTTAAATTAGGCAGGATATGAGGCCCAAACCTGCATCTTGGTTTCCTCCACATTCCTTTCTGAAAGCAGGAATAAGCCAAGGGTGTGAGTCCACAGTGCATATCTCTTTAAGCTGCGTGGACAAGGAAGGTAGACAAAGAAAACATGGACACTGGTCCCTGGAATAAGCCCTGGTCAGAAAACCACTGTGGCCACTTGGGTGAAGGATAGAAGAGAGGACGTCACACCCATGAACTGATGTCTTTTCAAAAATTAACTTCACCGTCAGGGAATGTGGCCTAATCAACATCCTAGAATCTGACCAAGGAAGTTAGCATGTCTTCTACTTTGGGCAAAGGAAGGAACATAAGACATAAGGGAGCCCACCCTCCCCTAGAGGCCCATGACTTGAAATACTCAACCTCTGAAATCTTCAAATCCAATAAATCACTCCTGAAACCCCTCCATTTTTACTTCAATCGTTCTTGTCTCTTCACCTGATCTACTCCAGAACCCCCAAGTGATGCTGTCCTCACTCCCCAAACAGGTTGCTGAGCCATGCTGGAGGAGATCATAACAATGTAGATACCGCAACTCAGAGACACTCTGCACCTAATTCTTTTACATCTTCTGAATAACACTCTTCCATCCCACACAGATGATTTTCCAGATCTCCAGCACTCCTCTGATGCTTATTCCTTCCTTTCCACCCACCCCCTCTTCCCTAGCAGATGTGCTTGACTGTCTCTATACAGAGAAAATATGTTTGTGAAGGCAGGAAGTTGACGTTCTTGTATCTGAACCAATTCTATTTCCTTCCCTTTAGTCTCATAGAAAAAGATGTTCTTTCTTTCCCAACCATTAAGCAATGTCCATGTTGTCCCTGAGTAGAATCTACATGGTTCTTAGGAATACTGCTGGAAATAGAAGTCTTAATCTCAGTGAGTTTGATTCGCATTTCTCTTAATATGAGGAAAGTTGTCTTTCAAACATTTTTGTGTACATTGAATCCTCTTTCCCTGTTTTTTCCATGTCTCTTTCTTTCATTCTTTTTTTTAAAAAAAGATTTTATTTATTGATTTATTTGACAGAGAGAGATCGAGAGAGAGAGCACAAGCAGAGGGAGAGGCAGGCAGAGGGAGAGAGAGAAACAGGCTCCCCACTAAGCAGGGAACCTGATAAGAACCCTGGGATCCTGAGCCAAAGGCAGATGCTTAACCCACTGAGCCACCCAGGTACCCTCTTTTTCTTTACTTTTAATTTTTCTTCTTAGTTAATCCTCTCTGTCCTTCACTCTGTTTTAGAGTGTCTATTCTCACTGTTTTCTTTCCAATTTTGCCATCATTTCTGTGACGATTTTACTACTTTCTTACATTCCTTTCATGAGCTTTTCCCATTTATATTTTATCTTCTCTTATGTTTCACTGTCTCTTCCCTGGACTCTCACACCTCTGTTTGTAGCTCTTGTTTCATAAAATTATTGGTTATTTTTAAAATTCATGCAATATATTTGGTTGCAACATTCATCTACTCTAAAGCAACATTATTTTCATGAGTATCCTTTGCTTAACATTTTTTTCCATTCCTTCTGCCTTTTCTTCCTTTTTTCTACTATACACACACACACACACACACATATACACACTCACACTCACTTCATGGTGAAAGTGTTTCACCTCATTACTGAAAGACATACACTTTTCTGGACCAACTATTTGCAGGTATATGTTGGGAAAGGGCTTGTGGCACATTCCGATCCGGCTGAAATTTTCTCATTACAAGGTTTTGCGAGGGGGGTGATTGGCAGCAGTAGCCCTTTCTCACAACAGCAGCTTCCTCTTCTCCCCTGATGCCATAGAGATGGTCCATTTCCTCTATACAGACTTCCTGCATGATTTATTTGGCTCTGCCTCTGATTCTTATGAGCAAACAGAGTCCAGGACCATTCCTGACCCCTATCTATGCATCTGGTTGCGATAAGAATTTAGGGGTTTGCACCTCAGGGGGTACCCATTTCACCTTTGCTGGTTCTTTGAGATCTGCAATCTCTATATCCTCTCTCCCCATTCTCATAAATTCCCCTCTCTTCCATTACCATTGCTTTGGGAATTTACAGTTTTTTAGTTACACCAAAACTGGAGTTTGGGAATTTGTGTTTTTGTTTCTCATGCTTATTTTTATTTTAGGATGATTTCTAGAAAAAGCTAGAGAAAATGCCAAATTAATGTTGTAATACAGCAGAAGTCTGTCTCTTTGTATTTCTCCAGAACCTTGTTTCACATGTATTTTTAAGCTGATCTATTTTTTTCCCTCAAATGTAGTGGAAGAAAATAAAAAGCCTCCCTTTATGTCCCTTATCTATCACTGAATCTCCCTCTTGTCATTCACCAAAAATTTATTAAATGCCTGTCATAGATGAGACATTGTACTCAGTACTAGAATTATAATGTTGACCAAGACTGGCAGTGCTCCTGCTCTCGCTGAGCTTATAGTCAAGGAGAGAGAACTGAGAATGAAATCAGCAATACAAACACGGTATGTCACTATTCCTACTTTTCCACCTTCCTTTGGCTTTTCAGCTCTGTGCAGTCAAGCTCTTGCCTCTCCAACATGCTGATCTTTTTTATTCAGGCCAAGTCTCCAGGGAAATTTTCACTGACCTATCCAATGATGATCTATCAGTCTTCATCTTGCCTTTCTTCTTCACAGCACAGTTTCCTATTCCATTCTCATTAAAATATAATCTGCCCGCAAATTTCCGTGACCTCCCCACCTTCCTCATTTGCCTTGGAACTCTCTGTCCACTGACAGTTTTTCCTGCTCCTCATTGAAAGTTGGTGTTTTCTGGAGCTTTGTCCTTGGCCCTCTTCCCTTGGCATTGTGTGTCACCATGCTGGTTCAAGCCCTATGTTATCCAACATGATCCTTCTTGGACTACACTTCCTGGAACATTCCTTTTTCTGGAATACACTTCCTCCATGTTTCCACCTAGTGAATTCTTGCTCATTCTATAGTGACCCTTGTCTGCCCCCTTGCTTGCCCCCCAGCCCACTCCACAACTTTATCTCCTGAGTCCATGTTTGATGTCCTAGATGCACCCAAGAGCATATGTTTGAATTCTGTGTTTATTTATTGGGACTTTGACTGCTGAGACCAGGAACCCTAGAGGGCAAGTACATGGTCTTAATCATTTTGCATCCCTAGGTACATTTCCAAAAGCCTGGTGTTCAAATGCTTGTGAATCAATGAGGGAATGAATGAATGAAGTGTGTTGAGATCATATTGTAAGGAACAATACACACTAGTCAGTGGAGAAAGGCATTTTACAGTCATGGTGGTGTTGAAAGACGGGAAATACAGTCCTTCTCGCTGGCTATTAAGTGTTTTACATCAGATCCTTTCTGAAGTGTTAAAAGTTAAATCAATTTCCAGGAAAACATGACTGCCAATGTAAAATATGCCCTGAGGGGAATATTTCCCCTCCTAATACTTTCCATGCATATAAAAGGGGAAAGTGCACGCAACGCACATGTTCAGTGTTGTCATCTAGAAGCTCATGCCCTTACATTTCTCCAGGACCTTATTTGCAAGCTAGTAAATCAGTATGTTGGCCAGGGATAAGTCAATGCACAAAGTTGGCAGGTTCTTTGCAGTGTAACGAGTCATCCTCCTGTCAGTACCTGGTAAGGTCTGGCCGTGAGACAGGGCAGACTGAAGGGGCCAAACGGGCCAGGCCAATCTGGACAAACATGAGGAAAAAAATGCTCCATATAGGCAAGAGTCACCACAGGGGCAAGGATAGAAACCCATGTCCATTCTCAAAGACAGATTCTGGATTCTGGGAATATCCATGATGAAGCCAAAGGAGGAATCAGGTCCCCACTTAAGGAACCCACAAGTGTTAAGGAACATTGGTAAGATGGGCATAATGTCCTGTGACAGAAGTCCCATGTGAGGGCAGAGGCAGAGACCAAAGGCCTTGGGCAGACGTCAAGGTACAGATTCAGAATGGACCCAAGGGAGCACAAAAAGAAGAGAAAGCAGTGGCACGGTTTCCTTAAAAGACAAAACCCACACTATAAGACAATGGCAACATAGTGTTGATCCTGGATCAGCGGCCTTCTTGGTGTATAGATAAGGACTGCATACTAGACATTTTTGGATTTTGTGTGCCCAGAATTACTTCTCTATATGCATCTGGTAGTAAAATGGATCTTTCCGGCAGAAAGACCATTCCTTGTGGTTTGAGTGGAGCTAACCTCAACCACACCTGGCTCCAGGGTGGGCACATAACCCAGACCTGACTTCAGGTTCCTTCCCTAGGCTGCATGGATTCCTAAGGTAGCTTATTGTAAGTCTTGAGCACCTGGCAGCCATATTGCTTACCTGGCTCAACAGTGAACAGGCAGAAACAAGTACAAGTGAGAGATGCAGAGAGGGTCAGAGACTTGGTAACATCATTTGATCCCTGAAGCAAGAGGCTACTTCTGAAATTCCTTTTAACAGAAGTTAAAAGTGTCTGCTGGCAAAGAAGTCCTTTTTTCTTAGAGGCCAACATGCACAGCTCCTAAGAGTATGCAGGGCTTGGCAGGTACCTGAGGCCAGGTTTGCTTTATGGGCAGAACACTGGATCTTCTGGATCTTCTGAGAAATTCTCATAATTCTCAATGTGACTACCAGATTTTTTTTTTTAGTTGTAAGAGTTCTTTATTCATATATTTTATGTATTTTGGATACAAATTTTTTCATTTTCTTTTTTTTCTTTTTATTATTTTTATTATTTTCTGGGGGTCTCAAAGGGGAGGAGGGTGAGGAGTAGGTAACAGGGAGATGGGTATTGAGGAGGACATATGCTGTGTTGAGCACTGGGTGTTATATCTAACTAATGAGTCACTGAACAGTTATCAAGGACTAATTATGTACTACACAGTGGCTAACTGAACATAATAAAAAAATGACTACCAGCTTTTATGTTGAGATTTATCTTTCAAAAGAGAAGTGAAGTCTTTATTTTTGGTCACTGCTGTATTTTTTCTGCTCCTTTTTGTTTCTCATCCTTTTCACACTCACACTCAACATTCTGGATGAGGGGAGGGAAGGGGCTGGTTATATGATAATACTACACCACCACAGAATGGCCAGCAGTCCATAGGATGGCCAGTAGTCATCCTCTGGACACTCAGGGTCCTCCTGCTTAGTGCACGGGAAGGACGCCTATACCACAATTACCTGTCATCTGAGAAGACAGCATAGGCCTGACCTCCCTTGGGGTTTAGTTTCTTCCTAAAACTAAAGCAGAGATAGAGCTCTACTTCATCCTGCTCCCTGCGGGATCCCAAAATGGTCCCCTATAATTAGCCTGAAGACATTCCCTGCTGTTTGTTTGTCACGAAAACAAGTAGAAAAGACCAGGAAAAAAAAAAGTAGTTATTTAGAGGTAAATAGCAAGGCAAGGTTGGAAATGTTTGATCTCATATATAGATATGGCCTTTGTGTTCCCCCAAGTAATTACTTTGGGTTTACTTTTCTCTAAAAGCGCACTGAGATTTGAAGGTTAGTAAGAATAAACAGTAAAATTAGGTACTAAAAACAAAGAAGGCTCTCAAGGGATGGATCCAAATAGAGAAAAACAAAGTCTTGACTTTTCTCTTAGTTGCAAAAAAAAAAAACCAGACCTCACAAGTTTTGTCAGCTCTCCTGTATCTTTACCTACATGAATTAACCTGGAGAGGGAATCTGAAAGTTTGAGTCAAAACTTTTGGTTTTCGGATAAGAGAGCACATCAGCTTTCAGAGAAAGTTCCAGATGGTCCTATGTTTCTTCATTGTAAAATATCCCTCTCCGTGATCTGTATTCCAGAAAATTTTGAATCCTATCTCTGCAAGGTACAAATAGCCCTGATGAAGATGCATCAGGGGTTTCGTTCAAAAATACTAATAAACCAAGGAGGTGGTGGCCAAATTGGGAGAGGATGTTTGATCCTCTTCCAATTTCCCACTGCTGTAAAGACAGAGACCAATAATAAATCATTCTTTATGGTCAGTCCTCCTGTTTTTTAAGAACAAGAAATCATTTTAGGAGACCTTTTTTTTCCTTACAAGGGCTTCATAACATCGGCACACCACTCACAAAATAGAAGGAGAGAACAGAAACCACATCCAGAAATAATCATCTCCAAGCCACTTGTAATAGATTATAAATGTTAAAAGGGCCATTGACTAAATTAGTGTGCTGCTGTTTCATAAAAAGTTATGTAAATCTTAAAGGGAGGTAACGTTCTTCTCATTATACTTGGGGATGAGGAGATGGTGAGACACAAGATTTTGCTACATAACAGTAGCTTTGCTTCATTTCTTCTTACACCACCAAATTTAACAGACAATTTGAATAAAACCGTAGCCTCACATACTCACATAAACTGAATCTTATTGCTAGCTGGGGCATACTGAAAAGCATGAGACTAATGGAGCCAAACTTCCCACAATTATTTGATCAATTTGCTATCCCTTTATTTTTTAAATTTCTGTAGAAGAGGAAATTTGCATTTTCCTCAGCCCTTACTCAACTAGTAGATAGCAGAAAGTTCTTATTAGTCTTTTTCAACTTGCAAATGGGATTCTTTATCTCAAAGGCCTAATCACCATTTCAGAGAGAAGATTTTTATTTTTAAGAGATTCCTTTTTTAATTGGTTACTTGGAAAGTCTGTTTTAGAAAATGTACAAACTCACTGGAGTTAATTTGATCTATACGGTTCGAAAAAGGGCAAATTCTACCAGAAGGAAAACAGCATGGACACTGGAATGCAGTTATCTGGGACAATAATACTTAACAGCTTAGGTAGAGGAAGTAGTTCTCCTTTAATATCTCAGCTCACACTTCCCCTCCGCTATCACTATGCTAGTCCCATCGTGTTCAGAAGCAATCAGATGCCTGAGACAATTGCTTTTTAAGCACCACAGAACTCGCTGCAGTAATTTTGTTGTCTCCAACCATTCTCCAAACAAAAATATTTGTGCTAAATATGTTTTAACACAAAGGCTCTGAGTTTATAAATTATTATTTATTCCTATTATTGGAAACTGACATCTACATTCCCCTGCACTCCATCAGCCCACATTGAAAATCTAACAGAAGCAAAGACTGAGAAGCAGCTGGAAGAAACAGCACCTTCCAACCTTTTGAAAAGCATAGAACAATAATGCACACATATTGTATATGCAGTAACCCTGCAGTAAAGAGAAAGGCATACAGAAAAGAGAGTGTTGCATAGAAGCTTGGGTAATTATACATTTCAAATAGTAAGGTGAGATGTCAAAGCGTTTTGTTCTTTGTAGTACCTGTTTAACTGTAATTCTATATTCCACATTATGTGAAAATCTGAGACTGAGCAAAGTTGGCTTTTTTTCTCTTTAATTACCTAGGTGCTGTGCCCAGAGATAGGGCTGTGGTTATCAATGGACCCCGGACCCCGGGGGCCACAGGGAGTGTCTGATTAGGTCAATACTGATTCCTCTCAGAGCTAGGAGGATGGCTTTCATCTGGCAGCCTTGGAAAGCTGTTCTCCCTTAGGAGTCTCTTTTCTACGAGCAGAGTCTGCCCCCACGTGGTGAAAGCAAAGGCTGATCTCCTCTTCCCTGGAGCCTCTGGCTCTAGGTCAGTGGAAGGGTATTTGCAGCAATTCATTTTGACCACCATCTTAACCTTTGAGCTTCTTTTTACTGCTTCTCTCCCTTCCACCCTCCTTCCCCCTTTTATTCTTGTTCTCTTTCCTTTTGTCTTTCTTTTTCTTCTCATCTACTTCTTCCTTCCCCCTCGCCTTCCAGAGCCTTTCATAATATCATTATTTAGCAGCCCAGTCATGAGAGCTGAAACTGATGGAGACCTGGGGAGAGAACTGGGATTCTGATTTAAGAAATTTAGACAATATGCTTTCAATAAATAATTAAATAATAATCACCTTAAGTGTTAGTACTATGACATCTAGAGAGCTTAGCAGATGCTTAATGAACAATCGGGAAACACAGGTTTCATTGGCCTTGTCCCCGTCCCTGGATTATGATATGAATGTAACATGTTTGTATGCAAACTAAGAAATCTGGACATAAGTCCTGCTTCCTAGAGAAACGGAAGCAGGAAGACAAAGTGGATTCCTCTGCCTACTTCAAAGAAAAGCAGAAGGGTACCTTACCCATCATGTCCACCAGCAAATCAGCAAGCCACCCAAGCACACACAACATAAGTAATCAAAAACAATGTCATTATGCAAATGTGACCACAAGATAAAGCTCTTCATTCCTACCATGGCCCTATTCCAACCAGCCTGTCACTCTAGGACCATCCTGAGCATCCAATCCATCCTAGATCTCATTTTCATCATAACACCTCTCTACACAGAAACCTTCAAAGATATATTTCTTCAAACATACCTTCAAAGGTATGACTCTTCAAAGGTATATTGTCTTCAAAGTCTAAATACCTTGTACCTTCCGGATCAATCTCCCTCTCTCTCTTTCTCTCTCACACACACACACACACACACACACATTGTCTCAACATACTCAAGGTCTCTACTTCTAGCCACTTTTCTCTTCCTGGGTGTCCTCCAATGTCCATCTGTTTCTTGCCTTCATGCTTTGGCATTTCCTGTTTCCCAGCCCAGAATGGTCTGACTCAAGGCTCATAGTCTTGCGGAGTTATTGTCAGTCTGGAAGTCCCTTTTTATTTAACAAAACTGAAACTGCATTGCTGCATAGAGCAAGACATGTCATCCAAGGAGATGTAAGTTGACGGCACTTTCAGACCCATATGAAAGCCTCATGTTGAGATATAATGCATATATTTTAATAAATGTAATTTACAGAGCTATTAATCTTCCAAGGCAGGAGGTAGGGTGAGCTGGGGAGGGGGGAGGGTTCATAAACTAACAATAAAGAATTCACGGGGCTTATATTATTGCCAGAATCCTGAGATGGAATTATGGCCCCATAACTCAAAGTGGGCTGGCTCTTTCCATTTTCTAATGGATGTATTGGAGGATGGGTTCCTGCTCATTTTCCCTGTTTACTCTCTAGCCTCCACTCCCTTCCAGTCACACCAAGAAGCCCCCTAACTACTTCATGATCTGCCTCAGAGGCAGAAAGTATAACAAGTTAGCTACAAGTTGTTCTTTATTGAGGAAATGCAGAAGGGACTCCCCACAGCCCTTCCAAACCAAGGACTCACCACAGGAATGTGGTGGGAAAACCCCTCTTTCATAGCAGCCATATAAGTGACACAGAGCATCTACCCATTGCCTCTAGATTTGGCTGGCACTGCTCCCCCCAGGAGCAATAACACATAGTGTACAAAATACCCACAGGTAAGGGAACACCTAAATACCATTCAGCTATTACACCACATGTCCGTTTGCATGCAAATCCAGAAGAGTATTTACCTAAGTGTAATCCTTCAATCTACTGAATCAGAATCATCTGGCATGATCATTTGAAAGGCGGGTTCTTAGGCCAACAGCCGAGACCTACACTGTCAGAATCCCAGGGGTAGAACTTTGCAATGCAGATGTGTAAGTGGCACCTGCAGCCATTCTTATGAATGCTAACATTTAAGAACCTCCCTTCCAAGTATTCACTCTGTTTTTCTTCATTGTGCTAAATGCTATATTCCAGGCAGGGCCTACCTTAGACAAAACCATGGAATAACTAAAAATATCAAAATCCATGCATTACAAATCCACCTCTCACCTTGTACTACCTCCTCAAAGCAGCCTCCTCGAAGCCACAGCACTCCTTATCAGTGCACTCCTACAGCCCCTGATCTCCCTTGAAGCTCCAACCTAGACTTACCTTACTCTCATGAGCACTGTATGAGCTTCTAGACCTCTCCCTCCACCCTCCCACCCCACAAAACGTGAACTCATCTCTGCCTAATTTTCCCAGGATTCAGCCATTCAGTAGATGATGGCTAACCATGTTGGTCTTATCATTAATCCATTCTGAAAAGGGTCAATGAATAGGTACTTCTTGCGCTTTGTCAGTGTTAAAGGATATTTTCTGGGGCAGATGAGGAGAGCCTGGCCTTCTAAATTACACCATGAGGTCTAACCTGTCTACCCTTTGCTAGTAGGTCTCAGAATCTATACAACTTTATCTCTAAAATGAATTCATAATCCCCATTAGTCTCCCAAAGAGTAAGACTTTAAAGTACTGTATAAACTAAAAAGTGATACATAAGCAAAATAATGTATTATAATTCATCCATAGACCAGTCCTGATTCAAAGATGTCATGGCAACTGTTCTCTTGGTTTTCACTCTTTGTAGCAAACCAAAAAATTCTGTTAAGGTTTTTCCAGCCAAGTCCGTGTCAAATACATCCTTTGATTAGTGAAAATGGGATTCTCAGAGTTGACCCTGTCTGCAGCTCATCTTTTTTGTCCTTCTCCATCCTCATGAATTTGGCTTAGACCTGCCACATTATGTGGATGTGGCCCACTAAGCATCAGCCACGTAGTCTTACCCCCTCATCTTACAAGAAGGAAACTGCCCCAGAGAGGTAGTGGGAGACAGCAGGAGAAATGGGGCCAGAACCTGAATCTTCTAACTCGAAGCCCAGTATGCCACATTGCCTTGGCATCACTATATCCAACACCATAACATGTCTCTGGAACATTTTTATAGTGCTTAGAGATGTGCCGATCATGCCCAGACCAATACTCTAATTTTACACAGTCTCTTTATCTTCCCGCCTATAACAAAATTGCCCTCTAGACAGTTCTTCCCAGAAGGCTTTTTTTTTTTTAATCCTAAAAATACCCTGTAGGAGTGACACAACCCAGCCAGATGCTGTATGAGCAGACCCCATACCCTATGGTTATCTGTGTAGACAAGTGCTGCCTTTGGAGCTTGGTACACATTGACATGTGGCTACCTACTCACTGTCCAAAACCTTTCATGGGGAAGAGTGGGTACCACAGAGAGGGGGAGATGGACAGGAGGTTAGACTGTTACATGGCCCGCTCTGTAATAAACCAGGTTCCCATGTGGACTGTGCAAAGAGATCTTAAAAGCCATGACAGATGGTCATGAATCCCAACAGGGCACCTTGTAACATGGTCAAGGAAATTTTTCCAAAACCTGTGTTTCAAAAATACTGAGATGAAGCCTTGCTCGTCAGGCTATATTAGAACACTGAAACAGCCATGGATAGTCTTTGCACATGAATTGCTGGCATACCAGGTTTTTTAGCCTCAGAATTCCCTTGAATTTGGGGAAGTGCTCATTGAAATACAAAGCACACATTCTTTTGTGTGAGCCAGGGAGAGAAATCTAAGCCTGGACAATGCTGTCAAATAAATATGATGCACAGTAACGACGGTGGCCGTGTATAACTAGCCTCGTGAATTTGAAAACCAAATCTGAGAACATTTGGTGGCTTGATTAATTTGCTTTGCCTATCTGCCATCTGTTGTTGTCTCCAGGAGCCCAAGATGGGTAGCCTGCTTGGTCCTGCTGACTTAGTCCAGCTGGAAACCCTCCTTCTGTAAGGAGCACAGGGTGGGGTCTACCAAAGAATGAAGGTCCCTGGCCCCTGTTCGGATCCCACCCAGTGGCTGGGAAATCAGGTTTTGTATATGTGGCCCCTGCCATATGTTTCAAACCTACTTTTACATCCTCTACCTCTGTTTAAAAGTTATGTAAACTCAGGGGTTCACCTGTTTTATATCTTCCCATGCCGATGACTACGGAGAAAAGTGAGGTCACCTGGTGACAATTGGGCAATTGTTTCCTCTGAGCTGAGCTGCAGAGTGTCACATTTAAATTTTGCCTTTATTTTGCTTTCAGCTGAATTACTTCATTCTTTTCATGGCAAAGCTTTTCATCAAATGCCTTATACACACAGTGCCCTAGGTAGCCTCAGCATTGCTTTCTGAACTAGGCAATGAAAGTATCGCTCATCTCTGCCCTTGTCTTACTCCCCCAAACCCACACTCTTAACTTGCCATATTCATTCTTCAACAAAAAATATAATGAGTGCTTCATCTGTGAGGGGCGGTGAGCTAGGTACTGAGGGTTCAGAACTGAAAGCACAGACCTTGGTCCTCCATGAGCTCACAGACTAGTGGGGGAAGATAAATAAATAAAACTATGCTACAAATATTATGACAGAGATTTACACAGGGTACTCATGACAAAGATTTATAGCTGTTCACCAAAATCGATTCCATCTTCTTCCATATTAATAGAGCTTTAGCTGAGCAAATAGCCAGCCCCCACCCCCTGAACTCTCTTCTGGGCAACTAAGCATGGTCCAGTGACTCACTTCTCCCCATCAGGAATATGAGGGGGAAGTGATGGGTGCCCCTTCACCACTAGGCTTTAAAATGTTACACAGAGCTCTAGCACTTTCTCAAGAACTGGAATATGGACTTGCCTAAAAATGACCTTCAGTCATGTAGAGAACAGTGCCCTAAGGGGTGGGAAGAGACAAGGCAGAAGGAACACTCCATGACTTCACAGGGCAAATAGGTCCACCTACCCATGCTGGGCTGCTTTGGGAATGAGAATTAAGTTCTCTGTTCCTTCAGCCACTGTATTGCAGGACATTTGTTAAACCAGATCTGCTTTCGCTCCACCCAACACAGCACAGTTCTTGACACTTGTGGGACAGAAGCCCTGTCTGAAGTGCAAGTCAATGATTCGTCGGAGATTGTATCGCACACCAGGCCAACCCGCCTCCCTGGCACCGACCACGTGCTCACAGCAGCGGATGCAGGCTGACCATGGGAGCCCTGTTCTGAGATCCACAGAATCATTGGGAAACAAGGGGCCCGAACCAGAGGGATCATTTAAAATGACCTAAGAAGCACTGCATGGTGGAAGAGGTGTGTGCAGTGGCATCAGAAAAATCTGGGTTTGAATCCTGAATTTGCTCCTTCCTTCCTCTGAAACTTGGGCAAGAATCTTAACATCATTGCCAAAAGAGTTTTTAAGCTCTACTTGAGAATATCTGTCTTGCAACATGGTCGAGAGGGTTGTAATAGATAGAAATGCCAAGCCCAGCCCCTGGAACACAGTAGCCTCCTAGAGGTGATTATTAGTAGTAGTATGTTGTGGGCCTGGTGAGAAAAGAAAGAAATGCTCTCTCACTGCTGAGACAACTCTTTCCTGGAGCCACCAAGCCCATGACGGTTCAGCTAAAAAGTCTGCCTACATTGAAGAGCTGTAGAGTTTGATCTCCTCACCTAAAAAGCAGGTAGAAGTATATTTTGCTCTGAATCCTCCTGCACACATCTTCAAATCTAGAATAGTGCACACAAACTAACTTATGCCAAGAGGACAAATATATCTATTAAAAACAGAGAAGAGAGTTGGCTTCCTGTGAAAATTTTGCATCACTTTTTCTGGAGGCCTGTTTCACTGGATTATAAACACAGCAAAAGCAGAAACCATGCATCTTCCATGCTGTCTTCCTCCAACTTAAAACATTTGACACCATGGCAGGCACTCTGCAACTGTTCAATAAATATTACATGAATCATAAAGTTTTAGAGCTATAGAGTCTTTAGAAATATCATATCTTGCCTTCGTTTCAGATCAACTTATTTGTCCACTCATTCAGTCAATACATATTTATCAGGAACTATAATGTACTGACAGATTGGGCTCCACTAGAAATTCAGAAAGTGACACCATATGACTGGCTCAAAGTCGAACTCTTAGAATCGGGACTAGCATGTAGGTTCTCCAGCCTCAGTGTGCTTCTTGCAGAGCCCGGAGCACACCAAGATCTTGACCAAAGGACCCCTTGGCTCTTTTAGTTGGTCATTGCCCCAACATCTATGCAAAGCTGTCTGCTCATCCTTTGCAGCCCAGGTCAAGGAGGCTCTGTTAGACCATCCCAGGTAAAGCTTCTAACATCCTCCTTCCCGCAGCTAAGGATCAAATTGGCCCCTCCATAATCAAAACAACTCTTTGTCAAATATTCTAAAAGTTAAAAACTCAAAGAATAAAAACATTCTTAATGTTCCATTTCCTTAAAGCCCTACTCCCTTGGAGAAGACCAGGAATACTGTGACTGCCTTTCTTCTTAAATTATGTCTAAATCTTTCAGTGGATATTTCACCTTGTTAATTATGATTCCTCATTTCTAACTTTTTTTATTTTGAAGTAGTTTCAGACTTTTAGAAAAACTTCAATAGTAGCACAAGTTATCTCCATATGTTCTTGATTCAGAGTCACCAAATATTAATGTTTTAACACATTTACTTATCATTGTGTGTGTGTGTGTGTTCCCGCTGATCTGTTTGGGAGAGAGTTACAGACATAAATACTTGAGTGTATTTCTGTCCAAAAAACAAGGACATGTTTTTACATAACAACAGTACAGTTATTAAAACCTAGAAAAGTAATACTGATACCCAGCTATTACATAATATACAGATCTTATTTAATTGCCATCAATTATCCTAATAATGTCTGTTATAGCAAAAAAGAAAAAACTTGTACTACTCAATCTAATCTAGAAAAATTAAGTCTGTGCTACTCAGATTTAGTCTAGGATCATGAGTCTCCTTGAATCTTCCTTAATATAGAACAATTCCTCAGCATGTCTTTTTTTTTTTTCAGTATGTCTTTATCTTTCATCACGTTGGCATCTGAAAGAATACAGGCCAGTTATTTTGTAGTATGTCTCTCCATTTAGGTTTATCTTATGTTTTTCAATATTAGATTCAGTTATATATTTTTGACAAAATACTTATATATGTTGTGTTCCCCCCTCATTGCATCTTTTCAGAGAGCACACAATTTCCATTTGTCCAGTTCCTGGTGATATTAACTTTTATTATTTGGTAAAGATGCCAGCAGTGGGATGGGGGATAAAATTGGGATAAAGTTCCTCTGAAAGAGATGACTGCCATTTTTTTTTTTAATGTAAAACTCAGATGCCACTTTAAAATATACCATTTCCATTTGACAAGAGAGACTTATGGAACCCTTCCCATCGTGTTTTCTCAAGCCCATTTGACTCATCCCCAAATGGAAATACCCAGCCTGAGAGTCACAAGGCCTCTGTTGACAAGGCTTTCAGTTTCAACAAGAGCTTAGGGGCGGGTTATCAGCTACATTAAAAGGTGGGCGGGAGGGACACCAATTGGTGGCTGTCAGGAAGGTCATCTATTGTATAAAAAAAGGGACCTCTCCAATACTCTAGCAATCATTGCACCCTTAACTAAAGCTGAGATATCCCTTTTTCCATATGGATTTATACATTGTTTCTGTTGAATCAGCCAGAAGGGGACAGTCCATGTGGTAGTCCCTAAGTAGGAAAATCCTCTGACGTTTATGAGCATTTACAGTACAAGCAAAAAAAAACACCATTGCCAATTATGCATTCAGCAGTGGAAACCAAAATAATAGTATAGTGAAGTGGCCCAGAAGCCCAATGCTGTAAAACACTTGAGCTTCCCTTCCCCACTTTGAACTGTGCCCAAATTCCCTAAGTTGAATTCAAGCACCAAGGAGTCTAACCTGACGCACATCAGAGTCTACACAAGATTCCCCACCACGCTATTTCCCAGATGGGAAGGTGGGAAGTAAAGGGTAGTAGGAGAATCTAGGCTATGGTAGGATGTCATGGGTCACCAAAAGGAAAGTTGACTGCTAGGCTTTTTCTCCCATTTCGAGACCTCACCCTAGGATTAGAACCTAAGCACAGCACCTCCTCCCTCAGATGCTTCAACTATCCAGCAAGCACCAGGACCCAGGATCCCTTTTCTTTCTGCCCCTGAACATATGCCACAACAGTTCCACCCTGCTGTTCAGGGGGGTTTGGTGATCCCTGTGCCTAGCACCCCATCATCTCAAGCTGAGCTGTGAAAAGGGCCAGATAGATGAGTGCAGTGTCTCTGTGTCATTAAACAAGGTGTTGGGTTCACTTTCCTTTCGGAGTGGCCTCCTGCTTATGACTTAATCAATGCTTTCAATTCATCCAAACCAATGTTTTTGGTTCACCCAAAGTCCTAGTGAAATAACAAGGTCCTCATTGCTGACAACAGTTGTTTGGTTTGGGGGGACTCCTGGCTCAATAACCACAGATGTACTGCTTTTCAGCTAGGGCCATCAAGCTTGCCTTCCTGTTTTTATAATAACATCCCTTCCTCTGTCCACAAAGAGGAAAGAATATGCAACAATCAGGCACCACTGGGTAGCTTGTTTAGTCCTCCCTCTTGTTGCTCAGCCTCTAAGTATTAGCTGAGTCTCGAAGCATTCAGCTTGTGTTCATTAACAGGACAACAGGAAACCCTTCTTCTACCTCCATCTCCCAGACACACCCCTCTTCCCCACACCTGGGCAAGAATATTCACTACCAGATGGAAGGAAGTTTTCTCATCTCTCTGAACCAGGCTCATTAGACTTTCCTCTTCTAGAAAGTCACATTTCTGTTAGTATCCCATCCTTGTCCCCAAGACTGTCAAAATTGCAATTTTGATTTTACCCTACTTTTATAAGCTATGAAGTTAGCCTGTTGTTGTTTCATGGATGCTTATAGAAAACACAAGACGCTTATCACAGACCATGGACTTGGTCACTTAGAGCACAGTAAACATCACGAGCATCAGCATGCTTACATTGGTTCCCCTCGTCCCCAGGTCCTATGGGGACAACATGGATGACCCAGATGGACTCCTGCATATACAGTGTATTGCACTGTAATAAAGAAACACTTAGCTTCAAGAATCTACCAATTTTATAGCAAGCAGTAAGCAAGTCCACCTTTTGTCCCAGAGGGAGACATTACCTTAATCTTCAAAATTGCTCATTGCAGATACAACCCTGAGAAATAGCCTGGGTAAAGAGAGGTCAGGGCCTGACATTCTTGGTATACACAACAAGATGTATAGAAGCATGAGAAACTTATGAAGGAGTTTTTCCCAGTAACAACCAGCCCTCCGGGGGGGAAATAGTAATTTTTAGAGATCTGCATTGTATCATCTGCCAATTTTCTGACTTAAATACTACCTCACGGCTGACTTCAAGCTTCCACTGTGATACCACTGATAGTTGTTGCTTAAATCAGTTATTTCTATGATTTTGCCCTTGTCTTTGAAATACATTGAAAGGTATGCATTTCAAAGTTTGTTCACCTGTGAGTACAAGAACCTCCTTCATCTAAGAACCCTAAAATAATTTCTGGAGAAGTCTGGAAGGGAAATCTTGGGTTTTACTCATAGATGAAAGAGAACCCACAAAATTGAAATGTTGAGAACTGCAGTATGATAGTCCCAACCTCTGACTGGTAGTCAATCATCCACATTTCCTTCTGCATCTTTAGTAAACCATTAAACCAATGCTTATGAAGTTCTGAGTCTGTAGTCATTTCCTCTGACATTATCTGGCTTTAATTTTCTTCATAACATTTATCACTCCTTAATTTTCCAGGGCCCCCTTTTTACATTATTACTATTATTATTTATGTCATAGATAGTCTCACTGCCTTTATAATGCAAAAACAAGCATTTCACCTATCTTGCTTACCCCTTTGTTCCCAGCACCTATAAGTTGCCTAGCATGTGAAAGACAGTCAATAAATATAGGATATATAAATGAATTCTGGGTCCTGGGTTAGGACCCATTCCATCTCATTATGCTGCCCCTGTATTTAGTCACTTTCAGGATGGTGGGCATGGCAGACAGCAATCGAGATGGCAAATAGAAGCTCCAAATTTTTACTCTTATAATTAAACCTTGATTGGGTTTCAGGACATCTGATACCCCAACTCTGCCTCTCATATATGTATAGTCAAAGAAATCATTAAAACTTTCCATACCTCAGTTCTCCATCTATAGTGTTCAAGGATCTCGGAAAGAATGGCTTCAGTTTTCATTGTCATTTGTAGACAATTCAGTGCTGCTGGGCATGTATCTGTGACAATTTTTGTCTCATTCTGATGGCGTCCTTGCCTCTGGAGGGTGATAGGAGAATAAGAATGAACAGCCATAGTCTTGCATTTCTGTCTCCTATCACAGTGATTCAGAAAATCTGAAGATTCTTTGAAGGCAATATCTCAGCTTCTCTTTAACCAGGATTCAAACCATTATTCTGACAAGTTTCCCAAATGCACCACTCATCTGCTTTCTCATCTATAAAATGGAGCTAATAATGTGTATACACCACAGCATTGCAGTAACAAGTTATCTCATTTAAGATAACCTAAATCAGGGATTCTCAAGTGAGGGCCTTTGATCCACAGCATTGACATCTCCTGCCAGGTGGTTAGAAACACAAAATCTTGGAACCCACCCTAGACCTACAGAAGCAGAAACTCCAGATGGTTTTCCAGATGAAAGGTTGCCCCCTTTCGTCTGTGCTTTAATAAACCTTCCTAGGTCTAGATTTAGATCTAGACTAGAGTCTGAGAACCACTGACAAATGAAATCACCTAACTCTCATTTTGTCCTCAATGTCTGCTTTTCACCTATTCATTCAGGTTTATTGGCCCCCACACCAATCCCAGCGAAGCTGCAGAATAATTTCTCCTCATCACACTTGGCAGATGGGAACAATGGGTGGGAGACTTGGGAGCAGACTCTGCTCTAAAACCCAACCATAAACACTTGTTCTGGCTGTTGTTCTCCTCCACAGTTATCATAATTCAACCAAATGTTACCTCAATGTTTATGTTTCTTTTTTTCCTATATCTTTTAATTTGTCAAGGAATTGTTTCAGCAGACCAATTTATGCATACATGAGTAGCCAAATAGTTGCCTGTGTGGGCAGAGACTAAGAAGGCCATAACACTGGGATGACAGAAGAAAGAGCATGTGCTTCAAAATCAACCAGTACTGGGCTCACTCCATCCAGGGAGCACTGGACAAGTTAGCCTTGGTGGAGCCTGAGTTTTTCAAATGAAAAATGACCTTAACAACAAGAAAAGCCTCTATTTATTGAGTGTCTCCTATGTGTCAGGCACCAAGCTAGGCATCCTACATTTGATTATATATTATCTCATTTAAACCAAAACCACAAGTTATCTTTTTTATCTTTAAACATATCTTATTTAGATACTTCCCAAATTGTCAATGTGATTTTGCAATGTTCAGGGCCCATTATTTTCTTTTCCAATATAATCAAAAGATAACAAAGACACTTTGGGGAAACAGGACTTAATTAATAACTAGCTTTTTGGCAAACTCTGTTAGAATGCCTCAGTTCCGTTAAGTAAGTGATATCAGTTGGAAAAATGAGGCTAATTTTGCTGCAGGTTAAAGAAAGTGGAAATAACCTCTAAATAGTGGTTTATCTGTGCTTTATAGTAAAGGTTTTTAGTTCATACTTAATTGAAAAGGCAAGTTACTGTTGAATTTCGAAAATCCTGAAAGAGTTTTTTAAAGTAATTTAATGTAGCATTTTATGGCTGCTTTTGTAGTTTAGAATTTGCGATGGATATCGAGGGATGTATGTGCCTTCTGATCCCTTAGATTTAATCAGGCTTCTCGCTTGCTTGCATAATGGTTTATGGTACCTTTGATGATTTGCAGCCAACCTAGCTTTTTTAATAATTTACTGTAAAAGCATTTAATTTTTAATGGACAAGAATGGGTTAGAGGTAGCTTTTGCATTGGTAAGTGTTCTCCTGAAGACTGGGAAAAAGGAACAGTGTATTTAAATTCCAAACATTATTGAAAAACATGCGTCTTTTATTACCAAAATCAAATGCATAATTGAAGAACATACCTAACCCAAAATTATTGTTCATGCTTTATTTAACCAGAAGATAGCATTGCTTTCACAATGCTATCATGAGGACACTTTTTCAAAGCCCCCCCCCCTTTTTTTAATCTTCCATGCTGCTTTCAATATTCTGTCCCACTAGATAAAGGGTATCTGCCACAGGGTGAGAATATACATCATTTTATTACATCTTGCTCATCAAGAAAAGCCCAACAAAAGAATGGTTTATAATGTCTGGTACATAAAAGAAATACCATCTTATACTCATTTTCCTTAAAAGTTTTTCTAAGATCCCCATATAATGTGCATACCTAGGAATGATTTCACAACTAGTCTTAAAAATATCAGAGTTTCCATGTGGAAAGAAAAATGGGAAGATGCCAGGATAAATATTTTTTAAGACTTGATGGAGGACAAAACATATCTTTCTTTCAGAGGCACATAAAACAAAAAATGTTGCAATTGCCAAATAACCCCTTTTTCAGATATGCCATATGTAAAAATCAGAATGGCTTCACAGAACTACTTTCTGGGGAATCAACTAACAGCCTACAGTCCTGGAAACTTGTTCTCTATGCTCCTAACATTCCACAGCTGACTGTCCCCAAGCTTACCCTGAAATGGCCCACAGGGAGAACTCTGATGGTCAAGGGTCCAAGTCTGAGCTCTGTTTCTAAAGCACTTTTTGAAGTCAGACATGAGAACAGTTTCATGAAAATGTGAAACTCATTCTCTTTGTTTTGACCTTCAAACAGTCTTGAGACCAACGCCTGCTATGGAGATTGGTTCCCAAGAGCCTTTGGTTCTTAGCCAAGAAGTTTGTGTTCTGTCAAAAATTATCCCATCTAAATATGTAAGTTTGAGGATCCAGCCACCATTTCCATGCTTGGTTTCCTGGGATAAACCTGCAGGTGCAAGACTTACCTGGTTAACGAGGACTCTATCTACTGCCCACCATCTTTTGGCTTCCTGGCAGGGATTATATATAAAACAGCCTATATAATAACTTTCTCTATTAGCCAGATTCTCATCTCCACCCCAGCTAATGAACAGAAAGTTCAAGATTTAATCAACTGTCCCCCAGATTTGAGGAGTCAAGAAACTGATCCTGAACAGACAAGTTCCGAGCCATCTGACTTGGGTGACCCTTATCAATCACTTACACACACATCTCTGTCTTCTCTCCAGCTCTCTCAAGTTTTTTTATCTCATATCATCAACATTGATGTTTTAGAGGTAAAGGGTCTTTAGTGATCATCCAGCAATCCACAAATATTTCCTGGGAAGAAGCTATGAGCCAGGTAATCGCCCAAGGTTACACAGAAACCAGAAACTAGTATTTTCTAAATTGTTTTCTAAATAGAGTGCTTTTTGAAATCTGCATTCCAAATCAAATGCCTTTCCCATTACATCAGAGTCTCACTCTCCACCCCCCCAATCTCTGTCTTCTCTTTTTCCCCTCTCCTATCCCCCAACTACTCTCATTGCTTTTGCTTTAGTTCTAGGCCTTTCCATGGTGCCAGGGGAACCCAAGAGTATCAATTATCTGCTGTGGTAGCCTTCATTGCTAAAAAAAAAATTAAGGGATGGGCAGGGGGAATAAATAGTGGACATTCCTGACCCCAGTCTAACAACTTTTTTCCTCCTCCTCTTCCAGTCAGGTGTGCCGCCTCTTTTTCCCATTCTGAGAACACCACCGAATGAGCTGACTTCACCCTAGCTTATTTGCCAGCCTAGTCTCCATGACAGAAATACAATTGAGTTTCTTGGGCATATTAATTCCTCTTACTGTCCTCACCAGGTTGCAGCTTTGTGAACCATCTTCAAAAGAGAACAAGGAAATGTAGAAGAGAATGTTATAAATGTAGTCTCTAACCTCTATCCTGGCCTGGGTTACCCAACCTCTATCCTTGGCCTCCCCACAAAATTTATGCCAACCAAATACATGAAGTGATACACTGTGGTGTTAACTTGGTCACTTCACTCCAGTATAGAACTGGAGTGGGGTACAGCCAGAGAGGAAGATTATTACCTTGATCCTATTAACATATTTTTTTAAACTATGGAAAGAACCAAGATGCCCTTCAATGGACAAATGAATAAAAAAGATATGGTCCATTTATACAATGGAGTATTGTGCCTCCATTAGAAAGGATGAATACCAACTTTTGCATCAATATGGATGGGACTGGAGGAGCTTATGCTGAGCAAAATAAATCAAGCAGAGAAAGTCAATTATCATATGGTTTCACTTACTTATGGAACATAAGGAGTAATATGGAGGACATTGGGAGATGAAGAGGAGAAGTGAGTTGGGGGAAATCAGAGGGGGAGACAAACCATGAGATACTGTGGACTCTGAGAAACAAACAGGGTTTTGGAGAGGATGAGGATGGGGGGTTGGGTGAGCATGGTGGTGGGTATTAAGGAGGGCACATATTGCATGGAGCACTAGGTGTGGTGCATAAACAATGAATTTTGGAACTCTGAAAAAATAAAATAAATGATTATTTTTAAAAAGATGAGGGGAAAATGAAGAAAGGAAAAATGGGAGGGAAAACATGCCTAAACCACAATAAAAATTATAACCCTGAAACCTAGAGTATATCAGGGGAAAAAATATTTTAAGTATATATTGCAAATAAAAATGCTGCAGGCATAATATAGTTCTATATATATATATAATATATTATATTTATATATATAATTCTTTATATATATAATTATATACATAATTCTTATTCTATAACTATATAATCCTATATATAGTTATATAATATATTCTATAACTATATAATAATAATATATATTATATAACTATATATAATTCTTATTCTATAACTATGTAATTCTATATATGATTATATAATATAAATAGTTATATAACTATATAATTCTATAACCATATAGTTCTTTAAATCTATTAGGTCAGGCTTTTAATGAAAGGTAAAAAGATCTGTAAATTCCATTTTTCCCTTAGCAGTTAAAAATAGGGAAATTCTGAGTTACAGACTGATTATGAATACAGAAGAAAAATGTCTCTGTTATGATTGGGTACTAGAATTTTTCATACATACTTCCCATGTCTATACAAGGGGGAAAACAGAGTAACAGTCAATCTTATATTTTGGGCAGACTATATGATTAACCATCTCACATCTGAGTCAGTCTCAATCCAATCAACTGTATGGAAATGAGTCACTATAATCGACAAAGTACTTAACTCAAAAAGGTTCATTCATTAATCACATATCAACACACCAGAAAGATAATTTTTCTGCTAAAGTTTCCAGGCTCTATTTGTTCATTCATTCCTTCACCAGATACTTGTTGAACTCCTACAAGGATCCAGGCACTCAGTAGTGCACTGAGAACAACAACAACAACAATAAACAAAACAAAACAAAAACAAAAACACTCTTCTTAAAGGATATTGTAGACTAGAAGAGGAAAGTAAAAAATAAATAAACTAGCTCATGCTCTAAACATAAACACATAGATTTTCCACACAGATAAAAAAAATTGCTGTGGGGATAGGGGACAAAAGGGAACAATTATGTATCTATTCTAGGGCAAGTAGAAAAACCTTCACAGAGGAAGTGACACCTGAGCCAGGACTTAGGGAGAAGTTGGAGTTCATTGCAAAGTTTCCAATGAAAATCAAAACCTGAAAATAAAAGAGGCCAAGTTTATGAATACCTCCTTTAGGCCAGCATTTCCCAATGTGTTTATAGATCTTATTTGGGAGAGAGGGAAAAAAAAAAAAAAGATTCCACAGTCAAAAGAAAGCTTAGAAAATGCTGGATTCTACAACATGTAAGTTTCCTTCAGCAGGACTTCTCAGAACCTTTGCACTCTCAAATTTTATGCTAACAAAATACATGAAATGATACACTCAAGTGTGAACATTGGTTACTCCATGGGTATATAACTGGGGTGGAGTAGAATCAGTGAGCATTACAGGAATCTAGAAAGGAGAGACAAAATATACAGTGATTTCTAGGCTTTAAAAAAGTCCCCTTTTCTTTATAGAATTTGAGAAGCTACTTGTCCGTGTCCACACTTTACATCTGTATTCATGATCTGTACTCATGGATTTATTTTCATGTGTGTTTTAGACTAAGAAAAGGTGATTGTATACTCCACCAGTGAATGTTCAAATCCCTATTGGAAAAAGCAGCAGAAAATTCTTAACATTTATAATTACTGCCATCAACACTACAATCATTCTCATTCCTGAAGGCTGTCATTATCTTAGAGAATTCTAGAGAGGCTATGCCACCGTCTTGTTTGGTGTCAGTGTTCGAAGAAGATGAAAAAACCCAGAGTAAAATGACTGAGCAGTACTATGCATTTGATTGGCAATTATGTCTAAGATAACTCAACCAAATAGCAAACCAGAAATCACTTATTTTCTTAGTATAATAACCAACAAATAGATTAACTATCAGATCTTCCACTCACACTCACTGCACGTGTTAGTTGAATTATGCTCTTTCTATTTGTGAAAAAAGTATAATTAAGTATATTTCAAGAAGTACTAAATATTAATAAAAATGGAAGAAATGCAGATGGTCTAGATAACATAGTAAAAGATGAATGATTCATGGGGTCACTATTTCTGTGAACAGAACTTGAGAAACTGCAGATAAAGAAAGACTCCAGGCCTGTGACATGACACTATTTAAAGCACATACTTACTACCTGTATAATAGGCTGGAAAAGGGCTGATCCAACTGATGAAGGTTTAGATCTATGACTTACATTATCATGATGAATCCTATATTAATATTAAAGTTCTATCCATCACATTGGAAATTTTCCTAGAGAGTTTTTAACATTTCCCTAGTGGCTGTCTTCATATGTAAATCACTGCCATCCTGGGAGACCAGTGCAGAATCTCCGCTTGTAACTTTTTCTACATTACATTTTTTTCCACTTTATTTCTGTGCAAACTGAGTCCCTTTGGGTTTTAGAAAAAAGAAAGTCACTCTCTCTTGAGATCACTTGAATGTATACCACTCTCGCAAAGGCTCTCCTTCAGCTGTTCTGCATTGTGTCCTACTTCCCTTTTGTTTGCTGATAGTAAAATTAGCAGCAGCAAGAGGTCTGCTCTGTAGGCTTAGGAAACTTGGCTCGAGCTGCTAGGACAAGCAATAAATGTTGGCCAGCTTATATTTTGTAGCCTGTAAAATGTTGGATATCGAAGCTCAGATTCTTTGGTCGGTGGCCACAGTCTGCAAATGTCACATCACATCAAAATCACTTCAGCAACTGTTCACAGACCTGACCAAAGGGAGTGAGGTGATGCAATCAGACCATGCAGGAGAGGAGCTGGAGTCTCGTGGTACTAATTTACTGTTTCTTAAGAACAGTGCTGCCCAGGTTCTCAGGTGTGACAAAGATCTGGGGGTCTCCTTGACTCTAATTACTGTGAGCTCCAAATTCAACTACTTTTGAGATTTGGGATGGGGGTAAAGGAAAAGAATAACAGGCCCAGAATCACTCACTAGGCCTCATTCTCTCTTCCGTGCCCAAAAGAAAACCTTGAAGCTACAAGTTCATCTTCTACCAGCCTTCCAATGATGCTCTCCTCCCTCCCAGCCTACATCCCTCTTCCTCCTCCTTCCACACCACAATTAACTCTAGAGGGTAGTCAGAATAAAAGCAGAGGAGTAGCAGTGATCAGTAACTGACATTTTGGAGGAACTTGCGGGCTAATGACTTAGCTGAGCATTTGCTCGACTTTTTCCCCAAATAGGCTGTTTAGAAACTGCAGGCAGCCGAACAGAGAGCACGTGGACACTGACTAGCTGCCCTTCACCCCACAGCTGTCATTTGTTCCAGAATGTAGCCAACCCACATCATCCTCCCCGACTTCCACTTTTTTTCACAATTTACCCCTCAGAAGGCTTCCAGGAGGGGGTCTGAAGGAGAAGGATTGGCATCACCCAGGGCATCCTCAACTTCCTTTACTACTGTAGTTAAGGAGAGGGATGTAGAACTAAATGGTCCAGCCTCTTAGATGGAGAGCATCTACTGTAAGCAGTGGAAGGGAGAAATTACCTGGCAGATTTTTCATTTGAAAAACTTTATAAATTTTTTAATCTTATTCTTTCAAAATGAGCCATAAATGGGTCAAATGATATTGAATGGTAAAATGGATGTGGTATGAATTCTTTATAATTATGGAAATGGCAGCTTCCTTATTGGTTGCATGAGTCACATAACATGTAATTCCCTGTCTTGGGTTATTAATAATGGATACACAGTTATCAAATTGTTTTAATGAACACTTCTAAAATACTTTCTGTCACTGAAAGCAAATATTTTATTGTAGACAGATATATTTGTAGGACTGAACTAGGATGTCCCATTATTACTACTTCTAATTTAGCGTAAATAATGTCAAAAAATTGACAGAAAACAATGAAGCTAATTATCAAAAAAAATTGCTTATATTTGGAATTATACACAAAGAATCTTATTTTTACTATCTCCAAAATAAACATTTACTAATCTATTATTTAAGGAAAGTTCATTGTCTAAGGAACGAGAATTTTGGAGTGTTTCCAAAGGCTACCCAAGTGCCAGGCAGAGAATGGCAAGTCAACCAACTTAATAGAAAAATAAACTTGCTTGCTCAAAAAGCAGTGAACCACTCTACTCTGGGTCATAGAACTCATTCAACCTTAGTAAGCACAGTGGGAAGAAATGAAGCAAGCCAGTATCACCACAGAAAAACAAAGGGTGTGAAACAGTTAGGAAAGAGGCCCAAGTTAAAAAGAGTTTAGGACCATTTAGGGACCAAACCACCTGGTCTTGAAATTCTCAGGACAGTGCTTCATATCTGGTGTTGAGCATAATGGTGGAAACAGGAGCACCTCCAAATGCCAAAGAGAAACACCTGAGCCAGGCCTCCCACCTGCCAGGGGAGAAAGGGAATCTTACAGGCTCTCAAAGTTGGCACTGCTTTTGATGGATATATGGAGAAATAGCTGGGAATTGTGCCCTCAGCTGCCCCTGGGGAAGGAAGATCTTGAATTTGTTTTGTTTTGTTTTGTTTTTACCATCAAAGCCCCATATGAGCCACAAAAATATCTCACAAGAACACCTGCTTGCAAAAACAAAGACCCAGATGGCAGAGATGAAAGCACTGTCTACCAGTATCACTGAGCTAGGACAGAGACCTCCTCAGCATCTTTAAAGAAAAACAGAGACATGCCCCTTTAAGTGGCTTTCTATCTGCAACTCAGAACTTCAGTATTTCACCAGCTTGGGAAGTAGTTTTCCTCTGCCTGGGGAATTCTCTTCCTCAGGAAGAGAAGCGTCCAGATTCTTCCTCATGCTCTATCTAACCAGCTGTTTTAGACGCTTTTGTATTGTCTTCCCAGTAACAACACTTACCCCCAACGCTTTCACAGGTTTGCGATACTATCTTCAATGTTAATGCAATATGACCCTCCTCTGGCTATAAATGATTGGTTCAGGATGGGGCTCCTTATCTAAAATGGGCCAATCAGAATCCTTCCCTGGTGATTTTGAATCTGGAACTGATATAAAGCAGTTTTCTCATGAGGTTGCTGAAACTGAGGATATATAAACTCAGAAGGCATTAATAAATGGGCTGAGAGGTGGGAAAATCAAGACAGCAGTAGGAAGGAATAACGAAACTGATGCATTGAGAGAAGAAATCAGAATCAAGGAGAAAGTCCCAATGGTGATTTGAGTCCTAGGCACCAGATGTTCTAGAGGCCCCAACCCCATTCATAAGATATCCCCATATCCTCATAATAAATTCTCCATTTTGCTTAAACACATTAGAAATTTCAGTAACATGCAACCAAGGAGCTCTGAGTAATATACCAGGTAAAGGAGAGCTAGTTTTGCAGCTGTGCCTATGAAAAGCCTCAACTGCGAAACATTTACAAGACTAGAAAACCACTCTAGAGGCAGGAAGGTCCAAAGTCAGCTCACAGTGATTTCTCTCCTCTTTCATCTCTCACCATGGCCAAGATTCTGGGACTCCTCCTCCTTCGTTATGTTTATCCAAGTTAGATCAGGTTAAGAGAGTCATTAAGGGAAGTTTTGAAGTGATAAATTTAAAGAAACAAATCAACCCAAAGATATGGAAACATAGGAAGGGCAGCTCCACTGCTCTTGGCTTAGGTATTGAGGAACAGGGCATGGACAGAGGTGGCATTCACAGAAAGATCCACACCAGTCTCCTAGTGGGATGTTTCTAGATCATGGATCATCAGCTACTCCTTTTCGATGAATCAGAGAGGGCTCCAACAGGGCCCATCAGCCAAAGCCCACCATCATAAAACCGCTCTGGGTCATTTAAACTGTCATGTAAACTATTGTGTCTACAATAGGCTATTGTCCCTAGAAATGGTAAGGCTGCTTGTATATCTAAATATGTTCTGAAGACCTAAAAATATGTTCTAGATACCATGGTCTTCTTTATTATTGTTTCTCAAAGTGTAAATACCTGATTTCTTAAACCCTTCTGGTACAGAACCCAGTATAAAATGATATCCATTAGGTATTAACATTTATTTAGCTCATTTAACCTCAAGTCAGTACAGAATTTTGTGTGTAGATTTCACCTTTTAGAATCAGGAGATGGACAGAAAATCTTCTCCTCTAATTAAATTTATACTCCATGTCACTACAGATTTAAAAGTACGCTTTTGAGTCCTCCTCCAACAACTATTTGACTAAGGGTTTTCCGTTTGGTTGCTTGGCATTGGTTGCATTTTATTTGTCATGGAATTGGCTGAGTTTAACCAGCAGAACTGCCATGCTGTCATTCCTGGCTACGTCATGGACACATCCTTTTGAGGGTCTCATAAACCCGGTGTTGAAGGAAAGTGTAAACCCCTCCTCAGTAATGAGATCCAGCCACTATGATCTAAGGGATACAGGTGCCCACTGGGATGAGGTACCCACATGAGCTCAGACCTAGAACGAAGGAGCAGGCAGGATGGCCAAAGCCAAAGGAACTGGTAACAGAGAAGAATAAAGTCCCAGCGCCAGTGTGTTAACACAAGGGCCAGCTTCTGCTCAGAACAGCAACTGCATGGCTGCTGTGGGCCTTCAAGAAACTCCTACGAGTAGTACTCAGGAGCACAGGAGACAGATGACCCCTAATCAAAAAGAAAAAACAAACCACAGCCCATTCATGTGTATTTCTCAAGTAGCCCTCTTATCATCTGTTTTCATCGTGATGAAAAAGGATCTAGAAAAGTCCACATTCGTGATGATGCTCATTATTAGTTAGCCATCTGCCCTAACTCCTATTTGAAATGGGAAAACAGTTGTACTTAAAAACATTCTCCAAAACCCGCATCAGTGTAGGCTTAAGCAACAAATGTCCTCCCCAGTGAAGATGTGTTCAGGCTAGTGGAAAAATCAGGCTAGTGGATTAGGCTAGGTCTTTCCTAAACTATAAGTCTCAAATTTTCTTTTCACTAAAGCAAATTATTATTTGAAGAGCACATTCCACATTTTAGAGCAGAATCCTTCAAAACACAAACAAGATATTGAAAAGTCACCCTCTTCGCAAAAAGCTAAATTATTCTGCTCAGGTTAGAATAACAAGATGGTTTGCTTATTTTAAAAATATCAAAGGCAAAACTGGCTCAAGAAAGGGGTGGGGGGGAAATCCCAGGAAAAGACTTGGTTTCCATTACCTATATTTGTATAAAAGCTATGTGCTGTTTTAACTAAACATCTGGTCTTTGTCCCTCATGTAGAGAATTCTGAGTTTTCTTGACACTTTGGCAAGAGGTACCATAACCCCCTGCCAGGCTAGTAAAAATCACACATTTTTCCTGCAAGGAAAAAAATGTCAATAAAAATGAAACATTAAAAAGCGTAAAAGCTTGAATTGGAAAGCTGTGCTGTAGAGAGGCGGCTTCCTAATCAGCCTTGCACAATTGCTGTAAAAATTCTTTAAAACATTACCACTCCATATCACTTGAAAGATTTAATACTGAAGAGTTTGTTCAGTATATTGCTCTAAAATACGTCCTTTAGTCATAGGGACCTTGTCATTTCATCAACCTTCTAGAATAAATCTTGTGAATTGATTTTTATAATTATTTAATATGTATTCCTATACAAACAAATTCTTTAAGTGACTCCAAGTAGAATTGAATTTCAACTGCTTTTACTACATGGAGGAATCATCTTTGTCTCTTGTCCACATCAGCATCTCCAAGGACATGGCACTATACTGTGTCACAATAAAAAGCAGGAGAAGTAAATACAATCCTGCTATCAAAATATGACAAGCTCATTATTAAAAACCACTCATAAATCTTGAAATAAAGGCACCACCACACATCTTTAAAATAGTAATGTTATATAATTTGCATAGGATGATTTCATTTGGAACCAAGACAGGTATTTCTTTTGTCTCTGCACACAATATACTGAAATGTATTTATACAGTAATGCCACCACCCACCTGAAATTAGTTAACAAATGGTTACAAAATACTTTGCAAACATGCAATGCAAAATAAGACTACAATGCCCATAAATTCTTCTACAGAGTGCAACAACTGGACTATGCTTGGATGGAGAGGAAGAAAAAAACTGTCAAGAGGCCTAAGGCCTGGGAGTCCACTGCTGGGCTGAGGGCGAGGGACAGGGCTCTATAACAAAGTTCTTCTGCATATTAACACTCACCACCTCTTCGGCAGACCTCACCAGGGCCCTAGAGGGCACGGATCAATGTGGGGGGGAAGCTAGCTCTGCTGCATAAAATTTTAAGTAAAAACTTGCAGCCCATGGCACAAAAACAATCATTTATTTTAAATATTGTCCTAGAGGTCCAGATAAACCAGAACCTTACAAAGTCCTAGACCCAACTCAGTCAGCTCAGTTCCTGATGGGTAGGAAGGATTTGTCCCCTACTCTAACTGCCTGCCGGAGGTTGGAGGCATCTAGTGGGCGTGGAAAAATAACGAACAATCAGAGAACACTTTTCTGTCCTCAGCCAGGGGAACCTATGAAGTCCGCCTCCTGGACAACCCTGAAGCATCGTCAGGAAGCCCTTTTTAGGTCTGTATCATCCCTTCTCACACCCTTCCTGGTGTCTGGACCCGTCAACACAGCAAGATACATCAGAACATACTGAACTTATCAAGCTGCATGTAGCACCGTTAACAGGATAAACCTATACTCACATTCAACCTACGCATACCTGACTGTCCACATGTAGGTCTCAGTCTGGGAAAGCTTTAGGAGGGATTCCTCACTGGGAAAATGTTAAGATGTTAAGATTTCAGGGTAAGGCAACAAACTTAAGCTTTAATAATGTGTAAGTCACAGTAAAGAGGAAACTCTGGTCAACAGCCAAAACCAGGAAAAACAGCACCTTCAGTTTGTTTGTTTTTAAAGATTTTATTTATTTATTTGTGAGAGAGAAAGCGAGTGAGAGCGAGCACAGGCAGAGAGTGGCAGGCAGAGTCAGAGGGAGAAGCAGGCTCCCTGCGGAGCAAGGAGCTCAATGTGGGACTCGATCCCAGGACTCTGGGATCATGACCTGAGCTGAAGGCAGCTGCTTAACCAACTGAGCCACCCAGGCATCCCAGCACCTTCAGTTTTAACCCTTATTCCTTATACCAGAGAAAAAAATGTATTCACTTGTTTAGAAATAAAGTGTCCTGGGTACCTGTGTGGCTCAGATGGTTAGACATCTGCCTTCGACTGTCATGATCTCTGGGTCCTGGGATAGAGCCCCATAAGGTTCAGCAGGGAGCCCGCTTCTCCCTCACCCTCTGCCTCTCCCCCTGCTTATGGGCGCTCTCTGTCTCTGTCTCTGTCTCTGTCTCTCTCCAATGAATACATAAAATCTTTTTTAAAAGACGGAAATATAGTGCTGTAGCATCTGTAAGATAAACAATGGAAATGCCACTGTGATCTACGCAAGCAAGGCTCTGCCCTCAAGTGGCTCCCCCGAGCAGTACAGGGGGACAGGAGGCAAGGTACAGTACAGAGCAAGTCTGTAAAAGTGAAAAAACCACAACTGGGCAAGAACAAAGAGCCATTTATTGGCACTGGACGTCAAAAGTCAGATATTCAAACAGGAACGTTTCTCACAACATGTGATGCCTCAACTGAGACTCAAACGATGAGGAGATGCAAGAAGAAGAGAGGAGAGTGGACAGATATTCCATGCACAGGAAAACCATGAGCAGAGGCTAGAGAAATTGCAGCCATTTGGAAGAATAGAAAGAAGTTTGTCATAAAGCACAGAGGTGGCAGGGAGGAGTGGGAGAGGCAACGCAGGAGACGTTAAGACGTCTACGAGTAATGAAAAGTGGCCTAGGTGATTCCACAAAAAATGGAAACCACTGGAAGGTTTTTGAAAAGAAATCTCAAATACGCTCTACTTTGTGAAGACATTTCTGATTGCTCCATAGAGGAAGAACTGGAGAGGACCAAGGAAAAAGTGTAAGCAAGAGAACATAGTGAGCTGAGTACTGGCACTGGGGATGGAGAGATGTGAACAGATTAATTGGAATTTAGAACAGACCAGGTTTGATGGGGCAGACTGGCACAGCGAGAACACGTTCAGAATGCTTGGGTTCAAATCCTGGCCCTGCCATTTGTAGAGAAATTTACTTCATCCTTTGGCACCTTAGTCTTCCTTTCCAGAAAGCTGGAGGAGGAGGCGAAGGAGGAGGAGCAGTAGTAGTTGTAACTGCTAATGAGATTATTATGAAAGCTAAACAAGTTAATTCACAAAGTACTTAGGACAGTTCTTGGTATGTGGTAAGTGCTCAGAAAAATAGTGTGTCTAGTATTATTGAGTGTAATAACTCAAAACTAGAAATTAGTTTTTCATTGACTCTAGAATAGGATGAGGGAGAAAAGGGGAGGAAATAGTCATGGATCTCCCAAAGGATTTGGGCTGGGTCAAGTGGGTGAATGGCCATGCCAGTTAATCTATTTACTGCCTCTCAACTCCAAATCCACTCTTGATTTCATGCTCTGAGATAAGAGAGATGGACTCCCTAAGCATTTATCCTTTGCAGCAGGTATAATTTTATGCTTTGTCAGTAAAAGGCACTAGAGGGGTATACTACAGGAGGAAGAGACATCTCTTTCTGGATCAAATGGGTTTCCATTTGCTTCTTTTTGCCTACACATGGCTGCCGGTGGTACAGGTGGGGGACACGTGGCAGCATTCATCATGGCTATGGCAGATTCCCAATGAGTCTCACAGTTCCCCAGAAGTTGCCTTCCCAGCCTTGATCCATTCGCACCCCAGAAGAGTACCTCCCACCTGTGATGAGAGACAGGCTCTGGCCTGGAGTAGCACCCTTCTCTGGCATCCATACTTTCTCAGTTGGGACATAGAGCACCTGAGACGCCTGTGAGGCATCCCAATGGCAGCATCTGGTAGGAAGCCAAGGACGTGAAGTGTCCAAGCTGGAGAGAGAGTCTTAGACAGGAGTAGCTTCAAGTCTCTAAAGTCTTAGTAAAATGAAGCATGTATGGAAATGCCACATGGCCAGGAGACAGACGTTGTTTTCATTTTTTGTATGCTTCTATGTCTCATCAGGAATCCCTACATAGGCTACGTATACAGGAGCACATTTCATCGAAAGACAGAGTGATTTCGTACTGTGTATGTCAGGTCATGCTATTTTATATCGATGTTTTCCAAGCTAACTAAGAATATGGTTGAAAAGTGCCAAGCCCTGTATTAATAAGCGAACTCTAAGTACACTCCAAACTTGTGGACAGATATTCCATGCACAGGAAAACCATGAGCAGAGGCGAGAGAAATTGCAGCCATTTGGAAGAATAGAAAGAAGTTTGTCATAAAGCACAGAGGTGGCAGGGAGGAGTGGGAGAGGCAACGCAGGAGACGTTAAGACGTCTTGTTTTGAACAAGAGTTTTGAACCTGGTGGAGGCAGAGGAGCGATTAGTCAGATCAGCTATACTAGGTGCTGACTGCAATCCGAAAAACTCATAGATGTGCCAAAACCCCAAGTAGCAGAATTGCAAACTGATGTAATGCTAACCTCTGAAACAACCAGCCAGCAAGCATATCCTGAAAGAGACCCAGGCTGATCCCTTCCACTCTTTCCAGGGTGTGAACTCGGCCCCCACATAACTTGCTCCTCGCTTCACCCATTTCTCAAAAGTTTGAATCTACTGACCACAAAAAAAGGAAGTTCCATCAGCACTTTGCAAAGGAACAATTTGAAAGAGAAATGCATTAAATCCTCGGGGAAATTAAACCCAAATAATCCAATAACAGTCTTACAAAATTAACCCTAGACTATAAATTGAATTAATTGCCTCCTATTGCGGGGATCCTTGGCTAGCACGGACCAAAACAAATGAAGCCAATGATGTCAACTGCCTGAAGAGAAGCTGTGGGCAGTGGGACCTCAGGGTACCCAAGAGTTTACGCACTGTTGTTTTTCTAATTTATTCTGGAGATCTATAATCTGGAGAAGGATCTTCACTTCCACCCATCACATACCTTAAATTATGGCACTTTGTGAGAGTGGCTCGAGGTGGCACAATCCTTGACACAAAAGGTGCAACTTTATGACTTGCTCTTTTGTGAATTCACCTCTAAGTGTCTGTGTCTAGAAGTAGCTAGAGATCCATCACTGTAAGGTCTTTGTCTCCTGAGAGGGTTGAATGGGCAGATGGGAACAAGTAATGATTTCTCTAGAACCTAGGCAGTCTAATGATAAGGCAGGTCTTTAAGAATATCAGTCATGTGCTCCAAAAGGGACGTGCTTTGGCATTTCAGGACATAAGCATTTATTTCTATAAATTCTTTTCTGATGCCATGATGTCAGTATGCCTGTGGCAATGTGAGATTACCCAAATAATACGGGCGAGGGGAGCAACAAAATTAGCATGTGTGTGACTTACCAAACCTTTGCCAGGGTTCTTAAGGGCTCTGAGGAGGAAGGTAGGATACGGCATCATCACAGAAATACAATCCCAGTGATTTATACAGTTTTGCCAAATAAGGCCCACGGGGAAGATACAAAAGGCCTAGAACTGCCTCCAGCTTCTCTTGAGACAGCCTGTTTGTCAAAACGCCTAGCTCATGGTCTTATGCCCTCCTTTCACATCATAGCTGACATTTAATCCTGACACTGTTTAATAACCAAACAGCATTTTACAAAAAGTTAATTAATGTCATTTTATTTGGGTACTATGTGACTTAGAACTCTTTTTATATTCTGAATTTTGTTTGACATTTTGAAAATACTATGCCTAACTCTTTTGTGTGGGTTTTAAAAAAAGCACTTTTTAAAATATAGCTAGCATGAATTGAATACTATTTTTTTTTTCCCTTCTCAAGAATTGACGCAAACACCAAAATATTTTTCATTCGAGCTCAAAGAAATGAAGCATTCTGTTTGTTTGGAATCTTAATTACCATGGTCCCAAACTTACCTAATTAGAAGCTCCTTCATAATGAGGAAAATTATTTTCAAAGTTAATGAATTTGCAAACAGGAAGATTGCTGTCTTTCCAGAATGAATTACCCACATTCCTTAAATATATAGTTAAACACTAATTAATATTAGTACTTAAAATATGTGGGATTGGTTTCACTGATAAATCAAACTTTCCTTTGTTTTAGACAGTATAAAAAGACTACGATTCCCCTCCGTGTAGACATCAGGCTGCACATTGAAACTTAATTCTAGATTCTGAACAAAATGAAAGTTATTTCATCAAAATGTTTCATTTTAGTGATTTTAGCCACTTCAAGCTTGTTAACATCAAATGTCTTTTGTTCAGATGAATTAATGATGTCCAATCTTGCCAGCAAAGAAAATTATGACAAAGATTCTGAGGTAAGTTTTTTAACTCCAACATGACTAATATTAACTATATATTTGTCCTAAATCTAATGCATTTTTATTTTATAAAGAAAAAGGAATGTTTGTTGGTGCTTTGTTGTTTGTCCAATTGCAGCCTTCCATGACAGTGTGTTGATGTAACTTGTATTTTTTAATACAACAGCAAACAGTCTGGCATAATGACAATTTATATACAGGATATGATACTTAGCAAGCACAAGGTACATTAATAATTTTCAATTGACTCAGAAGTACACAGTTGTAATAAATAGTTGCAGAAATAAGACCTGGATATATTTCAGCTGAACATTTGAGCTGTCTTCAACTACAAACAACAACAACAACAAAAATATATAAGGATTATCTGTCCTACTTAGTAATGATGAGCCAGTAAGTTTATGGTACATCTATATCAAAGTAACGTATTTATCCTTAGATGGTAGAATTGCAAGATGTTTCTATTTTATTTTTTATGATTTTATATATTTTCCAAACTTGCTGAAATGAGTATGTATTTCTTTTCACAATCAGAGAAACAATCATTTAAAAATCTTCATAGGGACAAATTTTCATGGTAAAGCTAAATCTAATTAAATATTTGCTCTATTTTAAATGGTTCATTTAAGGTCGGTATGTTAGTGGTACATAGCCCACAAACCAAACAGTGCTTTCCTAAAAATGTAACTTGTGTACTAATAAAAATACAATCAGTTTCTTAGAGCAGAGCTCTGAATATGAGCGGGTAAGAAAGACGATGGAGCCTCCTCTAACTCTACCCCAAAACCTGGCCAGCATCTCTGTTTTCACGTATCCGCCACTTCAGCATTTAAAAAGAGGAGACACGGGGACATGAAGAGGCAGTGGGAGGTTTCTCTAAAATCAAAATATAAAAATACATGAATATTTCATAAATAACATGGATCAAAAGCTGAAGGAGAACAACTGCAGTAAGATAAATTTTTGCCTCCTTTCGATCCTTTGTATGCTCCGGCTGCTCAAACACGTTGCTGTATTCGCTCTATGGATTTTAGTAATATTTTACGGTTGTCTTACAATAGTCCAGGGATAGAGAAACTGGACTGCTTTAAGAAACCTAATATGAACTATTTATTTAAAAATTCTGCCTATGAAAACACAAACTTTGTTTGTTGCTTTAACAGTTCTGCAAACTAAAGTCTGGGTTTAAGTTAATTCGGGGTTTAGACCTATTGCCTATAACAATAACTTATTTTTTTAAGATTTAAAAAAAATTTTTTTAATTTTTTTAATTTTTTATTAACAAATAATGTATTATTAGCCCCAAGGGTACAGGTCTGTGAATCGCCAGGTTTCCACACTTCACAGCACTCACCATAGCAGATACCCTCCCCAATGTCCATAACCCAACCACCCTCTCCCTCCTCCCTCCCCCCAGTATCCCTCAGTTTGTTTTGTGAGAGTAAGAGTCTCTTATGGTTAACAATAACTTATTTTAATATACATTTCCAATCATAGCCTGAAGGAGACCTTAAGGGGGAAAAAGAAAGAAGTCTGAATTTTGAAGAACTAAAAAACTGGGGTCCAAAATCTGTCATTAAGATGAGTGCACCCACAGTCAACAAAATGCCACACTCAGCAGCCAACTTGCCATTAAGATTTGGGAGGACAGTGGAAGAAAAAAGAAGCACTGGGGTGATGGCCAATCTGCCTCTGAGATTTGGAAGAAATATAAAGGAAAGCATCTCAAGACATGTTCCTAACCTGCCCCAGAGGTTTGGGAGAACAACAGCCAAAAGTGTCGCCAAGACACTGAGTGATTTGCTCCAACAATTCATGCATTCGCCATCTGCCAGTGAGCTACTCCAAGAACTGCCAGCCTCAAGAAATCCAGAATTCTGATCAAAAACTCCCAGGGTAAATACCTGAAAACCAGTTAAAATGCATGGGCTCTTGTATATAGCTGGTCCAGAAACGTGAAAAAGGATTACCTCTTTTCAAAAGAAATTCTAAGAAAGTTAAGAGTCTTAGGAGGAAAAAAGCAAAGAGAAAGGGAAATAAGTACCTAAACTGAGAGGGCCAGATATAAACATGAGTAGCAGTAGGAAGTAATGACGTGGCTTCCCCTAAGCCCCACATGGGCATCAATCTCATTATTCTATAGTCACACACTGAGTAAGAAGATTCGATGACGTGATTGGGAATTAGGCCTGTGACATATAGTCCAACATTTGACCTTTTAATGTGAAAGGTCCCACATGACGAAGCTATCTACAAGGACAAAGGAAGGCATCCCAATACCCCAGGTCTCAAATTCAAAAGGTTTTCATCCTCAACCTTAAATCAATTTTTTTTTATTTTTTCTGGACCTCATTTTATAAGTTGAGTTCTAATTCAATCATTGTTTGCTTTAGTAAGTATTTAATAAGTTATCTACTATGTACAAATCGGAAAGCAAGAGGTCCATAAAATTAACAGGCAACATACCTATTATTTTCTAATAGAGTATATATAAAAACAACAAAACCAACAAATTACTATAAAGTGGAACATGACACTTTAATTAAGGCCTTTAGAAAGGAAGGCAGCAAGCTGTGACACCTTAGAAGGGAGACATTTTCAGAACATTCCTGATTTTATTTTTTACCGTGGCTCTTATCCCTATCTGACATATGTTCATAGTCCATTCCCCCTTAGTAGAATTTCGGGCCCATAAATCCCATGCTTTTTGTCCACTGCATATCCCCAGTGCCCAGAAAAAAGAGAGAGAGAGAGAGAGAGAAAGGAGAGTATTTCTACCATGTGGAAATCTGAGAAATTTTTTTGAGTTAGACTTTGAAAGATGGCTCTGTTTTGAATATTCAGACTGGTGGGAGGAGAGAAGATACTTTCAGGCAAAGAGAAGAGTATGAACCACAGCTGGGGTTCAGTTTGGTGAAAGCAGCAGGGGTACGAAGAGGAGAGGAAAGAAGGTAAGAAGGCGAGGAGGTAGGGGTAAGAGCAGAAAGTGCACTCGGGGCTCAGTAAAGGATGAGTAAAGGACATTATTCATCAAGGAAAGGAGAACCACTGACATTTCTGCTGAAGTCCTGAGACATAACACAGAAGCAGAATTTGGCAGCTCACCAGATGTTGCCAGTGGGACAGTCATGAGGGAGAGGGATGAGTCAAGGGTAAGTTGGTAAACCTGAGTATGCACCCATTACAAATTAAGGTTCTCATCAACATCTCACTCGTTTCAAGTGCAACACAATTCAACTCAAGTATAATGAGGCAGTTAGGATCATGGCTAGTATTTTTGTACGTATTCATGGCATTGTTATGATGGATGAGAACATTTTGTATGGCTTCCATTTTAGGAGACTGGGATTCAAGAAAATAGATGGTGCAGAACTGAAACAAGAAAAATAAGCCTGGAGCTTGTCCCTGAAGACGATTTAAGCTGTGGTCTATAATCTACAAGCAACTCTACAATGAGGACACCAATGGATGAAGAGTCACTGTATTCTTCTGATGGGTTAGCACTGACAACAATTTTTCTTCGTCACTAGAGCTAGTATCTTAAAAAGTTATTTAAAAAAAATTTAAAGAATATAATGTAAATATGAAATAATTTTTGTCTAAATAAAAAGAACATGGCAAATACTTAAGAAGCCTCTGGTAATGAGGAAAGAGGAAGGAGTGGGGCACAGAGGAAGGCTGAAGCCATCTCACCATCTTATGTAAAAATCATAGACACAGTCACACTGAAATAAAAAAATTAAATTCTGAAAAACAGTCTGAGGGGTTTGAAGTGGCGGGGGGGTGGGAGGTTGGGGTACCAGGTGGTGGGTATTATAGAGGGCACAGCTTGCATGGAGCACTGGGTGTGGTGAAAAAATAATGAATACTGTTTTTCTGAAAATAAATAAATTGGGAAAAAAAAATTAAATAGATGAATAGCCTAACAAATGTTTTTATGAAATTTAAATAACTTAAGAGAGTAACATGGTTGACAAGTGAACAAGAATAACAAATCACTTACAAACATGTTTTTATACACCCATTTTTTTTCCATTGCATCAACTGTTAGTGATTCTATGATAGGCTGAAATTTTTCTAAAAAGAGAGATTTTTTTTAAGGCAGTTATTAGATACTTCTTTAAGTGTCTCCTCTATTTGGAAACTTGCTTTCTGGTGTGTCTCTTTTCTAATTTAATAGTTCAAGTTTTTGATTTGCAGAAAAAATCTGGTCACTCCTAAACTAACAATTTACAAACACAGTACCCTACAACACAAATGCACAGTTATTCAACTTTAGTCATAAGAACATGAGGTCCCTAATCAGATATAGCTGGTTTACTGAACAGTCTCAAGTCCATAGGGTGCAAATAAGAAATGGTGTTATTTTCCCTCCTATCCTGCCCCCAGCTGTGCTGTGTTGAATGTCCTTTCCCTGCTGGGTAGTGATTCCTTAATGAGAGACCTTGGACAGAATCAATAACTTCCTCGGTCACTTCCTGATATTAAAAAACTCAGTCAAGTCCACAAGAAACAGACTCTTAACTACAGAGAGCAAACTGATGGTTACCAGAAGGGATGTGGTGGGGGGGGGTGGTAAATAGGTGGTGAGGATTAAGGAGGGCACTTGCTGTGATGAGCACCCGGTGTTGAATGGAAGTGTTGGATCACTATATTGTACACGTGAAACTAATATTATACTGTATGTTAACTAACTGGAATTTTTTTAAAAAGAAAAAAAAAACTCAAGTCCAGTTAAAGATGCCAACTTCATATCCAAAGCAAAGCTTCCCATCTCCCATTGCTGGCTGGGCCAGTGACTGGAAGAACCTGAAGAGGTGAAAGGGGTATCTCTCTGCTCTTCTTCCCCTCTTCCTCCGCTTCCTCATCTCAGAGGAATGATAGGCCTCTGGAAAACAATCCCCTCTCCTATTTTCTCCAGGGTGTCTGAATGGGCAAAGGAGAGATGGGGTAGGGGGTCAAGAGTAGCCTTTGTGTCTTCTCTAAATGATGACACTGCTTCTACAAGTGAGTTCTTCAGGGAGCCCTATCTAGGGCAGTGACCTGAGAGACCAGGATGCTACTTGATCTCTTCCAATGACCATTACCTCATCTGTACTCCCCCTAGCTTCTTATTGCCAGAAAGGAAGGCTAGGGCCAACCACTTTCTCAGCGTCCACTTGATCCATAGAAAACACAGTCATCCCTCTATGCTGAGGGCTGGACTGCACGCTGCCCCTCGGCTGCTCCATGCTGAGTACATTTGTCTCCAACCCTCTTTTCCCTGTTTAGGAGGGGCGGGGGCAGATCAGTAAGTCTACTGCCTAAGCAAACAGCCAGTCAGAAGTGAAGTGCCAGTGCCTGCTTCATGCCCCTGCTCTCAATGAGGGGTTTTCTAGAAACTTCTCTAGCTTGGCTTCAGGGTGAGGAGCCCCTGCAGCAGGGCCTCCTCTGGGCCTACCTCTCAAACACAGTTGGGAGGGGCTTCTGTGGCTCTACCACCTCTTTGTAAACCCTGAAGGGGTGTTGGTCCCTACCATCCACAGTTTTCATTATAATACTAGGTGTTTTGGCAGCTTTTACATCCAGATTTGGTCCCAAGTCACCAATTCTGAGCAACAGAGAAAATATCACGCAACATCCTGATACACTAATAAAGAAATAAACAAAAAGCCATGTGATCCTTTCATACTGTATGACATGGAGAAATTTCTTGTCATATAACATGAGTTCTTTACCTAAACCCTTGAAATACATGGAAAGTGTCAGGTAAATAACTGCTGCCAGCTGTTCCCTTACCTACGTGGCTTGTTCGCTGGCTTCCCCAAGAAACCATTCACACAAGGGAGTTCACAATTTTGCTAAGCATTTGTGGGATCTTCAGAAGGGGATCTCACTCAAACTGTTTCACTGAAAAAGTTTCAATTGGACAAGCCTGTTCTCCCGAGTATCTCTTTAACTGGACAACTAGTAGGTTTCCCTCCTGCTTCACCCCAGGGTAACATCGTGGATGTGCAGCCCATGCAGTCACACAGGGCACTTGCTTGGTTAAATGCTCTGTTGTTGCCTTCTGAAATTCATAATAAATTTGAAGAAGGGGCCAGTATTTTTATTTTGCAGTGGTTCCCTCAAATTATGCAATTTGTCCTGTTCCCCCAGACTTGTCCTTCTGGCTCTTCCCACACTTCTAGTATTCCATTTCTCCCCATGTGTATTAATCAAAGAAGCTCCCATTTTCCACATGAAACCCAAGGGTCAGCTGGTCACATGGGCCTGGGAGGTCTGCTTATATCATACAGCGGATATCAGTATAATTGCACAACTTGTAAGATGTGGTCAAATGCAAATTTATTTTTGTATCCCCCTACCTGCTTAAGATGTAAAGGACAGAAAAGAAGGTATACAGCAATTTCCCCCTGGTCCTAGATGGACGCTTACACAGATGCCCTGAACCTCACAGGTGTTGAGTGACGTCAGACTCTTGGTCTAAGTAAAAAATGTGGGGTCTCAATTCCACTGCGATCGACATTTCAGTCTATGTTCAGCCGTCCATTAATTCATTCTCTACTGTTGCCACACCGGGTCTGAGTTTGGGGTCAGGACTATACTCAACTTCTGCCTCCATTCTAGGCTCACCTGATTCCTCACTCTGGCTGCTTTGTTGAACTCTACTGGGATGGAAGACAGTCTGAGATCAAAGTCAAGGGGATAGGACAGTTCTTACTAGGGTGGATAGATTCACCTTTGGGCCCCATTGCTGGGCCACTCTCCCTCCACCTTCTGTTGCCCATAATACCTCTCAACCCCCGAGTGGGCCTCAGCTCTGACCTTAGGACTCAACCATCCACTGCACACATGCCCATTTGTCTTCTGAAGAGCCTCTTCAGTAGGATTCCAGATGGTTCTCACAAACCTCTCTTTACCAAAGTCTGGTCACACACAGTTTGCCCTCCACACTCCCAACACTCCTCTGTTATCCTGCTGCTCCCAGAGCTTTAGCTTTTTGGCCTGAATTTGAGCAACAGTCTTTTGTTTCTCTCAACCACATGGAACACATTTCTTCCTCATACAGAAGCCCCTCCTTGTAAAGAGTAAGAAACATAGTAATCTCTGACATCTGGGCATGGGAAGGGCGCATTCAGAGTGAGGGAACAAAGCTCCTCAAAGAAATCTCTTCATAAACCCAAATTCTACCCTTTTATAGTCTCCACGTAGGTAAGGGGATTGAGGACTAATGGAACCTCTTGCAAATGGTGGAATTTTAGTCTGTTAGATTGTGATGTTTGGTTAAAACTTCTTTTTTACATCCTTTGCAACAGTGTTGGAGCTATCCTTACAAGGAATGCTTATACCTGCTAAAAATGTCATTTTCTCTGAATCATTACATATATATATGAATCTTTTTGAAAAAGAGTTCAGAGTTCTTGGGAGAATTCTCAGTGGTGTTTCCATAAAGTTTAAGAATCACTTCAATAGAAGATTTTTATTTCTAGAAAAACTTTAAATTAACATCTAATTCAATTTATAAGTAAATATTGTTATCTAATTAGACAATTATGTGCAGAGAACGTAATGCCAAAACAATCAGAACCACTCAAGTGGTTTAACCTGATCTTCCTCCACATTCTGACTTTTTACAGTAGCATAAAATGGAAGTGACATGATAATTATGCCCTTCTCCTTAATGTGCTTTCCTGGGCACATCCCCAAAATATCCCATTCTATACCCTTCCTCCTCTCTTCCAACACTTCCCTTCTTTCCCACATTCCCATATTCCATTTGAATTGGTCCTGACCTAAACCTCAGTCTGCCTGTACAGTGAGCAAAGTGTAGGGGCTTCGGGAAAGCTGGGATGGGCAACATCAATGATTTTCATGGGAAGTGACTTCCATGTGATCTCAGGTCCACATTTCATACATCACACTATGACAATGACCTTGAGAAATACAAAAAGGAAAAAAAATATACTGACTCTGGGACCAATTTCTCAGTGAGAAAAATGAAAGATCAGTGTTCACCTAACTGTGACCAACAAACTGAAATAGGCATGAAAGGTGAGAGCACCGGCCTCAGCTTTCTATTTGTCCTCAAGCTCTTTCTGTAGACATTATGTGACACTCTTCCTTTGGAATTTGCCCTTTTGTTTAATGAACACACCAAACTATGCTTTATTCCTAGAAACAAAAACTTCCATGTTTCTGTACCTCTCCCCCACTTAGTAATAGTGACGATTTATTGTTATGATAACTACGTCTGGTTTAACATCTAACGCTGTTCTATTTTTTTTGGTGCTCATTTTATACGTGAGAAGGAAGCTCAGAAAGAACTTTCTGAAGAAATGTGAGCTAAGAAGAGGGCAAAACTGAGACCTGACTTCCACATTGGTGTTCTTCCTCCTCTGTCCACCACCCCACAACCATCTCCCCTCTGGCCCTCAAACATTTGAAACATTCAGGAAACATTTGTCAAATTAAGCTTTAAAAAGGGAAAACACAAGTGCACTGAAGCCCAGGAATAAATCTTCAGTGTTTTAGAACACTATATACAGATTTTACAAAGATGGACAGCCTATTTTTGTCTTTCATCTATTATGAAGTTTTCCTCTCATATTATAACACCAAAATAATGTGTCTAATCCTATGTCTAGGAAATGGAAGAAATTATCACTCATTGGTCTCTTCCTATATATAGGAACTATGAAAGGAGTCAAACAGGAAAATCACTATTAGAATCAGGAGTAGAATTAAGGGCACCTGGGTGGCTCAGTGGGTTGAGCCACTGCCTTGGGCTGGGGTCATGATCTCAGGGTCCTGGGATCGAGTCCCACGGCCGGCTCTCTGCTAGGCAGGGAGCCTGCTTCCCTCTCTCTCTCTCTGCCTGCCTCTCCATCTACTTGTGATCTCTCTCTGTCAAATAAGTAAATAAAATCTTTTTTTAAAAAGAAAAGGAGTAGAATTAAATTATAATGATATCAGTGTCAAATTAATACTCTCTTCATAGAGGTAGAGAAGTATTATTTTAATCCTGAAAAACAATTCTCTCAAAATTTATTTCTCACCAGATTTCTAGGAATTGGCATATTGTGGTTAACAAAATATAAAATTTTCCTTCTTAAAATATGCAACGATAATAATTACCTACAGAAAGGCGCCCACGTAATTTTGAAACCACTTTTTTTTTTTTAAAGATTTTATTTATTTATCTGAGAGAGAGAGACAGTGAGAGAGAGCATGAGCGAGGAGAAGGTCAGAGAGCAAAGCGGACTCCCCTTGGAGCTGGGAGCCTAATGTGGGACTCGATCCTGGGACTCCAGGATCACGCCCTGAGCCGAAGGCAGTCGTCCAACCAACTGAGCCACCCAGGCGTCCCTTGAAACCACTTTTAAAATATCATGAAATATCATGTAGCTTTTCCCATGTAATTTAAAGCGCCGAAATAGAACAGATACTGCAAAATTACTTTTAACCACCAGAGGGCAGAAAACGCTCCGCATTTGTACTTAACCAATTTTTTTTTTTTTTTTTTTTTAAGATTTTATTTATTTGAGAGAGAGAGAGCAAGAGACAGCGCACGAGAGCAGGGTGAAGGCAGAGGGAGAAGCAGAGCAGGCTCCCACTGAGCAGGGAGCCCAATGCCGGGCTCGATCCTGGGATTCTGCTATCCTGACTTGAGCAGAAGGCAGACATTTAACAGACTAAGACACCCAGGCACCCCTGTACTTAACCAGTTTTAAATTCTGACACCCAAAACATCAATAACCACCCCCACTCCCATCACCAAAAAAGTCTTTAAGATCCTCTTGTTTTATACTGTACAGTATACTGTAAATGTAAGGCTTACTTAACAACTTAAAATTTTTAAACCTAATGTACAATCACCTCAATTCAACAGTTTTTAGGAGGCAAAAGCAAACATTTTTGCATCCTCAGTCTAGCTATGAGTTAAGGATGACTGGCATCAGAGAATTAGTACATCCTTAAGGAAAAGCAGAGTACTTTATCTTTTTTTACATTTTATTTATTTAAGTAATCTCTACACCCACGTGGGGCTGGAGCTCAGGACCCTGAGATCTAGAGTCACAAACCTTTCAAACTGAACTACCCAGGCACCCAGAAAAGCAGAGTACTTATAAAAAAAAAAAAAAAAAAACAGCACCCACTGAGAATCCGCAAAGTTCTTTGTTAAAATATCTGTAATGAAATCCAAGGGTTGTATTTATTATAAAATTGAAATAGAATCGGAGGGGGAGACAAATCATGATAGACTGTGGACTCTGAGAAATAAACTCAGGGTTTTGGAGGGAGGGGGTTGGGGGGATGGGTGAGCCTGGTGGTGGGTATTAAGGAGGGCACATATTGCATGGAGCACTGGGTGTGCTGCATAAACAATGAATCTTGGAACACTGAAAAAAATAAATTAAGATTTTTTTAAAAAGAATAATAAATAAATAAATATGAAAAATAAAATAAAATTGAAATAGTCATTCAAGTCACAAAGTGATCAAAATTAAAATATTTACATTAGACTCTTCTTTTTTAAGATTTTACTTACTTGTTTTGAGAGAGAGAGAAAGAGAGCAAGCAGGGGGAGGAGCAGAGAAAGCGATACAAGTGGAGTGTGCTAAGACCAGAGCCTGAAGCAGGGGCTCGACCCTCTGACCCTCAGATCATGACCTGAGCTGAAATCAAGAGTCTGACACTCAACTGACTAAGGCACCCAGGTGCCCCAGATGCTTTAATCCCTGTATGTACCCTCTTTTACCACAAACCAGCTATAGAACTACTTCTGGCAAAGATGTCTTTAGTCTCCTCTTAATATATCTTTTTGATCTAATTAATGTTTATTTCCCTCTCAATTAAGTCATTTGCATTTCAGTAATTAAAGCATTACTCTGTTTGATTAGAAACCACAACCTCTTCACTTTTTCACTCTCATTAATTAAAATGCATCATGCTAAATAAAGCCATTTGGATTTCAGTCTGGGTGGGTGACATTTTAACAACCGCCCTTTCAACCTTCTCTCTCGTTCAATCTTGGCCATGTCCTACATCATAGGACGGCGAGAGGGCAATGGCCCTCTCCTGATAGGGGAATGGGCAGGCATGGAGCCAGGCAGTATCCATCACTGAAGTCAGCGATTTCTCTGATGCATGAGCCTTTCACTTGCCAATCAAACTGGATAAGGCTTTTACCTTGTAGGGTTATACATGACCTTACTCGAAACACTAAATCATTTCTGAAGTCTTGTTTCTTACCCTAAGTAAACCTGTTCTCCCCACTTTTCAGGTCTATGAGAACTGTTCGCTCTCATATTAATAAACACAGAAAGTGGTAGAGAAAAGCTGAACGGTAGGACATAAAAAAGTCACTTCTTTTAGACTAATGAAAGCAACCTGCTTCTAAAATCAAGGGTAGTCAGAGAAGACAAAAGCTTCTGTGTTACACCTATTCTGTGGAAGTTACACATTGGCAAATTTAAAAGGAACTTCTAACAATTATAGCTGCAGAGTAATTGACCTAACAGAAGCTATGGAAGTGTGTGTGAGCAAAGACTGGATGATAGTTATACATCAGGAATTTCCAAAACATCACTTCTGCATAGACTGTGAAGTTGTACTGATTGACTTCCAAACTTTGAGTCTTCTTTTAAGATTAATTTTATGTTTAGAAAGAAATAGGTGTACAAAATTTAAGAAGTCAAAAGAATTCTGTAGGATTTGTATAGGGTGATTGCATCCAAGTTTTCCAGGGATAGTTCTAATTTAGACTTATCCTAGTGTAATTTTAATTGCGCCACCCTCTCACCCATTAAAAAAAAATGATCTAACTGGATGAAAATTACTGCCTCAAATCCAACCTCATCCACTCCCAATTTCTATTCCCCAGAAGCAACTACTTCCAACTTATTTAGGATTTTTCCTACATGGTGTCAGGTTTCTAAACAAACAAACAAATGAACATGATTATATACTTGCTTCATTTAAAAATTACCTCTGAATTCAAAGACAGGAATGCAATGGGAAGGATCATTGACAAACTGTAAAAGATTCCTGGAAGGTACATTGTTCAAAGATTTACTAATCTAAGAATAACTTTTTTTCCTGCACACTGTTGGGATTTTTTTTTTAAGATTTTATTTATTTATCAGAGAGAGAGAGGGAGAGAGCGAGCACAGGCAGACAGAGTGGCAGGCAGAGGCAGAGGCAGAGGGAGAAGCAGGCTCCCCGCCGAGCAAGGAGCCCGATGTGGGACTCAATCCCAGGACACTGGGATCATGACCTGAGCCAAAGGCAGCTACTTAACCAACTGAGCCACCCAGGCGTCCCCACTGTTGGGATTTTATATCCACCCAAATTCTCAACGAGGTATAGGGGTAGGAAAAACAATGTCAGGCCATTTGTGTTCCAAAGCTCCCCAGAGGGTTAGTTAAGGTTTTTGTCAGGCTGGAGACACAGACAGGCTTCTTCCTCTGCCCAGTCCTGCTTCCTTTCCTCCCTTCCACAGGTGTTGGTTTTTTTTTTTTTTGAGATTTTATTTATTTATTTGACAGAGAGAGAGAGATCACAAATAGGCAAAGAGGCAGGCAAAGAGAGAAGGGGAAGCAGGCTCCCTTCTGAGCAGAGAGCAGAGAGCTGGATATGGGGCTCCATCCCTGGACCCTGAGATCATGACCTGAGCCAAAGTCTTAACCCATTGAGCCACCAGGCACCCCCACAGGTGCTGGTCTTTAACAAACATCTTGTACCCGAAACTCCCTCTCAGCATCTGCTTCCAGAAAACCTCACCTACAGCAAATAGGTAATGGTTCGATAACTCAAAAGGTGCAAAAAGGGAATATGGTGAACCACCCTGCCTCCCTCCACTGAGTTCCAGTCACTAGTTCTCCTTCCCAAGGTCAATCAATGTAATGTGGCCAGGTTCCTGTGCATATTTCTAGAAATAATTTAAGCATATATAGGAAATGGGTGTATACACAGATGTATAGACATATATACAATTATTAGAAAATATATCAATTTCTTCCTTTACTAACAAATAGCAGCCTACCCTACAATTGTTCTATACTTTTTCCCCCTATATTTTTCTTCCCTTCAGATATATCTCAGAGCTTGTTTGAAGACAATAAGTAAAAAGTATCATCACTGTTTTTAATGACTGTATGGTATTGCATTGTATGGATGTAACAGAACTTAGTTGGTGGACATTTAGGTTATATCAAATCTTTTCCTGCTACATACAGTACTGTACCATTGGAGCCCTTTGGATATGCATGTGTGCAGGCAAAACTCCTAGAAAAGGAATTCTTAGGTCAAAATGCTATCCAATCACAATTTTGATAGATGTTGGAAAATTCCATTTATATCAGAAATTGCCCTCCAATATATTCCATTTATTGCCTTCCATTTATATTGTACCAATTTATATTCCCTCAAAAAATAAATGAGAGGCTATTTCCCCATATACTTCCTTTATGTGTATCTCAGAATTAATAAAGTCCAGTATAAAATATAAGTAAAAGTAGAAAAGTTAAATGTTTGGATAAAAAATATAGAGGTTCTAATATTTTTTCCATGCCCTATTGGATCACCTTGTGCCATGTTGGTAACACTTCACCCCACTTTGGAATCCAACAGCTTACTAAACTGCAGTTTTCTGAGATCAAGGATCAGACTTTTTCAAATTTGCTTCCCCTATGTCGAACATACAGTAGTGGGTCAACTATCATTTATAGAATAAATGAAGTCGTGGAAAAAAAGAATAAATTTGGTAAGCAATAAAAATAAGCATATAAAATCTCTCATTTCAATATGCATATTTACCACCAATATGTCTTTAAAAAGTTGTGTACAAATATATATACACAGTTTGCTACTGAACAACACAGGGGTTAGGGGCACTAAACTCCCAAGCAGTCAAAAATCTGAGTATAATTTTTTACTCCCCCAAACCTTAACTAATATTAGCCTAGTGTTGATCAGAAGCCTTACAAGTAAGCTAAACAATCATTTAACAGGTACTTCGTTATTTTTATTATATACTGTATTCTTAAAGTAAGCTACATAAAAGAAAGTATTAATAAAACCATAAAAAAGTACTGTACTGTGAAACATCCATGTGTAAGTGAACCCACACAGTTCAAATCTGTGGTGTTCAAGGTCAACTGTAGCATATATTAGTAAAGTGTATGTGTTTGTGTGTGATATTAAAATGTATCACCAAAATGCTCAAAATTCTTTTTACCAATTCCATTTTTTACACACACATACACACACAAACACATTTTCTTTATCTATTCATCAATGGACACTTATGTCTTGGTGATTGTAAAAACTCCCGCATGAACATAGGGGTCTAGTTATCTCTTTGAGATCGTGATTTCATTTCCTTTCAATATATATTCAAAACTGGAAATGCTGGATCATATAGTAGTTCTATTTTTAATTTTCTGAGGAAACTCCATACTGTTTTCCACAGTGGCTGCACCAGTTTACATTCCCATCAAAGTGCATGAGGATTCCCTTTTCTCCATTCTCACCAACACATGTTATCTCTTGTCTCTTTGATAATAGCCATTCTAACGGGTATGACATCATTTCTCACTGTGGTTTTTATTTGCATTCCCCTGATGATTAATGACCTTAACCACTTTTTCACGAACCTTTTGTCCATTTGAATGTGTCCTTTGGAAGAATGTCTATTCAGACCCCTTGCCCATTTTAATCAGATTGTTTGGGGATTTTTGTTTCTTTTTTTTTCTTTTTCTTTGCTATTGGGCTTTATGAGTTCCTTATATATGTAGACTATTAACCCCTCATCAGATATGTGGTTTGCAAATGTTTTCTACCATTCCACTGGTGGCCTTTTCATTTTCTTGATCATTCCTTTTGCTGTGCAGAAGATTTTTGGTTTAATGTAGTTCCACTTATTTATTTTTGCTTTTGTTGCTTATGCTTTTGATATCATACCCACAAAATTGTTGTCGGGACCAATGTCAGGGAGTTTTTTCCATGTTCTCTTTTAGGAGTTTTATGAGTTTAGGCTTTAAGTCATTAATCTATTTCAAGTTCATTTTTGTGAGTAGTAAAAGGGTCCAGCTTCATTCTTTGTGAATTTTTCCAGCACCATTTATTGAAGAGACTATCTTTTCCCATTTGATTGTTTTTGGCTCTTTTGTCAAATATTAGCTGACATATATGCATGGGTTTAATTGTGAGCTTTCAATTCTGTTCTGTTGGTCAATGTGTCTGTTTTTATGCCTATACCATACTGTTTTGATCATTAGCTTTGTAATATAGTTAGAAATCAGAACATGTGATGTCTCTAGCTTTCTTCTTCTCAGAATCACTGTGGCTACTTAGGTATTTTTCAGCTTCCATAAAAATTTTAGGATTGTTTTTTCTATTTCTTTTTAAAATGCCACTGGAATTTTGATAGAAATTGCATTGGCTATGTACATGGCTTTGTATGTAGTATGGACATTTTAACAATATTAGTTCTTCTAATCCATGAATATGGAATATCCTTCCATTTACCTGTTTGTGTCTTCGACTTTTCATCGTCTCATAGTTTTCATTACATATCTTTCACATTGTTAGTTAAATTTATTCTTATGTATTTTATTGGTTTTGATGCTTTTGTGAATGTGATAGTTTTCTTTATTTCTTTTTAGATAATTTGTTAGTGTATAGAAATTCAAATAATTGTATATGTTGATTTTGCTTCCTGCAACTTTACTAAAGTCATTTATTAGTTCTAACAACTCTTCAGTGGAGTCTTTAACATTTTCTACATATAATATCACATCACCTACAAACAGAGATCATTTTACTTCTTCCTTTCTGGTTTGGATTCCTCTTCTTTTTTGTGCTGGTTGTTCTGGCTAGGACTTCCAGTACTATGTTGAGTAGAAGTGGTGAGAGTAGGAATCTTGTCTTTTTCCTGATCTCAGAGAAAATGTTTTCAACCTTCCAGTACTAAGTACATTAGCTCTAGGATTGTCCTATGTGGCCTTTATTATATTGGAGTATACTTCTTCTAGATCCAAGTTGTTCAATTTTTATTACGGATTAATGTTGAATATAATCAAATGTTTTTTCTTCACCTATTGAGATTATTATATGATTTTTATCTTTTATTCTGTTAATGTGATATATCACACTTGTTGATTAGTATCTGCTGAACCATTCTTGCATCCCAAGGATGAATCTCACTTGATAAGATACTTTTAATATGCTATGGAACTTAGTTTTGTAGTATTTTGTTGAGAATTTTCACAACTATATCTACCAGGGATATTGGCCTATAATTTTCTTTTCTTGTAATGTCCTTATCAAGCTGTGGTAGCAGGGTAATGCTGGCCTTGTAAAATAAGTTTGAGAGTGTTACCCCTCTTCTATTTTTCTTTTCAAAGAGTTTGAAAAGGACTGGTGTTACTTCTTCTGTAAATTAGCTTCATAGATTTCACCAATGAAACTATCTGGTCCTGGGCTTTTCTGTGTTATGAGGTTTTTGATTACTGATTCAATCTCCTTATTATTGATCTGCTCAGATATTCCATTTCTTTCTGACTCAGTCTTGGTAGGTTGCATGTTTCTAGGAATTTATCCATTTCTTCTAGGTTATCCACCTTGTTGGTGTACAATTATTCATTGTAGTTTCTTATATTCCTTTGTATTTCTGTGGTATCAATTATAATGTCTCCTTTTTCATTTATAATTTTATTAACTTGGGTCCTCTCTCTTTTTTCTTGGCTAGTCTAGCTAAAGATTTGTCAATTTTGTTCATCTTTTCAAAGAACCAACTTTTAGTTTTGTTAATCTTTTGTATTGTTCTTCTATTCTCTATTTAGTTTATTTCCACTCTAATGTTTATTATTTCCATCCTCCTGATTACTTTGGGTCTAGTTTGCTCTTTTTCTAATTCTTGAGGAACTAGTTAGGTTGTTCATTTAAGGTTTTCTTTTTTCTTGATGTATGCATCTATCATTATAAACTCTTAGAACTGCTTTTGCTGCATATCCTACATTTTGGTATGCTGTGCTTTCATTTTCATTTACCTCAACATATTTTTTATTTCTTTTTTGTTTCTTCGACCCATTCATTGCTCAGAAGTGTTCTGTTTAATTTTCACTTGTGAATTTTCCAATTTTCTTTCTATTATTTATTTCTAGTTTCATACTATGGTGATCAAAAAAAAGATAATGATTCAAATCTTTTTAAATAATTCTTTTGTGACCAAACATATGATCCATTCTAGAAAATGTTCCATGTGCATTTAAGAAAAATGTGTATTCTGCTCCTGTTGGATGAATGTTGTTCAAATCACTGTTTCCTTTTTGAGTCTCTGTCTGGATGATCTACTCATTGTTGAGAGAGAGGTATTTAAGTCCCCCGCTATTATTGCATTGTTGTTTATTTCTCCTTTTAGTTCTGTTTGTATTTGCTCTGTGTATTTAGGGGCTTTGATGTTGGTTGCATAAATATTTACAATTGTTGTATCTTCTTGATGAATTGAAACCTTTATCATTTTTATAATGATCTTGTCTCTTTTGACCAGTTTTAGCTTAAAGTCCTTTTGTCTAAGTAAAGCTATGCCTGCTGTCTTTTGATTATCATTTGCAAGAAGTATCGCTTTCCAGCCCTTCACTCTCCGTCTACATGTGCCTTACAGTTAAGTGAATCTCTACTGAGCAGCATATCATTGGGTCTTTTTTTATCCATTCATTCTATGTCTTTAGATTGAAGAATCCAATCCATTTATTTTAAAAGCAATTATTGATAAGCAAGGACTTACTATTGACATTTTGTTCACTTTTTTCTGACTGCTTTGTAGATAGTCTTTCCTGCTTCTTCTCTTGCTGTTTTCCTTTGTTATTTGATGACTTTTTGTGGTAGTATATTTGACTCTTTTATCATAATCTTTTGTGTATCTAATCCAGATTTTCTTCCGTGGTGCCATGAGATGCACACAAAATACCTTATAATATCCTATTTTAAGCTAATAGCAACTTTGGTAGCTTTACAGAAACCTTACACTTTAATTTCTTCCCCAATCTTACATTTTAGGTTATTGATGATATAATGTACATCTTTTCATATCATGTATCCAGTAACATATTATTGTAGATATGGCTATTTTTAATACGGGTTTTTGAACTTTTAAACAAGAGTTGTAAGTAAATTATGCACCACCATTACAATATTAGAAAATCTGACTTTGACTATGTGTTTACCATTACCAGTGACTTTTACAGATCACTTGTTTTATTATGTTAATTAGCATCCTTTTATTTCAGTGCAAAGAATGCCCTTTGGCATTTCTTGTAAGTCATATCTAGTGGTGATAAACTCCCTCAGCTTTTGTTTCTCAGGGGAAGTCTTTCTCTTCCCTTTATAAAGTACAGCTTTGCCAGGTATAGCATTCTTGGTTGACAGTCTTTTTTCTTTCAATATTTCAAACCTATCATACCACTCTCTTCTAGACTGCAAAGTTTCTGTTCAGAAATCTGCTTATGGTCTTATGGGGGTACCTATGTATATGACAAGTTATTTTTCCCACTTTCAATATTCTTTGTTCCAAATTTTGACAATTTAATTATAATATCTTAATGTAGCCCTTTATGGGTTCAACCTATTTGGGGTTGTTTAAACCTCATGAATCTGGATGCCAATTTCTCTCCCCAAATTTGGGAAGTTTTCAGCCATTATTTCTTTAAAAAGGACTTTCTGGGGGTGTCTCAGTGGCTCAGTTAGTTAACCGTGTGACTCTCAATTTCAGCTCAGGTCATGATCTCAGGGTTTTCACATCAAGCCCTGCTTTGGGCTCCACACTCAGCAGAGCCTGCTTGTCCCTCTCTCTCTTCTCCTCCTCCAATTCACTCTCTTAAATAAAATCTTTTAAAAAAAAAAAAAAAGAGAGAGAGAGAGAGATTTTCTGTCCCCTTCTCTGTCCATTCTTCTTATGGGATTTCCATTTTACTGTTTCTCTTGATGGTATCTCGTAAGTCCCGTGGGCTTTCTTCACTCTTTTTCATTCTTTTTTCTTTTTGCTCCTCCGACTGGATAATTTCAAATACCCACCTTTAGTTCACGGTTTCTTTCTTCTGCTTAGCCTGCATAGCCAAGTGTGCTGTTGAAGCTTTCTATTAAATTCTTCAGTTCAGTAATTGCATTCTAGTTCTAGGACTTCTGTTTGGGGTTTCTATGGTTTCTATTTTTTTGTTGAACTTCTCATTTTGTTCATGCATTATTCTCCTAATTTTGTTTAACTTTTTGTTTGTGTGTTCTTATAGTTCACTGAATTTCTTCAAAGTATTTTCTGAATTCTTTATCAGACAGTTCATAGATCTCCATTTTTTAAGGGTCAGTTATGGAAGCTTTATTAGTTTCCCTTGGTCCTGTTTCCCTGATTCTTCATGATCCTTGATTCCCTGCATTAGTATCTACGCATTTGAATAGCAGTCTCTTCTTCAATACTTTACAGGTTCACTTCAGCAGAGAAAGACCTTCACTAATCAGCTCAGGTAGACTGGATGGGTCAGCTGGCACAATCTTTGAGCAAGTGGGCTTGCTCTCAGGATCTCTAGTTGAACGAGGCCATTGCTTATACTCTGAGGATAGCAGGGGGGTAGGTGCCACTGGCTGAGCTCCAGGATAGGCCTCCTGGCTGAGCTACATGTCAAGCAGAGTTGTTGGCTGGGGTCTCTCATGGAGTGGGGCTGTTGGCTGTGCTTCATAGTCAGATGTGGCCCCTAGCTGAGCTCTGCAATCATCTCTGGTCAGGCAAGGTCACAGACAATGTTCCATGGTGGGCGATGCCACTGGTTGAACTCCATAGTCAGACAGGGCTATGGGCTGAGCTCTGCAATTGTTCCTGGTTGGATTGGATCTCAAGACTGTGCTTTCCAACTGGATGCTGCTGCTGACCAGCTTCTGAGTTCAGGTGGGACTGCAGGCTGAGCTTCAGGGTTGGACAGACCTCAGTTTGTTTCCTATGAATAGGTAAGGCCACAGGCCCTGGAATGGGCAAGACTACAAGCTATGCTTCATGATTAGTAGGCTGCTGGCAATACTCTATGGTCAGAAGGGGCCTCTAGCTCTGTTCTGCACTTTGGTGGAGGTAGGTAGTGTACACTGAGGTCTGGCATGATCACCAGCTGGGTTCCCTGTTAGGCAATGTGATGGACTGGGTCCAGCAATTGGGTTGGGCTATAGGCTGGGCTCCACACTGGGCAATAACATAGGCTTGACTCCCTAAGGTCACTCTTTACACTCCCTGGTTATATGGGGTGGGACCAGAGCTATACTTAATGGTTGGACAAAACTGCTGACTTAGTTCCTGCCTGTGCATGGCTGTAGGAGGAACTCTGTGGTTGCCTGGACTTCCTGATCAGGTGGGATTGGAAGCTATATTCAAGAATTGGGTGGGGATGGAAATTTGCTTCCCCGCCTAGGGTGAGGAAGCATAAAACAGACTCAACAGCTGGTAAAGCCTGTTAGCTAGGGACCCAAATCAAGCAAAACGGCCAACCAAGTTCCCTTCCAGACAGAGCCACTGGCTAGAATCTCTGCTTAAGCACCACTGCAAGCAGGAATGTGGTTTGCCAAGTTCGGAGCTTTGGTTCCTATAAGCCTTACCCTCTTCATCTCTATCTATCCCCAATGGTTGAGCCCCACAGATTCTCCCAGCCATCTCTGTGAGGCAAGACCCAAGTGAAGCAGGGGAAGCATCCCACAATGCTCAGAAGTTGGATGTTCACCTGGGACTCTGTATTTTTCCCCACTGGTGAAACCACAGGCCCTGGTGGGACCTCAGTGCCTCCAGGCATGGAGGGGTAATACAATCAGAGTGCAGTCACTCCTTCTACTCTCCTAATGATGTTCTTCTCAATCTCTTTGTGACATGGATGTGCTTCAGCCTCATCCCAGAATTCTGTGATTTTCACAATGTCTTGTCTATGGATAGTTGATAGTTGGTCTTCTTATAAAAGGGGACTGAAGTGAAGAGTGGCCTATGTCACTGTATTATGTCATTTTTCGGTTGTGTTTAATTTAAATAAATGCTGTGGTGCTTTAGATCTCATCGTTTCTTTTTTATTCAACAGTTTTTCTTTCCTATGTGTGATACAGTATGTATAGTCAGAAAAACAGAAACCAAACTAGGCATTTCAGCAGAGGGAATTTAATATAGAAAAGTGATGACAGAGATGTACTGAAAGAACAAAACAAGAATAGAAAAAATAATAATAAAGACAATAGGCTGGGGAAGCAGAGGATAAATTAGGGGTTATCAAACCCTAGAAATTCATGAATCTTATACTCTGCCCTGTGAGGGAGGCTCTCAAACACACAGCAAAATCCAGGCCTAGAATAGCTGCTGGAAGCACAAAAGCTGAACAAAGATTCTGGACACTGACCATTGCTGGGGACACACTGGAGTTCAGTCCTACGAGGAGACTGAAGGGACTTTGGTGAACATTCTGGCCATTCAGCTAAGGCCCTTTTATAAAGGGACAATCGGGGCAAAGTTGAAATAGACCCCTTAATAAATCCTAAAACCAAGTCTCATACATGCTGGTAATTTAACTGCCTGCCAGAACAAAACTCAATACTCTTTCAATACCAATAACATAATCTAAAGGATGATTCCAAAGTACCTTACTTGAAAAAGTGACAGAGGTAAAACCCGAACCTAAAGGAAAGTTAATGGAGTGACCAACATCAAACCTACCAATAAGTGTGAACTAAAACTGTACCATTATACTACTGGCCAAGTGTTTCTAGGAATCAAAAATTTCCTAGGCACAAAAACATATCAAAGAGTTTTTTTTAAGATTTTATTTTTATTTATTTATTTGACACAGAGAGAGAGAGAACACAAGCAGGGAGAATGGGAGAGGGAGAAGCAGGCTTCCTGTTGAGCAGAGAACCCAATGCAGAGCTCGATCCCAGGACCCATGGATCATGACCTGAGCTGAGGGCAGACACTTAATGACTAAGCCACTCAGGTGCCCCTCAAAGAGATTATAAATAGTTCCCCACTACAGTGTAGTATTAATAAATAAACCAAGCTATAAAATATAATAATAAAAAAGGCTTTCCCTATTTTCAAGACTCAACAAGACATAACTGGCTTAATCCAAAGGAAAATATTCAACCCAATTCAAAAGATTTACTCAGCACCTACCTAGGTGTTTCCAGAATTATTCAGTCCACTGGCATTGGTTCCAAGGAGGGAATACCCAAACAATTATTCTTTTCATGAGCATTTAAGTGCCTATTAGGTACTAAGTACTAAAGGTATGCGCTGAGAACCAAAATGAATCAAAAAACACTATTCCTGCTTTTTAGGAACTCCTATATTATGGAGAGAGGCAGACATATAAACCAACAGGTACTGCAATATAAGTGTTGTAATACAAGAGGCAAGCACTAAAGGGGAAGACATGAGGGTGCACTTAATTTTCCAAAGAGAAGAAAGGAATATCAGGATAGCAGAGAAGAACATAGCTTTGATGTCCAAACAAACATGGATCATTTTTTGTATATGTCAAATGAGAATAGTTTCTACTTCAGAGGGCTGCTGTGGGATTTAAAATTATATACAGCTACACACACACACACACACACACATACACACACAATTCTATCATAGCACCTGGCACATAGTATGTGTTAAATAAATTATCATTGCTAAGGTGTGCAAATTATCAATTTATTGGTTCTCCATTCTAAATTCACTCTTCTTTTCCCTGCATTTTGTGGTAATGGACTTGGATCCTGCAAAAGCTTCTCCTTTGGTAGGTGGCAGAATTTTAAGCTTCATCAGTAGATGGCACTGGAATGACTCTGCAAGGCAAAGATAACAGTATAAGACACTTCTGTTTCAGGTAATGATCCCCTATTATTATTATTCATCACCAGAGCCTGTAAGCCACATAGAAGAGTCCCAGCTGTGCCATTAGACCACTCCCTCTCTACCAGCAGCTGTAACCAGCCCATACCCTCCAGGCCACCTCTAAAGGCCAGTTCAGGCCAATTCACATCCTCCAACAAGACCAGACCTCTTCTAGAGAAGAGTGCCAATCTATACCTCTAGCAAGTTTTTTCTCCATCTGAAGGCTGTGTATAGCTATGACATGCATACTGTCTTCCAAGAAGTTTAAATCTCCCCTTTCAATAGTGACCCAGCTTCTACTAGTTAATAATCCTTTATATTAAATTTGTCCTGCTCAAATAATGGGTATGGCTTCTGTCCCTCACTGAACCCTGACTCACAGATATGGTTTACCAAAAACAATGAAGCTTGGTATGAGGAAATGGCAGGAGGAAAGGTATGAAGACCAGAAAAAGGCTAAGTCAAGAAACTGCAAAAAGCTCAAAATAATCAAAGGGTAGGCTGCCTGTGGTTAAGAGTTGAAAATGAAAATATTATGAAAAAATTTCTCAGTTAGCCTTCATTCTGTGAGTAACAGGGACGTGTCATAGATTTCAAGCAAGAAACATGTCAGATTTGCATTTTACAAAAATCTCCCAGGTGGTAGTGTAGAGAATGATAGGATGAAGCTAAAACTTGGAGGGAGACAAAGTACAGAACACTGTGACTGATGTCTCCAGAACTCACTAACATTTCCAGTTCCCTCTTTGTCTAGGTACATGGGAACAGGACATATCTCAGGCCACACCATGTAATTTCCTGAGGCCACTGAAATGTTTAGAAACTGATGCAAATCATTTATGAGTTAGAAACAGTTAAGAGATGGTGCTTAATTATCTACACTCCCTTCTTTTTTTTAAGAATTTATTTATTTGACAGACAGAGATCAAAATTAGGCAGAGAGGCAGGCAGAGGGGGGCAGGGGAAGCAGGCTCAGTCACCTGTCTACTTCCGAATAATGTTCATTTCTTCTCCTAGTTTAGTTACAATGCCATCAAAATATTCTGCATCTTAAATAACTACATTGTAAAGTGTACCACTAACAAACATCCGAATTAACATTAAAATATTAAAACAGTCTAATATTTTAAAAGATAAGAAAGAAAAAAATCATGTAATATATATAAACATTACGTAACAAGTGCTTGGTTATCACTGGACTTGGTGGTTTTAAAGAGCAACTGTTTTATTACCTTGTGCTTCTGTTGGTTGACTGAGATCATATGGGCAGTTCTTCTGCTGCTCTCACCTAGGGCCTCTCATGTGGTTGCAGTCAGATGACAGGTGGGATTGGAGTCATCTCTTCAGATAACAGGGACATCGTAACAACAGGGTCTCTCTCCCTCTTCATGCAATCTTTCCACAGCATCTCTCTAGTCAGGTAGTCAGACTTATTTCATGGTCATTCAGAGCTCCCAAAAGCAAATGTTTCAAGAAGGAGAAAATAGAAGTGGCCAGTCCTCCTAAAGACCAGGTCTAGAATTGGTACAGCATCACTTCTGGTGCATTTGAGCGGTTAACACAAGTCACAGGCCAGCCCATACAAAAGAAGGTGGGAAGAACACATGAGCATTAATAGTAGGAGCTGTGGTTCACTGGGAGCCATCTTTGGAGCCTAGCCCACCTAGACTAGGAAGAAAATAAATAGAATGACTACAGTCCTCATTTCCATAATTCTTGAGGCTAGAAGTGCAAGAGTGTTTGCCTCTCAATGCTGCACCTACACATTGGATTATAACTGGTCCCTGGCTCCGTATCCCCAGAGACTGCAGGCACTGGGACAATCGCTGACACAGTCTAGGCAATTAGGGATTATTTACTAAATAAGGATATTTTATAAATATTTGCATCTAAGTCGTTTCAATGACTATGTAGTTCCTTAGCTACTCAAGGCAAAAAACTCAATTTACTATTAATTAAAGTATCATTAAACTCATTTGTAATCAGTTTAATTTTAAAGCCAGCAGAATATGTACTTTTAAATTGTCATCCTAGTAAAAAGGATATATTCATTGGAATCAATGAGATTTTAAGTTTTGCAATTTTTTAAAATGTATATTTTAAAGTCTCTGAAAGAGACTTCCCAACCCATCTTCTAGGCAAGTAATAAGGCTCAAACTTTTTCCATTTAAAAAAATACTCATGAGGGTGCCTGGGTGGCTCAGCCACTTTAGCATCTGCCTTCAGCTCAGGTCAAGATCCCAGGGTTCTAGGATTGAGCCCACTTCAGGATCCCAGGGAGCCTGCTTCTCCCGCTCCCTCTGCCACTCCCCTTGCTTGTGCTCTCTCCCTCTCCCTGTCTTAAACAAGCAAACAAATAAACAAATAAATAAATCTTTATAAAATACTAATGAAATCACGATATCAAAAAGATAACTGGGCGTGCCTGGGTGGCTCAGTGGGTTGAGCCATGATCTCAGGTCATGATCTCAGGGTTCTGGGATCGAGTCCCGCATTGGGCTCTCTGCTCAGCAGAGGGCCTGCTTCCCTTCCTCTCTCTCTGCCTGCCTCTCTGCCTACTTGTGATCTCTCTCTGTCAAATAAGAAAAAAAAAATCTTAAAAAAATAAAAAATAAAGATAACTGTATACCCCTTGTCAGCTACAGCATTATTTATAATAGCCAAGACATGGAAACAACCTAAGCATCCATCAACAGATGAATGGATAAAGAAAATGTGGCACATACACACACACACACACACACACACACACAAGCTATTCAGCCATTAAAAGAAAAAAATCCTGCATTCACAAGGAGGCATATGGATCTTGAGGGCATTATGCTAAGTAAAATAAGACAGAGAAAGATAAATACTATATGTTCTCACTTATATGTGGAATCAAAACAAACAAACAAACAAACTCGTAGAAAAGGAGACCAGATTTGTAGTTGCCAGAGGCAGGGGCTGAGAGGAGAGGGAATCAAGGGAAGGTGGAATCAAGGGAAGCTATGAGATAGATAAGTACTGGGATGTAATGCATAACAGATGACTAGAGTTAATGCTATATGGTATATTTGAAGTTGCTAAGAGAACAAATCCTAAAAGATTTCATCACAAGGAAAAAAAGTCCTTTTTATAACTAAACATGGTGATAGATGCTAACAACTAAAATTATTGTGATAATTATTTCATAATATACACGTGTAGAAGTCATTATGCTGTACACCTTAAATTTATACAACGTTATATGTCAGTTATATCAAAACTGGGGGGTGGCGGGCGCCTGAGTGGCTCAATTGGTTAAGTGTCTGCCTTTGGCTCATGTCATGATCCCAGCGTCCTGGGATGGAGTCCCATATCAGGCTCCCTACTCAGCAGGAAGCCTGCTTCTCCCTCTCCAGCTCCCTTGTGCTTATGTTCCTTCTCTCTCTCTCTCTCTCTCATAAATAAACTCCATTGGGGGAAAAAAAAATGAGGGATGGGAATTTTTTTAAATACCCCTGTCAAGAAGTACCAGATATCTCAAAACCTTATTTGGTTCATTATCAAATGCCACTTATTTAAAAGTCTCTATAACAGATTTAAAATAAAGGTTATAGAGTATACTAATAATTTACTTTATTTATACTTCCTATATATTATTTCCTTGAAGTTTAAAGGTCTAACTTTAGTGCTTTGGAATTTTTGTCAACCCAGCCACAGTATTCTATGCATATATTTTTTTCAATACCAAATTTTATTTTCCCACTGGAAGGATTACTGGTGACTCAAAGAATATATTAAGGTAAATGAGGTGACAAAGGAGATCAACCTGTCAGGAGAAGCAGAAAAGTGATCTGAAGCTACTGACTCCACTGGTGGTGGTGATGCAGCTAAGAAGCCAGTTATTTTGAGCACCCCTCTGTTAAGTGGCTACTTTGTATTGTTGGGGTCACACATACAACACCTTATGGCTGAAGCTGTAAGAGTGCAGTCAAAAAAAGCCTAGAACAAGGAGCATGGTCAAGTAGACCCAGTCTTAAAATCTTCAAGAACCTTTCAGATAGGGAAGGATTTTCAAAGAGAATAGTTGTTTTACAAAGATCTGACATTGAATTTTTTTCTTGCCCATAAATTTTATTTGGATATAGCAAAGTTAAAAATAAGTAAATATATTTTCCTACCCTTTACTCCCATTTGACAGAAAATAAAATTACAAACTCAGTAGAACCTATAGACTATCACCACATATCCTGGTCAATCAACCCACTGTTGCCCTAACTTCCCTGGTATCACAACCATTCACATACACACAAACATGTGGCTAGTGATGCAGCTTCAGGAATATGCCTGATTAAATCTATTATGCTCAATTATTACCTCCCAGGAAGAATCAAGTCATAAGGAAACAGGACAAAGGTCAAGCACAACAGAAAGGTGGGATACGGAAATTACTGGAAGGCTGGGCACAGAAAAGAAGCTGAGCTGACAGGGAATTTAATGGGAAGGAATTTAAAGAGAACCCCTGAAAACCCCAGAGCAGCAAAAAATATAAAATTTTTAAAAAGGCTAAGATGAACTTCCACAAGAAGGTTTTTTTTCAGGGACGGGTGTATAAAGGGGGTAAAGACATAAACAAACCACCTAATTCACAACTCTATCTCCAGCAGTACTTACTCTTGGCAAGCTTAGTGGAGTTGTGGGAGAGGTGTGGGAACTAAGAAGTTGACCAAGAATACAGAATAACTACTTTGCCTATTCCAATGCACCTTTCTTTCCCTCACATCAGCTAACGTTCACCTAGAAGGCACAGCATAATGAATACCACTGGTCAGCTGATCTGATCAAAACATTTAAAAAGGGGGGGGCGCAACAAGGACACTGTCACACCTCCCTTCTCAGAGGTGGTGATCACTCTTAGCCCCCACATCCTTCTGTGTTCCTGCAGGCTCGGTTCTAGCCTCTCCCAAAACCTAAGCTTTCCACACCCCCATCCTTCTGGGGATCCCAGTTATCAGTCATCAGAGAAACTTGTGCCTCTTTAAGTACAGAAACGTGGTTCACATTTGTTGGGGGATGGGGACTGCCAAGGGCAGGGTCGCTGTTGACTGAGGTCATCGAGGTGGGGCGATCCTTAGGAACTGCATTGGGCATGCATGCCGGTTCACCACGTCCGCACCCACCCAGGGGAGGAAGAGCTGAGGTTCTCACAGAGCGCAATCCCGCGAGCAGTGTGCGCAATCCTGCGAAGCCGCCTTGGATGTGGTGGCGTCACTCTTCCCCCATTCCAGCAAGGGGAGGTGGAAGGGGAACTTGGGTTAGACGCTCTCGCCTCATCAGGGTGTCCTCTGGCCTGCTCTCCTGGCCCTGTGCTCGTCTCTGCCCGGTCCACACACGCGAACGCCTCGGCTAGGGGAAAAGCCTAGAACACGTAGCCCACGAAGCAGAACATGAAGCCGCCACCCAAGGACGCCTGGGGACAGAGCCGGGCGAGGCGTTGGCGCGGAGGCGGAGAGGGGTGCTGGGGCTCCGGAAGAGTTCCTTTCACCTCTACCCTGAGCCTCTAGCCCTTCCTCCACGCTTCCAGTCCCGCTTCCGATTCCTACAAGTCGAAAGTCGCGGAGCTCCTGGGCTCGCTTCCCGCGAAACCTCTAAGAGCCGCCCCCTGCCCCGCAAGAATGCATTACCTACTGCCACGGTCACGGCTGCCGTCACAGGCACCCTCAACCCCACCCCTGGCCTGTCCGCGGTCCCTCTCTCTCTCTCTCCCACCCGCACCTGCCCCCAGCCTGCAAGCTCCCCGGGCCCGCAGGTGCGGACAACAGCGGGATTCCACGCCCCGCAGAGGCCCACCAGCTTTGGGGAGGAGAAGGGGAGACACAGCCCAGGGCCGCTCCCAGGCCGATGTCCCAGGTGCGTCCGAACCCTCGAGTCACACTGCTTGGCGGGACGCTGATGGCCCGGGGGAGACAAGTGGCCCCAGCCAGGGTGCCTCCTTGGCTCCCCTATTTGAGGGAGAGGGTGGGATTCTAAACCCTTTGGGATTCTGCCTGCGCTGCGTGCCTGCCTCTCCACCTCTCTGCAAAGGGCTTCTCTCATTCCGGATCCCTGAAACCTTTGGAAACACACTGCTTAATCTGTTGGATGATTCTGCCTGCTTTTTGGAAATATTATACGGTGGGGAGGAAGTGGGGGGGTCAACTGAGCTTTCTTGAATAGTTATGGTAAATTTTGAGGCAAAAAAGATAATTTCAGTCGATGTCCCTACAGTAGTGGCCTTTTATGGATATGAACCTACATGTCATCCACAAAGTGTTTAGACTGTACTTAAGAACATCTTCCACTTGTGGATTTGTTTCCACTGAAATTCAATTCCATAGAATTTAAGCTGCTATTAATTACTGATATGACAATTTGAGGGTCCACAGACAGCCTCTAAGTGAAGAAGGAAGTTGAACACCAGCAGTATAAATTGTTCCCTGCCTTACCTGAGGGAGTCTTTGTGATAGTGACCAAGTCAAGCTAACTGCCGAAGTGTGCCCTCCTTTTCTCTTCCAGTCTGTGCCATCTTAATCAAGAAACATGGAGGTAATTCACGGCAGGCCCTATTGTTGCAGAGAGCTTGAAGGAGCTGACATACTGTCCAATACTTTCTACTCTAATGAATTGCACACCCCGCTACAAACAACTGTTCGTCCAACTGCCTCAGAGGACAGGTAAAACAAAAACTAGAGAACATAAATAAGTAAAAAGGGCTTTAATACATTAGTTTATTTTTGTATGTGATATATGTGAGAAAAAAACATTCAGTTAGGGGGCTTTCTGTTTTCACATCATAGGGATAGCATAACAGGACAATTAACTATGAGGTATCCATACCTGTTAGGCAATTGATCAAAAGTAAGTTGGTATATTTTTGCAAGACAGACATCAATTTTATCCACTACATTCTAGAACTCCAGAATGATCAGATCCAGAATGATCCTTCATTTGAAAATTAATCTGTTTTTTTTAAAGATTTTATTTATTTGACAGACAGAGATCACAAGTAGGCAGAGCGGCAGGCAGAGAGAGAGGGGAAGCAGGCTCCCTGCTGAGCAGAGAGCCCAATGTGGGGCTCCATCCCAGGACCCTGAGATCATGATCTGAGCTGAAGGCAGAGGCTTAACCCACTGAGCCACCCAAGCACCCCCAAAACTGATGTTTTAATCAAACTTTTCATTTTAAAAGGAGTAGGGTAGTGGTTCCCTAACATCCCATAACACCATCTGTTCAAAAACAGTCCCAGAATCTGTTATTCACAGTTGCTACCCAAATATTTGCTTTATTGAATTTCCTGTAACATATTAACTACAAATTATTATTAAAATTGCCCCTAATGTATATTGAGTAATTACTGAGTGGGCACTGAACCAAATGCTTTGAATGTAGCAGTCCTTTTAATCCTCACAGCAACCCTGTAAATACTGTCCATTATCCTCATTTTACATAAGAAGTAACAGGTACAAACAAGTAATTTTCCAAGATCTTAGGGCCAGCTTTCTATACTTATTTGAATCATTTTTAGGCTCCCCCCCCCAAAAAAAATCTCAAAACACTTGGACAGTGAAAAAATAGCCTGTGTGGTTGTTTTATTTTGTTTATAATTTCAGTTGGTCAAATCTCTAATTTAAGAATTCCTTCTTTAAGAAATCACACAGAAAGCCACCCAGCCTCAGTTTACACTTGCAACACGGAATGTCACTACCACACAGGCAATCCATCCCAATTCTGAATGCTACTGATTATTAGGTAATTTTCTTTCTACTGAGAACATTTTCTCCTCCCCCTGATTTCAATCCGCTGATCCTAGTTCTTCTTTCCAAAGGCACGCAAAGTAAGAATAATCTATCATCTCCATGACAGCAGCCCTTCAAGAGTTCGAAGATCCTTTGGTGCTGTTAAGAATTCTCTGCCAGGGCGCCTGGGTGGCTCAGTGGCTTAAGCCGCTGCCTTCAGCTTGGGTCATGATCTCAGGGTCCTGGGATCGAGTCCCGCATCGGGCTCTCTGCTCGGCGGGGAGCCTGCTTCCTCCTCTCTCTCTCTCCGCCTGCCTCTCTGCCTACTTGTGATCTCTCTCTGTCAAATAAATAAATAAAATCTTTAAAAAAAAAAAAAAAAAGAATTCTCTGCCAGACTTAACACTGGTTCTCTATAGACTTTACTCTTTCTTCCATTGAGGCTTTTACTATCTTGATCAGATTTCCATGGATCTAGTCCAGTTTGTAAATATGTTCTCTATATGAAAAAAGAAGAAAGCTTTTCTTTTCTAGTGATAAAACTAACACATGTTCCTTATAAATAATTAGAAATCATGTATATCCATAAAGAAAATGAACTTCCCATTTTCTAACAGAAGGAAAAGCTATGAATTTAAAGCACAAGAGAGAAAATCTCCATACTTCCTTTATCCAGAATAACCACCATTAACATCTCAGTATGTGTCTTCTCCATTTTTTAAATTCAAAGATCGTATTTAACATATTTTTTGTAAACTGAATTTTTCACTTAATGAAAAGGAATGTTTTCATATTTGTGAGAAAGAGGGCCCAGCTCACGTACACTGAGTCAGTCCTTGCTGCACGTGCTCTTCTGTTACCTGATTCCTGAAAGTGGCTGTCAGTTTGGATCAGATTAGGCAAGGTTTCCCTGGAGTCAAAGGGAACTCTTAGCAGTTTGTGCATGATCTGGGAACAGGCAACTGTCCCTGGCTCCAAAGTAATGTAAAACTTTATATTTAGCCAAAAGTCAGAGCAGGAATTTAAGGCTATCTATCTGAATGAACTCATTATCCCCTCAAAAGCACTTATGTAAGGCTTTTCACTGAAATGTTTGTCTCTTCTACCTACCAACCTGTGGTTGGTTAGTAATTGGTTCCAAACCTTTTAGCTGGCATGAAATTTAAGAGAAGCATCTTTGAGAAAATGCTGCTTTTTGTTAACTGATTATATAATTAAATACAACATATGTTCAGTTACCTATAAACTGCAATAAGGTACTACTTGAAGCAAAAGGTAGGTACAAATCCATGTTCCTGATTCCTAATAACTTCCTTTCCCTTTAATCCATGTGAACTTTTTCCTATCATAGTCCCCAAATGGGAAAGCCAGGATGATCATGCATTCTCACAAACCCTCCTATTAACTCCCTCTTAAAAAGCAGCTGGGCAGCTTACAGAAACAGAAGTTCTCTTTTTCTTCTGAACTGCTCTGAAAAGTGGTCATCAGGGTAACACTGGTACCTCTACTCTCAATGCTGAGGCTTACTTCTTCAGAGCACAGTCAGGGTCTGTGGCTCCCAACTCAAGCCTCAAGGGATCTCAAGAGAAAAGCAAGACAAGAAGCTCCTAGTCTTCAGGGATTACCCTTCATAATGGTAAGGGTGAACAGGAATGCCTACAGATGTTAGCTCTCAACAGTTCACCCTTCCGAACTTGGATATGCTTAAGGCGATACTTTTCTTAAAATACCAGGTGTTCTGAACTCAGCCGTTTTAACAACAATGCAGAATGACTCCTCACATCAGCATACTTTTTTCTTTTCTGAATAGGCAGTCTAGCACCAGTGTGCGGATACATCAGAACCACGTGAACAGCTTTCTAAAATAGAGATTCCCAGGCTCGGTCTGGAGATATTCTGGCTCACAAGGTCTGTGGTGGGTCGAAGAAATCTTCATTTTTAGAAGTTTCTCAGCTTACTTTGAGAACCAGTGGGCTAGCAGAAAGCACTGAAAATATTTTCTTACGCACAAAGCGCTGAAAATGCTTTCTTACGCACAAAGCGTAAGAAAACCAGGACTACGGTTCTGGCTTACCCTCTGGCTAAAGGGGTAAAGGTGATCAACCTGGCTTCCCCATTTGGGGACTATGATAGGAAAAAGTTCTCTTTATCCTTCAGTTACTTTCTTCACTGATGTATTTTAGAGCAATTATAGTAGTCACTATTATATATACTCTGACTTGATCTCCTTTAAAGATATCAATAAGCAAGTGGTATTCTTTTATATTCCTTCCAGTGAAAATTAAACAATGGCTGGTATAGCTATTCAAAATCATGACAGATGTCTGTTTTCCACTCAGTTGACATCTCCTTACCTCTAGCAAGTTCTCTAGTTCATTAAGCAAACAAATACCAATTAAGGAAGCACCTTGAGAATCATTTAAGATTTCATCAAACATTCCCATTTGGTTTCTGGATTCATTCCATTGCTTTAGGATTCCTGAATTTTTATTTATTTATTTATTTATTTTACCACAAGTCTTCTGCCAACTAAAAATGAGAATATGTTTGTTCTGAGCTTTCCTTTAATCATTCCTTCCAATAATTACTGGCTAGATTCAGCCCCCATGTAGAATGTAATGCTCTAAACTCCCTAGTGACTCCAAAGCAAGATGCTGATTTATCCATAGGAAACCTATCTATCTCAAAAGCAAATAAACCATTTTATGTGGCCACAAATTGCAATGCTAACAATTTACTGTTATTTTCTTTGCTGTGGAGACATGTATTATTTAAGCTTTCAAATTATTTAATCCTAAAATTTCAATATTGTAATTAGTTCCTTCTTTAAGATGCTGTTAGTATTCAAGCTAAGGGTGGGGGGGATATGTGAGACACTAAAATAAAGGAGAACTAGGACTTATTTTTGCTTTTGCCTTTTATTTTATTTTAATTTTTTTAGATTTTATTTATTTATTTGACAGACAGAGATCACAAGTAGGTAGAGAGGCAGGCAGAGAGAGATGGTGGAGGGGGGAGCAGACTCCCTGCCGAGCAGAGACCCCAATGTGGGGCTCGATCCCAGGACCCTGAGATCATGACCTGAGACGAAGGCAGAGGCTTTAACCCACTGAGCCACCCAGGCGCCCCTTGCCTTTTACTTTAAATGGCTTCCTGCAACTTACTGTCTTTAGATGGATGCCCACCCAAATGATGAACATTTCCTCCTGGCTTGTCTTCCTAGGACAAGACAATATATGGAGGTCAGATGTTGGGAAATTGATTCATCTAATTTAAATATAACTTTTTAGTACAAATGTAGTAATCTGAAGGGTCACGTGCACCTGAATGTTTATAGCAGCAATGTCCACAATAGCCAAACAATGAAAAGAACCTAGATGTCCAACAACAGATGAATGGATAAAGAAGATGTAATACGCGCGCACGCACACACACACACACACACACACACACACAGGAATACTGTACAGCCATCAAAAAACCAAAATCTTGGCATTTGCAATGACATGGATGGAGAAGAGGGTATTATGCAAAGCAAAATAAGTCAGTCAGAGAAAGTCAATTATATATGATCTCTCTGATATGAGGAATTGAGAGGCAGGGCAGGGGGGTCATGGGGGGTAGGGAGGGAAAAAGTGAAACAAGATGGGACCAGGGAGGGAGAAAAACTATAAGAGACTCTTAATCTCAGGAAACAAACTAAGGGTTGCTGTGGGGTTAGGTAGGGATAGGGTATCTGGGTTATGGACACTGGGGAGGGCATGTGCTATGGTGAGTGCTGTGAATTGTGTAAGACTGATGATTCACAGACCTGTACCCCTGAAGCAAATAATACATTATATGATAATAAAAATAAATAAAATAAAATAAAAAATATAACTTTTAAAAAAACTTAGATATTAAAGCTTTGGGTGCCATTAATCAAATGTGTTTAAATATTTTTCACTTGTCAAGCCCTTCATACCATGTCTATTTATCACAGCCATAGAGCTGGTGAAGGCCTGAGAGGTCTGTGAGCTGAATACCGCCATGTCTTCTACAGCACCCTAAGTCAGTGGCCATCCAGGTTCTCCTTGACAAGCAAGTACAGAGGCTGGCAAATTTCTGTAAAGGGTCAGATAGTAAATGCAACTGACCACTGAACAACATAGGTTTGAACTGCATGGGTTCGTGTATATGCACATTTTTTCCATAAATACAATATAGTGATATAAATGTATTTTCTTTTCCTTATGATTTTCTTAACATTTTCTTTTCTCTAGCTCACTTTATTGTAAGAATATAGTATGTAAGACATATACAAAATATGTGTGCTCACATGTGTGTATAATATTACAAAATAGTGTAATCAACTATTTATGTTATCTGTAAGTCTTCTGGTCAACAGTAGGCTATTAGTAGTGAAGTTCTTGGGGAGTCAAAAGTTACATGCCAATTTTCAACGGTGTAAGGGGTCGGTACCCTTAACTCCCATATCGCTCAAGGGTCAACTGTATTTTAGGCTTTATGTATGGTGTCTGTCAAACTACTCAACTCTGCTATTGCAGGGCAAAAAGCAGCCACAGATAATAGACAATACATAATGAATGGTTGTGGCTGCATTCCAATACAATTTTACTAACAAAAACAGGCAGCAGGTTGGAGTTGGCCTGTAAGCCATAATTTGCCAACCCCTATCTAGTAACTTCACAAGATAAAGTATTCCATTTATAAGACAGTGCTAATTCTTCATTCCATTCAGCAGCTATTTACAGAGGGCTTACATTAAGCCGAGTGCTATACTGGTACAGAGAAGTTCCACATAGCCCTCTCTGGACTCCTCTCCTGTGTTTCTGATTGTCTCCCCACTACACAGTTACAGTCCAAAGGGCTTATAAGGCCCACAGGCTATTGTTCTTGTTGTCCTCTCTTGCTTCACCTCTTACCATACCTCTTCTCCAATGTGCTCTAAATACCTGAATTCTATATCATCTCTACTGATTTGGCCCAAAATTCAACTCCACTTCTCAGCCCTTAAAATCAAGATAAATTCCACTCAAATCTTTATTCTATACGTTCTGGAAGTCCAAAGCCTTTCTCAAAATATTCCACATTCTCAGGACAGGGGTGGGAGTGGTCACCAATGGACTTTCTGACTTTGTTTTCCTTTTGTTCTACTTCTGCTGCTTTTGTTCAGTAACACTTTGACCCAGATGTGAAACACAGTCATCTCCAGTTTCCTCCAAAGACCTCATCCACACAGAGCATTTGTGAGCCTGGTAAACTTCCCTGATCAGTTAGGGATCAAAAGGAAGAATCACATCTGATTCCTATGAAAAGTAACTTGTTGAATGGGGCAACGCTTTTAAAACTTTTGCATGTATAACAATCATCGACAGGGCTTTATTAAAATAGATTATGCCCCCCGCCAAGAAATTCTGATTCCTAGCCCTGAGGGAAAGCCTGAGAATTTATATTTCTAGTAAGCTTTTAAGAGATGCTGATGTTGGGTCTGGGTAGCTCAGTCAGTTAAGCAGCCAATTCTTGGTTTTGGATCAGGTCCTGATCTCAGGGTTTTAGGATCAAGCCACGTGTCAGGCTCCGTGCTCAGCACGGAGTCTGCTTGAGGATTCTCTCTCTCTCTCCCCCTCCACCTCTGCCCCTCACTCCACCTGTGAGCTCAAATTCTCTCAAATAAATAAATAAATAAATCTTTTTTAAAAAGAGAAATGCTGCTGCTACTGTTAGTCCACGGTCCACACTTTGAGAACCACTATTAAAGGAGCTCTAGATAAAGATTAGGAGCAAGGGCTTCTGCTCCTTACATGACTTTCCATTTTTTAAAAAATATTGTATTTATTTGACAGACAGAGATCACAAGTAGGCAGAGAAGCAGGCAGAGAGAGAGATGGGGGGAAGCAGGCTCCCTGTTGAGCAGAGAGCCCAATGCGGGGTTTGATCCCAGGACCCTGAGATCATGACCTGAGCTGAAGGCAGAGGCTTTAACCCACTGAGCCACCCATGCACCCCATGACTTTCCATTTTTAAAAATTAAAAGACAATCTGCATGTCCATTGATAGATAAATGTGTAAAGAAGATGGGTGTGTGTGTGTGTGTGTGTGTGTGTGTGTAATGGAATATTACTCAGCCATCAAAAAGAATGAAATCTTGCCATTTGCAACAATGTGGGTGGAACTAGAGAGTATTATGCCAAGCAAAATAAGTCAGTCAGAGAAAGACAAATATTATATAATTTCACTTAAATGTGGAATTAAGGAAACAAAACAGAGAGTATATGGGTGGCTCAGTTGGTTAAGTGACTGCCTTCAGCTCAAGTCATGATCCTGGAGTACCGGGCTCCCTGCTCAGCAGGGAATCTCCTTCTCCCTCTGACCCTACCCCCCTCATGCTCTCTCTCAAAAAAATAAATAAAACCTTAAAAAAAGAACGAAACAAAACAAATGAACATAGCGGAAGGGAAGGAAAAATAAGATGAAAGCAGAGAGGGAGACAAATTATACTTAACTATAGGAAAGAAACACTATAGAAAAGAAACTGAGGGTTGCTGGAGGGGAGGACGATGGAGGGATGGGGTAACTGGGTGATGGGCATTAAGGAGGGCACTTGGCAGAAGGAGCACTGGTTACATGCAACTGATGTTGCATGCAACTGATGAATCACTAAATTCTACCTCTGAAACTAATAATATGCTCAAATGTTAATTAAACTGAATTTAAATTAAAAAAAAAATCTCTAGCCAAGACCATTCAATGGTGAAAGACTATTCTTTTCAACAAAAGGTGCTGGGACAACTGGATATCCACATGCACAAGAATGAAGCTGTATCCTTATCTCACACCATGAATAGAAATTAACAACATATCAACATGGATCAAAGACCTAAATGTGTAACAGCTAAAACTATAAAAACTATTAAAAAAAAAAACATATGGGTAGATCTTCATGATCTTGGATTCAGTGCTATATTCTTGACACTAAAAGCACAAGAAACAAGAGAAAACAGATAAACTGGACTTCATCAAAATTAAAATAAAAAACTTTATGCTTCAAAGGATACTACCAGAAAATGAAAAGACAATATAGAGACAAAGTAAGAGAAAATATTTGCAAATCATGTATCTGAGAAGGGACTCCTCCTATCTAGTGATTTTACACCTCAGTAATAAAAAGAGAGCCCAATTTAAAAATGACAAAGGAGGGACACCTGGGTGGCTCAGTTGGTTAAGCAGCTGCCTTCAGCTCAGGTCATGATCCCAGCGTCCTGGGATCGAGTCCCACATCGGGCTCCTTGCTCGGCAGGGAGCCTGCTTCTTCCTCTGCCTCTGCCTGCCTCTCTGCCTGTGCTCGCTCTCTCTCCCTCTCTCTCTGACAAATAAATAAATAAAATCTTAAAAAAAAAAAATGACAAAGGATCTGAGTAACAAACATTTCTCCAAAGAACATATACAAATGGCCAATAAGCATGTGAAAAGATGCTCAACATCATTAGTCATTAGGAAAATGCAAATCAGAACCACAAAGAGCTACTATTTCAAGGCACTAGGAAGGCTATATAAAAAAAGAGAGAAAGGAGATTAGTGGTTGCTTTGGCCTGGGTGGGGAAGGCCAAGTGGGGAAATGATGGCTAAAGGGTACAAGGTTTCTTTTTGAGGTGATAAAATGTTCTAAAATTATTGTGATGGTTATACATATTTGTGAATATACTAAAAACCATTTAATTGTACACTTTAAATGGATGACTTATATGGAATGTAAACTGTATCTCAATAAAGATGTTTAAAAGAAATTAGCACATGAATAACAGTAAAAAAATAATAATAGTAATCATCTGTAGGCCCTCAAGAATTTAACCTTGTTCCTTCAGCAATCTGATGATGTCCTTCATAGCTGTGTATTGACTTCCTTGTCTAGTTTTAAATACTTTGATGGCAAAAATTAGGCTTTTGGCATAAGGATACCACTCTAATACTCTTCAGCATTGTCCCAAAGGTACTGACTCTGCTGAGGATTCAGTGCAGTTACAATGCGACAGTGCAGTGATTCTCAGTATTTTTCGAAGACGAGGATCTCTTTGTTTTTCTGTTCATTGTCAATAGTTTTTATCTCCCACACACGTGTCATGATTCATTGTCTGACACTGGGAAAAAAACATAATGACCAGAAGCTTTTATGTATTTGACAATGCTTTACAATGAAGTTTCATTTAAGTATGCAATGCCCACATGTATTTGAAAATTGGTAGTGTGGTATTCGTAAGATGTTTGTTTGTTTGTTCTACAGATCATTCTTAGTGAGCTTGTGATTTTGCTGACCCCTGAAATAATGCTGACTCCCCCTGTTTCCTACTGCCCCATTATTTAGGCATATCATTATTACTTTCATATCATAGAGCTCTCGTGAGCGAAATACCATATATTAGGTACATGATACAGTGCTTGGCATTTAAGTGATCTCCATCTTGCTTTCCCTTTCCTGTGTTACCATCAGCCAGTTTTGAACAAAGGGACATTCTGGGGTCTTCTGGGTAGTTTGATTCCAATGGGACAGAGTTTCAGGCAGTGAATGGGGGGTGGGGGCAGGCCACGTCTCTGAGAGGGTGGGTGAGAAGGCATGGAAGATCTCCTACAGCAACGGTGTATCTCATAATTTACCCAGCACAGAGAAGTCCGTGTTTTAAAAATGCAATCCAAAAGTAATTTTGAGGGGTCCCTGGGTGGCTCAGTGGGTTAAAGCCTCTGCCTTCGGCTCAGGTCATGATCCCGGGGTCCTGGGATAGAGCCCCGCATCAGGCTCTCTGCTCAGCAGGGAGCCTATTTACCCACCCCACTGCCTGCCTCTCTGTACTTGTGATCTCTGTCAAATAAATAAAATCTTTAAAAAAAAAAAAGTAATTTGGAGCTATAGGAACTTTGTCTTAGTCTGTTCAGGCTGCTGTAACAAAATAGCATAGACTGGGTTGCTTCTTACAAACAGCATTTCCTTCTCACAGTTCTGGAGGCTTCAAGTCCAGGATCATAATGCCAGCATGGTCACATTCTGGTGAAAGCCTTCCTCCTGGTTGAGACCTGCCACCTTCTTTTTTTCTTTTTTTTTTTAATTTTTGATTTTTTATCAACATATAATGTATTATTAGCCCCAGGGGTACAGGTCTGTGAATCATCAGGCTTACACAATTCATAGCACTCACCATAGCACACACCCTCCCCAATGTCCATAACCCAACCATCATCTCCCTACACCCCTCCCCCAGCAACCCTGTTTGTTTTTGTGAGATTAAGAGTTTCTTATGGTTTGTTTGCTTCCCGATCCTATCTTGTTTCATTTTTTCCTTCGCTACCCCCCAAACTCTCCACGTTGCCCCCCACATTCTTCATATCAGGGAGATGGTATGATAATTACCTTTCTCTGACTGACTTATTTCACTCAGCATAATACCCTCTAGTTCCATCCACGTCATCGCAAATGGCAAGATTTCATTTCTTTTGATGGCTGCATAGTATTCCATTGTGTATATATACCACATCTTCTTTATCCATTCATCTGTTGATGGACATCTAGGTTCTTTCCATAGTTTGGCTATTGTGGACATTGCTGCTATAAACATTCAGGTGCACGTGCCCCTTCCAATCACTACATTTGTATCTTTAGGGTAAATACCCAGTAGTGCGATTGCTGGGTCATAAAGTAGCTCTATTCTCAACTTTTTGAGGAACCTACTTTCTATTTTCCAGAGTGGTTGCACCAGCTTGCATTCCCACCAACAGTATAGGAGGGTTCCCCTTTCTCCACATCCTCGCCAGCATTTGTCATTTCCTGACTTGTTAATTTTAGCCATTCTGACTGGTGTGAGGTGGTATCTCATTGTGGTTTTGATTTGTATTTCCCTGATGCTGAGTGATGTGGAGCACTTCTTCATGTGTCTGTTGGCCATCTGGATGTCTTCTTTGCAGAAATGTCTGTTCATGTCCTCTGCCCATTTCTTGATTGGATTATTTGTTCCTGGGTGTTGAGTTTGATAAGTTCTTTATAGATTTTGGATACTAGCCCTTTATCTGATATGCCATTTGCAAATATCTTCTCCCATTGTCTTTTGGTTTTGTTGACTGACTCCTTTGCTGTGCAAAAGTTTTTGATCTTGATGATGTTCCAAAAGTTCATTTTAGCCCTTGTTTCCCTTGCCATTAGTGATGTTTCCAGGAAGAAGTTGCTGCAGCTGAGGTTGAATAGGTTGCTGCCTGTATTCTCCTCAAGGATTTTGATGGATTCCTTTCTCCCACTGAGGTCCTTCATCCATTTGGAGTTTATTCTTGTGTGTGGTGTAAGGAAATGGTCCAAGTTGCGTTTTTCTGCATGTGGCTGTTCAATTTTCCTAACACCATTTGCTGAAGATACTGTCTTTTTTCCATTGGGCATTCTTTCCTGCTTTGTCAAAGATTAGTTGACCATAGAGTTGAGAGTCTATTTCTGGGCTCTCTATTCTGTTCCATTGATCTACGTGTCTGTTTTTGGAGACCTGGCACCTTCTCGCTGTGTCCTCACATGGTGGAGAGGGCTAGTAAGTTCTCAGGGGTCTCTCTCTCTCTTTTTTTTTTTTTTTTTAGGATTTTATTTATTTATTTGGCAGACAGAGATCACAAGTAGGCAGAGAGGCAGGCAGAGAGAGAGAGGAGGAAGCAGGCTCCCTGCTGAGCAGAGAGCCTGATGTGGGGCTTGATCCCAGGACCCTGGGATCATGACCTGAGCCGAAGGCAGAGGCTTTAACCCACTGAGTCACCCACGTGCCCCATCAGGGGTCTCTTTCATAAGAGCTTTAGTCCCACTCATGACGACTCTCTTCCGACCTAGTCACTGAATAAAGGCCCCACTTTCTTCTACCATCACATCGGGCATTAGGATTTCAACCTATGGACTTTGGGGACAAAAACATTCTGACCACTGCATTCCATGTTGAAATTATTTCAGAAGTCTCTCTTTTCTCATAGGTATCAGGAATTAAGGGAGTCACTCCAACAATGTAGACATCGATGGGGTGCTGATAGGGAATATGGTGGGATAATGCCCATTTCACTCCCTGAGGAACACAGGCGAAAATGTGGATCTCCTCGTGTCATGGGCAAAGGACATCAGCATTATGGATTTGGTGGAGAAACCTGGCCTAGGTAAGTAAACTTCCTACCCTTCACACAGAGGTCTTTATTTTTCATTTTTCTTTATTTCTACTATGAGTTAAATCTACCTCCAAACTTACTTTTTTTACTGTTTATGAAAAGACACAAATGGAAAAACTAATTATATAATTTCTAATTCTGAAATCAGTAAAAAAAAAAAATCTGTGTTTATGGATATTTCTTCAATCCTTAAAGATGTTTGAGTATTGTGGTCAGAAATTTTGATTAATTCCCTTGCTAATCACATTTTATCTAAAACTAGATGAGAATATTCCTGAGAGACATTAAATTAAAAATGTTTTTACTTGAGTAAATAGCTGACCTAATTTGTACAGATGTTGTTGATTTGGGGAACTTTTGATTTCTAATTTGTTCATCAATCTGTACTCATCAGAATCTACTGGGCACCATTTTCAAGTATTAAAATATTGCAATAATCATAACTTTTACAGTCACTTTCTTTTCTTTTTTTTTTTAAACATTTTATTTATTTATTTGACAGAACAGAGATCACAAGTAGGCAGAGAGGCAGGCAGAGAGAGAGGAGGAAGCAGGCTCTCCACGGAGCAGAGAGCCCGATGTGGGGCTCGATCCCAGGACCCTGGGATCATGACCTGAGCCGAAGGCAGAGGCTTTAACCCACTGAGCCACCAGGCGCCCCTACAGTCACTTGCAACAATTTTATTCAAAACACATTAAAACTGAAGAGAAAGCAAAAAAATCTGAGCAAATTAAATGTCACATTAACTATTTACGGAAAATATGAAACTTCAAAAAAAAAAAACTATGAATTTACTCAAAGCACAATCAAACTTTAACACGGTACCTACCTACTTGTTTTTATCTAACAAACCTGCTTACCTAGTTTACAACAATCTAGCCAAAGCCATTAAAAAAAATAAAGGAAGACAGGCTGCAAGTAGAGAAAGAGCCACATTAATGACATGTGGCAGCCAACAACTTTAATGAAGCCTCAGTCAAGCAATAAAAAGCAGGCAAATGAAAAGGCCTGTCAGTCCTATTAGATGCAAATATTGACACATTATTAGATAGCAAGGACCTCAAAATCATTCATTCATCCAACACTTTTTTTTAAGTTCCCACTCTCATGGAACTTACTTTATAATATAATACAGATCTATAATAACTTTCCAAGGAAACTATTGTTCTCCTGGTTTTACAATACACAGCAGGAACTTTCCCTGGATCAGACAACTATGAAGTTGTGGAAAGGGACTGGAGTCCATGTTTCTTTGAGTCCAAAGCCCAAGCAAATTCTTTCATCCGTTCATTTCATTCATGATTTACTCTAGCTATTCATTTATGCAGCAATTTGAGTATAGTAAGTATTGTGCTAGATACTAGAGGTACAGCTCCTTACGGAATTTATGTGGGTTACCCTCAAAATTTATGTATTAAAAAAATGCACAACCTTCTAAAAGGATCAGAATTGTACTCACAGAATCCTAGAGCAAAGAGAGACCCAAAGAGGAGTGTCTTAAGGGAAATCAGTTTGAAATGAGAGGTTTGTGTTTGCTGCCTCACTGAAGGCAGCCTTGGGTAGGCCACTGGGAGATGAAGTACTTGTTCCAATCAGAACACCCACCATCCCCGACTCAGAAATGCAGGTTCCTGTGTTCTGTTCTCTTCACATCCTTTTAGGTCAAATGTAACCACTTTGGCATATTTATCTCTTAAAAATATATTTAGGACACAGTCCTGTTTTCAGATATAACGCACATCCCTTGACAAACCACTACAACATAGATTTTACTTGTTTCTTATTGGGAATAACTTGTGTCACAGTGTTTTTTTCTCCCAAAAAAAGGGCCTTTTATACAAAATAATAAGAGTATTCTCTAGCTCTCTGAGGTGTGAAGCCTCACGTGGTCCTCGTAAGAGCCTGTGCTACCAATCATACTCTACCACCTTCCCTGCAGGGGATTTGCAGGGGGTGCTGTGGTGACACACAGGCGTCACTTATCAGGAACAGGATCACTCCTTTGCCTCACCAGCCCTCCTGTCATCTGACTTGGTAAACTGAAAGTACCTACTGCTTAGAAAAGTATCTAATGAAATGTCCTACGGTATGTCATCTGAGGTTAAGAAAGTAAAAGAACATGGCTTACTAATGGAATTATGATCACATGCATTTATATATGCATTTTCCAGTGCAACGTCCCCCTTCCCAATGTCACTCTTCCTCCCAGCGCTTCATGACATAACTATATATCTAAGTAAAACTCCTGTAAAGGAACTTTAACAGTATCTACTTAACCAGAGGGGCAAGTTTCAGAAATTCCAAGCAAAGCTGTCATCACCTAATTTGGCACACATTCTTTTTTTTTTTTTTTTAAAGATTTTATTTATTTATTTGACAGAGAGAAATCACAAGTAGATGGAGAGGCAGGCAGAGAGAGAGAGAGGGAAGCAGGCTCCCCGCTGAGCAGAGAGCCCGATGCGGGACTCGATCCCAGGACCCCGAGATCATGACCCGAGCCGAAGGCAGCGGCTTAACCCACTGAGCCACCCAGGCGCCCCGGCACACATTCATTAAGAAGAATGATGTTACAAAGTAATAAAAATTTGTAACTTCATTTTCACTTCCATAAACACTTCTCTTTTTTTTAAGATTTTATGTATTTATTGAGAAAGTGCATGTGTGTGTGAAAGCAGAGACAGGGCAGAAGGGGAGAGAGAGAGAATCTCAGGCCAACTCTACACTGAGCGTGAAGCCCATGTGATCGCACCCCCCTGAGATCATGATCTGAGCTGAAACCAAGAGTCAGACGCTTAACCAACTGGCCACCTAGGCGCCCCTATAAGCACTTCTTTTTATAAGTTAGTAAAGTAGCAACATTTTTACTTTATTTCAGAAAAAGGAAATGGATCTTCCTCTAAGGTACTGGCAAATGTTAAGAAGCTGTTAAATAGATATCCAGAGCTCTGTGAACTAAAGACTACTCTGAAATTCCTGCTAACTATAACTAGAACTCTATAATAATGATAAGTAGTAAGGGCAGTGGCAGTGGTGGTCATGGTAGTGATGCTTGAAGGTTAATGTTTATGAAGCAAAATCATAGAATATCCCTCTCCTGTTACCTAAATAAGTGAAATAAATGGAAAATTTACCAGCAGGCCCCGAAACAATACAAAAAGAACACCTTATGCCATTAATTTGAATGTGCTAAGGAAAGAAAATTCTATGTAGTTTATTGCAGTTCTAACTAAATTTTTCTCAAGAGGGCATTTGGAGCAGGACAATTCTTTGGCCCATACACTGTTAGATATTTAACATCTCTGGCCCTTAACCTAATACCAGTCTCATTCATTGTGACAACCAAAATAATACCAGCAGCATGTATTTCCAGACTCTCCCTGGAAGTGCTGGATGCACAGTGGAAAGCCACATTATTGGTTGAGAGGCATTATACCCAATCCCATCCCTTCATTCCAAATGCACATGGAGACTAGGTGAGTCAACAAAATCCTGATTTTGTTGTTCAGTGTTTGTTCAGTGTTGTTGATGTTTGTTCAAATCCTCCAATTTGAAGAGAAGATTGAAAGACTGAGTAGGTAATCCTGTTAGAGTAGAAAGAATGCCTCAAGAATAGAAGCCTCTATCTTAAAACAGCAAGATCTCAAGAGAGATGAAGTTGTGCAGAATGTGTACTCTTCCAGAATACTGTGATGACTGGAGGGAAGGTATGGCTACTTCCCTAACTGAAAGGAATGAGCCTTATAGAGGACATTTAACAGGATCTTAGACTGTCGTACCCCAGATGCTTGTATTCTATCTGACACAACCTCAGCACTTACTCTCTGACACCTCCATCCCCTGAGGCTAAAGAAATACAGAGACAATAATATTCCGTCGTCAAGCCTGTAGCACAGACAGAAAGGCAAACTGATTTCAGATGACAGAATCAAGAATTTACTCACACTGTATCACAACAAATAGCTGGGTTTAGGCAGAGCTGTTGAATTAAATACATGCAACATGAGAACATATGGTAAGGCAATTTTGTAAAACAGGAAAAGAAAAGATATGATATATATGTATAATACATATATTACATATTTTTTTAGTATATAAAACACATGAAGAAACTAGTCTGAGAAAAAACAGCCCAGGAAACAAAAGTAGATTCTCTAAAGGACAAAATAAGTATGTGAATCTAATAAAAAAAAAAAGATGATTAAACAATAGAACATTATAAAAGGGGAGATCACAGGGCTAAGGGAAAAATGAGAAAAACAACTACACAAAAGCACGCACAAATCTAGTACAAAAAGCAGCAGCAAGAAACCAGATAGATGTGACTGCAAATCGGTAAGGCAGAGGGGAAAGATAAGGATATTAAAGCAATAAAAATGAAGATATGCTAAATTAAAAAGATAAGAATAATTACTTATCATAAGGAAAACTAAAGTCCCAAATGTAGATCATCTAACAAGTAAAACAACAAATAATAAGTAAATCTAACAGAAATAAGTACTCAGAGATACACAAGAAAGTTCCCTTGAAATTAAGAACTGAATCTGAAAATCAAAAAGACTTACCTAATACAATGGAAAAAAACTGAAGTGGAACTACTGACACTGAGATACAACCTGGTTATATTATTTTATTCACAAAGAAGCCTGTGTTCTCAGGCCACTCACATTCAAATCAAAGTCCAGGGCAGATATGGATGACTGGCAGAACGGAGGGTACACATTTGCACCCTGGTTGCTCAAGAGGCTGGAAGTAGATTTTCTGGATTCTTCCTGGGCAAATGGGATATTCAAAATGTGGAAAACTAACAAAATGTAGAGAGGGTGTTATAAAGATGCAAGCCATCTGTGCCAGCCAGCCAACTGCCATGCTAAATAATTGCAGCAACGACAATAATATACTTTTCTATTCAACGTGGGGTCCAGGGACCGGCAGCATCAAGGAAACGGTGAATGCAAAATCTTGGACCGCCCCCCACCCCAGGTTGACCGAGACAGAATCCCCATTTTAAGAAAATCCCTCAGGTAATTCTAACATGTAACAAAGTTGGAGAACTGCTGCCAGAGTAAGAAAATGCAAGACTTTTTCATACAAATGAAAATGCACTCACCTCCTCAAAAGGGGAAATTCAGAGTCTTATCAGTTCCTGCATCCAGCTCCAAGTCCAAGAGCTCTGGGTGATGTTCTCCTCTCTAGTTCAGTCATAACCTTGTCCTGATATCCACAGCTATGCACTTAATGAAGTAAATCATCGTTAACACCCTATAAAGAGTAATAAAGAAACAAGGGGAAAAGGTGAATGCAAAAAATAAAACTAGTTAATACTTAGAAATATAATAAATACGTTATAATATTTCCATGTTATATATTACTGTCTATAAAAACATACTTGTATAATATCATTATCTATATATTAATATAATTACATACCTACATCCAAGTTCCCTTTCCCTCAGCCAGTACCTGAGCTGGTAGGAGTTCATTACCTGGTGCAGGGCCTGCAGTTTTCTTCCTGAGAGATCTAGCAATTAGTGGTTCTGCCTGTGTGAAGCTACTCCAGTATTCCATTAACTTTATGCCACTAGAAACAATACCAGGAGGTGCCCAAAATATTCTTTAGATTCTAGAGACACTCCTTTTCCCCATCATGACATAACAGCAGTCCTCTTACTCTTGACATTCAGGATCAATCATCCCAATGTATTTGGTATAATCCCTTCTTGCCTGTTTTCCCCAATCATAAGGAACCCCAATTACCACATCATCAGTTCAACTTTCAATTCAATGGGGCCACTGTGTTTCCTGATGAAGCATTTCTCCCTTGACCTCAAAACCAGCAAAACTCAATGTAGCTGGGAAGGAAGTAAAATTTTTCTCAAGTGTAATAATAAGTGTAACAGTGAGAGGTACCACTCCCACTTCCACCCTTCATTTTTTTTACACCATCCATTCTGGCTAGAGAAACCATTTATTGGTCACTCATTCAGAGCATGTGCCACACTCTTAAGGACAAGCTTCAACCAGAAATGAATCTTCATTAGGCTCATCTACGTTCTGTAAATATGGTAAGTGTGTGTGTTCTCTATATTCAATGAGTGCTTTATTTCTTTGGTGGTAAATTGAGTTCCTTAGTCAAAAGTAGTATTCTGTAAGATGGCATGCAGCGAAGAAGGTATTCAGTAAGTCCACTGGTGATGTAACTGGCAGAAGTTTAGTGAGAAGGAAAGGCAAGTCCATCTTTGTAAGTATATACTCATGCCGGGATAAATCACCTCTTTCCTGATGGAAGGGGTCCAGTGTAATCAACCTGCCCCCAGAGGGCTGACTAGCACACCTAAGGAGATTTTTCTCTATGAGATACTCAGGGTTAGTGACTTCTGCTGGCAAACTCAGATGTGGCCAGGTGAGTTTGAAGAGAAGTTCATGTTGCTGAATCTATCCATGACTTCTGTCCTGCCTCCATGTGTATGAAGCCACGGAGCAAGCCCTGGGGTGACTGGAGAGGGCCTGACTGATACAGAGTTGGTCACTTTATCTACCTAATGATGAAGTACCCTTCAAGCATTCTTGTGTGGTAAAAATAACCCTCACACTCTAGGACCATTCTCAGAGGCTGAAAAGCAAGTTTTTTAGAACCTATCTTGGGTAGGTGAGATAAAAGATGAGTATTTAAAAGATACTGGGAGCCACAAGTGACAGTTGAGCACCACCATACATCCTAAAATATTACAGGCACCAAGAGTGAAGGCTAATGTAAGCTATGAACTTTAGGTGGTAACGATGTAGGTTCATCAGCTGTAACAAATGTACCACTCCGGTGGGACGTGTTAATCGTGAGGGAGGCTTAGTATGTGTGAGGACGAAGGGTGTATAGGAAATTTATCTTCTCTCAACTTTGCTGTGAACCTAAAACTGCTCTAAAAAAATAAGTCTTTCTAAAAAAAATCAAACACAAGGTCCAGTTTCCTCTGACCACTACCCCACTAAACCCAGTTTCCTTCCTAGAGAGAACCACTGTTACCACTTTGGTATGTCTCCTTCACACTTTTTGTTCACTATTATATAATCGTACATGTACCCATTGAAAATACATGCAGTATATTGTTTATGTGTGGAATCACTGCATATATAGTAGTAGGCAACTTGGTTCTTTTTTTCTCTTTACAATCTAGAGACTGTAAACACCGATCTATTAAATTATTTTTAATTTCTCTTTGTGTTCCACAATATAGATGCATCATGGACTATTTAGACATCTTCATATTGTTTCCTCTTTTTTTTTGGCATTAACTATATATAATGAATATTCTTCTTGTACAGGCTTCCTTGAGCTCAGGCACAAATATTCCTCTAGGGAAAATCCTTAGTGAAAGTTATGGGTCACAATATATGAATATTTTCAATTTCAGTAATATAGCCCTATATTCTCATGGTATTATATAATAATATCTATGTCCCCATACTCTTGGACAACTGTGTTATATTATCAAACTATAATTTTTGCCCATCTAATAAGTATAAAGGTTATCTTGGTTATCAGAGTACATTTCTCTGTTTGAGTACTTATGTTTATATTTTCTTATGTATGGTCATTTACATTCCCTTTTCAGATCTTATTCTTTGCCCATTTTTATTGTCTTTTAGTTACAGATTCTTATGTTCTACATATTCCTTTATATATCTATTTGCAAAAATTTCTTCCAAACTTTTAGCTTTTTTATTCCATCCTGTCTTCCAAAGTTTTTCTGCTGTTACAAAATTTCCTTTTAGATTTTGAGTTTAAAAGAAAAATACAATTTAAAATGTTTTCACCACATGGGGCACCTGGGTGGCTCAGTCAGTGAAGCACTGGACTCTTAATTTCAGCTCAGGACACGATCTCAGGGTTGTGAGATTGAGCCTGCCCTGGGCTCTGCCGGGGGCGCAAGCCTGGCTTAACATTCTCTCTCTCCCTCTCCCCCTCTCTCCCTTTATTAAAAAAAAAAAAAAGTTTTCCCCACCACAAAGAAAAAAACATATTCTTGTATATCTTAATATTTGTTTTTCCCAATTCTTTATATTTTTAATCCATCTGAAATTATCTTTATGCACAGTATGAAATACAAATCTATTCTTTTTCAAATGGCTAGTGAATTTTTCCTGCATTGTTTACTGAAAAGTAAATCCTTTTCCACTGACTTAAAATGCCACTTTTCATATACTGAATTTCCATATAAACATGGTTATATTAGTCTATTTGTCTTTTATATCTGACATCACTGCTTTAATTTGAAAAGGTGTTCAACTTAATCTTTTCTTTTCAGAAAATTTCCTATTGAACAATTCTATTATTTGACGCAGAATAAAAAAAGTGACATCTATGGAAATGATTCTTTGTAAGTTTGGGGTTTCTTTTCCTTATATTGGGACAAATAACTTTTTTAAGTAAAAATGAGTTATATGAGAAATAAAAAAGCCCCAAAATGGGAACTTTTAGAAAACGTGTTCCTTTTTTTCTTAAAACAGCTATCATTAATAATAGAAACCAAGACCAAAGAAACAGAAATAAAACAAATAATCCAAAACCCACTAAGAGTTTGTGGCATTTAACAAGAAAAAGACACAAAATATGGAATAGTAATGTTTGAAAGAATTCACACAAGTCATCTGGGTCCCTTTCCCGGCCTTTGACCTAGTTAATCTAGTAAGAATCAGTTAAATTTCTTAAAACGTTCACAGAAAATGCCCCAGTTCCCTCAACAATAGTTTTCATCAGGATCTTATGAGCCTGGAGCTTAATTATGACAACTAACAAATAATTTGTAATAAAATTACTCCCTTAGTCTCCTTTTTGGATAGGGATATTTTTAATCAGAGGAATTATTTTCCAGTGTATTATGTTTTCCTCTTTGAAATAGTTTGGTGTACATTATTACAAAAGCATACTTTTTAATTTTCATATAAAAATAAAACACTGACAACACTGAACTAAAAATGAAAATACCACTTCCTTCCCTTTAACTATTAGAACTGTTGGGACTATTTATAGGAAGAAAGTTAATACAGAGTTCAGCCACAAGAGGGAGCCAAAAAGACATGAATTTTGTGGTTGGTAGGCTCTGGTTATCCCTTTGGGATCAGTAAACTTTGAATAGTAAATGTAGAGTGCAGCAGTAAAATAATGGACGGGTTCAAGCCAAGGAACTGGTGTCTCTGAGCATTTTTAATTTTTATTCAAACTTTTAAACTTGTAATTTTTTGAAAAGCTTTCCTTTATTTTTTCCATTTTAAAGTAAATGCATTTTAGGTATATTCTTGTCAATAGCATAGCTAAATTTATCACTTGAGAAAAATTTTAGATGCTGATTTAATGTTTCATAGCCACCCTAGTAAAAATACCCCTGGGATTCTTCATATTCACTGCCCCCCCATCCCAACTCAACCACAAATATAACTAGAAGATATATTTCAGGTTTGGTTTTTTTTTTTTTTTTTTTACTAGTACCAAGCCTACAAACCTGGAGTCCAAATAAAGAAAGACATAAATTTCTTAAAATTAATGTGAACTATGTGTTTGTAATACACTGTGGACTTAAAAAAGTATATAGCTTATGTACTACTTTCTAAATAAACATACAACAATTGAGTAGTATACTCTATTTTATGGATCTTTGCTATCAACAGATAACATTATATTCATTTTTCATGCCTGAAATATTTCAGAAATATCTGCATAGGCTGAAACTAAGTGTTGAGTCCAATAAAAGCAGGTAACATTCCTTCTCTAGTGTGGACTTTGCTCCTGAGGTTCAGTATTATTTCTTGGCAGGCAGGGCTCAGAGTAATTAGTAAATACACAACAGTGGCTCTTTTTTTGTAATTTAACATGATCTTGGCCTCAAATGAACTGATTCAGAAAAGACATGCCTCCAGGAACTTGTTCAGTTTTGTTCTAGCCCTTCTGTGAAGTGGGCAATATTTACGATCATGAGAGATCAGCAATCCTGGGCAAAGGGACAAAGCACACACAGTACTTACACATCTTGTCCCACCAGCCACTCAGTTCACTTTAGGTCATGTAATTGCACCACATATATTGTGTCAGGCTGCCTCTGAGCACTTTGGCTATTGCCTGATTATGAGGGTGAATGTCAATAAGAACCAAAACCATATTATCATTAGAAGCAGTAAGTCCTGCACCTGTACTGCTAATAGGAAATGCAAAATGGGTGGTGAGTGGGACTAAAGTTAGATGGATCAACAGAACTGAGATATGAGGACATCGTATCTGTCTGGCCAATATCCAGTGTTCCAGAAAGCCAATCAAGAATATTATCATGAAGACACTGTAGTTTGAAAGTGGGATACATCATTATTCTTAAGCAAATTTCTAAAAGGAATGTATGCTTTTAAAAGTCCTTAATATTAAAAATTGGGATTTATTTCCTGTTTTTATTCTAGGATACCCAAACCACCTAATTCAACAGTAGGGTAAGTATATACTTATATTTTCCTTCCCTGTTACAATCAAGAAAGAAATATTGGCAATCCTCAGACAGCGTGAGGATAAATACACCTTATCATGGAAGATTTTTTTTTTTTTTTAGATTTTATTTATTTGACAGAGAGGGACACAGTGAGAGATGTATCACTAGCCGGGGGAATAGGAGAGGGAGAAGCAGGCTCCCCGCTGAGCAGGGAGTCCAATGTGGGGCTCAATCCCAGGACTCTGGGATCATGATCTGAGCTGAAGGCAAACACTTAACTACTAAGCCACCCAGGCGCCCCTCATGAAAGATTTTTATTATCAAGTGGGAGAAGAGGCTATTATATACTGCTATCCTTTTTTAATAAGCTTTTTAATTTAGTAGAGTTTGAATTTATAGAATTACTTGAAAAATAGTATAGAACTCCTATATACCTCATACCCAGTTTCCCTATTAACAACATCCTATATTAGTATGGTATATTTGTCATAATTCATGAGCCATTATTGATGCATTGCTATTAACTAAAATCCATACTTTACTCAGATTTTTTAACAAACAAAAATAACCTTTATAATACATACAAGATATTGAATAAAATCTTGTATCATACATAGACTCAAGACACACAGAGTCCATAGCTTGCAGGTCTTAGAATAAAATATGTTTTGCTAAATCATTACCAGAAATAACTCAATACTATTAACTAGGAAACAGTTTCCAGAATCTGAGGGGAAAAAATTTCTGCCTTCATCCCAAATGATCATAATTAATCAGGGCCACTCCATGCCTTCCTAACTTCCTAACCTTTTATCCCTTCTTCACAAAGCCAAAATCCTAGCTACAGACAAAACCAAAAGAACCCAATAACTATGTATACACATTTTGCAAGCTTTCTATCAAGGGAACCAATTCCCAGGGGGGAAAAATGGCTTATGAAATTTTTGTGGTTCTTTTTTTGTAATTTAACATGATCTTGGCCTCAATCTCTACTTTCTGTTCCTGTCTTTGTGATGAGAACAAGATACAATGAAAACCAATGTAATGGCCTTTGTCAGGAAGTCCTAACCAACATCAGATTAGTTGAAAATGGGGCCACCCTGCCCTGACCTCTGGGAGCATGCTAGCATTTACTTAGCTTGTTGAATGATGCTCTGATAAAGGTTAGAGATAAAGCAGTTAGCACAAGGCCTAGCATATAAATGCTTCACTGTTGTTGTTGTACTTATTGTTGGGATTATCATGTCAAGGCAATGTCCTCTGAGTAGAATTCCTATTCATACAGTAGTTACAATGTCTCAGGACCTTCCACATTACCCACTGAGATATTTTTGTACAAATATGACCATTTTACGAAACAGTCATACCACATTTCCTTAAATTTCATCAAGTCTGTGGGAAATAGAACTGGAAGTTTAAAAATTTAATCCCTCATTGATTCCCCATTCCCACTAATTCATCCATCTTTGCTCAAACTGACACATACTAGGAAAAAATCCAAGAGAATCAGGACGAATCTTCTTCCCAGATAAGTAAGTTAATTAGCAAATATTGAGACAATCATTACACTCTATTAACTCAGCCATTCTTTCCAATATGTTTTGTGACTAAATGTCTTTGACTGTTGGACAGTATTTGAACCCCAGCCTTTCTCATTTCATTCTCCACTGTCCCCGGGGTCTCTTTCTTGCCCAGGTCCCCTGCTTTCTGACCACTTCACCTGCAGTCACCCAAGGCTCTGAATGTCTAAGAACTTCCCCTAGAACATGGGCTTTTTACTAGACCTCAGTAAACTCCATCCTTTTCCTTAGACTGGACATCCTCCCCATGAGCAAAAATGTGTTCATTCCTGTTTTATTCACACAAATAGTTTGCTCAAACTATAAATGATCACTTATTTTCAAGCCAATTTGTAAGGGGAAGTGAATTCAAGAGGGATAGTGAACTACAGAATCTACCAAATTAAGACAATGGAAATATTTATTTAGAATAAATGGAAATTATTGTGTCTTCTATAAAATGAAGTACAGCTGGTATTGCTTCATTCAAAGCAGTTACTAGGCTAGTGGTTTTATAATTACGAGGGACATCAGTCAGTTAGAATTGAGGAAGGAAAGTCTTGATTCTATGTTCTCATGTCATCACAGAGTTGATGAGCTTGTGCCTCATACCAAGCATGTAGTAGTTGATGTGGTGCTTTTTAAGCAAAGTAAATAAGTCAGAAAAGTGCTTAGTGATTCACAATAAAATGATGCTACACCCAAGGCAAAAATGTGTTCACCTGAGAAGAGTTTGTCACAAGGGCAAGAAAACCAATCACTATACACAAAAACAGAAAAAACTCGCTGGCCTTGTGAATGACTTTTGCTTGGGAGTCAACTTTTTCTCTTACAAATCAACCTTAACTTCTTGTGGTATCTAGGAGAGACCAAGAACTTGTTAAGAATCTTATACTGCTAGGTATTTCAGAGAGCCCACCAAGATGCCAAGGCTGCTGAATTCAGTACAGATTAGCATCAGTATGACAAGGAAGTAGTAGGGGCCCAAATCTGGGCCAGCTCTCACAATTTTTTTAACACTCTGCTAGTTCTTTTAAGAACTCTGCTAGTTTTTCAAATCATAGGAAAATTATATCCCTGTGGGTTTTTTAACTTGGTTTTTTTTTTTTTTCCATCAGCACACTAGCAATTTTCGGCTTTTTGATTTCTAAACAGTCCTGCATGCATAAACAGGCAGGATAGTTTGTTGATTGACTGCTTAAAAGAAACAGATGGCCTAGATTGAAAGTTCAATGCAAAATGATTAGAGATCATTCTGCATACTGAATGCCCAAAATGATCCCATAAAATAAAGTAATGGAATCCTCTTAAACAAGTGGCAGGAATTGAAAAGCAACTGGAAATACTTCCTATAGCATTCTAAAAACTACAAATTTCATGTATCTTCTGCAATAGTTGTGAGAGTTATACACCAATAAATAATTCAGTATGATTTACTTTAAAAATTAATTTGTCTAGCAAAATTAAGAAAATCTCATGTTTAGTGGAATATACTCCACTAACTCCATGAGTCCAGGGACTTTGGCTCACTGTCATATCCCCAGGGATTAGAACAGTACCTGCCAGAAGAATCCCAATAAATACTTGATGATTAATTTTTTTCAATTGCACTTCTGTTTTGTTTGCTCAACTAAATCTCAGAGAAATCTGTTCCTCATATCCGATTGAACATCCATACCACACACACATCTCCCGTGGTGCCATGTTCCCGACGTTTACATCACCTAAGGATCTCTACACAGGCATTAAAGCCAGAAGCCAACAGCCATTTCCTCCCACTGTGCCAACAAAGGCTTATGGTACAACGATTTTGAAAACAAGAGGTAAATGTGATTTGATATCAAAACAGTATTGAGTCTTCTCATATGTGAACTGTATTCAATAATAAAATTAAGTAGGGCAAAGGACTCAAGTCACAAAAGTGTGACCCACCAGTACATTATGAAAGTTGTTCTTAACAGTGGCTGCACTTTAGAATTATCTGGGACCCTACCACAGACCAAGTACATCAGATTCTCTGCAGGTGCTCTTAACTTTTCTTCTTTATACAGAACCTTCCATGGTAGAATCAGAAACCAAACATTGTAGCATTGTTTTTATTCTACCTGTATTTTCTATTTCTATTTCCTTCCTGCTCTCTCTCATGGTTTACCTTTTCAAGATTTCACCCTAGTTCAGGTGATCAGCACAAGGATGATATCTGGATCAGATCATCAGGGTCTAGACATGAATATAGCAGTTGTGATGAAACTGAAGGGCTGTCACTGAAATAACACTCGGAAGGAAATGGGAACAGGTTGTTTAGGTCCTCTTAACACCTTGGGGTCTTTCCAGATGTGTATTAGGATAGTAAGCCCATATACTAGTCATCAAGATTCCCCTACACTAGACACCTTAACACAAAGAAAAAAACCTATGGAGAAAGACTGAACATACTAGAGAAGAGGTAATTGAAGGTGACAGAAAAGGTGCATGGTTGGCCGAAAAAGATATTTGTTGAATACATTTAGGCTTTGAGGAAGGGAAGACCCAAGACCTGTCCTATAATGCAGTTCCTCTGTACATAAATATTGAGGTCCAAATGTTTACCATCATCAATATCGGCTTCAGTACTTAATTAGGACACAGTAACATTTTGAGAGACAGAATAGTGGAGTGTTTAAGAGCTATGGAGTCAGACTACATGGATAAAATTCTAGCTCTGCCACGTACCATGGACCATAGCAAAGCTCCTCTCGGAGGACTTTAAAAAGATAAGTATTTTAAAAAATGAGTATATTGTATGACCTCATAAATAACCTTTCCAAAAACTACTATTGCATTAGGTTTCCTACTCTTTTTTTTTTACACTTACTTTAACTTTTCTCTAATAGAAATCAATAGTATATGGGTTAAGAGTGCAGGCTCTAGTACCACATTGCCTGAGTTTGAATTATTCAACTTACTAGGTGTGTGATCTTGGGCAAGCTGCTTATATTCTTCGTGCCTCAGTTTCATTTGTTAAAGTGGAAATAACAATATGTTCCTCATGCTAATGTGATGATAGATATAAAACACTTAGTACAGCACTGGTACATGGTAAATGTTCACTAAATGCCAACCTACACTCTTATTACCCCTGAGGATGGATGTTAGAGCATTCTTTAATGCAGAACTTATTACAGGATCAGGGGAGGCCATGCTGTGTTTGATAAAGTTTATCAAACCACCACTAATACCTATGAAGCTAGAGTCTTTAAAATGTTCTCTTGCAATAAATTTCTGGTAAGCAAGTACTAATTCTGTGTCTTGATATTTGGTCAGGGAAAGCCCAAATCATGTGGTATAGAAATGTATTTGCCAAGCCTTCAGAGACCAGAAAGAGGATCCAGGAAAATTTTAACTTACTGGGTATTTATCCTAAAGATACAAATGTAGTGATCCAAAGGAGCATATGCCTCCGAACGCTTAAAGCAACAATGTCCACAATAGCCAAACTATGGAAAGAACCTAGATGCCCATCAACAGATGAATGGGTAAAGAAGATGTGGTAGATATGCACAATGGAATATTACGCAGCCATCAAAAGAAATGAAATCTTGACATTTGCAATGACATGGATGGAACCAGAGGATATTATGCAAAGCGAAATAAGTCAATCAGAGAAAGGCAATTACCATATGATCTCCCTGATATGAGGAATTTGAGAGGCAACGTTGGGGGTTTGGGGGGTCAGGAAGGAAAAAATGAAACAAGATGGGATCAGGAAGGAGACAAACCATAAGAGACTCTTAATCTCAGTAAACAAACTGAGGGTTGCTGGGTGGTGGGGCATAGGGATAGGGTGGCTGAGTTATGGACATTGGGGAGGTTATGTGCTATGGTGAGTGCTGTGAATTGTGTAAGCCTGATGATTCACAGACCTGTACCCCTGGGGCTAATAATACATTATATGTTAATTTTTTTAAAAGTTAACAACTTACCTGGGAATCCCTTTCATTAATCAGAGAGGTGCAGTACAGGGCTCTCTTGTACTGCTGGCCACACCTCAGGTTAGAGGCTCAGTCTCACTGTGTGTGGCCTGTGTGCTGCTCATTAAGAGGAGGAGGAATTCAAACAAAGCTATAACAGTAACTAAAACGTCCACCTGCATTTTCTCTATCCCATCATCTCATTTCTATTTATTGCACCCCAAAACCCCACTCACAGAAAATTTTCTTGTATATTCAGGATAACTGTGCTCTTCCTGAAAATTTCAGGTAATCCTTACAGATATGAACTGCTTGATCTTCCAATGGATTCAAAAAAGAAAGGCTTGACCTGGCCAGGACAGGGTGTATACTATGATGTAAGTACCTTTTAAAATGTGTGTTTAAAACAAAGTAAAAAATGTTTTTACTGTATACATTTATAAAAATCCAAAAGATGGATTCTTTTATTTTCTATCTGGTTAAAAAACTTGAGATTTTTGACCATGATACACATTCTTTATTTTCTTAGCTGATTTCATATACTTTGGGCAGTTATACAATATTTCCATGATTACAAAAAAAAGTTCCCCACTGAAAGAAGGTGGAGGGCTGCATTTCACTCACTGTGTACTCCCTAACTCTATTCTTATAATTCACCGTATATTAAGTAACTCCAAATATACAGGGTAAATGAAAAATTTTCAGGAAGATTTACAATTTATTGTTCCAAGCACTATATTTGTATAGAATCAAAAGTAAAACAATGGCCACTGTGCATTGAGAAATTGCTACACACTAAGCACTTTGGATACAGTATATTGCTTAGCCCTTACATGAACTCCAAAACTTAGTGTCATCATTCCCATTTCTGTGGCTCAGAGAGTTTGTGGATATCTTATAATCATAGAACTCAAGCTTGTCAGACTCCAGTCTTTGCTCTTAACCTCTGTACCAGGACTCCACGTAGATAGAAAGACAAAATTTTAAATCATGAAGGAAAAGATCTACACATTTGAAAATTATAAGAGCTACCATTGACCAGTTAGTTTGTGAGAGGCAGTGCCAAGCATTCTCCATATATCATCCTCTTGCATCTAAGAATCCATGAGGTGGGCAAGAAATAATTATACAAGGCTAGAAATATTTGTATTTTATTTGAGGGGACGACTGTGGCAGGCTGGAGTGTGGTCCCTGCAGTGTCACATAGTCACCTCTGAAGGAAGCAATTTCGTGTCTGTTCTTTGTAAAGTTGTACATCAAGAAAAATCCTTAAAGAATCATCTATCTTACTGGACCTCTTTCATTCTTCCTTGCAAGCTGTATATCAAAGCAACCTAGAAATAGATGTTATTCTTGAGACTATTCTGTCATTACACGTTATAGCCCAAGTCTCCAGCTCTGTGGTTCAGTTCTTTCTTTCAATCTCCCTCCCTTCTTCCTGCTCAGGAAAACGCTGCTGTCCCCGAATCTTGCCCCTTTGCAACAGTCTTGACTAGCTCCACTTCACTTAAGTGTAAATCCCAAGGCTTTAACTGAGCTCCAAAGACCCTTCAGAGTCTGGCCTGCCTTCCTTCCTACAGCCTGGCTCAGCTCCCGGTCCCTGAACAGGTGGATGGCCATGGCCCACTCCTGCAGTGCTCTCCTTTCAGGGCCCCTTGATCTATCTCAGACTTGCTCATTCCTCAGGGCTCAGTGCAACTCTCATTGTTTCTGCTGCACATCAAAAAGTGAACCGAATCAGCAGACCTGTGTTCTAGTTATTCCAATTTCTGCCATTTGTTCTCTTGTTGATATAAGAAATATTGTTTCTCTTCTCTGAGCTTTCACTGGTAAAATGTACCTATATGATTTCAGTAAAATCTGTCCTATAAACTTCACAGGATATGAGGATATGAGCGATATAAAAGCACTTTGAAAAATAGAAAGGGCTATAATTTATAAGCATTATTACTCCAATAGAAGTGATTTCTCTTCTTCTGACTTTCTATAACACTTATTTTTTTATTAAATATTTTATTTATTTATTCAACAGAGATCACAAGTAGGCAGAGAGGCAGGCAGAGGGTGGGTGGGGAGGAAGCAGGCTCCCTGCTGAGCAGAGAGCCCGATGGGGGGCTCAATCCCAGGACCCTGGGATCACGACCTGAGCCGAAGGCAGAGGCTCACCCACCCAGCCACCCAGGTGCCCCTATGTAACACTTATAGTAACCAGTAATTTTTCACATGTATTTTATATTTCAACTAAGTTACAAGCTCTTTAAAAATGGAATATTTTATAATATGTATATTTCCCATAGCACTTTGTATATAAATATTTTTGACTGATTTGACTCTTCTTCCAATGATTAATCTTTTCTTAATCTATTCTAATCTCATCAACTTCTCAATTATTTTTCTGGTTTATCCCTAATTCTAATCAAGTTTTGCACTTTGCTGGATGAAAAAATAAAAATAAAATTAATACTGAGCTTGATGGGAGTATCTCATGGCTCATTTTTCCCCTTTTACGATAATACCTATACTGGTCCTCCCCTCCTTTCACCACTTCACCGGTGGAAGTGGTCAACTGTATCTGCAATGTTCTATTTTTATTAAAGGAGAATACTTTCATAGTATTTACCTTTCCTATTGCTCAAACAGTGGTTCTCAACCTTGGCTGCACATTAGAATCACCTGAGGTGCTTTTAGAAATCCCAATTCTCAGGCTGTACTCTACTCACATCATAACTGATGACATAATTATAATCGTCATTCACTGAGGGTGGGAGGGAGGGGTAAGGACATGACTAACTTAAGTCATTCCAAAATATATCTCCTGGCTATAGAACAGAAAACCGCAGAAGCCATATTTTAGTGTTTCTATCCAAGCCAATAAGACAACATGTGTAACATTTAGTAAAGAGTATACATTTTAAAGTGGCACAGCTCCTGGCTCTAAAATGTATCAGTTGTATGGCCCTGAATAATACATTTAACCCTTTACCACCTCAGTTTCCTCATAGATAAAATACCAATCATAATGCACTCTACCTCGTAGGGCTGTCTTAAGAATGAAATGCATGTAAGAGCACTCAGCACTATTAGTAGACAGAAAGCTTAGGGTTAAACGTTGCCTTCTGCTCCAGACTCAGCTCAGAGCCCAACACAGGGGCTCAAGCTCATGACCCTGAGATCATGACCTGAGCCAAAATTAAGAGTCAGACACTTAACCAACTGAGCCACCCAGTTGCCCCTTGTAATGATCTTTTCAGTATGATGAGATATAATAACCACGGAGGTCAAGCGCCATAAACCTCTCTAACCAACAAACCGTTTTCAAAGCCTAACTGAGCCTGCTATCCAATTTTCCTTAACGGTAAATATTTGGAAAGACCTTTGGCTTCTCTTGGAAAGAGCATCCACTCCTATCACCCCTACAGAGGATTGTGGTTTCCTGCTTGAACTACCTGCTATTTTTCTTTGCTATTTTTCTTTTTCTGCCCATTCCCCTCCTAAAGATATATTCCTCATTCCTAGGACAGTTCTGTCTCTCCACAAGAACACCCATAATCCACACTCATCCTCAAATAACCACAATAGATTTGGCAAGGACACAGATTCCTCCTTTAAAGATGTGTCATCAAATAACTGGCTGCCCACAGTTCACCTTCCCATCACCACCAGGACCCTGGGCCCCACCCTCCCACCTGCTCATCTCCAGCAACAGCTAACGCATCCAGAATGGGAAATAAACTGGTAGGCTCTCTCTTCTCTACCCTGCAGGCTTCCCCATTTATGGTCTTGCCCCTCCACTCTTCCTCCTCCATCACAGGCAGACTTTCCTCCTATTGTGCAACCTCTTCTCCCTTCATCTCTCTCTTCCCAAGTCCTAGCTAGATACCAAGGGAAAGTATCTCTGCCAGTCTCTCATCTCTTATTTACACACACACTCTCTTTTGTGTTCTCTATTCATTTCGTATATAAATGAAATAATTTCTAATCACAACTTAATGTAAAATGATGCTGATATAAAAGAATTAAGTGAAACATGATCCACTAAGGAGCCAGGATATCCAGTACTAAGCTCTCCAAAGGGCAGAGTGGTCTCCAAAATAAACCTGTTCTTATTCCCCCTATTAAACCTGATTAAGTGCCATCATTCAAGACTAAGAACAAAAAATGATATTTAATTTCTTGGTTTTTTTAATGTATTGTAATAGTATTAATTTCTGTTATTCTATGGCAACTTATGGAGTTTTGGTCCTTACCACAGACCCTTAGATGCCTGCATATAGCTGTGCATGTACCAGGTATTCAGTAAATGTTTATTAGGCGACTTATGAATTACACAGACTTTATGGGCTACCGGGGAATGTAACTATAATTTATATGGCACCACTCCTCTGAAAATGTATTCCTCAGTTAAAACAACTGACACCACTCCTTTGTAGACTGGAGTATCTGCCTAGCTACATAATATCTCAGGAACCGGAATTCCTTCCTGCTTTTGTACTTGTCTTGCGTATCAAACACAAATGTCACCCTGTGAATAGTACATTGGACCAACAAATTCTTATCGAGTGGATGGATGATCACCAGCAGCCCCCTCTCACCATCCTCTCAGAATACCATTGCCTTAACATACTGAAAATCGGAGAGCTCTCCACTCTCAAATATTCCTTTTTTTTTTTTTAAGATTTTATTTGTCAGAGAGAGAGAGAGTGTACAAGCAGGGGCAGTGGTAGACAGAGGGAAAAGCAAGCTCCCCACTGTCCAAGGAGCTGGATGTGGGACTTGAACCAAGACCTGAACCAAAGGCAGACACTTAACTGACTGAGCCATCTAGGTGTCCCTATTCCTGACTCTTTAAACTCTTTCCAAGATACCATGGGTTCCAATAAAATCTCATGTCCCCTTCTTTCTTCCTCTGTACCCTTACCTGCATTTCAGTAGATCATTATAGTTATTTAAACTAGATTAAGACACAGGGTTAATCCAGCCCCTTGGAACAATATTTTTTTTTAAAAGTCCTTATTTCTAAGCTGCTTTTGCAAATCATGATGAAGAGAACAAAGAATGGGGCACCTGGGTGGCTCAGTCGTTAAGTGTCTGCCTTCAGCTCAGGTCATGATCCCAGGGTTTTAGGATGGAGCCCCATGTCGGACTCCGTGCTCGGTGGGGGTCTGCTTCTCCTTCTTCCTCTGCTTGCGGCTCCCCATGCTGTGCTCTCTTCGTCAAATAAATAAATAAAATATTTTAAAAGAGAGAGAGAGAGAGAAGAATAAACAAGTCACGTATTTGTTAAAGATTTATAGAGGTGATTACTTAATACTTGAAACAGTCTTCTGTCAAGTGCCTTTTACCATGACTATTCCATATATGGAAAATGGGAATCATTCCAACTTCAAAAGCTTGCTATAATCAGTATCATCCTTAGATCCAGAACTTTAGAAGGCTCCATGCCTTTTGGCCCAGCCCTAGCCTTCCTCTGGCTGTACCCCTCCCTATGGCACAGAATGTTTGTGGGTACAAGGGGATATATCTATCAAGAGCCCATGTTCCCCAGTCTCCCACCCCAGCCTGATGTTGGACTGAAGAAATCCTTGACAAAATGGCACTGACCCCAGTACTAGGGCCTTCGTGGGGGTCTCTTCCTCAGGTCCATCCTCCCGGGGTTGACACTGCTTCTAAGCTAGTATATACCTCTAACTCAAAGGGGTGGCCAAGTGGTGGCTCTTTGCTGGAAGCAGAGGTAAAAGGCATAATGGAGCTTGAACCGGGTACACTTATATTCAAGACACTTCATCATTTGGGATGGAATTGGGGGCAGGAAGAAAGCCGTAAGAGATGCTGAGGCCAAGGGCCATCGACTAGCTCTTTCTGAACTACCATATCCCAATACAGAATTAGGATAGTCGAAGAAGTCTAAATTTGAACGTGGTCTTCCAAGTTGTCATGAAGGTATTTTGTCAAGGTAGAAGGATGAAACACATTTTATTTCTTTAGCAGCTTATTTGCTTAATTTATAAATTAAGCTAGTTAGACTGATGGACTGTGGGCTCTCACTATACTCTAGCCCGAAGACCTGCAAATGGTAAGGGTGGGCCTGTCAGGACAAATGCATAGTGTTCAAGAAAGTTAACTCAATACTTCCACCACCATCCATACCTTTGCTCTTACTATTCCTTGGGCCTCCCCATCTCTGCATGTCCTTTAAGGCCTATTTCTATAATATAACATAACATGGTCTCTTGTCTCCCTTCTCTGCTCCCAGCACTACTTTACTGTTCAGCTGGAATCAATCTCTTCCTCCTCTGAATTTACAAATAATTCTTACTTTTTTTTTAACAAATAATTCTTTCTTAACCTCTTTTATAACAAAGAGTTACTTTTCATCTTATAGTCATTTATGTCCATGCCTTATCTCCCCTCTAGTCAATATTCCTGGATGACTTGTTTCTGATCCATCCTTGTTCCCTGCAACTACCTTGCCCATATAGGTACTCAGTAAATATTTATTGAGTGTTATCAATCTGAGAAAAAGTGAATTTCTAAATAGCCAAAAAGACTACAATGAAACTCATTCATTTACTTTTATACCTCCTTTTGAAAATACAAAATAAAATCCATAGTAAACAGTTATGTCAACAGAATAAAAATTTTTATTTGAATTTGAGTGACTTAAACTTCATCAGAAATCAATAAAATGGGGCTCAGTTGGTTAAGCATCAGACTCTTGATTTAGGCTCAGGTCGAATGAGCAGTGTCGAGCTATGCCCTGGGCGTGGAGTCTGCTTAAGATTCTTTCTCTCTTTCCTCATCCCTGCCTCCCGTTCTCTTAAAAAATAAATAAATAAATAAAAATAATATATCAAATGGTGCCATTTTAGGCAAGGAAAAAGAAGTAGGAGGCACACAACATTGGCTGTATTTAGCCAAAGGAGTACCTCAGAGCCTTTATATCTCTAACAAAATGTTACTGGAGGTAGAGTATTCCCAGGGACATTTCTCCAATGTACTTTATCAGACAGAGTCCCTGCTAAAGCAAAAAAAAAAAAAAAAAAAACCTTTCAGAAAAGACCTCACCATTCCTTTGATAAAATATTGTATTTAACTCTAAATATGGTTAAGTTGAAGAATGTTAGTAATTAATGAAGGAAAAAAACAGTATCTGATTTCAACTTAGAATTTCCTTTACCCTCCTTCCTACTGACGTGGTCAATCAGCCCTTATTCTACTAGATAACATTAATGATGATAAACTCTTATGTTCATGTTCTAGTTTCCTAAATGCGTTGAGAAAAACAAGCCTATATTCTACCCAAAACCTCCTAAAACCTTCGCTCCTAACACTACTTTAAATTCGTGGGACCCTATTAGCTCTCTAAGAGAAGCCAACATACAAAGAAATCTTGAGAGGTCCCATTGGATCACTTCGTACACTCACGATTTTACAGGTATGGGTTTACTTTAATCCAAGTAAAAAGAACAAAATTAGAATATTTGAGAAATGCTGTTATATCTTATATAGCTTATATCTTCTTATATCTATATAGCTTATATCTTCTAGTGTTTTTCCCTGTTTCTTAATCAAAGTACTAAAAGAAGTTAGGGTGGGTGGTAAGCTTCTCTTAGTGAGAAACTGGGAGGTAAAATTCATTTTATTTGTTTTAATTATATTACAAAGAGAAATGGGTAAGTTTTTCTATAAAAGGTCATTTAAGTGTCATCTTTCATTTACTCTAACAATGTAATAAGATGTGATGTTTTCATTAAGGTCTGGGGCCCATGAACCCCCTTGAACTGGATGATTACCATGAAAAGGAGGTAGCAGAGTTAACTGGACAGATAGGATTTGACCCGGAGCCTGTAAGTAATTGCAGTCAACTCTCAGTTATTTAGGGTGAAAGTATCCAGGTGTTAGGCTCCTACCACTTTTTCTTCATGAGTCGTGGTGACCAAGTTAGCAAAGGGAAAATTTAACTCATTTTAGAAGTTAATTCTGAATTGAGTTGAACCAGTTTGAATACCCTTGTCCACTATTTCAAAAACAGGCAAGGTTTCTTTTCCTATTCTCAGCGCTGGTGTTTTATGTTTTATTTTTTTAAACAGATTTTCTACTATACTATTCTTCTAAAATTTACAAAGGAGTCAGTTTACAAATGCTTACCCTTTAATGCGATTCTTAATAAATTCCATGCATCTTTATATATTTGTGTATCTTGTACAGTATCACTGCTTTTGAAGAGATAGGGCCTCTTCCTAATACCCACAATAATTAGTTTGCTGAATTAAAATTGAAAGCAATAAATTCTCTGCCAATATTAATACAGATTTTTTAATCAGTTATGTGAAATGACCTGAAAGAAATGATCAAGCCCTTAGTAACAGAAATTATCATCTGTTGATTTACTTGAAATATAATGATGTAATAGTATACACATATGTTGTTTTATTTAGGGCCTAGATTTTATCCTATAAAACTACAAAGTTTTTAAAACAAAATAAGTATTTTCAAAGATATAAACTGTGGAAAGACCCATAAAAGGTAATTATAAGATATTTCAGTATGAACTCTTTTTAGACTGAACTCATTTATTTTACATTAGCTTCAGTTATTTCCCAAGGTGATAAAACTGAAACACCTGAAGTAGTTACACAGACTGTGCTTTATCATTCACTGAAGGGTTTTTTCCTTTATGTTACACTTGCAGCAAATATTCTCTAATACTAGAAAACACTATACATACACTGACATTGTCAAGCATGTTTAGCAGCTGTCCAGATTTCCACAGATTTGACCCTATAGGAAAGCAGCTTTATCATATTTACCAAAAAAATACATATATAATTATACAAAGGATGGTTGTCGAGTATATTATATGCAAAATTATTCTGCAATAAATCATCAACTAAATTTTTATTAATAACAAGATAAAATATGCCTAAAATAGTTAGTTTAAAAGTAAGTTTTAGTGAGTCTTGCTGGTTTCTAAAAGACAACAGACTCTGGGAATGCATGTTGTAGTGGTACAAAGTGTTGAAATATTTTGTTGTAGTAGAATGAAATACAGATACTTAAAACTGATTTTTGCATAAAAGGACACTGTAAAGTAGGATATGATACAACCTAGACTTTTACCTTATCAAAATTTAACACAGTATTTCAAAGAGCTGGGGTTTCTTTTTTTCTTCATAGTATCTACTCAAACCTGATTGCCTAAAGGTTATAACAGATCTGTTAATAACATGGAAATTCCTCCAACTCCAAGCAAATTAGGATCCAAGAAGACACTCCTAAATCCATTTTGTTTTCTAAATCCAAAATACAGTTTGTCACCATTCTCGTTTGTATTATCTCTGCTATCAATTCCATCCTCACCATCCAGCCATTCTTTTTTAATTTTTCTTCAATATACTGTCATTAAAATTTTCAAACATATGGAAAGTTGAAATAATTTTGCAGTTAACATTGATCTACCCACCATCTAGAGTCTACCATTAGCATTTTACCATACTTCTTTTATCACATAATCTACCCATCTTTCTATCCCTCCAACCATCCATCAATACACTTTATTATGTTTTACACATGTCAGAGTAAATTGCAGACAACAGGCTACTTCAGCCTTAAATATTCAGCATGCATACAATTAAACAGCTCAATTTGTTGCAGTTTTTCTTTTAAGGCAAGTACACATTCACTGAAATTGCACAAATTTTAAGCATACATTCAATGAGTTCTGACAAATGCACATATTTTTGTAACCCAACCACTTACGGATATAATGAACATTACTATCATCCCAGCAAGTTTCTACCTGCCCTTTCTTCATCAACTCCTCCCTCTTCCTCCTGTCCCCCCACCACAGACATCTATGAATAACCTTTTAAATACCCACACTACTTTTGCAGTTACCAGACAGACTTAACAATATTTGTAAAACATCTCAAAAAGCACAGACATAACATCTCCCCACAGATGGGTGTTTTTCTGAGCACAGCACATCACTGGCCTCAGCATTCACCCAAGATGCTTGTTAAAAAAGCAGATTCCTGAGCCCTACTGCAGAACCTCTGAATCACAATCTCAAAGGATCAAGCTTAGGAATCTCATTTTTCTCCCAGCTCCAAAGCTGATTCTGATTCAACCAAGGTTTAAGAACGGCTGGGCTGGCCAAATAAAGAAAGCTTACACTGAGATTTAAATAACTGCACATAACTGTTACCATCATCTGTTCGGGATGGCAGAAGTCTTGCTCCTGAGATCCCTTCAATATCTCTGAAAGTTTGAAAGCAAAGACTTCCTACATCGAGGAGTTTTTCTATAGCCAAGTAAAAATATCTATCCCCTTTCCACATGAGTAGAAGAGAAAAACATGTGTTTATTATGGCATAAATGTCAATGTCTATAAATAATCAAACAAATATTGCAATATGTACTCCTACACCCACCCCGTGTTTACTCAGTGAAAATGGGTATGAATTTGACCTGCCACTTGTAGTGATAAACTTACAATGCCAGAGTTATTAACTGATTTCCTCCTTTTTATCCCACCACTACAGCAAGAAAAATTCCATCCTGTTTTAAAACCTCCAAGGCCCTTGGAAGGACGAATTGCTCGACTGATTCAGAACCGACGTCCTCTGGAGGCTACTGTCCAGCAAAAACCACCTTCCTGTCCAGATTGTACCCCTAGAGTTTTGTGTAATTTTCATACCTTTATACCCAGTTCTACAGAAATGATGGCACTTCGTGATAACACACTGGCGGGAGCCACCCATAAAAAACAGGAAATTGAAGACAAGATTAAGCAAGAACAACAACTGCTATCTGCCTGTGCATCCCCACCTAGTTACCCAACAAAAGATCTGGCTAACATTTGTGACATAAAAACATTTCCAAAAATCACAGATACTAAAAAGATAGAAGATTTGTACTGGAGACAGCTGGCATTAAAACCCCAACATATACCTTACTGTAACCCAAACCATTATATTCCATATGAGCGATTTAAATCTGTCATACGTGACCAGTGTAGTATGTGTCAAAACTCTGTTAGCCTTAATAAGCCTAGTATTTTAGAAAGTAAACAAGACTTGGAAGCCTTAGATTTAGAACATTTTTTAAGTAAGCGAGAAGAACAGTTGTCCTTGGACATAGAAAACGATGAGGAAACAAGACCTATTCTGGGTTGGATTCCTAGAGCTGGAGTGGCCAAGCCTCAGACTGACCTGCTGGAGCTTAAGAACAATTTTTCAAAAACTGGTGCACAAAAACGTTTCCATAAATCAATTCTACAAGACCATAAAGATCTCAGGGATAAGGAGCATTCAGGGATGAAACACCAATTCTATGGCCATAATTCCTATTATTTCTACAATTGAGATATTCATCCCTTCCTTTGAAACCCAGCTTCTTGCAAGGAAAGTAAAACTATAACAGTTCTTCATGTTGTTGGATTCTGTTTTCTAGAAGAGCCATAATGATCTTGCTAATGAAGTTTATGTTTTCAGGAACTTAAGTTAGGATCTGGTCAGAGGAACCCAGAAAAGGAAATGTTCTTACTTCTTGAAAAGTTTAACAATTTCAATAAAATATTAGAATGAGAAATATTTAAAGTCTTTAATCTCATTTTCAAATTATACTCCAAGGAAATTTTCCAAAATCTTGAAAAACAATGTGTATGATAAAGTTTACCTCACTGTTTTACAAAAATGAGTAGTTGAAATTTCTATGCCCAGTAACTGACAGATGTCTATACAACTATAGTACCTTCATAAATGTGAACCCTGTCCCCTTCTGTAAATATTTGTACAAAATAACACCAAATACAAAAGACAAAACTCAAATGCCCAGTTAATTGCGAGACAGGTCTATAAATTACATTAACTTAATAAGTTAAATATATGGGCCCTTTTTTTTTTTTTAAGTAAACATGTGGACAAAATAAGTTGGTAGAAAAAATAAAACCAAAAATGCTTTGCATGCACACATTCAAAGCTAGATGTTTCCTTTCCTTTAGCTCCCTTACAGAGAAACATATTTCTTTTATGCAGGGAAAAAAATTGATTTTATTATGAAAATCTAACAATGGCTTTAATTAATAACTGGTTAGTTCTAATTGTGGCAAGAAAGGATGGTGTCTTAGTCTGTTTGGGCTGCTAAAATAAAATTCCATAAACTAGGCGTCTTACCAACAACACTTACTTCTCACAGTTCTAGAGGGTGGGAAGTCCAAGGTCATAGCACTGGCAGAATTGGTGTCTGCTTCCTCACTGATGGCCATCTTCTCCCTGTAACCTCACAAGGTGGAAGGGGCAAGAGATCGCTCCAGGGCCTCTTTTATAAGGGCACTAACCCTATTCATGAAGGATCCACCTTCATGAAATAATCACCTCCCAAAGGTCCTACCTCCTAATAAACTTTAGGAGTTAGGATTTTAACATATGAATTTTAGGGGGACATAAACATATACATCATAGCAGATGGCTTGATAGCAATTACTCTAAAGCCATGTATTTTTGGAAGGGGTCTACCAAGAGTTTGGCTAACCCTCAAATGCAAGTCAACTCATTTAATGTGCCAAAAGACTTATTTTTTTTTTAAAGATTTTATTTTATTTATTTGAGAGAGAGAGACAGTGAGAGAGAGAATGAGCGAGGAGAAGGTCAGAGAGCGAAGCAGACTCCCCATGGAGCTGGGAGCCTGATGTGGGACTCGATCCCGGGACTCCAGGATCACGCCCTGAGCCGGAGGCAGTCATTCAACCAACTGCGCCACCCAGGCATCCCCAAAAGACTTATTTTAGACATAGTTTATCAAGAAGAGTTCATAAGGAAATTCTAAGGAGTGTTTTGTTGAGATTTCATTTAGTTTTTATGTTTCCTGACCATGTCATTTAATTACACCTCCTTTAAAACTTTTCTGGACCAAAATAATGGAATTTTATTTTCAATCTCAATTTTAGAGCCCTTGTTATATTAGGTATTATGGGATGCAAAAAGTTACGTGATAAGGGATGCCTGGGTGGCTCAGTTGGTTAAGCAGCTGCCTTCGGCTCAGGTCATGATCCCAGGGTCCTGGGATCGAGTCCCACATTGGGCTCCTTGCTTGGCAGGGAGCCTGCTTCTCCCTCTGCCTCTGCCTGCCTCTTTGTCTGCCTGTGCTCGCTCGCTCTCTCTCCCTCTCTCTCTGGCAAAAAAATAAATAAAATCTTAAAAAAAAAAAAAAGTTACGTGATAAAAATAATATTGGAGAAAACTAAGGGCAACAAAACCATCACATTACTAATCACAGAATTCTCCACAGACTTTAATATGAAACATATCTGGGAACGTGAGGGGAAGGGAGGGATATACACATTTCTCAAATTAATTTGATCTTTTTATCATACAGGTTATTATCAGACTACAATTCTGAAAAACTCTGGAAGATAGGACTCTGCAGTATGGGAATTGGGGGTTTTAATTGTACATTTTCCCCGGATTGCAGGCACACAGAACTGCATTAGGACTATGGGCATTCACTCTACCCACCTCTATGTGGGTATGTGTGAAGAGAGAAGGCTGTGTCACTGCTGCATAGAGGTGGGTAGAGTGAATGCCCATAGCCCTAACTCCTCAATACTCCTAAGAGGATGTCAGACCTACTCCTAACTCTCTGGTTGTTAAGGCCTCACTAGGTGACAGCGAATACCTATCCTCCAAGTATGCTCATCATAAGCTCAACTTTGATAAATATTTATGGAGACTTCCAGATTAAGATATATTGAATCCATGCATCTATTCTTTCTTACTCCAAATAGCATGTTAAAACTATGGCAAATTATTTTGGTTTTTTACTGTATTTTTTTGTTTGTTTTATCCTACACAAAAAAGTATAAACCAGCCTGGTCAGTAGGGGGAATAGAGCCAAGACATTAGGAACATTCTGGAAAGGAGATAAATGAAAGATAGATTCTAACTGGCTGAAGACACTAAGAACTATGAACTGGCATTGGGGAAAACAGCCTGATTTACACAGGCTCAAAAGGTTTAGGAAAGGTTTAGGAAATCCATACTACTCCCAGCCCTTTAGGAGAGGTCAAGTCCAGTGTTACAAGTGCCTCCTGCTGATAAACCCAACCAGAACCCAGACAGTAAGGAGGTGCATGTGATGTATCCTTCGATTCCACTGTACTAAGGCAAAGAATGGTGGAAAATGGATGTAGACAGATAAGAAGAAAATAACCAGCACAATGTTCTCATAAATACCAACTCCTCAGTGCTGACAGGTACAGCCTCCTTCCACACCAGGCTACCAGAAAACTGACATACATCAACTCTCCAGGACAGAAAGAATTCACAGCTGAGGTTGAACAAGCTACACACTGCCCTCTTATTCTCTTATTTTCGTTCTCACATTAAAAACATCCTTTTCACGCTCTACTTCATGCCACGTTTTTCACACTTTTGTATTTTTTTTTTTTGTAATTTTGCTGTTTAAGACAGTCCCCAAGTTCAGTGCTGAAGTGCCATCTAATAACCCTTAAGTGCAAGAAGTCTGGGATGTGCCTTACAGAGAAAATGTTTGTTAGATGTGCTCTATTCAGACATAAATTCTTAGACTTGCCGCCAAAAATGTGATACATAAAAGAAAGAACTGATGAAGGGGACTTCATCAAAACTTAGAAATTTTGCTGTATGAAAGAGCCTGTTAAGAGGATGAAAAGCTATGCTACAAATTGGGAGAAAATATTTTGTACGCCACATATCTAACAAAGGACAAACATCCAGAATACAAGATTAAGAACAAAGCTTGCTATCTACCTATGCATCCCCACCTTGTTACCCAACAAAAGATCAAACATTTATGACATAAAAACATTTCCAAAACTCACAGATACCAAAAAGAAGGTTTGTACTGGAGAGAGCTGACATTAAAACCCCAACATAGAAAACCTCACTGAAACCCAAACCATTACATTCCCTACAAGTGGTTTAAATCTGTCATACATGACCAGTGTACTATGTTTTTTTGGATTTATATGCTGTAGTTGTTATGTATACATATATTTTTAAATATTAATGTATATTTTCTACTATATTAAAACGGTCTGACAATAAAAAGGCTGCTTATGGAATATTGCTATGTTAAACTTTACTTAGAGGATGTTAAATCTTTAGAATTAAGGTTTCCCCCAGGGGAAGCCTCCATAGGTCAGGGGTTAGAGCACTGATCTTATAGAATTAAGGTTTCCCCCAGAAAAAGATTAATGGAAACATCACTTGCTTTTCAGACTTGAAAGCTGCTGCCTCAAAAAGTAGTTTACACAAACAATAAGTTTAAAAAAAAAAAAACACTTTAGAACACAACGAATACTTTTATTTTGGTATGCATCTATATCTCAGCATTTAGTGGTCTTGAATAGAAAAGTGGAAAAATGCAGCAATTTGCCAGGAAGTCAAGCCCACCAATTTCAGGGATCTGCTGTGCAAACTGAGTTCTTTCTTTCTTTTTTTTTTTTTAAGATTTCATTTATTTATTTGACAGAGATAACAAGTAGGCAGAGAGACTTGGATTCTCCAGTCCCATTTGACACTTCAGATAGCTGTATCTCTGTTCAACAGTTCGACTGCAAACACAGCCAGAACTGTGCTTCTACAGGAACTGTAAGATAAATAATAAATGTCTGCTTATCATACTATATGCAGTTTAATTCAATGATCATAATTTTTATTTCTACAAGTTAGCTTTAGCTTTTTAAAAAATCTGCCTGGTTGGAGTGCCTGGGTGACTCAATGGGTTAAGGTTCTGCCTTTTGCTCGGGTCATGATCTCAGGGTCCTGGGATGGAGACCGCATCAAGCTCTCTGCTCAGGGGAGCCTGCTTCTCCCTCTCCCTACTGCTCCTCCTGCTTGTACTCTTTCTCTGTCAAATAAAATCCTTAAAAACATAAAAAAACTGCCTGGTTGTTTTTGATAGTCTCTTGTTCATTGCAAACGCTTCTGTTTTCTACTTTGTCTAAATGTTTTAAATATCATTTCATATTATACATTCAAAAGGTAAATAAAAATTATTTTCTTTGTTTATAAAGGAAAATGACACCATTTCTCTTGTTTCCCCCTTCTAAGTTTTTCCTGTGAAAATCAAGATGGTCGAAGTCCTCACCCTAGCCTTTAAGAATGTAAGACTATCTGAGAGGTCTGGGCTTGATCCCTTGCGGTATGTAAACACCTAGGAAGAGAGAGCTTCTTCACCTTTAGGACCTTAACGTAGGTAAAACTACTTGTTCTTTCAGAAAATAAATTTTATTATTCTTTTGGATGAGGATAACTAATTAAACAAATCGCCAATTCCTGAGTGAACTTAGGGTGAAAGACTGAAAAAAAAAAACCAAAAACTCAACCAAGAAGGATCTAGCCACAAACTGTGATGACAAGTCCTCCTACAGAAAACTGGTTACCATTAATCCAAATAACAAGCAGTAATTGTGCTGCCAAAAGCAAACAGACTACTATTGATCCTAAAGCCTCATGTTTGTTACATGCTAGCTAAAAACAGCATGGCATAAAGGCATTATAATTAATTTAGCTGTATAAATTGTGAGATTTTATTCTGATTGGGTAGTTTCTTGTGAGCTACCTATATACAACCACTACATTGTGCTTACTCAATAATGAACAAGTTTATTTTTGTAATATAGTAAAGTGAGAACACATCTCTTTCTTGGTCCTATTTTTACTTCTGCAATGATATCTAAGAATTCCAACTCCTACTGCCCTTTGTGGGTGTAATTTTGCTCTTTGCTGTTTTTCATGATGATCTTATGCTTGGCATTTCTTAAGCCTAAGAACCCAGGCTCTCAGGATTCCCACTGAGAATGGGAATCCTGAGAGCCTGGGTTAAAATACTCCTTTGCAGATTTATGTTTGCTTCTGCCAGACACCAGAACACACTGCTCACCCAGAACTACTGTGTTAACTTTTCAGCTAGAGATTTCCCAGACCATGTGGGTAGAGTAAAATCAAACCCTAAAACTGCATGAGGGCTGACCTGCAGTTATGAATTCTCAGGGAATACTTTTTCCTTCCGCCCAGTACCTAATGATGTGGGAAACAAAGAAGAAAAATTATTAAATTTCCTTACTACCTACAGCCTATTGACAAGTCCTTGAAACTGTCAGAGTGACAGTCCTCTACGGACTCAACTGCCTCGATATTAATACTTTGCTAAGGGCAAAAGACATCCTAGTCCAACCGCACCCCCAATCCTATAAATCTACTTAACATATAAAAAATCCTTTAGAAATTTCCTTCATCTCTGGGCGCCTGGGTGGCTCAGGTCAAGGTCCCAGGGTCCTGGGATCAACACTTGCATCACATCATGACATCGGGCTCCCTGCTCAGCAGGAAGCCAGCTTCTACCTCTCCCTCTCCCACCCCCCATGCTTGTGTTCCCTCTCATGCTGTCTCTCTGTCAAAGAAATAAAATCTTGAAATAAAGAAAAGAAAAGAAATTTACTTATTCTCTAAACCCCCGAAGATGTGTGTTGGCAAGCACCCCTGCCCCAAGCATAGGCCCACTGATATAAATCTGAAGGGCCTTATGACTAAGGTTTTATTAACAGTAATAAATGACCTGTCCCAACAGTAATAAATGACCTGTCCCAACAATAGCTAGCCCCCTCAAAGTCCTGGAAACCTTGCTTCCAAATTCCTTAGAGACTTGTGCTATTCCCTAAACCCCTCCCAACTTTACAGTATATAATGGACCATTCCTTATGATCCCAGTGCAACTCTTCCTGCCTACAGGTTCTGCCCCTGTGCTTTACTAAAACCACCTTTTTGCACCAAAGATGTCTCAAGAATTCTTTGTTGGCCAACTGCTTCAAACCCAAAGAACGTCAGTTCTTCCTTACATCATCTAGGGCCAAGCCAAACAAGACTAACAAGACTAACCTGGATCTTCCCTTTGCTGGTTAACAGACTATAATTTATCCTTTGGATTCAAGTGTTTCAGCATTATGCTGGGGTCTCAGCCAAGCCTACCTCCTCACCCCCTTACTCTTACCTCTTATGAGGTTTACTTTCATTCTGCTGAGCTGCTGTTAAAGCCTAAAGTTCTTTTACTTCAGCAAAAGTCCCCAGGATGTCCCTAAAGTCAGCTTAAACTTGCCATGTTCATTTTCAGTTCTTATTCCCCACATCACCCCTGCCTTCAATCCGATTTCTCTTACTTTCATGTGACTTTGTTAAATGTTTTGATCTGGGGGAAAGATATCTTATTAGATCTTTTTCATCAGAAGGGTCTTTAAAAATATGGCATCCAGTATGTTGGTGGAAGGAAATATCAAAGACCTTTGTTTTATGATAGCTATACTCCTTACCAGCCACTATCAAACGTATTGGATAAGATAGAGGTAGGTGGAAAAGACATGACATAGAATAAAAAACAGAATATTATTGTTCTCAACTAATTCTCTCAGGTATCTTGAGTAAACTATAAGTACTATCTGTCTCTTCCAACTTGAATACAAAGATATTATAAAACATAATTTATGGTATCTGCTTTAGTAAAGGAATGTGCCAATTATTTACTTTTGCTGTTTTCTCTTTCCTCATCTTCCCATTACTCTCAATAACAAGACTCTATCCACAATGTTCTTAATTAAAAGTATTAAGAACTTCTGTTTTCTATTCTCCCCTTCATGGGAATAAATTTTAAATGATGTCAATCAATTCACTTGGTCAAGTGACTTAATATTACATCTACATGATCTGCAGTATCAGCACAATGATACTCCCCATGAGTCAACTCCTTTGTGAAAAAAGACTAGTAACTTCTGATATAACTAATACAACAGATTTTGATAGAACTATATTTAAAGACCACACGTATTTCTCGGAGGGAAATGGGTGAGAACACCAGTACTTGGTTTCCAAAGTACAGGCTAAATTTTCAAGGTGTTGCTAAGCTTGGTCTTTTAAATACTTGGTTAGTCAAATAAGCCTACTTCAGCAGTACACCTAAATGCTCACTATCTTGGTCGCTTCCAAAAGCCACAGAAGGTCTTGAGTAAGTGTAATTTCTGCTGTTTCACAGCCCGCTTTTGTAGCAGTAGTGTGTGCAATTATAGAGGAGGGAACTGGAAGTCAGGACACAGAAAACAAAAAGAAGAATCCAGTTATACAGAGAGATGGGTGGTCTGGAGCAGATACCATAGTACCCGTAATTTGGAAAGGTTGCAAGGCAATCTAATATCTATTGCTTAAATTGGGGGCAGGAGAAAGATTACTAGAATGTAAGCTCCACCAGAGAAAGAGTCCTCAATGATTTACTCCAGGTACATAGTATGTATTCAGTAAACATCTGACTGAATGCAGGCAGCGCTAGAATGTAAGAGGAAAAATTCATTCACGACTTGGGGTCTGAATCAGAGGGACAAGTGAGTCAAGAAGAAACCTGCCAGTGGAACTGACCAGGTCTGGAAGGGGAGCTAGTTCTGGAGGAAAAGTGTAACCGGAAGCTGTAGTACCAAACCTGCATTTCTCATACGACACCAACCGCATTCTCTTACTTGAACATCATTCCACCTAGGCTGGATGAGAGGCAAATCCTCTCTAGATTTCCAACTATTCTCTAATCCCATAAAAATGTTTCTTCCTAATGTTGCCTACACATCCTCCTTGTTCCGTACAGCAACGCGAGGAAGAGACGGGTGTCGGCACAAAAGAAGCCGGCAGGTGTGGGGCCAGACCTACAGTCCAGTTTCTGCCGCAGCTGCAGAACCTTCCCCATTCCACAATTTTGGGGCGTCCATCAAGGGGAGGTTTGAAACATGACTTCAAGTATCAGAATGAAGGCGAAACAAGAACACGTCAGGAGCTCTGGTCCAACTCTTAACAATTCTTAGTTCCAGGCTACCCCTTTTGGGTGCGGTTAGCACCATTCGTGGAAACACGATAGAAATTGGGTAAAGGTCGTCAGCTGACGGCACCGTAGCCCGAAGACCTCTACGTGCGCCAGAGTCAGGGCGTTCCCCTCGGGGCAGGCAAAACACCTCCCCTCTAAGCACATTACGTCAGCGAGCACTAGAGCAGTTACCTCGGCAGGATAACGCCCTCGGTCCAGCACGCAACTCCGCTCCACCCTCCCCTTGGGTACACGCATGCACACACGGGCAGAACGGTGATGTCAGCCCTTCCGGCACCACCTCGTTGTCGTACATCCAATGGCCTGTCGTAATTGCCGGCAAGAGAGCAGAAGGGCACCGCGCAGCACACCCTACCCTGCTAGCCGGCATATGCGCGGGTCATTGACGTAGGCCCTGGAGACTGGAGCCAATGAGGCGCGGTGGCGTCACCACGTACCAGGCGGCGCAGCCGCACGTCTTGCCGCGAGGGGACGGAGAGAGCTCGGTTGCACCAACACCGGTACTTAGGTGCACACCGGCGTGTCCTTGGGTTTAGAGAGCGGGACGTCCGGTTTGTGAGCGGACACCTTCGTTTCGCGCGCTACGAAAGAGCGGTGAGCGCGCGGCGCGGAGGCCGCAGCGGGCGGGAAGCCGAGCGCGGGGGCGCGCGATTGCGTTGAAGGGTGCGCGGGCAGGCTGAGGCCAGCGCCCGGGTTTTGCGGGTGCGGCCCACGTGAGGCCGGCAGCCCGGGAGTGACGACGACCCCAGCCTGTGGCCAGCCAGCACCCGATGGGTTACGGCTTGAGATGGGGCGGAACCCCGACTACGTGGGGATATGGACTCGATCAGGGTCGTGAAAGCCTGGAGGAGACTTGGGTACAATACGACTGAGACCCAGGCCCTCGTAGTCCGGGCTGAGGGGCTGTGGAAGTGACAAAACTAACCGAGATGGGGGCGGGAATGTGAGGGACGCGTGTAGCGCCTCACATTCTCCTTCACAGGGAGGAAAAACTGTTGCTTCTCCGAAAAGAGGTCATTTTTCTTCTGGGTCACTTGCCGCTTTTCCCCTCAACCAGCCTAGGCATCTCGGGAAGGTAGGTTTCATCAGTCTCCTTGAAACCGGCCTGATTGGGTGACCTCGTAGTTGCCTCCTGAGATCCCAGAACTAGAGGACGGGTGTCCCCGGGAGACCTCCACTGCCCTCTCACCTACACAGTAAGGCAGTTAATAGTGACCTGAGCAGCCTGAATCAAGCACGACTTACGTTTTTTAAATGTATTCTAACTTAATCAGCGAAGTGGCTTCGATTTGTAGTATGAATAATTAGACTTATTTAAAGGTTGAAATTTTTGTGGTTTTGGCTTAACGTAATCATGGTTTTCAACTTACTCAGATTTGTGACTCTTTGTGACCTTGACCTCAACTTTTGAAACCATTTTGAACTAGGCTCCCACTTTGCTTACTTGGTGTTTAATTCCGTCGTAAACACTCATGGATGTGTATTTAAGGAAGTTCTCCTTCCAACTAGTGGTTTCTGTATTACAGAGTCTTGTTGCAAGTGTACTGAGTAAAACGAGATTCAGAGATTCATCCTGGTTCTTATATCCTAGATTGGCAGTCAGTAGTAATTGTCAGTGGAGTAACCACTGATTGCTTTCCACTGGATTTTTACCTGGAGGGAAAAAGTAATAAATTGAGTGTTTCATTTTTAGATTTAAAAATGGGTGATGTTGAGAAGGGCAAGAAGATTTTTGTTCAGAAGTGTGCCCAGTGCCATACCGTGGAAAAGGGAGGCAAGCACAAGACTGGGCCAAATCTCCATGGTTTATTTGGCCGAAAGACCGGTCAGGCCCCTGGATTTTCTTACACGGATGCCAACAAGAATAAAGGTAAGGGGTTGGGGGCAGGGGGCAGTTTGTAAATAACAGGAGCACAAATTGCATGAATATAACCAATGGTAAATCCTTTATCAGGAGTGTAAAATATTTAACAATACATTCCTCCTTTTTAGGCATCACCTGGGGAGAGGAGACACTGATGGAGTATTTGGAGAATCCCAAGAAGTACATCCCTGGGACAAAAATGATCTTCGCTGGCATTAAGAAGACAGGGGAAAGAGCAGACTTGATAGCTTATCTCAAAAAAGCTACTAAGGAGTAATAATTGGCCATTGCCTTATTTATTGCAAAACAAAAATGTTTCATGACTTTTTTTTATGTGTTCAATTGATCTCATACACCAGAATTCAGATCATGAATGGCCGATAGAATATTTCTTTTGGACAGTCCTGATTAAAATAAGGTTGGCTTATGGTTAAATGAATATGATCAGCTTTTTGAACTTTGATAGTAATTCTGGTTCAGCAAGTGCTGTCAGTTTTCCCCTTTTAAAAATATGATCGGAATTGATTAGTAATGTTCAACTTTTCACAGAGGTGGTAAATGCATCTCTAAACTTATAGGAGATTGGTTTTATATTTAGATTTATATAACTGGTTATATTAATATATTTAAATACTGAGGAAATCCCTTCACTGTCTCAGAACCAGCAAGACTGAGCTGTGTTTCAGGTTGTGTTCATTAGCCTGTTAAAGGCAAGGGTTGAAGAGAAGCTGGCAGTGTCCACTTTTTTTTTTTTTCCTTAACTATGCCAATTTAATTAAAATTTCCTGCATCTAAAATGTTGCCTTTTGCTTAATGAAAGGCATTTTAGTGTGGTTTATGTATAATATTAAATAAAGAGTATTTAACACTTCTCATTTTATAGATAATCTAAGGTTAGATGCTTTTTAAAATTCAGTGTGACAGGATAAGCAGCAGACATGGCTTGTGAATTATCTATTAAGTCAGACTAAGTTATAATTCAGGATTGTCTTTTAAATAGCTATTCAGAGAGACAACTGTGGAAATACCATATATGTATGATTGGTAATGGTCCTTTTGCCAACTTGTTAGAAGGGTTAAAATGGGAGATACATCATCAGCACAAATTTGTAAATTATGTGATAAGGCTTAAGATAATTAAAAACAATCACAAATCATTTTTCTAATGTGCTTGATTTAATGACTGATGCCAAAATTTTGAGTAAAACAGTTCCAAGTACTTGTGGAGCAGTGTTTCTAGTTAGAGTACTTGTATTTTCTTAGTCCCCTAGGACACCGTGAACTAGAACAACCCTTCAATAATTCATCTTAATAGAGTTTCCTCAGCCAGAATGACCACTGTAGTGTTTATGCCAAATGTGGATAGACTAACCTGCTTCTAGTCATAGTTTTGGGGCATATAACTATAATTTGTGTACCAAGTTATTGCATACATAGTCCATGCCATAAGATTGAGAATAGGCCCTAGAAGTTTTATCGAGGTGGTGAAATTCTCAGTGAAGGAAGTCTGGTGGTGATGAAGGCCCTCTATGGGACAGAGACTGGGAAGAGGCTTTGTCAATTGTTTCAGAGGTGATGGAGGTGATGTTAAGGCCTGACAAAGCAATCTGTAACTCGTGAATCTTATTTTTAATTATCAGAGAAATGTAAGTAAGCAAAGAAGTCAGGAAACATGCAGAAACAATTTTGGGAAAGCAAAAGAAAGCCTGCTGTAATTCAGAGGAAAAGCCTTTGTAACAGAGAACTTGTTAACTGTAGAAATTAGTGGTATTCAGAGACAGTACAGAAATTTAGCTTAAAAAGAATTCTAGATCATTATGGGAAGACATGAAGGCCCAGAGTTGATATACTTCTGTGCCTTCTACATCAACTAAAGCCTGTGTTGGCAGAGATAATTACTAAGTACCTGCTGTGTTCTAGGACAGTGGTACTCATTAAGTGCCCCTGGTGATTTATATATAACATTTGGTGATCCTATAGTTAATTTAGAAGTGAGATTTCCTGCTGTGAGGTATATATGTTGTTCTAGAAATAAAGACAACAGATTCCTGGGTGGCTCAGTTGGTTAAGCATCTACCTTCAGCTCAAGTCATGATCCCAAGGTCCTGGGATCCAGCCCCTGCTCAGCTGGGAGCCTGCTTCATCTCCCTTTGTCCCTCCCCCTCTAAGTGTGCTCCTGTGCATGCGCTCTCTGACAAAATCTTAAGAAAGAATTTTAAAAAGCACTGTCTAACCTGTGTCTTCATGCCTATTGCTGCATTATAGGTGGCTTGCTGCTATCACAAGTGAGTCAGGTTTTTAAGGAGTGTCTCTTCCAAGTGCCACCTACACTCTGAATTTTGCCTAGAACAGCACTGTCTGATAGAATTTTGTGATGATAGATTGTACTTGGGCTGTCCAATACAGTAGCCGCTAGTCAAATTTGGTGATTAAGCCCTTGAATTGCTAAATGTACATAGCCATACATGGCTATATTATAAGATTGCTGTTGAGCATTGGCATCTGTGAAAGCACTTAATTGGTGAGCACTGGAATACTTTTTATTTTCTAACCATGTCAAATTCTTGAAAGTCACAGTGAAAAATTAACCTCTTCCAAGGTTAACAGTGATTGGATTGTCATAGCTAGTGTTTTGTACTCTAAATTAGCTCTGATGATCTCTAGAACTTTTGATACCCTTGACTGCTTTTTTTTTTTAGATTGTATTTATTTGTGAGAAAAAGATAGTGGGAGGGAGAAGCAGGCTTCCTGCAGAGCAGGGAGCCCCATGTGGGGCTCAATCCCAGGATCCTAGAATCATGACCTAAGCCAAAGGCAGATGCTTAACTGAGCCACCCAGGCGCCCCAGTGACTGCTCTTCTTTTAATCTCCCTTTGTCTAAGTAGCTTCACACTCCATATAGAATAAAACACAGGCATCATAGAATCTTGACATGTAGCTATAATCTGTTGTTAAGCCAAATACATTTTTCACATGACATTTTGGCCAAATTCTACCCCTATAACTCAGATCACTTTATAAAGTTCATTGCATTGATTTCTCAGCTTATCTTCATTACCTCATAAGGTGTATGGACAAGTATCATTCCTATTTTATATCTAAACAGGCTCAGAGAGGTTGTTGCTGTCAAAGGTCACACAGGCATTACCTTGGAGTAGTATCGCATGAACTAACCTTGCCTTTTTACACTATCTTCTAAAACTCCATATCCATATAAACCGGGTCATCTATTAGCCTCTTGACAGAACTCCAGCTTCACTTTTCTTACTGAAAACTGCCTTCTCCAGGGGTGCGTGGGTGGCTCAAGTCCATTGAGCTGCTGCCCTCAGTTTAGATCACAATCCCTGAGTCCTGGGATTGAGTCCCACTTGGGGCTCCTTGCTCTGCAGGGAGTCTGCTTCTCCTGACCCACTGCCCTCTCATGCTTAGTCACTCCCACTCTTTCTCTGTCTCAAAATCTTAAAAGAAAAAAATAAAAACTTCTCCGAGCCTTTAAACCTCTGCAGCCTCAAAGGTGGGGCCAGCTTGTCCTCTCACACTGTCTGCAGCAGAGGCCATTGTGGTTTTGGCATCTTCCAGATACTACTCTTCCTCTCGCAGGCAGAACTACCCGAGTGAGATTCGTGATATCTTTGTCGACCCTTTGCTATTTTCTGTACTTCTGAAACTTCACTACGTTTAACTGAGAATTTATATACTCTGTTCCTACTCTTTAAAAACAAAAATTATACGGGTAATAACTGCATAAAAACGAATGAATAACCTGTCCTTAGTGCCACTATAACCTCAACATTTTTTACTTGGTTTTAATTCAGTACTGCTTTCTCTTGGTTGCAACTTAAACTTGTCATTGCTCCAGAAGTACTCCACTTCTAAAATTTGAAATCCCATTATACAGCCTCATACTACTCCATGTCTCTTGTAATCTCTATTCCATTTGCTTGAATTCCTCAAAATCCCAGTCCCTGATCATTCCCTTGTGGTTTTCCTTCCTTAGCCAATTTCAGTGTATCTTTTTCTTTTTTTTTTTTTAAGATTTTATTTATTTGACAGGGAGAAGCAGGCTTCCTACAGAGCAGAGCCTGATCGGGGCTCGATCCCAGAACCCTGGGATCATGACCTGAACCAAAGGCTGATGCTTAATGACTGAGCCACCCAGGCTCCCTTCCGTGTATCTTTTCAATCACTGTGTTGCCTGTATCCTCTACTTTGTCACCTGTGTTGCTTTTTGTGGCATCTGCTCTACACACACCCAGCCTGGGAGCAACCCATCTATCTGCTTTGTCCACTTCCACACCCAATCAGCATTACTGGAAAAAAACACGCACATCTGCCAATTGGCAGCACTGTTGTAAACCTCTGATTCAACTGAACCAGCAGACACCCAGCACAAGTGTCCTTATAATCATTCTCTCCCAGTCTTCCTCATGGTTCATTTATAACATCATGCTCCTCAAGCTTCTCTCTCTCTCCTCTCCCTTGTTCTCACAGAAGATGGATGACCTTGCCTCCTATTTCAGATAGGAATTCTTTACTTCCTGACTAGAAGGAAGGGTTTTGTTGTCTCCTATCTCCCACCATCAACAATTCTTAATTCAGATATGGTTTAGAATGTTCAGTGACATCAACAGGAGCTCCAGATGTTACACTTAGCACATGGTCAATGTAACACCCAACTCCGAACCCTATGTCTTCTACCTCTTCACTTTGCTAACCCAGAAGTTTGAAGTGCTAAATGCTTGCTTTCATTTTAGTGTGGGAACTGCACTTTGGGACCCATACTCCAACAGAACAAATGCACTAAGTTCTGGAAATGCAGCTTTTCTTACTCAGTTAAATGAAATTGTAGCTCAGCATGGATAATACATCTGGACCAAGACATAGAAAATCTTTACAGTTTGGGTAGGATATGAAAAATCTATAGGATAGAAAATCTATAGGTTTTCTAAGTCACCCAGCCTGCATATCATATTGTCAGATGAAACGACATTTGGTGAGTATTGGAGGAAGACAGCCCAAGGATCTGAACTCTGTGCTAACAAGACCTCCTGGAGTCCTGCACAGTAACACTTATGTGCCTTAAGTTAACTCCTCTGTAAACTGACATTAATTACAATAGCCCTGAGGGTTGTTGTAAGGGTTAAACAAGAGAATGTGCTTAGCACTCTGCACACTCAAATGATAGCTAATTTTTAATTGGGTGGGAAGTACAATTTGTTAAATTGATAGCTGGACAGAATGCACAGAAGGGAGACCAAGAGGATTCCTAACGGCAGGGGTATAATGGAAGAGAAGTGCCTGGAATTAAGGATTTGTATCCATGACTCCAGTCCGTAATTCTAGTAGCTCACGTACTGGGAGATACCTCATTCCCTATTATAGTGACCAGGAATAAGAATCGATGAAGTGCAACATCCGTCAAACTCCATTTACCTTGAGGTATTTGGAAGGAGGTCTAAGATGTCGTCAAAAGGTTAAATGGGCACCTAATTTTCATACACTTGTGTGTCTAATTTTTCCAGCAACCTAACAAAGACAAACTTGTTAATACCATTAATACTGTACTTACTGGGATTATGCCTGTCTGCCAGTTCTGAACCTTTAAAGGTAAACAAGAAAGGAGACAAATCAAGATGGGACCATGTGCGTTAAAGGCAGCTTAGAGGGCCACCTGGGTGACTGCTGGTTAAGCATCTAAATTTTTGATTCAGCTCAGGTCATGATCTCTCAGTCTGGGGATCAAACCCCATATCAGGCACTGTGCTCAGCACAGTCTCCCTCCCTCCCCCTTCTGCTAACTCTCTCAAATAAATAATAATAATGAAAATAATAAGAATAAAAGCAGTTTAGGGGGCAGTGTTTAAGAGGCTGACTCCAGCCCTCCACTGCTCCACCTTCCAGAAGGATTTACCTGGAGGCTTAATCCAGGTCCCAGTAAGATACCACCTGCAAGGCCCTTGCCTGGGAAGAACTACCTAGTGCTTGTGTCCTGTCTTGGCACCGTGGTTACAACTTGCCATGAGGAATATTCAGTAGTTGTATTTTTTTAAGAATGTTGATTCTAGAAACCAGCACCTTGTGTTTGGATGGATCATGTGTGTTTTAACAAAATACCACTATTCTAGCCAAACAAACAGTACCCAGGTTAGAGACAGTGGAAAGAGATCTGTGGGAAAGATTTTTTTGTGAGTCTCCCGAATCAGAGTAAGGTAAAATACTTGGTTTCTTGGTAGGTACCTAATGTTAAGGGGGGAAGGGATTTTAAAGAGCCAATGTTTAGTGGAAAAACAGGAAGGGCCTGCTCATTTTGCCCCTTCGCAACATGGTATCTCTCAAGGTGAAGTATTGTAAATCAAGGTAAAGACTCCAGTGCTCTTTTATAGTATAGCAAAACAAAAGGTGGCCTGCATGTGCCCAATTCTTTTTGTGGATATCCTACCTGAAAATTCTGATAGTTTGCTTTCTGTTCTCCATCCTGAAGTTGATGAAGCAGTTCAAAACCAAGACTTCCATTAGAAGATACAAGAGAATTCAGGCAAGGAGTGTGATTTTTCTAAGAAACCCTCTTAGCTGGAACAGTTGTCCCCTTTACCTGTGCTGGTTCTCCAGCAAAATATCTTGCAAGTAGACAGCTAAGGACTTTATCCTTGGCCTTCTACATGCAGGTGCAATTTCTGAATCCAACTATTTTTTGACAGGGAGCCACCCTCCAGGATATAGCTCTAAACTCCCCACCCTTGGTTCATTTCCTCTTTGACTAGTCATTCCTTGTCAGCCTCATTTGTAGAGTTTTTTGGTTTTGTTTGTGTCTGTGTTGTCCATTCTCAAAGAGACTGCTCTTTGCCTACTTAATACCATTCTCCCCTTCATTTTTAGTAACAAAACCTTGATTTCCTTTCTTTCTTTCTTCTTCTTCTTCTTCTTTTTTTTTTTTTAGGGTGGTAATATACCTATAAAAGACTATACTCTCCAACTTCCCTAGGTGGGGTCAGTAGGTCAAGTCGAAGTCATTTGGGTGGGACTTAACAAGAAATCTCTAAAGAGAGCTGACTCAGCTGGGAGGATTGCCCTTTTACCCTTTCCCTTCTTCCTACCTAGAAACTAGATAGGATGGCAAAACTCTGGCAGACATTTTTTACTATGTTGCCTCATTGGAGATGGAAGACATGTACCTTAGAATGGCAGAGCAGAAAGCTAGGAGGAGGGCGCCTGGGTGGCTCAGTTGGTTAAGCAACTGCCTTCGGCTCAGGTCACGGTCCCTGAGTCCCGGGATCGAGTCCCGCATCAGGCTCTCAGCTCCATGGGGAGTCTGCTTCTCCCTCTGACCTTCTCGCCTCTCATGCCCTCTCTCACTGTCTCTCTCTCAAGTAAATAAATAAAATCTTTAAAAAAAAAAAGAAAGATAGGAGGAACTTACACATTGATGATGTGGTCAAAGTGCCATACTAACCCAGACTTCTTTAGTAGTTTAATAAACTTCCTTCTTATTTAAACCATTATTATTTACGTTTCTGTTATATGCAGCTGTTTCTAATCCTAACAGATGCCCACCCTTTATAATAAGAGTACTCCCCACAGTTACCTCTTTGATATTTTTCTTTATATTTCCTCTTTTGGCATAGCCACACACATGCCTGTTACTTCATATCTATAACTACAGTCTAAATTCCTCTTGAGCTCAAAAACCATGAGCTCAACTGTCTTTTGGACATCTTTATTTGGATTATCCCCTAGGCACTGCAGTAGGCTGAAAAAGGGCCACCCAAATAGGTCCATGCCCTAATCCCTGGAATCTATGAATGCTACCCCATATGGCAAAAGATACTTACAAATGTGATCAAGTTAAGGATCTTGAGGTGGAGAATTTATCCTGAATTATTCGGGTGGGCTTGATGAGTCAGTGAAGAAGGCAATATGGAAGCAGAGATTGGGGTGATGTGGCCACAAACCAAGAAATGCTGGCAGCCTCCAGAAGCTGAAAGAGACAAGAAATGGACTCCTCTTTTGAATCTCCAGAAGGAACCAGCCCTTCCAACACTTTGATTTTAGGCCACAGAGACCCATTTGGAATTCTGACCTCCAGAACTATAAGATTTAAATTTTATGGTAATTTGTTACAATGGCAAAAGGAAACTGATACAGGCACCTCAAACCTAACATATCCCAAAATAAATTCATTAACTTTTCCCCAAAACATGATCCTTTTATATTTCCCATTTTGAATATTATAGCATCCCAAATATGAAATATATGGTTAGTCATATATCCTAGATTTGCCCCACTCTATCATTCTTCACTCACCACTTCGTATTTTCATTTCTATGTATGAACTATCATTCAAATCAGTTCCTAATTTTTTCTGCATTATCTTCCATCTGTGTTATTGTAGTAACACAATGATTCTCAACTGGGAGTAAATGTGTCACCTTGGGCAAGGGAACAGGACATTTGGCAAATGTCTGGAGACATCTTTAGTTGTTACCACTGTGGAGGGATGCTGTCAGCTGGCATCTAGTGGGTAGAGGCCAAGGATGCTACTGAACATCCTACAGTTCTCTGAACAGCCTCCACAACAAAGAATTGTCTGGCCTGAAGTGTTAATACGACCAAGGTTAAGAAAGCCTGTCATATTCTTAAAACTAGTTTCCCTGCCTCCTATATTAAACCACTCCAGTCATGATCATTATAATTTCCAATTCCCTGGTGAAATCTACAGGAATATCATATTTTATTGTACTTTGCAGATACTACATTTTTCTTTTTCACAAACTGAAGGTTTGTGCCAATCCTGCATTAAGCAAGTCTATTGGCACAATTTTTCCAACAGCATTTGTTCACTTTGTTTCTCTATATCACACTTCAAAATAATTCTTGCAATATTTCGTAGTGATCCAAAGGGGCACGTGCACCCGAATGTTTATAGCAGCAATGTCCACAATAGCCAAACTATGGAAAGAACCTAGATGTCCATCAACAGATGAATGGATAAAGAAGATGTGGTATATATACACAATGGAATACTATGCAGCCATAAAAGAAATGAAATCTTGCCATTTGTGACAACATGGATGGAACTAGAGCGTATCATGCTTAGCGAAATAAGTCAAGCGGAGAAAGACAACTATCATATGATCTCCCTGATATGAGGAAGTGGTGATGCTACATAGGGGCTTAAGTGGGGTAGGAGAAGAATCAATGAAACAAGATGGGTTTGGGAGGGAGACAAACCATAAGTGACTCTTAATCTCACAAAACAAACTGAGGGTTGCTGGGGGGAGGGGGGTTGAAAGAAGGGGGGTGGGGTTATGGACATTGGGGAGGGTAGGTGCTTTGGTGAGTGCTGTGAAGTATGTAAACCTGGAGATTCACAGACCTGTACCCCTGGGGATAAAAATATATGTTTATAAAAAATAAAATTAAAAATAATAATAATAATTCTTGCAATATTTCAAATTTTACCATATTACTACATTTGCTACAGTGATCTGTGACCAGTAATCACTGATGTTACTATTATAATTGTTGGGGGGGGTGCCAGAAACTACACCCATTTAAGATGGAGAACTTAACTGAGAAGTTCTCAATTGACTGACTGTTCCACTGGTTGTTTCCCCATCTCTCTCCTTCTTCTTGAGCCTCTTTTTCCCCAAGGCAGCAGTACTGAGGTTAGGCCAATTAATAACCCTACAATGAACTCTCAACGTTCAAGTGAAAGGAAGAGTCAGTCTCTCACTTTAACTCAAAAGCTAGCAATGACTGAGATTTGTGAGGAAGGCATGTCATAAAAGCTGAGACGGGCCAAAAGCTAGGCCTCTTGTGCCAAATAGTCAAGCTGTGAATGCAAAGGAAAAGATGAGGACTTGCTTCTTATGGATGAGCAAAGAAAGTAATCGCTTGAGATGGAATCTTACCTACTCCTGGTGAGGATGCCATGAAGATTGTTGAAATGGCAACAGAGAATTTAGAATATAACTTAGTTGATAAAGTTGTGGGAGGGTTTGAGAGGATTCACTCCAATTCTGAAAGTCCTACAGGGGGTTAAAATGCCATCCAACAGCATCACGTGCTACAAGGAAATCATTCGTGATAGGAAAAGTCAGTTGATGTAGCAAACCTCCCTATGCTCTTATTTGAAGAAATTGTCATAGCCATCTGACCTTAAGCAACCACTAGCCCATCAGGCAGCAGCTGTCAACACGGAGGCAAGACCTTCCCCCAGCAAAAGGATGACAATGCACTGAAAGCATTTTTTAGCAATAGTTTTTTTTTTAAGATTTTATTTATAAGTAATTGCTACACCAAATGTGGGGTTCAAACCCACACCCTTGAATGTGTCAAGAATCACACACTCTGCTTACTGAGCCAACCAGGTGCCCCAGAAATAAAGGTGTTTTGTTTTTTTTTTTTAAGATTTTGTTTATACATTTGACAGAGATCACAAGTAGGCAGAGAGGCAGGCAGAGAGAGAGGAAGGGAAGCAGTCTCCCTGCTGAGCAGAGAGCCCGACCTGGGGCTCCATCCTAGGACCCTGAGATCATAACCCGAGGTGAAGGCAGAGGCTTTAACCCACTGAGCCACCCAGGCGCCCCCAAATAAAGTATTTTTAATTAAAGTGTGTACATATTTTTAAGCGGTAAGTCTATTTCATGCCTAATAGACTTATGGTATAATATAAACATAACCTTTATATGCACTGGGAAACCAAAAAATTCATTTGTTTTACTGTAAATATTACTTTATTGCAGTCTTTACTTTAGATCTTCAAGATACAACTCTTTTTTTTTGTCCTTAATTGTAAGACTTAGAGTCCTTGGCCGGTAGTGTATCTGTTCTATTGTCTTCTTTTTTTCCCATCAATTTTCAGTCGTTTTGGCCTTTCTCTTGACATGCCAAGTAATTGTGTGTGTGTGTGTGTGTGTGTGTGTCTGTGTGTGTGTGTGTCTGAAGTTTATTATGTGAAGATACAGATAGAATTCTCGAGAGTGAGAGGGTTCCCAACAGGGTTGCCAATCAGGGCCTTTAGGGTTGGTCTTTTACAGAAAGCTAACCAGGGAACTTAAATCCTTTTCACATCTCTATTGATAATACCTTGATGGCCTACTTCCTTTTTAGGGGCTGGTTATTCTTTGTTGGTCACAGGTGATTATGGTTTTCCACCTCACACGCCTAGGGACATGCCAAGTAATTTTTAATTGAAGGCTGACATGGAACGTTAAAGATTATGGTGGCTCTGAAGGCTATCTTCCTCCTCCTCCTCCAGAGGAAGATAGCCTCCTCTTTCTTTGCAGGGTAGTTAGAATGGAGGCTGATTATCTCAATCCGTTTAGAGACTGAGCTGGCTCAAGGCTGGACTGAAATTTTGGAAAGACTTTTTCTACATCTGATTCAACCCTGGCGTTAAAGTGTAGCCATTTAGGGTTCCAGCAGCCTTTTGGGTGAGATCGAGTGTGGGGAATTGACTGGGCTCATCCCAAGGTGAGTCTTGAACTCGACCCTTGTCTGCTCAGCACTCCTAGACTGACACAAACTCCGTCGGGCTCATTAGAGCCCGTCTGCTTGGCTCCTTGACTTTGGTCAGCTTGAAAATTTGGCAAAAGTCTTAAGGGCAGGATGTTGGTATACATTTTGCCCCTTCTTAGAGACACTCAGCCTTCCATTTTCTACTTTTCGTTTCTTCATCCCGAAGAAGTTTCTCTACCTTTTATTTTTAGTAGAGGCCCTCTGCCTAAGTACTTCCCCTGGATTCTTAGGCTTTTTGACCCACACCCAGAATGAATCATTGCCCAGAAAGAAAACACAGCTACACACCGTGGGCTCATTTCTCTCTCAAATCCTCCCTTCTCTAAGATTTGATCTTTTCAAGACCTGATTTCTTCTCCATTATCTTCAAACAGTAGCTGCAATCTACTTCGTGGCAGGTCCCCATGTGAGAGGCGAGCAGCAGGCCCCCCGAACTGCTCTCCTCCGGCTCCATCCTGGGACCTGCCTCTGTAAGGAACTTGCCCGGCATCTGAGTCCTGCTTCAATGACAGAGGGCTGACCTCTCTCCTTCCCTGCAACCTGCCAGTGTTGAGTTCCAGACCCCACACCAGCGTCCCTCTGCATCCCAGGCCAGAGTGAAACCACGTAGGCTTGCTTTGTTTTGTTTTGTTTTTTTTTGTTTTCTGAAAAGTAGTATTGCCTACCTTCTAAATCCTCCTCTCTCCCTGTTGATAATTCTGAAGTTCTTTGTCAGTTCCAAATCAGGCATGAAAGAAGGCTCATTTTGACATTCATATATTTCCTTCTGTCTTTCCAATTATTACTGAAATAAAAGCCTTCAGAGCCCTTTCGTAGGTTGCGTTCTCTTTTGTAAATTATAAATGAATTTGTGACTCTGTTGGTAAGCAGGGTCAAAGATCTTTATTAAAAACGGAAATGGTAGCTATTTATAGTTCTGAGACTTTGTGCTCCAGTTGCATGGGTATCAGGTGTTTTCTATGCCTGGTCTCATTTAACACAACAGCCCTATGCATGGTAGGGCTGGGGGGATTACTGAATACACTTTGTCAGGAAATGAAGCTGAGAAATGTTACATTGCTCATTAGTAAGTGGTAGAACTAAGATTCAAAGTCAAGTCTGAGTCCAAAGCCCCTGAGTCCAAAACACTGTTTTGCCCTCGGCCCCTAATTCTCAGTGTCTGATGTCACAAACAATTTCTAACCTCACCCCATTGTAGTCATTGGAATCACCCCCAAAGAGACTGTGGACGACACAAAACAGTCCATCACCCTGACTGAACAGTTAAAATGCAGTGACACACAGAACATTTGTAGTTGCTGATAACAAAATTTAGGACTATTACACCTAAGTACCAGTTAGTGGCTGAGAACACACAAAGAAGATTGAAGCTTTTATGTACCTTGTTGTCTCAAAAAAAAAAAAAAAAAAAAGAACCCAGATTCTTGGTACAACCATTAGTGAGTTGCCTCTCCCCTATCCTTTCTGCATGCTGCACATCCCCTTCACACTGCCCATTTCCCACTGGAGCAGAGGGTCTGTGTTCCATTTATCTTTGTATCCCTAGCACTTAACGTTCCATGAATTAATATGCACGGTCTTCCCAACCTTAATTTAAGTTTAATGATGGCAGAGACTGTCTCCTTTTATTTCAATCCCCAGACTGTTGTTAATTACTCTCTGATTGCATGAACCAGAGATCTCACACTATCTCAAGTAGTGGGGGTTTACTGGAAAAAACTCATTGCAAGGATGGAGGCCGTTATCATTCAGGCTTCAAAGAATAGCACCATTCACAGTCTAAGCTAGCTCTAGGGGCCAGATTAACACGTTTGCTCCTCCAGCAGGAGTTGCTGGATCTAAGGATGCTAACCTAACATGCCGCCATTAATATGACTCCTGTTTTATATTGGTTCTCTTTTATGTCTTGTCTACACCTGTTACCAATTAGCTGACTCTTTCTCATTCAACCACCTGAGGGAGAAAATCCAATTACCTTATTAATTATTCCTGTTAAGTAGAACGTTTTAAACCAAGACACTTCATAGGTTTCCCGGTGCCCACCTCTGTCCTAATTGGTGGTCTTCTTTAACACAAAAACAATCTAGCAAAAGCCTACTTCAGTTAGCTTGGGACTCTCAAGGAGGAATTATCTGTGGGCATGGCAGTCCCTGGAACTGGCATGTCCATTAAAGGCCTTACACGAAGTTCAAAATTAATGCTTATATAAGTTATCTGAAGGGAGAGCCAGAAGAATTTCATGACTGTGTATAGTTTAATCCTGTTTAGTATATCCTGGATATTTGGTGGGGACTTAACACTGAGCTAGTGTACAAATGTCCTTTTCTTTTATTTGTAGCTGTCATTGCCGTTTTGAGATTCTGGAAGAGTTTGTGAACCTGTCCCTTTCTTCACAGTTAGTTCCATGCTTTTGGCTAAAAAGCCCGCTCTTTCTGAGGTTAAACGTTTTTCCCTTTGGATCCTAGAGCTAAGACACTTTATTTTTAAACAACCATTTACCAGAGCAATATGTCCTTGTCTCTCTCTGAATCATTCAGTACAAAAATAAGCAAATTCATATTGTCCTGAATTGGCCTTTGAGTGTTATGTTTGCCTTATGTCTGTTTTTTAAAATTCAACGTTAATTTTTTGTATACATTTCATATACCTATTAATATGCAACATACATTATTTGAGTAGTCCTCCTAATACCTGTGAGGTAGATATCATTACTGTTTTAAAGATTAGGAAATTAGAGTTCAGGAAGCTTAAATAATTCGTCTCAGTTTATACAGCTGGTGAGTATGGTGATAGAGGTTTAAAGCCCATAGCTGTCAATCAAGTCATTTCCCCCACCTATGTTTAGTCATTTTCCAGACTCTTTCAGAACACTGGACTTTATCTGGAGGTCACAGAGAAGTAGAACTGCCTCCCAGCTCCCCTCTTCTTCATGCCCTCCGCTCTCCCCTCCGTGTTCTTCACCATCTGACACAGCCGACTGAGTTCTCTTTGGTTCTCGCTAGACAACAGGGTTTGGTGCCCAATATATGAAAACATTTCTTGGGAGCATAAACAAATATGTAAATTTAGATGACTTAATAAGTCACAAGATCAGGGGCGCCTGGGTGGCTCAGTGGGTTAAAGCCTCTGCTTTCGGCTCAGGTCATGGTCTCAGGGTCCTAGTATCGAGCCCCGAATCAGGCTCTCTGCTCAGCAGGGAGCCTGCTTCCTCCTCTCTCTCTCTGCCTGCCTCTCTGCCTACTTGTGATCTCTGTCTGTCAAATAAATAAATAAAATCTTTAAAAAATGTCACAAGATCACATATAATCTGGGAGCTCTGGAGGGAATAAAATGGGGGAAAAAGAAATTGTTGGGAGAGAGACCAAGATGAAAGAGAAAATAAAGGAGCTAAATAATTTTACAACCTCAGTTTTTCCTAGATCTGGCTCTGTGTACATGATTCTCAGAGTGAAGGGTCCTTTTAAGAACCGATAGCCAAATTGAGACACTCTATAAAATAAGAGATACCGTTCAAAATATGATGGGCAAATCCTGGGGAGCCGCCGTGCTTGGCTTTGTACTGAACACAAGAGGGCGCTAGGCTCCACAATGATCCACAGGGCCACTAAGGCCTGCATCTAGCATCGTGGCATACATATAAATAGCAGCTTTCAAGTGATATTTCTCTCTCTCTTTTTTTAAGATTTATTTGTTTATTTGAGAGAGAGAAAGAGAGTTAGCAGGGGCTGGGGCAGAAGGAGAGGGAGAATCCTTGAGCAGATTCTCTGCTGAGTAGGGAGACTGAGGCAGCGTTTGATGCCAGGACCCTGAGATCATGACCTGAGCTGAAATCAAGACTCTGCCACTTAACCAACTGAGCCACCAGGTGTCCCTCAAGTGTTATTTCTTAAAAGTTATATCAAGTGTTAAACAGGAACTTATATCTACCCCTAATTTAGTAGATGCCAGTCTCAGTTAATTTGTGATTTTTTAAAATGCCTGAATGACACTAATATTTCTAAGGAAATCAAAAAAGGTTTGGTTAGGCACGGATGCATAGAAAGTTTGCAGAAGCGTTGGCAGGAATCACCTAAGCTTTCTCAGTGAAGAGGGAGGCTTAGCAAAGACTTCAAATGTTGCCGTCCCGTGAGAAGACCCAAATACTCACATCATCCTCGCTGAACACCATTAACTCTTCCAACCATCTAACCCCCATGCCCTAAGTCCCTGCTCACAAAGCAACCTCTGGAGATTATTTGGCTTCTCATGGGAAGTCAGTGTCCATAAACAGTTGCTCAAGGGCAAAACAAACTTTAAAAATTCTTATTTCTTATGGCAAAATGAAAGTGAAAATATTATAACTATTTGGTGGCAGTTGTATTTCTTGTTTTAGGAGGGTCACAGGACAAGGAAGATTTTAAAATAGTACCCCAAGTTTGAGTGTCAAAGAGAACCATCAGCAGAAATAAAAAAGAGATGAGGGACTATAGCAGTTAAGGTTTTGCCATGAATTTGAGGTACAGACCATTTGTATAGGTAACAGCTATCAACCACAAGTATTTGGAGATGAGGTCCTTTATGGTACCAAGAGAGATGAGGGAGAGAAATATAGGTTAAGGAACCACTGGCACGGGGTGAGGGGGTGGGGGAGATATTGGATGCATGGGATTAGTAAGGACTAGTGTGGAGAAAGAAGAAATGAGGCCTGAGGACAGCCTTGGGGGGTTAGGAAGCAAGACCCAGAAAAGGCAATGCACCAAGATCCTGTGGCCTATCATAGGGGAGGAGAGATGTCTTTTGGAAAGGAAAGGAGTAGTGTCAAGTGCTGCAGAGAAGACCCAAACTGTAAGGACTGGATTTTCCTGTTTAAGATTACTGGTTACAGTCAAGAGAACAAGATAAATTTAGGTAGAAGTCAAATTCCAAGAGTTTACCAGTAGGTGAGCCAGAAACATCTTGTCATACCAGAAAGCAAGAAAACTCAAGGATCTAGAAGCCAGTTTGAAAAGGTTAGTAACTGGCCAAAGACAAATCAATATGAACATCAGTAAAGATGTATCAATAAGGATAGTAACTGTACTAGTTCTCTGTTGTTGCTATAACAAATTACCACACTTCAGTTGTTTGAAACAACACAAAGTTGCAGTTCTATAGGTTAGAAGCCCAACACATGTCTCACTGAGCTAAAATCAAGAGGTCAGCAAGACTGCATTCCTTTCTGGAAGTTTTAGGGGAAAATCTGTTTCTTTGCCTTTTCCAACTTGTCTTTACTAGCGTGACTTTCCAAGAAATGCAAGGGGACTGCCTGCCTTGCCAAGGACTCATGACCACCTTCCTCCATCTTTTTGAAGATGCAAATGCTGGGTCCTCAGATCCCATCCCTCTTGACCTCCTCTTTCTTCCTCCCTCCTCCATGTTTAAGGACCCTTGTGAGTACACTGGGCCCACTCAAGTAATCCAGGATATCTCCCTATTTTAAGGTCAACTGGTTAGCCACCTTGATTCCATTTGCTGCTTTAATTTCTCCTTGCCATATAATGGAACATATTCACAGGTTCCTGGGGTCAGGATATGAGACATGGTCTACCACAGTAACTACAATAGATTGAAACACATCAAATATGTTTAAACGCTTAAGTTCAAAATGATACTAAGACAAACAGAGCTCACTGCCAGGAAACTGGCACAGTATTTTGAAGACAGATAAATAAAGGGAAATGATCAAGTATTCTGACCTTCTTGTACAAACTTTACCTTGGTAACCAAGAAGCTGATAAAGGAAAATTTTTCTTTATAAAAGTATTCCAGCTATTACATTAAAGGAGAACTCCATCATTTCCCAATCCTCCGTGAATTAATGGATCTGGACAATAATTATCAATGACAGCTAACATCACAAAAATGCAACAGACATCTGGATACTCCGTGCCTACTGACAAGAATACAGAGCATCACCTATGATTTCTTCCCAAAGCAGCAGATCCTAAAACTGGTGAAGCCTCCACATCTAACCACCCATTTATGAAAAAAACCGAGGACAAAGGAACACATTCAACAACTCCAAAAGATGCAGTAAACAAAATCTGAACTGTGGGAAACTCCACAGAACAAATGAACACAACATAAAACAAAACAACAGAATAAAACCAACCAACCAACCACCACCCACAACAAAACCTTATAAGAACAACAATGAAGGATGGAGGGAAACTTATTGTTAGAAGACTTAGAAACCTCAACCAATTGTGATGTGTGGGTCTTATTTGGGTCCTAATTTATAAGCAATAGGAGAAATGCGAACAATAATAGCATAATCAATATTAAACAATTGTTACTTTTTTTTAGGTGCTACAGTACTGGTTTTTTAAAAAAATATTCCTTTAGAGGTATACATTTGCAAATTAAATGATATGATGTCTGGATTTGCATCAAAATAGCCTAGGGGTAGGGCAAGTGTAGGTGGGGCAACAGAGGAAACAAGTTTAGCCATAAGCAGGTAACCGTTGAAGCCGGGTGTTGTGTACATGGAGTTTTTCTTTACACCGTCCTCTCTCTTTTTAAAACTATGGGCAAAGAACCCAGGCTCTGTAGTCAGATGGCCTGGGCCAAATCCATCTACTGTGTAACTCATAGGATTATAAGGAGATTTGAGTGAGAATATGTTTTTGTGGTAAAATATGCATAACATAAAATTTACCCTTTAATTGTTTTTAAGTGTACAATTGAGTGGCATTAAGTATCTTCACAATAGTGTGCAGCCATCACCACTATCCGTCTCCAAAACTTTTTTTAGCATTCCAAACAGAACCTCTACTCATTAAACAAAACCTGCCCATTCCCCTTCCCCCAGCCCCTAGCAACCTCTCTTCTACTTTCTCTCTTATATAAATTTGCCTATTCCAGGCGCCTCGTGTAAGTGGAATCTTTCCAAGTTTGTCCTTTTGTGTCTGGTTATTTCACTTAGCCTGATGTTCTCAGGGTCCATCCATGTTATAGCATGTGCCAGAATTGCTTTCCTTTTTTAGGGCTGAATGATATTCCTGTGTGTGTATCACATTTTATTTATTCATTCATCTGTTGAGAGAATATTTTATTTTTTTAAGGATTTTTATTTTTTTAGAGAGAGAACAGGGGGAGAGGGGCAGAGGGAGAGAGAGTATCTCAAGAAGACTCCCTGCTCGACACAGAGCCCTACACGAGGCTCGATCCCACAACCCTGAGATCATGACCTGAGCTGAAACCAAGAGTCAGACGCTTAACCAAAGAGACTATTTTGAAAGCATTTTAAAAAGCATGTGGCCTGGGGCACCTGGGTGGCTCAGTCAGTTAAGTATCTGCCTTTGGCTCAGGTCATGATCTCAGGGAGCTGGGATGGAGCCTCATGTCAGGCTCCTTATTCAGTGTGGAGTCTGCTCCTTTCTCTCCTCGGTCATGCTGTCTGTCTGTCTTTCTCAAATGAAATACAATCTTAAAAAAAAAAAGTATTTGGCATATAAATGAGCATGCTGAATGCCCCAGTAATTATTTTTAAGGATTTTTTTTTTTTTTTTTTTAAGTAATCTCCACATCCAACGTGGAGCTTGAACTTACAACCCCAGGTCAAGAGTCGCATGCTCCACTGACTGGGCCAGCCAGATGCCCCTACCTAGTAATTAATATTGTTACAGGAAAAATGCTAGAAGAAACACACCAAACTTTTAACCATAATTGTAAGGAATTCTGTTTTCTTTTCTTTGTTTTTTTCTACGTGCTTTGCATTTCTTGGTAATGTGGTTTGATCAGTGAAGATTATTGTAAATACACATACACCCATTTTAGCTAGTCTTCATTCTTTCTACCAAACTAATTTAAAAAGGAGGTCGACGTGTTGCCTCATCCATTTTTTAAATGGTCTTTTTTGAAAGTATAGTCCATTTTGCTCTGAGAAAGTGCTGCATTACACTCTGTGCCCAGTGGGTGGCAGTATCCACATTTGAGTCCGTCTGCCACTTCCTTGGTCATAACCAGAGCCCCTAGTAACAAACATTCTCACGTCCTAGAAATGAAGGCCAGTAGCTATCTACTTTTCACATACAGTCTTCTATACTGCCAACGTCAAGGACACCGGCTCCAGATTACATCTGTGCCTGTGAAGTCCCACCTTCCCTTATTCTAATCAGCTGCCTCCATGGCCCCAATCGTGCTGGTCATGGAGTTGTCAGAGTCATGTTGGTGACTGGGAAAGGGGGGAGCAGAAGATAAGTAAGGAAAGAAAGAAGCTGATTTTCCCTTCTTTCTTCAGTTGGGAAAGAGGAAAGACTTTAATATGAAATGAAGTTTAGCATTTTGCCTCATATAAGACATAAAGTTTTAATTAGCGGCTTGGCACTAGACATGACCAGTTGATTTTTTATGACTTACGAATAAGGCTGATCCTGAGCTCGTCTACACCAAAAGGGCTGAACCAATCATCAAAATACATCAGTACTCCTGTACCAGATGGTAAACTTTCTAGCCTGAGCTCCCTCATGTACCTGCTACACTGTTACTTATAAACTTAAGCAAATCAACAAACACAACTACAAAATGAAGGAAATGAAAAATTAGTGAGAGTCACAGACTATATGAGAAATCCACACAAATCAACTTTATAAACTTTATAAAACTAAGGAAATGAAAAATTAGTGAGAGTCACAGACTATACAAGAAATCCACACAAATCAACTTTATAAACTTTATAAAAATTCCATTCATAACAGTGAAAAAACATTAATAACTAAAGACAGGAGATTTTGTCAAGGAAATAATTTAAAAACTCTGGTAGTCATAAAAAGAATTAAAGCAAGACACATCAGTATGAATGGGGAGGTTTATGTCCTATTTAAGAAAACAACATTCAGTAAGATATTAGTTACCAGGTTCCTTTTTCTCAAAGTGTGCTCCTGAGGCCACCCACTCTACTAAGAACTCAAATGTGGTTATCACTTGCACTCCTCATAGCTGGGTAGCATCACCCATATTTACTAATGAGGAACAGAGGTTAGAGGGGTAAAGCGTTCATCTCCTGAGTTTCCAGAGTTGCTGAGTAGAAGCACCAGAATTAAAACATAGGCCTGCTTTACTCCAAAGCCTATCTTCTACACCAAACAAGGCTGCCCACCAAATAACAGGCTGCTGGTAAAAAAAATTTAATATATGTACTGCGGAAGCAGGCACCAAAAAATAATGTTGTAAACAGTACAGAGCTATAGCAGAAAAACCTGATTATTTAGTCTGGCCTGACTTAATCCTCTGCTTCGGAATGCCAGGAAACTCCAGAGACTGACATGCTCTATTAGCACAACCTTAAATCACAGTTGTGTGTGTGTGTTTTTTTTTTTTTTAAGTAGGCTTTAAGCCCAGCATGGAGTCCACTGTGGGACTCAAACTCATGACCCTGAGATCAGGACCTGAGCCCAAATCAAGAGCTGGATGCTGAATTGACTGCACCACGCAGGTGCCTTTTCACTCACAGTATTTTTAGAGCAGGTACATGGGCAGATTTGCAGGGCATTTGAGCAGTAAATGCAGTCCACACCGCATGGCCCATTGGATGGATCTCATCGCAGAAAGGGAGAAGATCAGACCGCAGCACTGGAGGTGCTGGCGCTGAGAAGGAACACAAGTCTAATAAAGAACCCAGAGGAAGCTTCCGTGTGGATTCACCTGCTGGCTCCACTCCAGCCCCTACGTGTAGCGCTCCTGCCACGGCTCCTATAACGCAGGGATCTCCAGCTGTGCGGCAGTACCCAGCACACCACTGTGAGGAAATTGCTACCTAAGCACAGGTTTTCGGTAACTGAACATAATCTGGAGAGCATTTTTGCTTTTAGGGAAAAAGGCAAAAAGTGAAAATAGCATTTGGCATTTGTTTTGCGGTGAGGCTTGTATCCTTCCCTGGGAGGCACGTCTGTGCAAGTGGCCTGGCTTTGACCGCGTCTGAGCATCTCTGCTTTATCTTGATTTGTTTTTTGCATCTGTTAGCAAGATGTGTCCTCAGGCATCAGAAAAACCTAAGAGGGGTTATGTTTTTGGTCTAGGAATGCTCAGTAAATTTACCAAGTAAATTAATGGTAATAGTTTCTTCAATTTATGCCATTCCTGCTTTCTGAAGTTTTCATAAAAACACTCTAGTTGCAGGGGTGCGCTGGGGGGTTCAGTCATTAAGCACCTGCCTTTGGCTCAGGTCATGATCCCAAGCTCCTGGGATCAAGCCCCACATCGGGCTCCCTGCTCAGCAGGAAGCCTGCTTCTCTCTCTCCCACTCCCCCTGCTCTCACTCTCTTTCTTTCTCTCAAATAAATAAATAAATACAATCTTTTTTTAAAAAAAAGAAAGAGAGAAAAAAAAAAGAACACTCTAGTTTCAGATAGCTAAGGAAACCTGTACTCTGACTGAGTCCCCTCTGCCCCTGGTGAAGAAGCACACAGATACTCTAAGCTTTTCTTTGGTGGCTATATTAGGTGACGGTAAGAACTGCCCTGGGGAAAATCCTGCAGCCCGAGGTGGTCAGTTCACTGACAACACGGAATCCCTCACCCTTGATTTTCTGCGATTGAGCGGGCGTTAATCAGCATTATGTAGACCAGTAACATGCTGTGGTTCTGCCAGTGTCCCAAATAAAAGTAACTCCTACAACAACAACAACAACAACAACAACAAACATATATATATAATATATATATAACATTTCCCTTATAACATTATAACATTTATATTTTTTATTAACGATTTTTATCTATATATTTGACAGACAGAGATCACAAGTAGGCAGAGAGGCAAGCAGAGAGAAAGGAAGGGAAACAGACTCCCTGCTGAGCAGAGAGTCCAATGCAGGGCTTGATTCCAGGAGTCTGGGATCATGATCTGAGCGGAAGGCAGAGGCTTTAACCCACTGAGCCAACCAGGCGCCCCTAACATTTAATATTTTATAGTTTAATGCATTTTAAAAGCAAACTTACGGAACAGCACATAAGACAGACAACATTAAAAACATACTTGCATGTAGGACAACTCAGAAAAGTATAGAAAATGGGGGCGCTGGGTGGCGCCTCCTGGTATCGAGTCCTGGGATCGAGTCCTGGGATCGAGTCCTCCATCTGGCTCTCTGCTAGGCAGGGAGCCTGCTTCCTCCTCTCTCTCTCTCTGCCTGCCTCTCTGCCTACTTGTGATCTCTCTCTGTCAAAAAAATAAAATCTTTTAAAGAAAAAAAAGTATAGCGAATGGATAGATCTGCTGTATGATAAAAACGCTACAAACACCATTTAGTTGCTGTCAGTAAGAAATTGAGTTGTTTTTAAAAAAATAAAATCCAAATGTTGGCATTTTCCAGAAAAATTTAACAGATTTATTTATAATTGTTATAAAGATGAAGTGCTGAAACGTGCTCACTGGAACATTTTTATTTGCATTAATGCTTTATGTCCCCGCATTCATATTAAAGATTCACACACAAACGAAAATGGAAAAACTGCTAATACCTGATTTCTGTCCCTTATTTTCCACTTGCAATCATATACTTAGGTACCTTTTGACCCTGTGGGAAAAAATATCTGACGTTCAGAACTACCAATAACAGAGATATTTTTTTTTTGAAGAATGAAATGTTTTCCACTATAGTGTAATTTTTTTCCCCACTATAGGGGATTCTTAAGCACGTTCTCCACCTACGCGGCATGCTAGCTGGACGTCTTCTGGCATAACTGTTACATGCTTGGCATGGATAGCACACAGGTTGGTGTCTTCAAAGAGGTCCACCAGAGAGGCCTCGCTTGCCTCCTGCCAAGCGCCAATAGCTGCCCTCTGGAAGCGCAGATCTGTTCTGAAGCCCTGAACGACTTCTTGCACCAGACGCTGGAGAGGAAGTCTGCGGATCAGAAGTTCAGTGGACTTCTGCTAACGTCTCCTTTCCGCGGAGCTCCACAGTACCGAGGCTGTAACAGCGAGGTTTCTTCATATCTCCAGTAGAGGGCGCACTCTTGCAGGTGGCTTTTGTAGCCAGTTGCTTCCTCGGTGCTTAATTTGCGGGCAGTCTGTGCCTTGTAGGAGCGATGGTAGGGAGACCTCCTGACTTAGCCCCCTTCTCCTTCGGCTGGAGCTCGGTGAGCTAGAGGAGGCGCGGCGGCCACTGCGAACACAACTGAAAGCATAACGTTTACTTTTAAAAATTACCCTAAGTAAAGCCGTATGAGTTTATCAACAAAAATGTCCACTTTTTAAAATCCTGTGTTTTTGGCAAAATTGATCAAGATTTGCTACTCTTGCCTTTGCTCAGGACTGATATCCCCCAAAGCTCCTGGTTTCACTACCACAAATTATAAATGGGTCTTGGATGATTCTGCTGTTCCCCATTGGCATGAAGACAGGAAGGACTCCGGGCGAGAAAGCACATCTCAGATTTTTTATCCTTTTGTCCTTTGCTTTCTCTCGTAAGTGTTGTTGCCTGTCATCCTAAGAGTTAGAGACTCTGGGGCACCTAGGCGGCTTAGTCATTAAGTGCCTGCTTTTGGCTCAGGTCATGGTCCTGAGATCCAGCCCCACACCGGGCTCTCTGCTCTTCAGGAATCCTGCTTCTCCCTCTCCCACTCTCCCTGCTAGTGTTCCCTCTCTTGCTCTAGTGGTAGAAGAAGTAACACCCACCTCCAGATTAACAATTAATTCAAAGCCACCCACTGAGTGAATCATGAGATTTCTAGCACTTTCACTCAATGGGGCTCCACCTCTGGCTTGAGCTATTAGCTGGAAGGGAGTCCAGGAAGATGAAGAAAGGGAAACAAGTTTTCCTTGCTTGCTTATAGGGTCAATGCATCCTTAAATTGTACATTTAAAATAATTCGTATTCGAAGAGAAAAATGTCTGATTTTTCCTCTTTTTTACCATTCTGAAATTTTTAGTCTGTGCTCTTGATTCCTCTCCTTTTAGGTCCATGAAAGAGCGCACATTTATCCAGAGAAGGCTGGGGCCCGGGTCAGAGGCTGACTGCCTGTGCCTGGGATCTTAGCCAGCTGCTTGAGGTCAGATGCACCATCAGCAGGAGCAGCTTTGCCTGAAGTGAGAGGGGCATCTTCTGAATGAGAAACCAAGGTAAGATAGTCCATTTTCAGGGCCTCTTTCTGAGCATACCCGAAATGTATGAAACAGGGATAGGCTCTGATGTTGTTAGGTTTAAGGCCCAGGTGCCATCTCTGGTCTCAAGGAGATCCTTAAAAACAGGCCATTAGCGGTGAGTGCTTGCAAGGCTCCAGCGGGAAAGGCACTCTAAGTAAAAAGGATTATGCTACTTAACAGGCACATTTTGCACATTCCAAGAGGCTGGGGGTGAGGAAGGAGCATTGCTGAGTTCTTTGGTTGCATATATTATGGCATAGAAATGTCACTATAGTCGGGTTACAGCCGCCAAAGCCTGAATTAGACCTGCACGCATTAGCCATTGGAATTGTTGGAATCTCTTAGCAGGAAATAAAGCATTCCCTGGATGTATGGATGTTGGAAAGAGTGATGCGCGAAATCCATTCAAGGCTCAGAGTTGATGGGTGGAAAGGGTCCCTAACCTGTGGCAGATAAGTTAGGCTGCAGGTGGCACACTTTGGAGGGGGTGTTGCCCCATCCCACACTGGGGAAGACAGACTAGTGTATTTATAGCACTCAGCAACCTCAGGATCTCTTCTCTTCTTATTGTAGCAATTTTCTGTAGATGGTCTCCAGGGCTAAGACTGCCTGTGTTTGAATTAAGGTTTCGTTATTACAGCTTTTCTATCTCGGATAATGGAACAAGCTAGCTTCTTCATGTTGGTTTTGATAATGTGTTACTTGAACTTGCTCTGGCCTGGTTCAGCAAATGAAGCTTGCTTGCTGTCCTCTAGAAACACAATGAAATGCAACACTCACCTTAACAGCTTTGCCAAAGACTTGATCAAAAAGATGCAATGCTCTGTGAACTTGGTGAGTCTTTGAGCCTGTCTCGTTATAAGAATCATATTAATAATACTACAGTTGTCTTGATAATATAACAGGACTATATATTTTTTTAAAGATTTTATTTATTTATTTGACAGAGAGATACAGAGAGAGAGGGGGAACACGAACAGAAGGAGTGGGAGAGGGTGAAGCAGGCTTCCCTCTGAGCAAGGAGCTGGATGTGGGGCTCAGTCCCAGGAGCTTGGGATCATGACCTGACCCAAAGGCAGATGCTTAATGACTGAGCCACTCAGGCACTCTAGGACTATATTTTTTAAACTAGGGGGAAAAATTGTCCTCTGGAAGTTCCTGGAAGTCTACTGTCTCTGGAAGTAGAGGAGTCATCAGTACACCTTCAGAGATTTCCTTTGTTTTGAGAAAAATACCAGAGTGGACAAATTTAGTAATGAAAAGCAAATATCCGGTACAAATACATAAAACATTGCCTGTACCAAAGCGCTTAATCTTCCTAACACTGGGAATATAAGTTCTAGTTAACAAATATTTATATAGAACTTACTATACCGGGTATTGATGTAAGAGCTTTGCAAATAGTAACCCATTCAATCTTCGTAACAACTCACATGACAAGTGTGAACCCAAACTACTTGCTCAAAGTCACATGGCTAGTAGAGAGCAGAGCCAGGATCCATACTCAGGTAGTCTAGCATCAGAGTCTGTGCACTTAACCCCTGTGTCAGGTCCCTGACTCTGAGTGTGGTGTCTGCACCATAGCCTCGAGTCTAGGAAAGTGTCTGGGCCACAGCAGGTGATCAAATTTACCGAAAGGATGGATATGATCCTGACTGCCTGCACCATTCGAAAATACTATGCACAATGACAAATTCAATCCTCTCAACAACCCTATAATATATAGGTACCATTATTAGAGTGAACATATAATTTATCACCAAAAGCAGGACACTGTTACTAATTATAGCCAAATAACAAACATAAGCTAGAACTGTCCCAGATAAACCAGGACATACGATGACCTGAATAACAATAATAATAATAGTAATTCTTCTTCTTATTATTATTATTATTATACCAGTGATAAAACTGAGGCATGGGGAAGTCAATTAAATTGTCCAAGATTGGATGAGCCTGGTGGTGAGTATTAAGGAGGGCACATATTGTGTGGAGCACTGGGTGTGGTGCATAAACCATGAATCTTGAACACTGAAAAAAAATTAAATTTAATTTTTAAAAAATTGTCCAAGATCACACATGGGTAAGTGATGGTGTCAGCCCTGGAAGCCCAATATTCAGATTCTAGAGTCTTCAGTAGTGACTCTGTACCAGGGAAGTGAGACAGAGGTGGAGTGTTTTCCTTAATGTCACACAGACAGTCCCAGAACCCATGCTATTTTTATTCATATACTTCCTCTTCTAAGATATTTGTACCAGAGATCATTCTTGAGTCTCGTTTGTCCTCCAAACCCCCTTGAAGGAAGAAGTTCTCTCCAGGAAACAAACATTCTCCTGCATGGGGATCTGCTTTGCTAAAACTTTGGGAAAACACTCAGGTGATATTTATTAAATTTTCATTTATAGATTTTTGGATTTTCAGCCATCTTTCTGTTACCGATTTCTAGTTGAAGTCCATTATGGTCCCAGAGCATACTTGGTATGATTTCAATTCTTTCAAATGTATTTTGTTTTCTGGCCCAGAAAATGGTTTATCTTGGTGAATGTTTCTTGTGCCCTCGAGTGTGTATTCTGTTATGGTTGAGGGAGAGTTTTCTCTCTCCCGGTAATTCCATCAAGCTTTGCTTTCTGCAATTGGAAGCCAGGTAATTAGGTACATACACAGTTATCATTGTTATGTTGTCTTGGTAAATTATTCTTTTATCATTGTATAATATCACTCCTGCCCTTGGTAGTATCCCTTGTTCTGAAATTTACTTTTTCTGATATCGGTCTAAGTTCCCAAGCTTTCTTTTGATTAGTGTTTGCATGGTATATCTTTAACCGTCCTTTACTTTTAACCTAGGTATGTGTCCTATTTTAAAAGGGTTTCTCATAAATAGCATATAGTTAGGTCTTGTTGTTTACTCAATCTGACAATATCTATCTTTCTATTAGTATGTTCAGGCCTTTCCCATTTATGTAACTGTTGACATTGTTGGATTTAAGTCTGCCCTTATATTATTTTGTTATCTGTTTCTTCCTTCTGTTTTTCATTTCTGTTTTCCTCTTTTCTGCCTTCTTTTGGATTATTAGAATCATTTTTTTGTATTCCATTTTAACTTACCTGTTGGCTTTTTATATTGTATCTGTTCATACTTTCCCTTTTAATAATTACTTTAGAATTATGTATACATTTTTAAACTTACACAATTTAGAGTTAATATTTACCAGTCTAAGTAAAATATAGAAGCCTTGCAACTCTGTATCTTTTATATATATATATATTTACTTCCTTTAACTCCCCTCTCCCTGAACTTGGCTCTAGTTGTCATTTACAACACATGTATATAAACTGAAAACCCCACCAGATAATAATTTTTGCTTTCAAAAGTCATACATATTCTAAAGTACTCAAGAAAAAAATACCTTTTATGTTTATATACAATATATTTCATATTTATATGAGCAGATAGTTACCATTTCTGTTGCTTTTTTCACCCCGGCAGATAGATTTCCTTCTGGGATTCCTTCTCTTCAGCCCAAAGGACTTCTTTTCACATTTCTTTTGGAGTAAGGCTGCTGGAAACAAATTCCATTAGTTTTCCTTCTTCGAGAATGTCTTTTATTTCACCTGCATTGTGGAAGGTAATTTTTTCAGGCTATAAAATTCTGGTTGACAATTCTTTTATCACTTTAAATATGTTCCTCCACTGTCTGTGGCTTCTGATAGGAAAAACTTCATGGTTTTCTGATGAGAATCCCATAGCGATTCCCCTGTATGTAATGTATCCTTTTTCTCTACCTGCCTTTAAGATTTTTTTCTTTCTTCTTTACAGCAATTTGACTGAGGAGTGTCTAGGAATGGTTTTATGTTAATTTATCCTGTTTGGGGATGGCTGAGCTTGTGGTCTCTCTAAATGTATGTCTTTCACCAATTCTGAGAAATTTTTAGTTATCTTTTATCTTCAAAATTTTTGTCTGTGCCACATTTTTCACCTCTTTTTTTGGGACTTCAAGAAAACTTGCGTTCAACCTTTTGGCAGGTTTCTGAATCTGTTAGTTTTTTTTTTTTTTTCAGTCTTTTCCCCTGCTCTTTAGAGTAGATAATTTCTATTAATGAACTTTCAAGTTCACTGGTTCTTCTCTCCATCCTAACATGAAGCATATCCAGTGAAGTTTTAATTTCTGACACGTATTTTTTAGTTCTGAGGTTTACATGGCTTCTTTCTCTCTGCTGAGGACTTTTATCTTTCCATACATGTCAAGTATGTTTCCATATATGTCAAGTATTTGAAGAGAAAGAGAGAGAGAGTGCACAAGCAGGGGGAGCTGAAGAGAGAAGCAGGCTCTCCACTGAACAGAGAGCCCAACTCAGGAACTCAATCCAGGAACCTTGTGATCATGACGGAGCTGAAGGCAAACACTTATCCCACTCAGGAGCTCCTCACAGGCATTTAAAAACATTATTTATGAGGTGCCTGGGTGGCTCAGTGGGTTAAAGCCTCTGCCTTCAGCTCAGGTCATGATCCCAGGCTCCTGGGATCAAGCCCTGAATCGGGCTCTCTGCTCAACGGGGAGCTTGCTTCTTCCTCTCTCGCTCTCTCTGCCTGCCTCTTCGCCTACTTGTGATCTCTGTTTGTCAAATAAATAAATAAAATCTTTTAAAAAAAACATTATTTGCTTTTCACACATCCATTATGCAGACTCTTGGACAAATGTAATATTGGAAAAATCATTGAGCCTCAATTTCTCCTTCTGTAAATTGGGACTAACACTTTCTGCCCTACTTATCCCATAGGATCACGGCATTTCTAAGTATGATGTACAGTTTATGAAAAACATTTGTAACATGGAACTGCTAAACAAAGATAAGATCTTAGTTTTTAGGGATGCCTGGGTGGCTTAGTCAGTTAAGTGTCTGCCTTCAACTCATGTCATGATCCCAGGTTCCTGGGATCAAGCCCCACATCTGGCTCTCTGATCATCAGGGAGTTTGCTTCTCCCTTTACTTCTGCCCCTCACTCCAGCTTGTCCTCTCTCTCCCACCCACTCTCTCAAATAAATAAATAGAATCTTAAAAAAAAAAAAGATGTTAGTTTTTAATTTTTTTAAGTTTTATTTTTATTTAAGTAGTCTCTATATCCAACATGGGGCTCAAAGTCATGACCCAGATATCAAGAGTCACATGCTCTTCCAACTGAGCTAGGCAGGCACCCTGAGACGTTAGTTTCAAAAACAGTATTTCATTTTTATCAGGAAAATAAAAGTAAAAGAAAGAAAAAAAATCACTTAAATTTCTAACAAACACAACTCCCATTAATATTTAATTGAATTCCCTTATGTTATTTTTTGATACATAGTGTTCCTAAAATAATTTTAATCATATTCCATTTATAATTCTATATCCTTTTCACGTGTTTTATAAGCACTTTCTATGACATTATAACTGTAAAAATTTTTATTTTTTTAAATATTTTATTTATTTGTTTGACAGAGAGAGAGAGCACAAGCAGGCAAGCAGCAGGCAGAGGGGGAAGCAGACTCCTCACTGAGCAGGGAACCCAACATGGGCCTCAATCCCGGGACCCCAGGATCATGACCAGAACTGAAGGCAGCCACCAACCGACTGAACCACCCAGGTGCCCCTAACTGTAAAAATTTCTAATAACCCATTAGTATTTTCTTGAATAAGCAAATGCCCTTTTTCACTTAATCTATGTTAATTTTTCTTTCATTAATATGGATGATGATGCATAGAACATCTTAGTGCATAAACTAACCCATCTTTTTTTTTTTTAAGATTTTATTTACTTATTTGACAGAGAGAGATCACAAGTAGATGGAGAGGCAGACAGAGAGAGAGAGGGAAGCAGGCTCCCTGCTGAGCAGAGAGCCCGATGCAGGACTCGATCCCAGGGACCCGAGATCATGACCTGAGCCGAAGGCAGCAGCTTAACCCACTGAACCAACCAGGCACCCCACTTATCCATCTTTAAAATGACTTCTTTGAGATAGAATTTTTTTTTTAAGATTTTATTTATTTGTTTGACAGAGAAAGCCCAAGTAGGTAGAGTGGCAGGCAGAAGGAGAGGGAGGAGAAGCAGGCTCCCTGCTGAGCAGGAACATTGAGAGTTCAATGTGGGGCTCCATCCCAGGACTCTGGGATCATGACCTGATTGGAAGGCAGACATCTAACCAACTGTTACCTATTTTTCTCAAGGGAAGTATTGTCAGCATCTGTGTGTACCTTTCCAGAACACAGACTATGAGTTTGTTTCTCAGAAGGGAATTTGGAATGTTTGCAATTTGCCTATGAAGAATGTCTCTATTAAAATACTGTACTGGTTGTTTAAAAAAATTATTTCTGTTAAGGAAAAAAAATATCACCCGTCATTGTCTCTGAGAGTTAGGACGGAGTGCTTCTAGTTCGTATTTTCTGTCCCAAAGAAAGCACTGAAAGCTTTCAGAACACCTTCCCTTTTTGGAACAGTCATCTGCTCCCTTTGGCAGATTCGGTGGCCTGGAGTGGGGACAGCCCCATCCCTGCATGACCCGCCCCACATGCCCAGGGTTCTGGTGCTCTGGACTATCTGGATAACTCCTTCAGGCAGAGGTGCAGGACAGTACAGATGACCTCAGGGTCATGTTCAGTCTTGTATTTTATCAACAGAAAAAAGGGAGAGTAGCTTCCTTTGTCCATCCTGTGTCTCAGTGTCGTCACACTTCAGTTTCTTTTTTTTTTTCCTTAAGATTTTATTTATTTGAGAGAGAGTGAAAACAAAAGAGAGAGAGAGCTGACAAATAAATAAATAAAATCTTAAAAAAAAAAAAAAAAAAGAGAGAGAGAGAGAGAAAGTGCACAAATAGGGGAGGGAAAGGCAGAGAGAGAAGCAGGCTTCCTGCAGGGATTCCGATGTGGAACTCAACGCAAAACTCAATCCCAGGACCCTGGAATCATGACCTGAGCCAAACGCAGAGGCTTACCCACTGAGTCACCCAGGTGCCCCTGACACTTCACTTTCTTCATAAATAATGAAATGGTGATGACAATGATGAAGGGTCTGTCCCAGGCAATCCAAAACACCCTCAGTTTTGACAGATCATGAAACAGTCTTTTCTAGGGGCGCCTGGGTGGCTCAGTGAGTTAAAGCCTCTGCCTTTGGCTTGGGTCATGATCCCAGGAGCCTGGGATCAAGCCCTGAATCGGACTCTCTGCTCAGTGGGGAGCCTGCTTCCACCCCACCCACCCCACCCACCCCGGGCCTGCCTCTCTGCCTACTTGTGATCTCTCTCTGTCAAATAAATAGATAAAATCTTAAAGAAAAAACAGTCTTTTCTAAAACCACTAGGGGTTTTTTCTGCCTTGAGTTATACAGATGATTACAACACTAGCCAGTGGCAAGCTACTCCCTCCCTCACTTTTTCCCAGCTTCCTTGAGTCAGCATATATCACAAGTTTCCTGCATGAAGTTGATTACTCTGATTGGTTTCCCTCACTAACTGTTGTCACAGGAAGCATGGTTATCACGGGAAATTTCATAGCTGAAGTCTGTCTTCAAAAATTTATTTAAATCAAGAATTTGTGGTTTCTAGCACAAGCGGGGTAATCCTGGGTCTCCCCACCCAACCGCATCATGGTTTTAATGCCCTTTGTTCCAAATCGTGAAATCGGGCTGGTGGAACATCCCAATGGCGAATTGGGGGATCAAATTCTGAATTTGGGGCTTGGCTAAGACATCACTGTCCCCTGGACAAGGAACTATCATACCCTCTTTAAAAAAAAAAAAACACATATACCTTAAAAGATGATTAAAATGGCAAACTGTATATTACATATATATTTTTTACCGTAATAAAAAAAAGTCATATTAGACAAAAAGCTTTACCCTGAACTTCCTGTTCCCAGATAAATAGAATATCAACGAAAGAACTGTAGAGATCCCCTAAACATTTTGCTTGTTAAAAAAACAAGCAAACAGGGGCACCTGGGTGGCTCAGTTTGTTCAGCATCTGTCTTCAGTTCAGGTTATGATCTCAGAGTCCTGGGATCAAGTCCCATATCGAGCTCTCCGCTCAGCGGTGAGTCTGCTTCTCCTTCTCCCTCTGTGATCTCTCTCCTCTCTCAAATAAATAAATAAAATCTTAAAAAAAAAAAAAGTAAGCCAACAAAATTTTTGGTTGTTAAGCACTTATTCTTTATTCATTTATGCCCTAACTTATTTCAGAAAGAGTTTGAGGCAACTTAAAAACTACATAAAATATAGTAAGGCAATATAAAACAGAAGTAACATAAGAACTTTTAGAAAAAAAGAAATGATAATTTTCAAAATAATTTGATAACTTCAAAAATGATGTTTTCAAAATAGGGTAGAATCATGACATAAATACAGATATAAAGTGAAAATATATTATTTTACTCATGAAATTGGGTCACAACCAGTTTAAAAGAGAAGTTGAAAAAATGAGATATTTAAAGAGCAGGAATATTGAAATGAATGTACATTCATTCAGGAGAAGAAAGCCAACTGAACCTCTACTAGATGGGATGGAATGTGCATGTCTATACACAGGAATGAAGTCTGCATTGCTCTCAGTGAACTACAATTTACAAAGTTACATAATGGCTCCAGGTCACTGGAATCACAGAACATCCAGAGGGGTGTCCTGTAGAGTATAAACAATGTATAATTTCCAACCCAACACACATTTTTTGTTACACATTCAAAGCCTCAAGAACAAAGGTACTACGAAAATACATACCAGGCTGGACTAGGGTGGCAAGAAATCTAATTTCACTAAGTACTTGAAAACCAAATGACTGCAAATCTACAGTTACCAGCACTTCGGCTCATGGGGTGTGTGTGTGTGTGTGTGTGTGTGTGTGTGTGTTTTGCCTGAGAATTAAATGAGTTGATTTGCAAACCCAACCAATGAATCATATTTCTCTCCTAATCCCTGTAATAATCCCATATCTGTCACGATCTTTTGTGATATTACTATGGTAAATACTTCAGGGTAGAAACATTTTTTTCAGCTGTGTGAGTTTCTCCCTTTATCATTTTGGATGTTTTCATCTATTTGCACAGTTTATTCTTTTCATTATTTAAAATGAAGACTGAGAATGTGATGTGCCCATGACACTAATGAACTTGCATGAGCTCTCACATCTGGGGAACTATAGATTGTTGGGACTTTTTGGCAGCATCAAGCTATTGGCAAAAAAAAAAAGATGAAATTTAATGCTGTCTTTAAAATTGACTGTTGGCAGGGCACCTGAGTGGTTCAGTCAGTTAAGTGACAACTCTTGATTTCAGTTCAGGTCATGATCTCAGAATCCTGGGATTGAGCCCTCAGTGGAGCTCTCCCTGAGCATGGAGCCTGTTTAAGTTTCTCTCTCTCCTCCTTGCTCTCCCTGCCTTGCTCCTGGTGTGCATGGTCTCTCAAATACATAAATCTTTTTAAAAAATAATAATAAAATTGACTGTAGTCCTCCTTCAGGAGTCTTGGGAGAAGTTATAAATTAAGTCAACCAAAATTCATGGGATTGTGAACAAAGGCGACTGCCCTTACACCATAGTTCAAAGTCATAAGGTGAGACCTTCTATTGACCAGAATCTACTCCAACTCTCCCTTCAGTTTATTTAGCAAAAGAATTGTATGTATCAGCCCAAACCAGTCCTCAAAAAATTCAGATCAAGGGAGAACTCAACCCTTCAAATTACTCAGAGCATTTAAGCTAAGAAGATGAATAGTTTGTCCTTGTTACTCAAATTGTGTTATGACTCTAGACCCCCACCCTATCCACCAGGCAAGTAGATTTTTCCTTTTTCTGGAGACTTCTCTCCTTGGATCACTTCAAGAAACTTTAGAGATGTTTATTTAATACAAAGGGTCAGTCTCAGTTACTACTACCCAGAGGTAGGAAAAAAGGGAAAACGGATGGTCAGAAATTCGATTCTTTTCAGCTAGTGCTATTTACTGCCACTAGGTGTCGCTAATGAAACCTGAGTTATCTACCCCACAATGGTACCGTTCGCTTGAGATTTTTTAAAAAATAGATTGAAAAATATAAAGATTTTATACACAAATGTAAAATCCCACCGTTAAATGTCAAGATATAATGAGGTAACAATTTACAAGAGAAATTTGAACAACCAAGTACGTGTATTACCTACTGTTGTCATCTATCTTCTCTAGATCTGGGTGGGCCCTTAACAATTTACACCCCAGGTATTAGTGGAGCAGATGAGGAAGGAAGGGCTCATACCTCCTGGAATCCAAAAGCTTTTGAGTAACTGGGTTATTTGTTTTGGGATTCATCTGGACTCTTGCATTATCACTTTTTTTTTCCCTGTCCTACTGAATCATTCCTGTCAGCAAACAAACATACTACAATATCTCCCACTTAAAAAAAAAAAAAAAAGTCTACCTTTGGTCCCAGATCACCTCCAGTTTGTCTGATTTCTCTGCTTCTGTTCAGAGGAAAATTCAAAAGTTGATTATCCTTACTGTCTCTACTTTCTCTCCTCCCATTTTCTTTCCATCAGGTTTTATTCCCACTCTGTACCCTGAAAAACTCTTTTCCCTCCTGTTGCCAAATCCAATGTTCCATTGACTCACAGCCCTCATTGATCTTGGTCTCTTGATTGTAATTGCCAGGGTTGGTCAGTCTCTACTTCCTACTGAAACCCACTCGCTTCTGGATTGCCCTCTCCTGACTTGGCTCTGACCTCTCTAGCCTCTTAGTCTTAGTTGACTCCCCATCACCTTCATGATCCCTCAGTGGGGAGTGCTGGGCCATGGACATCTGCAGGCAAGCCCACTCCCTACATGCAGCCCCCGGTGGCTTGGGACACCCTCTGTAGAGTAGGATTCCCAAATTAATATCTCATTCCTGACCTCTCCCTCAGCCCCAGCCTCCATATCTAGCTGCCCGTTTGACATCTCCAGTGTCATCTAACAGTTGTTTCAAGCTTAGCCTATCAATAACTAACTTGCATCTTTCCCTTCAAAGCCTGTTCCTCCTCAAGTCTTACCCATTTCTATAAAAAGCATCTGTATTTACCCAGTTGCACAGGCAAAACACTGTAGAGTCATTCTGTACTCTTTTCTCCCAGATTCCATCACCAAATCCAGTCCAACCCAACATCAACTCCTATTGGCTTCAGCTGCAAAACAGGCAATTTCTCATCATCTCTGATGTGGTTTTTTTGGAGTAGTGTTGGGGTCCAGAGCCAACAGCCAAGAAAGAATTCTTGAAATATCTGTGATGCAAAAAGGTGGTTTTATTTAAGCATGGAGACAGGACCTGTGGGCAGAAAGAGTGACTGTCCAGGACTGTGAGGAGCAACTGATTATATCCTTTGGTGCTGGGGGAGTTAAAGATAAGGGAAATTGCAAAAGGATTTTCATATGCTAAAGAAGACTCACGGGATTATTGGAGGCCTGGCTATTGTCAAACGATTGTCTTTTCCTTTAGCAAGACATTAACATTAAGGTAGTTGGGAGTCTCCAGGAGAAACATTATATGCTGCCTACCTTAAGTATTTGTCAATGGGGGGCAGGTTATAAGGAAAGTTAATTTTAACCACATTTTCTTCTGCCTTTGTTTCCTACACCATTTCCACTCTCATACGTCCACAAGTTGTGTCTCCACCATCTTATCCTGGTACCAGTTGCTCCTCCCTGACCTTACCCATGACCTGCGAGCCGTTCTTTGTAGGCCAAACAGATGGAATTGTTTCCAGAGAACTGACACAACAAAGTAAATCACATCAGGTCGCTCTCCCCTCTTCAAAATGTTCTAATGGCTTCCATGTCACAGAAGAGAACATCCAAATGTCTTACCATGAGACATCACCTAGGTCTTACTTGACCTTCTTCTGGTTATCTTGTCCCCGATAGCGCTCAGGTATCTTTCCACCGCTCACCTCACTCCAGTCCCAGTGGTCCTAACAGCTCCAGGAGCCACTATGGGGCCTTTCTCTGGCCACTCCAGCTCAGAATCCTTTTCCTCCTTTAGGGACTGGCTCTCAGGGGGCATCTTGAAGGATGCCTCCCCTGGTCATACTATCTAAGATGACATGCCCCTCCCCTCTGACCTGTTCTATTTCTCTTCTTAAGCCCCAGCACCTCCTGACCTTAGGTTATATGTCAACCTATTTGTTTATTATTTGCTTTGTTCTGCTACAAATAGAGGTTAGATTGAGGTCAGTGATGTAGGAAAGATATTAGGTTTCAAAGCCAGCGACCAAGAAAGAATTCTTGAGACATCTTTGGTACAAAAAGATGGTTTTATTAAAGCACAGGGACAGGACCTGTGGGCAGAAAGAGCTGCCCTGGGTCATGAGAAGTGGCCCACTGTATACTTTCAAATTGAGAGAGGGTTAGGGACAGAACAAACTTCCAAGGTATTTTGGAAACAAGGTTCCAAGGACCCCGAGGAGCGTAGCTATTGCTAGGAAAGGTCGTTTATTACTGTTTAGTAAACAAGTGGTCCTGAGACCCTACAGATGTCTCTCATGCTTGGAGGAGGACAGAGGAGGACGATTCCTAACATGTCTCTTGAGGGTGCGGGAGACAAAGAAAAAGGGAGCTTCCAAAGGAATTTCTATATGTTAAAGTAGATTTACAGGATCCTGGAGGGTTGGGCTAAGATACCTTTGCCCTCAGCAAAGTCGAGGCATCTCTGAGTCCCTAGAGGAAGGTCACTCTGCCTATTTCAAGGACTTAGCACTGGGCTATAAGTAGTAAGGAAATTTAATAATTTTTCTTCTGCCTTTGTTTCCCATATCAGGACTTTGCTGAGGGTTTTATCTCCAGACCAACAGCTGAGACAGATACTTACCATAGCAATGAATGGAAGTGCAGCTGGCTCTAAATGGGGACAGACTGTTGGAATTGAAATTCAAGGCTCCGTCAGGATACACTGATCTGGGCTGTTAACCAGAACATTACCCGGTGGTGAAGCCAGTCTCTGGGCCTCTGAAGCCAGTCATCTTATCTATTCCCCAGATGCTTCCTTAACGCCACTCACAAACGTTTCCAACATTTATTTATTTATTTATTTATTTTTAAAGATTTTATTTACTTATTTATTTGGCAGAAATCACAAGTAGGCAGAGAGGCAGGCAGAGAGAGAGAGAGGAGGAAGCAGGCTCCCCATCAAGCAGAGAGCCTGATGCGGGACTCGATCCCAGGACCCTGAGATCATGACCTGAGCCAAAGGCAGAGGCTTTAACCCACTGAGCCACCCAGGTGCTTTACTTATTTATTTTTAACATTCTATTTTTATGTAATCTCTATACCCAACATGAGGCTTGAGCTTACAACCCCAAGGTCAAGAGTGTCATGCTCTACTGACTGAGCCAGCCAGGTGCCCCAAATGCTTCCAACATTTATTTATTTATTTTTAAAGATTTATGTATTTATTTATTTGAGAGAGAGTAGGCATAAACATGATCGGGACAGGAGCTAAGGGAGAGAGACAAGCAGATTCCAAGGTGAGTCGGTTGCAGGGCTTGACCGCACAACCTTGAAATCATGACCTGAGCTGAAACCAAGAGTCGGAAGCCCAACCGACTGAGCCAGCCAGGCGCCCCAAATATTTCCAACATTTAAATCTTCTCACACAGACTGACACTTCCAACAGCCAATCCACATCTATGTTATAACAGCATCTTACAAAACATCCTTAGAAAATCAATGAAATTTTTTGTGTTCAAATATTTAGTTGTTTATTGTCGATTTTAGTTATTTATTGTCGATTGAAAACCATTTTAATTGGTTTTCTTATTAATACACAATTGTTTTTGGTACAATTTACAAACCCACTGATAATATCCCTTAAACTATCATCCCAAACATTTTCGAAGCTTCCTGTCTGAGGTAAAAATGATCCCTACAAATGGGCCAGACAGTCATCTGCTACCCTTTTTCCATCCACTATCAGATCATCTGTGGTGACAAGACTGATTTCACCACAGATAGCATTGACCCCAACGTCTGATACCATCTCTGGCCATCCAAGTAAAAAATTTTAATGAGCTGAACCGTTGATGAGCTCACAATTGCTGGTCTACCATCATGCGTCTGGGTCCTGGGTCACTCAGAAAAAAAAGTATCTGTCCCTGGGCTCACTCTGGGTGCTCCAGGCCAACACCAGAGTCCTTTAATGACATAGCTCTTCAGGTGTAAATACACACATTTTCCCCAGAGACATCGCATCACAGGCAGGGTAGCTGGGCCCACAGAAGGTTACTGACCACAGCCTCAGAATGTCCTAAGGAGTCTTCTCTACCCTGACCTCTGCATCTTGGAGTTCACAGTTGGGGGAACCCTTTCTCTCTTCTCATCCTGAAGCCTCAGTCTATTTTGTATCTATGGATGTGACCTTCCTTGGGGTAAGGGAACTTGCCCATTATTACATAACCATCAGTGGTTTTTAGGCAATATCAAATAAGCCAAAAAAGCAAACGTGACAAAAAGTTCAAACTGCTTTTACTTGTTTGAAGAGAGGGAGTCACCATTAACTGCAAATATGTAACTTTGAAGTAAGGGAGTAGGACCTCACAGCCAGAAGACAAGCAACAAAAATTAACTGTTGTACCTGGCTTGTTCTGGAAAACAGGTAAATAAAAACGTAGGTGGTTCTTAATCTTTTAGATTATGTGCTAATTACACAGTTGTTACAAGGGTAAGAGGAAAAAAAAAAATCTGGGCCATGAGTTTCCTGCCTGAGGTTTGGCGTGAGGTGGGGTGGGGGGGAAAAGCAGGGCTCTGTATATTGGCTAAAAGGTCAGGAAAAAGACCACTGTCATAAAATGACTCTGTGAAGGAGTTGGTGCAATTAAATGTCAATCTCGTGCTCTTCTGTTCCTGCCTAGGGAGACTGTAGAAGCCCTTTCTATCCACTTGCTTTGAAACCTTTGCTCTGCTCCTTTCAGTTTTGCGCTGCAACATTTTTTAAAGACAGAAGGACAATTTGAAGGGAAGACTGATACCATGGTGTATGGTGACTTATGGTGGCTTATTTATGGTGAAAGCCCTCACAATTGCCTAAGGCTACTTTCCCTCACAGTGTTACCGGGATGAACACATATATGGTAATTGTGATTCTATCTTGATAACTCTAATAGCTTTGATATTACAACTTCAAATCACATCTGAGTTCTTCAACTTTTTTTTTTTTCCCAAAGTCATTCTTGTTATTCTAGATCCTGTGTAGTTCCATATCACCTTTGAAATCAGTTTGTAGATTTGATTGGGATTCTGTTGAAACTCTCCATAACTTGTAGAGAAATGATATGTCAACATTAATTGGTGTTCACTGCATGAATATGGCATCTTCATTTATTTCAGGTTGATCACTTTATCTTAACAATATTGTAATTTTCAGAGTATAACTCTTACACATATTTTGTTTAATTTAACCCTAAGTATTTCATGTTTTTTTTTTAATGCACAAAGTATTGTTTTTGTTTTTTAAGGATACTAGTGGGATGAATGACTGGCATTTAATTATTTACAAAGTACTGTGCCAAAACTTTTATTTGTTTTTCTCCACAGCACCCTAATACTGACAGATGGGATAGTGTATAGAAAAGATTTTAAGGCATAGATGTTAGTCAAATGACATTATTATATCATTTTACCATTATTCATCTTTTTTTTTTAAAGAATTTATTTATTTATTTGACAGAGAGAGGTCACAAGTAGGCAGAGGCAGGCAGAGAGAGAGGAGGAAGCAGGCTCCCCGCTGAGCAGAGAGCCCGATGCGGGACTCGATCCTAGGACCCTGGGATCATGACCTGAGTCGAAGGCAGTGGCTTAACCCACTGAGCCACCCAGGTGCTCTCCATTATTCATCTTTATGTCACTGTTATAATGACTTTATGTCACCGTTAATCTTTTCAGAAAGCAGTTGTTGGAAAGCGATGGAATAGCTGAGACTTACCAGAGAAAAAGCTAGGAAATCGAGAACACAGGCATCTTCCTAAAACGGCTCCCTAACGACAATGTATAAGTTGTAAGACAACTGAGGAATCTCCTATAACCCGGCTTTAGTGAGCATCAGCACACATGCGGTGCTGTGTGCAGGGACTCCATCCGCTCCTAGTTTTGGGAAGGAGGAGGAAGAGGATCTGGAACGTTTTTCCATTGTAGGAATCTCTTTTTTGATGTCTGCTGAGTTGCCACTCATGGCCGGTTCATCACTAAATTCACCATTAACTTAATCATTTATGTCTTTATCAGTCAGGAACCAGCTCATTCCCCACACAGACTAGGTCCTTCGCAGAAATCATCTTCCTCTGGTGTCTCCTGTTCTAACGACCCACGCAACCACTAATTGACCTAATTGGTGACTGACAACCTGTTATCTCTGTGGTGACACTCTCTTTTGCTTGGGTCACCCAAGCCTCAGTGTCTGCGACTTCCTGACTTCCTGACACCCCCCCCTGCCCCCCGCAGCGCTGCTTCCTGGGGCAGTGACTGGCATTTAAACTATCAGACTGCTTTGGGCTGAACTGTTTAATATTTCACACCCTCTGCTCGGTGTGACTCATTCTATCCGAATAGGCAGCCTGAGCTTTGTTGTGCCTCTGGTTTCACTCTGAGCACACTCGAGGCCACCTGAGGGACCCCTGAATGTCATTCTCTAAGACCCACACAGACCCCCCATTTGGTTGCAATGCCTTAGGGAGTCACGGAGCAGAAAAGGAGAAACTTCTGCTACCTTGGGCACAGGAAACCAATCCCATACATCCGAGAGGTAGCACCTCCGGCTGCTGAGGGCAGAGCAGAAAGCAGGAGTGCTAAGTCGTCCCCCCGCCTGTATTCCAGCCAGAGTCCCTCTTCTGCAGGGACAGAGAGGGGTTGGGGGCACTTGGGGGCAGCACAGCAGGGGCACTGCTCTCCTTTAGCCTGGGTGGAAGTACTTGCTGGGCACCTTCATGCTTTTTGACCCTAGCACTTGCTCTCTGGATCCTTTGGGCTGATATCAGGACTTGAAAGCACAGGAGCCGCAGGGATGCATCTCTCACATGTTTCTAGAGTGAACACTAACTACTGTTGTGAAGATCCTTCCCTGGCCGGGACGCTGCCGCTAATCCCTCTGGTACTTTTTGTGAATTAGAAAAGGCAACCCTAGTCAGTGATATTGTAATAGCATCGTATGGGGACAGATGGTAGCTACACTCATAAGCATAGGAAAGTATATAGAGAAGTTGAGTCACTATGTTGTACACCTGAAATTAATTAATGTGTCAAAGAGACCCCCCCCCCCCAAAATCCTTTCCCCAAGGCTCTAGACTGCCATCTATTGGAAGGTTGTTGTAATAGACACGAGCACGTACAGCCAAGGCGAGGAAGACTGGCTCTCTGGAGACCTGTGCCCTGTGGTCAGATGGATGGGCGAGGGGATAGCAGGTGAGGTACGGCTTCCGTGACTTCAGTGGCCTGGGTGAGCCCCACAATCCTGCAGAACTGGCATGTGGGCGACAGCAGGGACAGAGCAAGCCCCATCCTGGGGAGCCCCCCGCAGATAACAGACATGGAGACCTCCAGAAGGTTAGGCGTGCGTGGGTCTGACGGAGGCGCGGCTCAGGGGTTGGCCCTAGTGTCACAGGCTTCACGGAGGCCGCCCGCATGTCAGCAGAGAAAGGAGGGAGGTGCCGGATGCGGGCGAGCGCAGGCGGGGTTTTCTGCTGCGGAGCGGCAGTTAGAAATGTGCTCTGCAGCAGAGATGGTGTGTGAGAAGCCCCAGGTCTCCCCTGGAACCGAAAGGCTCCTGTGGGGATGGGGGTGAGGTCTGGAGGCCCTGTAATTCCGCAGGCTGGGGCTAACGCCAGAGAAATGCTATTTAGTTGCTATTATTTAGTTGCTATTATTGTGGCCAGTTGTGCTCCCAGGACGACCACCTGAGAAAACACCTGTTAAGCCGTGAATGAAAATGAAAGGGGCCACCTGCCCAGGAACGCAGGCAGCCTCCAGAAGCTGGAATGCAGCCCTGCTGCCATCTTGATTTTAACTCAGGGAGACCCGTTTTGGACTTCGGACCTCCAGAAATGTAAATTCGTTTTAAGCCACCACAGCCGTTGATTTGTTAGGGCAGCCATAAAAAAACGATCACAGTAGGTACACTTGTCTTCATTTAAAGGTGAAAAAACTGAAACTTGAGCCAGGATCAAAATCTAATTCTCTATTGCTTCGACGACCATACTTTCTCTATACTCCACTGATGCTCTCTTAAATTTTTATAGCTAATGCCCTTACTGAAATCATCATCAAATATTTAACTGCTGGGACAACTACTTTAGAAAGAATAGCTAATGGCATACTTCTGAATGTATCTGCTTGCTACAAATAATTTGTCGACAGAAAAGAAATCATCAGCTGAATCTTCCCTGGAGAGTTCATGAAAAGAAAACCAGAATGTCCAAATTTTCCCTTGGAAGCTCTCAATTCTAAGGAAACTTAAAAAAAAAAATCATTCTTTAGCTTACTTATTCACTTGGTTGAATTTATAAATTGTTCTATGTACACATGATAGTATATTGGTCATAATAAGATGGATGACATCATTAATTATTAGGGAAATATAAATTAAAACTGTAATGAGATAGCTCTATATAGCCCTAGGATGGTTGAAATTTAACCAACTGAGCCACCCAGGCGTCCCAGGATGGTTGAAATTTAAAAGACTGAGCATACAGGTGTTGGCGAGGTTGTGGAGAAACGGGAACTCTCATAGTATTATATATCTACCCTATTACCCACCAATTCAACTCTGAGAAATGTCTCTTAAGATGTATACATTTGTCAAAATTCATCAGAGCATTTGCTTAAAACCTTTATGTAATTTATATCTCAAGATATGAAAAATGGGGGTGGATGGGTGGCTCAGTTCAAGCATCGCACTCTTGGTTTTGACTCAGGTCCTGATCTCATGGGTTGCAAGAACTGCCCCACTTTGGGCTCCTCATTCAGCTCAGAGTCTACTTGGATATTCTCTCCCTCTGCCTCTTCCCATGCTCAGATGCACATGTGCTCTCTCTCTCTCAAATAAATAAATCTTAAAAAAAAAGAGAGAGATTTAAAAAAAGAACTGGGAATTGAAACAAGAACCTCCCCTCCCCCACACTCCCACTTCCCCACACCCCCTCACTGGGATTCTTCAAATGAGCAGTGTGAATAGAATTAAGACTTTTAAAATGGAGACAAGTGAAGTGATGGAAAGAGGACCAGGCAAGAACCAGAAGCTTCCTTGTGGTCTCAATCCCTTCCCTGACTTAATTGTATACATAAACTTGTGGGATTCATTTTGTCTCTATGGGTCTCAGGGTATTTAACTGTAAAATAAATGAACTGCCTCAGATGACCTCACAGTTCCTTCTAGCTCTAAAATTCTATTATTTATCATTTTAAGTGGTGAATCAGATTGCTTTAGAAGTTTCTACTTGATAGAACACTGCTTTTCCACCAAACTCTGATTCTAATCTGTGATTCAGTTGATACCAGGTCATTGGCAACATAACTCTCAGAGATTACATTTTTCTATGGGAAACTTGAATCCTCTTTATCAGATAGTTTCTAGGAATATATCTTTGAGAAAGAAAGCATGGGTAACATACATTCAGATTATGGGCATTTTCCATATTTAGATATAGCTTATATGTATATATTAATAGAGATATGGGCTTTACTAAAGAACATGCTCTTTTTAAAGCTTTGAGGGAAAGGTTAATGTGACCACAGTAAAAATACCACCAGACTGAAAGGCCTGTGGCTTCAGACAAGCCATTCACATGTTCAACGGACACGTGGATATCTGCGCCATCTGCTTGCCCGCAGTTGTTTAAGGATGACTTGAGGTCTCACCAAATAGGTAAAGCATGTTTTAACTTGCAAAATGTTATGCAAATATAAAGTGAGTTGTTCTTACTGAGAATAAGAAGCAGGCAGAAACAAGTGTCTAGGAAGGGGCCATTCTACAAATGAGCTGAGGTCTGGTCAGTACCCATCACTGCTCTGAGGAAATAATGAGACAGACTTTTTAAGACAGAGGTCAAGGTATTTTAGGATTTCCTTGGTTTCAGGGACTCATAGTGATTTCAGATGCTTCCTGCGGTCCCTCAGCTCATCTCCAAATTGTGTCAGAAGAAGACCCAGCCTCACCCCATGTGCACAATGATGAGCCTTTGGTTTGCCAGATTGGATGGGGAAGACTCACAAGAGCTGACTGTCCACGGCTGGAGGTAGGGGAAGAGCCAGAGACAGTTCTTGGGGGAGCTGACTGCGTAAGGCTGCTGAGACTCTAACCAGTGTGGAGAGAGGATGGAGGTGGGAGGGTTGGAAGGGATGGTGGATTGGTGGAGGGATGACCCAAAGAAAGATTTACAGAAGGGGGAGGTTGTCAGGAAGGGGAAAGAGAGGGAGGAATGGCGAATGGCTCTCTTCCACAGAGCACAAACTCTCCCGATACACTCTTGATATCCGATGGTGTTATTTCTCTGCTGCTTTAGTTCCAAGACCTATAACGGTGTTAGCCATACAGGAATGCTTAGTAAGGGCTGGCTGAATGAACTGAATGGATCCACAGCAAACAAGGATCAAAAGGCAGCGCTGACAGCTCCTCTTTGTCCCCTCTGTGCCTGGAGAAGGAAAGTCTTGACTCCTTTCTCTGGTCCTGGAGGCAGGAATAAAGAAGGATTCCACAGACTAACACGGCCAGGCACCTCCCCTATTCAAAACATGCATCATTAATTCCCCTTTCCTGACTATCCAAACCTAAGAGGCATACTTGATTCCTCTTCCAAACCTAAGAGGCATACTTGATGGTACCCAATCAGCAGCACCTCCAAAATGTTTTTTTGAATCTTTGCTGTGGCTCTTTCCCCAAACCCCATCATCTCCCATTGGGACCACTGCTCTGGTCTCCTAACAGGTCTCCCCGTGTCCTCTCTGACCTCCCATCTGTTGTCTACCCAGCTGCCATATGATTGTTTATAAAGTCACTCCTCTGACTGAAATCATCCAGTTGCTTTGAACTGCATGTAGAACAGTACCCTAATTCCTAATCACAGCCTTTGAAGCCCCATGAGAACTGACCTCCACTTTCCTTCTCTGCTGTGTTACCCACCCCTCTGCCTCTCTCACTTTCCGATAGCCATGCTGGACTTCCCTCTGTCCCACAAACTTGCCAACTCTGTCTGTGTCAGGACCTTTGCACCTGCTAATTCCCCAGCCCCAGCTTATGTGGCTGGCTTTTTCTTGTCATACTTTCCCAAATAACATGCCTTCCCTTTGTCACCCACTATACTCTATCTCCTCATATTGTTTTATTTTCCTTATAGGACTCTAATCTCTATCTGGAGATAGGTTTAACTGTTGTTTACTTGTCTCTCTGCTCATCTTCCTTAGAAATGTGCCCCCTCCTTGAGGAGGCAATTGTTAAGTGTTGTTGACAGCTGCAACCTCTGTTCCCAAAGGTTTCTGGTACCCCTGGTAGGCACTAAGTAAATTTTTTGGAATGAATGCCTACTCACCACGTGACCTTCTGACTCTAGGTTTCCAAATAGACTGCTTATAGAGAATGTGCCAGCCGGAGGACAAGGATGTCCCCTGTTGCCTTTATTTTTCATATAAATAAATACATGCAGGCTTGCATTTGTATACTTCAGCTTCTGTGAGATTAGTTAATATGAGTCTGTCCCTAATAGATGGATTCTGTCTTGAGGCACTAACAAATCAGGTGCCTGAGCTTGTAGACCTGAGAGCTGTGCTCCACACTGAGAAGCATTAAATGAGGAAAGGTACCTGCTTGAGTGGGCACTGACCTTCCACCCATGACCTTTACAGCCTTACCGTGAGTGTGCCCTGGGCTTCTTTGGGGGACTTCTCAAGGAACAGTGAAGAGCTTCTGATGGAGAAAAGTCTCCAAAAGGGAAAGGAAGGCTGTAGAAATATTCAACAGGTCCTTCATCTTAAGCATTCATATTTGTGAAATCTTTCAATTCTATCCCAATGTCACTACCACATGGGACCCTCTTTTTCTCCTATTTTCCATAGCACAACTGAGATAAGCCTACATGACTGAAGAACAAGAAGGAAGACAAACTAATAGCTACTGAGTGTTTTAGTATGTATCAGGCACAAGGGTTTTATAAATGTCTCACCTAAAGCAAGATTTTTAAAAACTAAGGGAAATAAAGATAATACAAACTATGTATAATACTTGGATTTTCAAGATAACACAAAGGGTGAAGTTGTCAAATCAAACTCAGAGGAGATAGAGATCTTTCCCAGTAACAAGGGTTACTAATAATTTCAAGAATATAGGTTATTTGGGGCACCTGGATGGCTCAGACAGTTAATCGTCTGCCTTTGGCTCAGGTCATGATCTCAGGGTCCTTGGATCAAGCCCCATGTCAGGCTCCTGGATCAATGGGGAGTTTGCTTCTCCCTTTCTCTCTGCCGCGGGGAGTTTGCTTCTTCCTTTCTCTCTGCCTCTCTCCCTGCTCATACTTTCTCTCTGTATCTCTCTGATTCAGATGAATAAATTTTTAAAAATCTTTTAAAAAATATACAGGTAACTGTGAGGGACAGGTGAATGCTGGAGACTCTGGCCCATGAAAGCAGCTCTCTGGGTCCTTTCTTGCTACATTGGAATTTGCTCTGGTCCAGAATAACATATGAGATCTCTAAGTCATATGTGTTGTCATCACCAAAGCAAAAGAACAACTTGGGTCGTAAAACATCTCAGTTTTATGCCCCATAAAGCCTTAGATTCCAGGTGCATTTTTCATAAGCCATCCTAGCCTGACCAGTACATCCTGCTAAAAAGCTTTTCCTAGAGAAGTGCTCTCTCATTAGTAAGTATCCATTTGTTTCCTTTCCAGGAGGCGTATCATTAACATGTTTACAAGGAGATTTGATCCATTCAACTGACTTTATTTTCCTTCCTTTCTTCCTTTCTTTCCAGTGACTTCTCAGAGAGAAAGAGAATAGTCAGCTGCCAACCCTTTCTTTCCTCCAAAGAATAGGTTTCGGTTTTAAGAATTCCACTGAAAGCAGTGCGGTAATTATTTTCCTATGTCCTCAAAGCCTTTCACCTCAAATGAACTCTTCCCCCATCCAGCGAGAATAGCACAGATTGGTAGCTTCTCTTTAACCAGCTTCCTTCCTGTTAAGCATCTGCCTTCAGCTCAGGTCATGAGCCCAGGGTCCTGGGATGGAGCCCCAAGTTGGAGTCCCTGCTCAGCATGGGATCCTGCTTCTCCCTTTCCCTCTGCCCTTCTCCCTGCTCCTGCTCACTCTCTCTCTCCTCTCAAATAAATTTTTTAAAAATCTTAAAAAAAAAAAAAAGAATTTGTTTTTTGACCAGCTCTCTTTTTTAAAAAAATTATTTATTTGAGAGAGAGCAAAAGCTGCATGGTGGCAGAAGGAGAAGCAGACTCCCTGCTAAGCAGGGAGCCGGACACGGGGCTCAATCCCAGGGCTCCATGATCTTGACCTGAGCCAAAGGCAGAGGCTTAACCAACTGCGCCACACAGGCACCTCTGTATAGCTCTTAATAGCAATGTTTTGTTTCTTTTGTTCTGCTGATAGACATCTACCACCACCAATCCACAGGACCTGGGTGATGAAAGCAGTGTTAGCAAACTGAGTCCACGTTCTAATCAAATGTTACTGAAGCCTCCCTATGTGCCTGCTAGAGGATGAAAAAGATGTGGTCCCTGTCTTCAGGGAACTCACAGTCCACTGGGAAATGAAAACGTGTCTAGCCCCACATCCTCCGACGTTATGAAGTCACCTTGCCTTTAATATCTAAGTCAAAATGGCTTGTGCCCTCAGAGAGGACAGAAAGATCGTTCTCTCCTTAATGATATTCTGGAACCAATTTAAAACAATCATTTGTTCCTAATACACCAGTAAATAAATAGGAACAATGGAGAGTGTTTGGTACTGTAACAAGTGGAAGGAGGAAGTAAATAGTAAGTTCTAACTGGGGATGTAAAAGAAGGCTTAAAGACTAGACAATGGGGACGCCTGGGTGGCTCAGTTGGTTAAGCAGCTGCCTTCGGCTCAGGTCATGATCCCAGCGTCCTGGGATCGAGTCCCACATCGGGCTCCTTGCTCGGCAGGGAGCCTGCTTCTCCCTCTGTCTCTGCCTGCCGTTCTGTCTGCCCGTGCTCGCTCTCGCTCCCTCTCTCTCTCTGACAAATAAATAAAATCTTTAAAAAAAAAAAAAAAAGACTAGACAATGGTCAGATGAATGACTAGAAATTTATCAAGTGGGGGAAGGGCACCCCAAGCATCAGGCTTAACACATACACCAGAGAGAGGTATGAAAAGACAAAGACTACCTGGGACCTCCTGATGGTTTAGTATGACTCAAGCATTCTGTAAAAGAGAAGACTGAAAGGGGCAAGGATGGTGTCCTATACTGAAGACAGCTTACTGTCAGCATTTGCTAAACCTAAAAGCAAGTCAGGGATACTGTCCTAAACTACCTAGGAGTATCCCAGACAGGGACAGCGCTAAGGTCAGGCAGTTAAGGTATTTGTCTTGGTTACAAAATTTCAGGGGCCACCAAAGCCTCGGTCATCAAGATCACATTTTAACACAAAAGTTTAAATAAAGATAGGATCAGTGTTGAGTTTCCCTTCCTTTTACCTCAGGCTCTAATATGGCTCAGCAAGGCAGTTCTTTATCTAAAATTTTGGCATTTGCTCATAATGGATTTTTTTTGGCGCTGGTTTTGATTTTTTAAAAGATAGTGCACTAAAATATTATTTATCTTGATGACTGAAGGGTTTTTGCAAGGGGGGGGGGATTCTCTTAAAGTTTTTGCATCTGAGGTGAGTGCTTTACTCACTTCGCCCTAGTCCCAGTCCTGATTCCGGCCAAATTTTATCTGTTACCTGGATCAAAGACACTGCGTGTCACCCTGGCATAAGAACACTAATTAGAAAGGATAAAGTTCACAGCATGTGGTGGCTGATGGGATATGAAAATAAAAGGAAGGGAGGAGTCAAGAATTTCATCTTGGAAAAAATTATGCTCTTGGCAAATGTATAGAATACCAGGGATGATAAACTTGAAGAGAAATCAGGATCATATGATAAGATTTATAAAAGTAGATCAACAAAGGGCTCTGAGATATAGAGAAGCTATTGGCTTTCCCTTTGGAAAAAGAATTCGGAATCTAACATGTTAACAGCATCTGCATAAGTATGTGTCAGGAGCATATAGTCATCCACAACGTAATATACTGAAGCTGGCAGAGCTGTTCTTTAACAGGAACAGAAGTGTTGGATACCTGGTTCTCCTCCCTCTGTTTGAAGGACAAGAACATCCCAAAAGCTGTCCTTGGGGTCAGCAGTCAGGAGCAGGTGGAAGAAGTGGAAAGACTTTCTTCTGCAGGGAACAGAGCCCCCCCCCCCGCCCCCAGCTCATGCTCTGCCCATCAACTGCAACTGAAATCAATTTTCCTAAAAGGAGACTTAAGGGGTGGCCACGGGCTCAGCTAAATGAAGGGAGAAGGGAGAGGTCAATCAGATTCTCATCAAAGAGCTCAACTAATCTGTCTCCTATTTGAATTGCAGCCTCCCCTGAGCCTCCTTGGCAGGTACCAGCTATCATGCCAGTGTTTCATAATTGCAGGCCATTGAATAATTGGCACGGTTCACCTCTCTGGCAAGACTTGCCTGCCAGCTCTGTCCCCAGGAGCCTGCAAGGACCGGAGGCATCATGCGGGGGGTTGCTGCTCTCGGTCTCCCATCTCACACGCCCCCCCACAGACTCCCCTCACTCCTGCGTCTTCAGGCTCCTCCTCTTTCTGGTTCCTTCCCTCCTATGGAAAACATGCTGTCTCCCTCTCCCCCACTTCCAGCCACCCATCCAAGTTGGGCTACACGCTCCTTGGACAAAAGGCAGATAGATGGCTGGAAGCAGAAAGGAAATATTTGTTCTGCTCAGATAAATATATAAATGGCAGCAAAGGAATGTATAAATAAAACAATTCTTTCCTTGACCCTTTCGCCATCTATAGCCGCTCCCCTGTTTGTCCTCGTCCCATCTCCTAGCATTTGGTGCCTCCAAGTCATTGGGTCAAACACTGGACCCATTGTCTATCTCCACGTTGGTGAATGATCTCCCCAAACCACTCTGTCCCAGCCTCGCCATGCTACTTTGGTTGCAAGATTCGACATGCCTTTCTCCTCCTTGAGGACTTCATCTGTGCTGTTCTTCTACGCAGAACGTTCACCCTCTGCTGCTGTCCATCGTGCCCACTTGCCTCCTGCTCAAGTGGGCACCATGGGCAGCAGGCAGAGGGTGAACATTGTAGCTGGATTGTAGCTGAAATCTTAGATCCTTAGATCCTTCACATTTCCTGGCCCCTTAGGTTCCTGGGGCCCCCTGCCTGCCCTTCTGTGCAGCACTGAACACATCTGTGTGCGTTTGATCAACAGCTGGCTTCCGCTGGAGACAGCATGTTTCATGAGGGTAAACTGAGTCTGGCTTGTTGGCTGCTGTCTCCTTACCACCTAGCCCAGTGCTGGCGTGGGAAGAGATGAACAGATATGTGTTGAATATTTGTTAAGACTCATCTTAGGGTTTAAAGTAGGCCTAAGAGAGATGATTTTTTAAAAAATGATTTTATTTATTCATTCGAGACAGATACAGAGATAATGAGAGTGCGCATGAGCAGGGGGAAAGGCAGAGGGAGAAGCAGACTCTCCACTGAGCCAGGAGCCCAACGTGGGACTCGATCCCAGGACCCAGAGATCATGACCTGATCGAAGGCAGACGCTTAACCGTCTGAGCCACTCAGGTAGGTACCCCTAAGAGAGGTGATCTTTGTAGGGTTTAAAAAAATTTTTTTTTGTTAACATATAATGTATTATTTGCCCCAGGGGTACAGGTCTGTGAATCGTTAGGCTTACACAATTCACAGCACTCACCATAGCACATGCCGTCCCCAATGTCCGTAACCCAGCCACTCTATCCCTACCCTCCACCGCCCAGCAACCCTCAGTTTGTTTCCTGAGATTAAGAGTCTCTTACGAGGGGCGCCTGGGTGGCTCAGTGGGTTAAAGCCTCTGCCTTCGGCTCAGGTCATGATCCCAGCGTCCTGGGATCGAGCCCCGCATCGGGCTCTCTGCTCTGCTTCCTCCTCTCTCTCTGCCTGCCTCTTTGCCTACTTGTGTCTGCCAAATAAATAAAATCTTAAAAAAAAAAAAAAAAAGAGTCTCTTACGATTTGTCTCCCTCCCGATCCCATCTTGTTTCATTTTTCCCTTCCCTAGCCCCCAAAATCCCTGTCCTGCCTCTCAAATTCCTCATATCAGGGAGATCATACGACAATTGCCTTTCTCTGATTGACTTTTTTCACTCCACTTAATACCCTCTAGTTCCATCCATATCGTTGCAAACGGCAAGATTTCATTTCTTTTGATGGCTGCATAGTATTCCATTGTGTGTGTGTGTGTGTACACACACACACATACCACATCTTCTTCTTCTTCTTCTTTTTTTTTAATACCACATCTTCTTTATCCATTCATCTGTTGATGGACATCTAGGTTCTTTCCATAGTTTTGCTATTGTGGACATTGATGCTATAAACATTTGGGTGCACGTGCTCCTTTGGATCCCTACATTTGTATGTTTAGGGTAAAAACCCAGTAGTATGATTGTTGGGTTGTAGGGTAACTCTATTTTCAATTATGCAGGGTTTTTTTTTAATATTTTATTTATTTATTTGACAGAGATCACAAGTAGGCAGAGAAGCAGGCAGAGAGAGAGGAGGTAGCAGGTTTCCCGCTGAGCAGAGAGCCTGATGCAGGGCTTGATCCCAGGACCGCAGGATCATGATTCGAGCTAAAGGCAGAGGCTTTAACCCACTGAGCCAACAAGATGCCCCCAATTATGTAGGGTTTTTAACAGAGATTCTTAATTCTGATGTGTGAACATGTCCAGGGGGCATTTCTTTTCTCACAGTGATCGAGGGGTGCCTCTGCTAACTTAGTGGTCTGAGGCCAGACCTACCAGACATCCCTCAGTGCTCAGGACAGCTCCCTGGAGAAACATTTTGCAAAGATCTCTCTACCTGTGCAGAGGAATTGTGTGAAATATGGAGGAAGAAGAAGTGGAGGTTGAAATCAGGGTGACTCGTAGGAACACTATTGCGATCGTTTCAAATCAGGAGCTGGCCAGGCAGCTGGGGAGGAAGCCTGCACTAACTTGGAAGGAGACAGGTTGAGAGGTAACTAAGAAATAGAAGCAATAAACTCTGTGATCAGTGACATGAGTCCCACTTCAAGGAAAGAGAAGGGATGTAAACGTGAAGGAAGGTAGACAGGTATAAATGTGAGACCTTGGGCAAGTTACCTAACCTCTTTGTGTCTAATTTCCTCATCTGTAAAACGAAGATAAAAATAATACATCACAGGGATGTGAAGATAGCAGGAACTGGGTTAATTCATATAAAGTGCACTGCCTGACATAGGGAAGCACTAGGGGAGTATTTGACATTGTAGTTGTAGATGTATAGATAAATAGATATGTAGAAATATTAACAGAAAAGTGGTGGGAAGGATAAATGAGTGGATAGATGGAAGGATGGACAGACAGGTGGATGAGTGGTTGCATGGATGGTAAAGAAATTGATAAATGAATTTTGAATGTGGAGGATGAAAGAGAGAGCATGATCCCTGCAATGTTTTTCCAGAAGCAGTTTTGAGCACAGATTTGAGCCAACAGTTTCTCCCTTCTTCCTTTATGTGCCACGACCAGGGTACCAGGGGGGCTTTGGTTTATGGAACAGAGTCATGACAAATGACAGCTGACCCCGATAGGGCCACTGGAAGCATGCAGTAGGCAAGTAGGAACCTGAATGACAGAAATGGGTCGCAGATGTCCCCTGTCTTGGGCCATGTGCTACGTGGAGGAGCGAAATCGGACAGTTCTTTGCCACTTTGGCTCAGGGTATCACAGCCTCACCATTGTCAGCTCTCTGGACGTTTTGTCTCTCACCCCCTTTCTCTGTTCTGCTGTTTACAACATTCACCGTCGAACAACACATCCAGTACATTACCTCAAAAGACATGGACCTGGGACTCAGAACACCTGTGCTCTAACATGGACAATAAAGCTAGTTTCTGGTCTTGAAACTAGTTGGTCATGTCACCTCTCTAGCTTCCGTTTGGGGATATGTAAAATAAATGGAGTGCACTAGAACGTGCCTAAAGTTTCTTATAGCTCTAACACGCATGCACCTGCAACCTGACTGGACCCTTCTCTCATTGTCCTTGTCCCTCACCTCAACACTCTCCTCTGTATCTTCACCATGTCCTTGGTGTGCAGTGCCCTCCTCTCCTTGTGCATCCACTAACCTCCTAGACAGGTGTCAAATGTCAGTGCTACCTTCCCTGTGAATCATTCCTTCGCACCCTCCAGCTTAGATGCTTGCTCCTCTGTGTACCCAGCTACTGTGTAAGCACCTGAATTACAGCGATATCCTCTGGGACTTGTCCGCATGCCTCTCTTCCCCATAAGGTGGCATGCCTTTAATACAGAAATTACATTTTGTATCACTCAGGGCTGGAGATCAGAGAAGAGAATCCACTCCAACCAGTTCAAGCTGGAAAGGATTTACTGTAGCTATTATATGGCTTATGGAGTCATGCGGAGGGAAAAGTAAGCTCAAGATTAGGCTTTCAGGAACCACTCACAAAGCCACTCTGCAGATACAGAGCCCTTGCTACCTCTTCTGGTAACAGGAAATCTCCAGCTTCCCGACAGTACCATCTTTCTCTCTGCAACTATCTCATAGGCAAATTCTCAGAAAGAGCCCAAGAGTCTGTTAAGCCATCCCCATCCCTGTTTGGACAATGTTTTTTGTACCAGGGCCACCCCCTAAACTTCTGAGCGATCTGGAGATTGATGGCACTGGAGTCGGGAGCTGAGTGTGGTCCAAAGAACTGTAGCCAAAGGAAGTTCCGTTCATTGGACACAAACATGGTGGAAGGATCTGCTGGAAAAGAGGGAATGGCCACTACGTTCCCTCTTTCCTTTGGCTGAGAGCAATTTTCCCTCTGCCAGTAGGGTTCTTAGTGATCTGTGACATGTCCGTCACCTGGCAGGGTGTCAATTACATTTAAATCTGCTCTTACCTCGAGCAACCTTTTCAGCTTGTGTCTTATATAGAGCACCAACCGCTCTCACAAAAATAGGCCAGGATCATAGAATCTGGGGCATCGGAAGAGGTTCAGGGGTCATAAAAATCCGGGAGTTACCAAATACTGCTTTGTAGCAGAAAGAGAAAAATCGGACATTGTATCTAGCTTTGTTTTATCTAAATGTATTCAATTTAAAGACCTGGCCAAAGATTTTCTTTGTCTTCCTATTTCTTCAGTGATAAATGGTATTTGTAGCTCATAGCTTTTTTCTATTTGGGCTTTTCTTGGCAAAATAACAATGAGGATGTCGTTGTTAATCATCCCTCTGAGTTGCTTATTGATTTTTAATCTATTCTGATCACGTCCCTAGAGGTCTATACCCCCAACTCCGCCATGACTCCTTTGTCCGTTTCATCCTTCATTCCTGATCATGTACCAGGATACAGACTTCAGGGTCTCAAGACACTGAACACGTACCCGGACGGGTGGTAGGACTTCAAGATAGAGAGTCACACCTTCTGTGATTCTTTGTCACAGGCCCATCTCATGTCACATCACACAACTGTTCTGACACTCTGCTGTTCTGAATAAGGCCCGGCTCACGTGTGAGAAAGGAAGCTGTGTGTGTAGCTCATCTTGGTGTGTTCTCTCTACTTCGGCCAAGGTTATTTCCCTCTTTCTCTTATCACTTAAAATATGTGTTCCACTTGTATCTATCCGAACTCCAGCTTTCTTTCTACCTGTATCTGTTACATTTCTGGGACTTCTCTTCCTCTAGTGCTTCTGATGATCTAATTTCTCTTAAATCCAAACTCATTCTTTATGATAAGGGACGGGAGCCTATGACCTCATCTATCAGTTTGCAAGCAATTTGCTTATCAAAATACATGTTATTTCACTCAAGGCTGCTCTCCTGGGCCTGTAAGCCCTCCGAGCCACTTCCTTCACACCCACCCCCAGGGACACAGAGAGTTCTGCTCTGTGTCCCTGGGGGTGGGTGTACCCTGCAAGCTGAGCTCCTCAGACTCCTGTGTCCGCCATTTCCAGCTGGACTTGTTGGGTGGGAAGTGGGGATCAGGGAAAGTGGAGAGCCTCAGGCTCTAGCACAAAGTATCTCTCTTCTTGGTGGTCCCACCACTGCCCAACAGGTGCATCAAGCTCCCTGCTTCTATCAGGTGACCCTAGACCTTGGTCCTCTCCCCTATCTCCCCTCAGCCTAGGGAGCTGGAGAGGCTACTTGATGATGATGCTCTGGGGCACCCCTGCCATAACCGTTCAGAGAGATCTCTCTTTTCCAGGCTGGACCTCCGCTGATATAAGGATAAATTCTCAGAAGCAGGGGCACCTGGGTGGCTCAGTCCATTAGGCCTCTGCCTTTGCTTGGGTCATGGTCTCAGGGTCCTGGGATTGAGCCCCACGTTGGGCTCCCTGCTCAGCAGGGAGCCTGGTTCTCCCTCTTCCCTTCCCCCCTTCTCCAGATTGTGCTCTCTCACTCTCTTGCTCTATTTCAAATAAATAAATAAAATCTTTCAGAAAAATTCTCAGAAGCTGAATTATGAGGTCAAAACCCAAGATTTTTAAAAGCAAAATTTAAAGACATTTCTTCCTGCTGTCTTTCTCTCCCGTAAGCTCTCCCCTCTACCTGTCAACCTCCATATGCAGCCAGGCCCTTCTCCTGTCACCCCATCTCTTTACATGTCTCAGCCTCTGGGCACTGGACTATCCCTCTGGTCACATGACACTTAAAAATTGATAAAACAAAGAGGTAAGGGGGAAAACCACCACTTCCTGGTGGTAATTGATATCTATGCTTTCAGAACATGCTCAGGCAAGTGGAAAGAATAAGCAATTATCTGGATCATTCAAGCAAACATTAACTCCCCTTTATCTGGCATGAGTGAGTACTGAAAGAGAAGGAAAATTAGAATTAATTATTAACATCTTTAAAATCGCCAGAATTAGGTAGAGGGTAAGTGAATTCATCACTGTTTTTTTTCTTTTTTAAAGATTTTATTTATTTGACGGGGAAAGAGGAAATACAAGCAGGGGGAGGGGCAGAGGGTGAAGGAAAAGCAGGCTTCCCACTGAGCAGGGAGCCCGAGGTGGGCTTGATCCCAGGACCCTGAGCCACCCTGGCACCCCACCATTTCATTTTCTATGAGAGTCTCCTGAGGGAATGATATCTGCTTGGCCGTTGCAACACCAGGTTTTTAATTTTGGTAGGAATCCACCAAGGAGTGAAGTGCCCTTTGCCATTTGTGGAACTGAGCCTGTTAGTGGCTTTGACTCCGCACTGCCGGGTAAGAGGGCTCGGGCACTGCCTCCCAGGCTGTAGAGATGGGTGCTGGGAAGCTGAGCCTGCTTCTTTGTATCGCCTCAGCCTCAGCTCTCAGGAGAAACGAAGCTGTCACCCAAACTTGGGGAAATGTCTGACTTCGGGTTGTAATTTACCAAATAAAAGCTATCAACTGTCTTTTTTCTTTCTTTTTTTTTTTAAGATTTTATTTATTTATTTGAGAGAGTGGGAGAGAGAGAATGAGCATGAGAAGTGGGAGGGTCAGGGGTGCCTGGGTGGCTCAGTGGGTTAAGGCCTCTGCCTTCGGCTCAGGTCATGATCCCAGGGTTCTGCTGTCAAGCCCCACATCAGGCTCTCTGCTCTGCGGGGAGTCTGCTTCCCTTCCTCTCTCTCTCTGCGTGCCTCTCTGCCTACATGTGATCTCTGTCTATCAAAAAAAAAAAAAAAGAAGTGGGAGGGTCAGAGGGAGAAGCAGACTCCCTGCCGAGCAGGGAGTCCAATATGGGACTCGATCCTGGGACTCCAGGATCCTGACCTGAGCCGAAGGCAGTTGCTTAACCAACTGAGCCACCCAGGCATCCCTATCAACTGTCTTTTATAGGCTGCTGATTTATCTTCAGCTTTCTCAGGATTCGTGGCCCTTTAAAGACTGCTCACTTAGCAATACATCATAGTTATGAAAAATAGTTTTTATAGCAAACTATTCTTTGGTAAAGGTAGAGAGGCAGTTGCAGGGGCAAGAGCCCTGATCTTGGAGTCTAGAGGTCTGAGTTTGAATTCTGGCCTTGCCACTAACTAGCTGAAGATCTGAAACCCCCCATTTAATCATGGTGAGTTTCTTACCTATGACGAGCTGTGAACGTGAATACATTAAGGTCATTAAGAGTAACATACAGGTGCAAACTAATCAATAGATGAAATAACACACGTGTTAGGGTAACAAGGTCGGAGCCACCATTGACATTGGTGTATATATGAGGGATGGGGGACAGGATCTGAAGGCCATCACCAAAGTGACTCTCTGTTTGATGGTGTGCTTTCCCTATCAAACTATGAAAGAGCCCAGAGAGGCTTAGATGCAAGCATGGCCTGTGTCATCTGCCTCCTCCCTCATTTTCCAAATGAGTTTCCAGCAGCTCTCCTCCCATAGGGCTATAGGGGCAGGGCACCCTCAGCAAGCCAGAGCCTGTCTCAGGCTGACAGGTGAGCTCGGAGGCAGGGAGCATGATAAATGCGAACCACCTTATGGAACGGAGCTGGAAAATAACATTATCCCAAGAGCAAAGTAGATGTCATTTGTAATTTAACATGTGGTACTACGGGAACAAGGGCATTTTTACTGTCATTGAAGCTTTGTTTTCCCAGCCAGAAAACTAATTAGAAGAGAACATCTAGAAACAAATTTACCAGCTTGCGGTTTGGTTCTTATAAATGCTGGACTAGAGCAACCTGCCTCAGCCTCCTGCCTCCCTTCCGTCCCCTTGAATAGCCAGAAGACCTCCCCCTTCCCTCCGTGACGATGAGCCAAGTGTCACAGATATCCCTCAGACAGCAGTTTCCTCCTTAATCTAGGAGGGTTTTTCCGAGTGGTTCTAGAATTATATCATCCACTGAGACCAAGAAAATAGCATGGAAGTCAAAAACAGATTGGAGTTTAATGAACTGGTTAATGAAACAAGTATTTGTTGGGTGCCTTCCATATGTCAAGTTCTCTTCTAGTCAGCATGCTGAAAATACGCCAGTGAACCAGAGTTGATCCTGGCCCTCGAGGAGCTTATAGTCTGGTGGGGGCAGATAGATATCCATGGGACATAAATCATAATAAGACAGAAAAAGAGGTTGGAGAGTGACTATTTCAGGTGAAGTTGTTAGGGAAGGTATCTCTGAAAGACATTTGAATCGAAACTTGAATGAGAGGAGGGAGAGGCTTACCTGTTCTGGGCAGGGGAGACAGATCCCACGAGGCAGGACACGATCTTGCTGTGTTTGTGGAATGGCAATGTGGAATGGCACCTTCTCCCCAGCAAAGAGTGTGAGGGGGAGAGTGCATTGGGATCTGAACCCCACCTCCTACCAGTGATAGCCTTAGAACTTCTCTCAACTAATTTAATCTCTAGGAACCCTAGAGTCCTTGTAGTTATTCGTAATTCTGGTTACAGGGACACCCGGTGGTTCAGTTGGTTGAGCATCTGCCTTTGGCTTAGGTTATGATCCTGAGCCCTGGGGTCGAGCCCCCCGTTGGGCTCTCTGCTCAGTAGGAAGCCTGCTTCTCCCTCTGCTTGCAGCAATCCCTGTTTCTTCTCTTTCTCTCTCTCTTTTTCTTTCTGTCAAATAAATAAATAAAATTTTTAAAAAAGAAAGAAAGTACAGACAGGAAAGAACTAGAAGCAAGTTCTGGGAATAATAAAACACCACCACCCCCAAAACCAGACTTGTACTTGTCATTCACCTTGGATTTCCCTCTTCGTGCCAGATTTCTTCTCTCTCTCCACAGCCAGGCTTTACCGGCTCCCTCTCCACATGGACCTCCCTGAGCCCTGGAGCTTACCCACTCAGCCCAAATGCTTGCTGTCTCCCTGTCCACTCCCTGGTCCTGTTTCACCCCTGACACCAGACTCAGCACTGCTCCAGAAAGAGCCTGCTCTCTGGAAATCCTGAGAGACTCAACCATGTTTAAGGTTCAAGGGAAGGACGGAACTGGGAGTACCCTGTGCACTGCCCGGCATGTTTTTCAAATCCCCCCTATGTTCCCGGACCTTCCGGGCAGCATGCTAATCAAGGGTTCTTCTCTTTTGTCCCTACATGTCATCCACTTTGCTCCGGGGTTTCCTATTCCACACTCTACCCCACCTCCACCAGTCTTCTCCGTCTCTCACCCTGTGCAAGCGGGAGCGCGCACTTTCTCCCAGCTTCCAGAGCTGACTGAAGTCTCAGCAGCACCCATCCACCCACGGCAGTCTTCCAACAGAGACTCTCCAGACACAGTACCCGCTCTCTGAGAGGGTGAATTGTCTTACATTCCAATTCCGTCTCTGAAGTGCAATTCCAAATTTCTGTGAAAGAATGTCTGATCGGCCCGCCTTGTGTCATAGGCTCACAACTCTGGTCCAGTCAGCGTTGGCCGGGGAAGAAGTTCCCTTTGTGGACAGGGAATTTGACAGGACAATTCCTAGAGAACACAGCGCTTCTTCGGAGACAGGTGAACAGGTACACCAAATGTGTCTGTTACCTTCCTCACAGGTAAAACAGAGACTGTGGCATATCCTTATCAGCTCAACAAAATAACACGTGATAGGGGGATAGGTGCGTTCCACCATCTCTTGCACTCAGTCAACTTGACTTGTCTCCTCTTTTCAAGAAACAAACCAACAGGAGCACCTGGGTGGCTCAATTGGTTGGGCGACTGCCTTCGGCTCAGGTCATGATCGAGTCCCGCATCTGGCTCCCTGCTCGGCGGGGAGTCTGCTTCTCCCACTGACCTTTCTCCACTCATTCTCATTCTCTCTCTCTCTCTCTCTCTCAAATAAATAAATAAATAAAAATCTTTAAAAAAAATAAAAAAAGAAACAAACAAATCAACAAACCACAAAAGATCTCTCCCTTGATTTTCCAGAATAATCTCTGCTTCAGTATGATGCCCGGTTATAGATTGTGCATATAAATTGCTCATCTGAAAAATATTAGTCATGCTAGGTATATTCAACGTGTACAAAATATATATGTGTGTATACACACACACATATACACACATATACATATATTAGGCAGAAGTATCTAGATTTTGTCCCATTTCTCATGCCTTCTCCCCTCTTACTGGGTTTATTTTGGTGTTGTCTGATAAGATTGTGCCCTTCCTCGTCTGCCCCTACCCCAAGGTTCTAAACTATATATCGCGGGCAATTCATTGGGAAGAACATAGAAGCAAGGATGGCGATTGGCTTTGAAAAGGAGAAATTAAGGAGAGCCACAGGAAGAAAGGTGTTTGGCCAGATTTTTGAGAAGGGTAGGAAATGCAGAAGGCTAGGGAAAGAGCATTTGGAGAACTGTCACCACAGGCTGTGATTTGGATCAGCTTTAATGGTATTTGAGAGATGCCAGTAAGACTGGAATTACTTCTAATTACTCTTGGCTGCTGGACTCAGTCTGCAACTCCCTGTTGAGACAGAGCCAGGTGGGTGCCTGGGATTTACTTGGTCTACATATAGATAAAAGAATCCTTTTGTCCAGGAGATTGCCATATCTGGGGGACTCATGGCTTAAATGTTTAAATGAAGGTATGAAATGATTAAAACATAAAATAAGACAGTCTACCGAAATGTATGAACCTGAGTACAATCAAAGGTTTAAGCTCTATCCCAGGGAGGCAGAGGCAATTGTGAGTCACAAAATCTCCAACCAACTGCTGCTTTCTGGGCATGAAGAATATTTACAAAAATTATAGAGAGTCCTTTGACATTAAGACAAATAATCCATTCTGTGCAAAAAGCAAGCTTCCTCAAGGGAGTTTCCAAATAATAATTTTGCTTTTCCACGGTGCAAGCAGGAGTCTTTGTTGATGTGAAGGCAGCATGAGAACGCCTTCCAGATCGCTCATGCACCCTTTCACAAACCATCTTTGATGAAAAATTAAACAGAGACTAAAAGACTTCCTGCTTCATAGCTAATGAGCTATGTGAGGCAGGAACACATTCTGGAAACTTGAGTCACATTGAAATTTCGCATCTGAATTCCTTTAAAATAAAATATGTGCTTTCTAAAATCTTGATTATAAAAATGACGTGTACTATGGAATACTAAGTGAGAAAGTGAGAAAGAATGAGGTAGCTATGTTGACATGCAAACGTATTTATTATTTGGTGTTTTTTGTTTTTTTTTTTTAAAGAAACACTTTACAGAGCAATATGTTAAAGGGATCATGGTGACACAGACAAACACCCAGGGAGGCCCGGCAGGTAACAGAAGTGTGAAGGGCCAGGTCCATGACAACAGATGCCACGCTGATGGGGTTGTAGAAAAGTACTATTTGGGTAGCTATACAACCTTTTAAATCATTGTGTGGGTCAAACCAAACACTGTACTGGGCGTATCCAGCTCCCCTAAGGCTATTTGTAAATAATAATTTAAAAAGCTAACTCTGCTATGCATATTCTCTTGTAGATGTGTGTGTGTGTTTATAAATACAAAATAAAATACCTGGGAAGATACATATATAAATTTTTCTTGGGGCATATCTTTGAGAAACCAAACTTGGGGAAGGGGGCTGGTGAGAGAATATGTTAAAGGAGACTTTTGATGTTTTGTTTTATCGCTCTATTGTTTGACCTGTGCAATGGGGATGTATTATGCCTTACAGAAAATAAAAAGTAGGGGTGCCTGGCTGGCTCCATTGGAAAGGCATGTGACCCTTGATCTTGGGGTCGTGAGTTTGAGCCCCACCCTGGGTATAGAGATTACTTAAATAAATATTTTAAGGGTACCTGGGTGGCTTAGTCAGTTAAGTGTCCAGCTCTTGGTTTTGGCTCAGGTCATGATCTCAGGATCGTGGGATTGAGCCCTGCACCAGGCTCTGCCATCTGAGGGGAGTCTGCTTGAAGTTCTCAGTCTCTTCTCTCCCTCTGCCCCTCCTTCAGCTCTGTGTCTCTTCTCCTTCAAAAATAAATAAATAAAATATTAAAAAAGAAGAGGCATTACAAAATAGAAATTAAAAAGTAATTCATAAAGATCATAATAGATATTTTGGGAAAAAAATGAATAGATGTGAAAAATCACTTATTATCTCATAAAGTCATTGTCTTTGTCTGCTTGGGACTGTCATAACAAAATACCAAAGCCTGGGGTAGCTCAAACAGCAGACATTTATTTCTCACAGTTCTAGAGGCCAGGAGCTTTCAAGATGCGGGTGCTAACATGGTCTGTTCTGGTGAAATCTCTCTTCTTGGCTTGTCCATAGCTGCTTTCTTACTGTATCCTTTTTTTTTTTTTTTTTAAGATTTCTTATTTATTTAACAGAGACCCAGCCAGAGAGGGAACACAAGCAGGGGGAGTGAGAGAGGGACAAGCAGGCCTCTCACCAAGCAGGGAGCCCAATGCGGGGCTTGATCCCAGGATTCTGGGATCATGACAGAGCCAGAGGCAGATGCCTAACAACTGAGCCACCCAGGTGCCCCATTCTCACTGTATCCTCACATGATGGACAGAAAGAGTTCTCACACCTCTTCCTCTTCTTTAAAGGGCACTACTCGTTTTGTGAGAGCCCCACCCTCATGACCTCATCTAAACCTAAGTACTTCCCAAAGGCCCCACCTCCAAACATCATCACAGTGGGGATAGGGCTGTGACACGTGAACGTGCAGGTGTGCGGGTAGGGGGACACAAGCGTTCAGCATACAACAATCATATTTTGGTATCGTTCCTTCCATTCTTTTCTTTTTGTTCCAAATGTATTTAAAATAGTTGGGATTGTAGTGTATAGATAGTTTTAGACATAGTTTTATATCCTGTCATAAATCTTTTTCCTTGTCAGTTTTTAGCATGGATTATCACCTTAAGATAGATAGATTCATGTAGATGGAATTAATGGGTCAAAGAGCATAGACTTTAAAAAAATGTATGCATATTGTTAATGTGTCTTCCGGAAAGGTAGAATCAATTTACAGTTTTGCCAACAGTATATGAAAGTACTCATTTTCTGTTCCCTTGCCCACATTGAGAATTATCAATGAGAAATAATAAAGACTGCTATTTGCTTGTTATTTTTAAACCTTTTACTGAAGCATAAAGATACATACAGAAAAGTGTGATTATCACAAGGCAAGCACACCTGAGTAATCAGCATCCACAAGAAAGAGAATGTACTCTCCATCTTCAGAATCCCCCTGACGCCCCAACTGTCTTATTACTGTCACAAGAATAACTACCATTCTGACTTCTAACGACAATAGATTAGTCCCACTTGGTTTTTCATTTTGGTGTAGGATTCTATTTTATAAACACAGTATATCACCATGTAGTTAACTATTCTGCTATCAATGAACATCTGGTACTTTCTGGCTTGGGATTAAGAAACATTCTCTACATTTCTTTTGGTGACTACACGTATGCATTTTTGAGAGGCCTATCCTTGGAAGCAGAATTCCTGGACTATATGTTCTGCTTCAGTACATACTGCAGAGAGCAATTTCCAGAATGGTGGTATCAATTTTGACGTCTACCAAGTGTGTTTAAAAGTACTAGCTTCTTCTAATTTGGGTTAATACTTAATATTATCAGTCTTTTTTCACCTTTGCTGCTTGGCTGGGCTGTGTAGTGATACATCACTGTGGCTTTAATTTGCATTTCTTGGTGATTCAGGAGGCAGAACAGCTTTTCAGTGTTTGGTGATCATTTGGAGTTGTCCTCTTTTGTAAATAGTCTATTTGAGTATTTTGCCCATTTAAAAAAAAAAAAATATATATATATATATATATTTATTTATTAGAAAGAGAGAGAGAGAGCACAAGCAAAGCAGAGGGTCAGAGGGAGAGGGAGAAGCATACTCCCCACTGAGCAGGGAGCCCAACGTGGGGCTAGATCCCAGAACCCTGGGATCATGACCTGAGCCAAAGGCAGACACTTATCCCATTCAGCTACCCAGGTGCCCCTTGCCCATTTTTTCAGCTACCCAGGTGCCCCTTGCCCATTTTTAAATTAAGTTTTCTGTCTCATTGAATTATATAAACTATTTTTATATTCTAGGTTATAGTCCTTTGTCAGGTATCAAATATCTTCTACTCTTTGGGTTACCTTCTTCCTCTTTAATGGTATTTTGATGAAAAAAGGATATACACTTTTTTCTTACCAATTTTTTTAAGTTAAAAAAATTTTTTTTCCCTTTTCTGTGATTTGGGCAGCAGCATATATTCAGTGTTTGTTTTTTTTTTAAAGATTTTATTTGTTTATTTGACAGCAGAGATCACAAGTAGGCAGAGAGGCAGTCAGAGAGAGAGAGAGGAGGAAGCAGGCTCCCTGCTGAGCAGAGAACCCGATGCGGGCCTCGATCCCAAGACCCTGAGACCATGACCTGAGCAGAAGGCAGAGGCTTTAAACCCACTGAGCCACCCAGGTGCCCACATATATCCAGTTTTGATTTCTTTTTTTTTATCCAGGATAGTTAATGTACAGTATAATATTGGTTTCAGATATACAATACAATGACTGAACAATTGTGCACATTTCCCTGCACTCACCATGACAGGTGTGCTTTTAGTCCCCATCGCCTATTTCACCCATCCCCCCAACTGCCTCCCCTCTGGAAACCATCAGTTCTCCATAGGTAAGAGTCTGTTTTTTGGTTACTCTCTTTTTTATTTTGTATTTTTTTTTCTTATTTTTAGTTGAAATATATTTGACATGTAACATTGTGTAAATTTAAGGTATAAAATATGTTAATTGATACATATATATTGTAATATGATTGCCATTGTAGTAATAATTAGCACCTCTATCATGTCACATAATTATCACTTCTTTTTAATGTTTGGAATAATTATAATCTAGGCTCAGCATATTTAATGATTGTAGTATTATATTGTTGTCTGTATTCATTTTGCATTAGCAAAAGACATATATTTAATAGATTGAATTTATAGTTAATGTATATTGTTCATTTAAACAAAATTTGTACAGTTGAAAGGCCTGAACATATTTTCCTCTTACTAAATTTTCAAATTTTCATCCTTTGATGCTCAGTGAGACTGAATTTTCTTCTTTTAAAAAAATTTCCTTTGGGGGCACCTGGCTGATTCAGTGGGTGGAGCATGAGACTCTTGATCTCAGGCTTGTGAGTTCAAGCCCCACTTTGGATGTGGAGATTACTTAAAAATAAAATCTTAAAAATAAATTTCCTTTGGTCTTTTGGAATTAAATTATCAACCCTTATCTTTTGCTTATTTTTCTATAACTATATTACTGTTATCTTGTTGATTTCTAGAAAATACTTATATATTAGAAAAAAATTGCATTTTTGCTCCTAGATATTTTTCATAACTTGTTAGCCTTGTGATTATTTGTAATATATTTTTTAAAAGATTTTATTTATTTATTTCACAGACAGAGATCACAAGTAGGCAAAAGGCAGGGATAGGGAGAGAGGGGGAAGCAGGCTCCCTGCTGAGCAGAGAGTTGGGCGGATACAGGGCTGGATCCCAGGACCCGGAGATCATGACCCGAGCCAAAGGCAGAGGCTTAACCCACTGAGCCACCCAGGTGCCCCTTTGTAATAGATATGATATCATATATAATATGTGTGTATGTATATATATATGTATATATGAATATATGTATATGATAGGATGTAGATAGATCTGAAATGTAATAGAAATGATAAATCATTTTTTTGATTATTTTCCATTTACTTTAAAACTCTATCTGTGAGGAAAAATATTTTTCCTCTAATTTTGTGGTGTTTTGTTTTTATTTTGTTTTGTTTTTCTTTTACATCTAGTTCTTTGATTCATGTGGGACTTATTTGGATGATATTGTGAGATGAGAATCTAAACTGCTTTATTTCCCCCTAATACCTAAGTCAATTTTGCTTTTATTAATGGGATGATTCTTCTTTATCTAGTTGATTTATAAAACTTCCTTTATAATAGAGTTGGTTTTTTTTTTTTTAAGATTTTATTTATTTATTTGACAGAGAGAGATTACAAGTAGGCAGAGAGGCAGGCAGAGAGAGAGAGGAGGAAGCAGGCTCCCTGCTGAGCAGAGAGCCCGATGCGGGACTCGATCCCAGGACCCCGAGATCATGACCTGAGCCGAAGGCAGCGGCTTAACCCACCGAGCCACCCAGAGTTGGTTTATATACTTTAGTTTGCTTTTTAGCTGTCTCTTCTGATCCACTGATTTGTATGCCAGTTCTAATGCTGTGATAAAAAAATTTAAGTTTTAAAGTCTTTGTGGGCTTTTGCAAGGGGCTAGGAATGTTTTTCCATCGTTTTTCATCTTTTTCACCCATGATTTTGGCTATACTAGTTTGTTAGCTCTTCTGTGTGTATTTTTTTTTTTAAAGATTTTGTTTTTATTTATTTATTTCACACACACACACACACACACACACACAACAGAAGTAGGCAGAGCAGCAGGCAGAAGGGGAAGGAGCAGGGAGCACAATGTGGGGGTCAATCCCAGGACCCTGGGATCATGCCCTGAGCCAAAGGCAGACACTTAATGAAATGAGCCACCCAGGCACCCCGTTTAGTCTTCTGGACAAACTTTAGAATCTCTTTGTTTTATTTTGTTCCAAAACAGTACTTTGAGATTCTAGATTATAATATTTTAAACCTATAGGTTAACTTGTAAAGAGCTGTTTCTTTCTCTCTTTAACATTTTGTCTTCTAGATACATAATCTAAGAAGAAGTTATTAAAATTATTAAAGGGACTATTTTTTACAAATTTAATAAAGGAACTGTGTAAAGGGCAAGGTGTAAGGAAACCACTGAGAGAGTACAGTACCTCAAAGCTAGAAAGAGAGAGGGCCAGTTTTATCGCTACACATAAGGAGAAGAGAGTCGGGGTCCTCACCCGAACACATGAAGCATATCTTGTTGAGGCCAACCCAACAGGGTCTGCACCTTTTGTGAATACTGATGTCACTGTGCAGGTGAGAAGTTGGGAACAATAGTAACCTGTGCTCAGATGCCCCCTCCCTCTCACCTGCTGCATGTGCTTCCCAGCTGATGAAACCAACCTGAGTCCAGAGCGCGAGAGGGCCTGCTGATGAAGTCCAAGGGTTTTGGGTTTGGACCTGCATCAGAATCACCTGTGGGGCTTGTTGAAAAACAGACTTTGGATTCAATGGTGGTGGATGGGGGATGGATTTTAGGGTTCTAACATGTTCCCAAGTGTTGCTGATCCCGCTCATCAGAGGCCCACCCCGGGAGAACTGCCGATGACGTCTGGCACAAAGGAAGGTAGAGGATGGTGAGGAGTGGGTCTGAAGAGGTCAACAGAATATACCAGGTACACTCTCTAGTCTCATTAGTGGATCGAATAGGATATATGTTTAAAGTGCTTGTCATGCCATTGGTGATAAGTAAATGTCCCCTTCCCTTGACTTTGAACCCACAGATTGGGTCCAGAATGCTCTTAGACTCCTCCTGGCCATTTTGGCTTCTACAACTGCCTTGTTCAGAGCTCCGAGACCTGAAACAGAGAATTCGCCAGGAGCTTGACTCTGAACTTGGCCTCAGCATCTAGTTTCTATAGCTTCTCACCAGCTCAGACCATTCTTGTGTCTGCCTCACACTTGCCCAGATTCTGACCCTGGGACGTGTTCTTCTCTGTGAGTCACTCTGATCCCAGTGTGCCAACACTCTCTCTTTGGTTCTGTGAAAATTAGTGGAAGGGAACCTTGTTTACAATAGAATTGGGAGGTCAGAATGGGGAGCTCTCAGGCCCTACCACTCCTTGCCAACTGCAGAACCAACAGGAAGAGACATACCTAGGAAGTCCCTAGCACGTTAGCTATTACTTTACTACCCCCAGCAGGAGGAAGAAAACTTCTCCTCCCCTGACAACAGCGGAGCCAATGAAAACTCACAACACTTTTTTTTTGAGCGAGCTCCACAACCAGCCTAGGGTCCAGAGCAGGGCTTGAATGCAGGACCCTGAGATCAAGAGTCCACCACTTTCAAGCCTCCCAGTGGTGCCAAAAGAAGCCACCATACTTTGAACTTCCAGTTTACCCCAACTGGCCTTCTGTTTATAACCACCCTCCCAGCTTCTCCCTTTCCTCTCTAGAAGAGTGTTCCTCTCTTTTATCCTCTGAACTTGCCTATGGTTTTGCTGTTGCTTGCTTGTCCTGGATTGTAAGTGTTTGCTATTCCTGAAGAAAACCCATTTTTGTTGGTAAAATAATTGGCAGGTTTATTTTTAAGGTTAGTTCTCTAGATTTTTTTTTTTTTTTTAAGAATTTATGACCCAGCAATTGTGAGATTTTTGGGGGGAAAAAGAAAGTTGTCTATATGGATGTTTTCTTTTTTGGCTCCAAGTGGGTAAACAAATACAATGACTTTTTTGAGGGTGTAGAAAATTTTTTTGTATTTCAGTGGAAAAATCTGCATTGTCTATAGCATACCATTTCAAGTTTCTAGATTCTTGCCCGAGTCCTTGTGTTTGAGCTATTTTGCAACTCTTTCTAAATTGTAGGTAACTGATAGATATATAAATTCCATCCTGTCAGGTAGTGATTTTAATGGACTTCCTCCCCTGTGTAGAAAAACTAGTTTGTATTTGCAATTATTGTGTGAGATAATAAATGTTTCTCATTATGTAAACTGGGTTTTCCATCACTTGCTGCTGAAGTCCTCCTGGCAGACATAGCCCTCCTAAATTGGGGTCAGTAAGACTTCCTGCCTATCCCACGGGGCTGTTCTTTGAAAGCACTTTGAAAGGTGTGTGACGGTTTTCTGAAGGATGATGTACAGTATGTGGGAGGTATGATGCGGAGGCCCCAAGGTGGCTGGATGCTCAAATACCCACTTCTCTGAGTCCAGAAATTAGAAAAGAAATTAGTTCATATACACTCCCTCTAGGCTTTAACATAGTTGCCGTGTTGGCTTTCGATAATAACTACAAAACCAGGTCTCACCTGTTTGCGGTAAATTGGAAAGCAGCTGTTGGAATTCAAGGGCAAATGGTCAAGTAGAAAGACCACCATGAAAAGCACAGTAATCAGTATTCAAGGTTTAATTAACTCCTACTGCATTTCATTACCAGTGTGTCATCTGTGTTTGATTATCTGCCTCCGTCCTGCAGGTGGTTGAGTTTCTAGCTCATTGTAGAACTGAGTGCTGGTTTCCAGCAAGATATCTAAGGCCCCTTTGTCCTCTCTAAGGGGTACCACTTAGTTTGGGCAAGCTTTTAGCACACAAAATAGTGACTGTTTATTAAATTCCCTTTGATGGTTGGTGTTGCTATAGAACCCTTCTTCCACTGCTCCCTCCCTCCAAAATAGTGGCAAGCACTTGGAAATTAGAGTCTAAAGTCTTTTTTTGTTTGTCTGAGCATGTTCTGAAAATTGGGTTAGAGTTAGGTTTTATTAGCACTCGGTCTTTCATCCCTAATGTCCTCAGTCTCGGAGCAGCATTCGTCGAATGGACAGAGAGGAGGAGACATCATCAAAACAAGTTTTGTTTTCTTTAGGGTTTGAAATCTCGTGATCAGAGTCATAGTTTGAGTCAGTAGGGGCTGGGCTCAGGCTAGCTAATCTTTGTTATGGTTTGGGATTTAATACTAAATCATTTTAAAAAGCCATTGCAGACTCCTCAGACCTTCTATTCCCAAGAACAAAACTCTAATCAACCAGTGTATCCATGGATGTATTGTGCTATGTTTAAAGGTCTATTTTAAAAGGGTGAAAGTGTATTCTCTAGTTCCTTCTGATTTCAGATAATGTAGTACGTATGTTTGCTATTGATAAGACCTTCTCACTTCCTCTTCCTCTTCCACGTTGTGTGTTTTAAAGCCAGTAGTGGTTCTCAACTCTGACTGCACACCACAATCAGAAATATAATCAAAGTATAATCAGTGTAAGAATTATTAACAATGTATCTCACTTTTTTTCCCATGCTGAGTCTTAAAATCCAGCGTGCATTTTATCCACAAAGCTTATCTCAGTCCAGACCAGCCACATTTTAAATGCTAATAGCTCTGCGAATCTACTGTGACCATATGGGACAGGCCAGATCTAGACTAGGAGAGTAAATGATTTTAAGAAAATAAAGAAGTAGGTGGGGAGTAAGAGCATTCTGAGAGTCTTGTCTTACTCTCAGGATTGGGTAGGTAGTAAGATACAGATCCTGACAAAAATATCAACCAGTCACCATGAACACAATGGATGAGTTCCAAAAGAGAGAAAAGTAGAACTGATCAAACAAAAAGCAGGAAGTGAAAAGAGAATTCAAGAAAATAAACAAGAAATCATGGCTGATAGTTTTAAAAAGATCATAGTCTGGTCCAAACTTTGGAATACTGTATTATAACTTAAAAGAATAAGCTAGGCAGTCTCTGAGGGCCCCTGATGATCCCTGCCTACTAGCATTTATGTCCCTGTGTCATCCCTCGTCCCGGAGTGTGGCTAGACTTATTGATTCTCTCCTAATGAACAAAATAAGACAGAAATGATGAGATGTCACTTCCAAGATTAGGTTATAAAAAGGATTTGGTTTCTGTCTCGGACGTAATGTCTCTCACTCTCTTAGATCACTCGCCCTGGGGAAAGCCAGCTGCCATGTCCTAAGGCAACCTTGCAGGGAGGCCTGTGTGGCAAGGACTGAGGCCTGCCAACAACTGGAGTGAGGCTGGGGCTTGTGAAAGTTTTGTGATGGAGCATATCGAAGATCCCAGAGTGGCTCTAAAAGTGTAATACGTGCTGTGAATTAGGGCAACTTGAAAGGTTTTCAAGAAATGGATACTATGATTGGAAATTTTTTTTTAAAAGATTTTATTTATTTGAGAGAGAGAAAAAGCATGTGCCCAGGGGCAGTGGGGGAGAGAGAGAGAGAACCCCAAGCAGACTCCCCGCTGAGTGCGTACACCCACACAGGACTCAGTCTCATGAGCCTGAAATGATGGTGAGCCAAAATCAAGTTGGATGCTTAACTGACTGAGCCACCCAGGTTCCCCTTCCCTACTTCTGTTACTAGCTACTCTTTGCCTCCTGCAAAGTAGCCAGAATCCCATCCTTAATATCATATGACTAACCCTAACCCTAGTCTGAGAATTTCCTTATTTATTTATTTATGTATTTGACAGAGACACAGCAAGAGAGGGAACACAAGCAGGGGGAGTAGGAAAGGAAGAAACAGGCTCTACACCGAACTTAGCGACTGAGCAACCCAGGCGCCCCTCCTTTTCTTCTTTGAAGCTGTCATGGCAGGTCCACTGTGTTTGTATCACACTTGACCAGGGGCGGGGTTATGGTGGGGATCGTGGTGGTAGTAGGAGCATGATGTCAGCCTTCAGATTCAGAGAGCCCCAGTTTTTTTGTTTCTTCGTGTTTTTTTTTTTGTTGTTGTTTTCCAGAGTATTTATTTATTTATTTGACAGACAGAGATCACAAGTAGACAGAGAGGCAGGCGGGGGCGGGGGGCAGGGGGAAGCAGGCTCCCTGGTGAACAGAGAGCCCAATGCAGGGCTTGATCCCAGGATCCTGGGATCATGACCTGAGTGAGCCAACGGCAGAGGCTTAACCCACTGAGCCTCCCAGGTGCCCAGAGAGCCCCAGTTTTTTTTTTTTTTTAAAGATTTTATTTGTTTATTTGACAGACAGAGATCACAAGTAGACAGAGAGGCAGGCAGAGCGAGCGAGCGAAAGAGAGAGAGAGGGAAGCAGGCTCCCTGCTGAGCAGAGAGCCCGATGCGGGACTCGATCCCAGGACCCTGAGATCATGACCTGAGCCGAAGGCAGCGGCTTAACCCACTGAGCCACCCAGGCGCCCCGAGAGCCCCAGTTTTAAATGCTCACTTTGTCATTTCCTATCTCTGTGATTAGACAGGTCATTGTCAGGAAACTGAGTCTCAGTGTCCTCAACTGTCAAATGAGGATAACAGAACATGTCAAACACATGGGATATAAGACACATGTAATAATTGACTGTTATTATTACTTACAACTGAGAATGTTAATTTCTATAAATCTGGATTCCTAAACCCAGGAAAATTGAGTGATATGTCCAGAGTTAGAGCCATATCTGCTATCTAAGTTAGAATTTTGAGGGACTCCTGGGTGGCTCAGCTGTTAAGTGTCTACCTTCGGCTCAGGTCATGATCCTAGGGTCCTGGGATGGAGTCTCGCATCCGGCTCCTTGCTCAGCAGGGAGCCTGCTTCTCCCTCTGCCGCTCATGCTCTCTCACTCTCTCTCTCTCTCAAATAAATAAAATCTTTAAATAAATTAGAGTTTTGTAAGTTATGCTCACAAAATCCTTCTCAGGATAAAATAAGTGTTGCAGGTTTGAAGACAGAAAAGCAATGGAAATACATATATCCACCAAAAACAAAGACAGGACCTTTGGTAGTTGCATTTATGGAGCCATCATTTTCTGTCAAAGAAACCCATTTGGATAAGAAGCTTCCAGCTAAAGCACTTTAGCTATTGGTTTGGCAGCAGTAAAGGGCATGGTGTTGGAAATTTTAAACACCCTAAGATTCTGAAAAGCTAGAGTCAGGATTTTTGTTCCTGGAAAAGTGATGTTAGATTATTTGTCTGTTTATATCCAGTAAGACTATTAGCCACTGATGGCAATGCATCATGGCCCTCTGGAGATGTTTGGGCATTCTTGCTCCTGACTGCAACATTTTTTTTTTTTTTTGACACCTCAGCTTTATGTAAATGAACTAATTGTTGCCAATGAACAATTGTTGCCAATACAGTATTCTGATCAGTTCTCAGGGAGGAAGTTATGGGATACAGCTGAAAAGTCCAGGGAGCCCTATACCCAAGCTGGCGGCTTGGAGACACCTTGATGTAAGGGATAGTGTTTGATCCTCACAAACTATGCAACTTGACCTGGTCACCAACCTCTCTGAATGCCAACTTCTGTATCTTGGTTTCCTGCGTCTGACCCATAGTAGGTTCTTCATAAGTGTTTTAGGTGTTACTACTGTGCCATAGGTTTTATTCTCCCCATTTTTCATGGGGGAGATTGAGTGAGGTTTGGAGGGGTTAAGCTCAAGGCCATGATAAAATGAGTGTTTAAACCAGGGTTTCTCAACCTCAGCAGTATTGACCACATAATTTTGGAGCAGATAATTCTCTGTTGTAGTGGCTGTCCTGCGGATTTAGGGTATTGAATAGCATTTCCAGAAGTCAATTTAAGGCTAATTGAGAAGTCAGAACATCTTGTCCTGAGTTTCCCTCTCTTGCTTTTAGGCCTCTTAATCTTTTAGTGATTCCCTCTTTGACTTCTATCCACTCCCTCAACCACCGCCCACCCAGTGCCCACTGATTTCATGGTCCTCCCTCCTCCATCCGAATCCTCCTCCTACCTTCAGATGACTTGAAGTTGTAGCTATTAAAAGTTTGTCTGGCTGTTGTTTAGATCTGCCTTTTATTTTTTAAGACCGAGTCCAACATTTTGAATGAAAATCATGGATGCCCCACCGGCAGTTCTCAGCGGGGGCTGTCCATTCAGAGCACCTGAGGCATATTTAGAAATGACTCCCTAGATCTACTACTGGGGACTCTGATTCAGATGGGGAGGAGTTGGGAGTTTTAAAAGCTGCTCCATTGATCCTAACAGGCTAAGTGCAGAGAAGACTCTTCAAAGGCATCAGAGATCACAGACTGCATTAATAGTGCCTGTCAGTAAGCATCACCAGGAGAATTTTGTTGACAAACAAACAAGATTTTATCAGAAGCAAGATTCATTAAGCCAGTAATTCTGGAACTGGGTCCCCTGGTTCATCTTACCAAGTGATGGATGTGGTTCTGATGTGAGGGGCCACAGATCACCTGTGCTGAAACACTGGCAGGAGCTAAGTTTTTTGGAGGCATGCTGAGCACAGCCATGTGCAGAACGCAGGAGCTGGGGTAAGAGGCGATGCATCTGAACCCCAGTTTTCTAGTCTGAGAAATGAGGATACATCGGGATGGGTCTTGAAGAATTTCCATGAGATGAGACCCTGGTAGAAAGCTTTGGCAAGTGTTATGGTCATTCATATTATTCATGGATTAGAACCTCAAGCAATTTTGATGGTTATTTTTACTAAGTTTGGGGGGTTTTTTTGTTTTGTTTTGTTTTAGTTAAACCTAATGGTATAAGCTATTTATAGGTTGCCTTTTTGGGGACAGAGGGATCCTTCTGAAAACCAGACATAACCAAGTTGGGAGTTGCCAGGGGTGCCAGACAGCGGGCGCTGTGTGTCTGTCTGCCTCTCTTGCCAGACTGAGGGCTCCTCCCCAGTGCCTAATCCTCTTCTGGGCCTTTGCAGGGCTCTGCACACCTTTGTTGAATTGGTTGACTGGTCCTCTGAGTTTGCTAGAGCTACCGTAACAAAGTACCACCAACGCAGGGGCTTCAACAACAGATATTTATTGCCTCCCAGTTCTGCAGGCCGGAAGTCTGAGATCAGTTTGTCAGCAGGGCTAGTCTCTGCTGAGAGCTGTGAAGGAGAATCTGCGTCAAATCTTTCTCCTAGCTTCTGGTGGTTTACTGGCAATCTCTGCCATTCCTTGGAGGCACATCACCCCAATCTCTGCCTTGATTTTCACATGGCACTCTTCCTTTGTGTGTATCCATGTTCATATTTCCCTTTTTTGTAAGGACACTGGTCACATTGGATTAGGACTCATCATAATGACTTCATTTGAACTTGGTAAACGTCCTATCTCCAAATAAGGCCACAGCCTGAGGTACTGGGGGTTAGGACTTAAACACATGAATTTTCAGGGACATGCTTCAATCCATAACAATGGTCCACTCAGTCGGGAATTGAAGACACCATGCAAAGCCAAGATACAGATTTTCCATTGTAGAGTGAAGAACATTCTATTCTTGCCACTCCCAGCCTACAGTTTGAACAACACAAACCCATCATCATACTTGGGAAGATAAATCAAACCCACTACTACTTTGACGGAAGGTCTCCATATAATCGCTAGTGAGCATTCTCTTCCTAAACAGGGGGCAACACCTTCTACATTGATTTGGCCAAAGTCCCTCCCATAACACTGTGGGATATCCCTACATGTTTGCTGACATTATGAGGTCTTCATTTCTCTACTGTGAACATTTATTGTGAATGTGATTTCTCCTTCTATTAGCCAAGGCTAATAGACTTTCTTACTTGCTTATCATTAAAATAAGGATAAGTGCTTAAAAACACATGACCACTTGGGTTTATATTTCATGACGGCTAATGACACTGCGGGCAGACAAGAGGATGGGAGATGATGGATGTGAAGATTCTATATGCCATTGAAGGGTAAGGCTCTTAAAAAAAAAAAGATAGTGAATACACAGACTCGTAATTACCTGATTTGAGCACAGCCTCACTAACCTGTCTTGGGTATTCTGTGAACAGCAACAGCCCTACAAGGGCTTCCATGTTAGCTCCCTCAGTCTAACAATGCATGGGCCCAGCAAAATGTTGCTTCATTTCCCTGAAAGCAGACATGTGGGTCCTGCCATGAATACAAAGCCAAGACAGGAACGAGAACCTTGGACATGTACCTGCCCAGCCCCACTTTTAAGAACCAACAATACAGGTCATTATTTTAAGGAAATTTGTAGGTAGGCAAACCAGGCTTCAAGTGTAGAGAGGATGTGCAGAAGAGCGAATGACAGCCTTTAGTCTACTATCCCACGAGAGTCCTGCTCCCAAGATTGAGTGTTGCCTGGCATCTGGGCACTTAGACATAGGCAAGGTTCCCACAATTCCTTAACTGCTGAGTGGCTCACTGTGCCTGAAGTGTTTGTGCAAACAGTACGGCTTATGGTGAACACCTGCTTGCCTTCTGGGAGTCTGGAGCTGTAGCATATGCTAGGCAGAGAGTGCCTGTGGAACCGGGCCCCAGGAAAAACCCCGAACACTTAGCATCCCTAGTTAGCAGCACTTCACTGGGTTTTTGCAACACTTATAGTTGGAGAAATGAAGCCTGTCTTGCCCTTTGTGACTCTGTGGGGGTCCAGACCTCGCCCCATGCGCCTTTTCTTTTTGCTGATTTTGTGTTGTATCCTTTTGCTGGAATAAATGATAGCCATGAGTATGACTGTGTGGCGAGTCCTGTGATCCTCCCAGTGACTCTTCCAACATGGAGGTGGTCTTGGGGGCCTGTGACAGAGAAGAGCAGCTGTTAGCTGAAAGACAAGACTCTTTAAGCCAAATGCTTGCGAAACTTGATGCTTAACGTGGTTGGAACTTTTATATTATTTTTTTAAAGATTTTATTTATTTATTTGGCAGACAGAGATCACAAGCAGGCAGAGGCAGGTGGGGAGAGCAGGCTCCCTGATGAGCAGAGAGCCCGATTCCGGGCTTGATCCCAGGACCCTGAGATCACGACCTAAGTCGAAGGCAGAGGCTTAACTCACTGAGCCACACAGGTTCCCCTGGAACCTTTACATTATTAAGTGACAGCACTCTAGCTGAGACAACAATAGAATATAGTTTGCTATACAAAAAATAATTTCCTGGATTATTAGGAGAAGGCAATCAAATAAGTGGGAGAATCTTTTTTACCTTTTATGGAAAACAAGCCTAAGAAAACCATGAGGGAACTGGAAGTAGGGACCAAGTGGCTGACATTAACTAGAAACCATTTTTCCCCCCTCTCCTTAACCATTAATTGGCACCTAACCTCAGGTCATAATTTACTTGAAAAATTCAATTTTGTTTCAAAGACTTGGACCAAGTTTTTTTTTTTTTTTTTAATGCTGGAGGGACAGACACTGTAGAAATACATACAACCATTATCTGAAGCTTGAGGGCCATCCTGGACAAAACTTCAGAAGACTGTAATTTTAGACAGCCACAAAAAAGCCCTCTAAGAAAGGAAAGCAAAAATGAATAATGAACAATGAGCATGCAGAAAGCTGAGGATGACTGTCCTCAGGGAATGGTTTGCTGGAGCTTTGATTTCTAATGTGCGGTTCTCAGATTCCTTTGAAGTGAGTCTCTCGTCCAGCCTCGGTGTTTCAGAACTTGGAACTCGGTGCCACAGCTGGAGTCTCTCCAGGCACTTTTTACCAGAGGGATCATTGTCAGGGTGCTTGGGAGACCCAGCAGACCCAGGAGGCAAACGACCTGCGGCCAGATATGCTCCTGAGGGGTCCATGCTTCCCCCATTTCCCTTCATCTGTGGCAGAGCCCACCTGGCACTGAACCTGGCCACTCCAGGCATCAGCATGAAGGGACAGTTCGCGCTGTTCAGCTATGGGAAGGACAACTCCAAAAGGCTCCTGGCTTTTGTGACTTGTTTGTTTTCACTATGGAGTGGGCAGAGAGCTGACTGCAGCTGTGTTAGCGCGGAGGGCAGATCCAAATGGGATAAATGAGAAATGCGTTGCTGGCGGCCTTTGGTATACACAGCATGGCCTAGGGAAGCAGGGACCAGTGGAGATAGGGAATCCATTCCTGGCCTCCAAACTGGGTACCACTGAAATGTACATACAAGAAATTTACCCAGAATAACAAACTGTATATTCAAGGATTAGTTATCTAATAATCTCAACTTTTTGGAACTCAGGAAAAAAAACAAACAAAAAACTTAAAAATTAAGCACAGAGGTCCCTGTACAGTCAAAAAGGATGGAACAAAGTCAACATGCTTTCCTCATTGCTTAAAGTACATTTATTCTTGCTTTACATTTAAAAAAATTCTGCCTTTAGTCTCCACTAAACCTGTTGTCAGTGGACATCAAAACCTTCCTCAAGAAAATAACACTCTTTATTTTATGATTTGTTTCTCTATGTAGCTTTTTTTTTTTTTTTAAGATTTTATTTATTTGAGAGCGAGCGAGCAAGTGAGAGAGCAAACCTGAACCGGGGGTGGTGGGGGGCATGGGGAAGGCAGAGGGAGAAGCTGACTCCCCACTGAACAGGAGCTCCTGACCCAAGCTGAGCTGAAGGCAGAGGCTGAACCACAGAAATTAAACTGACTGAGCCCCCCAAGAGCCCCTCGAGGCAGCATTTTTAAAATGTTGACTCTTCTTTCCCTCTCCCTTGACTTAAAAAAAAAAGATAAATTATTGATTGAGGTGGGGTGTCTGGGTGACTCAGATTGAGGTGAAATTCACATAAAAAAAAAAAACTAACCGTTTTAAGGTGAGCAGTTCAGCGGCATTTAGAATGCTCAGTGTTGTGCAACTATCATCTCTATCTACCTTCAAATCATTCCCATCAGTCCACAGTCAAAGCTCATACTCACTGAGCAGCTCCTCCCCATTGTGCGCCCCCCAGCCCCTCACAACCACAGAGCCGCACCCTCTGGATTTCTGTGGATTGAGCTGGACATTCTGGACATTCCATATAAGTGGAATCTTACAATTCTTCTGGGGGCCTTTTGTAAAAGGCTCCTTTCACTTAGCAAAACGTTTCATCAAGTTTCAACCACATTAGGCACATCAGTACTTCACTCTGTTTTATGCTTAATATTCCATTAGATAGATATCCCAAATTTTGTGTATCTATTCATCAGTTGAAAGACATCTGGGTTGTTTCCGCTTGTTGGCTGTTATGAATGATGCTGCCAGGAACATTCATGTGTTCCCTGACTTTTATCACTCTCCACAACGGCGATGAGAATAGTACCTATTTCCCAGGACTCTTAGGCTTAAATGAGAAGTAAACATTTAGAATAGTGCCTGGAACAGGGTCCAAGTTCAAGAAATCCTTGTTCTTCTTGTTTTAGTGTTTTTTAATACATGAGAACTCAAAAAGTATCAAGAGTCAGTTTGCATCAGGGCGGATAATTTTATATACCCCAGTAATTCTTGAGGTCTTCATTGTATCATGTCAATAATCACTGTAAAAAGCATGACCCTGAATCATTAGGGGAAGTTTAACAGTGAAACTATGGTCAGTATTTTCTGGGCAAGAAGGCAGGAATAATTATACCACATTGATGCATTTCCATCCAAACTTAGCATTGGGTATGGGAAATAAATATGGCCTTACAGGGACCTGCAACAGAATATCTTTTTTAAAAGTTAATGAGCTATGAGTTTTCAGAGGATAAGTCAGGTAGTAAGGGCCTTTGAGGCCTATTTCTCAAGCTGTAGGTTGGGGGGGAGGATGTAAAGGAACATTCCAGCATGTGTGAGCCCAGTAGATTTGCATGGAAGCACAAAGACCAGAATGGATACTTGTACTGGAATTGAGGTAATAGCAAGGGGCAAGGAAGGTTCAGAACAAATGCCGTGAGCTCCGTGAAGGGAAGAGTGGTGACGCCATGGCAGGTGATTGGAGAGCTGGGAAGGCAGCTGCCCCAAGTGAGGGCGCGAGGGACTGCTTTGACACCCAGTGTCAGGTGTGTCGTGTCACTTCTATGTTCAGACAGGTTTTCCTTATCCTTCGGAAAGAAAGGAGATACAGCAACACTCTGGGCTGCTTTCTCCACATCTACTTCTCATTTCTTTTTGCTGTTAACAGTAGGAATGGGTTAAGGTATGCTACAGTAACAATTCCAAAATCTCAGTGATCCAACCTCAAATGTTTATATTTCACTCTTCAGCTCAGTTGGGTCCATACTGCTGCATCATTATCTTCCTCATCCCCTGGAGGCAGGCAGAAGGAGCCGTTCTCTGACAGCAACAGTGCTGGTGCATGTGGTAGAGAGGATATTAGCAAAGCAAAACAAGGACCAGCTCTTAAAGCTTCTGCTGTCATTTTATTGGCCCAAGTAGGCTATATGACCAAGAACGACTTCAGTGGGTGGTGCGGATGGGGTTGTGGGTGGGAGGAAGGGGAGTAAAATTCTCTCTTGGTGAAGGATAGCAGATAATGGCTAAAGGTAACACAGTCTACACTAATTGAACTCCAGCTTTTTGTTTTGTTTTGTTTTTCTGTATGAACCTGTGGTCTCAGTCGATCAGAGTTGACAGTTGGCTGGTAACTGCTTTAAGTGTGAATGGACATGTGCCCCAAATCTGGCCAATGAAACATGAAGACCACCAGGCTGGGGGACTTGTGGGAGAGGTTTCTTTACTTGCAGAATGTGACTCAAGGAAGGTATATTCTTTCCTGTCTCTGAGCATGATGTTAGTAACTGCTGTATCTGCATCACATCCAGTCTGAGGAGGAAGCTCTCATTGGTGAACTTGGCAGAGAAGACAGACAGAACCTGAGTCTATCGCTGACATGCTTGAACTACTGAATGAACCAAGAGGGAAGTCTCTAGGTCTGTAGAACTTCCTGTCTACTTGAGATAATACGTCTCCTTGTTTAAGTGATTTTTAATTGATTTTCTCTTACTTGAAACCAAAGTATTCTAGTAGACAAAAAGAACATACTTTCACCTTGCTAAATGAATTTAGATTATAGTTTTGGGGAAAATATGTTTGTTTGTTGAATGAACAAGTGATAAAACATCTTTTGTGTGAGGAATACTGTGCTATGTGAAGGGAAGACATTCAAGAAGAATAAGAAAAAGTGTTTATAATTCAGAATGGAATATAAAATGAGCATCCAACTAAATATGGGCAAGAAATGATGGTGATTTAGACGACAGTGTGTTGCTGGTGGAGACTGAAATGGGAACTTCGGGGGACTGGTGAAGGACAAGGCCTTCTGGTTTACTCCATAACTACAGAAACACATCAAAGAGGATGTAACATATGAAGCTTTTTTCCTGCCAACACATTTGTTGGAGCTTTGAAGGAAAAGGCAGGGTGGGTGCCGTGGCTTGGCTCACTCAAATTCTAACCCAACCTCCTCCTAACGTGCCTTTCTGTCGAGGCTGAAGAGCTGAAAAGCACATTTCCCAGCCCTCCTTGCGCTAGATTAGTGAACGTGATTTGGAATATACCAATCAGATTTGTTTACGCAAGGCATGAGCTGGGAAATGACGTAACAGAGTTGGAGAAGCAGGATTTGAGGCATATGTTTTGCTGCTGTGGCTTGTGCAGGGAGGGGTGTGGTTCTGGCAGTCCTGCCAAGTCTTTCTGGTTTGACAGGTGGCCTCCTGATGGTGGCAGGAGTGACAGAAATCTTAGCACCCCGGTTCAGCAATGGCTGCTACCTAAATGCTTCATATGTGTGGGCTCTAATTATTATACTTAATATTTACCATAAGGAATACTATAGGATGTCTGTGTGCTATGAAGAGAGTCCCTAAAGGATAATAGAATGTTCAGCCTTTTTTCTTTTCCTTTTTTAAAAAGATTTATTTATTTACTATATATATAGAGAGAGCACAAACAGGGGGAGCAGAAGGCACAGGGAGAAGCAGGCTCCCTACTGAGTGAGGAGCCTGATGTGGGACTTGATCCCAGGACCCCGAGATGATGACCTGAGCTGAAGGCAGACACTCACCTGACTGAACCACCTAGGTGTCCCTCAGCCTGACTTCTGAGGTAGTTTCGTCCCGAAGGAAGTATTATTTCATGGTTCATCATATAGGACATTAGTGTCCCTTCACTTCTGTTCCTTTCTTACAAATAGCCCGTATTCCCACAGCATATTGTGTAAAAAGACTGGTGCTGTCGAATGCTTGAGAGAAAGCTAGACTGTTGTCATTAAAGATGAGCTGTCTTCCTCTAGAACATCCCAGAAATTTTCAACATCTGATGAAGAATGCTAGGAGAGTGAGAATGATCTGTAACCTTTAGTTGCACTGATAGTATCTGAGTAAGGAACTGTGTCTAAACCAGGAAGCCTAACAGTGTTGCAACTCCCGCTACAAGGATAAGTTGATGGCAATAAATAAGAATTTTTGATCTGGAAAAAAAAATTTTGATCCAAAAGTTAAAAATGTCGACAAAGACATGCAGGAAGTGACTCTTTACTTTCCAATTCCCAAAATAATTTCACCCTTCTCTAAATACACTTTTGGTACCTCTCTCAGGACTTTTGTTTCTTTCTTTCTTTTTTTTTTAAGTTCTTTCTTTCTTTCTTTCTTTCTTTTTTTTTTTTTTTTTAAGATTTTCTTTATTTGACAGAGAGAGAAAGAGCACACAAGCTGAGGGAGCAACCGCTTAACTGACTGAGCCACTCAGACACTGCCGGAACATTTTCTATTTTTTAACCTTGTATTGGAGTTATTTATATCCATTTCTGATCTGCCCAATATATGACACTGTAAAAGCACTGAAGGCAGGGACACCCACTGATTCATCTTTGGATCTCTTAGAGTGCCTGCTAAGAATGGATTCTTTTACAAAGGAGCCTGTCAATCTATATTTAATAGAGGAATTGGTGAGTTCTTGTGCAGTCCTTAGCCATGAGGACTAATACTTCTGTGAATGAATGCTGACAAGGTGTTCCTATGTGACTAAATACTTTGATTCACATGCCAGATTAAGGAGAAAGAAAAATGGGTACAGGATGGGGAAGGTTGTATCAGTGCTTCAGACAAGGGTTTCCTCCACCTCCCATTCACAGTGACAGTGGCAGAAAGAGGACACTTGAAGAAGGTAGGAGACCCACCTCAAATTACCCAGAGGCTATATGATTACAGATAAGATGCTAGAACAAACTCTCTCCTCCTCCCTCATAAGAGGGATTGATGAGGTGATGAATTATAGTTCCTTCTCATCACATTTGTCTTGTAGTCACCATTCTAGAACAATGAAACTCTAATCATATGATGATTTAAGATCTTTATCTTAAAGTGGCTTGAAGTTCATATAGCCCCAGCATAGTAATTCTGTATCACCTATCACCTACATGTTGATACTGATCTATCAGTAACAGCTTCCTTTAAAAGTTGGTTAAGCAGCTGCCTTTGGCTCGGGTCATGATCTCAGCGTCCTGGGATCGAGTCCCACATCGGGCTCCTTGCTCGGCAGGGAGCCTGCTTCTCCCTCTGCCTCTGCCTGCCTCTCTGTCTGCCTGTGCTCGCTCTCTCTCCCTCTCTCTGACAAATAAATAAATAAAATCTTTAAAAAAATATATTTAAAAAAAAAAGAAAGAAAGAAAAGAAAAAGATCTTATTTATTTGGCAGAGAGGGGGAAGGAGCACAAGCAGTGGGAGTTGCAGGCAGAGGGAGAAGCAGGCTCCCCGCTGAGCGGGGATCCTGATGTGGGGGTCCATTCCAGGACTCTAGGATCATGACCTGACCTGAAGGTGGAGGCTTAACCGGCTGAGCCACCCCAGGCATCCCCAGTAATAGCTTCCGGAAGCACTGTGTTGAGAAGGATTCTGAGGCCCTATTTGGACTCAGTAGGAAAGACAGCCTTGACTTAATAGTGATGTCTGGCATGAGGCAGGGAGGAGAGTAGCAAATAAGCCAAGCTATGTCACTGCTGATCTAATCCAATGCCTTCACTTCACAGGAAGAAAATGAGAAAACAGAGAATGGTGCTCTCAGAATCAGGAAGTGGTCATGATGGGAGGGACAGGAACCCAGGTAGTCTGACTCTAGAGGCCTCTGGACTTCCTCATCATGACATACTATTACCATCAGCTTCCTTTACCATCTAAATATGTATATTTGAGAGACATCTGCTTACCAATTATGAATTTCAGAGGCTTAGAACATTCAGACAACTCTGAAAAATTCCCCCGTGGTGGGTATGTTTCCAAAGAGAAAAAGTATTTGTTCAACAGTTCAAAGAGGGTCTTCAGAAACTCCTACAATACCATTGATCTCCACCAGAGTAGACATTCGGGTCCTTGCTTTAAAATAAAACTCTGAGGAGAAAGCTAATTTAGGAATTAATGAGATTTTTCAAGAATAATTAGCTCTGCATGGGATTCAGCTTTAATTTTTTTCCCTCTTGTTTTTGGGAGCTGGTGAGCCTGTAAGCTTATTTAGGAGAAGAGGAAATGAAACTATGAAAAGGCACAATACAATTCCTTTTTTCCTTGGAGGAAAAGCACAATATGAATATGAATAACTCTCACATCCCGTCAAATTAACCGCTTCAAGTACAAATAGAAAAAACAAATAGACACACTTGGTTATTTGGAAGAAATTGAAGAAAAAGCCAAGAACTGGTTTGCTAGTTTCAACAATAAAATCCTATGCAAATAACTTCCTTTAGGATTAAAGGCTTGTCTCCTGCAGGAAAAAACCAACCAACCCCACAACAAACCAAAGAATGCTAATGAAACAGGGTGAAGAGTGGGAGGTGGAGAGTGGAAATGAAAAAAAGAAAGAAAAAAGAGCTTGGAGGAGGGGGAAAGAGCGAGCTTCTCTCCTAGAGAAGAATTACCGAAAAATGGAAGGGTTGGGAAAACAAAGTCTGAGCTGCTCAGGCACTCCGGGCTGGGCGTGGGCAAGGTGCTTCCTTGAATTCATTTTGAGTGGTCCGGGCACCTCCCAGGCATGTTCATCCAGCTGGCGTTCCTGGGGTGCGGGAGGGGTGACTGAAGAATTCTGGAGTCATTAGATTTTAGATCTTCTCCACTAAGTTTCTCCGTGTGTGCGACGCGGGCAGCTTTCACTGAGTTCATTCGGCAGCGTGTCCGGATCCTCCCGCCCTCGCTAAGCCGCCTGCCAGGTTCCAAACTGACAGTCCCAGACATTTCGCGATAGGGATAGTTCCACAAAGCAGAAGATGGAACGCGATGAATTAAATGTGAATAGAGTGGCTCTGGCGGGAGACTTAGAAACCTCAATATGGGGCTAGCTGGAAGACTGGAAATGCCTCCGTGCCACAAGTGATGCGCGGCGCTGGAATTTAACATTTTGGAGCCTCTATTCTGTGTGGAGCACCAAGCCCAGCGAATCACACTCGTTGGTCAGCTGGGTCAGGTAGGTTAGTTGGATCTTTGGGGAGGTTAAATACCTTGCATATTCCATTTCCTTTGCTTGGAACGCCTTTTCGGAGACTGAGGCGTGGTAGCTCCTTTCCCTGGTTCAGGAACCTGCACAGAAGCACCTCCGCCAAGAGACCCTCAGAAAACTTCGAAACTCCCAATGCCTACTTACGAAAACTCCGCATAGCAATTACCCCCGTGCTCATAGATCATCGCATTTACTCGTTTGTTTATATTTATGTATGTTCTTGTTTATGGTGTGCTTCCCCTTAAAAGCTCAGCTCCTTGAGAGCAGGAACCTGGTGTGCCATCATCACTGAAGCAGAGCCTGCATCTGTTCCAGGCGCACACAGTAGGCGGTCAGTAAATGCACACGGTAGGCGCCGAGTAGAGGTTAATTTCCTTTCCACCCAGCCACCTGCGGCCCTCGACACATCCGCAGTCTCCAAACTAGCCCCAGGTGATTAGCTGCTGCGTTCTGGGTAGGATCAAAGGAGGCGGAGGAGCGAGTGAGCAGTGAAGTTGGGTGGATTTCCTTGTCCCTCAAGGAGCTCCAGCAGTTTAATTTTAACTATGATGCTCTTTCTCCCTTCCCTCTTGCACACGAACAGCCTAACAAAACGACCACACTCCCCTTAAGTCTTCTCCTGGCACCCCGGCACGAATCTGCACCCACTGCCTCTGGATGTTAGGGTCACAGTCTTGGGCGGGTGTCCCACGCCGATTCTGTCCGTCGCCACCCGATGCCTGCAACCCTCCCTTCACTACGTCCCCCTGCCCTCCTTTGCCTCTGACTTCCTCAAGAGGTAGAGTCCTCTTTGCCCGTTCGCACGTGTGTCCCCTGGAACCGTCTCCTTAGACCAGCCCCTCCCGCGCCGCCTGCGCTTCTCCCTGTTCTCTTCCCTCCTTCCCGGGCCTGGCAATGCCACTCGAGGAACATTTATTAGGCTCCTACGGCTAGCCTGCCAGTAGCTCCTTTGCGACGCTGCTGCAGCTCTCCTCTCCCTCCTACCCTCCCATCTGCCGGAAACCCGAGTCCCAACTGCCATGACGGCGTCATGGAATCCGCTCACTCCTTCCCAGTGCGTCGCTCCACCTTCTTCCTCAGGGTCGACTCCTCATTGGTGAGGTTGTGGTCACTCAGCCGCTCTCCCCGCCCCCTCAAGTGGCTCCGCCCCCAGGGCGGCCACAGGCTCCTCCTCCTCGTCCCCGCCCCTCGTGCAGCTCCTCCGGCTACTCTACTGGCGGCGCGCGGAGAAGTTCTGGGCAAAGTACCGGGAACTGGCCGCGCGGCCGCAGCGCCTTCGAGCCCCGCAGCGCAGCGCAAGGGGGAACCCCAGCGCAAGGCGGCCAGTACGCGGCGCGGGCTCCGGTCCCGCTGTCCTTCCACGAGTGCCCGTCCCCGCCTCGGTCTCCTGCGGCTGGCACGGGAACTGTCTGCTGCGCGTTGCGGGGGGACCGGAGAAGCGGGCTTTGCCTCCTCCCGGGTCTGCGGACGAAGCCCGGAGCCGCACACCAGAGAGCTAGGCGGTGTCCCCGGCGGCGGAGCGTGCAGGTGAGCGCTGGGACGCCCGGCAGAATGGTTCTGGGGTGGTGGGGGCCAGGGGCGGTGCGCGCTTGCAAGGGCTGCGATGTGTGGGGCGCCACCAGTCGCTGTGCGAGCAGGGTCTGTCTCCTGTCGCCCAGGGAAGAACCGGCTGCTGGGGCAGCCCCGAGCAGGGAGATGGCTATCGCGGCCGGCGCCAGGCTCCGGGGAGGTAGGACCGGGGTCCTGCTCCGAAGGGGACGGTTTGACCGGGACTGACGGTGAGAAGACGCGGAGCGCAGGAGCCTGAGTCCGGGCGCCCGAGGGTTGGGAGAGGAGAGGTAGTCCTGGGCAGCCAAGAGGCGCGGCGCCGGGGCGAGAGGCACAGGAAACCTGTGTAAAGTGGGCCGAGCGCAAGGCTTGGCCACATCCGCGAGCTGGGGCGTGCTTGCAGGCGCCCGCTTGCCTGCATCCCCTTGCTCGGATTGCCCCACTCCCGGTTCTCCCCGCCAGGGGCACCCGCCCCTTGGGCGTCCCAGCGCCCGCCCTAGGAAACGTTTGCAGCCTCTGGAGTCTCTGCAGGGCATTGTGGTAGATCGTCCAGATATTTATTTCTTACCGGGGCAAGCCGCCCTCCTACGTTAATGCAACTTGCCGGCCACCTTGTGCACACTTGTACTCTTCCTTCTCCATCTCCCAAAGCATCAGTCTCAGTCGGGACCCGGAGCTGAGGGGACTCTGAAGTTGTCGCTTTTGGCGTGTCTGGGAACTGTGCTAAGGTGCATCTGAAGCCCTCTCCATCACCCCCCTCCCCGATATTGCACTGACCCTCACAGTTTGAGAACTGGGTTGGGCGTTTATAAATATTTTAAGCTGCAGCTGCATCTTTACACAGGTAATGATGTAGGCCTGACTTCTGATCACTCCCACTCTATATCTAAGCCTCATACAAGGTGAGGTTCCCCCTTCTGGCCAAGGGACACCAATCAGGCAGGCCTGGGTTGAAATGCACCCTAGCTAGATGACTATTTCAAACACTCCCCCTCACCCCCCAGCGTGCTGGCACTCATCCTTTTTGGTGTTCCTCATAGCACTCCTCTCTCTCAGAAATTATCTCCTTGGGCTGTTTACTGTCTGCTTTCCTCCACTAGAATGGAAGTTCCAGGAAATCAAACACCCTATCTGTCTTGTTCATCACTCCACCCCCCAAGTCTACAATAGTGCCTGACACACAGTAGATATGCAAGAAAAAATTATGAAATAAACGAGTAAGAGCTTCTCTGTAAAATATGAAGAAAGGTGACTTCATACCTGGGTTTGATTTTCATGGTCATTTATCCGTTTTTTTTTTTTTTCTATTTGGAAAATTATCAAAAATACCAGTAACTGCTATAGATTGAGTACTTAATAAGAAATCGATATGTGCTAGAACTTTATATAGATTAGCTCATTAAACATTATCATAGTCTTGTTATTAGCTAGGTTTTTTTTTTTTTTTAAGATTTTATTTGAGGGTGAGAGAGAGCATGAGGGGGAGAAGGTCAGAAAGAGAAGCAGACTCCCCATGGGGCAGGAAGCCTAGTGTAGGACTTGATCCCCAGACTCTGGGATCATGACCAGAGCCAAAGGCAGTGGCTTAACCAGCTGAGCCACCCAGCACCCCTATTAGCTAGGTATTTCTAAGCAGATGGGAAATTGAGTCTCTAGCAGGTTAGCCAATTTCCCCAAGATTATCCTGGCAGAACTAAAATTCAAGTTCATTTTCTGTTGTGCTGGACCACTTCCAAGAAAGTAAAATATGGTTTTCACTATTACAACCAATAGATGTTTAGCCTTATTTATAATAAAAACTATTGCTTAGTCAAAAGAATATTTGGTGCTTTATCATTATTGAGATAGAGTTTTGATACTAGCTAGTAGTTACATTGTAGCTACACCCTAGCAAGCTGCCAAAGGTTGCGTTATCTCATTCAATCTTTACCATCTTATAGGCAGTGTTTTGAGGTTGTCTCTGTTTTTCAGATCAAGAAACTGCAGCCTAGGTTCAAGAACTTGCCCCATCAATACTAAATTGCTGAGCTAGATTTTGTTAATAGTCTTTCTGACTCTGAATCTTTAGCTCCTTCCATGATACGAAATCTCTCCTGCTCCCATGATTTAATTAGTTGTTAATGATGGAGTCCAATGATGAGTTAAAAGCATGTGAGGTTGGGCTGTAAATTTACCGCTGCTGGTATCAAGTGTCTAGTTGTATAGTTTTCTGAATTGTTGAGACTCTTACGGCCATTGATTTTTGTGGTTGAGTTTATGGTTTGTGGGCTTGGTAGATGGGGGACTTTTAATAAGGAGGAAAGGAAATAATTTCACTTACATTGAAACTTTTACCGAAATCTAAAGAAAAATCAGTTGGGTTTTACCCATAATGGTAAATGAATTCTGAATGCAGTAATGCTATATGCCTCTTAAGGAAAGTTCTGGAAAGCCAGCTAGTTGTTCTTTTTCCATGCGTAGAACTGAGGAGAATCAGAAACTACAGCTAATTCTAAATGCTTCTGCAGCAACCTTTTAGTAAAATAACTACATTACAGCTCTTTGTATTCTTGTAGGAAACTGAGGGCAAGGAGAAGTTAAATAAGAGTTTCATGGTTACCACCTAAAGGGCTAATGGCAAAATAGAGGTGGAAAGGAATTTGTGATCCTTCTCCCCCCCACTTCTATTCCAGTTTTAGGGTGTAGTATAACGTTTTCCCCTTACATGAGGGTCTGAATAATCCAATTTTATTTATAATGTGCTTTTTGGAAGTGCTATGTTTTTAAATTGTTAATTCCATTTCAGGAGTACTCCAGGGAGGGTTGGGGAGCCCTCCAACCTAGAATACCCACAGAAGTAATGGGAGTGTGCATACAAAGGAGGATGGAAGCTGTTCACCTGAAAGAGACTTCCATGGATAATTGGGAGTTGTTTGTAGTTCCCTGTAAATTTCTCTTCTGTCAGCATCTTATTCATTAGCTTTTGAGCTCTCTCTTCTGGAAAATTCCCTCTTGAGTTCCCGATCACTAGTGTTCAGGCCACGCTCATGTGTACCCCAATTCTTGGCGCTATCCTCCTCAGCACCTTTCATACCGATCCTTTCCTGTTGCCCCTGCACCATGATCGCTACGGGGTCTTAGGGACATCTGCACACTGTGCTAACGTTATTTACAGGTGGATGCTCCTCCCTCAGGCTCTCCTGTACGTTACAGTCAGGTGAATTCTTTAAGTGCTGTCATTATGTTGTTCAGAGTTCCTGTGTGGCTTATACAGTTAATAATAATGAAATTAATAAAAGCAGTGCTGCCACACTTCTTGTGCTGTACCGTCCTGTGTGCTGTAGGTGAGTTATTCCTTTAACCCTCAGAGCAACACCAGAGTAGGCACTGTGATTATTTTTTAGGTACTGTCATTTTTAAAGATTTTATTTATTTATGAGAGAGAGAGGGTGAGAGGAAGAAAGCATGTGTTTGGAGGAGGGCCAGAGGGAGAGGGACAAGCAGACCTCTCTCCTTCCCCACCGCCGCTAGTGAGCCTGATGTGGGGCTCTATCCCAGGACCCTGGGATCATGACCTGAGCCGAAGGCAGACGCATAACTGACTGAGCCACCCAGGTGCCCTGGGTAGGCACTCTTTTTATACCCAGGTGAGGATAGTAAAAATTGTACTCCAGATGAGGCTGCTTTACAGCTAAGACTACATGGATCTGAGACCAAAAACCCAGGTCCTTTCTGTCCCCATGTGAACCTGGAGCCCTTAGCCTAGAGTCCGGATCTGGCAGCCTGGGCTCAATGCCCACCTTGACCTTTCATTCCCCAGCCCTGTGCACAGGCAGCCTGAACTTTCTTCAGCAATGGAGCATTTTGCCTTTACACCTACACTCCTGTTGCCTAGAAAGCTCTTTCACTGTCTCTTACTGTGAAAAACCCAAGTCTTTCAAGGCTGAACTCATAAGCCACTTCTGCCAGAATAATCTCTTTGAACACAATCTCTTACAGCATTTAAAAAAAAAAAAAGTGTTAGTCCCCAGTTCAGTTTCTGACCTTTGAGTATGTGGATTTCTTTCTTTAGCACTCTGTTCCTTTCATTCCTTCCCCATTCTTTTTTTTTTTTTTTAAAGATTTTATTTATTTATTTGACAGACAGATCCCAAGTAGAGAGAGAGAGAGAGAGAGGAGGGAAGCAGGCTCCCCGTCAAGCAGAGAGCCCAATGTGGGGCTCGATCCCAGGTCCCTGGGATCATGACCTGAGCCAAAGGCAGAGGCTTAACCCACTGAGCCACCCAGGCACCCCAGTACTTCATTCTTTTAATTGCCTACCACCTCCTTGATGTACGTAATGCCGTGTTTTATTTATCCATTTGCCCTTTGATGGGATTGGTCTTGCTTAGTAAAGCCTCCTTGAGTGGTCCTAATGTGCAGTCAGGAACTAAACCACAAGTCCCTTGAGTCTTGTTTATTGTCCTGTCTCGGGGGGCTAGAGCAGTGTTTGTCACAAGATAGATGTGTAAGAAACATGTGAGGGAAAGGAGCATTTTACCAAAAGTATAGCTCCTGTTACATCAGTGTCCTCAGACAATGTCATTAAAAAGCGATCCTTGTGGGGCGCCTGGGTGGCTCAGAGGGTTAATCCTCTGCCTTCGGCTCAGGTCATGATCCCAGGGTCCTGGGATTGAGCCCCACGTCGGGCTCTCTGCTCAGTGGAGAGCCTGTTTCCCTTCCTCTCTCTCTCTGCCTGCCTCTCTGCCTACTTGTGATCTCTGTCTGTCAAATAAATAAATAAAATCTTAAAAAAAAAAAAAGCGATCCTTGTGATTGATTGTTTAGATCCCAATCTAAGCAACTGTACAACTGCTAAAAAAAGAAGATAAGGAAATGTGAACATGGATGCAGTGTTACAATTTTTTAAGCATTTGCTTCGGAATAATCTGCAGTTAGGCAGGAAGTTTAGAGGGAACCAGTAGTGATGACTGAAGCTGGGTGATGAATTCATGGGTTTTTTAAAATACTGTTTTCTATATTTGCTGTTGACTAGGGTGGCCATTGGCCACGTGTGGCTGCTGAGCACTTGAAATACAGTGAATCCTTATTGCAATGTGTGACAAGTGTAACATATAGGCTGAGTTTCGAAGAGGTAGTACGAAAAAGAACGTAAAATCATCTCAATTTTTGTTTCTATGTTCAAATGATGCTGGTTTGGACACTACAGTGATATATAATTAAAACTGATTTCACCTGTTTCCTTTTACTTTTTTTAATTGGCTACTTAAACATTAAAATACATATATGAGACATACTACTTTTCTGTTGGGGCACTGACTTTCAGTGTTGGGAAGTGCTGTATACTTTTACATATATCTGAGATTTTTCAAAATAAGTCAAAATCAAAGACATTTGATTTTTTTTTTAGAAGTCCGAAGTAAAATATTTTTTATAAATGACCCCTCTTATAGGAAAAGATTGAGAAATATTGATTCGTTTGGAGATGAGTCTTTGTAGAAGCTTAATAGCAAATGGGCTTGCTTCACCTGTGTGGGCATTTAAAACCTCTTTGACAATAAAACCTCTTTGACAGCAGCATGAGGGACTTGTTCCTTTAGTGATTTATCTGATTCTTTTGTTTTAAAGTTGATGAAATATTTCCCTCATCTTGGAAAAATAGAGAAAATGCAATGGTAATGTCATTGTTCTTACTCACAGTGTTTATACCCTGAAATTGAATTTTTCTGGACTTGATTTATAATCACTCTGCCTAAATCTGTTTGTTTATGAGTCAGAATGCGATTGTTTCTAGGCTCCCCAAGACCCCTGGAATATGAGCAGAGTATGATGCTTAAATAATAATAAGTGGATTTATGGCTGAGAAGCACATTGCTTTCATATAAAATTTTTTTAGAGGAGCATTATGTCAGTTTCTGGATGTCTGTGTTTCCTCACAGAGAGTGGACCTGAATTGAAAAATAGCTTTAATGTAAGTAGAACAGAATCAAATTGCCACGAACAACCCAAGAGATCATCAAAGGATCTGTAACTGTTCATATAAAATCAGATTTATTATTTTGTTTACTCTCTACAGTTAACATGTTAAAATCTGATTTTTTTAAAAAGATTTTATTTATTTATTTGACAGACAGAGATCACAAGTAGGCAGAGAGGCAGGCAGAGGAAGGGAAGCAGGCTCCCTGCTGAGCAGAGAGCCCGTTGCGGGGCTGGATCCCAGGACTCCGGGATCACGTGGTTAAGCATTTGCCTTCAGCTTAGGTCACAATGTCTAGGTCCTAGGTTCGAAACCCCTGTCAGCCCGTATCAAGGGAGTCTGCTTCTCCCTCTCCTTCTGCCTCTCCCCTTGCTTGTGCTCTCTCTTTCCCTCTCAAATGAATAAATAAAATCTTTAAAAAAAGTGTTTGTGTCAAACACTTTTCTCCATATAATGTTTCTCCACTTACATATTAAAATGTAGTACCATTGAAGATTCCCATACTTGTTTTCTTTCTTGATATCAAATACTGTAATACAAGAACTTCATAGTTTAACTTCTATAAAACACATTTTTCTTTCCCAAATTGATTGTGGTGGACAGTGATCTGAAATGTTTCAAAGCAAAAGCTACATAATATTATTTTTTAAATCTGTGTCACAAACATTATTAAACTTGAAGTAAATGCCTCCTTGGAATGAAAACTTGGGAGTGGGATTTCTGCTCTCATATATAAGAAGTATTTATTGAGGACGCACACTGTATCGGGTGCCAGACTGTGTGCTGGGGATATGGTAATGAATAGACAGATGTGGAACCTCCCTTCATCTGTAAGCTTCAAGAAGCTTACAGTTTAGATAGGGAAGGGAGATATTAACACAGTCACAGAGAATTTGTTAGTTACAGTGGGGCTTTGTGGCTCAAAGGGAACCGAGTCTGGATTGTAATTGGGACTGGGGAGAAAAGTTCCATTTTTCTGTAGGTCATGATTTAGGCTGCTGATTGTCTAACGAAGGAGGAGAAAGAGAACGGGGCTGGGAATCCTCAGAGGATGACCGAAGCAAAACCCTGCCCTATTTGTGTCTTTTTGCTGCTTGCGTTGCGGGAGGGGAGGCCAGGTGGAACTGAGTGGGAAGAGGGATTCAGTGTTTCTTTTGAACTATTGAATTGCTTTCTATGATGCTACACAGGTTTATTTGCTACTGGGAATTGAATCCGAAGTTGAGTTTTTACCGCCTTTGTAACTGAAATTGAACGAGATAAAACAACCTGTTCTCTAGCATAGCCACGAAAGTAGCTGAAAATCACTTGCTGGTTCTAATTCCAAAGTAGCTCATTGTCTAGTAGCTGAGATGCCATAAGTCTGGGGTATTTGAAGGCCTCCAAGAATATAGGGAAGGCCCACTTGGGTTTTTCTCATGGGTTCAGAGCTGCTTCAAGCAGAGTTCTAGTGCATATGGGATTAACTAAGGTGTCCTTTGGAGCCTGTTGGCATCCTTAGGGAATGGGGAGCCATGCTGCCTTGAAGGGCAGTGATGATAATTACCAAGTAATGGAAACAGCAGTGGCAGCTAGTAACAGAAGCCCTTGCTGGGTGCCGCAGACCCCTTAGATCTTTGGATAACTTGGGAGGTGGCTGTCATCGTCTAGGTTTGCCAGTGACCAAACTGAAGCTGGGAAGCCCTTACTGGTTCTTTGGTTGTCCAGCACCCACTCACCCTTCCTGATTTCCATTTGAGGAATCACTTCTTTGCATCTGGTTTGCTGAGACCAGAACAAGGGCTCCATTCTCTTGGACCCCGGGTGGCCCTGTGAGCCAAGCTGGACTCTGGGTCCAATGCCAAGGGCCATGGAGGTTCTGCTGCTGAGGGTGTGTCCTGACTAGACCATGCCTGTCTGTGCCACATGGTTGTGGTCTGGCTTCCATTCCTGTGCAGCTGTGCCAGGGCTTGCCTGTCAGCTCCTCCTAATTCCTTAAGCTGGTTGTGGCGAGCAAAATGGAGACTCTCATGTCAAGAATGTGTCATCAATGAGGCAAGCAGTTAAAGGTACTGCAGATAGAAGATACCTCCGCTACCCATGTCAGCTGACTCCCTGGAACTGATAAGGAACTGAACCAGAGGAGGTCTACTGGGGCAGAGACCCATTAAATCCCACGATAAGGGGAGGATTGGGACGCCTGGGTAGCTCAGTCGGTTAAGTGGTTAAGCATCTGCCTTGAGCTTAGGGCCCTGGAATCAAGCCCTACATCTGGTCTTTTTTCAGCAGGGAGCCTGCGTCTCCTCCTCCCTCTGTCTGCTACTCCCCCTGCTTATGTCCCCCCTCTGTAATAAATAAAAGTCTTTAAAAAAGTGGGGGGGCATCAAGCTGTCAGACTCTCCAGACCTGACCCCTCTATGTCTGACCATGTAAAAAAGGCAGCTGCCAGTAAGGCTTGCCGGATTGATCTCAGCAGAATGGATCCTTCCTGCTTGAACATAAGAAGCAGTTAACTGCCGAGAGCTGACCCAGACCAGACCAGAGCCAGGCCTTATCTCAACTGTGTGCCCACAGACTGACTGCATGTTTGCTTTCTTAACTTCCTATACTCCTCTGTTATGTGTTTGTTGTGTGGCCTGTCTTATGTTCTGCTCTGTGTGCTGTGTAAGAAGCTAAGTTTAATCACATGGTGAAATGTCACTGAGTTTAGAATCCTGAACTTGCTTTAGAATTAGGATTAACTTTGCATTCTGACTAAATAAAGCTGGTTTTAGAAAGACGACTTATGTGTGTGACTTCCTAGTGTGCTCATTACTCTGGTGTTTTTCCAAAATATTTTTTTGGGGGTTTCATTTGCCAAGTTGGTTTCTTTGACTTCCTTGACTTTGACTTCAACTTCCTCTTCCTCTCAGAGAACCCCTGGTTGTCATAAGCCTGGAGAGGCTTAGGTAGTTTACTGACAGTCACAGAGGGAAAAAGTGAACCAGCATGCAATCTGATCATTCTGCTTCTCCTGCCAGATCCTTGACCAGAGGGACCCTTGGTGTGGAGAGAGCCCTGGACTGGGAGCCAGAGAATCAGCAGATGGGTGCCATCCCAGCAGTGTCTCTGCCTCTGTGGCCGTGGGCCATTCACCACCTTTTTAAGCCCAACTGGGAGGACAGGATGAGATCTACCTATATCTAAATAATACCGGCTTCAGAAGATTTCCTCCCCCATGAGATTTTTGGACCTATGTTTCTAAAGGCCTTCAGTTTGAGGTTTGAGGTGTGGTCTGAGACAGTGGTTTTCAAAGTGGGTTCCAGGATTTGCTGTGTCAGAATTCCCTGGGAACTCATTAGAAATGCAGATTCTTGGGCCTTCCCCCAGACCTGCTGAATCTTCTGATTCTCTACCAGTGGGCCCAGCAATCCGAATTTTTGTAAGTCCTTTGGGTGATTCTGATGCACACAAAGGCATTTTCATTTCATTAAAAACAATTTATTGCGTATAAGGGGCTACCTAGAAGCAGGGAGCATGAAACATTGGTACAGTGCTGCTGTCAGGGGACAGTCATTCCAGGACGCAGATGTAAAGGCACAATTGTGAGAGACAAGAAGGGGTGGTGCCGGCTGGGAACACAGCATTGCCCGGTTGGAGGAGCATGGAGGCGCTTTCGCAGAGAAGTGGGCATTTGAGCCAAGCCTCAAAGGATGCATAGGGTGAAGGACGGGAACAGAGGGCTAGGTAGAGCACATCCTACAGCGAAAGCAGGGTGAGTCAGGGCCGTAGCATTTTGAGGAATGAGGAAACTTCCAGAGTGATGATAAGAATGGTTTTAAATGGGGAAAGTGAAAGGATCTGAGAACAGAGAAGGGTCCTGAATCCCTGGGAGAGTTTGGACTTTATTCTGTAGACAGTGAATGTAGAGGGGACATGGCGGGAGCCCTTTTAGAGGAAGTATCCTAGTGCTGGTGGAGAAGGTCCAAGGTTCGGAACACAGGCACGGTGAGCCTGACCTGGGGTGGTAACAATGGAGAAGAAAGGAGAAAGACAACTCAGGGGGCACCTGGGTGGCTCAGTGGGTTAAGCCTCTGCCTTCAGCTCAGGTCATGATCCCAGGGTCCTGGGATCGAGCCCCGCGTCGGGCTCTCTGCTCAACGGGGATACTGCTTCCCCTCCTTTCTCTCTCTCTGCCTGCTTCTCTGCCTACTTGTGATCTCTGTCAAATAAATAAATAAATAAATAATCTTAAAAAAAAAAAAAAGAAAAAGACAACTCAGAAATACTGGAAGGTTAGAATGACAGCCCCTAGGTATTCTGGTGATCTGGGCAGGGGTAGGGGGTGTGGGGGCATTGAGGGAGAAAGCAAAGATGATTCTGTGGGAGGTAATAACCGGCGTTGGTACCAACAGGTATAAAAGTTGGAGCCTTACGGGTCACCTGGGTGGCTCAGTGGGTTAAAGCCTCTGTCTTCAGCTCAGGTCATGATCCCAGGGTACTGGGATCGAGCTCCGTGGAGAGCCTGCTTCCTCCTCTCTCTCTGCCTGCCTCTCTGCCTACTTGAGAAAAAAAAAAAAAAAAAAAGTTGGAGCCTTACATCATACCTTCCAGAAAGATAAATTCCACATGGATTGAAACTTTTAAGACAATAGGCAACAAATCAGGGCTTTTGTTTTTGTTTTTGCTTTTCCAGACAACTGGTTGATAAACATTTACTGGTACCCACTGTGGATCATACATATAAAGTATCTTTTGAAGCATGCACAAGAGGTTGGTAGCGTCAGATACCCCAAGAAAGGGAGAGTGGTGGGAAAAGGACAGGTGCGCTCAGGATTGAAATTGTACCTCTTGAGTTTTGTTCCACATCAGTGTGTTATTGTGCAGTAAATATTAAAGCAAATACATAAAGGAACTTTAGAGTTTCAGGCATACGTGACGGTGTTATTTAAGGTGCCGTGAATGCTCTAAGGGAAAATAGGAAGATTGAATAGATTTTAGGGAAAAGGAAAGCTTTTGGGTTTGAACATGCTAAGCTTGAAGTGTCTGGCTGGCATCACTGGAAATGTCCAGCGGGTAACTCAGAGGAGAGGGCGAGGCTGGTAATCACCTCTGTGAGTCAGCCAGGCTAGGTGAAATTGTGGCAGTTGAGGTTTCCAAGGGAGGCTCAACCTGTACAACCTTTTGGGTGGGTCTCATGAGAGAAGGTGAGGGAATAGATGCATGTGGTCCTTTGCGGAAGGCCGGCTAAGAGGTAGGTCGGCTAAGAGGTAGGTCCCGTCCGAAGATGGGAGGACCATATACTGATAATAGTAGTAGCTTCCTTTAATGGATTATCTACAAAAAGTGAGGCAGTCTTCTCAGTACTTTTTGAAAGAACATCACTTAATTTCCTTCTTGCAGCCACCCGGTGGTGGTGGCAGCGGGAATGTTGCTTTCCAGATTGCCAGTGAATGCAGATGAGTAATTCCAAAGAATAAACCAGGAGAGAGCTTCTGGTGAACAGAGCAGGACCTTGAAATATGGTAAGATCAAGATCAAGACATTTTAGGCCAAGGGGATGTTGAGCAAGGGCTGGAAGAGGTGCTGTCTGATGTAGCTGGAAGGTAGCAATTCCAGGGAGCTTGAGGGCAAGGCAGTACCCCGGCCTCTGCAGCTGGGAGCCACAGAATGTTGTAAAAATTGGAATATACGTTCATCAGTGTAAATGCTCTCTTACTGGAGAAGTTACTTGGTGTTCCTTGGTGGGGAGGAGGAATGGTGGGAGACAGGAGAAGTTATGGTAAAACTTCAAGCTGGATCATGTTGGTGGCTCTAAGGACAGGTGTTTGGGGTCCCTGCAGACTGGAGGTGTAGGGCTAGTACCAGCTCGCACTTAGTCGGTTTTCTGACTCTTGGTCAGTTTGCCTATGTGATGGCATATCGTTTATCTTTTTTCTTTCATCTGTCAGTAAATTATGGGCTACAGCCTCTATATTCCAGGAGGCTGTCGATGGGGAATAAGGAAAGTGGAAGTGAATGAAGAGAAGGATTACTGGCCGGCGTATATTTTTACGCTAATGTTTTATTTATGAGCTGTGCTGAGACATCATTTTCCTGTCTCAAGACCCAAGCAGCCGTGCCTCTGTTCCTCAGAGAGACTCTGTGTCAACAATTTTTTTTACCTTGTCAATGTACATATACACAGACAGTGTACGGTTTGCCCTAATTAGGTGTTTCTCTCCATCTTTTTCAAGCCCCATCCTGTCTGATGTTTACTGTATGTATATCCTTAGGAATAATGCCAGTATTGAGTCAAAAAGGAAAGGGGTGGCAGCTGTGGCCTAAACGTGGTTCAGAGAAAGGATTGCATGGGCTTCTTGGTGCAGACCTGCTAAGGAGCTGTACTCCTGACTTGCAATTCCTGTTTTTCTAGTAGCATTCCAGTCGGTTTGTTACTTTCAGTGCCGCACCATTTGTTCCTGGTTTAAGGGCCTGGAAATCTCTTTGGTTCTCTGGCATCCCAAGGTTTTATTTTCACGGGTGTTTGTAGATAAGCGTGGATGGGTGTCTGCCTTTTCTGAGGCACAGATGAAGACACCTTGTCTGACTAAGGCCTGGGACCAGAAGGACAGAATGTTGGAATCTGGGTATTGGTAAACTGTTTGGCAGAATGGTCCTGAGGGGTGCCCTGATTTCCCTCATTGCTAAGAACTTGACAGATTAGTTGGGCCAAATTAGTTGGGCCACATTCTTGTGTCTTGTTCTAGCTACTTAGCTCACACTGATGCTTAGCATATCATGGCCTTGTGCACCTCCCTGAGGCTAGTACCGTGTCTCCTCCATGCTCTCAGAGGAGTTGTGGGAGAATTGGCTAAGAGTCAGTAGAGGTGAAGGGGACTCCGGAGGAGATGGAGCCACGGGGTTGCTAATGGGGAAGGAAGCCAGCTGGAGGAATGTGGCCCATTCGATTGGGACTCACAGTTATCCCCAAGATCTGTCATTTTCTCTGGGGCGATGGTTCCAAGCTCCAGCAGCTCCAGAATGATCTGCAGGGCCTTTTCAAACACAGCTTGCTGTTCCCCGAGCCCTAGAGTTTCTGATATAGTGGATCTGTGGTGGGGCTCGAGATCCTGCATTTCTAACAGGTTCTCAGGTGATGCTGCTGTTGCTGGCCTGGGTACCCCTTTGAAAATCCAAACATTGGTTCAGTAGGCAGAAGACTGAGTCTTGACCGCCCAGTGTCTGCTCTGACTTGGGAAAGGACTGGAGAATTCTGGTTATCATCATGGCCAGGTTATCATAACCATAATTTGTAGGGTATTTCCACATTTCTATATCACATTGATCTACTTTGCTTCTCACAACAAAATAACACTGTGAGGTAGGCAGGAAAGGTATTAACCTTGTTGCATAGTTGGGGAAAAGCTGACTGCAGACCTTGGGTAAGGTGAGTCACTTAACCGAGGGGCAAATTGCAGAGCTGAGACTGTGTCTAGATTTTCTCATTGTAGCTGTTGTGGTCCTTAGAGTTTCACTAGCCTTTACCGCTGGCGGAAAGCTTAGAGATGAGCTGTTCTGAGAATGCTCAGACTTTGTTTTAACCACCCTCCCGACTCCAAAATAGCTTCTCATTTTAAAACAGTTTTGGATTTCCCGAAAACTTGTAAAGATACTGGAGTTCCCTATGCCTCACACTCAGTTTCCCCTATAGTTACTATCTTACACAATGAAGTTTCATTTGTCTCAGTTAATGAACCAACACTAATACATTATTATTAACCAAAGTCTCTACTTCATTTCAACCTCCTTGGTTTTTACTTAATACATTTTTGTATTAGGATCCCTTATTTTTTGTTTTTTGTTTTTTTAAATTTTTATTTATTTATTTATTAAAAAAAAGATTTTATTTATTTCACAGAAAGATCACAAGTAGGCAGAGAGTCAGGCAGAGAGAGAGGGGGAAGCAGGCTCCCTGCTGAGCAGAGAGCCCTATGCAGGGCTCGATCCCAGGACACTGAGATCATAACCTGAGCCTAAGGCAGCGGCTTAATCCACTGAGCCACCCAGGCTCCCCAGGATCCCTTGTTTTTGATGATCTTGATAATTTCGAGGCAGGATGGTTGGCCATTTTGTAGAATGGCCCTCAGTTTGGATTCGTCTGGTGTTTTTCTCATGACTAGACTAGGGTTATGTGTTTGGGGGAGAAAGATAACAGAGATGAAGTGCCATTCTCCTCACACCAGACTGAGGGTACGTACTGCCAACATGGTTTATCACTCTCCATGTGACTTTTGTCAGCCACTTGAGGTGCTGTTTGTCAGGTGTCCCCACTGTGAAATGACTCTTTCCCCAACTCACTTGTGCAGGCCACACCTAAGGAGTGGGGGGTTGTGTTCACCTTGAGGTTGGAGTAGCTACATATATTATTTGGCGTTTTCTGCATGTTGGGTTTGTCTGTCCCTCATTTATTGATTTATTCAGTTAATATTTATATCTGTGGGTTCATGGATGTTTATTTTATGTTTTGGGTTATGACCCAGTAGTGCTTTATTTTGTCGCTGTAATTGTACCGGTTTTGGCTTACCAGCTGCACTTCCAGTTGGTTCCTCTGTTCTTTTGACCTAAGCCCATCATTGTCGATTTTTTTTTAGGATGTTCTTTCTTTCTGGAGCTATAAGTTGCTCTAGATTCATCATATATAATTCCTGTGTCAGCCCTAGAACAGTGTTTTTGGGTTTTTTTTTTTTTTTGAGATTTTATTTATTTGTTTGACAGACAGAGATCACAAGTAGGCAGAGAGGTAGGTAGAGAGAGAGGGGGAAGCAGGCTCCCTGTCAAGCAGAGAGCCCAACGCGGGGCTCAATCACAGGACCCTGAGATCATGACCTGAGCTGAAGACAGAGCCTTAACCCACTGAGCCACCCAGGTACCTCTAGAATAGTGTTTTTAAATGTTGGTCTTGATCCACTAAACTGATTTTATCATCTGCTACCTCAGTCACTACCCACAGTGAAAACACAGACCCATTTCTGCCCATGATGTGTTAAATATGAGGACATCAGCATCTTAAAAGGTGAGATGGCTCACCCAAGGTCATGAGTAGTTGTTAGCAAAGCCGGTGCCAGGACCAGGTCCTCTAGATTTCTAGGCCCGGGTCTTTTCTATCATTTTCTGTTGGCAACTCTGCCATTCAGAACCTGGGTCAGCATTCTCCCACCTTACCCACGTGCCTGTGCGTAGGCAATCAGACATGAACTCAGCTTGACATACTGCTGTCTGCCCAGGATAGGTATGAGAGCGTACTGGCCACATTCCCTGGGGAGACTGCCCCAGCAAGTGTGTGCTTTCCAGTCTGAGTGGAGTTGTGTAATGTGAATGACTTAACGAACCCACAGAATGTGACCATTGCTGTCAGCACTTCACTACTGTGGTTCTCCATGACTGGTCTGTTTTGCAGAGAAGTGGGAACAGAAGGGAGGCTCCTTGAACCCAGGGACTCTTCATTTGAATTCTCCCCTTTCAATGGGGTGGCAAACAGAACGGAATTCAAGCAACAAAACCTTCAAAGTTCACTTCATGCTATTATGAACTCCTGGGATGCACAAAGAGCTGAACAAAAAGGGTTTTGGTGTTCTGAAGACCCAAGCGGCCTGTTATTAGGGTCTAGAGTGAATAATCCATTACACCACAAAGCTTATTTTCCTGGGAGGAAATAATCCAGTCACCAAAAGGCTCCTAAGGTGCTTGGAATAATAAATGACAAACTTATTTCATATCCATTTCTCAGAATCTTTAATTTCAGAAGATATTTTGAAAAAAATTAATAATTGAGGGTGTGTGCTCTGGCTGAAAAATTATTTCTATAAAGAAGTTTAAGGGACTAGGGCAGTAGTGATGCATTGGGGCATTTTATTTGTAAGGAAGAGAAACCCGTCAAGCTTAAAGACAATTTAAAAGAAAATTTGCAGGGTGCCTGGTTGGCTCAGTTGGGTAAGTGTCTGACTCTTGCTTTCAGCTCAGGTCACGATTTCAGGGTTGTGAGATTGGGCCCTGTGTGGGGGTCTGCACTCATCACAGAGTCTGCTTGAGATCCTTTCTTTCGTTTTCCCTCTGCCCCTGCCTCCACTTGTGACCTCTAAATAAATACATCTTTTAAAAAAAGGAGAAAATTTGGTGGTATATGTTGCTAAAAAGTCCATGAGTAATGCTAGCTTCAGGCATGGCTGGATCTAGGGACTCACACCATGTCATCAGGGCCCTGTTTCTTGCCATCTCCTGCCCTGTTTTTATTTGGCCTCATTCTCAGTCAGGCTTTCTCCACCTGAATACCTCTTGGCAGGTATAGGCTTATTTCCTACAAGCCAAGTGACTGGAGATGCTTATTACCTCTCGTTGTCCCTGCCTTGACTCATGCTCCTAATTCTGAACCAGTAACTGGGGCCAGAGTTATCAGGGCTGTCATTGGCCAGGTGTGGGTCTGGTGTTTCTTGTGGACAGGGCAAGGGATGGTTCCTCTGAGGAAGTTTGAGGTGCTGCTACAAAAGAGATGAATTGGCTGGACAAACAAGAATAATGGATGTCCATTTATAGTGTTGTGAACACTCGGGTAAATGCTTGATGGATAAGTAAATGCTAAGCTCTTTTTTTTTTTTTTTTTTAAGATTTTATTTATTCGGGGCGCCTGGGTGGCTCAGTGGGTTAAAGCCTCTGCCTTCGGCTCAGGTCATGATCCCAGGATCCTGGGATTGAGCCCCGCATCGGGCTCTCTGCTCGGTAGGGAGCCTGCTTCCTCCTCTCTCTCTCTGCCTGCCTCTCTGCCTACTTGTGATCTCTGTCTGTCAAATGAATACATAAAATATTTTTTTTTTTGAGCCCCAAATGCTCAGCTCTTATGCTCATTATTCATTTGTTTATTTAGTCTCTTCCCAAGCTACTCATTTATTTCGTGGATTTGTGAGTTCTTTTAGAGAGACCTCCTAGTCGTTCCTTGATTAATGTCCGGACTTGACTGCTAGCCCTTGTTAAGCCTTCAGCAAACACTTTTCTTGCTGTTAATGCTAATTGCAAGGCCAATTTCAGCTAGTCATGGCTAGATGATGGTAGTCCTTTTTTTGAACCTGTTTAACCATGTCAGTGTTCAACAATTTATGATTGGTTTTGGCTGAATGGTCAGCATAGATGCCTTTAATAAATCTGCTTTGCTATTGGGGGGAAGGGAGGTAACGTCTGATTTTTTTCCCTTGATGCTATTTCTAGCTCAGATCATTAGTAGTTAATTCTAATCCTTCCTTCTGTAAGGGGAGACCAGTATTTTTTATTATTACATGAGCCAAGAATTATTTCCCAGGTTTAAGAAAAAAATTCACCGGCAAGTTTGATTATTCCAATCTCTTGCTTGTTTTCCTTGTTGCTACCTGCTTTCTGCAAATTTCACTGCTTATTAACACCTTTGCCTGAAGGCAGATAAGATAAGATCAAGGAGTCTCTGTAATTAAAACTTTAATAGCATCCTGTCTTTTTTCTTGTTTCTTCCTGGAGGGGCTACCTCCTTGGCAATGTTTCTGTGCAAAACCAGTTTGTACATTGACCAACATAAACGGTGATGGATTATCTGTGAATTTCAGTTGATCATCTTTCTCCTGTCTCTTACAACAGGAATTTTAACATTGGCTGCAAAATCATTCCCTCTGGGAATTGCCTGGACTTCAGATCTTTTTCTTTGTCTTCTTCTTAAGCCCTATTGAGGTCAAGTTAAATATGAGAGTAATGTCCAGTTCAAAAGAGCGTTAAGTGTTAGGGTCTGTTTATCAGTCTTGGAGGGGGTGTTATTTTTATACTTCACAGCCAAATGGAAAATGTATTCTGAAAAATGTCTTCAGGGGTGTCTGGGTAGCTCAGTTGATTAAGCATCTGACTCTTGGTTTCAGCTCTTGTCATGATCTTGGGGTTGCGAGATCGAGCCCCACATCGGGCTCCACGCTCAGTGTGGAGTCTGCTTGATATTCTCTCTCCCTGTTCCTCTGCCCCAACCGCCCCTCAAATAAATAAATCTTTACCAAAAAAATCTGTTTTCATTCACACAGATAATTGCGTTTACTCTACCTTTATTTTATCTATTTCCATGTTTGTTTGGAACACTGCTTTACCAGTTCAGTGCCATCAGTTTTTTAACTTCCATTTTGAATCTCTTTGTATCTGGGTTATGGTCAGGATTCACAAAAACTGTTTTGATGAAATTTCTCATTCATATATATATGCATATGTATGTATGTGTGTATACACACACACACACACACACACACACACAACTACGTAAGCAGGGCAGGCCTTTGTATTACAAGAGTATTTTTAGAACACTAATGAAGTGAAAGGGTTTGTGTTTCATTTCCCTTGGCCTTCCTCTATTCAGACACCTGCATTTGCCATTAATTACTACTCCCATGGTACTCTTTCTTTGTCTGTTGTGCAGGGTTTTAAAATAATACTGGGAGGGAAGCAAGGTTTTGAGGCACATAACTACACTGGAATAAGCAGTTTTCTTTTCTTTTTTTCCTTAGGAGCTCCACAGAAGGCTCCTGTAAGAGTAATAGCTATTTTTGTACACTTTAAGGAGTTTCTATTTCTTTTCATCTTTTCTGCAATCGTTGCTTATTCTATATAGCTGATCTCCTTGGTCACCTCAATTCTTCCCCCCGCCTCAATCAAACAAGCCTGAGTACCATTTGTGGCTCCTGCATTGTTTCGGAAATAGAATATTGTTTTTGCTGGGACCTCTTTTTAATCGTAGGCTCTTGGGTTAAACCAGTGCACATTAGTTGGGTTTGCAAGTGTCCAGATAATCACCATGTTATTTTAAAAAGCATTTATACATGAAGGGTATTTAAAAAGAAATATATTCCCTTTTGGAGGTTTAGCCTATTGCTTTTATTTTATATAAACTTTTTTATTGAAGTATAATATATGTGCAGAAAATTATATAGAGCACAAATGTATACTTTAATGAGTTTGCGTAAGGTGAACACATCTGTGTAACCAGCATCCAGGTTAAAAACAGAATATTACTGGATTCTTACAAGTCCCCCTCATTTATCCCCCATCCCTATCCCTATCCCACAAGGCTCTCTTAATTTGTAACACTGTCAGATTAGCTTTGCCTGTTTTTGGAATTTACATAAATGGGATCATATAGTCTCTTTGGGTGTGTGAGATTCATTCATGCTTTGGTGCGAAGTTGCAGTTCACTCATTCCTGTTGCTATCAGAATTTCACTGTGTGACTGTGCCAGAAATTTACTTATCTATTCTTTTGATAAGATTTGGGTTTTCCCCATTTTAGACTGTTATGATTAATGCTGCTGTGAACATTCTTAGGTGAACAGCATGTGTGCTTCTGCTGGCTGTCTGTATCTAGAGGAGAATTTCTAGGTTACAAGGTTGGCATATGTGTATCTTTAGTTGATTTCTCCAAACCATTCTCTAAAATGGCTGTACTAATTTACATTTCCTCCAGTGGTATATGAGATTTCTAGTTGACCTATATCATGCTTGACATTCTCTTTTTCATTTCAGCCGTTCTGATGGTTGTTTAATGCTATCTTGTGCTTTTTAGATTACATTTCGTTGACTAGTAAAGAAGTCAGTCCTTTTTTTGTGGGTTTATTGGGAATTAACATATTGCTTTAAAAATACTTGATCTTATTACATTGTTCGGTCATTTAAGTCATAGGATTTTGGTGTTAAAACAAACAAACATTAAACAAAAAAAGGATTTATTACCATTTATTGTTATATGACCTTCTCGGCTTAAGAACAAGTTCCCAGATCTTTATTTTATTATGCCCATCACTAGATTTACAGTGTTGTTTTGGAAGGTTGAGGACACACATACAATTAGAAATTCACAGTTTCTGAGGCGCTTGGGTGGCTTAGTCAGTTAAGCATCTGACTGTTGCTTTTGGCTCTAGTCATGATCTCAGGGTCCTGAGGTCGAGCCCCTAGTTGGACTCTCTCTGTGCTTCTCTCCCTCTGGCTCCCCATCCCCCCAACACCCACTTGCAAGGCTCTCTTTCTCTTTCTAAAATAAATCTTAAAAAAAAAATTGAGTTTCTATTTCTACTTCAGTCTTTTGTCCCACATTAATTGAGTGAATATGTTGGTTATCATAGGGGATGGTAAGTTGGAGAATTTGGTTTTATATTTTATGAAGCTCTAAAAATGTGCCCTGGGCTCCTCCAAGGAAGGAGGGAATAAGTCCTATGAGAGGAATACAGTATGGAACATTTATTTTGTAAACATTGAAATGCCTTTGAAGTTGACTGTCCAAAAAATTTTGTGAGTGGAACTAGAAGGAATGGGTATTTCCCCAAATGTGGCCTATTTGGGGATAGCAAGCAGCACAGAGTGGCTGGGTCTTAGGATGTGCAGAGGGATACAGAGGAAGAAAGTTAAAGGGAGCAAAATAAATTTTCTTAATATTCAGAGAGCGACTACTGATATATAAAGGACCAAAAACAATTCATTAGAAAAAGCAAATTAAAACACACTGAGATACTGTTTTTCACTGCCCTGTTGGCTGAGATTTAACAACAATGTTTGACAAGAGATTTTATTGACAAATGTGTGGAGAAATTGTCTCCATTTATAGCTGGAAGGAGAATAAATTGCTATAAATTTTTATGGAAGGCAATCTGGCAGTCTTTTTCAAAGTTGAAAATGTGTATACTTTTTGACGCAGCAATTCCCTTTTGGAAGTGTATCTTACAAATATGTTTATACATGAGCAAAAGGTTATAACAATAAAAGATGGGAGATAACCTGTATGTGGGAGACGGGAAAATAAAATCATGGTTCCTCCCCTTGATGACTTCCTGAGCAGCCAGTGAAAAGAATGGGGGAGCTCTCTATTGATACATGGAAATGAAACAATCCCCAGGATGTATTGTTCAACTGGCAAAAAAAGATGCGTAGTGGCGAATAGTATGATAGCTTTTATGTGAAAATTGGGGGAAAATGTACATGCATCTGAAAAGTAAATAAATTGATTTTATTAGTTGCTCCCTGACAGGGAAATTAGGTGGTTGGTGGGAAGGAATGGGAGACTTTTCACTGTATAGCCTTTGGCAACTTTAGAATTCTGAATTCTGAATTCTGTGAATATATTACCTACTAAAAACAAGTAAAATTATTCCCTGTGACCCCCTCCCCCAAACAGGAAGTGAGATCACACAGGTCTTTAAATTGCAGTCTAACAACTGAATTTTTGTGCAGTTTGTTAGCATTTATAAATTTCTTTCACATGTATTCCTTCTTTTCATTTTTATAAGAACCAAATGAAGAAGCAGAATTTATTTTTGTTCTGGAAATGAGAAACCTTAGGCTAAGGTATTTTAAGAAGTTTTCATAAAATCTTCTAGTGGCTGTTACTAGATTTGGGACAAGCAAGTATATTGTTTAAGAGAAATCATTGAGAGACTATGGACTCTGAAAAACAGTCTGAGGGGTTTGAAGTGGCGGGGGGGTGGGAGGTTGGGGTACCAGGTGATGGGTATTATAGAGGGCACAGCTTGCATGGAGCACTGGGTGTGGTGAAAAAATAATGAATACTGTTTTTCTGAAAATAAATAAATTGGAAAAAAAAAAGAGAAATCATTTACTAGAATTTTAATAAATGGGCAAAAGCAAAATGTGAGGGTAGTTTCAGGCAGAATGAATATGTTCTGAATGATAGTAGTTGAAGCTGTGATTTGAGAATTTATTAGCAATTTTTACCTGTATCCACTGTTAGCACTATGATCCGATCTCAGCGCTTCAATCTAGATTAGAGCTGGGTCTCAAACTATCCCTGGGCGAAAAAGTTGAAATTCATTAAGAAGGAGGTGGTTGAAAGCTTGATAACACTTTGTTTAATGCAGCCTGTGGATTTGTTTGTTTTGGGGGGTCTGGAAGTATAATCTCATTTTATTGATGGGAAGGATTTGTTTCTCACAAACTTTAGTTGATGATGGCAAATTTTGTGTGCTTGTGTCTATTCTGCCATGATCTTGGCAAAGACCACATGAGCAAATTATGTTGCTTCAGCTGGATTGGGCCCCTTCCTTTCAAAGTATTTTTTTTTTTAAAGATTTTATTTATTTATTTGACAGAGATCACAAGTAGGCAGAGAGGCAGGCAGAGAGAGAGAGAGAGGAGGAAGCAGGCTCCCTTTTAGAAGCAGAGAGCCCGATGCGGGGCTCAATCCCAGGATCCTGGGATCATGACTTGAGCTGAAGGCAGAGGCTTAACTCACTGAGCCACCCAGGCACCCCTCAAAGTATTTTATTAAATAAGATTTTATTTATTTATTTGAGAGAGAGAATGAGCATGCACAGCATGAGTATGGTAGGGGCAGAGGAAGAAGCGGGCTCCCCGCTGAGAGGAGAGTCCAACGTGGGGCCCTGTCCCAGGACCTTGGGATCATGATCTGAGCAGAAGGCAGATGCTTAATCAACTGAGCCACCCAGGTGCCCATTCAGAGTATTAAATTCCTCTTTTATCAGAAGCAAAGGGTTTATTCAAGTAAGTGTAAAGACTGAAACTTTCTAGAATGGCTTGAGAACCAGTTCCTACCCACTTGGTCTTACTTGACCTTCACAGCACCAGGTGAGGCGAAAGGCTATGGGGACACGACTCATTCCAGTCATACCTATAAGCAGTTAGAACATGCTGTTGATTGTTTAATATTGGAGGCTTGAGTGGAGGGGAGGCATCGATGAGGAGAGAAAAATATTTGAAAGGACATGCTCAAGATCTCACTGTTTAAGTTAATGGAGCCAACCACGAACTCAGGAACCAGAAATTCAGCAGAACAAAGAGAATTTATCTTCAAAAGCAATTTCGTCACCAAAAGAACTAGACTGAGAGGAAAGTAATGCCTAAGAGGGGAAAGAATTTTTTAAAAGTAGAGGAACAAAACAATATATACTCATTGAAGAAATAAAATTTGGATAATAAAGTGAAATTATGCAAGTAGCTTAAAAACATTTGGGAAAACCAAACAATGTAGAAAAAAGGCCAGATTCACAAGCAAGACTACAAAACAATCTACAAATTTTGAGTCTAACAATAAGACCAAGTTTATAAACAGAAACGCCTCCTATGAGAAACATATGCATCCTGTGTACCATATAAAGATGAAAGAAGATGCTTATTTGCTAGTTAAGGAAGATGGGAAAAAGGGAATGCATACCCTGGTGTTTTACTCTTCATTGCTTCACAACAGCAAGAACATGGAATGGGCAGGTGGGAAATAAAGCCAGAGGAAACTGATGACTTTTTTTTTTTTTAAATTAGTTATAATCTAAATTCACAGATGAAATGCAGCAGAGGTTTATAATAGTTATTACTGGATGGTGGAATTACAGGTGCTATCAGTGTATGCTTTTTAATAATTTTCTGTATTGTCTAAAATCTCTAAGTGTGATGAATATGTATTCCTTTTCTTAGTCACAGAAAAGAGTGAGTTTAACCTAAAGCCTAAGAGGTTTTGTTGAGATAAGACTTTCCTTTACTGCAGACTTTAGGACTGGGGAAGATTACGATCCCTATACCCTCTGTCCTCACTCCTGTTACAGGGACTCCCTGGTCTCTGCCCCGGTCTGAGGCCATCCACCTGTACATGGGTCCCCAACATCTCTTGCTTACTCAGAGACTTTGCGCTGTGGGTGGATCCCCTCTCTCCTGCACTATCAGTCTCTCTTTCACCTAGATTATTCCCATGAAGCTCTCAAATGTACAAAATGTATCCTGAATCCAATCCCTTCTCACCAGCTCCTCCCTGCTCTGAGCCATCATCGTCTCACCTTTGGTCTGCACTAGTGTCCTAACTGGCCTCTGTTTTTCTTCCTACCCCAGCAGCCCGTCCTCCACACAGTAGCCTGTGCGAGTCTAGGATGGAAGCCCCATGAGGCGCGAACTCCATGTCTTGTCCACCACAGTGTCCCCAGCGCCAGAAAAGTTGACAGTACTTTGCAGGTGTTCAGTATACTTTTGTTGTTGGAATCAGTGAATCCCTGAATGACGTGGTGGTGCCCAGTCTTATGGGTTTGTTTTTTTGTTTGTTTGTTTTTTGGGGTTTTTTTGGCCTTCTTAATGGGGAACTAATTGGTAAATTAATGTGCTACTGTCTTTAAGCAAATTCATGAGTAACTGCACTGGAACAATGTATTTATTCAAAAATAATTTGAGGGGAGCCTCTTCTGGGCCAGATACCATTCAAGTACTGGGGTTATGTATAGCAGTGAACAAAATAAAGTCCCTATTCTCATGAAACTTCTGGTGATCAAGGGACATCATGGGTGTTTTTTTTTTTTTAGATTTTATTTATTTATGTATCAGAGAGAGGGCAAGAGAGCAAGCACAGGCAGACAGAATGGCAGGCAGAGGCAGAGGGAGAAGCAGGCTCCCTGCAGAGCAAGGAGCCCGATGCGGGACTCGATCCCAGGACGCTGGGATCATGACCTGAGCCGAAGGCAGCTGCTTAACCAACTGAGCCACCCAGGCGTCCCAACATCATGGGTTTTTGAGGTCATGATTATAGAGGGGATAATTACATTGTCCTTATTTGCCCAGTTGCTTTAGCCTTGACTCTATCCCCTTTACTACCATTGGCAAGAATCCTTGGCCAGAGGGACCGTTTATCAGACCTGGTGTGATATTTTTTATGCTTTAAGAAAAAGTCCTTTCAGAGTGTCTTCTGCCCTTATTAATTTTTAGGTAATACGGTTTGGTTACTACAGTCCTGCTAAAAATTTCTAGGTTTGAATTGAAAGAGAATGTGTTAATGCAGAATGATTTTTGTTTGTTTATGGTCAAAGTTTTCAGTTCTTTTTCCTGAGCTATTTGGACAGAACCTAAGTTTGTTTGCAGACGGTGCAGTGAGAAGGATTGCAGGCCTCTTCTTTGGACCCCACTCCCACCTACACTTTTTTCCCGATCTGTGTGAGAAAACTGGCCAGGCAGCATTGACTGATATGGTTGGAACAGTGAAAGTGCTGTTTGTCTAAATGCTTCTTTGGAGCAGACATGCCTAGGTGAAGTGGGTCTGTAGGGAATGTGTTTATATGAATTCAAGTTGTGTAATGTGATTCTTGGTGTAAGAGTAGCTGTAAAGACTTTTATAATTATATAGAAATTGAAAGCTATTTTGGTTTGATGCCTTACCTTGTGGCTGGAAGATTTTGACACACTTATGGAGAAAGGCTTAAAAAATAACAGTCTGTGTTGGTACAGAGAATAAATAATAACTTCATGAAAAAACAATCCAAAATGTTTGACTGGAAAGACTTTTCATCACTTAATAAAGCAACTGGTTTATTCCTGGGATTCAGGATGCTGTTTTTGGCTTGAGTGACTGTCTAATTGGACATCATAGCTCCTTTGTTTGCCTACATGGAAACTGTAGCCATGGGGGAAGGTAGTAGAGTGAAATACAATGAAAGAGAAAGAAAGTTCTTGAGTAGAAAAAAGCTTCATGTGATTTACTGGGGCTATTGTCCCAGTGTTACTCAGACCCTTTCTCTGAGTATATTTTAAGGCCTGCCCGAATGCTGTTATGTTGATTAGCATGAAGGTGACTTTCTTTGCGAAGTGATTTAACACTGACCAAGAGTTATCTCGGGCTACATGTGGTATCCTTCTAGCTCATGCCGTTGAGCGTGTAAGGTGGTGCCAGATGGCAGTAACCATTTATAAAGAGCCTCAATTATGCCTTCGCCTAAAGCATTATGCAGTTTCTTTCATTCATGCAACATTTCCCGAGCATCTGTTATGCCAGGTCCTAAAATAGGGAGTGGAGGTAAACCTGCAGCCTCTGTCCATGACCGTGAAGTACTTAATCAGTGGCACAGTCCAACTGCTGTTTATCATGCTTCATCCTTTCTCTGTTAGTCTCTTTGGCTTTCATATGGAGAATAATAAACCCTCAATTAAGAAACTCCTATTTAAGACGATGATTGAAAATCTGGTCATAATTTAGCAGGCAGGCTATACTTGAATAAGAGGCATTAAAACTCTAGCTCTGAGCAACCTTTCCTACAGGGATAGGAAATTAGAACTTGCTGGTATAATTCTTGAAAGAAACCCCAGAGAAGAGTTTGCCTGGTTTGAAGAGATACGGGCAGACTCCTTGGCAGCCCCGGGGGATTGGTTGGGTGTTGGGAATCGAGCTGGAGATGGGTCACTAAAACAATTAGAATGATGACATAAAACTACTCAAGAGAGGGAAAGTTTTCACCTTTTAAGGTGGTATTATGTTTGAAATAGCCCAGAATTATTTTGGGTGAGATGGAGGAGGGGAAAGGGAATTGTCTGTGTGTGTGCAGTGTGTGTGTGTGTGTGTGTGTGTGTGTTTTAGATCCAGGAACACTGATGGTACTCTTTTTATAAATTTAGTTAATGATTTGCAGACTTTAAGGCCAGGGAATCCTGGAAATTACTTAACCATAACCTCGTTAGGGTTGATGTAATACAGATAATTAAGAATGTTGTAGAATTTTGTCTATAAATATACTTCTTCCTGGCATGAATTATATTGAACTAGATGAAAAATTTTAATACTTAGTCTCTTGAGATGGCTTATGTGAGGCTTTCCTTATCAGTAAAGCAACACCAAAATTTCGCCTGATTTCACATATTAAGGATGTTAAAAATAATTTTTCAAACATGGAAGGTTAGAACTTAACCTTCTGAAGTTTCAGTCTTCTATCATGCATTATACTGAGTGACAAAGAAGACACAAGGTAGACCTAGATACACAGCTGTACGGTTAGTGGTTACATGACATTGGGCAGATATGAGTCTATGGGCCTCAGTTTCCCTGCCCCTAAAATAAAAGACTGACCTCCTGATGTTTTACTTAGCTTCCTAAATTCCTTTTCTTAATCTTGTGATTCTTGATCCTAACCCAAATCAAATATTAGTCTTTTTTGTAGAATTTTGTGCCTCATTCTGGTACCTGGGTAGTTCAAGTGCCTCTTGACTATTGCATTCTAACAATATCCATGTCTGAGCTCTCTTTTCCAAGCTTGGAAGAATGGGAGGAGGACCCTCCACATTCACTAATATTCTTCCTTTTAGTTATTTGGTGATATCCACTTATTAGTATCCCCAAGAAGTGTTGCTGTCAACAACACAAAAGCTCTCTACAGTCTTATTCGTTCTTGAATAACATGATTCCCTTTTATGTTTTAAGAAAACAAAAACAGTTGAGGTCTTGCTGGAAGTGTTTACTCATTCAAGCCGAAAGACGTACTGTGGGTGTTATGTCTGATTTCTGAGAGCTTTTGCAGCAGGTTGGTGTCTAGAGTGTTTTGTCTCTGTTTATTTGTATTTGTTTAGACAGAGATTAATAAAGAGCTTTTCTTGCAAACCATGAGGATGATTAATACATGTTTCTCCCCTGTGGTTCTTTTTGTCAGCCCTTACATGGAAGAAAGAAGTTAAAGAGTATTGTTTCTTTCAGCTCGACTCTTACATCTTTACCAGTAAACTAGGGAATTTGGGGAAAAGAGAAAAACAGAACATGGGAAATAATAAGGTTTAGGTCATAAGCACTAATAGTCTTCTGGATTTGTAAACAATTTTTTTTCCTGTCTCTAAAAGTGTTTTTTGTTTTTGTATCCACATTTATAGTCATGGACTGTAGGTATTTCTTTAATATTACTGTATGACCTTTTTGGTTTGCATTTACTTTTCATTTCATTTTGACCAGAAGCCCTATGAAACTTAAAATACAGATCCTCTGTGCACAATTGAAAAAATAATTATGTGTACTTTTTTACTTGGATAAGTAGTTTGTTTGTTTCTTCCTTTTTTCCTTCTTCTTCTTCTTTTTTTTTTTTTTTTAAGATTTTATTTATTTATTTGACTGACAGAGACCACAGGTAGGCAGACAGTTAGGCAGAGAGAGAGGAGGAAGCAGGTTCCCTGCTAAGCAGAGAGCCCGATGCTGGGCTTGATCCCAGGACCCTGGGATCATGACCTGAGCCGAAGGCAGAGGCTTTAACCCACTGAGCCACCCAGGCGTCCCCTTTCCTTCCTTTTTAAAAGGAGTTGCTTTTCTTTGAAAACACTTTTATTTTTAAGAAACTTGAAAAAAGATCACTTAAGGATCCACTTATGTCAAGCCATGAAAGATTTTTACATAAGATTTTGATAGCTTTCTTTGACAGTCAATTTCCACAATCCCAGATTTCTTCATTTCTCTCCTCTCCACTTTCTATTCCCTGATGCCACAATTATCAGTAATCAGAGTTAGGAAGCTCAGTCTCCCTCCTGCCCTCCTTCCCTCCCTTCTTTCCTAGAGCTCTTAAGATTTACTATCGTAATAACTTTTTTTTTTAAAAAAGAGGGAAAGCCAGCACATGAGCAAGTGTAGTGGGGATGTGCGGGGGGGGGGTGCGGGTTGGGAGCAGAGGGAGAGGGAGAATCTTCAAATTTTTTTTTTAAAGATTTTATGTATTTATTTGACAGAGAGAAATCACAAGTAGATGGAGAGGCAGGCAGAGAGAGAGAAGGAGGCAGGCTCCCTGCTGAGCAGAGAGCCCGATGCGGGACTCGATCCCAGATCATGACCTGAGCCGAAGGCAGCGGCTTAACCCACTGAGCCACGCAGGCGCCCAAGAGGGAGAATCTTAAGCAGGCTCCACACCCAGCACAGAGCTGATGCAGGGCTCCATCTCATGGTCCTGAGATCATGACCTGAGCCAAAATCAAGAGTGGAATGTTTAACTGACCAAGCCACCCAGGAGCACCCCCCCACCTCCTGGCAACTTTTAAATATGGAATATAGTATTATTGATTCTGTCACCATGCTGTATATTACATCCCCAGGACTTACTTCTTTTATAACTGGAAGTTTGTATCTTTTGACTCCCTTTACTCATTTTGCCCACCCCCCCAACCCCTACTTCAGGCAGCTGCCAATCTGTTTGGTATGAATTAAGTTCTCCTTCCTTCTTTCCTTCCTTCCTTCCTTCCTTCCTTCCTCTCTCGCTCCCTCCCTTCCTCTTGCTCTCTCTCTCTCTTTCTTTCTTTCTAGATTCCACATGTGAGTGAGATCATACAGGATTTGCCTTTCTCTATCTGACTTATTTCATGTAGCATTATAACCTCCAGGTCCACCTGTGTTGTTACAAATGGCAAGATTTCCTATTTTTTTTTTAAAGTTTTTATTTATTTATTTGACAGATAGAGCTCACAAGCAGGCAGAGAGGCAGGCAGAGGGAGAGGGGGAAGCAGGCTCCCCGCTGAGCAGAGAGCCCCATGCGCGGCTCTATCCCAGGACCCTGGGATCATGACCCGGGCCGAAGGCAGAGGCTTAACCCACTGAGCCACCCAGGCACCCCAAGATTTCTTATTTTTATAGCTGAATGATATTCCATTGTATATAAATATCACAACTTTTAAAATCCATTCATCCAACAGTGAGCACTTAGGGTGTTTCCATATCTTTGCTATTGTAAATAATGCAGCAATCACCATGGGGATGAAGATAGCTTTTTGAAGTCATGTTGTGATTTTCTTTGGATAAATCCCGGATGTGGAATTGCTGAATCATGTGGTAGTTCCATTTCTAACTTTTTGAGGAACCTCCGTACTATTATCCACGGTGGCTGCACCAACTGACATTCCTACCAGTAGTGCACAGGCTTCCCTTCTCTTCATAGCCTTTCCAATGCTTGTTTCTTGTTTTGATGATCGCCATTCTAACAGGTGTGAAGTGCTGTCTCATTTTGGTTTTGATTTACATTTGCCTGATGATTAGTGACACTGAGCATCTTTTCATCTACCTGTTGGTCATCTGTATATCTTCTTTTGAAAAATGTCCATTTAGATCCTGTGCCCATTTTTAGTCAGATTGGTATTTTTGCTATTGAGTTGCATGAGTTTTTTATATATTTTGGTTATTGACTCCTTATCAGATACAGGATTTGCAAGTTTCAAGAGAGTCCATTTATGACAGTGGTGGTGGTGGTTGGTGGTTGATTAGAGGTTAAATGAACAAATATTAATTGTAGGCTTTGATATAATTTCATCTAAATGTAATTTTGATCTATTAAGATTTAAGTCTTTAAAAAATATGAAACTAATTTTTTTTTCAACTTAGGTTTAGTCTCTTGTGATTTTTATAATTTGGCTTTTAGCTGTTAGGCATTAACTTTAAGCAGTCCTTTGTGGTGATCTGAATTCCAGATTATATAACCACTTTAATTCTGAACACACTTGTTCTGAATGGCCCTCTTTGTTTCCTTCAACTCTACCTTAGGCCAAGAAGTTTTACATGTTTTGTGTTGAACTTAATTGTCTCTGTTTTCCCCTTTGAGAGCTATGGTGAGTTTAAGTTTTTATTCCCTACCTGGATTTGAGACCAGGTATAAGGACTTAAATAAACACTGTGTAGGCATTTTGATTCTTGAAAAATCCCCTTTCATTAGTTTGTTTGTCTGTAGGTCTGCACATTGGGGTGGGGTGAATATTTGTTCTGGGTATCTTGGTTGCATAACGAAATATTTTCTGTGGTTAGGAAATACAGTGCAGTAAAGTTATGTGTTTCCTTAGGAAATTTTTTGCTGGTGCTTTTGCAGAGTAAATACTGAGTTCATCCCAGGACCCTGAGATCTTGACCTGAGCTTAACTGATTGAGCCATCCAGGGGCCCCTGGAGGCTGTTTAAATAGTGCAGTCCGGTCGGTCTCTTCGACTGGGGCCAGATATCTGTGTAAGTGACATGTCAGGTGAGTTCTTTAATGTGATGATCACACCATTCTGAAGCAGATCACTCACCAGCGGTGGCATCTCTGAGCTTTTCTTGCTTTCTTTCTCTCACGTCAAAGGCCTGGTCCTATATTTACCAAAAAGTTGAATGACTTAGTTTTAGAATATCAGAGCTTGTTGTGTGACAAATCACTTAGCCTCAGGAGAAAAAAAGAGGTGGTTTGCTCCTCTGGGCTTAAGAGGTCGCCCTTATTATGATATAAAGGAGAAGGAGATCCTTTGGAGTCTAAGAATTTGAGTGTTGGAAGGAATTTTAGTTCCATTTTCTCATTTACAGATAAACTGAGACCTAGAAATAACTGAAATGACCAGTGCCTTAGTTTTGATTCCCCCTGAAGTATAGCCTAAGCAAGAAGTTGAGTGCACATAGTTTATCTGGGGGGTGATCCCAAGAAGCAGGAATGAGGCAGCAGGGAAAGAGGCAAGGAGGAAGGAAAAGTCAAAATAAGAATGTGTGAGCTGATACTGTAGGCAACCAGGGCTTGGTTCTACCCCCAGATTCCTCCTTTGGAAAGGAAGGACACTAGAGCATTTACACAGCTGGCCCTGTTCCCTCCTAGTTGAAGTTGTAACCGAGGCCATTAATGCTCCCACGCATTTGCCTTCAGACTGAACTGATGTCCATTTTCAGAGAAGGCCCTGGAAAACCAAGGAGATCCCTGTATGCCTGTGATGGGAGTCATCAGCCTGTATCTATCCCACTTGGAACTCTTTACCATGACTATGGCTGAAATCAGAGCTGGGCTAGGGGACTGCGATGAGGGGCATCAAGAGTATCTGCTGCCAACACCAAACGTGGGTTGGTTATATAAACCACAGCCAACAATATCATTGAATCAAAGGCTGTGAATGGTAAGAAAAGTATTCGGCCAAGTAAACTTGGATGGCTATTAAATGTGAGGCACACCTAATATCAGGGATGTTAAAATGCAGGAAAAAACATTTCCTAAAATGGATGAAACAATATATGATGAATACTGTGAAGCTGTGCATAGGTCGGTATGTCTTATCATGGAAAGATGTCCTAGTCAATGAAATCTGTAGAATGCACATGTAACAACATGTGAATATGATTCCATTAATATAAACAGATCAGTAAATTCTAGGTGGATTCACGCCAAACTTCTAACATTAATTCTTCCCATAGTGGTGAGATTACTTAATGATGGGGAGAATGTACAGGGAACCAAGAAACTTACAAGGAGAAATAGAGGCCCAGAGAAATCATGACTTGGTGGAGTCTTTTGGTGAATCATTAGCAGATCATGACAGTCATGCCTAAAACTTTCTCCTGAATATTGTTCAATTAATTACTGTTCTGTTGACAAGGGAATGGCAGCCACCACTAAGAACAACTGGTTTCCTTTGCTGAATCATATGCAACCAAACGTTCTGTATGTACATCTCAGAAGAGCTTTTTTTCCGGAGAGTTCCCCCATATGCCCTCCCAATTAAGATGCATTAATCAGAGTTTCCTAAGTATCCTTTTCTCTATGTTAATACATTTTTGGAAGGAGGGTAGTGAATGTTAATATTTCACAAATTTATAGGAATTCAATTTTCCTTTTATTTTATAAATCCTATATTACATCGTTATGGAGCTCTTACTCAGAAAGACCTTTAGAATCTTTGAGTCCAACCTCCATGGGACATTTTGATCCTCTTTAAATCCCTTGAAGACTCGATGGTTGTTGTGAGAAATGGGGAACCTCCCGTCTCTGTTTTAGACAGCTCTGAGCCTCTCTACAACTCAGCAGTCCGGCCTCTGTAATCCAGATGGTCTTGTTTCAACAATTTAAAAGTGTGAATGGGGCAGGAATAACGAGCACTGAGACTCTGAGCGCAAGTCAAAGAGCAAGCCTTTTTTGGGGTGCCTGCTGGATGCTATGGGAAAGAGAGAATTTAGACAGTTCTTAGCATCACAAGGCTAATGATAGAGACAGAGTCTCTGTCTGTCACTGCCTCGGCTCCCACCTGCTTCTACCGCTCATCCGGCTGAAGTACATGATGAAAAGTGAGGGGAGCAGAGCAGAGCAGAGAAGGGAGAAATCACTGCAATCTGGGGTGAGTAAGGTGGACCCAGAGCCTGTGCTTAAGAAGTTCTAAAGAGATGTACTTTGTGCTCATGTGGCCTTTTGTTGCTTAAGAGCCCCAAAGTTTGAAAGCCTTTCATGACCTTCTTGTTAATCAGTTAAGCTTAACTTGTTTAACAAAAGAAAATATTTGGACCAAGCAAAGTAGCAGATAATATTTCTCTCATAATGACTCATATCTTGAATGCAGTATTTTGCCTCCCCACATTTTATAAGTAATTGAAACTTATCCTTTAAGAACTGTGGCAATTTTTTAGAAAAATGGCCAGAATTCTCCTGACATTGATAGATGGGGTCTGTGTGCCTTCCTCTTGAATAGGAGTTAGTTTGTGACTGCTTCAGCCAATAGAATATATCAGAAATGACACTGTTGGACTTATAATATTAGGTCATAAAAGGCCATCCACTTCCACCTGCTTCTCTTGGGAAATTCTGGGGAAGCCAAGTGCGGTATAGAAATAGCATGACTCTGAGGTCCACGTGGTGGAGAAGCCATGTGGAGGAGCTCCCAGCCTCGTGAGGGAGCCCTCTTGATGTCCACCCGACTGGGCCTTCACATGACGCCAGCCCCTCCTGGCATCTGAGACCCTGAACCAGAATTGCCCAGCCAAGCCTTTCCTAAGTTCTTGACCCTTTCAAATTACGCGCCATGTAAAATAGTTGTTCAAAGTTGCCAGAGTAATCTGTTACCCAGCAAGAAGAATTGGAACATGTACAAAGAAAGAATTTTAAATCAGCTCTGCCTTACACTTCTCTAAAATATATTATCTATACTTTTGAACAGAATGCAGATGTAATTTGAACCTCACAATTTAGTTATGGCCTTTAGCTATATAATGAGCTAGACTGCTCAGCTTTTCAAAAGTCTTGCACATACTTTTAGCTTTTTCTTTTCCCTAGCTGTCAGTAATCATTTCAGCATCTCCAAGTGCGCCATTTTTAAGACGTGAAACCTCATGTTTGGAATATTGTGTTCCAGTGCAGGCTATACATTTCATGAGAGGTGGGTTTTTTGTTGTTGTTGCTTTCTTTTTTCTTTTCTTTTTTTTTCTGGTGAGTGCTTGCTTTGTGTCGGGCATTTTTCTAGGTGCTACATGAGATGCTAAGCTTCAAGAGAGCCGTGACTTTGCCGGAGGTGTAGCCTTCGTTCCTAGAATAGTGCTTGTTGCTCACTAAGCCTCTGTTGAGTGTGTAGGTACAGGACACTAAGGTAGACGATCAGAACACACACTCACCATGGACTCTGCCCTCAGGGGAGTGACCAGGATGGAGAAGGGGCAGGAAACGGTGTTGTAGGAGATCAGTGAATGAATTGGAGAGGCTCAGCCTGGAAAAAGAAGACTTGCTTGAAGGAGGGAAGTTCTGTTGTGGGTAAGAAAAATGGTGCTTGGTTTGAAATAAAGTGGATTGTCTTTTGTCTCTTTATTATCAAATAGTGCCTTAGGTGGACTTGATCAAGTAACTTGGCCATGGCTGTTTTGGCTGATGAATGTTGCTTGCTCAAATACAAGAAAAAAGCTAACCATGGAATTCCTGAGGGAAACAAAAAAGTTCAGATGATGACTCTTTGGGACAGAATTATTGCTATGTCTTTTATGGTTTCTAAAATATTTTTGATGACAGTGTAGATGTAGGTTGATCATTAATTTATATGTCACCATTAAAGAAAATAAAAGAAGGAGTCATGTATCTCGCCAGATGAGAAAAATAGAAACACAAACACCATTCTGTGGTACAAACATTTGGATAAATAGAAGCTTACAGAAGAGCCCTTGTCTTTTAGAAGGGAGAGATGGGTCGGGTTTATTGAGCATTTTAATTCTTAAATAAAGGCTTTTTTAACATCTGAAATTTCTTCTTGTTAGCACTGCCACTGTGATCTCAGTAACCCAGTCAGGTAAGTTTAATGCAAATAGGAAAATAGTAGCTCTTGATCAAAGTTTTATCCCAAGGTTGGGAGCTATTACAGCCACATTTGTAGATCAGAAAGTCATATTTTAGAATACACAGAATGTGATCACCCTATCCCTCCAAGTCAGACCACTTTTTGGTTTCTGCCCCATAAAATTGTCTTCTTTAATTATTCTTGACCTCAGATCTACAGACTTTAATTTCTTTCTTGGTTTCCTTTTGCATTTGAAAGGAGATTGTTGACTTGTTATAGCTTCCTATTCACACGGGGAAGACTGGTTGAGTAAAGGATTCTTAATTTGGCTATTATTGCCTCTTCTGGTTTGTGTTTAACCTGAAACACAAGATAAGCGTCATAAACGGACTACCCTAGAGTACAGTGATGTGTGTTGAGGAAGATTCAGAATGGACCAGCCAAAGTCCCATCTGTTTATAATACTGACTGTGGGTAGGGCCCTTTTCAGTAGTCCATCCCAATTTAGTTGTGACATTGTGAAGATACAATCAGCATCAGGGAGCATGAAAGCTCTTCTTAGCGTCACATTTCCATTTTATTAAATTCTACTTGCCTGGTTTCCTTCAAAATTGAATCTGTTTCTTAGCATGGCTCTAATATTAGATGGGTTTCCTTGGAGATATGCATAGATATAGATTTATAGCATTAGCCCTGATCTTACCTAGTTTAATGGCCTTCATAGAAAAGTATGTTCTTATTTAGGTCGTTAAGATTTCCACAAAAGCAAATATAGAAGCTGCAGAGATGAGATTTGTGGTGATGCATTTCTCCTTTTGAATTTGGTGTTCTGTCATAGAGCGATTTTGAAGGTAGAGATAAGGATGGGGGGAATAATGGCATTATCAACTATCACAACAGCTAGGTCTTCCAGAAGGAACAGATCATGAGTACCTGGCAAATCCCAAGCTCCATCCCAGCAATTTAAGGAATTCCTATGACCATTGAAAGAGAGTGAGCGTGTTACTGACATTTTCTATTTATTGGTAAGAGGAAAAGGGTTCTGCTTTCTCAGTTGTAAACTTTGAAGACTAGAGAAATCTAGAAGGATCCGGAGGGAATTTGTGACATCTTGCTTAGAGAATTGAGGTTGGTTTTTGTTTTTGTTTTAATGCTGGCCAATGTTTCCTCCAAACCAAGCCAAACACAAGTGTGCCTCCCTGCCGAAGTCTAATCTGCAGAGATGCAAATCGACATCGTTCATAAATCCTGAGACAAACCCCATATAACCCCTCAATAACTATTTTTATAGCCCTCAGGCTGTTTTCTTTGGTCATGCATTTCAACAAATGTTTCCTCAAACTACTTTATTTACATCTCTGGGTATGCATATGCCCCATTTCTGTTCTGGCTCATTTCCGTTTGTTTCCTGTTCTTTAAACTTTCTGCTGATTACTAAATACTGGGTTGTCAGACGGCCCGAAAGCAGAATCCTGGGAAGTTGTATGTGGGCCCGTCCTCCCGCTCAATGATCTTTGGTGCCGAGGGGCCGGTGTAGAAGCTAGCGGCCTTTTTTATGATTTTTGTTTTGGAATGAAATGGCTGAATGAATGAACAGACTGAAATGTTTCCCCCTGTAGGATGAATGAGCAGATTCGCAAAGCTGCCTGTGTGCTGTAAGCATTCTTGTGCTGCCTGCCGGGGTGTGATGCGCTGTGGTCTGACCCAGAGCACTGCGGGGCTTGAGCCCGAGTCTTCTGTGTGAATATTGCCACTTTGCGTGGTATATTTACGCACCACGTAAATTGCGTGGTGCAATTACGGAGGTGGCGGAAATTGCTTAAGTCCTAAAACCAGGCGCTGCCGCAGTCCGGATAGAGTAGAATAAGGAATTCATGATATATAGCCCTTGAAATAACAAATAAGTTGGGGAAATTTGTAAGTTATAAGGGAAAAGCTCCCGACCTTGCATCTGATCTGGATATTTCCTGTGGCCCCTGAGTCCCGAGCTGCAGGGAAGATGGGCTTTTCAAGCAGGCATTGCCATAATAGCATCTTATCTTCGCAGAAGGCACGACAGACGTGGTGACCTTCTTGAGCTCAGCATTGCACAGTTATTTGTAACTCAAGTCTCTTCTCACAGCTGTAAAATCTGAGCAGCAACAGGTTTTGATTTGCTTTGGTTTGGGTGTTTTGGTGGCACATTCGAAGACCAAGTCTGACCTGAACTGACAGGAGGTTATTTATGGTGGTGGTTTTGGTTAATAGGAATTTCCTACATTTCTCTATACTGTGTTTGTCTATGAGATGCTGCTCCAGGTCCTGCTGGAATGGCTGTTACATGATATACATACCCTACTCCCTTTCTAAAATGAAAAACAAAAAGAAACATACTTCTGAATGTTTCTGGCCTCAAAGATTTCAGCAGAGGGACAGAAGACTTGCACCTAACAGGGCGAGAAATGGCCATCGTCATAGAAACCGGAAGCTTTTGTACTTTGCATTTGTCAGAACTTCACATTTCAGGGACTTAGAATTTTCTCTTGCCAGCTAAACGAGACCTCATACCAGGATGTTCCTATTCTGGTGAGCAGCAGCATGGAATGTGTGGATCGTCATGTGACCGAGAAGGGGCCTGGAAGGATCTAAATCCAGGAAACAAAAGAAGCAGAGTGTTTAGAGAGGAGTTAAATTTCCTATCTAGACACTGAAATTTCCACAGTCATGAATTTCATCACCCACAGCTTCAAGTGGGCTTAATGCTGTGTCTGGGGCCGGGGGGGCGGGGAGACACCTCTTAGTTTTATTTGAGCTCTGTATTCATTATTGCAATATGTGAGAATGTCTATACTTCAACTGACTAGCTCATAAATTTGGTATAGATTATTCCATACTCTGCAAGTTCTGTTCTTTTCATGTAATCCATTTTTTTCTTTATAAAATTTCATAAAATAACTTCTTGAGTTTTTTTTTTTTTAAGGTTTTATTTATTTATTTGACAGGGAGAGACTCAGCGAGAGAGGGAACACAAGCAGGGGGGGTGGGAGAGAGAGAAGCAGGCCTCCCGCTCAGCAGGGAGCCTGATGCGGGGCTTGATTCCAGGACTCTGGGATCCTGACCTGAGCCGAAGGCAGGGGCTTAATGACTAAACCACCCAGCTCCCCAACTTCTTGAGATTTTTTTTAAGGTAAATTTACTTGAGTCAGGGGGACTCAACATACATTTCTGGTGGTGCCCAAAGTAGGTGAAGCAGATAAGCAGGGGACCCACAGAACAAAGCTGCCCCCTACATGCTGTGTTACATGTGACACAGAGAAACGCGAGCAAGATTCAGCCTCGTGTCCTTAGAGAGTATCAGTGTGGGTACAGATAACTGTGAAGCCTGTTCAGCTGGTTTTGCCTTTAGGGTAAGTGGACTACAGTGTGCGAGGCAAGGTTGGCAAGGATCAGGTCAGAACTGGGGAGGGTCAAATACCGCCTCTACATCGGTGGACTTTATTTTGTATAGCATGTTGTCACAAGGTTTACATGTGGAAGAATTCCACAAAATGATCTGTTATGCTTCGAGTAACTAAATATATTACGTTAGATTACCTATCTCTTCTATGAGATGGTAATGTGGACAAGAGGGAGTTGGTGCCAAAAATTAAGAAAATATAAAAACGAGAGAAACTTAAAATGGAGGATAAATATCTGTTGCATCTATTTTTTTTTTTTCTATCTTCAATTTGAGAACCAGTTGCATCATTGGATTTTCATGGGGGAGCACTTGCCCCCATTTCATGGGCTGTAGTGGCTCTAAGAGCTCAACCTGAGAGCAAGAGCCCTAGACAAGATGAGGGCGGACACATGTTTGCCTAGCGGAAGGATGGGCCCAGGGAGATGCTCTAGGAGGGTGGCTTTCGTAAGCATGTAGGGGACGGTTTGGAAGGGAGCGCCCAGTGGCTGACAAATGAGGTAGGAGCTATTGTCATCATCTAGGCAACAAGCAGCAATTTCTATCTGAGCCTGGCAGGCAGTGGTCGGAAGAGAAAAAAGGGAAATGCTGGAAGCAGAAATTTTAAAAAATTGCTTAGATGCAGTTTTCTCATTTCATTCCTCAAGGGCATTTTAAATTGGTAAGAAGGAAGACCCAATTAGAAGGAGTTGTCTGACAGCAGATGGAGTTTTCGAGGAGTTTTCCTAGAGCTCAGGGCCACATTGTGTGTGTGTGTGTGTGTGTGTGTATGCACGTGTATTTGTGTGTGTGTGTATATATATGTATATATATAGTATATATATATTTGTGTATGTGTATGCGTGTATGTGTGTGTATGTATGTATGTGTATATATAAATATATAAATATAAAGTTGTCTGCCTGGAACTATTGTGTAGGCTAGTAGAGTTCTCCTTTTTTTTTTTTTTTTAAAGATATTTATTTATTTATTTGACCAAGATCACAAGTAGGCAGAGAGGCTGGCAGAGAGAGAGAGGGACGCAGGCTCCTCACTGAGCAGAGAGCCTGATACAGGACTCCATCCCCGGACCCTGAGATCATGACCTGAGCCGAAGGAAGAGGCTTAATGCACTGAGCCACCCAGGCGCCCTAGAGTTTTCCTTTTTAAGGAATCTTCGGATTCTACAAGTGTTCAGAAATGTGAAGAGTGGTTTGGGTGGTGTCAGCTCCCAGTTAGTGGCTGTGTCCTGATTTCCTTTGATCTCTTGGCTTGTGGTGTGCCCTTTTGGGGGACTAATTGGACGTCCTCATTCACTGTGCCCCATCTCCTTGGCGTCCATGACCTTCCCTTCCACGCCACCTCAGCAACCCACTCCATGACCACACCCGGGGACTCTGGCTTCTGAGATATCTTCCCTCTGTCAGAGCCTCCACATTTCTCATTTGCTTTCTCACACTAAACCTGTTCTTCAGACTTTGTGAAATTATTCCCTTGATACCCTGTTTTCTGTCTGTCTGCACTTGACTTCCCCTGCTCCTTCTCTTTCCCCCTGGTATACCTGGACAGCACGGTCGGTGATTTTGATGATCTGTCAGAGGGACAGCGATTTCCTCACCACCAGTCTTCCACAGAAGTACTCAACTCTTTTTTCACCTCTGAATCAACACCACAGCCTCTTCTATCTCTGTACTCACTCTGTAATTGATTGCGGGCTTCCTTGCAAAGGTATGGCTTTCATAAGAGACTCTTAATATCAGGAAACAAACTGAAGTTTCCTGGGGGGTTGTGGGGAGTAGGGTTAGGGTAGCTGGGTTATGGACATTGGGGAGGGTATGTGCTATGGTGAGTGCTGTGAAATGTGTAAGCCTGATGATTCACAGACCTGTACCCCTGGGGCAAATAATGCATTATATGTTCATAAAAAAAACCCCACAAATGTATGGTTTTAAGGTTACCACAACACTTGATATTACTTGGAAATCTTTTTGCTGATCTGAGGTTTGTACTTTTTCCCATTTTCTGGAGCAGCCATTCCAAACCATTATTATTCTCTTCAAGGATGCAGCTTTCTTACGACACCTCATTCTCAGCATTTGAACTTGTCCTTGTTTTATCTAGAAACAGAGGTCCCTAAGAAGCAATTCTCCCAACTTTATATACAGCCTCCAGAGTTATTGATGTTTCTCTCAGTGATGGAACAGTGTCATTACATTCTAAATCCCATGTCCCAAGGCCTCCTGGTGCTATCCTGCCCGTCTATAACTTTTGATACTGTTGACTTTTCTATCAGTTGGGTTGATTTTGGCTGAAATTATAGAAAATTCAAACACAAGAGTTTTAAATACTTTATTTACTTATTTGACAGAAAGAGACAGCGAGAGAGGGTACACAAGCAGGGGGAGTGGGAGAGGGAGCAGGATCCCTGCTGAGCAGGGAACCTGATGCAGGGCTCGATCCCAGGATACTGGGATCATGATCTGGCTCAAGGTAGACGCTTAACGACTGAGTCACGCAGGCGCCCCCAAACTCAAGAATCTTAAATGAAAGGCTACATAGGGACGCCTAGGTGGCTCAGGTTAAGTGATGACAGACTCTTGATTTTTGCTCAGGTTAATTGATGACAGACTCTTGATTTTGGCTCAGGTCATGATCTCAGCATCCTGAGCCCCACATTGGGCTCCCTAATGGGTGTAGAGTCTGCTTAAGATTCTCTCTCTCACTCTGACCCTCCCTGCTTGTACTGGCTTGCTTACTCTCTCTAAAAAGAGAGAGGCTACATAAAAGAAGTCTGGAAGTAGGACAGTTCCAGATTAGCTTAATTTAATGGCTTGACAGTGTCACTAGGACCCAGTGTCGTTAAGCTCTCCTCCTGCCAATCAATCACAGCATGTTAGCTGTATTTCCTCTTCAAACTGACCCTAGACTCCCATTGGCCAAGAGTGCACCACATTTTTTTGCCTAAGCCAATCAATGCCAGGGGAATGGGATTTCCTGATAGGTTTGGAAATGTCTAGGTTTCTAGCCTGGAGTTGGGGAGGGGCTTAGGCTCCTCTCAGATACAAAACTTTTCAGTGTCTGAACAAAACTGGAATTCTATTAGCAATGAAGAAGCCAGGGAGAATGGCTGTTGGGGACACAGTTTCTAGTAGCTTCTACACCTGCTTCCTAAGTGCTCAAAGACTTTGCTCTTTTTGAATTTTGAGCACTAATTTCCTTCCTTCTCTGAATATTCTCTTTCTATATGTTGGCTTCCTTCATTGACTTTTCTTCCTTCTTCCTATTAAATCTTGGCTTTCCTGGTGCAGTCACCTCACCATGTCTTTTTCTTGATCGGTGGTGTTTTCCAGAACTTAGTCACTCCTATGATTATATCTTATAGCTCCAAATCTGTTCTTCAATCTGTATCTCTACACTGACCTCTGTCTTTTGAGCTTTATTTCCTTTCTTGTCTGTTCTTGTGTTCTGTATCTTGCTTAATCATATCATTTACTTACAGCAAAGAATTTTCCCTCCCATCATATACTTCTTCATTAGTAACAGAATTTTGCTTTCTTCCTGGGCACCTTACCTAAAAACAAACAAACACAAACAACACAACAAAACCTCATTATCTAATCTTTCTGGAAGCTAAGTATGGCCATAGGACTAAGATCTGGCCAGTGAATCTTACCGGAAGTCTCCTGTGGGAGTTCCAGGAAGGCTAAAAACAGAAGCTCTTTGGCTGGGAAATAATGAGCTTTTCGCCCAAATTTCTTTCCTTCTTCTGGCCTTCCAATTTGAATTGTCACTAGAGTTTCAAAAGTCGTCTTGGACTCTTATGTGATCTTGAAGATGGAATTCAGGATATAAGGATGCTGGGCTCTTTGTGACTATAGAGCTACATGCCATATTAGCTTTGGAATGCCTTCTGGATTTTTTCATGGCATGTAAACCCTTATTTATTTAGGCCACCATTTGTGTGTGTGTGTGCATGTTTGCACATGTGTGTGCGAATTACAGCTAAGTATAATTTCTGCAGATATTTCAATGCTTGTTACCCAAGCATTGTTACACACAGTAGTTTTTCTCCCTCTCCCTCACTACCCACATTCTAATTCATGGATTATATTTTGGAAATAGCTCTAGGCCCTAGAAACAGTAATATAAAACCAGGACAGGAAAAGCCATTCTACACTCACAGATTTGTTAAAATTCGATAGTTTAACTATACCAAGGGTGGACAAGGACATGTAGAATGGAAACCCCTCTTTTGTCTATGGGCATGTAATTTGGAGCAACTACTATAGAGGTTAATTTGGCAAGAAATAGCTTGGTTTAAGATGTTCAAACCGTATAACTCCGTAAACCAGCAGTTCTATTTCCAATATGTGAAAGTCTCATAGATATGGACAAGGAAGTAGATACACTCTGTTCCCCACTCTGTTGTTTGTTAGAAAATTGGAAAATTAGAAAATTGGAACCAACGTCAATGTTCATGAATGACATACGGTTGAGTGATCGTGTATTCAATCAACTAAATTCTATAGAGCTTAAAATGAAAGAACTAGGACTACATGGGTCATGACAGGTAAATCTCAAGAATAATGTTGAATAAAAAGTCAGGTTGTGGGGTATATACAGCATGATGCCATTTATATAGTTGGAAAAAGTACAAATCAAATTTATTAATCTGTATCCTTCTCTTTTACAACTGCTGTTGCTGTCCCTATTCAGGTCTCATTTTCATCCAGTCAGAGCTCAGAAATTTATCTTTTCTTATAATTCCCTCCTAACTCACTTTAAACACGCCAGCCGTCCAGTCCTCTGCTTAAAAATCCTTGGGTTTTCTACCACATGTAAGATAATGCTGTCCAAGGGTGTCTAGGTGGCTCATTTGGTTAAGCATCTTATGATCTCAGTTCAGGTCTTGATCTCAGAATTGTTGAGTTCGAGCCCCATCTTGGGCTCCATGTTGGTCTACGGAGCCTACTTTAAAAAAAAAAAAAAAAAAAAGATAATGCAGTCCAAAATTTTAGCATGGTATTTAAGATTGTTTCTAGAATCATCTCCCTTCACATCTTCCCTACCTTGTAGGTATCTGTCCTTCGGCAGGTCCTCAAAGTTCCTGTGCCTATAGCAGTCTCTCTGACTGGAATGACTCTATCCTCTTTCCTCATTCCTTTTCACTTGGCCCAAATATAAGCTTTCAAGGCCCAGATCTAGAGAGTCATCCTTTGTTTAGAATACTTCCACCTTCCTGCTCCTGGACAAAATTGGTGGTTTACTCTGCTCTCTACTCCCAGGACTTTATTTTTGCTGTTGATATAAGAACTTGGCATATTGTATTACAATTTTTTTTTTTTAAGATTTTTATTTATTTATTTATTTGACAGACAGAGATCACAAGTAGGCAGAGAGGCAGGCAGAGAGAGAGAGAGAGGAGGAAGCAGGCTCCCTGCTGAGCAGAGAGCCCAATATGGGGCTTGATCCCAGGACTCTGGGATCATGACCTGAGCTGAAGGCAGAGGCTTTAACCCACTGAGCCACCCAGGCGCCCCTGTATTACAATTTTTAAAAAAGATTTTATTTATTTGACAGAGAGAATGAAAGCAGAAGCAAGGGGAGTGGCAGGCAGAGGCAGAGGGAGAAGCAGACTCTCCACAAAGAAGGGAGCTGGATACAGGACTCAATCCCAGGACCACTGGGGTCATGACCTGAGCTGAAGGCAGACGCTTAATGACTGAGCCACCCAGGTGCCCTTGTACTATAATTTTGATCTCGTTGAGAGCAGGATATTTGTCTTCTGCTTTTTGAGGTCCCTCAGACCTTTTTGCATATTTAGCCCACAGTCTGTGGTTATTGAAGGTTATAGCAAAAGAATGTAGTGGTATTTCTTTTTTTTTAATTGTGAGAGGAAAAGTTAGCCCTAAATGCAGTTTGTATGCAGTGTCTCAGCTTTCTTTGGAAAATTCACACATATTCTAACACACTGAGCTTCAGAAGGAAGGCCTTTTCAAGTTCATTTTTTACTAGAACTGATAGCCTGAGATCCATTCATTACAAAGTTGATTGACATTGCATGTTAGGGGAGTGATAAAAAGGATTGCATTGGAGATATAAAAGTTAACTTCCCAACCAGGAGAAAACGATGAATGAATTAAATGGTGATTAAAAAAGATTCCCTCCTCAAGACTGGATGTACTTTTTTTGTTTTGGGATTTCTTTTTCTTGGTACATAGAGACATAGACTTCTATAAAAATGGGATTCTCTTATAAAGACTGTTTTGTAACATTTTTTAGCCTAATCTCTCTGGAGTAGTTGCCCATGTCAACTAATGGAGCTTCATCATCATCATTTTTTTAAAAATTCAGACATAAATTACATTCTAAATTTCATAAATGTTAAGTGTACAGCATAACCATCACCCAGATTGGTAGAGAGAACATGTACTAGTGCAGCAGAAGGCTCTCTTTTAACTCCTCTGTGGTGATGAAATGGTTCTGTGTGTTAGTTGTGGTGGGTACCTGGATAAAGGAATATACCTGTGAGAACATTTTACAGACCTGTACACACTGCACACACATGCACACAAAACGAGTGCATGTAAAACCGGTGAAATCCGAGCAGACTCTAGTCTGGCAAATTGTATTGCGCCAATGATAATTTCCTGATTTTGGCTAATTATATGGAAGATATTACCATTAGTGGGAGCCAGGTGAAGGATACACTGCACACTTAGTTTTGGCAACTTCTTGTGATTCTATGATTTTTTTTTAAGTTAAAAATGTCTTCCTTGTGCCTGTGTTATTATTTTAATGGATATCTTATGGGTTACTGTAGAGATACATAAAGGCTTATATGACCGATTCTCTCTTCATTTTCTGGAGTAAAAATGAATGTGTTTTTCAAAGGGGTCTTATCTTGAAGAAGCTACTACAAGGTTCTTGAAATCATTTTTCATGACTTTATACAATTTTTAAGATCATGCAGTTCATAGAGTGAGACAAACCTGTGCCGTGGGGATAATCAGCTCTCCCAGGAAGATGGCATTTCAGCAAAATTGTAATTTCTGGCTTTTCTTGCCAGAATATTCTTGCCCAAAACCCAAGGATATTGAACTTTGCACCAAGAAAGAGAAGATATAAACGGACGTGCAGCCTAACTAAAACATAGGTCATTACATTGTTTCTCAAGGGTGAAATATTTCTAGAAGATTCACTCAAAGGTAAGCTGCATGGTAAACTCAATTTTACAGGCTTTATTTCAAGGGCAAGGCCATCCAAACAGTTACACTAAGTTTTCCTGGTATTGTTTATCCTGATTTTTTTTTTTTTTTTTTTAAAGTAAGCTCCATGCGCCCCTTGGGGCTTGAACTCATGATCCCAAGATCAAGAGTCACATAGTCTACTGAATGAGCCAGTCAGATGACCCTGTTCATCCTGATTTTTAACCTGATTTTAAGAAGACCAGCCTGGACCCAGGCTTCTGGAAGCCATAATGTACTCTGTGCTCCTCCTCAGTGGTTGGGGGAAAGTAGATATATTTTTGGCAAAGCACCTCTTAAATGAATGTTGTTTTCCATTTTGGCTCAGCAGGTACCTTATACTCTAATAATTGATGAAGGTATTTTTTGTTGTTGCTGTTCTTAGGCACTTGTTTTCGTTTCACGTCCATTACTGGTAGTTTGTCTTCGATCCCAGGAACTCAGTTCTTGTCATTAGCTCAGATACAAGAGGAATATAATGAAAGATTTCTGCATCTCAGGTGGCCAGCAAAGACTCACACTTGTCAGTGAGATAAGCATCGAGCATGCTGTGGTTACTTGTTAATATTTGAATAAAAACATACTGAGGTCATTGATACTGATGTTTTTCACAAGGCCTTCATTGAAGTGGTGAGATTTACCTTTTCACCTGTGAAAAATTACTCTCACGTGACCTTATTTCCCATCACTTCCAAACTCTTACTTTTGACTCCAGCTGAAAATTGACTTTCTCTCCAAGTCCCATTTTAGAGCAATGACACATATGGCCTGCCTTTTCTCATCAGCTTCATCACATTCTGTTTCTTCCTTCTTTTAAACTTTGCTTTTCTCGTTTTATCCACGCAGCTATTTCTAGACGAAACCACTGTAATGCCAATGAATCTTAGTATTTATTGTTTTACTCTTTCTATTTATGTTGTATGTAACTCTTGTATGTATCTTTGCATAGGTATGTTTGACTCTGGCTGGAATACCAAATTTCAATAGCAAAAGCAGATAGTGATTAACTTTGTAAATTGCCCATCTGTTTACTTGTCTAATAACTAATTATATAAACGTTGACTTCAGAAGAGAAGTGGGAACATATGCAAATACTTGCCTCACCTGGAATTTAAGATAGATTAATTATGAAAAAGCAAATTTTCTTTCCTTGTACAACATGCTTAAACTTTTGCTTGACTGTTAGTTTTCCTTGGGAACAGGAGTATAATCAGAAATATCATTTATGACCTAAGTGTTCCATATTGTGGGGTTATTCAAGTTTGGTTTTCTAGACGGGCCTACAATTGTTGGTCTCTTTGTAGTTTTCTGGGTATTTTTGTTCTCCTTTACATGTTCTGTTTCTTTGAAACTATTCATAAACATAAGATGTGGTTATGCATATGAAATTTATTTGGCAGATTTTGGGACTCAATCAGAACCTTTGAGAGAGAAGACATTCCGAAGGGCTTTTGTTTGCATGGTTGCTTTTTACCTTTATGGGTCTGTTGCTTTTGAACTCTAGGACAGTGTTAATAAATCATCAAGCTGAATTATCTCATATTTGACTTCCTTTTTGGGAGTTTGCAGGTGGTACTAATAATCTTTCCCTCCTTGAAAACGGGTAATGAATGTCCTCTTTATTCTCCATTGTAACCTTGGGCTGTGAAACCCCCTCTCAGCTGGGCCCCAGTTCTGCAGGCATCTGCCTGCTTGGCCTGTTATTACTCCATGATTCATTGCTGGCCTTATTAAACTATTTTGGGCAGCAGCCTTTCCACTCTCCTCCCATGAACCATGAAGGCTAGAGTTGCTGTAGCAGTAGAGACCCAGAGTGGAATTTGCATGAGAAGGAAAGAAGTTTCGCTGGTTTGGAACATGGCCTTCTACCTCCTAGAACAGTAGGGTGTCTGCCCTCTGAGTCCACTTTGTGTCATGAAATGTTTCTTTTGTTTTAAAAAGTGCTCCCAGAAAGTTTATCCTTGAATGTCTAGCATTTAAAATATTTGGATATAAGGCAATGTAGTCTCTCCACCACCCCCAGATTTTCTTGCTTTTTCTCAATCATCTTCATGATCCTGGTTGGTGTTGGTGGTCTTCTCTAGCTCTTCTATTCTAACCCGTTTCAGATTCATAGATGCACAGCATGAACCCTGGCTCAGAAAGGCAGCACAGTACTGTGGATGGAGAAGGAGGTGGCCTTCCATCAGACAGGCCTATGTTCAGATCCCAAAGATGGTGGGCAAATGACCTAACTTCTTTAAGGTTAAAACAGGAAACATGGGGCCAACCTCACAGGGTGGTATAAGGATTAAGAGGAGACATGGAAACACTAGGGAATGGGAAAACTGGCCGCTGGTTAGAACCAGTCAGTAGAGAAAGTTCTCTGGCCTTTGTTAAGGAGACATTATAATTTGTGTAATCTACATGTTTCATGTTAAAGATCAGTCACTGAGACCCAAAGAGGCTGTGCTTGCTTGGCAGCCTATAGCTGTACATTGGAAGAGCAAGGATGAGAACCCAAATATTCGAATTCCTAGTCCAGTGGTTTTTCCATGATACCACATAACCTCCCCATGTGTTACTGGCTCAGGGCCACATTTGAACCATCCTTAGCCTTGTTCATGGAGGTCTTATTTGTTGTTCATCAGGAAATACTTGTTTCATGTGCTGTTCCTTTGTTTCCTTAGCATCTTAAAGAAAACAGATGGAGAATGTGTTAGCTTCCTATTGCTGCTGTAACAAAACTAAATTGTTGAGTCTTGTGGCTTTAAACCATACAAATGTATTCCCTTATGGTTCTGGAGGTCTGAAGTCTAAAATCAGCTTGTCATCAGGGCTGTGTTCCTTCTGGAGGCTCTTGTGGAAACTTTTTTTTGCTTTTTCCAACTTTTCCAGGCTACCTGCATTCTTTGGCTCAGGGTCCACATCTCGTCTCATTTTCCACCATCCCATCTCATCACATTGCAGGCTGCTAACGGGTCACCTGCCCCTCTCTTAGAAGGACCCTGTGCTTGCATTGGCCCTACATGGATAATCCCGGATAACCCTCTCATCTCCAGGGCCTCACTTTAATCACATCTTTTAAGTCCATTTTGCCATATAAGGTAACATTTGCTGGGTCCAGGGATTAGGCTGTGGATATATTTGGGGTTGTTATTCTACTTGCCACAGACAGGCATCTGCCCTCTGAGCCAGTATTCTCAAATCATCCTTTTTCACTTGTATTTCTGAATGTCTCAAAATTAAATCACATCAGTTTGTTCCCATACATTTTTCTAGCCATTTACTCTCCTCCCTCTGTGCCCCATAAAGATTTCCTCCTTTTAGAATAAACCTGTTCTAGAAATGGAAGGTACTGACATCACCCACTCAAATGACTATTCATACTTGTTGGCTTACTCTGATGTTGGAGGGGCAGCCATTGGAGAATGGTTGTCTGGGAGCATCTGTACAGCTCACTTTCTACCTCTGAACATATACTTCTTAAGAGAATATTCAGTAATTTTTAGAATTAAAAAAGAAAAACAAACTTTGGGGTTCCTGGGTGGCTTAGTTGGCTAAGCATCTGCCTTCTGTCTGGGTCATGATCTCAGAGTCCTGGGATTGAGTCCCATGTCAGGCTGCCTGCTCAGTGGGGAGTCTGTTTCTCTGTCTCTCTGCCCCTGTTTGTGTGTGCTCTCTCTAGCTCCCTTTCTCTGTCAAATACATAAATACATAAAATCTTAAGAAAAAAAATCTTCCGATTCTACCATGTATGATATTGGGGATTTGGACTACGAGACATTTGCTTTCCTCTTTTTGGATACAGATTTGTTTGAATTATTGTCAACAGAAATCACACTGATGAATTTATTTAACCAGGGGCCCTTCCTCTAGTCCTAGGATCCCTAAACCCTTAAAGACTCCATGGAAAAGGCCTTTATGGAGCTGAACCTCTTGGGGCTGGGCAAAGCCATAGGATTGCTTTTCTGGAAAGTCTGCATTCTAACTTTCACTAGACTCAAAGAGGTTAGTGACCTAAGAGAGGTTAATGATCTACTCAACTGATGGCAGGTAGATTATTTTCCTTTTCCCCTCAATGAGTACACTGGAAGTGTACACTGCATATTTTTTTTGTTTTTAATAAATGATGTGATCTTTTTTTAGCTTCAACTTCATTTCCCTCATTCATATTGAAATAGACCTCCCACTGAAGCACATGTCTTTTTTGCTGTCAGCAATAAAAGGTTTATTCTGTGTCTGCTGGCATATTCTGAGATATCTTTAGAACAAACAAGATATGGGAAGCCTTTGTTAAGTGTAATCTGAATCTTGGGTAGACAATATATGATTTGCGTAGACAGGATTGAAGGTAAGAAGTGTTGTGTTCTTCCCCCCATATCTCCCTGAACACGATGTTTGATCTGTAGTTTTTTTTTTTTTTCAGTACATATTTCTTTGGAACTGAAAACTCATTTCCTTTAGTGTTTTGCCATGTATTCCCCCTTTGATCACTACTTACCTTTTCTTCCAACTCCTTGAGTTTCCTCACAAAGAATGTATGATGTATTCCTATTTTTAACATTAACTTTGTCTTCACCTTTACTTTACCCTTACCTTGCTGCATGGGAATGAAAAAAATGAGGATTAACTTTTGGAATTTGCTTAATATCTGTAAGTTGCTAGGTAGATGAGAAGTTGCTAGGTAGATGAGACTTAACCGGAGTAAAGAAATATTGTATATGCATAAGGCAAAATCGCCAATGAAATCCAATAATTTGCTAACTGGGTCACTATAAGCAATTTAAAGCTTAGTGAGCAAAACTTTAAAGACCAAAGGTGATTATTTGTGTTTTATGAGTTAGAAAGGTTTTTTTTTTTATTTTATTTTTAATTTTTAAAAAAGATTTTACTTATTTATTTGACAGAGAGAGATCACAAGTAGGCAGAGAGGCAGGCAGAGAGAGAGAGGGGGAAGCAGGCTCCCCCTAAGCAGAGAGCCCGATGTGGAGCTCTATCCCAGGACACTGAGATCATGACCTGAGCCGAAGGCAGGGGTTTAACCCACTGAGCCACCAAGGCACTCCTCAGAAAAGTTTTTGTTTTGTTTTGTTTTGTTTTTTAAAGATTATTTATTTATTTATTTGACAGAGAGATCACAAGTAGGCAGAGAGGCAGGCAGAGAGAGAGGAGGAAGCAGGCTCCCTGCTGAGCAGAGAGCCCACTGTGGGGCTGGATCCCAGGACCCTGGGATCATGACCTGAGCCGAAGGCAGAGGCTTTAACCCACTGAGCCACCCAGTTGCCCCCCTCAGAAAGGGTTTTAAAAGCAATTTGGAAATTAAGCTCAGAGGACTATGAAAAGGAATTCAGGAAGGTTAACTGATTTAGCAAGCCAGCTTTGTAGCACCAGGCAAAAGAGGGAGCCTTTCATTGAATGGAATCTCCTTTCTTTCTTTTTTTTTTTTTTTTAAAGATTTTATTTCTTTATTTGACAGAGAGAGAGAGATCACAAGTAGTCAGAGAGGCAGGCAAAGAGAGAGGGGGAGGCAGGCTTCCTGCCTAGTAGAGAGCCCGATGTGGGGCTCTATCCCAGGACCCTGAGATTATGACCTGAGCTGAAGGCAGAGGCTTAACCCATTGAGCCACCCATATACCCCTTGGAATCTCCTTTCTTGATGGGTTCTTATCCCCCCCTTTTTAAATGTGTGATATTTTGGAGATAATTATTCCTTTGGCATTAAACAGGACAGATACAAATTCTCTTTGAAAACTGTGGGACATTATGCAAAAATAATGCTTAAATATTATGAAAGGAATATGTTGCTTTTGGTAAAACTCATTTATGTTCATTTTCATTTAGAACAAGAATTTAAGTCTCCTTTGGGCTGACTTAACCGTTTTATAGATGAGGCAAAAATGAGGTCACAGTAGATGGTTTCTACAGCATTATACAACTATTTAGTGATGAAGTTGATGATAAAACTCAAGATTCCAGAAACTAACCCAGTGATCTTTTATTATAGCATATTGCCTGTATTCTATAGGAGGAGAAGAAGGTTGAATGATGTTCAAGGTTGATGATCTACCTTGTAGATCAAACTACGGTGAAGTAACCCTATACCCGCCGGCACGGCTAAAATTTAAATGACTGACAATACCAAATGTTGACTATGATATGGAGCAACTGGAGAGGTCAGGAGGCATGGCTGGTGGGAGTAAAGAAAGACACAACCACTTTGGAGAGCAGTTTGGCAGTTTCTAATGTTAAATACATTTACCCAAATGCCTCGGAGTTCTGCTTCTGTGTATTTACCCATCAGAAAGGCTTCTATACGAATGTTCATTGCAGCTTTATTATAACAATAGTTCATATGTTCCTCAACCGGTGAACAGATAACTTGTGGTATATTTATACAGTGGAATACTGCTCAGCAACCAAGGGGAAGGGATTGCTGATACACTGTGGCTGGAAGTCAAGAACGCATTGAAAGAAAGAGAGAGATACAAAAAGAGTATATTCTGCACAATTGTATTTATGTGAAGCTCTAGAACAGACAAAACTAATTGATAGGGTTGGAAATCAGAAAGGTGAGTGAGTGTGGGAGTTGACTGTAGAAGGCACTTGTGGGTGAGGAAAGTGTTCTGTCTGTTGCTTGAGGGGGCGCAAGTATACACATTTGTGCAAACTCATCACACTGTACACTTAACAGGGGTACATTTTGTTGCATATAAATTATACTTCAATATAGTTGAATTTTTTTAAAAATAAGAAATACGATTATGAGAAGTTGAGGTGTCAAACCAGCGAAGCACACTTGGTATAAGGCAAAAAATATTTTTACCTTGTCTTTGAATTTTCTGTGGTTCCATTTCGTCACCCAAACTTGTGGTCCTTCTGTTGTCATCCCCTTGGCACTTGTCTGAGAACACAGATATAACTACAAGCAAGCATACCATTGTGAAAAGAACTGAACAGTCCACCCATGCACATTTCCATGAGCAAGTTTCTTCTTTGCTGGAGGATATTTTGCCAACTTAAGCCGTAATCATGGGAATCATTTAGAACTTCAGTTATTAATTCTTGTTTAGTTACCAAAATTTTACCAGCATCACTATACATGCAAATAAAATAATACCCGGAGAAATGCCAAGTGTTCTTGGCATTTTTCTCGAGGAGGAAGTTTAGAGGATTTGTAGACTGAGTAGGTTGAATTTATAGCCATCTTCTCTGCTAAAAAATCTAAAAATAAAAACGTTGGCATCATGATTGGTGTTCTGAGTCAGATTTTAAATCCTGTAAGCCTGTAGCTTAGCAAAATGCTATTCAGAAAACCCTAAACTGCATATATAATGTATCCTTGTCTTGCCAATTCTCCTGCCAGCTTCTTTCAGAGATTTCTGTCAGCAATGTCTGAGGCTAGAATTGAAGTCATAGGAGTCCCCTTGAAATGAGTTCCAGACACAAGATGACAGCAGCATTGCTTCTCACCGAGTCAAAAATTCCCAAGCGCTTTCCCTTAAGTGTGCTGGAGGATTATTACGTAACTTTTAGAACCTAAGGTACATGATGGAGACTCTAACTGAATAAAACTGATTTTTGTTTACTCATGTTCTCTTTTGGCAACAAAATAATGCCAATGCTATTATTTATCACACTTTTGGCTATAGTACTTTCATATGGTACATTTATTAGTTCATTTACAAAAAAAAAGATTGAGTACCTATCACATGATAGGTATTTTCCCTAACAGCACGATATAAAGAAGAAGAATGATGTGTGTCCTCCAGGAGCTTACTGTGCATAAGGAGACATGCAAACAAATACTTGATTGTGATGAATGTGATTGCCAGAATCAGGTGCGTGGAAGAGCAGCCTGGGGTGTGCCTGCCTAGGAAGGTTAAGTCTATCTAGTCTAACTTGTCACTTTAGGCTGATCTTTCCTTATTGATCTTCTGCCTGAATGATCTAGCCGTTGATGAAAGGGGGCATTAAAATCCCCTGCTATTATTGTATTGCTGCCTGTTTCTTCTCTTAGGTCTGTTAATATTTGCTCTATCTACTTAGGTGCTCCTATGCTGGGTGCATAAATATTTACACATAATATATCTCTTGTTGGGTTGACTTCTTTATCATTATATAATGACCTTCCTTGTCTCATATTACAGCCTTTGTCTTAAAGTCTATTTTGTCTGATATAAGTATAGCTACTAAGTTTTCATTTCCATTTGCATGGAATATCTTTTTCCATTCCTTCACTTTCTGCCTGTGTGTGTCTTTACTTCTGAAGTGAGTCTTTTTCTTTTCTTTTATTCCATTCAGACACTCTCTGGAGAATTTAGTTGATTTACATTTAACGTGGTTATTGGTAGGTGTGCACTTACTGCCCTTTCGTTGATTATTTTCTGGCTGTTTTGTAATTCCTTTGTTCCTTTGTTCTTCTGTGGTTCTCTTCCTTTGTGATTTGATGTTTTTCTGCAGTGGTCTCCTTGATTCCTTGTCCTATATCTTCTGTGTATCTGGAAATGTCAGGGAAGAATGGACAGAAAGCCCCATTGGAGCCACACCCTAGATGTGGCTAACCTGCCATACGCACCGTGAGGGCAGAAGTGGCTGCCACAAAGGCTCAGAGACAGTTGGTGAGAAACTGCGAGTGAGTGGGTGTTGTTGGAAGGTGGAATGTGAGGTGGATAGTTACGGGAATTGAGGCTTGTATGTCAGACAAGGCTTGAGACCTCTTCTCTTAAATTGGTAGTCCTCAATCCTGTGCGTTTTATTTTATTTATTTATTTATTTTAAAAAGATTTTATTCATTTATTTGACAGAGAGAGACACAGCAAGAGAGGGAACACAAGCAGGGAAAGTGGGAGAGGGAGAAGCAGGCTGCCCACAGAGTGGAGAGCCTGATGTGGGACTGGATCGCAGCACCCTGGGATCATGACCTGAGCTGAAGGCAGATGCTTAACCGACTGAGCCACCCAGGTGCCCAATCCTGTGCATTGTAACCATCTGGAAAGCTTTTTTTTTTTTTTAAAAACGTTCATCCTTAGATCCCAGAACCATGGAATTAGTATCTTCAAGAAGAGGACTGGAGCGTGTTTGGTTTTTTAAATGTCCACAGATTCTGACTCGCAGATTATCTATTATTTATAGGTAATGAGCATCTACCGAGGAAATTTGAGCAGGGGCATGTCATGCCCTGACATGTTCAAACCAAGGACTGGAGAGCTTTTTATAAACTGGTGTCTGTCTTGCGAACACTGTTTCTATAGCTGCAGATAGATCACTGTCATTTCCCTCAACTCCGAACACCCAGAGGGTCATTGTTCTAGACATAAAGAAATAGTAGGTTCCAATTACCACCACCTATTGAGCCCTATTATGGGAGTCACCTAGTCATCGTGTCTGCCTCTCCACCGCACCAGGGCAAAACTAAAGGCTGATAAGCTTTTACTCTATAGCTATTTAAGGATTGTTTTAATGCAACAGAAAACGCGTTATGTCTTTTTAACTCCAGGCATGTCAGCCTGTCTTAAAAGTGATCCAAGGAAGCCAAGACAGTTATTCTACTCAGCCTTTTCTGTGTCACAAATATGGGTCAGATAATGGCTGTGGGGTTGCACGTGTCAAAGCGGCCAGCTCTCTGAACTGTAGCCACACTGAAGTGTAAAGGAGGAAAGCCTGATTTAAATAGTTAGTAGAACCTACTTCTCTCCCTGCTTTTTTCCTCTTCTGCAGAACCCTGCGATGGCCTCTGCTACAGACAGTGACAGAGAAAGACAGTAGAATGTTCCCAGGTGAACAGAAACTGTGGAAAGTCGTTTATAGCCCTAAGAAGCTAGAGATTTCTCCTAAGGGGAAGTTTTCCTTCCTCAGGAACTGAACCTGAAAGAAAAGCCATCCATGTAGAAATCACTGGAGACCTTCTGGTACTTCTCCCTTCAAGCAGGCCTTCCCATTGGCCTCTTGTGGGGAAGAAAATTTTTACTGTTCATTGAGAGACCCAGAAAGGAGAGGTTTGGAAAATATATTGGGTTTTTGAATATCTGGGCTGGAACTGAGATATTACTTCTAGTCTTGAAAAGGCATCTGGCCATATATTATAATAGGTGGGCACCTTTTTTTCTGTTCCAAGACCTAGATAACAAATAAGAAAGTCAGGTAAGTATACTGACCTCGCCACCCTCCATCTACACTGGGTTGCATGTTGAAAGGGGTGACTGAGGAGGGTTTGTTGTTACAGGTGCAGGTCAGTGAAGAGCCTACTGGGAGAATTTTTCTTTCATCTCTTGGCCCTTGTTAATCAGACCTCATGCTCACTTATATGGTATTTAAAACACTGAACTCTGTAGTCATACAATTTATTTAGCAACCTTTAATAATGTTTTTTGAATGTTAATTATATGTATAGGCCTACAGTGCTCTTAGGTTGTAAAGACTGGAAGACGTGTATAAAAATGATTAATTGCTGTGCCTCTTGCCTTGTCCCCTTTACATGTATGTATGTATGCAAATAAAAAGGAAATGGGAAAAAGAGGACATTAATGGCAGCCAAATAGGACTGATCTGTATTATCCCCAAAGGGAAAACAGCAAAAGCAACCAACCTGAGCCAGGACAAATCTGATTCCTGGGCAGAACCTCGAGTAACACTGTAGATCTAAATATCCAGGGGAAGTGGGTACCTTGTTGGATGTGGAACAGTGTCCTGACCACTGGTGCGTTGGCGAGCCTCGCCATCTGGGGCTGCAGATGAAGCTGGAGATCGTTGACATCATCAAAACATTTAAAAATGAAATGGCTGGGGCTCCTGGGTGGCACTGGTTGAGCACCCAAATCTTGATTTTGGCAGGGGTTGTGATCTTGGGGTCGTGGGATCCATTCCTGTCTTGGGCTCCATGCTCCCTGTGGAGTCTGCTTGGGATTCTCTCTCTCTGCCTCTCTTCTCACTTGCATGCTCTCTCTCAAAAAAATAAATAAAATCTTTAAAAAATAAAAATTAAAAAAGATGGAATGGCTGTCTCAGAAAGTAAGAAGATCCCATCAGTGTGTCTGCACCAGTTAAACCCAGCCTTATACAAGGTGGCAGACATTGAGGAAATGTGTAATTAATAAATACCCACATGACAGCATTGGCAAGAAGCTTCACACTGTTATCAGAGTCGGTAGTTCTGTGGAGGAATCCAGAGTGGGACCATAGCTATAGGGTAAGTCACAGCTTGAGAGAAACAAGTGCGAAACTGTGAGGGGATGGACTCTCACTACTCCCCCCACCCTGCCCTTATTTTAAGTGATTATATCATCTTGAATACATTCTCATAAAAGTATTGAAAATATATTAATAAGGGAGAGAGGGGGGAAAACTCCCTTGTTTTGATAGCCAAATGTAGCTAGCCCCTCACTGTCTGGTTGAGTCTTAACTATTGTCTTTATTTTCAATATACATTTTTACAAATTTTTCTGCATTTTGTGTTTGGCATGTTTCTTTTAACATGAACAGGTTACAGGTTAACGTTCTTCGTAAATGATTTTAGAGGCAATATTATTCTTGGTAGGATATAATATATTCTAGTCTTAATTTGCTTAACTTTTCCCCTCCTGTTGGACATGAAGATTGTATCGACTTTTCCCCTGTTATAAATATTGAGTAAAAGGTTTAGAGTGTTTTATAACATTTGAATAACAGTTGCTCAATAGGTTTCCCAGATCCTTTTACTTATTTATACTGTAATCAATAATATGTGTCAAAATTTGCCAAAACTTCCTCTCCTTGGGTATTGATATATATATATTTTTAAAGATTTTATTTATTTATTTGACAGAGATCACAAGTGGGCACAGAGGCAGGCAGAGAGAGAGAGAGAGAGAGAGGAGGAAGCAGACTCCCTGCTGAGCAGAGAGCCCTATGCGGGGCTCGATCCCAGGACCCTGAGATCATGACCTGACCCGAAGGCAGAGGCTTAACCCACTGAGCCACCCACGTGCCCCTGGGTATTGATATTTAAAATTACTTTTCTAGGGGTGCCTGGGTGGCTCAACAGTTAAGCATCTGCCTTTGGCTCAGGTCATGATCCCAGGGTCCTGGGATCAAGCCCCGCAGCATGGGCTCCCTGCTCAGCGGGAAGCCTGCCTCTGCCACTCCCCCTGCTTGTGTTCCCTCTCTCCCTGTGTCTCGATCTATCAAATAAATAAATAAAATGTCAAAAAAAATTTACAAAATAAAATTGCTTTTCTATCTGCACATGTGGAAAATAGTACATGCAGTGGGATCAGCAAAGGGAGGGTGCTTTTGGAGGGATGCAGGGGTCGTGCCCAGGGCAAGTGGCAGGAAGCACAGCTGAAAACTGGCAGGAGCTCAGACATCGCAGCAGTTCCCCAAAATCTGTGTCCCCCCCCCACCGGGTCACCCAGCCCATGCAGCCCATTTGTCTGATTTGTCTCTTTATGTGCCTCTTCTTTGCCTTAATGCTGTGCCTTATGGCCTTAGTGTGTTGTCTGTCTTTCTGTCTTTCTGTTGTTTCTCATTTCTGCGTCTGCGGCTGGCCTCTCTTTGTCTTCCAGCCCTCTCTGTCTACGCACCCTGCTGTCCCATTCTCTCTGCTTTCCCTGCCTGTGGTTCAGAATAGCACCCCGGGATATCCCACGTGTCTCCCAAGTTAAGTGTCCTTACAGTCAGCCTCTTTCCCCTTGTCTGCCTCCCAAATTCTGGACAAAGAGAATCACGTTGGTGCAGGTGAGTCAATACAGTGGCTGCCCTTGGTTTGGGTGACTCCGGTGGCCGGGGAGGGGCTGGCTTTCAGACAGAGGGGTGCTAAGGAGAGGAGTCCCTCTCACAGGTGCCTATAATGAGACTGTGGCACATCCTGCCCCCACCTGCCTCCACAACCGGTCATGGTGAGCTCCTCTCTGAGGAGAGAATTCAGCAAGCAAGTCTTGTGTTCTTTGTGGGCCTATTAAAGGAAGAGGTTAAGTGCAGACCCTTTCTTGATCGTTTCCATCCATTGTGATAGATTACCTATCTTTTAGGATGAGATTTGCCATCCCTGAAGCGGAGAAGAATTTGCTGAGTTTGCCCCATCCCTGACATTGTGTGTGTGTATGTGTGTGTACGCACAGGGGAGGTGGGTGAGGCATACGGCAGACTGATGGCCGCACTTACAGGTTTGCCTTTTCTTTTTCTTTTCTGCAGTTCCTAAAACTCTAACTCATCCAGACTTTTCATTCATTATTCTTTCCTTTTTTTTTTTTTTCTTTCTGTATTGACTCTAAGGTAGGAAGCTCATTTCGTATTCAGAATTAACCATGGGGTTTTCCACAAGGAGGACAATTGCTCACTCTGACCCTGGAAGGCCCGGGTCAGCACCAGCGTTGGCAGGCTATGGCAGGTGCGGAGGAGACAGAGCCTTCACCTGAAAACCTGAGTCGTGGCTGGGGGGATTAGTGCTGACCTCAGGGTTCATGGCAAGGCTGTGAGTCAGCCTGGAATGAGGTCAGACTGAAGAATGGGGGCCGAGGAGAGCCGGGAGGTGGTGGGAGAAGAGCTAGGGGGGTGGCCTGAGTTAGCACTTGCTTCCCAGCTCTCCTGTGGGGTTGCCGGAATGATCTATCCCCTAAGGTGTCATATTTCTTCAGTTGTTCGATGAGTGATGCCTATTTGTGAAACCACATTCTACAGGCATCAGGGGCGTCCACTGAATACTCAGTTTCCCTCCCATCCTGGCCACTCGGCCACCCAGTTCCCTGAGTGAAAATAGTTCTGTGGTTGAGGAAATTGAGGCACCAAGAGGCAGATCTCAAGGTCACACTGTGGCGAGGGCAAGGCCATCTTTCTGCCACCCTAGTCTGTGCTGTCCCGCTGCTTCCCGTTGGAATCCTTTATAACACAGTCCAGACACTAAAGCATTTGAGGATAGTGATGATTATTTTTTTAATCATCTGTTTTCTATTTTCCACCTATATGATATCTTTTCTGAGGCCAGCCATTCCTGTTAGTCCTTATTGCAGTGTACATAAGTTACTCTAGGGTTTTGTTTTGTTTTTTTTTTTAAGATTTTATTTATTTATTTGACAGAGAGAGTACAAGTTGGCGGAAGGGGCATGGGGAGAGGGAAAAGTAGGTTTCCCGCTGAGCAAGGAGCCCGACATCGGGCTCGATCCCAGGACACCGAGATCATGACCTAAGCCGAAGTCAGACACTTAACCTGCTGAGCCACCAAGATGCCCCTATTCTAGGGAGTTTTAAAAATAAGTAGCAGATACAATACTAATGATGTTAAAGGTACAGAGATTTCATAGATGTCTTTGAGGGGCTTGCTATGTGCAGCCTCTCTGCTATCTGTCAGACTTAGTAGTAATGAGGAATGGAATCTGTGCTGACTATAGAAACATACGAGCAGTTGCTGAAATTCACTACTTTTCATGTATCTTCTCTACAAAATGCGTTTTTAAAAATTCAGCAATATAGGGATGCCTCCGTGTCTCAGTCAGTTAAGCATCTGACTCTTGATTTCTGCTCAGGTCATGATCTCAGGGCCGTGAGATCAAGCCCTGCATTGGTCTCCACACTTAGTGTGGAGTCTGCTTGTCCCTCTCCCTCCCCTTACTTGCATTCCCCCCCCTCAAATAAATAAATAAAATCTTTTTTAAAAATTCAGCAATATGACTTTCTATATGAATGTGATAGTTGAGCAAAGGTTTAAAAAATCTTGCAATATGAATTCTTTGGTTTGCTTTCATTTCCAGATAAGCGGACATTTACTGAAATTAGAACTTTGTGGGGGCACCTGGGTGGCTCAGTTGGTTAAGTGTCTGACTCTTGATTTCTGCTCATGTCATGGTGTCAGGGTCGTGAGCTCGAACCCGATGTCTCTCCTGGATGTGTGTGGAGCGGCTTAAGATTCTCTCCCTCTCCCTCTGCCCTTCCCCTACCTCTGCTCACATGCGTGCTCGCTCTCTCTCTCAACACCCCCCCAAAACAAAACAAAACAAACCAACTTTGGGGGGCACCTGGGTGGCTCAGTGGGTTAAGCCTCTGCCTTCGGCTCAGGTCATGATCTCGGGATCCTGGGATCGAGCCCCATATCGGGCTCTCTGCTCAGCAGGGAGTCTGCTTTCCTCCCTCTCTCTCTGCCTGCCTCTCTGCCTACTTGTGATCTCTGTCTGTCAAATAAATAAATAAAGTCTTTAAAAAAAAAAAAAAAACCAACTTTGGGAGAGTAGCAAAAACCACAGATTTCCCAGCCTTAGAGGTCCTTGTGAAAAAGGATTCTTTTGTCTGAATGGGAGTAGGGAGGGATTCCCACAGCGGACCATGGCCTGTATTTGTCCACCAGTTTAGAGCACCTGGGTAATGATGGGACCAGAGCGTTCCCATCCTGTTTCCTGATGCTGCACTTGGGGTGCTGCCACTCTGAGCTACATTCTGGAGTTGACTTTGAAGACATCTTCCCCCTATAAGAAGTGTCATCATCTCTCTACTTTAAGTGCATTGAGAAGGTCTCTCTGGGCTAGCTTGAGTACAGGATCATGAGTTAAAATATTTCTATAGAAAAATGTTCTGAATTTGAAACAGCTGATTTAGAATACCTTCTAAAACATAACCTCTCAAAAGTTGGAATTATCTGTGCTTGCTCAGTTTTATCCTGTTCTTTTATTGCAAATAATAGAATCTGGGGTTTTATTTAACTTGGGGTGCTCTTTGGACTAGTGATGGGTGGACTTGTGTGAATATTTTAACCTATATGGTGGTATTTCTGAGAATTAAAGACATAGTAAAAAAAAATTTTTTTTTTTTTTAATGTGGGTGTGAGTCATTGCTGAATGTAAAGCAGGAGTACAGAACGAAGATCAACCAACCTTTTCAGAGCTTGAAAGTCATTTTAACATCACATCTAGATTTGGCTTTCAGTCGTTCTGTAAGGGTTTTAATTAGACCCAATTGCTTGTAACTAGGGCCTCGGTGATGGAAGCTGTTACTGCTACCCACATAGAAGAATGCCTTTGAGATCTTGGAGGGGGGACCAGTGTTTCATTTCTGGGTTTGAGTGTCAGCAACCTCTCAAATGAGGAGGTGTGTCCACGATCTAGTCACGATTTCTAGGATGACTAATGTGGCAGGCAGGGTTGACAAGTCTTGGGATTTATGTTGGTATTTCCACGTGTTGAGGTTGCCTTTGACCTTTGACTTGGCTATTTCATTCTTTCCTTTCCATGAGTTCATTAGAGCATATAGATTCAGAAGTTTTATGTAGACTAATCTGAAATGTAGTCTTCCATGCTGATGTTATATTACTCATTGGGTTTTTTTATTTTTTTATTTAATTTACTTTTATTTTTTTTAAAGATTTTATTTATTCATTTGACAGAGAGAGACAGCGAGAGAAGGAACACAAGCAGGGGGAGTGGGAGAGGGAGAGCACCCCAAGTTAAATAAAACCCCAAATTCTATTATTTGCAATAAAAGAACGGGATAAAACTGAGCAAGCACAGATAATTCCAACTTTTGAGAGGTTATGTTTTAGAAGGTATTCTAAATCAGCTGTTTCAAATTCAAAGCAGCATCTTCCCTGCTCAACAGGAAGCCTGATGTGGGGCTCGATCCCAGGGCCCTGGGGTCATGACCTGAGCCAAAGGCAGACGCTTAACGACTGAGCCACCCAGGCGCCCCTCATTGGTTTTTTAAAAAGACTTATTTATTTACTTGAGAGAGAGGCAGAGAGTGAGAGAATGATCGGGAGGGGCAGAGGGAGAGGGAATTCCAGGCAGACTCCATTCTGAGTACAGAACCCCATTTGGGACTCCATCCCATGACTGAGATCATGACCAGAGCTGAAGCCAAGAGTCGGTCACTCAACCAAGGGCACCACCCAGGTGCCTGTGATCATTTGTTTTTAATTGAATATGCTGTTTTAAAGCACTTTCAGAACACAGATAGTTCTTTTTTGAATCTTAGGACTAAATGCCAGTGTCACAGCTGGTGTCACATTTGACTCCAGTGGATTTACCTCATGCCAGTGGCTTTTGTGGGAGGAGATTGATAACTATATGTCTGATTCTATTTGATTCAAAGGTTATTTTTAGGAAGGGAGGATTTTAAAAATTGATACATAATTTCACATACCACAAAATTTACTCTTTTAAAATGTGTCAGTCAGTGATTTTTTAGAAAAATATTTATTTGACACAGAGAGAGAGAGAGCACAAGCAGAGGAAGTAGCAGGCAGAGGGAGAGGGAGAAGCAGGCGCCCCACAGAGCAGGGGGAGCTCAATGTGGGACTCAATCCCAGGACCCTGGGACCACGACCTGAGCTGAAGGCAGTCACTTAACCAACAGATCCACCCAGGTGCCCAGTGATTTTTTTTTAAAAATACATTCACAAAATTGTGTGACCATCATCATCATCTAATTATGGTACATTTCTAACCACCCCAAAAGGAATCCCATTCTTCCCCATTTTGCCTGTCTTCAGGCCCTGGCAAACATAATCTACTTTCTATCTCTATAGATTTGCTTATTGTGGAAATTTTATATAAATGGAATTACATAATGTGTGACTTCCCCCCCCCAAATATTTATTTATTTATTTATTTTAACAGAGAGATCACAAGTAGGCAGAAAGAGAGGGGGAAGCAGGCTTCCCGCTGAGGAGAGAGCCCGATGCGGTGCTCGATCCCAGAACCCCGAGATCATGACCTGAGCCAAAGGCAGAGATTTTACCCACTGAACCACCCAGGCACCCCTTGTATGGCCTGTTTTATCATTTTTCCTTCACTTACATGTGGTTTATCCACTTGTAGCTTGATTCAATGTTTTATTCCTTTTTACAGATGAATAATATTCTATTGTTTGATCTCTTAGTTCGGGCTTCTATGACAAATTACCACACACTGGTTGGCTTAAATGGCAAGCAAACATCTATTTCTTTTAGTTCTGGAGTCTGGTCCAGAACTAAGATATCTGATTTGGAATCAGATATATTATAAAAGTTTGATCACTAGCTTTATTTTGGTTTCTTAACCATAGACTGAAACTTAAAACCTAAGTCAAAGAGCAGTTCTGAAAATTAAATAACATAATATAGGGTGCCTGGGTGGCTCAGTAGATTAAGCCGCTGCCTTCGGCTCAGGTCATGATCTCAGGGTCCTGGGATCGAGTCCCGCATCGGGCTTTCTGCTCAGCAGGGAGCCTGCTTCCACCTCTCTCTCTCTCTCTCTGCCTGCCTATCTGCCTACTTGTGATCTCTCTGTCAAATAAATAAATAAAATCTTTAAAAAAAATAACATAATATATGTGAAAGCATCTAGCATAGTATCTGAGAAATGGCAGGTACCAAATAAATACCTCTTGCCTTTCCCATACCCTTTCTCAGAGATGCACGAAAACTTTCTTTGTGCCTTATAAGATCATTTTAAATTCTTCTTTAAAATCAGCCTTCCTCAAGTTAGAAACTGTTTTCCCCAAAGTTATCATATAGATTAGTATTAGTGAGTTTTCTAGTCTATTCTATAGTATTGTTTGTACCACAATGTTTCAGACTTTGCTCGCTACTTTATCCCCACTGTCTAGAGTTGTCCCTGACTGATAGTAAATGATCAGTAAACATTTGTGAAGTAAATACTTAATGTCGACCCCATTTTCTTGGGATTTCCATTACTTGGGTGAATATGTGAAAATTGCTTGAGCTATGTTTTGAAGCCTACATAACAGTTGTGTGAGTACTTAATTTCTGAGATAATTTCCACAAGATTTCTTTGAGCATTTTGTCCAGTTAATTAAGAGTGCCTCTCTCTGAAGTGCTACTTCTTTTCTCCAAATGATATTTTACTTCCCATACAGATGTTTCCTCTTCAGGGCAATTTCAGACTAAGGTAGACAAGATTGAGTCTGAGTATAAACTTTGGAAAACGAGAGGGGAACGAGAGCGGGGAAGTTGGGTATATGTGATAATGAGAGACCAGGGAGGGCCTTTTAGGGGACTGTTGGGTCAAACAGGGAAGCATGTTCCCAGTTTCTGACACTTGCTTTTGGTTTTTATGTGATTTTCATGGTTTTTTGTGGTTTCTCTAGACCAAGTCTAGACATGAAACTGTAAACAAAGAATGTCTAAGTGTTATTTACCAGCTGTTGTGTGCCTAATTTATAACCAAGAAGTGGTGCCTGTGCATGTTAAACTACTGTCTACATGATGGATAAACCAACCTTTAAAAGTAAGAGTTCAGATAATTTCATGGACTCAGGATAATTGAGTTTTAAAGCTAGACAGGATTGTCATGCTGAAGGACTATTAAGTGTCACCTCAAAGAAGACATTCCATGGTCACATGTGTTTGAACGGCTTCAACAAAATAAACAGGCATTTGTTTTAACTGTAGGACTTCTCAGCGCCTTTAATGTGCCAATGTGTATTACACTGTGTCTTTAATAGGGAAGGTAGGAGCAGCAATCACCAAGGTCACTGGTCTGTGGGGACTTATATTTATTTCACTGCCACAGAGAACCCTGTTTACCAGAGCACTTTTTTTTTTAAAAGATTTTATTTATTTATTTGTCAGAGAGAGAAAGACAGAGCACACATACAAGCAGGGGGAGCGGCAGGCAGAGGGAGAAGCAGGCTCCCTGCCCAGCAAGGAGCCCTTGAGGGACTCCATCCCAGGATGTCAGGATCATGACCCAAGCTGAAGGCAGATGCTTAACCAGCTGAGCCACCCAGACCCAGGTGTCCCTAGCAGAGCACATTTTGAGTAATTATGATCTAGGGTAGCTCCTTAATTTTTCAGGCATGAACTCCGATTCTGAGCTGCTATTTCTGGGAAGCCATGACTGTTAGTACATAGAAGCTGCTTGTGTCTCTCTGTTGTGCTACTAAGAGACCTATCCAAAAAGGAAGCATTTAAAGTAGGAGCTATAATCAAACTCCTGAAACACCAAAAATATGTGTATATATATAACTTATAAGATACTTTATAGCTTCTAAGAGCTACATATTTATTTATCTTAATCTGTTAGGTGTATAGCTTGGTTTGTGTAGGGCCTAATAATCTCTGATCTAATGAATTTACAAAATTTGATTCTTGCAGCTTTTACTCTGATATGTACTCCTTGAGATAAAGGACAGGAAGAAGCAGGAGAAGGCCACTGACTTATGTGAAATAAACAGAGCTCGGAGGCTACCTTGTTCTGAGTTGTCAGATAGGCATGTTATGGCTGGAACGCATTCCTGGAGTTCCTGGCTAGAACAGTGTGATACAGGCTCCTCTCTTCCCCTCCTAGTTCTTCCAGATGCCCTCCTTCCTCCCAAACACTCCTTGCTTCCAAGTCCCATACAGTCTGTTTCTTTAACTTTCTTTAAAGAAGGGGGTAAGTGTTGGGGGGGTAGAGTAGAGAGAGAGTCAGAAGGGGACTTGGTGCTCGAGCTGCCTTCACGTCCGGCGAGCGCCGTGGCCTGGTGTGTCACCGCTGTGGTGGAGAAGCCTCGCAGGTGGGTGCTTGGTGTCAGTAGTTTCCATTCACACCTCCAGTCTATAGACCCCAGCACCACAGATGGTCTTCACTCTGTTCTGGGAGGGTGGCCGCCTCACCCTGTTGGGAGGCCTGATGCAGGCAGATTCTCTCTCCGGGATCCTAACGTGTTTCCAACAAGGGAGACAAAAGCCAGAAAGAAAGAAGAATCAGAGAACGCAGAGGATGGGCTGGGGGTATCTGAGTCCGAATCCGAGGTTGGTGAAGTTGGGGAAAGAAGGTAAAGCCGGATCAGGTGACCATTTGAGGACAATGAACCATTCAAGTCAGAAAGTAATTGCTTTTTCATTTTTATATCAGTGACATGTGTTCCTTATGTTTAAAAATCAAGCAAAACAAAAAAAGGTCAAAGGAGAAATTAAAATATTACCCCAAAAATCTCAACCAGAAAATAACCAGTGTTGGCCTTTATTTCAGGCTTGCCTCTATACCTCTAGTGAGAGAGATGGACAGATAAATGACAGGCAGAAATAATTGTGTAAGATTGAGCTCATACTAAATGGAGTTTTATTTTTTATTTCTTCTTTTTTTTTTAAGATTTTATCTGTTTGAGAGAGAGAGAGCAAGCAAGCACAAGTGGTGGAGGAGTGGAGGGAGAGGGAGAAGCAGACTCCCCACTGACCAGGGAGCCTGACACAAGGCTGGGTCCTTGGACTCTAGGATCATGACCTGAGTTGAAGGCAGGTGCTTAACTGACTGAGTCACCCAGGTACCCCTAAACGGAGTTTTAAAAGTAAAATATTCTAGTTGATCTTACTTGAGTTTAACAAAAGGAAAATAAATTGCCAATCTTCTGAAAAGTCATCTTTTATCTGAAGAGGGTTAGTTCTCCAAGTGTAGAAGAGAGATGAGCACCTCCAGCAGGTTTGGGAGTCAGAATGAGTTGCGCACGCTCTAATAGTGTGATAAACAATCTGTCGCTTTTCCCCAGCATCCCTGCCCTGGTTTCAGATGGTTTTCACTTGTTTTATTTTTATTTTGTTAGGATTTATACTTTTGACCCCAGTAGTCATAATTCCCCTGGTTATTCCCTGACTGCTTCAGTCATAATCAATGCACTGTTAACCATTGGTCTTTCTCCATGGCTTGGTCATTCTTGGTCATTTAACGTGTGTGTGGGGGGTCTCATCGTCATTAAGATTTGTTGGAAAAGAAAAAAAAAAAAAGATTTGTTGGAAAAGGGCATTTGGATGCCATGTTTTCTGAGTGGTTTTATTTTTGGAAGCTGTTGCCTGTTGCCTTTAGTTTTGAAACACAACCTTGCTATGGCCCACATTGTCTTCTAAAGAGGTATCAGAGTCTACTAGCAATTTATGAGAACGCCTGTCATGAATTGGGAACTTTTAGGAATTCGAGGCAAACAGACATTGGTTCAGGCAAGCAGAAGAGGTTATTATACTGGGCAGTGGTAAATTAAGTTGGTAAATCAGATGTCGGATTATGAAAACACTTGAATATTAGGAAACTGGCTGTTTTCTCTGTTAACTTCTCATTTCCTTGCCAAATCAATAACTTTACAGTAGGCCAAATGACAGTTACCCAGCAGCTTTGTGGAGCTGTTTCTAGGACTTTGTAAACTGTGCAGGAACCCCCTTAAAAGGCTTCTTGCCTTCCCTCCCCACTCTCTGTGAAAAGGCACCTGGCTGGGCAAGAGTGGATTTTGTTGCCTTCTGAAGATAGTAGAAAGTGGTAAATATTTTCATCTACCAAAAAAATTAACATCTGATAATTGTGTGAGCTAACATCTTTCTGTTCCAAAATATGATCTTTGCCTATCACTAACTATTGTCTTAAAACTAAGCAGCCATTATAAGCCATTCCTAAATGACATATGACCTTTACACATCTTTTTATAACATTCCTAATGGGTTATGAGTTGGAGGATCTGATCCTTTTAAAGAAGCTCATCTCCATTCTGAAACAGTTTAAGGTACCTTTTAGTGTAGATTGGGCTTATTACTAAAATTCCCCGCTGACCTTATGCAGAAAACTACTAGCTTGTCTCTCCCTGTAATTCATTCTCAAACGGTGGAGGGAATGGGAAAGAAAGTGGCCCAGATGAGTTACTACGTTTACATTTTGGCCATCATCCTTTATGGTGACGCAGCTGCACACCACCATTGAGTTTTTCTAGTTGGTAGGGGTGAGAACACACTTGGAAGATTTCAGAGGTGGCGATGTCCTGAAGGTGTTCTCACTTCGTGCCAGAGAAAAGCTGGGAGGAAATCAGGGGTTTAGGATGGTGTGGTAAAGCTGTGTTGTCTAATGGCAGCCACCAGCTACATGGGACTATGTATATTTAAATTACTTAAAGTTAAATAAAATTTAAAATTCAGTTTCTTAGTTGCACTGGCCACATTCAAGGACTCAACAGCCACCACCCGGGGTGAAGAGGCCTTGGTATCAGACAGCGCTGAAGATTCTATCGGCTAGCTCCGGTTTCTGTGCTGGTCATGGTGTCATGAGGTCATGGTTAGGGCTCATTACAGTCCACATGAGTTAATCTTCTGGCTTTTTCCTCTCCGTCTCTCTGCTTTCAATCATTCTTCTGCTCCAACTCAGATGATGAGGGACTGCTCTCTTTATTGCCTTGTTGGCACCCTCCGGTCTCTAAGCTTAAATAGCCTGCTGGGAATCCTGTGTGTGGCCCAGGTTAGGTCTTTGCACTGAGGGTCAAGTAGGAAATGGTACGGCCAAGGTCCAAGAGCTAACTAGTGTTCTTACTGAAGGATTCAATGGGACTTGGGATTTTGACTCTTTTTTTTTTTTTTTTTTAAGATTTACCCATGAGAGAGAAGGGGAGAGGGAGAAGGAGGGAAACTCGAACAGACTTCCTGCTGAGCATGGAGCCCGATGTGGGACCCTATCTCACGACCTGAGCCAAAGCCATGAGTCAGATGCCCCACTGACTGAGCCACCTAGACGCCACTTGACTCTTTAATTTAACAACAAAACTGCTCTTCAGAAATGTATCTGCCCCGGACTTTTACCTCAATTCCCTTTTTGTTTCTGGGTGTGTATTCTTGATGGAGAGTATGGTCCTGGTTCTGCCCTAGTTGTACTCCCATGATTGACCTTGTGACCTCAGTAGGAATGTTTCTGTGGAAAGCTGAGAACTCACTCCCAGCCTAAGCAACTGATAAATGCCAAATGATGAGTGAGAAATTCTGTGGTCTGTGCTAAAATGTATGTTTAAATGGTTCTTAAGGGTTTGTTTGCCTTCTCATCTTCCCCGTTTTAGATTCCATTGTCCCTTTTGTAGTCTATGACCATCAGGTACACAGCCACCTGGATCAGCTGACTGACCCACATGCTCTACTGTGTGCTTCATGTCCATGACTTTCTAAGGCAGGTCTGGCTTTGTTGACCAAGAGGCCTGCTACCAAGTCTGACATATGTGACAGGAGCACGATACTCTGGTAGGAGGAGCCTGCTGGCCTGAGGGTTAGGAGAAGGGGGTATTACTGCTGATTGAACTGTCCTTTTGATCCCATGTTTCTATGCTTCCCACCCAGAGTAGGGTCTGCTAAGGGTTCCTGCCTAGTGCTATGGTTATGTGAATCTGTGTAGCAAACAGTCTCAAAACTTGGTGAGTTAAGACATGAATATTTTATTTAGCCCTCAAATCTGTGATGTGAATAGGATTTGGGGGTTGGGGGGAAGCTGGAGTCTGCTCCACTCAGGGTTGGCTGGGATGTGAGAAGGCTGGCAGGGGGATCCTCTAAAGACTCACTCACGTGCCTGAGAGTTAGTGGCGGTGTTTGGCTGGGTGGGGTGTGGCCTCAGTTCTTTTAGAAATGAACCCCTCCAAGTGTTCCTTCTGCACTGCCCAGTCTGGGCTTCCTCACATCACGATGGCTTAGTTGAAGACGGAGCATCCTGAGAGACACAGCATCAGACGGAAGATGTGTTCCTGTTTCTAATGTAGCCTTGGAAGTCACACGGAGAGGGGGTCACCTTGGCCATAATGACAAGCTCAGTCAGGTCCAAGGGAAGGAAACAGTGGGGAGTGTTTGGGGATGAGGTGTGTATTGGTGTCGTCATCTTTGAAAACTGTCTTCTACATTGGTAATGATGAATCAGAATTGGCATCAGCTCTCTTTAAGCCATAAATATAAGCCTTGAGATCTGACCTGTGTCTAGAAACTGGGGCACGTCTCCTTTCCAGGAGAGGATTGTCACTGCTCTGTGCTGGAGCAGCTCGTGGGTATGAGGGTGGGGGGGTTGCCATTTGCATAACGCTGGGACTTCTTTGATGAGAGATGCTATCTGAATACAAAACACAAATACAAGTCACCTCCCTGACTCAGCCTAGGTCTGCAGTCCATTGGGGAATTCCAAGTGAAGAGGAGAGGTCTGGCTGCTGACCCTCATTTTTTAAAAAATGAATCTGATGGAATCCAGCAGGAGTTTTGATACATTATTTACATCTCACATTCTGACTTCGGGTTTCTTGTCATTTCTATTGCTTATTACTTTTATAGTGCCCTCAGAAGACACAAACTTCTAAACAGGATCCATCCAGACTTAACATTATCACATTTGATAAATGGGGACAGATAAATGAGAATATTTCTTCTTCAGTTTCTAGATTAAAATAGATTCTAGTAGAAATCTAGTAGCTAGTGTAAGAGGGTGGGGACACATGGGTCATCCATTTGATAAATAACATGTCACACGCCGGGTTCTGTGCCCATTGTAGGCAATGTAAAAAATAGAACCAAGAAAGAATAAGACACGGCCTTCCAGTTGTTTCTGGTGTATTCACTCCTGGAGAGAAAAAATACCACGGCGTTGTTGGCATGAGTTACAGAGACAGGTGCTTTTACGTTTTTGTTCCCTTTTTAGCTCTCGTCTCCTTACATCCACCCCAGTTTAAAAAAATCTCTTCTCTCTGCCTTTTCCATCCAATTCTCCTTATAATTTTGTTCCACTTGCACAGTTTAAAAGTGTTGTGTGTTCATTTTCTCAGCCCTTCCCTGACGAGTAAAACGTCCTGTATTGCTTTCTCTCCCCACCTGCATTCACCGAATTAGTGAATTCTTGCTTTCCTTAGAGCCTTTTAAAACGCCTTGCTTATTACCGCCCCTGCAGTTTCGGAAGGACGCCCCCAAACTGTATCTAGAGAAATTCATTTGATAGAATTTTTTTTTATCAGCTTAGTTTCTTCCTCCTCAGGTTATTTTTAGTTAGATGCCCAGACGAACTTCAAGTGTGCCCATCTGATACATCAGCCCCTGGTATTTAGTTTCTTGTTACTTGAGAAGGTTCAGGTGGCTCTTAGGGACCATTGTTCATGTTTACATTTAGCTTCCTGTTTACATTTCTGGAAAGACAATTAGTAGATTTTTACAGATGATAGAGAAGTGTTTTAAAAATTTGCATTCATGTTTCACAGTGACTCGGTCGATCGCCTTTTTAGATAAGTACTGCAAGGCAGCCTGTGGTTGCCACTTGTTAAAACTCTACCCTGCTTCCGCCAGCAGTTGTCAGTTACGGTTGGATAACAACACCCACTGATAAAATTCAAACCACAAGATGTTATTTTAAGTTCTTGGGTGGCGCGCTCTCTTCTTACCCTTTAAACTGCTAAGTCACATCCTGCTTTGCATTTTAATTTGCTATAAATTAGATGCAGGAGACGTAGGTCTGGCGTTAGATACTAAAATGAAATTTAATGCCAAAATAAAAGAAGGCAGTTTTCTGTGGAGTAAGTCTTGCTGTCATTCCTGGAGGCCAGATTTAGGGCAGTGGTTCTTAACCCTCAAGGTGCATCAGAATCACCTGGGGAGCTTTCCAGTGCCTCCTCCACCCCCTGGGGGCCCAGGCCTCAACCTGGAGCTCCTCGATGAATGGGTTTGGAGTGGGGCCAGACTGGTATTTTGTAGAAGCTCCCCAGGAGGATCCTGTCCTGCAACAATATTTCTCAAGCCTGGCCGCAGGATGGGATCCCCCTGGGGAGTTTCTCCCCACAGACCACCTCTTTCAAGCTTTTGCTCACAAATCCAGCCCCATTGAGCTCTTCCCTGTGACTGCCCATAACCCCGACTAGATGTCCCACGGTGAACTGGGTTCTGGCTTGCTTCATCTACACACCTCTTATTTCCTTGATCAGAGTGGTTTCCTACTTGCGTTAAGCTTTGGTCACTTAGTTTCCATCCATCCTTTATGGGTTAGCCCTGGATGCCTAGTAGGTACTGTATAGATGTATCCTGAGCTCAGTTTTCATCAGGTTAGCCCTTCATTCTCCTTTGGCTTCTTGTGTTTTCATGATCACTTTCTCCCTCTTGAGAAATGGGAGGGCTAGTCAGAGTGTTGAAATGGCAGGAGGGGGAAACCCAGCCCGTTGCTGGTTTTGAGGGTCAGGCCTGGAGGGATTGACCTGTGGACTCCTCCTTCTGCAATCAGAACACTCGGTCATCCTGTTCCTTAGTGGCTTTTAGGGCAATGTGGGTGACAGATGCAACATGAGGGGGGCTGTCCTGCTGGAGAAAGTGATCGTGCTTAAAGGAACAGATCTTTAGGAAAAGCCTGCTAAATATGGGATGGTTTCAGCAGAATATGCCCTGAGAACTGGAAAACAGTAGCTTTCTGAACTTTGTCGAGTGGTGAGGATTCTCATTGCCAGTGTTTCAGGGGCTTGTTTCTGGCCCAGGATGCTGACTAGGGGAGGGATGGGTGACGCCCTCCTGTGGAGGGGTACAGAAGTTACCAGGACTCCTAAGTTTAAGTTATGTTGCTTTCTTAGGGCATACGTTATTGGAACTCCAGCTCTGTAACTGACAGACACCCAAATTAGGTGGTTTTAACAAGATTGAAGTTTTTTTTGTCTTATATAACTGTCTGGATGCAGTGATCCCTGAGTGGGCATGGTAAGACTATTCTCTTCAACCAATGGATTTCATTTCTGGTTCCTGTCGTCCCTGTCTCTCAGCCCTTAGAAGAGGACAGAGAACAAGTGTGTATCTCTTGTTAGCACATTTTTTTTGGCACCTCATTGGCAGAACTTGGTCATAACCCCCCTCCCCACCCCGCCATGATGCTGCATCGATGGCTGGAAATGTAACTTCTAATTAGATTACCTTGTGCCCAACTACAACTTGAGAGTTCTCTTATGAAAGGAACGGGGAATGGCTATCAGTGAATCGTAAGCCAGGGGATGCGTAATAATCTGCCAAAATATGAGATCTACCAACTATCACCCCTGTTGATTGGTTTGGTTAAAAATACATTAAACTATTAAAAGGAACCTCAGATGTATTTCTCATGCTATAAAGTCATGGTAGGACACCGAAGGTCTCCAACAGACCATGTCATGTTTCTACCTTTCTGGGGAAGGGAGCCAGGAGTTAGAAGAGGTTGTGGAAAGTGGACATCTAACCATAACACAGGGCGTGTTGACAAATGGGTTTGGTTTGTGGGGCAGCCTCTTGGCATCTTTATAAACAAGCATGTTTGGCAAGAATTTCACCAGCCTGGTCAAGAGAGTTTGACTGAAGTGTAATGGCAAGGAAGAAATGTTAAGACCTGATTGGATAGAGCACGGTAGGCATCGCAAAGGTAAGAGGAGAACTTCAGTAGTAATTCACGTAGACCCCTGGGAAGTGAGGTGGTTATGTACCGTCCCCTTTAGTGCAGCCTGTGAGGGTCAAGCGAAGTAGACACAAGGCATGAAAACATGGGCATAGATATGTAGATACAATCGTCTGATCATCTCACCTAGAAGGTGAGGGCTGTTCTCATGGCTAAAATATGATTCTAGAAGGCCATATTTTGTTTTAATGAAGCAGACCTATGAAGATCCAGACCTTGAGGGTGAATCACTGGGGAAGAGGGGGAAAAGCCACAGAAGCGCTGCTGCAGTGAGATCAATATTATGGATTGCGGGACAGAGGTTATGGATCTTGTCTTTCTCTCCTAGACTGTAAGTCTAGGGCGGCTGCCAGAGGTACTGATGGAAGCACCACAAGTCTTGTTCTGCTCATTTCTGATCAACTCTTGGCTTGTTTTGCCAATCATTTAATTTTTAAGACTGAGAAAATAACACAGGGTTGACATCTCTGGATTTCTTTCTGATCCAACAAAGATGCATTGGCCAGTGCTATAAAGTGACAGGAGCCAGGAGGTGAAATCCCTGAAGAAGCATGCTGTGGGCATAGCCATGTACTCTAGAAACATTTCAACAGTCGGGATGAAAGAGAGAAATGAGCTCTCTTGGGGCCAAAGACGGCATGGGAAGGAGACCTCAAAAAGAAGGGATGGTTAAAAAAAAAAAAAAAAAGAAGGGATGGTTAGAATGTTCTGAAACTCCCATCAGTGTGGCTCAGCAATCACAATTATTATTGTTACTATTGCTACCAGTCTTGGTTAAGTTTGCTTTCCCACAGAATGTAAAGATGAGGAAAAATGCAGTTCCTCAGTTAGATGTAGACCTAACACCTAGTGGTCAGTGTGTGAAGAGTGAATCACTACAGGAACAGAAGACAGACTTGCAAAGAACATGAAAGTAAAGCAGGGGTTCAAAAGAGACCCAAACCGGAGGTGGGTGTGGTTTCAGAAAAGGTTTAATGGAGAAGATGACATTTGAAGTGCTCTTTGGAGGGTGGAGGACATTCCCACAGAAGGAGGAGAGAACGTGCTTCCTAGGGTGTTTCACAGAGGGAAACTAGCCAGAATCAGTCAGAGTGGGTTGGTTGCAGGTGTTTCTATCTGCTAGAATACAGGGTGTGCTATGTGAGCTTTTGGAGATGATGTATGAGTGGTAACAGCCAAAGTATAATGGAGTGACATGTGCCAGGTACTGTGTCAGGTGCTTTCCATGCATTATTTCAGTCCTTCTTCACAAAAGCTTAATACTATCATTCATTCTCTTTTCGGATGAGACACAATTCAGAAGCTTTGTAACGCACAGTGAATGGTAGGTAGAGCTGAAGTCCAGAGTCAGCTAAATTTAACCGAAATATGAAGGGCTTGGGGTTTTTAACCTAGTTCCAAGACCAGTGGGAATTTTGAGCCAAGGAGAGACACTGGACTCTTTTGGGGAAGGTGAGTTGGGCAAGGGAAAGTAAGGTGGATTGATGTGATGGGAGACACCCTCAGTGGAGGTGTAGGGCGGACGGGTGCTTATGGGGACGGAAGAATGGGAAACTAGTTGCCGGTGCTGAGGTGGGTGTCAGGTCAGAGTTGTAATCTACAGTATTGAGAGATCTGGGCAGGGGGCTTGGGGTTGATCAGGAGACAGTGAGTGTCTTGGAGTCAGGGAGCTCAGCCCAGGTGTCCCCATGCAGGAGTGATGAGTTTGCACTTGAAGTAAGCAGTAGGCTTCATGTTCCAGCGATAAATCCAGGCTGTGGTCTAGATTAGGGTAAAGATCGCAAAATGGGTAGACAGCCGCCTTACTGAAATCTGGGGCATGGGTAAGATGATAAAAAGCTAAAGTTCCGAGAAAAAAGCAGATGAAGGACAAAACTTTAATAAAATTCCTGTGTACCTTGGAGATAAGAAGAGGAGCCAGCATGCCACCCATGGAAGAGGATCGAACTAAGAGTGTCACACGTGCTGGAATAAAGTCTGCAGAACTCATGTCAGGAATGAGCTGAGGCTTTCAAAAAAATACTGGAAAGCTATAAAATAGCTTTTCAAACATATATCCAGAGCCAGGTGAACAAATGAAAGTAAGGTTCTGGTGTGGAAACTTTCTCTTAACAAAACATCAGGAGTCAAAAGAATTATTCCAATTCCACTTTTTCTTCCCCCTCTTAATCTATTTTCTAAAGGAGAAGCACCAGCTGAAAAGAATTGAATACACACAAGAGGAAATTGAAACCCAAGACAGGGGAATGGGATAGGAAACAGGTACCTCGCTTTGGGAGATGAGTTCGGGGTGTCCGTTCAGACCAAAACACACCAGGGGACTGAGTTCCTCCAGTCTTCACAGAGCCTCTGATAGCAAGCTGTGCTGTATGAAAGAGGATGTGGTGGGTTCCCAGTGGGTAGATGCTGTCGAGATTATTATAGAAAGAGAAAGGAAATTTCTGAAAACTCTAGAACAGGGCTTCTCAGTCCTGGCTGCACATTGGAATCATACTGGAGAGCTTTTACTGAACTGTTGCTGCCCACGTCGTACCCCTAAATTTCTGATGAAAGGGCTGTAGGGACATTCCACCACCCCTTGTGACATTCCCACAAGCACCCAGGGCTTAGAGTCCCAAATGCACGCAGATCAGTTCTGTCCGTCCATTGCAGAATTCTTTCACGTAGTATTACGAATCAGGTGAACAGTTTACAATTAGAAAAGGAATTGGTTTGGGTGCCTGGGTGGCTCAGTTGGTTGGGCAACCGCCTTTGGCTCAGGTCATGGTCCTGGAGTCCCGGTGTCGAGTCCCACATCGGGCTCCCAGCTTCTCTCTCTGACTTTCTCCCCTCTCATGCTGTCTCTCATTGTCTCTCTCTCAAATAAACAAAATCTTTAAAAAAAAAGAAAGAAAGAAAGTAAAGGAGTTCGTTTGGGTTTACCTAAGACAGACTGGATTATTCTAGTTTGCCCTTGTGGTTAGGTTACCAGATCGTAAAAAATGAATCAAGAATTAGGAACATCACTGATAGAGTAGACCTTATTTCTACCAGTCAACTGGGTCGTCCTCAGCTCAGGAACTTGTCCTGGGAGAGCTAGGATGGAACGATAATTGAGATCTACAACCTTGGGAACCATGGGGAGGGAGAATGGTGAGAATATGGAACTGCTAAGGAGGACACAGCCTGATGAAGTCACACCTGCAGCAAAAGCCACTCTCTTGAGGGAAGTCAGCAACTGGGGACATGGGGGGAGGGGTAAGTGCCAAGAGTGGAGCCCACGTGACCAGGACTAGGGGCTCTGCATGGGGGCAAAGCCCTGGGCATCAGGGTGGCCCGCTGGTATTGCCAGACAGGAAGGTTTCTGGGAGCATGCTCCTTCCCCGTTTTTTGAGAAGGATGTCAGACTTCTCAAAGTGTGTTTGAAGTATCCGCTAACATAGCCATCTTGTGATAGCCTTGTGAAACTAAGGTCTGAGTCAAGAGCTTCTCTTCTGGTGAAGGATAGGATTCATGTAGGTGTATGACATGGAATTTTCACAATAATCACTTGGACAAAAAATAATCATCATTTGGAAACTACCTCTACCTCCGTCTCCATATTTGCATGCAAGTGCTCCATCCTAGGAAGCCTGCCAGCTTGGAGCCGTCCAACTGTACACTCGGAAAGGCTAGGGTGAGCAGCTGTGGCCACTAGGATCTTCCCGAGTTGTCCTGTCCTTTGCCTTGCTTCACCACAGGTACCTTTGATAGGCTACTCTCTGATTCTGTGAACTCTTTGTCTGTCTGTCCCTCCCACCCTCACTTGTTCTAAGCATCTCAGAGGCATTTGGATGGTCAGGTTGAGGCTGGGGCTCCCCCACGAGACAGCATGGGGGCATCCCGGCGAGCTGAAGAGAAAACTGCCCACTCTCAGGACATCTTGCCAAGAGCAGTTCGCATAACTTTCTAGCTAAAAAAATGCATTTTTTATTTAAATGTCTTATTTCACAAAGTATTTGAAGTGGTTCCCAAGAATATGCACACAATCCAGGCAAATAGGTGGGTAGTTGAGAGAATTCGAGCACAATGGCAGTAAAGGTAAGCTCATCTTCACCACGGTGGTTCTCTGTCCCTCTGCGCACCCCAAACAAAGAGGAATATGGTCTCATATATAAATTCCCTGTTCAAGGGGTGCCTGGGTGGCTCAGTGGGTTAAGCTGCTGCTTCGGCTCAGGTCATGATTTCAGGGTCCTGGGATCGAGTCCCGCATCGGGCTCTCTGCTCAGTGGGGAGACTGCTTCCCTCTCTCTCTCTCTGCCTGCCTCTCCATCAACTTGTGATTTCTGTCAAATAAATAAATAAATAAATAAAATAAAGTTAAAAAAAAAAAAAAATTCCCCGGTCCAAAAGCTGAGAACAAGCCAGTCATTTAGGAATGACACTCTGATCCTGAGACCTGGCTATTTCATTATCAAGGTCCTTTAAAGAAATCCTTGTCCAAGTTGGTGTGGCCATTTTGAAGAGGAATTTGGACTATCCAGCAAAGCCTACCTTAAGATAGAGTCATTCCACTTATTTTAGAATATGATGCCACAGCCTCACAAGGAGCAGACCCTGCAGCTCTGTTATTAAAAGCAAAGAATCAGAGATGAACTAAAGGAAGAATAAGTTAAACAAGGCATCGTCATACCACGAGACTGTGAGCACGAATGAGCTACAGTGTGTGTGTAATAGTTGTGAGCGAATCAGCCAGCTGCAGAAAGAAATGCATGGTATGATCCTATTTATTTGACTCAAGTTTTTAAAAGCCAGAAAAATAGTAGATATAGAAAATTGTGTGAACAAGGATGGAGACCTGTTGATGCTGGGTGGTAGGAATGTGGATATTTGTACATATCCTTTTTTTAAAAAAAAGATTTTTATTTATTTATTTGACAGACCACAAGTAGGCAGAGAGCAGGCAGAGAGAAAGAGGGGGAAGCAGACTCCCTGCTGAGCAGAGAGCCTGATGCAGGGCTCCATCCCAGGACCCTAAGATTGTGACCTGAGCCAAAGGCAGAGGCTTTAACCCACTGAGCATCCAGGCCCCCCTGTACATATCCTTTTTATTTTTCTGATTCCAAGAGCAGAGCAGCCATGGTGATGTGCACCAGAGTGACCATAGCATCGTACACTGGCTAGCTCATCAAGTGATGACGCCCTGTCCACCTTACATGGGCTTTTATATGCATTAACTCATCTAATCACCTCAACAACCCCCATGGGGGAGATCCTTTCATTATTTCCATTTGTCATATGAAATACGAGGATGCAGAGAGGCTAAATATTTGCTGAAAGCCACTTAGTAAGGCTGTCTTTGGACCCAGGCAGTTTGAATCCAGAGCCCATAGCCTTAATTATTTTATTAGTTTCTTAAAAGATTTTATTTATTTGACGGAGAGAGACACAGTGAGAGAGAGAACACAAGCAGAGGGAGTGGGAGAGGAAGAAGCAGGCTTCCTGCAGAGCAGGAGCCCAATGCGGGGTTCGATCCCAGGACCCTGGGACCACGACCCAAGCTGAAGGCAGATGCCCAATGGCTGAGCCACCAGGCGCCCCTCGTGACCTTAATTATTATACCACTCTATAAAACCTCCCAATATCATCAAGTGGGTTGGTGGTTTATTTTTGTATGTATGATCACTTGCATTGTAGGCAAAGGGCATGACCCAGAGGGTAGTGCAGGCAAAGCGGTTCAGAGGTGAAAACAGTGCCATTGGGCCAGCTCCTCCATCTAATGACCTGGCTTGAGCTATGTGCATGCACTGTGTTACCTTTATAGGGGCGCCTGGGGGGCTCAGTCATTAAGCATCTGCCTTGGGCTCAGGTCATGATCCCAGTGTCCTGGGATTGACCCCCGCATCGGGCTCCCTGCTCAGCAGGCAGTCTGCTTCTCCCTCTCCCTCTGTTGCTCTCTCTGCTTGTGCTCGCTCTCTCTCTCCCTCTGTCAAATAAATAAATAAAATCTTTTTTTTTTTTTTAAGTTAGCCTTTTAAATCATTACTGATGCCCCTCAGCCCAGGATCCCCATCAGAGTCACCTGTGGAGGTCTCAGGAAGTTCAAAGCCTGGCCCGACCACGAAGTCCAACACACTAGATCATGGGCAGGGCCTGGTCCCCAGCATTTTTAAAAGCTCCCCATATAAATCTAATGTGCAGTCCGAGTTGAGACCCACCGCTCTCCAGAGTCTGGACAGTGCAACATTCAAGCTTATGATACTTGGCGAGAGCTTCCAGGGAGGACAGTTTGTGTTGAGGATCAAGGACAGATCCAGATAGGGTAACTCTCATGATCAGACTGCACTTAATGTCTCGTGAAATGAAGGCCCCTTCATTTCAGGAAAAGGGAAAGCCTGGACCTCCACTGACCCCACCACATCCACACAGGCCTGTGTAGGATGGGATCTGTCTGTCCCACTAATGTCTTTTAGTTTTCTGGAGGTTGCTGTGGTGATTCAGCATGGGAGTGGGGACCAGAAGCACGTGGATCTGGTATTTGCCGTCCCTGGCTTAAAGGCATCGTTAGGCAGCAGGACAGAATCTTCCTCAGAGGAGAGCTCAGGGTCTATTTCTGACAAATAAATCCCAGAAGCCTCAAGATTCCATGGGGAGAAGAGTCTTAACCTCGGGCAGTGATGCTTAAACTTGTGGAGAACTTCCTAAAAACACGTTGCTGGGTCCCACCCTCAGCCCCCGCTCTGCGGGCTTTGGCAGGCTCTGACAACTTGTGTTTCTAGCAAACGTTTCTAACAAGGTGATGTTGGCACTGCTGGCCTGAGCACCACCTTTTGCAAAGCACAGACCTAGGATAATAAAAGAGCTTTGGCTTTCTACCTACTTGTTATATCACAGATACACAGAGAGGAGGATCTGCTTGGGGTCAGAAAAGCAGGGTTAAGAACGACCAGCTCCGTCACACACAAAATCCCATGGAGACTGTGTCATGTGTACAGGATGTTAGGCCCATCCCCAGATATTCTGATTCAATCCGTCTAAAGTGGAGCTTCCAAAATCCGCATTTTAAACAAGAACCCTGGAGATGGGAAGAAGGTGGATCTGGACGCTTTGGGAAATTGGACATGGCTCGTTGGGATTGACTGTGGGTGGGTTGGCAACTTTGAACCCAGAAAGGCCAATGAAGGGATAAATTAGCATCAGCCTATGGAGAGGATTTCAGTAACTTTGGTGCTCTTCTTAGGAAATCTGCCGGTAACATCTGTTAGGTGAGGACAGAATCCACATGCCTAGGCAGTCTGCGAATGCTCCTACAAAGAAAAAGCGGGACGAGACCACTGAAGGGCAACTGGTCCACAGAAATGTCCTGACAGACTGGAATCAGGGGTCAAAACTAATGTGAGGAAATACAGTAATAAAAAAGAATAGGCAAGTCCCGAATTTCAGCCAAAAGAAGGAAAGGAATCCTTTCCTGAGAGAAGAGCCCAGCTTCTCCACAGCTCCTACTGCATTGGAGTCCTAAGGAATGGTGGGGATGGTGTGTGCTAGAAAGAGGGGTGGGTGTCCCCAGAGCTCAGGCAAGTATAGGTCGTGGTCGTAGCTGTGGTGTGTACGTGGCCAGGGAGGCTGGTGTGCCCGTCCCTCCTGCTCTAGCCAGATCATACCTGGAGCTGGTCTTGAGGGCTAGGTACCCTTTGCGGGGAAGCACAGACCAATTAACGTGTGATCAGAGTTGGGTGACTGTGATCATTAGGGTCACATGAGACACAGCAGATGAAAATGTGACTGGTCTGGAAAAGAAAAGGTTTTCCAGGTGGGATGGGGAACAGTGGTGGTTCCAGTGCAGGAGCTGATGGAAATTGTTAATCTTGCCCTCTGTCACGACAGAGGGCAGGTCTGGGAATAGTCTCCTCCTAGTGAGACAGATTTTAACCCTAAATGTAACACCGTCTAGAACAGACTTCTTTGGAGACGAGTTTGGCTGTGAGTCTCGGTATTCACCGCCCCCAGCGAACAGTCAGCACCGTCCCTGGATCAAGCCAGCCGTCCAGGTTGTTACAGCAGATTGACCAGCATGACACACAGAGGTCCAAGATCAGCCATTTGAGGGCATTGTGGCTAGAAACTTCCTTCCAGAAACCTCTGATCAATTTATGGATCTTAGAGCCAAATGACCAGAGGTGTACGGTTGGTCATGTAACATCTTGGAAATTAAGGGGTTTCAGCAGGCATCATTTCTAAAAAGATGCACATCCAGGATTTGAATAATTGTCTTTTACCGAAGAAGACTGGAAGACCAAAAGTGGATATTCCATTATGAATTTTTTTTGGTGTTAATTTGGGACATAATTCTTCTATATATTTTACTGGGAGATTTTAAACTAACTGGAACTATATGCCATCTGGTCTTCGTGCAAGTTGTTTTCAAGGATGGAAGGAGAACCTGTTTCTTGGCCAAACATGACCGAGTGTGTGCGTGCAGACCGCCAGGCCGAATAGAATAATAACTATCTGTGTTATAGGTCACTGTTTCAAACCCAACTAGTTAATATTGAGTTGCTTCCTTGGATAGCCAATGGTGACGAATAATGTGACTTTTATCTTTTTGCATTTGTGTCTTATTCAAACTAAGCATGCTGGTTTGATGGTTTAAAAATCTGTTCACATTTGTGATACAGATTTGGGGAAATGTTAATATGTTTTAAAATTCTGCAGAGTCCTTATTTGGTTTTGGTTGCCAGGAGAGTATGGGATCTTACTTGGTGCTGTGTGTGCCACTTCCAGGAAGCCAGGAGAGGAAGAAACGGAATTGATGTCTGTTGAGTGTCTATTCTGTCCACCCCAGACACCTTGTCCTCATTTTTCATTTAATCCTCAAGATGCCCCATTTCCTACATAAAACCCCTAAAGACACAGAAATATTCACGCATGTCAAGGTGTGCGTAGAGTTTGTAATTATAAAGCACTAAATGCAAACTTAGGTCTGGCTCCCTCTGAGTCACATACATCTTGGTCTATGTATCTCCTTTGCATCTTTGCCCAAACTCTATGTTCTTTTTAAAGTGAAAATGGCCAGAATAAGTCTTAAAATCAGCCTTTGTGACCAAAAAGCTTGGCAGTGCCTTGATCATTTGTTCTTCCCGATTCTTGGTAGAAGTCAGAGTTCTCTTTTCCCTACTGGATGTTCCACGCTTGCACGTCTCATGCATTGGACTTGTAGTGGGAACACCATTTCCTGACCCACCAGCTTCCCAGGTGAGTAGCAATGATGAGAGAGGACCTAGCTCATTTCAGAAGCACATTTTTAATTTTTTATTTTTTTTTAAAGATTTCATTTATTTATTTGACAGAGAGAGAGCACAAGCATAGGGAGCAAGAGAGGGAGAAGCAGGCTCCCCACTGAGTAGGGAGCCTGATGTGGGGCTCGATCCCAGGACCCTGGGATCATGACCTGAGATGAAGGCAGACGCTTAATGACTGAGCCACCCAGGCACCCCCAAGAAGGGCATTTTTCAAATGACTTAAGTGCACTGAGCTTCTCATCCCTGTTGGATTTGGCTACCAGCTGGTTCATTGAAAGCAGATCCCACGCTGACTTCTGTCGTGCATTGAACGTTTGTATCAGGCAGAAGGCACAAGAGCAGTCCTACAACCTGCTCCCGTGAGTTTGGGAAGTCCCAGCTGTCTCTCTCCAGGGCACAGACAGGTAGTCCCCAGACTACCTGACAGGTTTACTTGGGGCAGGTACCACAGCATTCAGCAGGAGGATTGGCCCCCCTACCTGTCAGATCAATGGCCAAGTGGTGGAAGAACCTTCTGAGGAGGCTGTAGGTGTTCTTATTTTTTTTTTTTTATCTGGGTGGTGATTATTTCAGTATTTGCAGATGTAAATTTCATAAAGCTGTCTGTGTGCTTAAGATTCGTTCACTTTACTATATGGAAGTTATACTCAGTAAAAAACAACAACAACAACAACAACAAAGAGGGGGAAATAAATGATTGTCCTTAAGTTATTCACAACTTGTGAGTAGGAAAACTATTATATTTTATACAAACCCCTTGAGTTAGAGGTTTTCCATGGAAGGGTCACTGCAAGAGGAGAAAGCCCCGCAGCTCTTTCACAGGTCCCCGTACCCCTGAAGCAGGGGCCTTCTCTCCTGGCCAGTATCCATCACCCCTAAGGGGTCCGTCTTCCCCATTTTACTAGGTTGGCACTGCGCAGTCAGCTAGTTGGAGTCGGAGACACCAACCTTTCGTGTGGCTCCTCTTTGTTAAGGTCCTCTATCGTGGGACTCTTGTCAGGGTCTTCCCCCTGAGGACCCGCAGGCCAGCCCTTAGGTTCTCCAAGGTTGACACAATAACTGCCTTATTCCACGGGACACCCTCATTCCTGGGACACCTTGGTCTCAGGCCTCTGTTGCCTTCACGCTCTATTCTACCCTCTTTTAAGTATTTCCTTTTCTCAGATTTTGACCTCTTTTGCCCTTCATGCTGTAAAGAACTGAATTTTGTTTTTTAAAGATTTTATTCATTTATTTGATAGACAGAGATTACAAGTAGGCAGAGAGGCAAGCAGAGAGAGAGAGGGGAAAGCAGGCTCCCCTCTGAGCAGAGAGCCCGATGCGGGACTCGATCCCAGGACGCTGAGACCACGACCCGAGCCGAAGGCAGAGGCTTAACCCACTGAGCCACCCAGGTGCCCCAAGAACTGAATTTTAATTGGTGGTTTTAACTGAATTTCTCATGAGGCTAGGCTGGAAGGTTCTGGGGGATGAAATAAGATATATTTCCTTAGGTGATAATCCCAGACTCCCTGGGAGATGGATGTGGGAGAGGCTGGAGTCTCACCCTCTTTTTTCCCTGGAGGAGAAAAAGAGGCTTGTGGTGAGTGCAGAGGCCTTACCTCAAAGTACCAACTTAAATGAGTATGGGGTTTGGCCGGCTCCCAGCCCTGGCCCTGGTAGCTCTTTCCTCCAAGGTGAACTTTGGTGGAGCTAAGCCATAAAGACGACCCTTTGTATCAGTTGCCTCTGGGACAGGGTGATTGTGTTTCTAATTTGGCAGTTTCAGAATTGCTGGGACTCTCTGTTACCGAGTATTCCATTCTGCCCCTTCTGCACATGTTACAGACCACCCCTAGTGGTGTCTCTTGTCCTGAGCCCTCCCTGTCAGAGCCTCGGCTTTTAAAAACATGACAAAAATGCTGGCAGACACACACAGAAACCCTTTGCTGGCCTTCCGGATCTGCTGTGGAATCGGTTGTCATGGCAACGGCTGCCCCCACACGAAGTTCATCCTTTGGGGTTCCCGTCATGGTTTTTTTTCCCTCTCTTTCTTCAACAGCAACAGCCAACATGCTATTAAACCAACTATTAATATATCCGTACAACCTTTCTTGGCAGCTTTGAACTCGACTGCATTGGCTTCTAACTTCGGGTCCAATTAGTCACGCCCCACAAGCCAAGCTAACTTTGTGAAGAGGCTGGTGTTGGTTTGGTTTTATTGAGTCTTAGTTATTGTTGGATCCAATATGTACGAATACAGAGACTTGGGGGGTTTCTATGAAAGCAGCATACGAATTGAGTTCTTTGGCTATACACTTACCTTAATTTTATTTTCTGACATGATAATTCTCATTGACTTGATTTTAGTTGATGGCTTTGGCATACTCATTTGTTTTTGTTTTTATTTAAATCCCAGTTAACATACCAGGTAATATGAGTTTCAGGTGTACAATCTAGTGATTCAACACTTCCTTACAACACCCAGTGCTCATCAGCATACTCATTTTTAAAGAACTATGTGTCCATGAAAAGCATAGGAGATTGAGTACTTATTAATGAACCAAAGTTTAAAATAATATCCAACTAGCTGGGTCCTGGTTATATCATGTTATAATTATATAACATGCTTCTTTTATGTGAACACTAAGAGCTAAATAGATTGAAGATATATATCTATCTTCAATCTGTTTATTATATATAATATATTTATATAAAATTATATATTTATGTATTATATGATATAATTATATATTATATATTTAATATATTTATGTAATATGTTTATTATATATAATCATATATAATATATATATATATATATATAATTGTTGTTAACATGCATGGGAAATTTACAGAGTTTGTTTGAACTTAGTGTGTCAAATAAAAGGCTGGTCTTCTGAAGCCAAAACCAAACATGTTAGTCACCCTTGACTCAGGGCTGCGGATGAAGGCAGTGGTTGAAGGAATGGGGCAGGACCTCTGTGAAGCTGGTTATGATGTGCCCCCTACTGAATCTTTCTAGGCAGTTCCTCAGTTCTGCTGGGTCCCAGAGTTGGGCAGTAGCTGGGTGGGCACCACACCCAGCTATTAAAGGGTGCTCATTTCTAACACCAAGGTGAAAGGTCTGGCGTTTGCCTGAAAGCCGTCTCCTGCCAGCTGCGTGGTTGGGCAAGTTACCTAACTTCTCAGAGACTCTGTTGTTTCCTCTGTAAGAGTCCCCCCAGCAGACTGTTAATTAAATGAGATCATGTGTATGGGTAACTCTTACTATGGGACTTGACAGTAGGTAGTGTGGGCACTCCAAGGTGATTATTGTTTCAGTTACTGGGATACTATAGACAATGTGGGAAATTCTGTTTTCCTTCATAGTTCTGTCACACTATGTAATGATGTTTAAAAAGATGTCTCCAAACCTTTGGTAGAACAAATCTTCCACCCCATCCCTCCAAAAAACAGTTGTGTGTGTGTTTTTTTAAATTATAGTGAAATACATATAACAAAATCATCGTTTAGCCATTTTCTGTTGTAAGTTTCGTGACATTTAGTCATTCACAGTGTTGTACAACAACCACCATTATCTAGTTCCAGAACATTAATCACCCTAAAAGGAAACCTCATAGCCATACCCTATTTCCCAATTCCCCCAGCCCTTGGCAACCACTACTTGGCCTTGTGCCTCTATGGATTTGCCCGCTGTGGTTATTTCATATAAATAGAAACATACATATGTGGTCTTTTCTGTCTGGCTGCTTTCACTTAGCATAATGTTTTCAAGATTTATCCATGTTGTGTCTTGTATCACTTCACTTCATTCCTTTTATTTCCTGAACAATGTTCCATTGCATGGCGATGCAGTCCTAGTCCATTTGGGCTGCTGTACCAAAATGCCACAGATGGGTGGCTTATAAGCAACCAAAATTTGTTCCTCCCAGTTCTGGAGGCTGGGCGCCCAGAATGAGGATGATGGGCAGAGGGCCCTCTTCCAGTTGTGGAGTTACTGTATCCTCACATGGCAGAAGGGGTTAGGGAGCTCTGTGTCATCTTTTTTATAATGAATTGCATTCATAAAGGGCTGTGTCCTCAGGACCTAAGTACCTGCCAAAGGCCCCACCTCCTAACACCATCACATTGAGTTTAAGATTTTTAACACATGAATTTCAGGGGGACCCAGACATTCAGACCGCAGTGTATGTGGTATTTCCATTCATCAGCGGATGGACATTGGGTTGGTTCTACCTTTGGCTACTGCCAGTAGCGTTACCATGATGCTTCTTGTACAAGTTTTTGTTTGAACACCTGTTTTCAGTTGGATCAGACGAAAATTCTGCTTCACTTTTTAAAAAAACTACCGAACTCTTTCTAACTATGCCATACCGTTTAATATCCGTACCAGCAATGCCTGAGAGTTCCAGTTCCTTCCCATACTTGTTATTTTCCATTTTTTAAAAAAATTATACTTATCGGGGCACCTGGGTGGCTCAGTGGGTTAAAGCCTCTGCCTTCGGCTCAGGTCATGATCCCAGGGTCCTGGGATCGAGCCCCGCATCGGGCTCTCTGCTCAGCGGGGAGCCTGCTTCCTCGTCTCTCTCTCTGCCTGCTTGTGATCTCTGTCTGTCAAATAAATAAATAAAATCTTTAAAAAAATTGTACTTATCATTTAGTAGGTATGAAATTGTAAATCTTATCGTGGTTGAAATGATTTTTTATAGTTCTGATTGTATGTGTCTGGATTAAAACTTTCTTACTACTGTTCTTAATTTTGGCATATTGCAAAGCTACATGAACAACCCATTATACATAATTTCTAGTAAAAGATGGGTGTAGAGCATCTTTTCCTTCACAGCTCCTGATACAACATAGTGGCTCCTGTGATCGGTACTGTAGACAATCGGGGGCTAATTATAGATGGTGTCTGGTGCCTCTGATCTTCTCTGTAATCCTTTCCTTTTGCTTTTAGAGATTTCCTCTGGGTCATCCAAAATGCTTTTAAAACATACTGGATAAGAACTGAGCCACTTGCCTGCGTGGGACTTCTGTACTCCCGGCTCCATTGTCTTCGGATGGCATTTTGATCACACCAAAGCCAACTGACCCACTGCTCATGATGAGTGACGAGAAGAACCTGGGGGTGTCCCAAAAACTGGTCTCACCTTCAAGGAGCACAAGTAGCTGCTCCTCCAAGCAGGGAAGTCGACAGGTAAAGTTTAACCAATGCAAATTTTAAGATGCAAATTTATACCAAGAAATTGGCCAATTAAGATGTGTGCATTTACTGGGGAACCCCTACTTCTCAGTGGAAGAGCGTTTGCTTTCAGTCATATCTTAATTACATGAGAAGACTAAACTTTAGGTGCTTTTAATAAGGCAGCTTGAATGCTTACCTGATGGGAAGGATCTATAGTTGGCTCTTTGCATTATTTTTTTCCAATCCTTGCAACTCTCCTCCAACACAGATATGCATATCCCTATTTTCTCCCTGAGGAAGCTGAGGTGGACCATCTGAGTTATTTGCCCAAGGATACACAGCTAGCAAGTGACAGAACAAGAAGTCAAAACTCAGTCTGACTCCAGAGCCCACACTTTCCTTTGTACCATACTAACAAAGACAAAAAAACAGTCACTGTTCCAGTAAGTTTAATATTTTCCTGCCCTCCTCTACCTTCCCCTTCACCACAGATTGCCATGTGGGTGACTCTGAGTCTCCCCTGCTTTCTTTCACCCCTGGGGGAGGGAATTAAAGCCACAGAGTAGTGGTCAAAGGAATTCAGTAGGAAGAAGCAAGAAGTGAAACAAAGAGCTGAATATGTAGCGCCTGAGTGCCAGTCGTAATTATATGTTATTTCTTCGTTTTCTTTCTAAGAACTCTCTGTTGGCAGAATTCACTGGCTTTAGGTCAGTGGCAGTAAATGCACATTAATCATTATAACTGTACCACCTTCGGTGAAGTAGAGAGTGGGCTGTCAGGAAGCTGTGGGTTCACGACCACAGTGGTCTCTGAGCCTTTTCAGCATTTGCTGACTGTGCTGGCGTTGCCTTTCCTCCACGGGAAGCTCTGGCCTAAGAATTGGCCCAGAGTCCTTGGTTCCAGATTTGGAAGCAACAATCCGGCAGCCTCCCACCTCAGGCATGCCTGCACATTCTGACGCATCATCACAGGTCTCTCCATCTGAGCACTGGCTGGGACAGGGAGCTGGCCACTTCCCAGTGTTGCTTCGTGTCATTGGAATCTACGATTCTAGACAGGTCAGATTTTGCCCTAGGCTGGACATTTGGGGAGCTCTCCAAGGTTTCCTGTGAGGGGTTAGGAAGACAAAAGATTTTTTTTTTCCAATTTATTTATTTTCAGAAAAACAGTATTCATTATTTTTTCAAACCACACCCAGTGCTCCATGCAAGCTGTGCCCTCTATAATACCCACCACCTGGTACCCCAACCTCCTACCTCCCCGCCACTTCAAACCCCTCAGATTGTTTTTCAGAGTCCATAGTCTCTCATGGTTCATCTCCCCTTCCAATTTACCCAAAAGCACATACCCTCCCCAATGTCCATAACCTTACCCCCCTTCTCCCAACCCCCCTCCCCCCAGCAACCCACAGTTTGTTTCGTGAGATTAAGAGTCACTTATGGTTTGTCTCCCTCCCTATCCCATCTTGTTTCATGGATTCTTCTCCTACCCACTTAAGCCCCCATGTTGCATCACCACTTCCTCATATCAGGGAGATCATATGATAGTTGTCTTTCTCCGCTTGACTTATTTCGCTAATCATGATACGCTCTAGTTCCATCCATGTTGTCGCAAATGGCAAGATTTCGTTTCTTTTGATGGCTGCATTGTGTATATATACCACATCTTCTTGATCCATTCATCTGTTGATGGACATCTAGGTTCTTTCCATAGTTTGGCTATTGTGGACATTGCTGCTATAAATATTCAGGTGCACGTGCCCTTTTGGATCACTACATTTGTATCTTTAGGGTAAATTCCCAGTAGTGCAATTGCTGGGTCATAGGGCAGTTCTATTTTCAACATTTTGAGGAACCTCCATGCTGTTTTCCAGAGTGGTTGCACCAGCTTGCACTCCCACCAACAGTGTAGGAGGATTCCCCTTTCTCCGCATCCTCGCCAGCATCTGTCATTTCCTGACTTGTTGATTTTAGCCATTCTGACTGGTGTGAGGTGATATCTCATTGTGGTTTTGATTTGTATTTCCCTGATGCCGAGTGATATGGAGCACTTTTTCATGTGTCTGTTGGCCATCTGGATGTCTTCTTTGCAGAAACGTCTGTTCATGTCCTCTGCCCATTTTTTGATTGGATTATTTGTTCTTTGGGTGTTGAGTTTGTAACGACTAACACTAGTCCTTGGCTAATGCATCGCGGCCCCTTTGGAGTTCTGGCTTCAGAAGGCGAGATAGCTCACTCAGTTTTCCATGGGGGTGTTTCTCTCCCTGAGCCGAGAGTCCGATGGGGATTAGAGCCTGAATGTGGGCTCTTTCCCTCACCCTTTGTACCTAGTCGCATCTATTGCTATGTCCTTCTTGGATAAAGAGAAGGAACATGATTCATTTAAATCAAACTAAACAAGTATAGGAATCAGAGCTGTGCAGTGACGTTCTATAACTGAATACTACAGTAATTTTCTTTAGGTGTTAATACTTGAATTGATGAATTTGGTTTTTGCACAACTTCTTCTGAGCTTATCCTAAAGATGGAGAGGAATGTGCATGAAGCCTCAATTTTTTCCTGCTTAGAATGGATGGCCATTCAGCTCTTCATTCATCAAATGGTCATCTTCTATATTTAGGATCTCCCACTTTACAGTACGTGTAACGTTGCTTTATACACATAAACGCTTCCAGGCAGGGCAGGTGGAGAATTTAATAGGTTTATTCCAACTCTAGACTGAATCTGGTTCTACAGGACATGTTTAATTTCAGGGACCATTTTCTTATTCTGCCCACTTTCCCATCCTTCTGTCAGAGGGAGGTGTTCTGTCACAGAAGTGGCTTAGCTCTTCCATCCGAGTCGTCCACCTTGGCAAGCCGTGTCCGTTCGGCCATCACAAGCTGTCCCAAGGTCGTCTTTCATTCTCTAAAGGTACAGGCACCTTGGAAGTTCGACCTTCATGGCTCTGAGGGAGCAGAGACGTATCCCATGGTCTCACAGATGCTAAAGCTAGTAACATTGTGTTTCTGGTCACTTCACTGGAAAGTATGAGTTCAACACTTACAACTTCAAGATTTATATAATAAGAAATTTAATGTGAGGAATGTTGAATTCTAGCTGATAAGGATGATTTGTGCAACAACCTACTTGTTTTTTAAAGCTTCAATTTAAAGCCACTATGAGGCTGTTCTTTTCATTTCGTGGTGAGGAGGGGGTGGGTAAGCCTGACGGTGACCGTGTTGGACCGTTCTAATGCTGGGTTTTCTCCTGTGCTTTAGAATTATGCTTTAGAGGGTCATCTTTAGTTTGTTTCCCCATGTTCTTTCCTAGCACCCACCCTGCCCTACCTAGGGATTTGCTATTACCTGCTTCTTGCCTCCGAGGACCCCAACCAGAGCCAAGGGTTATATTTGCAGCTGGAGGCTTCTGTTCCATGTCAGTGATAGAATGTCCAAGATCCACTGCCAAGCCAGCATACTTGGCCCAAGTCTGATTGTAAGGCTGTATCTGCCTTCTGCCATCTCCCTGGATAAGGCAAGGTTTTTTTTTGTTTTTGCTTTTGTTTTTGTTTTTAATGACCCCATTTATTTATTGGACAGACAGAGATCACAAGTAGGCAGAGAGACAGGCAGAGAAGAGGAAGCAGGTTCCCTGCCTAGCAAAGAGCCCGAAGCGGGGCTCAATCCCAGGACTCTGGGATCATGACCTGAGCCGAAGGCAGAGGCTTTAACCCACTGAGCCACCCAGGAGCCCCATAAGGCAAGTTTTAAAGCTCCCTTTCACTGCGGTATGGAGCTCCTCCCTCCACATTTGCTTATTTCCAGCTGTGAGCCTAACTCAGGTCCCAGACTTTTCCTATGGACATTTTTGGCCCCATTAGCCCACAGAAGCAGAACTCCTAGACACTTCTGTCTGCAATTTCTTTTGCATTTCTATTTTGTGTTTGATCCATGGAGATATTTAATTTTTTTTAATCACAAGACATACACACTAAGCCCCTACATGTCTGTAACTTTGTATATTTTTGCTGTTTTGGACCTGGGGTGGTGACAAGAGAGGGTCACTGAATGTACACACCTACAATATAGTCTTGGCTGAAAGACTCCGTCATCTTAGGTCGTTTTACTTAAATTCTCCTCTAGCATCGCTAGGTGACATTGAGAGTATATGTACTGCAGCCACACTGGCTTTCTGTCAGTTCCTTGTGCTGAACTTGCTCTTGTCCTTGTTTCTTGAACTGAATTTGAAATTGTCCTTCCTATCCCAGAGTCTCCTCACATGAAATCATGAGGAACTATGCATTTAGGTAGAGGTATTCCCTATCTGTATGTCTTGTTAGAAAAGCTTAAAGGACAGAATGATCAAGAATTGTGATTGGTGTCTTTGTTTTTGCTTCTGATCTAAGACAGATTTGACAATTTAGAACATGAATACCCAAGAAGGGTTCTGTCATCTTTTAGCTTAAATACCAGGGCTTTTGAAATTTAAATATAGCATGCCTCATTTTGTCAGTATGGGAACAACCTACAAATATAATCTTATCGATATGATTTTGGGAGGAATGTATGCGTTGGTGATTAGAACTTGAACTCTCCAGCCTCGGTTCCAACCATTCATTGGTTCTGTGACCTTAAATTCTTAAACTTAAGCCTCTGTTTTCTCATCAGTAAAACTGAAATAATAATAGTTCTTTTCACATAGATTATCATGAGGGTAAAAACTGAAACATCTAATCCAGGGTCAGACTCATAATAGGTCCTGAGTTAATATTAACATTCATTTTTGTTATTATAGTTAACATTAATTCGAACTTCATTCTTATGTGTGGAGAATGTAAATACTCATAGAGAATAGTTCTTCTTTTTGCCCCTAGGAACTTCTACAGGCATTGTACATGTATCCACCCAGTACTGGTTAGTGTTGTACAAAGGTCCACAAAAGTATACAGTGTATATGTGAATATATACTTTTAACATAAAAAGTGCCTTCCTTTATACACATTAACAAAATGCTTTTATTTATTCCTTTATTTTCATTCTTTTTTTTTTTTTTGAGAGTGAGAGTGCATGTGTTATCGGGGAGGGACAGAGGGCAGAGAGAGAGAGAGAGAGAGAGAGAGAATATCAAGGAGGCTCCATGCCCGGTGCAGAGCCGGACACATGGCCTTGATCTCACGACATTGAGATCATGATGTGAGGTGAAATCAAGAGTAGGATGCTTAACTGACTAAGCCACGCAGGTGCCCCCAAAATGCTTTTTGAGAAGAAGGTAATAGGATATTTAATGTCTGGGCTGCATTTGCAGTCTTCAATATCTGGCCTGATCCGTACCTAAAACAAGTGAAACCAGTTGGTGAATCCTCACCCCTTTCCTGTTCTGCTGAGCCTTGTGCTCTCATGGGTATAAGTGATTTTTCCACTTCCGTGCCAGCACCTATCTGTTGGGAGCAGCTGCTTAGAGCTTTGTGTTGGGGAGGATTCTGTGGTTGAGTCTGACTGTCGTGGGAAAGAACCCCCTGTTCTCAGCTACAGCCCGCGGGCATAGGCAGGGTGAATGGCAGCACAGGTGTCGCATTTGTTGCCCATTAGCGATATTAGAGGGTTGAGATCAAGCCCTCTCTGCTAGAGCTTTATATTATGCTGTTGCAAGAACTTTAGGCAAGTGAAGTTTGCCTCAGTTCTTGATCCATGAAATGGAGACAAAACTCCCCTCTGCTTCCTCTCCAGGGTTGTTATGAGAAAAAATGGAATGTTTTTACTGGCTAAAAGATGTTAAAACTCTTTGGAGGAAGATCCTCTGTCCATTTATGAAATTCTCACAATTACAGATCAGCTCCCTTTGAACTGAGGCCCGTTCCCGAGCCAGAAGGGAAATGGTCTTGTGTTAGGAAACCTGACAGTCTGCGGAAGAGATGAATCTCTTTGAAGAAAAGCGGAACATCCTTCTGATATAGTGCCTTCATCTGTAGGACAGGAACCTCTTCTCCCTGAGAAAATCCCCAGTTAAAGGAACCAGCTTACCCAAGGAACAGGCGGTCAGTCCCTTCTGACTGTCTTACTCATACCCTATTTTTTGTAGTGTGCTAGGTCCGTCTTTGCTTTAGTGTCCCTACCTGTTACAGGCTTTGCTTCAGCTACCCTTCTAGCTAGATTGAGTCATATGAAACTGTTCTTTCCTTTTGAATTTTGTGGTTTTTCTGGAAAAGAATCTTCATTTATCACTCTAATTTTTAAAAAAGATTTTATTTATTTATTTGACAGACAGAGATCACAAGTAGGCAGAGAGGCAGGCAGAGAGAGAGGGGGAAGCAGGCTCCCTGCTGAGCAGAGAGCCTCATATGGGGTTCGATCCCAGGACCCTGAAATCATGACCTGAGCTGAAGGCAGAAGCTCAACCCACTGAGCCACCCAGGCACCCCATCACTGTAATATTGTTAAAGTAACTTATAAAAATAATATGTACTCCCTGCAGATCATTTCCAAGGTAAGTGCAAGTCTGTGTTGAATTCCAACACTTTAATTCATTTACTTTTAATGAATGCTATTGGTAGTTCCAATTAATTGAATCCGGGAAATGACCATTGATTGTGGAGGTCACTGGCGCCATTGTCTAGTGAGAGAGGTAGGTGTGAAAGGCTGGTTAAAGCTCATTCTCATAGAGAGAAGAGGAGCAGAGAAAGAGGGCACCCCAATTCTACCAGGCCCCAGACAGGATTTGAGATAGGCCTTCACATGTTCCACTTGGGAACCTTGAGTTTGACTAATGCCAAGCTAAACACTGCCCTTTCCTCTGCTCACGTGGATAACCCTCTTTTGATTGATTTATTGGTCGAAAGAGTGTATACGTCTCAGAATCCTGAGTTTCTATTCACATGTCTTTTTAGTCCTCATAGTACCTAGCACAGGGCTTTGCACATGGCAGATGCAAATTATTGGACAAATTTACTGAATGCCAACAGCAAGAACCCATACGTTAGAACAATATGGCCAGGTGGGCATGGGGGGTGGGAGCAAAATGCCCACAAATTTCCGAGCTCCCTCCTTCCAGGGGTGTATTGTGAGGATCTTCAAAAATGAACAAAAGCCTCTCCATTGAGTTTCTTCTGGCAAATGATTACATTCCTAACTGCTTTCTGTACCCGTGGTCTCTGAACCAACACTGTGTTGTAAAGTATGGAACAGACGTCAAGGCGTCTTGTTGCAACTGACCTGTATTCACACGGGCTCTGCTTTTTTGCTCGCTGGCTGACCTTGCTGCGTTACCTAAAACCTCTGACTCTCAGTTCTTCAGCTGTGAAATTGGGATCATTGTGCTTACTTTGGAGAGCTAAGTGAAATAATAAATATGAAGAACCTAGGGTAGCACATGGCAGACATTAGGTAAGTGTGGATCAATGAATGAATAAGCATGCCACTGCTAGGTTGAGAGATAATTATTCAGAAAGCTCAGTGGATATATTAAGTAGGTTAAGGGATACCTAAGTGGGAGAAAGAATTGCTATTTCTGAACTTGTAAAATATGAGTAATTTCCTCTCGCCTTCTTTCCACTGCCCCCTTACATTTCTTTCCTAGAACTTTCAAAGTAACACATTTCAGAAACCAGACTGTGCTAGATAAAGATAAGTAAGTTTTGTCTTTACTGAAACAGTCCGGTATGCCCAAGTTTTAATTCTTTAGGCAACATCTATTAAGAAGCTATCATTAAAAGACCCTGGGCAGGGATATATGACGCTACCAAGGACAGGACAGCTGAACAGACCACTAAAGTTAAGAAATTGACACTGTGGGGTGCCTGGGTGGCTCAGTCGTTAAGTGTCTGCCTTCAGCTCAGGCTCAGGTCATGATCACAGGGTCATGGGATCAGGTCCCGTATCGGGGCCCCCTGCTTGGCGGGAAGCTTACGTCACCCTCTCCCACTGCTCCTGCTTGTGTTCCCTCTCTCACTGTGTTCTCTCTGTCAAGTAAATAAAACCTTAAAAAAAAAAAAATCGACACTGTGAGGGAGACTGCTTTGTTAGGAGAGCACGCTTCCTTTCTTTCCTAATGTGTTGTTAGTATTTGCTAGATATTAAGTTAGGAATCAGGGAGTGAATCCTTTCAAAATAATTGGCAGGTGTTTCACTCTTGTTGTAGGGGATTTGAAATGGAGAGAGAGAGAGCCATTAGGTAAGACTCCATACAATTATGCAGTTTGCTCTGGTCACCCGCCTGGCCCTGGGCTAATCTGAGATGGTGTTTGAGTTCTCCCAGGGTCACCTGATGAGGGTGTTTTTATGCAGGCTATTAGAGTATGTTGTACTTCCGGGAGCCCAGGCTGTCTGGGTTTGGTGCCAGAACCCATAAAACTTGAGGCTGAGTGGGAGAGAATGTGCCATGGAGCGAAAAGTGAATGAAAGCTCTAGTGCTCCGGTGTTTATCGAACTTGCATCGTCCTCAGGTATTGAACATGCTTCGTCCTACTTACTTCTTTTTTGTAATCGTATCTTTAGAGACACTGAGATTTAACATCTGCCTTTTTAAAGTATGAGCTGTATAAGCACCACAAGGAAGACCAACCAATCAAGGAGGAGAGACTTTAGAATGTCGTGATTGTATCAGTCATTATGCTGTGATGGTCACAAAAGATGACAGGCGACAAGCATGAACTCGCTTGGGAATTGGAGGGCCCGAGTTATAACCTCCGACTGTTTATAAACAGTTTAACCTTGCACAAGTTTCTTAACTCTCTTTGCCTTGGTTTCTTGTAAGGCTGTGCAAATTACATGTAAGTGTCGGATGCATAAACCATTGACCTTCCAGAAGCAGGAGTCCCAAGAGCCCTCACGCAACACCTCATGGTGACTGCTTCCCCACTTCCTCCTTTCAGCGGCCAGCTGGGTGGCACAGGAGTCACATGGCTGGGCTGCTTCTGTCTGGGCTGGTCTGAGAGGAAGTGTTAGTGAGGGACACCAGAAATTAACAAGTGTCTGTTAACATTTTTATAGCTCATGTATCCTTTCATACTATCCCTTGGAATCTCAAAACAACCCAGCGAGGTCTGTATTATTTTCTACACTTTAGAAAGAAAATATGGCTCAGAAATATATATATATTTTTTAAAGATTTTATTTATTTATTTGACAGAGATCACAAGCAGGCAGACAGGCAGGCAGAGAGAGGGAAAGGAGGAAGCAGGCTCCCCGCAGAGCAGAGAGCCCGATGCGGGACTCGATCCCAGGACCCTGAGATCATGATCCGAGCCGAAGGCAGCGGCCTAATCCACTGAGCCACCCAGGCGCCCCTGGCTCAGAAATATTAACTGACTTGTTCTGAGTCACATAGCTTGTAAGCAGTAGGGGCCCGGGCAACCAGCTATTGGGAGAACACCAGATTTCGGATTTTGTTAGGTACTAGAAAGCTGCTTTAGACATTCATTCAAGTCCCATGTGCCTTAGGTACGAAAGATTGTTATTGAAACACACCCTCCATAGGCAAACACCTTTGTGGATGTAGGGACGAGAATAATGCAGAAACGGTCTTGGGATCCCTGAGGTCTCTCTGGAGCTGCTGTTCTGTTTTGTTTTTGTTTTTTGTTTCCTGGTGGACCCAACAGAGCAAAATAATTAGTTATATGTTTTTATGTTAGCTTTCCAGATTCTCACTTACTGGCCCTTTGATTTATTCATATTGCCTACCTTTTGGTCATACCTAAGCAGGTCACACTGAAAAGAGGAAGGGCAAAGATACAAGGCTGAGTTCTCAATGTGTCCCCACTCTAAGGCTTGGAAAGAAAAAGCAAACAAATGTTTGGTAGAAGAGGTGAAGACTTCAGCTAAAATGACATATTTGAGTTGTCAGGGCATCTTTGTTACTCTCCATGTCCACAAACGATAGACTGTCAGCTACATTCCACACTCTGAAAAAGAGGAGAAATTGAACTCCTGAAACACTTCTGGAAGTTGCTAGACTGTTTAGGCTGTTGTGCAGTTGCAGGATGACAAGCACAGAAACTATATTCTGGTGGGATTTAGAAATAATACCTTGGGGGGTGCTTGGGTGGCTCAGTCGATTAAGTGTCTGCCTTCTGCTTGGGTCATGATCTCAGGGTCCTGGGATCGAGTCCTGCATAGTCCATCTTGCTAGGCAGGAAGCCTGCTTCTCTCTCTCTCCTTTTTCCGCTCTCTGTGCTTGTGTTCTCTCTGCCTCTCTAACAGATAAATAGTATCTTTAAAAAAAGAAAAAAAGAAATACTGCTATGAGAGAGACTACATGCGGTGCTTTAAGAATTCAATTTATTTATTTACAGTTGGTATCAGCCATAGTGCAGTATATATGAAAGCAGAACAGTGACCCCAAAGCTTTTCTTGAAAGCACAGCTTACTGGCTATGCAGTTACTGGAATTTTCCTCTAGAAGCTATACATGCAAATATAAACTGAACCTACTCAACAGTTCTTTCCTAGGGAGGGAGAGTCTAAATCAACTTTGGTGCTATGCTGATATTAAAATGCTGAAGGCCCAGAAATGACAGTATAAGAAGTAGGATGGTGGCAAAACAGAAGCCTTCTCTAGAATAATCTGACAGCCTCCCTAAGTCCTCTCTACATGCTGGCCCTGCCTTCAAGAGCAGCTGTGTCTCCCTTCACATCTGTACACAAGCTTGCCTCCCAACTAAAGTCACCTTCTGTCTGTCCCATGTCAGAGCGGGCCCATCCCTGGTGCATCTCTGGCTTCCTGGTTCCTTTTGTGGGGGAATGGTGTCCCTACCTCCCAAATGTTACATCCACAGCCTAGTCCTTGGAACTTATTTGGAAAGAGGATCTTTACAGATATAATTAATTTAAGGATCTTGAGATGAAGAGATCATCCTGGACTATCAGGTTCAGCCCTAAACTCAGTGACTGGTGTCCTCCTAAGAAGCACACAGGGGAGAATACAGACATGGATGTGAAGGCTGAGGCAGAGGTTGGAGCGATGTGACTCTAAACCAAGGATGCCAGTAGCCACTGGGAACTGGAAGAGAGGAGTAATGCTTTCAGTGGACTGAATGTTTTCGTCCCCCACCCCACCCCCTTTCACATGTTGCAGCCCTAACCCTCCTACTGGTATTTAGAGGCAGGCCTGCAGGAGGTAATTAGGTTTAGATAAGGTCCCGAGGGCTGGTGCCTTCAAGATGGAATTAGTACCCTTATAAGAAGGGGAAGGACAGCAGCGCTCACTCTCACACACCAAAAGGCCATGGGAGCACAAGGCAGGAAGGCAGCTGTCTACACACCAGGAAGCAGAATCTCCCTGGGAACCAAATCTCACAGCACCTTGATCTTGGACTTCCCAGCCTCTACCAAGTCTGTGGTGCTCTGTTACAGCAACCTTAGCTGATACAAACACATTCTCCCTAAGAGCCTCCAGAGCCGCTGTGGTTCTGCTGAGCCGTTGACCCCTGTGTCCATATTCCTTTGAGCCCCAGCTCAAGGCTTTCTCCTGAGTTGGGTCTAGCTCATGAAATTTTGCTTGAGAACTCTGGTAGCACTTTCTTTTGAATCTCCCATTCAGCATTTTCCAGACTTCAGCCTCGTATCTCTTTATTTTTAATATATGCTAACTTCTTGGGAGCCAGCCCTGGGTTTTCCGTCTTTCCATCTCCAGTATCTGGTGCTAAGCCTCAGACCTCTGGGTAGAGCCTGCCTTATTAAATGGAAGGCCAGTTACGAACCAGACTCTAACTTCCGTAACACCGAAGTCATTCCTTCTTTGATTCGCAAGGCTCCCCGGGATGTTATCCAGTCACTGGGTTCTCATTATGAGAACGTTATTCTTGTAGAGACTGAGGAGGAAATCGCCGATGATTTGGATCAGAGACAGGAAGAGCCTATTCTGGTACCTACTCCTATGATTCTAAATTATATGTGCATCAGTTAGCCAGAATGTGTCTCTACTTTGATTGCAATTTTCAATTAGCTCTGGAGGAAAAAAAAAAAAACAGTTTTGAGCACCCTCACCAGAGAGAACACCATTATCAGCTAGCGCCATCCAGCAACGAAGAGGGTTTTCTTCAGGAGTTGTGTGCCCTGTAATTGGAGAGCAGATGTGTGATGTCTGAACACAAAGAGTCTGCGGTTCTCTCCAGGCTCAGACACTGAAGGGCAGAGCTCTATGATATGCCAAAGACAGTATGATTTTTTTTTAAAGATTTTATTTATTTGTCAAAGAGAGAGAGCACAAGTAGGAGAAGTGGTAGGCAAAAGGAGAAATCTCCCCGCTAAGCAGGGAATCCGGTGAGGGTTTGATCCTAGGACCCCCGGATCATGACCTGAGCCGAAAGCAGATGCGCCACCCAGGCATCCCTACAGTATGATTTTTTTTTTTAAATGAAAAGGTAGTAAAGTAAAATATTAAAATGGTGCTGGGAGATATACAACAAAGAATGCAAGAGAGTGTCCCCACTTTGTGCCTCTGACTGAGTTCCCTTTACAGAAGAGTCTGCATGGGAGAATTTCTCTGACATCACATGCACCTGCCCCTGTGTGGAGAGTGAGCCCGGGGGCTCTTCCATGAGACTAACTGCCCCTGTGACAGTGAGGGAATTCTTAGAAAAGGTAGTGGGAAGGGCACTAGGTCGGAGTCCTCAGAAGTCCTTCACTCATCTTCGTGGTCCTACACAAATTATTTCTCATAGCTTCCTCATCTCTCAATGGAAAGAGCTGGGGAGATGACTTCACATTCTCTTTCAAACTCTGAGGTTTAAAAGAACTTAGAGCAAGGGAAAGCTAATCATTCCTTCTGTACCCAGAAAACTAAATAAACCTGGAAGAGACTCTTGAGTCTCTTGAGCGCAGAGTTATCCTGTCCTCACTGGCTGACACACGTGCCTGTCAAGCACGGGAACTGATTGTGCTGTGGGGAGAGCAGTGCCCGGCGGCAAGGAGCCGGACTGGCAGGGCAGCAGGTGGTCTTGGGTGGCCTCTAGTATCCTCGTGGGTGATCTTGTCCCAGTGGGCGTTGGGCAGAGAGGTTCTGTGTGCCGTCTGCAGACCACAAATGGGGCCACCACTTCACAGTGGGTGCTGTTGGCCAGACTCTGTGCACCTTCATTACAGAGTCATTGGAGACACACAGACCATCAAGCAGTTGTAGCTGATGGGCTGCACGGCCTGAGCCCAGTGACCCTTGTAGGTTTGGTGTCTCCATCTTTAACAGTAGGTGCAGCTCTCAAGTGGCCCTGTTGCCAGAGAAGAAAGTCACAGAGAACAGAGGGCATGAAAGATGCTGTCCACAGCCTTGAAGGGCTTGTGTACCATTAGGGGGATTTTTAGCAAAATTAATAACCCACAAATCTATTCGAACATCCTAAAGAAATTACGGATGTCATTACAGCCATAACTGCCGAGTGCTCAACAGGGTCGAAATCATCATTATATGTACATTAAAGTTTATTTTTATTAATACTACTTTAATTATAAACCCATCTGTGGTTAACACAACCAGAAAACATTTTTCTCTTATTTGGATCTCAGGTGGAATTAGCAACAGAGCTGACATAGCCCTGGCTTTTTTCTCCTCCTTGTCAGTGTCTGCGGCCAGTGACCCTCCTTTTCGCTCCCTGACATCCCGTGCAAGCACTCACCCCCAAGACTGAGTGCATACTCTCCCATTCTCCAAGTAATTAAGGCACCAGTGTTTTGGTCTGTGACAACCCCAGGAATTAAGACTTAGTACATTTTGAGGACTAAGGCCTCTGGATGTTTGCCTCCCTGCCTAGGCATGGGTGGGGGAGCTGTATGTCTTGGTGGGAAGGGAGAGGAAAGATATGGCCTTTGGCAGGTCAGGACTCTAGTCCCCATGTAGCCAGTCTGGGTGGGCTCTTCCCTGCTCAGCCTTCCTTTTTTCTTCAGTCTTCTCACTTAGATCCTTACATCAGAGACTGTACCTGAGGTTACTAGATAGAAGCTAATGCTATTGGGTTTTTGGTTCACTTTTAGGAGACTTTATCAGCCAATATTTTATTTTATTTTTTTAAAAGACTTTATTCATTTGAAAGAGAGAGAGGGAGAGTACAAGCAGGGGGGTAGGGGTGGAGAGAGAGAAGCCGGCCCACTGCTGAGCAGGAAGCCTGACACAGGGCTGATCATGGGTCACCCGACTGATCACAGGTCACCAGGATCATGACCTGTGCCAAAGGCAGACGGTTAACCCACCGAACCACCCAGGCGCCCCAGAGATACCCTCTTTTTAACAAGCTTTTGCATTCACAATACAGTATCGGTAACTTTTGGCATAATGTTATACAGGTGATTTCTAGAACTTACTCATCCTGCATAACAGAGACTTCGTGCCCATTTTTTATGATATGAATTTGTGAAATAAGATTTGGAAGGGATTTTGTGGCTCATTTATCCTGAGCACCTTCCTGGTCTCGGAATCCCCTGCAGTCCATCTGCTAGCTTCCGATGGAGCTCTCCGGTGATGAGGGAACTGGCCATAGAGGGGCCCATGTTGTTTTTGTTATTGTTCATAGCGCTAATTATTAAATAATCGGATGATCGGTCCTTCATCAGCACGGTGACCCAGGGCCTTATAATTCTTACCCATTAGTCCTGGTTTGGCTTTCAGAGCCTATCAAGTAAACCCCAGTTCTTCAGGACAGCCTGGTCTCCTAGAGTGTGGCTGCTCTAAGTGGGCCTGTGGTCCAGCAGCAGCGGCCGCACGTGGGAAGGTGCCAAAGCGCAGACCTCGCCCCGGAGCTGCTCGACGGACATCTGCGTTCTGACAAGATCTTCAGGAATCAGCATGTATGTTACAGATTGAGACGCACTGCATTAGATCACACACACCATGCCCCCAACGGATTTGTTGTTGTTCTTCTTTTTTTCTTTAAGGTTTTATTTATGTATTTGACAGAGAGACAGCGAGAGTGGGAACACAAGCGGGAGTGGGAGAGGGAGAAGCAGGCTTCCTCCCTGAACAGGGAGCCTGAAGCGGGCCCACGATGCTGGGATCACGACCTGAGCCAAAGGCAGACGCTTAATGACTGAGCCACCCGGGAGCCCCTAATGTGTTCTTTCAATTGTTATTGCTGTCAGGCCTGCTGGTGCTCAGAAATTTTAGTTGAGGAATAAACAATTGGACGAGAAGTAACAATTACAACTCTGTGATTGAATGTAAGTACAGACTCGGTCTGGCATCATTTAAAGCTGTCCTTAGAGTAACCGGAAATCTATTGACAAGTATTTTGCCTTGGGTGCTCTTGGTGGTAAGTATTGTACCTGGGTGGCTCAGTTGGTTAAACTTCTGGATTCTTTCAGGTTATGATCTCAGTGTCCTGGGACCAAGCCCTGCATTGGGCTCCATGCTCAGCAGGGGGCTCTGCTTGTCCCTCTGTGCCCTCCCCCTCCATCATGCTCTCTCTCTCTCTCACAAATAAATAAAATCTTTGACGCCTGGGTGGCTCAGTTGGTTGGACGACTGCCTTCGGCTCAGGGCGTGATCCTGGAGTCCCGGGATCGAGTCCCACATCAGGCTCCCAGCTCCATGGGGAGTCTGCTTCGCTCTCTGACCTTCTCCTCGCTCATGCTCTCTCTCACTGTCTCTCTCTCTCTCAAATAAATAAATAAAATCTTTAAAAAAAAAATCAGAAATGCCTTTAAAATCCTTAAACTTGTTACGTTATGCTCCATGTGATCTAATGCTGGGTATTGTTGCCTTGTGAATTTTAAAAACCTGAGAAACAGATTAAATAATCTAGAGCAACCCACTCCCCAGTCATGCCAGATAGGGAGAGGCAGCCACAAAACTTCTTCCCCAACACTCTTCAGCTGCAGGAAGAATGGAAGTTTTAAGTCACTTTCTATTTCTGACATCACTGCAAGGACAGCGCCGAGAATCCAGCATTTGAAAGTCGCAGAGGAGATGTACACTGTGGAAACAGCTGTGCCGGGCGGGGGGACCGGAGGGGGGAGGAGCGCTTTCAACTCGTGCACTCAGCAATATGGAAATGAACTGTGCCAGCTCATGAGCCCAGATAAATGCTTAGTTGCCTTTCCAACCACAAAGCAGCTTTCTATATTTGGCACTCTTTTGACATTCAGTAAAACAGACTGAATTTAATGCCGGACGACAGTGCCAGACTGTCTTCAGTTAAACTGAAGCGAAGACCTTAGGAAGCCGCTTTCCCCTGCCCCTGTCACATTTCTCTCTCCATCTGATACTCATTGTGGGTTTTCGGCCCGACAGCCTCAGGACACGACATCAGCCAGCCGTGCTGGGCTAAGTCAGCAGGGCCTCGATCTTCCCTGGGGGTCCAAGGCCACCCTGTCCTGTATCCTAGGACATTCAGCTCAAGGTGCATGTTCTAATCCCTGGTCACCAGGTGTGTAGAACAGAAACAGCTCCTTTGGGACGCCTGGTCCCTTGAGCCCAGAGAAGCCAGCATCTTTGCTTTTTTCTGTCCTGAGTACCAGTTCACCCCCGTTCCAGCACACCTGATGAAAATCCCTCATCCTGAGGACTCTGCTGGGCCCTTTTCATACCCCTTTGCTCCTCAGACTCCGTTCATTCAGTGAGTATTTTATTCAGGCCCCATACGTCCCCAGTAGTGAGATTACTTCATAGAGGACTTTGTTCCTGGTCTCATGCAACCATGTTCTGGCTCAGAGAGACTCATTTGTGAGGTTTGTGGAGGTGCTGATGAGGGAGAGAATTTGTGCCCCAAGGAGAAGGTTTGGGGCAAATAAGAACTCGCAGGTTGAGAAGTAGGTGGGGCAGACATTCCAAATACAAAAAAGCGAACAAGCCAAGAGTTGGCAGTGTTAAAACGCACAGGCTGATTTCCTGCCCTTGTTCAGTGGGACTGCAGGATAGGAAACATGGTAGCTCTGAGCAGGACCCCAGACCTTGCTTGTTTCTATCCATAGGGCAGTGTTCCCTAACTCCTTCAGACTGCTTCAGGATCTTGGCTGCTGCTTGGCATTTACTCCGGCTCATCATCAGAATTTATATATTCAAATTATAGCAGAATATGTGTTATATACGTTATATACGTAGCAGCATGAATAACAATGGAGGTTCTGAAGTCAGGTGGCTTTACTATTTGGTGGCTTTATCATGTTAAGGAAGTTATCTAATGCTCTCTTCCTCATTCCAAAAATTTCCAGAAGTTTCCACATTCCAACAATAAGGATACTAATCCAACCTCACAGGATAGTGCAAGGATTAAGTATCGTAATGTAAGTACAGTGTTTAGCCCACGACCTGGGAGATACTTAATGCTTAATACATTTAGTTATTGTGTTTCATATATTTGTTCAACATATTTATTCATACCTACTGTGCCCTATTAAGTAGTGAGCAAGGCAGAAAAGATTCCTGCTTTTAGGGAGCTAAAAACTGTTCTCCAATTATTTTATGTTATTATTGTTTATATTGTTCTTGTTTTAGTTGACCCCCCTGGGTAGCATTTCCTGGCCCTATCCTTTTGTGTTTTAAATGTCAGGCTATATAGAAGTATGGGTACAACTTAATACTTCCTTGATAACCATCTATCTAGCTCCATTTACTTGGTTTGAGAACTTAATCCATTTTCTTGGGTTGAAAGCCCAATAGTTAATAAACATGGGAGAATTCTTTTATTTGAGATATACACACACACACACACACACACACACACATATATATATTATATAGCATAAATATCACATATATAGCAAAAATTTTAAATATGTATATAGATCATTGCTGGTGTTCTAAGCAATGTAGGGTTTTCCCTATAACTGTCTTGAGGAGAAAAGACCAAAGTCCTAGGATAAAAGTAGGGAAAAAATATCATGAACTAAGGAGACACTAAGTCATTTGATAAAAATAATACTACTTTATGGTATTGATAATGTCAATAATAATTATTGATGATAAATAATACCATATTTACAGTAATATACAGTTGATGTGGGTTGGAAAATTTGAGAAACTGAACTAAAATTTTGAAGGGTTTACATGGGTGGAGAAGATCAAGAGAAGATTCTGGGAGGCTCGAACGATATAAATAAACCACCAAAGTGGAAATGCAGACAAGTATTGCATTATATTCATTTGTATATTGCATGGAGTATAGGGCATAACGGGGCCCCATAAATGATTATGGAAGTGGAGAGTCTTGGGAAACCAGGTTGGATGAGAGCTTGGGTCTGGATAGTGGGGAACTCTCTGTTCCTCTCTGGGGAACAGAGAGGAAGGGACAGAGAAGATAAACATTTTGAGGATGAAACCAACAGTACTTACTTATGAGAAAATTAATTAAGCCCTCTCAGTTCCGAATGATTTCACTGCACCATGAGGGCATAACATTTCTTCTCACAGAATTTGTGTCAGGTTCAGCAGTGGCCCTTAATCCCAGCAAAACAATATCCTTTTATTGTGACCAATATTTTAGTGCCCCTTTACTCTCCTCAAATGAAATTCATTATTAATTCATAATGAATAATAATTTTGAAAGTATCACCGTAATGATTTGCTGTAACATAAAGGAAAACTCAGAGAAAGTGGTTAATATTAAAATATTTATTTTAAAATATAGATGTCCATGTATGATCATACCAGAAGATATAATGATGTGGTCAGATATACTTATATGTAAATCATGACAGCTACCAATGCAGACCCATACGGGTGTGTTGTGCTAATAACTCAGATACCACACGTGACATGGCCTTCAGTGACACGATTCTCCAGAATGGCAGGTGATGCTTGTTAAAGTCCCAAACAGAAGGAAATAGAGCCTCCCCTCAGTTACCCGGTAGTTGCAATATTAAGAATTCAAAGGGTCTAAAAACCTTGCAGAAATACTTTGGTATAGATGTGAAACAGAGTCAAATCCTGTGCTCAAGAAATTATAAACAGGTTTCACCTACAAAAAAGTCCACTGGCACTTTGGAAAGTCTCGTGGGAAGTGGGGCAACTTTTTCATTGTCTGAGATGGAGGCCCTGGGGACTTTGACCATCCCTGGATCCCATCCATTAGATCTGGGGAACCGAGACAACTGGAAGTAGCCCCACCACTTGATAGCCCTGGGGGGAGAGGACTGCCCCCATGCAGAACACTGGCTCTCAGGTTTCAGCCGGGTAACTCAGGGATGGTGGCAGACAGGGAATCTGGAAGGGGAGGATTTGGGTGGCAAGCCCAGAAAAGGAGCTGGCTGCAGAGCTTTCTTCCTTAGTCGAGCAGAGTGTCCACTTCCTTAAATACGTCAAATCTGGCTTTTCCAACCTGGTGAGCGTTTTAAGTTCTGAGCCCAGGTAGAAAATAAAGTGAGGAGAAAAGACGATATGTTGTTTGGCATAAGTGCAAACCGTTTCTGGCTTATTTCCTTTAAATGCTAGCAAATGCAGTCTGATTCCCTGCCTTCCACATTGGCTCATTGGCAGGAATGTATTAGGTCTCAAGAATTCAGGAGAGATTCTAGTTCTAACATGAATCCTTGAAACATTTTTGAAATTTAATTCTTGTTTTTCTTTAAACTATAGATATGATCTCCTTCCTTTTTTTTTCAGTTTTGTAAAGTATGCAATTAACATCTAATCCCCATTGGCATTTGCATTCTGCACAATTGAATATATTGAGCAGATATGCACGATTGTCTAGTATTATCACTACATGTTGCCTTCTGTTGGGGTGTTTTAAACAAATGGAAAGTACTTGATCCCCTGAGAGTACTTCCCAAAAGATTTTGAGCCATTGATTTCCATTTAACAATGGTAACAGGCACTTATCCTCTCTTTCGCAGATATGAATGTGCTGTATTTAACCTGTAAGTAGTCATTTGGCCCAAAGATATTGGGCACATTTCAAATGCATGCTGACTTATAATATTCCAGGGACATAAATTGGTTTGCAGTCTTATTCTAAGACCAAGTTTATTGATTAGCCAATCAGATGTATACTATTCAGGACAACAGATTGAGCATTGTGAGGAAATCAGAAGTGAACTAGATGCTTTACACCCTCAAGGAGTCTGTTGTCTAGGAGGAATGATAAAATCTCACATATAAAAGTAAGTGGTAAACCACTGGAAAGGTAAGATGGAGTGTGGATGAAGTTTCTGAGATGAAATAGTACTCTCCTTTGAAGAAGGCTTCCTGGAGGCAGTGGAATTTTTTAAACTTGACCTTAAGAATTCATTAAAATTTTGGCAGGTAGGACATGTTAAATTTTGAGGAATGGCTTTCTAAGCTGAAATACATGTGAACAGATGTCATGAGTGTGTGTGCATGTGCGTGTGGCTTCTCATTCCTTAATAATACGCATTCTCCATGTATCATCTGGGTGTAATTAAGTGACTTTGAATAATTGGTGATGTGATAAAGAAATCTCACTTGATGTTGCTGCCTTTCTGAAAAAGTCCTCCAATTTAAGAACTAAATATAAGTTTTGCTTTTTTCCATGGAAGAATTCCCTTTTACCACTCTAACTCTTGGGATCCTACTACCATTTCAGAAGTATGGAATGTGCCTTTAACTATATTCACGATAAAGGTAAAAAAGGTAAAGGTAAAATAATATAGAAGGCAGATCTGTCAGGATTGTCATAGAGTTCAGTTGCTAAAGTAGAGAGGTATTCTCGATATCATGTGTTTCCCAGGTATTGAACTTGAGGACAACACAGAAACTGAGCCAGGGGACCCCAGACCCCTCTGGTTCCATGCCCTTCCATTAGACTGTTTCCAGTGGCTTGAATCAAATTGCTTCTGCTCCCTGGTGCTGATCCGCACTTACTACTGTCCATCTCCCAATTCCTCTGGCCTCTACCCGTAACCCTCACCTGTAGTCTGGACATTTGACTAAGAGCACATTAGTCAATATGAACTCTTGGCCAAAAGGACATGTTTGTCTCATGGAGAGATATCTGCACCCCACGTTCATTGAAACTTTATTCACAGTAGCCAAGACAAGGAAACAACCTAAGTGTCCATCCATGGATGAATGGATAAAGAAAATGTGATACACATACAAAAGGGAATATCATCCAGCCATAAAAAAGAAGGAAATCCTGGGGCGCCTGGGTGGCTCAGTGGGTTAAAGCCTCTGCCTTCAGCTCCGGTCATGATCCCAGGGTCCTGGGATCGAGCCCCACGTCAGGCTCTCTGCTCAGCAGGGAGCCTGCTTCCTCCTCTCTCTCTGCCTCTCTCTCTGCCTGTCTCTCTGCCTCCTTGTGAACTCTGTCTGCCAAATAAATAAATAAAATCTTTAAAAAAAAAAAAAAAAAGAAGGAAATCCTGTCTTTTGCAGCATCATGGATGGACACCGAGTGCATTAGGCAAAGTGAAATAAATCAGAGAAAAACAAATACCATATGTTGTCATTTATATGCAGAATCTATAAAAACTGAACCCCAGGAAAGAGAGAGTGGAATGGTGTCTCCTAGGAGTGGGCAGGGGTGGGAATGGTGAAATGCTAGTGAAATTGTACAATCACCCACCTCTAAGTTAAGTAAGTTCTGGGGAATCTAATGTACAGCACGGTGAGTATATGCCTTATTATATTCTTGGGACATTGTGAAGAAAGTAGATCTTAAGTGTTATCACCACACACAAAAAAGGGGGTAGTGAAGGGGGGAGGTGCTGAGAGGAGGGGTATCAAATCATCCCATTGTATACTTTAAACTTGTATATGTTATATGCCAATAATATCTCAAAAACATTGGAGGGGTGGGGAAGGACATGTTTGTCAAAACTTAATTATGTGTTGGAAATGTTTCTCTCTGATCTGGATGGTAGTTACTGATGGTATAGATGTATAAATTCATCAGGTCGTACTTTTAAGATTTGTGCTTTTCATGTATATTAATCCATTAGTAAGATAAAAATGCATTATCTTGGCCTCTAAAATGGATATTGCCAACTTTGGTCTATCTTAGGGCAATTTTGCAATGATTTGTGCATTTTCATACACTTAAAATAAATTTTCAGAATTTTTAGTGTTTTTTAAATCCTTTTCAGTCAATGAGTTGATGCTACCTAGTTAACAACAGATGATTCATTGTAATAACAATGTAATAACATTGTACCTCTTCAAAATTACAAGCAGCTCAGTAGAGCAGTAATTGCTTTCCAAACAAATGTTTTTGAAACAGAAGGACGTGGCAGACATTTCTGAAAAAAGATGAAAATACTTGTTTCAAAAGCACCTTTTTAATGCTTCAGGATTTCCAGTACTTAAATAGCTAGAATTTGAAACAATTATCTTGCAACTGACTCATTATTTTGACCAAGTTGTCATGTTTACCAGCTTGCATTCAGTCTCCTACTTTTCAGCCAGTACTTAAGCCAATTTTCCTATATTCCCACCTGATGGCTGTAGCCTTTGGTTAAAATTCAGACTGAAGTCTAGCGGTGAGCAAGCAGTAACTGTGTGATGATGTAAAAGGGAACAAAAATAGAACTTCCAGTAAAAGCTTTACCGTTAGCCGTGTTTCAGCACGAAAGAGAGAAAAATATTCCTTTCTACGAGAGGGCTTTTGGGAAAAAAAAATCAAATTTGATGCTATTAAATTATAGCATTAAATTCATGAAGTCCAGGATCTGTATGAAAATTTAAAGTTTAACTTCTTCCCCCTGCAAACCCAGCCAATCTCACCATCTCGGATTGATTTACCAATAGGATGAAGTACCTTCTAAATGTTGATACTGGTTTTGAAGGTAGCCATTTAGCATGAACTGTTTTATTGGAACAGGACAGCTGGGAAGTGGTGGAAGGGCTGAGAGGAGAGATGAGCTACACCCAGGAGCCAGCCATTCAGAAAGGATTTTTGCTGAAAAAGAGGAAATGGCCCTTGAAAGGTTGGCACAAGGTAAGACACTGGCCTTGGACTCATCTTTATTTGCACCCACTCAGTACATGGTTTGTAGGCGTGTATAGTGTATATTTAATTTGAAGTTGAACATTGGGACCAAGGGAAGGGTGCATGTTTAAATGGGATGCCTTAGTGAATTACCCTTTCTTCCCTACAGAGATTTTTCTATCTGGACAAAGGAATCTTGAAATATGCCAAGAGCCAAACCGATGTAAGTCTTCTCCTTAATCGAATATGTTATTAAAGAATTCTGAAGTGCTCATTGTTGTCAGCCTATGGATGAGATTGTACACATTGGGGGATTGCATTTCTCTGAACTGGAAACCATAGGGATAATAGTTCCTTCGCGTGGACCAGAGGTGCCAGCTTCCCACTGTCCCAGCCCTGGGTTCTGGGTGGGCTCCGTTTGCCCATCAAGTCTAGATGGAGGACTCCTCTCAACACCCCAGTGGGTATCCAGGGGTCTGTTCAGGTCTTAGGGTTAGGTTGAGGGGTCCTCTGGGTGGGAAAAGACATTTTCCCAGCAAGCTAACCGGAATAAAACGTAGGACAGGTATCACTCCCACAGTTACAGTGACCGAGGGGTTTGGTGGAGAAAGCCCTTGATGAAGGGGATAGGAAGTTCCCTGTTGCATTAACATGCGGGACACAGCCCACAAGGGCTAGAATGACTGTTCGTCCTGTCCCTTGTATGGGTCCTCCTCTTCCCTGGCACATCCCTCATCCCTTCTTGCTTCCCTCGCCTCCTAGAGCTCATGTCCTCGGGTTGCCTGTAGAAAACCCGACGTAAGTCCTGACGCAATGGCTTGTCTTAGCCTCCCACCCTTACTCCCCTTTTGAAATCACTTCCAGATGAATTTAGAGACTGGGAACTAATTCTGGGGAAGTCAGTGCAGGTAGCAGCTGAATTCATCGCCGTGGGGGTCCATCCATGGACTTCCTCCCTCGCTTCCTTACTCACTGGCTGTGCGAATAAAGCACTTGTTGCTTAACCCCCCCGTAGACTCAAACAGGTAATGCATGGACAGCACTTAATTCAGTACCCGTTCACACTAACTGCTTGGTAAGTCATCGTTATTGCGTTTGTATTCGTGGATGTGAAGGGGAGGCTAGAGGAGCGTCAGGGATGTTACTACTGTTTTTAACACCCTGCACCTCAACTGGCCCTCTTCTCACGCCTCTGCAGATCGAGAGAGAGAAGCTGCACGGCTGCATCGATGTTGGGCTCTCGGTGATGTCCGTGAAAAAGTCATCAAAATGCATAGATCTGGATACCGAGGAGCACATCTACCATCTGAAGGTGAGGCTGCTTCCCTGGCGTGATCTTCTGTCCCATAGTTTCTTTCAGTTGCAAAGGGATTGTAGTTACAGTGCTAATTGGTAATGCCCTTTGTTTATTTCAAAAGATCCAACCAACGTGTAGAAGATCTTCATTACCAAAGTTATTTCTAACAGACACTAAATTGATATTTGGATGGACCATCTCACAGGCTGCCAGAGGTTTAGCATCCTCGTCGCCCACCCTGTAGGGACCATGCCCCACACATACCATGATTATGACAACAGTCAATAATTACTAAAATTGTCATGTTTCCAAATAACCCCTTCTTCCCCTAGACTGTAGTGCCTTTAGTGAAGAACCATGTATCATGGGTTAAAGTAGATTCCCTGAAACACAGTATTTACCGCTTTAGCTAATTTTATAGGGATTCCAATAAAATTCTCATAGTACGGTGTCAGGAACTTTTCTCCTAAAGTATGGGTCTCCAATTAGTACCTCTGAAATTGCCTCACTCATCCCTTCTGCCCTCTCCCCTGCTAGGTGGTAGGGTCCAGAGGTCCACATCTGGTTCAGATCTTGACTTGGCTACTTACAGGCTATTGGCCTTTGGCAAATTTTTTAATCCTGAAAGTCTCCGTTTTCTCACCACCCTTCCCCAGAATGGGAATTATTATAGTGCCCATGTTGTACTGCTGCATGGAGGAAACTTGGCGTGATGCCCGGCCTGCTGTAAGCTCAAGAACTTTAGTTTTTGTGTATAATTATTAGAGGGGACCAGAACATGAGGAGTTAATTGAGAGGATTTTAAAACTCTTTTCTTACTTTGAGCAAATTACTTGGAATAATGAGCGTGGGGGTTGGGGGTTGGGAAAAGGAGCACGAGATGGTGAGCTCCATGTCTTAGGATGCCCCTGCTCTCCTCATAGGACCTGTGTGGTGCTTACACAAGTATATGCCTAATACATACATGTGGTCAGTCATGCTGCTATCTAGCCTAAGGCCTGAGCAAAGCAGGGATTCTCACCCTCGGTGCTGCTGACGTAGTGGCCTGGAGAATTCTTGGCTGTGGGGTCTGTCCTGTGCATTAGAGGGTATTGAGGGGTTTCCCTGGCCTCTCCCCACTAGTTGTTGGTAACAAACCCCTTTAAGTTATAATAGTCAAGAAAACATCTCCCATTGCCAAATGTCCCTTGGTTGAGAATAACTAAAAAAAAAGATAAAACAGCCCACTATCCCACCCCCTGTCTCAAAGGTTGATTAGTCTCCTCTAGAAGAGTGTCACTTGTGTCTCCATGTATTTTCAATGACCCCCTCCTTAGTTCTGTCTTGACATGGTCAGGTTCATCCACTATTTCACATAATAGAATAAAAGTAATTATTCATTCCTAGGTTTGGAAGAACCCGGAGTGCTTAAAATAACATCGTGTGCTAATACCATGACAAACAGTTTAGTATTTCTCTGTGTTGATTTACTCTAAGTTCTGTTCATGTTTCTTGTTCATTTGATTGAAAGTGAGCTGTGAATGTTCGTGTAGGTGCGAGCTATTGTCTGAGGGTCCTCGTTAGTGGCCTCAGAGTCAGGCAGCTTTTAAGTGGCGGCAGCCCAATCCCATTATCTTATTTTCTAGATGAGTAATATGGTCAGCCGTAGGGTTAAGAGGCTGTCCACCCACGGTCCTATATCTGCTGGTGGGGTTGGAACAGAATGCCGGACAGCTATTTAATAAAGTGCTTTGATTCTTCTACCTCACTTAACCAATAAAAAAAAAAAAAAATGAGTGTAGACGAATGTTCTGGGCGCTGATTTTTAAGGGCCTCTGAGAGCAGATCAGTGCAAAGGGTGGTGTCAGATTTCTGTGAAGTTCCTGCCATAAGCGTTTCTGGGAAGTGAAATACATTTCAAAGACATAATTTAGGGAGAATAAATAGATGTCCGCCAGTTGGTGTTGCTTTTTCCTGTAAATGATATATTCAGTAGCACCTGGAGAGGGGGGCGGTTTAGGTCCTGCATGTCCTTCTAACCAACACAACACTACCGTTTCCTAAATGAGTGACTGATGGCTACAGACATCTTTGCTCTCAGCAGTGATGACAGGAAAGATTTGAACAGATTGACCTGGAGTTTGCTTCTTGGAAGATAACCTACCATGCATCATGTTGGGTGATTTTAAGTTGCCACTTCAGGAAACTCTATTCCAATATATAGGTATCTATATATATATACTTTGAAAATATTAGTACACCCTCGTACACACAAAACATGGACTGTGAAGAAAGATCTAGTGCGTAGGTGCTTGTTACATTCTTTCTAGTACTTTTATGAACATCCTAATTACTTTATAATAAAAGTTGCTAGTTATAAACATTATTCTTCCTGCAAAGAAGACACAGATACTCATTTATGGAGAGAGTAGCTAACTGTTTGTGTAGGTGTGTTTGAAAAATCTTGGAAATGTCCAATAATAGTTTTTCACATTTTTTTTTCCTATTTCCAAGTACAGGGGAAATGTGTTTTAAAAAAAAAAAAACCTTCACATTCCTCACCAATGTGTTCTTTGTCAGAGAAGATTAACAAGGTTAAATATTTTGGGAAGAATTTACAAATTCATTCCAGTTCAGAGAAGATTGATCTGAAAAGTTTGAATTATAGAAGGGTTTAAAAAGAACCATGGTGCTAATATTTTCAGTAAGAATGGAAGTGGGGACAAGTGAATTTGGGAATATTTTGAGACAGATCAACATGAATTCTAGTTTATTTGTTGTTTAATATAAGTGGTAATGTTTTGCTTTCTTAATAATAGCATGACAATTGGACCCTTTCATTGAGAACCTAAGTGAAGCTTATGAAAACCATTTTTATTCTCCATTTCCTCCTCAAATGTATTCCTATAATTCCACATAAATTTAAACTAAATCAATAAACTCATATTTCTACATTTCTATACGGGCCAACATGTAAAGAGAGGGCATCTCAATTTATTTTTTTTTTATTTTTTTTTTAAAGATTTTATTTATTTATTTGACAGAGAGAAATCACAAGTAGATGGAGAGGCAGGCAGAGAGAGAGAGGGAAGCAGGCTCCCTGCTGAGCAGAGAGCCCGATGTGGGACTCGATCCCAGGACCCTGAGATCATGACCTGAGCCGAAGGCAGCGGCTTAACCCACTGAGCCACCCAGGCGCCCCAGGGCATCTCAATTTAATGAAGAAATTGTTTCTTTCAGTGAGTGACACTCTTGTTTCCTTCTTTTTAATCAATTTAGGTCAAGTCAGAAGAAATCTTTGATGAGTGGGTATCCAAACTCCGCCACCACAGAATGTATCGTCAGAATGAAATTGCCATGTTTCCACATGAGGTTAATCATTATTTCCCCGGATCCACTGTCACAGACTCAGCGTCTGGGGTCTTGGACTCCATATCAAGTAGGAAGGTAAGAATTTGCCAATAATGAATCAAGAAGAAGGTGGTGACTTTGTGCAAGGGAGTCCCCACTGGGGACTCTCTGAGGAGGAAGGGCTCGTGGGAAAGAATCTCTTTGCCCAGCTGCTCAGAACTAGGGCCAGAGGAGCATCTGTTGTCACTGTGACAGTAAATGAAAAAACACAGGGAGGAATTTAATGGTGTCTCCAGCTCTCCCTTGACCATTCTGACTTAGGTTTTCTTCTCTGCTTGTAAAATGAAGTATGCATCTTAATAGCCATATAGGATTATGAAATTTCTCAACATTTGTATCATGATTTGGGTATGATTATCATTTGATTGAAGAAGAAATTCAGGACTGCAGCCCCAGGCATGAAAGCATGGTATGGCCAGGCTGAGGTGACAGCCAGAGCTTGGGGGTCGCTAGTGGAGTGCTTTCTAGAAGCTTCTTTCCCATTATAAGCCAATGGCTTCTGTTAGCAACCAGCTCACTCTGTTGTTCTTTATCCTAACGTGTCCCCATGGGGCTCTGTTTTCATTTATAATGTGCTTTTGTCATCTGTGGAACAGCGTGGCAGTATATCAAAGCAGACCTCGATTCAAACTGGAAGCAATTTATCATTTTCTTGTGCTGGTGAGACGCGAGTTCCATTATGGTTGCAGTCTTCAGAGGACATGGAAAAATGCTCCAAAGGTAAAGTGACTTGAAACCTCTGCCCCTTTCTGTCATGGCTCTCAGATGGCACTCGTTGAGTATTCACACCTTGGGTGAATTTTCCTGTCACTAGTCTACATTTCCTCTCAGAGCTCGCTCACTGAGTTTGCACAAGTGATGACCAAATGATATGCTCCCTGCAGAGCTTCCCATCTTCACCTGGCTGTGCATGCAGACAGGTTTCCTTTCATATCCTTTAAGTACCCACGTCTGATTTCCATGAGAACCTACTAAATCGTTGTCTCCATGGGTGGGCTCTGTGCAATTCTCTGGTTGTTGTCGATGTTATTGTTTTTAAGTACCCAAACTGACTCCTGTGTACATCCAAGATTGGGAGTCATGGCTCACAGTGAGTGGGCGAACCAAATGGAGATCTCCACGAATAGGAGTTCTCTCCCCTAGTTGCACACACAATCACCAGAAGAGCATTTGAAAGGCAAGAATACCCACTCTCCAGAAGAATCTTTAATTTGGTCTGCACTTGGGCCCTGGCATCACTGATTTTCTACAGTTTCCCAAATGACTCTGATAAGGAGTCAGGATTGAGAACTCTTCCATAAGGAAGCTCAGTGTTCTCAACCCTAATGAGCTAAGAACAACACAGGGAACTAAAAAACAAAACAAGTCACCAGTGGGATTGGGGATGTTCTGATTTAATTATCTCCAGAAGGGAGTCAGACATATGGAATTTAAAGAATATCCCCAGTGGATTTTAAAGCAAAGCCATGATTGAGAACCATGATAAGAGAAAGATGCCAGGTCTTGAAAAGTGCATTTTCTCCATTGAATGCAGATACTATCACACGTGGGGCCTTATAAGATTTGCCCTTCCAGTAAACGTCACTCAGGAGCTTCACTGAGTGACATTTTTGGCACAGGTAGTCCTTGAAGTGCCATCTCTGGGCCAGCAGCACGGGTCTGGCCTTCAAACTTATTTGAAATGCGAATTCTCAGTCAGAATCAGAAACTGTGGGCGGATCTCAAGGATCTGTGGTTTAATCAGTTCTTCAGCTGATTCTTTTTTTTTTTTTTTAAGATTTTATTTATTTATTTGACAGAGCGAGATCAAAAGTAGGCAGAGAGGCAGACAAAGAGAGAGGGGGAAGCAGGCCCCCCGTTGAGCAGAGAGCCCAATGAGGGGCTCCATCCCAGGACCCCGGGACCATGACCCGAGTCAAAGGCAAAGGTTTTAACCCACTGAGCCCCCCAGGTGCCCCCCAGCTGATTCCGATGAGGCCAAAGTTTGAGAGCCATTGGGTCTTGATTTCTCAGTGGAAACAGCCACCATCATCCAACAAACAGGAAATTAAGGACTGTCTTTTGAGTTAGGGACCAAGAAACTGGTGTGGGAACTCTTAGGTCCTCTCAGGTCAATGTGCAGACAATCACCACTATCTCATGTGGGTCCCTGATCGACAGGTGTCCTTGGAGACCAGTACAACCTTCATCTTTTTTTCATTTATTTACTTGTCTGGAGTCCTCGGAAGCAAAGAATGACACCCTGTTATTGCAATATTGGACATAATAATGCTAATGATGGGAGCTGATTTACTTACTGCTGACCAGGGTACCAGCACTCCAAAAACATGCTGACCTATGTCAGCTCACAGTTACCCTATGAAGGGGTGTCTAATTCTCTCCCTTTCCCAGATGAGGACACTGAGGCACAGAAGTGATATAATTCGCCCAAGATTCAGAGTTCAGGAAGTGTTCAAACCAAGGCAGTCTTGTTCTCCAAATCTATGACCATCACCATAGCTGTGCACTGCCTCTTCTGTAAAAAAGGAAGAAGTAAGATTTCGTCTCCATACAGATATAAGTCAAGTAGTAGAAAGAAGTTTAAGAAGTATCTGGCAGGAGCATAGGGCAGCCTGGGTGCCAGGATGAGGGCTTATGAATCTTCCTTTTGCTTTTGTCCCACAGACCTGGCGCACTGCCACACGTACCTGGTGGAAATGAGCCAGCTCCTGCAGAGTATGGACGTCCTGCACCGGACGTATTCAGCACCTGCCATCAATGCCATCCAGGTCAGCCAGATCCCTCCGCTGTTTGCACTGTGGTGTTTTTCTGCTTCCCTCTCTCCTCCTCAGCCTCAAGCTAACAGTGGGATGTTGTCTGGTCTTGGTTGCTTCTGCCACATTCCAGGGGACGGAGGTGGTCACTTTGCTGTGCAGTTTTCCCTCTTTGGTCTGGGAGGCCTTATTTTCTGTGCTCTCTCTCCTGTTTTGAAACAAAGGGTACAGCTTTTGAAAGTCCCAAAAAGGAAAAAAGATCTCACAGGAGGTGGCGGTCCAGAGCTATTGGCAAAGACACTACAGGAACGCTGCAGGTAACCGCTGCTTCCCCTGCTCTCCGGGCCGCATGCTGGGGGCTGCGGGGACTCCGATGGGATTTTCTGCAGTCGTGCTTGCTAATAGCTTATGCAGAGAGAAATTCAATCACTTCGATTTTCTGGTTGCTACAATAAGCATGTAATGGAATTGGGTAAGGGGAAATGGCATGAGGATGGAAGGAGTTAGGCCCTTTCTTGGACTTAGGTTTCCCCTTCTTTAATGCCAAACCCACCTGCCCTCTTCCCTGCTTGCGTGTGTGCTTTGACCCACCTCTCCTGTGGCCAGTCAGGGGATTCATCATCCCTCTGAGCCCATTGGAGTCTCTGGAAACGGGACATTGTGCAGACTCTCTTTTGCCTCTGTGTCCAACCCCCCAGACTCCCATCAGAGTTTCACTGTGTTACACTAGCTGCCAATTTCCTGAGTGCACAGCTAAGCCAGAGGCTAAGATTTGCATCTCAGCCATTGCATATTAAATGGCGACATTGTTAAGGTCACATAAATCAGAGACTTAATGGATAAGTCATTGTCTATACTCTTGTATGTTCTTTGGTTCAAAGCACTTTATGGGTTGAATGTCAGTACTTTCAAAGTGAAGAGTGATTTGTGTACAGACATGTGAGAAGTTAGCTTTTTGGAAGCACCAGATGCAAATTAAGGAAACATTCTAAAACCTAGTCACTGTTCACAGTACTGGATGGCTATTGCCAGGAGGAAGGAATTGAACAGAAATGAGAAAGAGTGTGGCAGCTGTAGCTGTCATTTCCAACCTAGAGCTTTAATGGTTCAATCATTTGCAAAAGAATATGTGATTTCTCACCCATTTTTATTTTGCAAGAAGCCAGAGCAAGTTGCTAGAGAAAGTGCTTTCTTGGGTTTTCATTTATTTTCTTTTAAGTTATCACTTGGTAGAAAGATTTACCTATAAAATGTTCTTTTGCAAAATTCTAATTTTAGTACCAAGTAAATATTCTAAGCCTCTTGCATCTGAGAAAGATTGTCTCCCTTTGGTGTCGCTTCAGGTCCCCAAACCTTTCTCTGGCCCAGTAAGACTGCATTCCTCCAATCCTAATTTGTCAACATTAGATTTTGGAGAAGAGAAGAATTACTCTGATGGCTCTGAAACCTCGTCAGAGTTTTCTAAAATGCAAGAAGACCTGTGTCATATTGCCCATAAAGGTAAATGAGTTTTCTTTCTTCTTGATGTGTTTGATGAAAATGTCAGAGGCATGTCTGGGTATGGAATGTCCTTGGAGAGGGGATCTTAGTTGGTTCATCTTCTGCTCTAGTAGGATTTGGGGCAATCTAATTTTTATTTTATTTCCCTGTGCTAGGGAGTGTATTGACAGGAAGTTTCTTTTTTAAGCCCCTAAGGGAAAGAGTGAGAGCATTCGGTATTCTTTAATGCACATGCTGCTGGTGGCGGTATGAATTGGTGCTTTTCTGGAGAGCGATATGACATTATGTTTTGAGCTTAAAAAAAAAAAAAAAATCTGCCTATCTAACAATTCCACTTTGAAGAATTCATTCATATAAATTACTTTAGAATTTATCCAAATAAAGAGATCTCTTATAGCATTGTTTATCGTATCAAAAATTAGACATAGATGTTCAACATCATTAGCCATTAGGAAACTGCAAGTTAAAGCCAGGATGAAATATTACCATACCCCTATTTTAGCTCCAAAAAGATGCAAATGCCCATGAGGACATGGAGAAACTGGGTCTCTCACCTGTTGCTGGTGGCAATGCAGGATGGTACAGCCACTCTGGACAGTGGTTTGGCAGCTTTATATAAAATTAAACATCACTTACCATATAAATCAACATTCACATTCCTGGCCATTTATTCCAGAGAAATGTAAACTGAAGTCTATACAAAAACTTAAATGTCCATGTTCAGAGCAGCTTTATTTGTATTTATTTGTATTAGCTGAAGATCAGAACAACCCAAATGTCCTTCAACAGGTACACGGTTACACAAACTATAGGACGTCCTTACAATGGAATACAGCTCAACAGTGAAAAGGACCAAACAATGATGTGTATGCATGGCTGCCTGGGGAGATCTCGAGGACATTATGATGAGGGAAAATAGCCGGTTTCTAAAGGTTGTGTAGTGTATGTTTCCATGTATTAACACTTTTGAAGTGATAAGATGATAGGAATAGAGATTCGTGGTTGCCAGGGCTCAGGGAAAGAGAGAAAATATGGCTGTGATCATGAAGGGGTAGCAAGAGGGATCTTGATGGTAATGGAAGGTTCTGTATCCTGATTGTGGTGGTGGTTCCATGAATCTACACGTGTGATAAAATTGCGTTGATGTGTATTTACACACATAGACACAATGAGAGCACATAAAACTGGTGACATCTGCGGGCGAACTACAGATGCGGCCAAGGTCAGTTTCCAGGTGTGGAGACTGTAGCATAGTTCTGGAAGATGTCACCACGGTGAGAAATGAGCTATAGGGTACCCAGGACCTCTTTGTACTGTTTTTGCAACTTCCTGTGAATCTATAGTAATTTCAGAGCAGAAACTATTTTTTAAATGTAAATAACCTAAATGCCAACAATAGGGAAATTGGATTTTTTAATATAATATAATTATGTGATAGAAGAGTCAACAGCACAGGAATACACATCTGGAGCACATAGCTCTGAGGTCGGGTATTCACTAAGTACTTACATGCACTGTTTCATTTCACTCCAGCAGCAGCATGTGGAACAGATAGTATTGTAACCTTCGTTGCACAGATAAGAAAGCCATGGCTCGAAGAAGCTGAAGAGCTTCCTGAGTAAGAAAGTGGTAGGAAGTGACTCACTGACGCTTGAATCCAGTCCTCCTGGCCCAGCATCTGGTGTCTCACTGCCCTTACACAGGGCTACTTTTACAGACACAGAAAGATGTTCACAACACACCGTTGAGTAAAAATACGGGTCTCAAAACAATGTATGGGTAGGATCCTGTCCATTCGGAAAAAATGAACTATATAAATTTGACACATAGAGGTGTATTAAACAGTCTGGGAAGATCTACACCGACATTTTAATGGTGGAGACTGGACTTGCAAAGACTTATTATCTTCTTTTTTTTTTTTTTTTAAGATTTTATTTATTTATTTGACAGAGAGAGATCACAAGTAGGCAGAGAGGCAGGCAGAGAGAGAGGGGGAAGCAGGCTCCCCGCTGAGCAGAGAGCCCGATGTGGGACTCGATCCCAGGACCCTGAGATCATGACCTGAGCCGAAGGCAGCGGCTTAACCCACTGAGCCACCCAGGCGCCCCAAGACTTATTATCTTCTTATTGCTTATCTTTTTAAAAAATGGGATATATTTATCATTTTTTAAAAGGGCAGATGGGTTTAAAAGTTTTAAATGGGAAGGCAGTGGGGTGCCTGCATGGCTTACTCAGTTAAGCATCTTACTCTTGACTTTGGCTCAGGTCATGATTTCAGCGTCATGAGATCAAGCCCCTGCATCAGGCTCCGAGTTGGGCATGGAGCCTGCTTAAAACTTTCCCTCTCTCTGCCCCTCCCTGCCTTAAATTTTTTTTTTTTTTTTTTTTTTTAATGGGAGGGCAGTGCTTGAAGTGAAAGGAAGGAAGATTTGGGCTCTGTTGCTTTATTCCTTTGGCCTCGTGTTTTTCTGCCACGACACTGTTGAACCTTTCAGGTCTCTCTTCCGTTACCCCACAATCGTACGGGAAACCCTTTCATATTCTTTACAAATCCCCACCTCAACCAAACTCGTGTCCTAGTTGCTGTAATTGGTGTTGCCTTTTAGGCTTTATGGGAGGAAATCCCTGAAAAAGAACATGAGTTTTCTTTTTCTTTTTTTAAAGATTTTATTTATTTATTTATTCGACAGACAGAGATCACAAATAGGCAGAGAGGCAGGCAGAGAGAGAGGAGGAAGCAGGCTCCCTGCTGAGCAGAGAGCCTGATGTGGGGCTCTATCCCAGGACCCTGGGATCATGATCTGAGCCGAAGGCAGAGGCTTTAACCCACTGAGCCACCCAGGTGCCCCAGAACATGACTTTTCAATAACACGAGCTGTCGGGGCACTTGGGTGGCACTGTCAGTTAAGCGTCTGGACTCTCGGTTTTGGCTCAGGTGGTAAGGTTGTCTTGGGCTTGCACTCGGCGTGGAGTCTGCTGGAGATTCTCTCTCCCTCTGTCCCTCCCACTCATGCTCTCTTTTGTGCAAATAAATAAGTGGATCTTCTTTCTTTTAAGATTTTATTTATTTATTTGACAGAGAGAGAGAGATCACAAGTAGGCAGAGAGGCAGGCAGAGAGAGAGAGGGAAGCAGGCTCCCCAATGAGCAGAGAGCCCAAGGTGTGGCTCTATCCCAGGACCCTGAGACCATGACCTGAGCCTAAGGCAGAGGCTTAATCCACTGAGCCACCCAGGTGCCCCAAATAAGTGGATCTTTAAATAAAAAAAAAAACCCATGAACTGTCTTTTTACAAATGAGAGGATAATGCATCCCACAGCAGGGATATCCTGCATTTTATCATGAAAGAAGCTGCTCCCTCAGCAGAGAGAGAGGTTGCCATGTGGAGTTCGGCCCCCAATGCCTTACCCCTGCAGAGTGCTCAGCCTCCTGGACCATCTATAATGGCTGCGGCCAGCTGCTCTGCCTTTCAGGCTTTGTCAAAAAAAAACAGCTGGCCGCAGAGCTGCCACACGCCTAGACGAGGTCAAGATCTGTGCTCCCAGAAAGGTCCAGGTGTGCTTATTCAACAACAGCAGCCTTTGCCCTGTGGGCTCACAGACTCGAATTGCACCAGGAGCCCAACAGGCTGTGTTTCCCTGCTGTGGTTTTCAAGTACACTCGCATAGACTGAAGGGTCTCTGGGAGTCCCTTTCACACAGGCTGTGACTCGGAGTCCTCTTGGGATGGAGACACTGCTCAGGTTTGTCCTCAGTCCCGCACGCTTGTGTGCTTGCTCACTTCCATACATTCAAACTCAAAGCATCTTGACCTTTCCTTTCTTCCTGCCTGAGCCTGACCTGGTCAAGGACAGTTTTTGTGATACTTTCTTGACTATATGACTAATCTATCCACTGTGATTCCAGGGAACGTGAACTAAATGTAGGAATTCCACTGATGTTGTAACATAGTCTGTGTTACTTACTTTTTCTTTAATTTGTTAAAGGCATCTGTGTTCTCTGCTTTTTAGAAGATTAGATCAAAGGTTAGACAACCTATATATACCCATCATAGGTGAAAAAGTCATTATATATTATAAATGGAATTTGCTTTTTATGGCATATCTCATTGGTTCATGTGTCTGGCTTTGAGCATATGTTGACACACATTTAAGTAAACAGAGAACAAAATACTAAAACTTAAAAGTCATTAAGGAATTTACATTGCGTATATTAAGTATTACATTTCTCCAAATATATTTCACTGAACAATTTGCCCATAAAATGCTTTTAAAAACAAAAGAATTCCATGGTTAAAAATGTTTGGAAAACCCTGCTGACTATGGTCCCCTTTGAATTTGCCCAAGAACAGTAAATATTAAAGGCCCTGAGAAGTCCTGCATCAGAGAAGTCTGTTAGCTTTGTTTAAGTCAATGATTTTCAATGTATATGGAAAACTTTTCCTCACTTCCCCAGTAGCTGTTTATACCAAGGAACTAAAGTTCTTGAGAAACATAATGCAGGAACATAGTAAATAATAAACCTTTATGGAGCTAACCCTCTATACCATCTGAATCAGAAGGCAGACATTCATTCTAGGCCACTCTGTTATGACTAGCTGTGGAATTTTTAAATCTCCAATTAACTTCTCTGGGCCTCAGTTGCCTCATTTGTTAAATGTCCTAAAATATGGGGTACCTGGGTGGCTCAGTTAGTTAAGCAAACTGCCTTCAGTTCAGGTCATGATCCTGGAGACCCAAGATAGAGTCCTGCTTCAGGATCTCTGCTCAGCAAGGAGTCATCTTCTCCCTCTGACCTCCCCTGTCTCATGCTCTCTTTCTGTCATTCTCTCTCTCTCTCTCTGTGTCAAATAAATAAATAAAATCCTTTTTAAAAAAAAAATCCTCTCTTAAAAAAAAATGTCCTAAAGTAGTTCTCCTGACTTTTGGGTCTCAAATTCTGTAACTATTTTCTGTGATTGGTTATTTTGTTCTGAATAGAAAGAATTCATGCTGTTGCTTATTGTTACAAGAAGGTTTTATGAGACAGTGTTCTATTCTTAGCTGAAATAGAAATGACTGAATATGGTGAGCAGTTCTAGGATAGAAAAGCAAGGACTAGGATAGGACCAGGGTCCTCTGGGAATGGGGAATTTATGTTTGACTTTGGAAAGAAATAAGGCTTCCTGATACTTTCCTGAAGGCATTTTCAGACAGGGAAATCCTGATTTATAAATGAAAAGGTTAAAAGTAGAACAGAATTAAACTGTATTCCATTATTTAGTATTCTTTCATTTTTTATTTTTTTCCTATGTTGAGTTTTAATTGTTGGAGGATCATTTTCTGAAGTGTTTTGAGTTTCTGGAAGCATTGGATAAAGAGCCAAGCATATCACAGTGATATCATTTTCATAGATTAAAAGCTAGAAGCTATACAGAATTTAAAGAAAAGCCAGATCATTTATCAAGCATAATTTAGAATTCAGCATAAAAATATACTGAACACTTATATTTATGAAAATTATCCAGAAATAAGTAGGACCATTTAATCAAATTACCTAATGTATCTAAATGAAAGAACCATTTGGATAGAATATCAGAAAGTACTTTAAAACCGTGGATATCTTGTGAGGTTTGAAAATGAGAGGAAGCAGATTACAGAAGTTAAAGCCACCCCAGATATTTTAGGTATGTTATCATTTCGAAGAAAATTCAGCAAAAAGTACTTTTCATTAAAAAGAAACTGATATCTGGGTGGCTTAGTCAGTTAAGCATCTGCTTCGACTCAGGTTATGATCCCGAGGTCCTGGGATTGAGTCTCGTGTTGGACTCCTTGCTCAGCGGGGAGCCTGATTCTCCCTCTGTCTGCTGCTCCCCCTGCTTGTGCTCTCTCCCTCTCTCTCTATCTCTGGCAAATAAATAAAATCTTAAAAAAAAAAAAAAAGAGCGAAAGAAAAGTAATGAGTCCTAATGTGGGTTGGGCACTATATGATAATATGTTTTCTCACTGTTTCCTTAAAGCACTCATGAGATAACGGGCATTACCCCCAACTATGGATGTGGAAACCGAGGATTCGTCCAAAATCTAAATGACAACCAATTGGTAGAAGTAGGATTTTGGTTTGCATTTGCCTTATTACAAAATGTCTTTCCCTTCTGCCACACTACCTCTGTGGCGTCCATGGCATTACTGTCTTCCCCCAGACTTCATTCTCTTTGATTCCCAGAAACTGCTAGAGTAGAGCTCAGGTAGTGTAAGAGTACATGTGTCCTTCAGTACCAAACGTGCTAACTGCACTCTCGCCGTCTAACTCAACAGAAGAATATCATGGAATCCTGTGGAAACCGGAAAGGTAGTGGTCCAGGAGTCAGTTGTATGCGGCGTACAACGTTCCATTCTGTCAGAACTCAACCTGCGTCCCACTCTCTTAGTACGGTGAGAGGGTCTGAGAAATGGCTAAGGACAGTCTGGGAAAGATGAGTAAACAGAGATGCCATGATTGCCTTTCGAAATTTGAACACCGAGGGGTGCCTGGGTGGCTCAGTGGGTTAAACCGCTGCCTTTAGCTCAGGTCATGGTCTCAGGGTCCTGGGATCGAGCCCCGCATCAGGCTCTCTGCTTGGTGGGGAGCCTGCTTCTCCCTCTCTCCCTGCCTGCCTCTCTGCCTCCTTGTGGTCTCTCTCTCTGTCAAATAAATGAATAAAAATTAAAAAAAAAAAAAAAGAAATTTGAACACCGAATGAACGAATAGGTAGTGCTGTTTGCCAGTGAAGAGACACAGAGGGAAATTTTGGCTTGGGCACAGGAGGACTTCCTTCCCTGCAGCAGATCCTAGTGGCAGAGTGGACTGCTTTAGGAGACAGAAAATGGTCTGAGAAACATGGTCCAAAACCACAGGCAAGGAGGTTTGGAGGCAGAGAAGAGTTGACCATTCCATATAGTGGGTGGCCTTAGTGATCTTTGGGGTTCTTTGTAGCTCTGAACATTGAAGACTTTCTTTCTTTCTTTTTAAGATTATTTACTTATTTATTTGAGACAGAGCGAGTGAGTGAGTAGGTGAGCAGAAAGGGCAGAAGGAGAGGGAAAGGCAGATTCCCGCTGAGCAAGGAAGCTGATGTGGGACTCGATACCAGGACCCTGAAATCATGACCCAAAGGCAGACACTTAACTGATGAGCTGCCCAGGCACCACCACTGAAGCCTTTCTATGTGGTTTCATTTGTTGTCAGCTATCCATAGATGTGATGCATTCATTTGGATCGCTGTTTTTGTAAGTTTTTTCCTTATTTTTCTCTAACATCATGTTAGAAATTAGTAAGAAAGCATTCTGCCACAGAGAATATTCCTCACCTCTGGGATCCTGTGTCTTTAGCAGTTAATCTAAATACAGTCTCCTGCAAGCCGCCCCTCACAATGGCTCTGCGTGTGCTGGGCCATCAGGCTGCTGCGAATGACAATCTTCCTGTCCTCTGAGTGGCCTCACCAGTAGTTTAAGAAATTCAGTTGGTAGCAATCCTTTGTCAGGTGGTTTAGGAAGCACTTTGAAAAATGAAAATTAGATATAGTGACTATATGAGTTTCTGTTTATTTTATGCCCACCACAGTCTTAATCAGTTCTCCATTTTTTTTTAAAGATTTTACTTATTTATTTGACAGAGACACAGCAAGAGAGGGAGCACAAGCAGAGGGAGTGGGAGAGGGAGAAGCAGGCTTCCCACCAAGCAAAGACCCCAACATGGGGCTCGATCCCAGGATGCTGGGATCATGACCTGAGCCAAAGGCAGACACTTAACCGACTGAGCCTCCTAAGCGCCCCAGCTCTCCATTTTGAACCAAGGAGTGTGTATTCTGCCAATTTTAAATGGAATCTTCTCATCAGGCTGAAGGCCTTGCTTCACTGCAGGCTGTCTGGAGGCCAGAGGAATGGATCTGGTAAAGTGGTAGCCAGCTGAGTACCACATTTACTTAATCTAAAGCAATAAACATGACAGTGAATTTTTTTTTCTTTTGTAACAATGTAAAGTGACAGATGTTCCCTAGACTTATTGTGGTGATCGTTTTGCAGTGGATACAGATACCAAATCATTACGGTAGACACCAGAACTCATAGAAGGTTAATGTCAACTGTAATAGCAAATTAAGGAAACTTATACCAAAAGACCAAAACAAAACAAAACAAAAAAACCCATGGTAGTGCAAAGGTGTTCCCTCCCGGGACCCACTCAGATGGGCGTGGGTATCCTACGGAGTGTGTGTTAGGGGTGCCTATCTACTGGGACGTAAAGTGGTAATTGCGGGGCTCGTTGCTCCCCAGCTGAGGCTGCTCTTCCACTGTTGAACAGATTCCGGTCAGTCCCTCGTTCATCAGACCCTGTACCCTGCACGCCTCTTATTGACAAGTGTTGTTCTGGCAAGAGAACGAAGTACTCTCCTAAAACCTGCATTCCAGTCCCCACCACTTCGACCCTCGTGTGTTGTTTTCATCACCATCACTCTTACTATGGCAGTAACACTTACGATTGATTATAGGCTGCCCATGGGGTTAAGTGCTATCCCCACACTGTCCTCTTTAATCCCCATAACCATCTCATAAAGTTAACGCTCTCATGACCCCCATTTACAAAGGAGGGAAGGGAAGTTCAGGTGCAGCATATACTGGCCCAGGGTCCTGCAGTGCCTGAGCGATAGAGCTGGGAAGAATCCAGGGCTGGTTCAGAGCCCACACTCTGGGTCACTCTGTTGTGCAGCCCATTCTTTTGCTCGACGGAATTGTTTAGATCAAAGCGCTAAGTGTGTTCCTTAGATATTTTTGGAAAATTTTTAGTACTTGTTTGCCTTTAGTACCTATTTACCCTGTCTTCTGTTGACAGAAGGGAAGAAATGAACTGTACTTAATAAACTAAGGAAACTGTGTGCATGAGTGTGTGTTTAAGCAAATTGCTTATTTGTACGATGACTTTCTGAAGATGGTCTAAATCCATCACTAAACCACAACCTCAGACAAGTTCAGCAACAACTTGTGGAGAGATGCAGTTGTCCTTGCGGCTATGGAAATGAGGGAAGCAAGTCAATAATGCCTATTTAGTTCTGCAATACTGAATCAGCCATTCTTGAATAACAGTACTTCCAAAGATGCAGCCCCGTGGAGTTCAGGAGTGTCCTCTGACAAGTGTGTCTCTGCCTCTTCCTTCTTGCTACCTTTCTAAAACAAAATGTAATAAAGGACACCGGAAAGATAATGTTTAAATGTCATATCCATGATCTGTAAGTTAGATGCCATTCCCCCATTCCTAGGGGATAACTCATACAAATGTGATCAAAATTTGATGAATTTTTTTGCTGTATGTGTTAGTGGGTTCTAAAAACTTCAGTTCTGGCATCTGAATGCCTAGCAATGCTAAGCTCTCATGGGGCTAAGTGCACACTAAAGTGAATAGAGTAGCTGAATGCCAAGTTCAGAGCCTGGGGATTCTGGATAAAGCAGCTGGAAGACTAACAAGAGTATAGGCAACACCCTAAAATAATTTCAAATTGACAGAGTAGTTGCAAGAATAATACAAAGAATTCCCACAGATCTTTTACCCCAACTTATCATTTTCAATATTTTGCCACATATATCTTACCTCTTTTTCCACACACAATATATGCATGCACACACATAGGTGTTTCTTTTTCTGAACCATGTGAGAGTCGGAATCCTACCTCGTTTTTTTTATGCCTTTATACTGTAGTATCTATTTCCTAAGAATAGGGATAGTCTGTGATGTAGCCACAGTGCAGTTGTGAAATTCAGGAAATTTAATATTGAAACATGACTTTGAACTCCCCTATTTACCAGTTCAGATGCTGTCAGTGGTTCCAATAACGTCCTTCAATAGCACATTTCCCCTTCAGTCCAGGATCGAACCCACGATCATGTGCCGCCTTAATTGTCATGTCTCTTCAGTTTCTTGCCATTGGGAGCAGTTCCTCAGCCTTTCTTTTTCTGTGATGAAACTGGTGCTTTTGAAGGATACAGGTCAGTTTTTACGTAGATGTTCCTCCTTTTGGAGTGGCCTACTCCTGGCTGGTAATACAACACAAACCAAGGTGTATCTTCTTCAGAATATTACACCCGGAGGCACACAAGTCCATCTGAGCCCCACCGGGGATTAATTGTGGTCACTTGGTTAAGGTGCTATCTAGTTTCTTGGTTTCTAGTTTCATGACTCCCTAGTGACCAATGGGCTTTGTTTTCAAACAGTTTTGGTCTTTAGGGATAGAGACAAAATTAAATGCTGATAATTGAGAATCCAGAGCTGTTTTTTCAAGTGTCAAAATATCTTGACAGGTCATCAATTCCTAGAATTGTGTAGTCGGTAGGGGGTTTGGAATCGAAAAATATGTACACTGTTAAATTTTTTTTTAATAGACTTTATTTTTCAGTCTACGGCCATACCACCCTGAATGCACCCGATCTCGTCTGATCTCGGAAGCTAAGCAGGGTCGGGCCTGGTTAGTACTTGGATGGGAGACTTTATTTTTCAGAGCAGTTTTCGCTTCATAGCAAACTGGAGCAGAAAGTACGGAGTTCCAGATAGCCCTCCCCCTCCCACCCACAGCCTCTCCCACTGCCAGCATCCCACCAGGTGGTCCATTTGTTAAAATCAGTAAACCTACAACAAAGCAGCATTATTACCTAGAGTCCATAGTTTCAGTTAGGGTTCACTCTGGGTGTTAGGGTTCACGCTGGGTGTTATACATTCCAGATGTGTTCTTTAAATGTCAACTTAGAGTGTCCCTTTGCTGTACTCTTCAGGCACTGTTTGGGGCTGTTACTTTTCTAAGTTCCTTCATAAGAAATACGTGTCTCTGTGTCTTGCATTATGCCTCTTCCTTTACTCCTTTTTATAATGATTATATCTTTCTAGTTTACTTCACTTTAAGGTCAGCTTTTAACACCCTGTCAGCGGAGAGAGAGAAGATGAAGCAGCTGATGGAACAGGATGTCTCCTCCCCGCCCTCTGCCCAGGTCATCGGCTTGAAACACGCCCTGTCATCCGTAAGTCGCATGCCTGTGTCACAGAAATGCCTGACCACCTGGCCAAGCTCTTGAATCTTTTTCTACATTTTCTGACTCTGTGGTTGTGTTGAAAATTCATGAAAAAACTAAACAAATTATCCAAATTCTGTTTTCACCTTGTATCAGATCTGCTAATTCTGAGTGCCAACACCGAGCCTACCTCCAGTCTTGGTAGCTCGTATTTCATGGAGCGTTAGAGACTTTTAAGTTTGGTTTCTTTCCATTTATCTTAACTTTTCTGTTTCTGTAAAGCGTCTGTTGTGTGTTTGTGTGGGTCTCCAGACATCCGCTTCTTACATCAAAATCTGGCAGTTTGGTGGAGGTTCCTTACCAAAGACTTCTCAAGTTTAGACTGACTCTGCAAGTGTCGGGGAGCAGGCGGTTCTTTTAAATTCTCTGCTGCCCAGCTCTGATCCGGTTTACCACTCCTTCAAAATTGTTTGGAAGTGATTTGATATGATTTGGTAATATAAACGTTTAGCTTCTTTTTCCTGCATGGGCACAAAGAGATGAGTCATAAGGAATGTCAGATCATCATTGTGTTCTCATCCCAACAGAAAAATCACGGTCCAGCCCCACATGTTTTTCAGTCTGCTCTTCTGTTAGTCACTCTCCAGTTTCCCCATGATTCCTGTTGGGCTCCATTCAGGCGCAGTGTCCTAGGACTCTCCTTTGAACAGCTGGAGTTGTCTGATTTCTCACTCTGTATCTATCGGAAAGCTGGAGGATTTTAAAAATAGCATACCATTTCTGTTATTTCTATTTATTTTACTTATTTACATATTTCTTTTATTTTTATCTTATTTTATTATGCCCCAGTCTTTGCTTGTCCTTTCCGAATCCCTACTGCTAAGAGAGTGTGTGCACACACGGGAAGTCACCTGCTGAAGCAATACAGAACTTTTTGTTTAGGGCTGGGTTGGGGAGATGAGTTTCAGGATCTTGTTTTCAGGAGCTGATTCGCCTTTGAGAGAACTAGAAAATATCCATTCATCTTTTCAATTCATGGTATTACTGAGAAAAGTAAAGTAATGATTGTGGTATGACCTTAATGGGAAACATATTACATAGTACATATTTGCTGTCGAAAAATACTTAAGGAATATCTACTCAGTTGGCATTCCAAGTATGTTATCTTTGAAAGAAATAAAAAATAATGTGGACTTAGTCTTAATGTTGTCTACCCTGAGGAGCTTTGGGTTTTCCAAGGTCAGAGAGAAACACCCCTTTTTGATTGCAGTGGACAGCTAGCTGCACACTGGGTGCTGTTTGGGTTTGAAAGAAGTGAGGTGGGTTCCCTTTTTTTTTTTTTAAGTTTATTTTTTAGTGCTACAGAACATTTCTTATTATTCCCAGTCTAAATTGTTTTTAGTACTTTTAGAAAATACTTCTGATGCCCTCCCCCCAACAGGGGTCTTCTCTCTCCTGCTCTCCTCCATTGGAGGTCTGGCCTCATTTTCTTAGTCTGCTTGTCTGGTAGAGGGCATGATATCCTAGGCCAGAGTTGTTACCCTTCTAAGGAGTTTATTCTCTCCTATGTTCAGGGTTTTGGGAAACTTAAGATAAAACAAAATGATCCTTTCTTTTTTCTTTTGGCTTGAATTCTGGATTAGATTCAAGACTTGTTTTTTAAAAATAACATTTTTAGTGTCATCGCAGGGTATCAGAATGCATATGTTTGGGCTGTACGTGCAATCTTGGCATTCTTCTCTCTTCTGCCTGTGGTTTACAAAGGAAAGAGAAGCTGCTAAAATAACACATTTTCCAGACCGTACTGCAAGTCTGGCCACTGGTATAGATTCTGGCCACTGATGCTAAGATGCCAGCAACATGTTGGCCAGAAAAAAGTGAGTACCCCATAGAGATTGTTACATGTACATGTGCGTATTTACTCAGTGTACATGTGTGTATTTACTCATTTACATTTACTCAGTGATTCCTAAATGATCCTCAAGAATTTCCAAATAATCCATTCTATTCCTGGGTATTAAAAATTAAAACCAACATCCTGTCTGAGATTTAGGCAGTAGATCAGACCATGCCACATCCTTCTATGATCTCAGCAGGTAGGCCCTGTGGCACTAATGGATGGGAAAGGCTCTGAGTTTCTGGGACTAGACCCTGGAAGATAGACAGGACAGAGCTGCGTGCAAGCACCTGGGGAGCCTACTGTGGGAGGGTCTGGGGGGACAGTCAGGCACACTTGTCCCTTTCCAAAGACAGATCATTTGGAAACATCTTCCTCTACCTTTAAGCCAGTTCCTTCCCCTTTGGGATGTTGGGATAGACAATCTGACCTGCCCAGGAGAGGGTTTATACGTGCCCACCTCCCTCCCCCCATTCCCAGGGCCCTGGTCCTTAGCCTTTATCCAGGTAAGTGAAAGTGCGTAGTTGATTTTCCATAAAATGTCTTAGTCATGAAGAATGAATAAAGCAATCATTACCTATACTGGGAGATAATAAAATTACTCTTCCACAAAATCGTACTTCCAAGCATACTACCTAAAGTCCAGTTCTACTGGTATGAAAATTAAATAACATTAAAAGATGTCCAGTCATAGGGGTGGGATAAGAGAAGCGTGGGATCATAGAGAGGGAGCTGGGGAGGTAGGGCTGTGGAACCACTAGCCCTAGTAAGAGCTGAAGGTGTTGGTGATTTCCTTCTCCACAGAAAGCAATGCCTCTCCAGCCCCTTAGGGACATCACTTCCAAAGTTTAGTGTCTTTGATCTCCTTGGCAGCTCAGAACCGTATCCTGTTGGATAACATTCAAGAAGAAAGTCCTGGAAAGTGCCCTGCTAGGGGCTCCGTCCTCCTGGCCCCCTGCTGTGCTTTTCTGATACATTCATTTATTAACAGAGCCCCACTATTTTTAACATGTTCCAGGCCCTAGCACAAAACACAGACCTTAAAGAACGCTTACGCAGAATCCATGCTGAGTCTCTGCTCCTCGATTCCCCCGCTGCTGCCAAGTCGGGTGACAATCTGGCAGAGGTGGGTAAGGCTTCTCGCCTGGGAATGTTTCCACGACCGCCACCCCCTCACCCGACAGCCCCTGTCCGTCCCTGTGCCCCTCTTTTCCCTGGGGAGTGGGGAGTGGTGCTCACCTCTCTGCCCGCCCCCGCAGCTGCTTCAGGGTCTGAACCCCGCACTCCAAGGCTTTCTTACCTACTCATGTGCTAACTGCATTGTTCAACTGCTCCCCCCCTCAGAAGTTGTCTTCCTTTTGTATTTCTTTACCCCATTTCCTCCTAACAGTCGCCTTCTTTTCACTAGTATTCCTAGAGTGGGAATGCCCAGAGATATTTTCTTCTGTTACTTCTAAAGAGGCCCCCTTTCCTCTGCCCTGTGGTATCCAAAGTCCCTGCTAGCATCCTTTGCCCCCTCTGTGACATCCCCTCTCCCCTTTCTTTTGGCTGTTCCCTTCTTCTCCTATGATTTTTTTTTTTTCTTTTAAAAAAGCACAGCTGTACCCTGTGAGGGAAAAAATATTGTATTACAATTGAAGTGTCTTGGTCAACTAATAATATGTTAAAATAGCTTTTCTCAAAACTCAGGATGTTTATACAAAAGGTTCCTTGCATGTGTTTAAAATTAGAAACTGCAGAAAAGATACAAGTGGATTGCTCAAAAAATAAGTAGAAAAGGATAATAAGGCTTAAAACTGTTTTTAACTATCATATGTATATGCCTGCCTCAGATATGCTATATTTCTCATTAACAAACTTACTAGACTGAGAGTATTTATAATGAAAAGAAGGAAGGGAATATACAAGACTTGTGTGTGTGTGTGTGTGTGTGTACATTTTTAAAAGGAGTTTCTAATGTTGATGCTTAATCCCTCTTCCTCCTTTTCCTATCCTCAAAGAAAACAAAGCCCTCACACAATCCTTCACTCTGTGGGAAGCCCCAGGAGACTACTGGCTGATATCGGTCAGCACCAAGGACGAGGCCTGGGCATCTGCAGCCACGGGGACCATGGGCTGGGCCACACGTCCAGGGGACCCTCTTTTCTGATGAGGGACCTAATTGTCTCTGCAGAGGCTCCCAGGCTGCTGTTACTTCTGAGACGCATCAGTTGACCATGGTATTCCTCTGTGCACTCACTCCCCACAAAGAGATCTTTCCAGTCATTTTAGCCCAGTCTAAACTGAATCATCTTTGAAGCTGAGCACCTGAACATTACCGGACTGACCTTCATTTTAGGCCTGGGCGAGGGAACGTGCATGGTTGCTGAAGCAGGGCGCAGTCACTCTGACTGGCTGTCGCTCAGTGCCGTTGGCCACCAGGAGCCAGGGTGTTCCGTGGGGTTGCATACCTGTTGCGAAGCAGTACTTACCTTTTAAATAGTACTACCACCTAATTGTATTTATCAGCTTAAGCAAGCTGACCCCACATTTATGGCTCTATGTATTTATGCTTAGTGTGCATACTTGGGGCTGTTTGCATTTTGGAAAGGAAAGTATAGAATCATAAGTCTTTACGATGCATGTTCTTAAACTGATCTCACAAGGCATGTACCTGAAGGCTCAGATATCCTTGAGGGGAAACAGTGGTATCCCCCACATTCACACTTTCCAAAACAACCTTCTGGAGTCTTGATGATGGAGTGTTCTCCTTGCTGCTTCCTCTTATAGGGATTTTCTGTTCTCCATGTCTTATCCTGCTTTTCACTTGAGTGACTCAGGCTCACTTTTCCAGAAAGGGAAGAGACATTCTTGTCTTCAGGAAACCAGAGAGTGAGTGGAAGTGGCCGCCCCAGAGCCTAAAAATTCCATTCCCGCTTTTTTTCTTTTCTTTTTTTTTTTTTTTTTTTAGATTTTATTTATTTGTTAGAGATTACAAGTAGTCGGAGAGGCAGGCAGGGAGAGAGGAGGAAGCAGGCTCCCCGCTGAGCAGAGAGCCTGATGCGTGGCTCGAACCCAGGACCCTGAGATCCTTATCTGAGCCAAAGGCAGAGGCTTTAACCCACTGAGCCACCCAGGTGCCCCTCCTGCTTATTTTTCTTAGACGGCTCCCAGACTTCCCAAGCATTCTGTCAGGGAATGACAGTCCCCACAGTGGGGTCAGCCCAGGGTGCTCTCTTTTCTGTGTTTCTGTTTTGTCCCTTACCTCTGAGTTGTACAGATTACCTGTCTTTGGCATTGAACCTGGCTCCTAGATTCTAAAATCCCCCCTCTTCTATCAGAAATTACTCCCACGTTCTATTAAGTTCTCCTGCTTTGGGTTTCTGAATGTGAACATTTAATATTATCAGCTTATTAGTTCTTACATTATTTTAGATTCCAAATGAAAGGCTAAGTGACTTTGGGTGATAACATTCTACTGAATCTACAGTCCGTTTAAGAGACAATTAGGCAAGAACTTTAAAGCAATGTCAGAGAGGAAGGGAGCTTCTTCTAATTGCCTCGTGGCTAGAGTCCATATGCAGTTGAATGCATTAACTCACAAAATCCTAACCACAGTTCTTTGAGGTAGGTAATGGTAGTTTCATTTTAGAGACAAGAAACCAGAGAGGTTAAGTAGCTTCTCCCAGGGCACACAGCTAGGTAGCGACCTAGTGGGGATTTCAGTCCATAGCTGGTGAGTCAGAACTGTTTTCTTAGTAGGATCCACTGCTATATATTGAGGAATGTGCCAGGCCAGAAAATATGACCTAGTGAGGCTCCAGGAGTGAAGATACGCTGGGGATGGTGTGAGAATGGACGGAATAACTATTTCAGGCATAAACACCATTTCGTATAAAAGAAACATATATGAGAGAAGAGGCTCGAAAATCAATGGCGAAGAGATGGATTATTCAATCAATTTGGTTGGCACAGCTCAAAAGCAATTTGGAAACCAGTTTAAATCTTTCCGCTGCACACTAAATGAATTGCTAGTAAATTAGAGTTAAATATAAAAACTGAAATTGAAAGATTGATTTAAAGATTTATCAAATGGCTAGAGCGAGGAGGACTTCCTAAACTTGGAAACAATAGAGAAATTAAAAAAGAAATGTTGACTCGATCTGATGGGACTTTTTAGGGAAAAAATGGTGTGTGTGAAAATATAAGGAGACAAATAATACACAAGGAAAAATATTTTCAGTGAAAATGACAGACTCAGATATTGTGAATTAGGTGATAATGTCTTTAATATGTAAGTAGTAGGTAATCATAAGCAACTGAAGACCTCAACAAATGAATGGAAAAAGGGACACAATTTACCAGAAAACCCAAACACAGATTAAAAAAAAAAAAAAAACTTTGGGCTTTGTGATACCTAAAATTTCACAAGAAAGTGCAAAGAAATGCAAAGTTTCCAAGTACCCTGACCTAGTCTCCACCAATGTTAACATCTCTACAGTGAGATTTTTTAAAAGAAAAAACTGTTGACCTAATTCTTAACAAAGAAATGCAAATTAGAACAATTAGATAACAAGAATTTTTCTAAATTATATTATTATTTTATGCCCTTAGAGATTTTAGAGAAAACAGAGGTTCTCTTATTTGTTAATGTAATTAGGTATTATTTATATTATTATAAACGTTTTTAATAATTCTACTTCTGGGAACTGATTCTTTTTTTTCTTTTTTTTTTTTTTGACAGAAAGAGAGAGAGAGAGAGATCATAAGCAGGCAGAGAGGCAGGTAGAGAGAAGGGGAAGCAGGCTCACTGCTGAGCAGAGAGCCTGATGCGGGGCTCGATCCCAGGACCCTGAGATCATGACCTGAGCAGAAGGCAGAGGCTTAACCCACTGAGCCACCCAGGTGCCTCCTGGGAACTGATTCTAAAAAATAATGATAATGTCTCATTATTTACAAAAGATATTTGCAAACATGTTCACCATCTTTCAAATTTGAAAACATGCTTAATTTCCAATACATAAAAGGGTCACTCTGTAACACCCATTTATAATAAAGTATTATCTATCAACTAAAGTTAATGTCTCAAAAAACTAACAACCTGGAAAAAAGTTTATACTGTTAAATGAATATAGCAGATTATATAAAGACTATATATAGTGTGATCCCAGTATTTCAAACTTAAATCTATGTATCCATATATAACATATACACATATGCATACATATACACACAAATATTTTAATATTAAAAAATATACCAACAGGCTAACAGGGGCCACATCTGGTTGATGAAGCTTTAAATAATACATATTTTTTAAATTAATTTATTTATTTTCAGAAAAACAGTATTCATTATTTTTTCACCACACCCAGTGCTCCATGCAATCCATGCCCTCTATAATACCCACCACCTGGTATCCCGACCTCCCACCCACCGCCACTTCAAACCCCTCAGTTTAAATGATACGTATTTTATTTACATTTTTCTGTACTTTCTATTTTGAAGATGAACTACTTTTATCCTCAGGATAAATGCTTATTTTTTAAAAAAACTATTGTGGTACAGTGTTAGGAGAAAGTTTTATATATATATATATTGTATATATGTTTTATATATATGCACACACACATACATATAGACAATTATTTTAAAACAAAGCAAGACCACATGTATAAAAAGGATGGGAGAGAAATGTATCAAAATGCTTATAGTGGTTTTAGTGTGATAGGATTATGAGTGTTCCTCTCCTTCCCTTTTCTCTGTTTATCTTTTTTTCAATGTAAAAAATAGATAAACCACCATTCAGGCCTCCTAAACTTGTGGGGAGATTGTTGAACTGAATTGTCCAAGTTGATATTTACAAGTATGGTCCCGTGTCTGTAGGGTAGTGTGCTGGAGCATGGGGCTGCTGTAGTCCCACTGAGTTTTCAGTGGGTATTAACAGGAAGTGTCTGGAGGGGTGGAATGCCAGAAGGGGCTAGGGCAAGGTGTATTATTTTCCCTGTTGATCAGCCCATCCTGATCCACCCGTCTAGAAGGAGGGTGATAGAGAGTAATGAATTAATGAATAGAACAAGTAAATAAATCATTAGAGTCTTATATGGCAGTGGCACATCAAGACAGGAAGATTCTGTTGTTTCAGTGAGCACTGAAGGAGCTCAGTTATTCCCTATGGCGTCTCCTCTTTGGAGGAGATGTGACTTTCCCTTGAATGTAATAGCTGTGGTACTTGTTTGTCGGTCATAAAGTGATCTCTGTCAGGGCAGAGAAGAAGCTTGCTTTTCACAGGCTATATAGATAGTAAAATAGGTAAGACCTTTGAATGACCAGGTATCCTATTTAGAAAGAATCCATGAGGAGGGGAGAGCCATTTAAATGTGTTCCTGAAGCAAACATTCCACACAGGGACCACTTTGAAAATCTGCCGTGGCCACCTGTTATCGTATCCCCATCTTGGATATAATTTGTTTTTGAAACTGAAGAGTATAGCCTGAACTCATGAAAAAACTTCTGGAAAAGACATAATCCACTTTTACTTTTGTTCCCCAGATTATTCTGGGACTCATTTATCAGATGCACAATGATGCAGAAGCAGTTCCTTTATCTGCCCTGTGAGAAATGTAAGCTGGAGGGAAGTTCAGGGCAAAAGTCTTCTCCGATTTGAAGGAATCGAGTCATCGTGTCCTGAGTCTGTTCTCATTCCTCAAGGTCCAATCAGGTGTCACCTCTTCTGTGAAGCCCTCCCTAAGCCAAAGCCCGAAACAGAATCTATCAATCTCACCTTCCTCTTCTCCTCTGTAGTACTTTCGATTCCACAGTCTTGGCCTCCTGTGTTGGGGGCGTTCTCTGTGCCGCTCATTCAGGCCAGAAACCTTGTCTTATTCATCCTTCTATCTCCCCAAAGCCAGCATAGAGCAGTTGTTCAATTTGTTGAGTTGTATTGAATTTGCAGTTGCAAACTGACTAGAAAGCGCATTCCCAAACAAAGTAGTTCGGTCCTTCCCAGAGGAAAGGTTTAGACCCAGCAAAGTCCGGAAGGGAGGACCAAGCAAGGTGAGAAAATCATGATATGCCTTGGTGTTGTTTGTAGGGAGGCTTACAAAGCGGATTGGGAGTTTCCTTCCCTCTCAGAGTCATTGTGTTAGAGAGAGACTGACAAAGAGTATTTATCTCATTCAGCCATGAATAATGAATGATTTGCCACCAGGGGCACTTCTGGGGCAAAACACCGTATTTATCAAGGGATGCCACAAAAGCAGCATGTTGGCCTCTGGGAGAGCGTGGTGGCAGAAGAAAGCACGTTGCCCGGAATCAGCCACGCAAGGACATACACTGAGTACAATTCTGAAGAAATTTTAGAATTAAAAGAAACATCCTGCAGTGGTAGAGAATAAGAGGATATGATTCAGAGAGTGTTGGAATTTTCCCCCTCTTAAATGGAATGAAGACTGACCTGGGCAGTCTGCTTTGCATTTGTTGCATGTACCTAAACAATGATAGTGCCTATGAAGTGAGGGGCCCATATAGGGGACACCTTCGTTTCTCATTTTGTTTTTTGTGAGTCTTGCTTCTTCTCAACCTGGGAGCTGACCTCTGCTTTGAGCTGCTTGTTTGCATGCACCTGTGACCTTGTGTCTTGTGCAATGAAATCAGTTGTTTATTTTGCTTCTCTTGAGACTGTTTCTAATTATATGCAATTTTGTGTTTGTGTTTCAAATAGGAAAACTCCAGAGATGACAGCCGAGCTCTGGTCCATCAGCTTTCCAACGAGAGTAGACTCTCCATCACTGACTCCCTTTCCGAGTTTTTTGATGCACAGGAAGTTCTGTTATCTCCCAGCTCTTCAGAAAATGAGGTTTGAGCCCTGTTTTTAGTTAGGTGCCTCAAAATCTCTTTTGTTGCTTTACTTGTTCAGTAAATACCTGTCTTTAGAAATACTTAACTCTATGGCCTCTTTCTACCATTACATTCTGAGAATCTTCCTGTAACTCCTACCCCAAAAAACACAAAAACATACAAGACCTTAGGGAGGAGGTTGCAAAAGTAGAAGGTGTTGGGTACTACCTCATTTCTGTTACTTGATTTGTTCTATCTCTTTTCAATTACCTGTTCATCATTTTAACTATTAGCTGTTTGATAATGTAATTTATTTCTACTGCAGGACCCGAAATTAGCATCTTGGGTTTTTTTTAATCAGTGAATTTATCAATATTAATTTATAACATGCCATTATTATATTATGATAATTCTTGTAATATGGCTATTATAATAATTCATTTATAACATATAATAATATTGTCTTAAATTGATGCATAAAAATCTTACTTTCCTGAACAAGCAAGTATCGTAGTTTGCATTATTTTGTGAAAATGCAAATTGATAATTTTACCCCTTTAGTATAGAAGTACTATTCTTATTTAATTTTCATAGAAGATTCTTTTCTTTCACAAATGGTTCAAAGACAATTTAGAACTCGTTCCATGCAAACACATGTGTAAATGCAGTGTGAATTAATAAGAATTTCTGTAATACTATAGTCTCAGGTTAACTTGTGCTTTCTTTGGGATAACTGGTCAAGAAAGTATAAACATTTTAATAACAGGTGTTTATCATGAACACCTTCTAGGCAGACTGGTGTATGGGTCTCTATGAAAACAACCCCAAATTATTTCTGGAGTTTTATAATGTGGGCTTCAAGATGTTTGATAATTTGGAGTAAAGGTGTGATGATAATCTGGTTTGTTTCTTATTCTAATGTATGTTTCTTTTCCCATAGATTTCTGAAGAGGACTCCTATGTCAGTGACATAAGTGATAACCTTTCCTTAGACAATCTCAGTAATGACCTAGATAATGAGAGACAGACCTTGGGTAAGATGTAAATTATTTGATGTCTGAAAGCTTGGGTCTGCACAGAATACTAACAAGCATACACAGAGTATCTGCTGCAGGCACTGAACTATAACACATTCTGTTTAAGAAAAGATATGCTCCCTTCCCTTGAGGTTTATGTAGTCTAGGCGGGAGACAGCACTCATGTGTGAAAACTATATTCATTCAGGTTAATTTGTCAGCTCATAAAAATGTCTATTTTATAAAGTGAATGTATACCAATGATCATATAAATATCAAAAATTAGTCCAACAGATACCCCTGATATGGTTACATGTTCTCTCAGCAAACATATTAATATGTAGCTTTTTGCCTTTAGGTACCTAGTGGTTTTCATGATTTAGGAATTCTATAGGGATCATGTAATAAAAAGGTCGGGTCTAATGAATAAATAAATATTTATTTATTTATTTATTTTTAAGATTTTATTTGTTTATTTATTTGAGAGAGAGAGCAAGCATGAGCAGGGAAGCAGACTACCCACTGAGCAGAAAGCCCATGGTGCTTGATCCTGGGACTCCAGGATCATGACCTAAGCTGAAGGTAGGCGCTTAACTGGCTGAGCCACCCAGGCTCCCCTCTAAGTAATTTAGCCTCAGATTCTTCAAGGTAACACATTTAAAGGTAACTGCTACCTCCTAGAGAGGAGGATGGGGCTGTCAAGGTATCCTGAGATACTCCTTTATTACTGCTTGATCCCAAGAGCAAAGCGATGCCCAAGAAATGTTACTTTGTACCATGGGATACCCAGAGTGTCTCCCCAAACAGTCCCCATGTAGGAGCTGAAGAAGCAGACTAACGTCTGTTTAGGAAGGTGTCAGCCCTCTGGACAGTCCTCTGCATGGATCCTGTACCATCAGATGTTTGCAGTCCTGGTACTCAGTACGTGTTGGGGTCTTGAGGTTTGTCTGTATCACATAATGGGCACCACCTCTTTTCATATCTATCCAGAGGAGAGGGACCATGTCAGTGCTTTTTCTGTGTTGGTGCTTCCCCGGTTAGTAAGTATGGGTGAATTACAATGATGATGAGTTGCCCTCTGAAGGCCAAAGAGCCTGCTCTCTAGGGACCATGAAAAAGGCAGGTAATTTTACCATTTTCTAGCAGAACATCCTTTTAGCATCAGACCTGCTAGAAGTTTGATGCTCATTATACTCTATCTTGCTTGAAATGTTCCTGGAGAGATGAACCCTTTGGTGGAAAAGTCTGAGAACCAGTGGTTCAAAGGAGAAAGCCAATAATATGGGAGCTGTTTGTTTTTTCTAGAAAAACAAGGAAGTGAATTGAAAGAAGATAAAGAAACATCACATTCCCTTGACACACAGCTCACACACTAAAATGGCCCTCTGGCCATGCATGAGGACGACAGGCAAACGCTGACGCCCTCATTCTCTTTGAGGCCTTGGGGAGGGACCAAGGGGAGTGCAAGGCTAGAAGGTTCAGGGGGTATAGTGGAAATGGAAGACTTGTCCCAGAACGTAGGACTGCAGCTGTGCTGAGCTGACATCAGCCAGGAGAAGCATTGAAGCTAGGGCCAGTTCACTCCATCCTGTTGCACAGCCACTTTGCTGGAATACTGACCAACACATTGCCTTGGCTTTAACCAACACTGAGCCAAAACCAGCTTTCTTCTTCAGCAGTATTTAGAAGTAAAAATAGGTGTCTTCCAGTTTAACTGTTTCCACTGAAGATTAGACTTCTAAACCTCAGTACTCTACTGAAAAGAATGGATGTAGAAATAACATGTGCATCATATGACACACTTTTGCCTACAAAAGGAAATAGGGATTGAATCCAGTTCTTGATAATTTAAGACAGGAGAATTTTTCTGAGTCCATAAGAAAGGCTAGATATTTAGAGTGCTTCCTGTTTATTTTTTTCCTCCCCAAATCAGGAGGCAAATATTAGGATCCCCTGTCACTATGATGGGTGTTGTGGGAGGTTCCGGGCTTAGGAATATGGATTCATGACCAAATTCTCTTGGTTAACCTCAGCTCTCCCATTCACTGGTACTGTGTTCTAGGGCAAATTACTCAAGAGATGATATATGTAAAGTATATGTAAAAATATGGAAGGTAATATATGTAAAATTCTTGAAGACCTGCTGCTCCAGAGTAAAAACTAGATAGATACTAGTTATTTGTAGATAATAGTCGTCATGTAGTGTTGTTTCAAAATCTAGGTTAGTGTAATCAGAGAAAATATTTTGAGATGATGTGGAAAACTGTTCTTAAAAATTACTTTTATTTGCAGCTATTTACTTGGGTAAATCATATTTTTGCTTATGTCAAGCAATTAAATTCAACAATTAATTGGATGCTTAGGTTACTGTGAAACTGCAAAGTATGATCCCAGTTTCATACTTTTCTGTTTATCAAAGCAGCCTCTTTATTCAGAGCTATTGGATTTACAATGAATAAATGTTAAATATTTATTTTTAGTAGATAAATATATGCAGATAAAATGCCCCTTTCTCCTATGTTGGTGAGATTTTGTTTGAAAATAGGCTCAGTTGGGATGGGAAAAGAATGTCAGAGCCTGAGCCAATGCAAGTGTCACAAAGGAAAAGACTGGTAGATGCAAGTGTTTGTTTCATCAATGAACCACATGGTCTAAATTTAAAGATAAATGCCAAACAGTGATTTGATTGTTAAACAAATATAAAAAGAAAGAAATATATCCTGGTTAGAAATAGGAAAGCAGACAGTTCAGGAAGGACGTATTTATGAAAGCATTCCAAATCACCCTAGGAATTTTTTTAATGAAGGTTGAAACAAGGAAATAACACTGTCCAAATTTCAAAAATTTGCCAAAAATTGAAAACAAATGATGATAATCCTGGAAAGTTCTCAAGAGATGGACACACATGTGCTGCTGGTAAATAGGAAATTGATACAGCGTTTTTGAGGAGCCATCTGATCCTATGAATCAAATGTCTAAAAATGTTTATAGTCTTTGACATAGTAATTGCATGTCTACATATCCGAAGCAAATACTCAGAGATATAATCAAATCTTAAGAATATAAATAGTCACTAGTGGATTTATTTTATTTTATTTTTTTTGCCTCATAGCAAAACATTGAAACAAATCTATAAGCCCAATAATAGAGGAATGATTTAGTAGATTATGGCATATTCATAGCATGGAATTTCTTTTACAGTCATTATAAATGATATTTTATAAAAATACTAAATAACATGGAAAAATAATTAAGGGAATAAGCAGAACATTAAACTAGATGTGCTATATGAGCTCTGTGGTTGGAGAAAATACTACATGAAAATATTCCAAAATATAAATAGCTACTATTTGTAGGTAATGGGATTAATGGAAGACTTTTATTTTCATTACCATTTTTTTCTGTAATAAACAATTGTTGTTATCAGAATTTGAAGAGATATTTAAAGGCTTTAGAGTTTTTAATCAGGGATGCCTGGGTGGCTCCATTGGTTAAGCGACTGCCTTTGGCTCAGGTCATGATCCCAGGGTTCTGGGATGGACACCACATTGGCTCCCTGCTTCTCCTTCTTCCACTCCCCTGGCTTGTACTGTCTATCTCTCTCTCTCTCTCTCTCTCTCTCTTTTTCAAATAAATAAATAAAATCATAAAATCTTAAAAAACAAAAAAAGATTGTCTTTAAAAAAGCAGAGTTTGTAGTGCTTTCTAAAAATTAGAAGAGTCGGGGTACCTGGGTGGCTCAGTGGGTTAAAGCCTCTGCCTTCCGCTCAGGTCATGATCCCAGGGTCCTGGGATCAAGCTCCTCATCCGGCTTGTTGCTCAGCAGGGAGCCTGCTTCCCTTCCTCCCTCTCTGCCTGCTTCTCTGCCTACTTGTGATCTCTGTCTGTCAAATAAATAAATAAAATCTTAAAAAAAAAAAGTTTAAAAAAATTGGAAGAATTTAGGAACATCTGGGTCGTTCAATTGGTTAGGCATCTGACTCTTGATTTCTGTTCAGGTGTTGATCTCTGGGTCAGGAATTCAAGCCCCCTGTCGGGCTCCACTCTGGGCATGGAGACTACTTTAAAAAAAAACAAAACCCTGAAAAGTTTAAAAGTATAGATAGTAACTGCTAGGAGCATAGAAATCCAGTTTCCAGTTTTACCCTAAGTATATTTAAGCTTTGTGGCACTGGCTTCTGAGTAAGGGACTTGAAGACCTCCCTGTGAAAAAAAGTCTGTGGGTTTTAGCGCACGTCATATTCGGTGCTCAGTCGAGCTCTGCGTCCATTCTTTTCATTGTCTGGCTTTCAGTCCTAGATAACTGAGATTAACAGTAGAATCGAGTACTTGCTGGGTCAGGTTTTTATTTCTGTGTTTTTTTAAGTAATATAATAAAAAGTCCTCTGCAAACCACGGGGCTGAATTCCCTTTCAGGGCCTGTGCTTGAAAGCGGCGGAGAAGCCAAGTCCAAGCGAAGAACTTGCTTGCCGGCCCCGTGCCCCAGCGCCAGCGCCGTCAGCCTGTGGAACATCCTGCGGAACAACATCGGGAAAGACCTGTCCAAAGTGGCCATGCCGGTGGAGCTGAACGAGCCCCTGAACACGCTGCAGCGGCTGTGCGAGGAGCTGGAGTACAGCGAGCTCCTGGACAAGGCCGCCCAGATCCCCAACGCCTTGGAAAGGATGGTGAGGAGTTAACCTGGGTGGTCCTGTCGTCCCCTGCAGCCCCCCAGCCTGGCCGCCCCCAGGCCCTTCCCACGGCCCAGCAGAGCTAAGCCGGCCTGAGCCAGAGCTCTGGGCGCGCCTCTGCGCATCATCTGGATTCTTCTGCGGATGAGTTACTGGCTCACCAGCCTCTAGTTCCCCTGTGCCTAGCGGTTCGCAGTCATGTGTCAGGAGTTGGCATTTGGTGGGGAGCTTCTCTGTGACAGTGCCTCTGGGTAGTTCAGCTCTGAGGTGTCACGCTTCCTTTTTCTCCAGAACCTTCCAAGGGATTGTCCCGATATGCCTGACTGGAAACCATATTTTGAAGGCTGCCTGCATGTTTATTTTTTACTATCCTGGGTGGACAGAATTTAATTTCTCAAGCTGTTTTTCCTGTCCCGGGTATATTTCCCTTGAGAATGCTTTGTTTATTCTTGGAATGGTCCCACAATCAGCTAGATTTTTGAAAATAACATTCGTAGTGGAGGCTTTTACATAAGATGATTGTTCCAACCCTACTCTGATGCTATAGAGTAAGTTAAAAAAAGAAAAGGAAAGGGAAAAAAAAAAGTCTCATCTTAGAAAAATTCACCTTCTGTTCTTTACTCGGTATTACTTCTGATCAAGTGATGGGCTGGTCAGTGAAGGGTTCCCCAGATGTTTCTCATCTTTCCCCTGTCCTGTGGGGTGGAGAGAATGGACCCTGGTGGTCAGGTGACGGCCAAATCAGCCCTCTCCGTGACTAGCTGACTTTGTTTTTTGACACTGAGTGTCCCTTCCTCTCTCGGCTCCCTCGTATGTTACCTGCTTCACGGTAAGGTCATTGTTGGTATGGGTGGCTGGACCTCAGTGTCTTCCCCTGAATGCAGTCTCTGTGCTGGGCATTTGCTCGTGGGCTAAATTGGAGTCTGCACACCTCCCTGGGCTTCGTAGACCTGACCCTAAGTCGTCCTCTCACTGATGGAGGACACCATTCTTTTCTAAATTCTAAGTGTTTCCTAGTTTTGACCCTTACTGAAACGTCTTTACATTAGTGATTTGAAGATGAAGGGGCATGGATGCCCCTTCATCTTCTGTGGATGAAGAGAGCTAGACAAGAGATGCATCCCACTGTTCCACGGTCTCCAGGGACTTCTCCGTCAAAGAGACTTTTTTGATAACTAATGATAATAAGACTAAGAAAAAAGCTGCTGTGTGTTTTTTATCTTCTTTATTATTCTTTCCTAGAGACTTTCTGCTGAACAAAGGGAGGCAGATGGCTTCTAAAGCAAGTGTAGAAAGTCAACATTTGTGGACAGCTCTTTTCTTAAAAGACTGACTTTAAAGATGAAAATATTCTTCATGGTGTTTCATTCTTATAGAAATTTAGAGGCTCTTAGAGTGTCAGCTGATTGATTGGTGGACTTGACCTTGAGAAGGACTTTGAGGGAAGGCTTTGCATTCCAATACAATTCACCTGGGAGGGAAAGGACAGGAAGGCATTGCACAAGAACCATAGCTGTGGGTTGTTCACTGCTCTGCAGGTCTGCTCCTGCCCCTGCATGGGATCCCTCTCAGGTCACCAGCCTAAGAGGGGGTTGCTTCCATGTGCCTGCTCCCTCACTCCCCCCCCCCCCGCCCCGGGCCTTAGGAATGACACCAGATTCTGTTACATTTTAAATTGTGCCGATGATTCAGGCTTTACTCAACATTCCATATAGACAGTGTGGGCTTACTGTTTAACAGATAACCAACATGTGGGGAGTCAAAGAGAGGCACGGATCCCCAGATTTCCAGAACAAAGACAGAATTGAGCAAACCGAATTGATTTTCATAAGCCTCCAGATGCTCTACGATATTCTGTAGTGTGAGTGGAAAAGTGGGTCCTTTATGCAAAAGGCTTAAGAAAAGTAGTGTGACTAGTGAACATTTATGAAAGGCGCTCAGCTTTCTCCCCCAGTATAAGAAACCTCCTGAAATGTGCTGGGGAGGGGAGGCCTTGAGATGGTTACTCACTGGTAGAAAGGGGAAGTTGCTTTCACTACCTAGGTTCAGTGTTCTGTACTTGCCCCTCCGCAAAAGAGACTAGAAAAATAAGGTGTCTTTTTGGGGGCCTGGAAGGAGAACTGATAGAAATGCTGAGAGCATCGCAGAGAGCGCTTATTTCGTGTTTATCTATAGCCTGTCCTTCCTTTGCCTTTTGATTTTTCATTTTTCCTCCCAGAAAAGCCAGATTCTCTCAAAGGCACTGTGTCCTGGCCTGTGGTTTGTTATAGAAAACTCAGGAAATTGCTATCACGGATTTTCTTTTGTCAAAATGAGTTTGTAGGTTTCCACGGTATCTAGTTAGGAATGGTCGCTTTTCCTGAATTCTGAGGGGAGTTTGGCTCCTTTAATATATTTTTCTCTCTCCTTCCTGAGAATTAGGATTATTACCAGGTTAGAGCTACTGGACTTGGTGGAACAGCTCAAGAACAGGGGAGCTCACTTGATAAATATCATCCTCTTAAAAGCCTCTACCAAGTGACATTAGATGGGCCATTTGCAAATGTTTGCTTTGTTTGTCTTTGGGCCAAAATGAACTTTATTTAAACCTGCCACTTTAAACCAAAGTTGGTTTGGTTGGTTTGGTTGTTTCTAAACCAGAGATAAATTGTTGGCTTTCCAAAATAAACCATCAAGGGAGAAATTTGTTTTGTTTATATCTTTGTTTGTTTAAAAAAATGTTTGCTTGTTAAATAATAAAGTTCTTTCCTCCCTCTCCTCAGGTGTACGTGGCTGCCTTCGCTGTCTCGGCATATGCGTCTAGCTACTTCCGAGCTGGGAGCAAGCCCTTTAATCCTGTTCTCGGAGAAACGTATGAGTGTATCCGTGAGGACAAAGGCTTCCAGTTTTTTTCAGAGCAGGTGGCTATCTACCCTTTTTGTTTGTTGTGTACCCCTTTATATCAGCTTGCACTGAAGGAGTCACTCACGCCTTCCATTACATGTGCTTTTGAAATATTTATTGTCCGCCTTTCACAGGCTTTAAAGCAACCGAGATAATTACAGTGCATTTACACATAAAGAGAAAGAACGATTTCCCTTCCACTGAAACCTGACCACCCCCGTGAGCAGGAAGGCACTTGGGAGGCAGAGCCTGCCTTTGACAGCAGGCATCAACAGTGCCCTCTGTGGAAAGCCATAGGGAGACAGATTTTCAAAGGGTGAAGCATTTGCCGAAACTGATCTAAAGGTTTAAAGTGTGCACCCTTACTCATTGACCTTGTCCTTCTGGGGTATGAACATCACTATGGAAATGGGTAGCACCAAAAAAAGACATCATTCTTGATTTTAAGAGGAATCATTCATTCATGTATTTATTCATTCAATCAATAACTATTTCTTGAGCGTGTAAAGCCTACCCAGCATTGTTCCAGGTCCGGGGAGATGGCAGTGGGATGGGGGCTGGGGGCCGGCAATGCCTGTTTTCATCTCGTGGGTGGACATCCTTTATACTGATGTAGCCTGCATTCCTTGAAGTTTGTTGAGACTTACCCACGTAAGCATTAGCAGATAACAATATTCGAGAAGAAAGAGCAGGGTCTCTGGGGTCAGCCTAGGTTCAAATCTCAACTCTGACTCTCACCAGGTTTGTAACCCTGGGCAAGTCGCTTAACCTCTCTGTGCCTCAGTTTCCTCTTTAAAGCGGAAATAATGACAGTGGTTACAGACCTCAGATGTGATGACTAAAGGAGATACTCTCGACCACGGGCTCGGGATGATGTCGTACGTGGAGGATGAAGTGTGATAAGAGTGTTTGTGGTCGTGATTGATACGTGACACCATGGTTTGGAATAGTGGGATACTGGAACATCCTGAGTGTCTGTCCGTAAGGAATTGTTGAGCTGAAATAGGATGTCCTAATACTGAAAATAAAAAAGACCCCTCTCACCTCTCGTTAAGACAACAATCCAACACGTCCACCCTCCACATATCCCTAAATGTCAGCCTGGGAGCATTAAACACATTTGCTCAGTACATTTCTCTCCTCCCAGTTCTTGGAAAACTGAGGGAAAATGGGTGGGATGCTAGCATGTTGTTTTCCTTCCTGTTACCTTGCTGCCCTCTTTGTCAAAGGATTTGCATCCTACAGGTAGAAGTGGAAAGGCCTGTAGCTGAGGGACTTAGGAGGCTGGTGCTGGTCTTCATTGTCGAGGACAAGCAGTGTTCTCCAAGACTCAAAGGCAAAGGAATATACCACAGTCCCAAAGCACATTTTTAGTAGGTTTCCAGTTAGAAGCTAAAACAAATTAAATACGGATATCGAGGAAGTGAGAGTTAAATCGGTAGTTAAAAGGAAAAGATAATTCGATTCAAATTCAACTGGGTTATTTAAATACCAAAGCTAAAATGGAATGGGAATAAATGAAAATATGATTTGGTTACCATGGCATTATATGCACTCATGTGAGGAAATAGCGGCCCGAAATAGCCCAGACTACAGCAGACAGTCAGGACAGGATGAATGGTGTAAGGAAAGAGTAGTAACGTGGGCTTCGCATGAAGCTGAGCTTCCATCCCATGAGCCCCCGACGGGGCAGGGCCAAAATCAGGATCTGCTTGCGCACCTCCAATGGTGGCACGGAGTGAGAAAACAGAGCTGCTGGACATTTGTGCACAAAAACAGAAAGAGCATTACATAACCCAGTCTTTGGTTCCGTGAAATGGATCCCCAGGAAATAAGCAAGAAAGAGATCTGGTTATTGTTAGCAGTATAGGGTGTGTGGGTGTAACGGAGACCTCTTCTCCTACCCTAACCCCAGCACTTCTTCTGTGTGTGGCTTCGGATAAGCTACTTAAACTTTCTGAGCCTCAACAGCATCTTTCTCTCTAAAACAGGAATGATAATGCTGAACTCCTAGGCTGCCGTATGGCTCAGGCGAAGGGCTACACTGAGGTATAAAATAGTCCCACTGAAGACAGTGAACGTTCTGCACTTGGCTGTTGGCTCTCATCTTGAGGGCAACTTTTTGAAAGTGCTTTTTACTGCGGCATGTTAAAAATAGTAAATGAGGTGTATAATTCAAGGGGTTTGAAGCAGGCAGACTGTCCCTGGCGAGTCTCTAGCAGAAAGTCAGCCATGTGGGCTCACCAGTCCCCATCATGCTGGAGCCCCATCATCTGCCTGGAATTTAAGCCTTAGGGCCTCAGAGAGCTGGTTCTTTGAGGATACCCAGGAACGGAAGAGTCTCTCAAGGACAGAGTCGCCTTAGCTAAGCCTCTAAGAAACCCATCTATAAACTAGAACGCCCTTCTGTGCATTTGCTCTAAAGAGTAGGCCTGACCTGGGGACCTGCAGGTTTTGGTCACAAGACCAGGCATCCCTCCCCCGATACACAGATGACTTGGGAAACCAGAATTTCATCACCGGCTGAGCGTAGAATGAAAAGGAGAGGCGGCTGTTGAATTTGAGGTGCTCAGCTGCCCACGGCCCCAGGAGTGGTAGGGGTTTGGGGCAGGGCTGTCCGTTTCCTGGCCCCCGGGAGACACATCAGCTCAGCCTCCTGCGCTCCCTCTTCCAGCCTCGTTTATGCTGACCCGCTGACTCAGTGCGCGCGAAGACCATCTATGTCTAATTTCTTTGACTTAGACACAGTGACAGAGCACGCTGGGCTGCTTGGTGGGTTGCATGTTGATACCTGCCGGTGCGGCTCTTCCTGCTCCTGGCCCAGGAGATCTTCTGCCTTGAGGGAGACAGCACGTGGCTCCCAGCACACGTTACATGCAGGCGCTACACGTCGGCTTTCAGAGCTCGGGGCCTGCTTTGCCTTCTGGTACCGCTCTACAGCGAGTCGCGTGTACTGAACGACTAGTAAGCTGGGTAGGAGGACTCCCAAACTAGTACTGTTGGGTGGGAGTTTACTCTAACAAAGACGCTGATGGAACTCACTTACCCCAGTGAAAAGAAACTAGGGTAACTCGGCTCTTCTGTGGAGTTTTCGAGATTTGAAAAGCTCTATCTATCCTCTACTCCGAGCCTTTGGACGGTGTTGTTCTGTGGTTTGGGTGGGGATGTGGTTGTTCGAAGTGGTCAGTGGCTGAAGACACTGAAATAATTGCTTCTTCACAGAGTTTGGCTCCACACCAGCTTGCTCCTCTGTGTCGCCTCTCACCCCAAAGACCCCAAAATGCCCCATCAAAATGACTCACGCGGTCAGAAACCAGAGGAAGCACGTGGATGCTCAAATTTTCCTCAAAACAATGAACAGTTAGGTTCCGAGTCCTTTGTGCTTTTCACACTCACACAGACTCATTTGATTTTCAAAATACCCGCTGTGTGGCAGGTAAGGTGTGGATGAGTCAAAGGCAGGGAAACTGAGGCCTGGAGCATTCACCTCTCCCGGTGCTCACTGTTTCCCTGCAGTGGCCTCCCTCCCTCACCTGTCTCGGGGTCTCTCGTAGGTGTAGTTACTGTGCTCTGAGCTGCCGGGGTCATTGGCTTCTGGTGAGAAAAAAGCGCTCCGTGCTGATCAGACTCTGGAACTTGGCCTGCCCTTGTCACTTAGACCAAACGCAGGTAGGACTTTGTGCCCAGCTCCCATTGTGCTCTGGGGCGTGGCCTTTGTGAATAAGCAACATTCGGGAGTAAATCATAAACATTCCTGTCCTGCGTTCCACCCTCCGGCTGTACCACCTTCTCCAGGGAGGACTTTGATGTGCCAAGAACTGTGATTCAGCCTTGGCCGTCTAAATAAGCTCGGAAAAGGGGGAATTCAGACAGGACTTCCTTTTTCTCCTCAGGGATCAAGCGTCCTACCGATAGGTTCTTCCTGACTTGTTCTCCTGCCACCTGGCAGACAGCTAAGCAGCTGGCTTGGAGCATCACCAGAGACGGGGTTCAGATGAGACTGGTTCAGAAAACTGCTTTCAGTTAGCGTTGCTTCTGTTTGTAGACCTTTGGGAAAGGTCTGGTATCTAAAAGCTGTGCCGTTAAGCTATTCTAAAAGATCATTCCTGATGATCTGGAACTTCAGTTTTCGGATGACTGTTGGGGCCATTCTAACCATTTACTCCCCCTGGATCCCCTCCCCCAGCCACGTGCTGTTTAGAGTTTAGGACTGAAAAGTTAAATGGAGTTCTTGGCAGTCACTAACCCATAAAAGACTCAAATGAAGTCTTTTTTTCCCTTTGCTCCCTGGCCTCAGCCCTCCTTGCTTTTCTGTTACTCATCACGAGAACTATGAACATACATTCTTGGACGGACTTATAAATACCATGCTTATCACTTCTCTCCCTGCGTGCTCACTCACAATAAAATAGCTCTGTAATCTATTAGCAGGCAGAGTTTGTCACTACTGATTAAAGTGGCATCTTATTTAAAGGGGTTTTCAGAAGGGAGATTCAGGCTGTTCAAAGAGAACTAACGATGGATCAAATCCAAGACTGCTAAACCAGTGCTCTCCACTTCTGGGTTAAGTTATCATTTAATGTGTGTTTTGTTTCTGCTTTTGAAAAGAAGCCATAGGCTTGTCAAACAAAGTGATGAACACTGAACATGCAGGAAGGGAAAATAATTGGCAACTGCCTTCTCCCCCAAAAATCAAGCCAGCAACCTTGGCATCATCCTTAATAGCATTTTCTTAGAATCCATATCCTATTGATCAGCAAATCCTGGGGTCTTCCTTCAGAAGCCTTCCTTCCACAGCCAGCCATTTTCACTGGCTTCCCCACTGGTGTTGGCCTCCAAGCCCAAGCCAGGGTAATCAATGACGAGGATCATTGCAGTAGACTCATTAGCTGGTCTCTTGTTTCCACAGCCAGTTTCTCATCCAACAGCCAGAGGGATTGCTTCAAAACAGGAGCAACACTTGCTCAACACCCTCCAATGATTTCCCCTGTCACTTGGAATAAAATCCAAAGTCCTGGCCATGGCCCCACAAAGCCCTCTCCCCTCCTCCCCAAGATATTAGTCCCGGAGAGGATACCTCTCCCACCTCTGCTCATTCAGTGTCAGCCGCACTGGCTTTCTGCCTCTCTTAAAACATAGAGTGTCAGCTAGCCCTGAACAGTGCTCGCGTCCTCTCCCTCTGTTGGCTTCTCCCGGTTTTGCACATTGTGCACTTCCTTATTTCTCCTAGCCCCAGACGATTCCGTGGTAGAGAGTCCTGCCCCTACTGCCCTGTCTGGAATAGCACTCCCACTTACCATCCTCCCTACTGACAAATTTCTTTATCTATGTTATCTATTTCTTTATTTCCTTATCTATCTCGCCCACTTATGCTCCAGAATGCTTTCTATCCCCAGGGATTAGGACAGCGAGGGACACATCAGAGGCAGGCACCTGAACACTCAGGCACCTGCCTGATTTCTCACCTGGCATTCGTCCTCCCTTCTACAAGCTGTCCTTCGGGGTTGGAGGCGAGCCAGGGACTAGGTAGACTCTATAGTTAGGTCTTTGGGAAGCTGCAGAAGTGATGTATTTAAGGGAGACTCTTCTAAATCTGAAAAAGATATACTCACAAATACGCAAATATTAAAATATACTCTTTCCCCATCTGGTTCTCCCCATACCACTCACCTCTTATATAAAGTACATTTAAAACATAAATTAAAAATGTTAGGTCAGGGTAAGAAATTCTTGAGAGATACAAATAAATGACAGGAATTCTCAACTAGTTGGGGAACTTGCTGACTTTGGGCTTGTAGAAAGAAAGCTACATAAAAATTCCTGAACAGTAAGGACCATATATACTAAATTCCCGAATGTTTAGGGATCTTTACCAGTTAGAGATTGCTCTGATTTGGGATGGAGAGGAGGAAGCAGAGAGGGATGCTAGAAACCCATCTAAACTGGATTTACCCTGTAAGCTGACAGACGCTGTCTCCTTCAGGGCTGGGTCAGTTCAGACTCAAAATCAAATAACTTTCTGAGTTACATCTGGGTTAAGATGTAACGGAATAGAAACTCAACCAAATCCAACACTAAGGTTATATTGTGCTCGTCATTCTCTGTTCCAGTAGATTTTAGAAAGATTGCCACTAACAAAAATTAAATGATGAGCTTTGAATTACCCCCTTTCAATGGGCCTTCAAGTTAGTCAAAGCCTCAGTATAATCTTTTCCCAATTGGCTGACATCCACTGGTGCTGGGATTTGAAGAGGCACTGAGAATTAGATTTAGAGCGTTTTGAAGTCAGAGGGACCCTCAGACCTCATTTTACCATGACATAAATGAGACTCAGAGAAATTGGAAGTTCAGACTCAGAAGATTCTTTGTCTAAATATCCATGCGATGGGATCTTAACAGTGTGTGGAGGCTTTGGGGAGGACCAGAGCCCAGCTTTGAAAGCGGCCATAGAGAGACAGCTGGGACATAAAGGAAAACACTGGATTCGAAATCAGAGGACCTAGATTTAAAGCCACCCCCAATTAACCATGTAGCACTGGAGAGGTTCTTTGTTTCCTAATGTATAAAATAAGACCAATGAAGACATGAGGTCAAGGTCACCATGATGACTAAATGGAAATACTACTCTTGAAAAATGGCTAAATTTTAGTCCCTGCCCACTTCATACCAGCACAAGATCCTATAATTTTATGTGTCATCTTTTTGTTTGCAAAACCAGTGGTATGAGCCTTGTTTTATAGATGAGGTAGCTCAGGCCCAGAGACTTAAAAACTTGCTCAAGGCCCTTCAGCCATTAGATGACGTTGCTGAGTTAAGACCTGCATCTCTGGGGCTCCAGAAGCCCTCCCTCATTCCCTGATGCTAGTGTGGCACATGGTACATGCTCCAGAAATGTTTCATGAATAAATACCTGTTGTGAGAAAATATATCCATGAAAAAATCAGACCTCACTTCAATTTTCCTGGGAAGTTTTGTAAACTTCTTAAAAGCAATGTGCACCAAATGAATCACTCCCAAAGGCCCTTTTAAGCCAGAAAAAAAATAAGCAAAATCATTGATATTTGACCATTGAGATTTATTCGTTCAGAAAACAGATTTTGAACCCACATAAAGGTCTTCTGCTTTATGCACTGATTCATGTGTCTGACACAATAGTTTTAAAAGGTCAAAGTTGAATTTTTATGGGTATGTATAGATTTTATGGTATGATAGGGCTTCTTTTATAGTTCATGTGGATAGTATATTTATCCCAGTTTTATGGGATTTAAAATTATTACAGAAGAGGTTTATAGTTTGTATATACTGTACTTTGCTTTGATGTTTGATTTTTGTAGCCAGGTTTGGCCACACCTATGAAATGCCACATTCTTAATCAATACTACAAACCCTGCATTTTTTACCACATTGTTTATGTAGGAATGACTATGATCTACTTTTAATTATCTACTTTAAAATATACCTACGTTCTGGGGGAAGAGGAACGTTCTGTAGCTCCTCACCTGCTGCACTGCGGAGTAGGTGGGGGGAGCAGAGGAAGAAATAGGGTGCAGGTTGTCTTCCGTGATTTAGTTTTATATGATCCCAAGGTGTAGTAGTTAACTCCACTATTTGCACTGAGAGCTGTTGGGGGAGGAAGGGGGAACAGGAATGCCTCATTTTGTGACATTAAATATCTCCAAGGAGTCCAATGACAAAAAGACAATGAAGGCCAGAAGAAGACTTAGACTTCTAAACCCTGCTAAAAGTGAATATTGCCCTAAAAAATCCCATAGGGGGTACCTGGGTGGCTCAGTTGTTAAGCACCTGCCTTTGGCTCAGGTCATGATCCTGGGGTCCTGGATCCCCACTTTGGGGCTCAGGCCTGTTGCTCCCTCACCTTCTGCCTGCCGTTCTGCCTACTCGCACTCTCTCTCAATCTCTCTGTTGGGGGGAGGAAAAGTTTTTAAAAAAAGAAAGAAAGAAAGAAAGAAAATCCCATTGGCACAGAGAGTGGCTACATTTTTTTTTAAATTTTATTTATTTATTGGACAGACAGAGATCACAAGTAGGCAGAGAGGCAGGCAGAGAAAGAGGAGGAAGCAGACTCCCTGCTGAGCAGAGAGCTCAATGCGGGGCTCGATCCCAGGCCCCTGGGATCATGACCTGAGCCAAAGGCAGAGGCTTTAACCCACTGAGCCACCCAGGTGCCGAGAGGGGCTACATTCTTAAGAGGCCTGTGGGAATGAAAACCATCCAAGGGGTAGCAAATTTGCATCTCCAGCCTCCTATCAGATCTGGCATTTATGTGCCTTGAGACCTGAAAGATACATGGACTATGGAAATCTTTGTCTCTACTTTTCTTCGGGTCAAGTTGGTAAAGTTGAAATTCCGTCAGTTACATGTGCGTGCGGAACGACTCTAGACTAGCCTATCCTATCCCAGAGTTCTCCGCCAAAGGGACAGGCTCATACAAGTGGTTTTCAGACCCTGTTCCTCATTACAGCTGAGGGTGCAGGGCAAGGCGAGTGACTGGAGATGGGTCACCTCCCCACTGAAAACCGCTGATGTAAACCTAAAGGGCTGACGTTTACGGCTGTTTCTTTCCTGTCGGTGTGTTTGGGAAACACTGCTGAATTTTTCTGATGTTGGTCTCTTGGGTAATATACAGACGTTAGGCTGGATGCTCTAAATGTAAGATACTTGCTAAGAAGCAGCTAAGTCAGAGAAACTTTGAAACGCTGCTGACAGTATTTGTCTGGTTTCACTGGTCCTGAACTGTAATTGTAATATGCACACCGCTCACTTGCCTTGAGTTACTAAGGAAACGAGGAAACCCAGCTCGGGAGCTGGGTTTTCTCTTTAACTTCTTCATTAGTGAACAGCACAGAAGCAATGACCTCAGTGACAAAACCCAGAGAAATGTGCAGCAGTCTCCATTGTGGGGAATTCTCTTTCCTGGAACAGAATTACATATTTACTCAAGATTTTTTTTATCTTGACAGAAAATGAATTAGATGTTTTCCTTAGCAGTTGACTAACATTTCTTCAATAATTGCTTGGATCTTTTATATAGAAACATTATTCTTGGGGCGTCTGGGTGGCTCAGTTGGTTAGGTGACTGCCTTCAGCTCAACTCATGATCCTGGAGTCTGAGGATCAAGTGCTGCATCAGGCTCCCTGCTGAGCAGGGAGTCTGCTTCTCCTTTGGCCTCTACCCCCACACCATGCGCTCTCTCTCTCTCTCTCTCTCTCTCAAATAAATAAATAAAATTTTAAAAAATAAACATTATTCTTTTAAAAATTTTCTTGAACCAGTCTTTTTTTTTTTAATGATTTTATTTATTTGTTTGAGAGAGACCCTGCTTTTGTTCTTACATCTTTCAAAATGTGTCTCTATACCCAACATTTACCTCTTGACTGTTTTCCCTGTACTTTGGGAGGCTTCCATGCACCTGATTTCTTCTCAGTCCTCAGCAAGATGAGCAAATTGGGGCTGGCTGTATGAGGAGCGCCCTCTTGAGGACCGATTTGTTGAAGGAAAACTGAAGTTTTCATTCACTTAGACACTGTACGCTCTGTCACCTCTCAGGGCAAGGGTGAAGGAATGGATTTCATGAGACACAGAAGTGAACTAATTTTTTGTTTTCTGGCCTTTGTTTCCATCAGGTCAGCCACCATCCACCTATCTCTGCATGTCACGCTGAGTCTGGAAATTTTGTTTTCTGGCAAGGTAATGTGCTCATATATTTGGCCTGCACCGCTTTTTGTAATGTTCTAGAGCTATTTTATTCAAGAACTACTGAAGGTGCTTAAGAATATGACAGGTAGGCCCCGGACTTGGGCCTTATTGTATGGATCTACACCACTTGGCATTCTTGCCTGTCACCCCTGAACAATTACCAATACCTGTCTACTTCATAATTAAGGATTCAGGAAGATAATCTGGTTTTTCCCTTAAAAAAAAAATTCTCCATCTGTGTCTGGGCCACCACCACTTATTTCTGTAACTTTTTCTCTAATTCCACAGCAGCTTGAAATGCCTTGTGTATTCAAGAGACACTAAATATTTATAGGTATTTATCAGAGTCTAGACAACAGGGTTCATCTTGCTTTTGAAAAGTTTTGATTTTATTTCTAAACAGTACATTTTAGATTGCTGACTTTTTTTTAGTTTGGCAGTTGTCTCCATTTTTATTTTGGATTTGGGAGGAGGGTGAATTGTTCTGAAGAATAAGTAAGACTGCAAATATTTTCTAAATAGATTAATTAATTTTGTTAACATATATTTATTCAAAGGGCAAGGAAAATTTGAGCATCCTGGTTTTTCAAACAGTGAGAACACACATCAAACTTTAAAGCATTTTTCTCTGTCAACACTGATGACACTTGATTTACTCCTTTGCCATTAAAAAAAACTCCTTCCTCCACCCGAGTCCCCAGCCAACCAGTTTCTTTCTCTGGAGACAATATTACCAGTTTAGGGTACAAGTACTATAGTACTTTTTCTGAATCTTCTAAACTATTAAAGTTTAGAAGTGAAGCTTGATTAGAAACAGCTCTAACTTTCACTGATACCCTCTGGGAATAATTCTTATAATATCTCTAAACTTCTAATTGCTAAATGTCTTTGACCCTGTAAGCCCTTTATTATTATTTTTAAGTTACAAATAATATGGATTTCCTCCAATTGGTTTCTGTGTGCTCCTTACCTTACATGACAGTTTTCTCCTTAGCCCTCTTCTTTTCTTCCTCATCAGCCTTTTCCTGGGCAATCTCACCTATTCTCATAGGCTCACAACTCCCAAATTTGGCTTTTTAAACCATTCTGACCTTTCTCTACCTTTTAACCAGGTTGTTTAGGCCATTTACATTTATTATCATTATTGATGTAGATGGATTTAAATGTGGCCTCTTAGTATTTGTCGTGTGTTTTATCTGTTCTTTGCTCCCCTTTTTTTCCTGCCTTCTTTTGAACTGAGTACTTTCTATGAGTCCATCATATTTCCTTTGTAGACTTCTTAGCTATACCTTTTTGTTTCATTTTTTAGTTATTACTTTAAGCTTTATATTATATATATTTAATATGTCATAAGTCTATCTTCAAGTAATAATATGCCACTTACATATAAGAAACTTACACATATACTTACTTACTTACACATGTACTTCCATTTCCCCTCTCTTAACATTTGTAACTATTGCAGAAGTAATGTTTATTTATGTATGTTATAAACCCCACAATACATCATTACTGTTTTTGCTTTAAACAACAGTTTTCAGGTGCCTGGGTGGCTCAGTGGGTTGAGCCTCTGCCTTGGCCTCAGGTCATGATCTCAGGTCCTGGGATCGAGCCCAGCTTCCCCCTCTCTCTCTGCCTGCCTCTCTGCCTACTTGTGATCTCTTTCTCTGTCAAATAAATAAATAAGATCTTTAAAAAAACAAAAAAAAAAACAATAATTATCTTTTTTGGGGGGTAACAACTTATCAAGATGTAATTTGTATATTATACAATTCACTTAATTAAATGATATATATAATTCAGTGATTTTTAATATATTCACAAGATTTTCCAATTATCATGACAATCAATTTAAGAACATTTTTATCACTCCAGAGGTGCCTAGGTGGCTCAATCAGTTGATCATCTGGCTCTTGATTTTGGCTCATATCATGATGTCAGGGTCATGGGATTGAGCCCTGTGTTGGGCTCTTATGTTCAGTATGGGATATGTTGAGATTCTCTCTCATCCTCTCCCTCTGCCCCTGCCCCTGTTTGAGCTCTATTAATAAATGAATGAATGAACAAATGAATGAATGAAATTCTAAAAAAAGAGAACATTTTCATCACTCAAAAAAAAAAAAAACAAAAAACAAAAAAAACAAAAACCCATCCTTTAGCCAATACCTATTCCCGCCACAAATTCCAATTTCCATCGGCCTCTTCCATCCTTAGGCAACCCCTTACCTACTTTCTATCTCTATAGATTTGCCTATTCTGGATATTTTATGTAAGTGAAATCATATATATGTGGCTAGGGGCTGCCTGGTCCCAGCCCTATCCCTCTCCTGGTTCATGGCCATGGTCCCCTACTGGCCTCCCTACTTTCACCTTGGCTCCCCCATGATCTGTGTATTGTCATACAGCAGTCTGTGGGATCACCTGTCTATGCCACACTTTTTCTATCCTTTTTTAAAATTCTATTTCTATTCTAGTCTCTCAATTTTAAAGATATTTATTTGAGAGAAATTGAGAGAGGGAGCAATCATGAGCAGGGGGGAGAAGCATGATCCCTGCTGAGCAGGGAGCCCAATGCGGGACTCGATCCCAGGACCCCAAGATCATGACCTGAGCCAAAGGCAGACAAGCTTAACTGACTGAGCCATGCTCTATTCTATTCTTCTTCTGTTTTTCTCCTTGTTGGTGCCACCATTTATGCAAGTGAGACAGATATGAAATCACCTACAAATTCTCCCTGTTGTTCAGAATCTGCATCTAATTTGCCAACTATTTCTGTTTCTACTTCTTTCAGGTTTTGGGATCATTCCCTTCTACTCTGTCCACTACTGTGTTAGTTCACTTCACCCTCACTTCCCTCTTGACCAATTACAGCAGCCTTGTAACTTGTCACCTTCCTTCTCATCTCTTATGCTACTGGTCCACTAACTGTATTTCTCCCAATTGTCTTTGCAAAGTTCATATATAATCGCATGCATTTTCTTTTTTTTTTTTTTTAAAGATTTTATTTATTTATTTGACAGAGGGAGAAAGATCACAAGCAGGCAGAGAGGCAGGCAGAGAGAGAGGGGGAAGCAGGCTCCCTGCTGAGCAGAGAGCCCGATGCGGGGCTCCATCCCAGGACCCTGCGACCATGACCTGAGCCGAAGGCAGAGGCTTAATCCACTGAGCCACCCAGGCGCCCCTCGCATGCATTTTCTGTCTAAAGAAATATCTTATTTCCCCCAAGGCATACATACCAAACTTCTTTGCCTGGCTTCTAGAGTCCATTGTTCTTGTGCTCAATCTGTCTCTCTGCTCTTCTTTCTAAACAATCCAAGACCCAAAGGACAGAAGCACACCCTCTTCTTTTACACCTCTCTCTCTCTTTGGACAAGCTGTCTTCTGCCTTCTGTCACTTTTTCTCTGCCTGGTGAACTCCTGCTTATTCTTCAAAGCCTGATCTAAGTTGCCCCTTCTGATGCTTTCCCCAAGAGTGTTGGTCATTCCTGCTTCTCTGGCTCCGTTTCATCATACAACGTACCTAGCTATAGCCTGTGCTTCTCTGTTTGAGCATTACTTGTTTTCACTTTTGTCTGCCTTTCATACCATGAGTTCTTCTAAGAGAGGGACTTCATCTATAATTTTACTTTTCCTGATTCTGTCCCAGATACTCACTTGGTACTTGTATTGAATGAAATGTTATCCTATAATGTAATGGACTTTATTATGGAGAGACTGTTCTATATAGTGTTTATTTACCCAGTCCAAGAATTCTTTGATCTGTGTAGCTTTCCTGCTAGATATGCACTAATCGATATTTCTTTTCAGATGTGAGATGGAAAAACAAATTCTGGGGCAAATCCATGGAAATTGTTCCTATTGGCACAACCCACGTGACTCTGCCAGCGTAAGTTCTTCTGTGGTTGGGAACTGTGTGGAATTCAGGGCCAAGATACAGCTTTAGGAATGGGATTCCCGTTATACACCATGGTGTTGAGTATGTGTTTTTTTGTTTTGTTTAGTTTAGTTTTGTTTTGTTTTATTTACTTAGAGAGAGATCTTGAAAGGGGAGAGGGTCAGAGGGAGAAGAAGATTCCCTGCTGAGCAGGGAGCCCGATGTGGGACTCGATCCTGAGACTCCAGGATCATGACCTGAGCCGAAGGCAGTCGCTCAACCAACTCAGCCACCCAGGCGCCCCTTGTTTTTTTTTTCTTTTAATTGGTTTGACAATAAGTTGAAATGTAGCTCATTTCGACAAGCTCACATTTTCTTTCCTTCCCGTGGGAATACTACCTAGAAACCAAAGTTCCCTGAACAGAAGCTTTTTAAAAACTTATTTTTACTTCCTAACAAAATTAGGGATGGTGGTTTTGCTTTAACATCATTGGCCTACCTCACTGTCAAAGTTCTTTTTAAGAAGAACATCTTGATTCTACAGGGATTACTGACCCTCATTTATAAAGCAAAGTGGCTGCAAGGGTGGCTTCCGGGTTGGGGCCCAACAGGACTCGGATGCTCACTTACCAGTTGCAAATCCTTGGGCAGGTTCCTTAACCTTCCTGAGCACTCGTTCCCTCATCTACAAAACAGGACCATCTACTCTGTAGGACTGTTGTGAAGATTAAACAGACGATATCTGTAAAGCACTGAAGAAAGTCCTTGGCACAGAGTCTATGCTGTGTTAAGTGTTTGGTCTTATTACCATTATCCTCATAACTGGTCTATGACTCTGAAAATAGTACCTGAATACTTTCTCATCATAAAAAGGTATAAGATACATGTATATTAAGATTTATATGTAAGATAGTTATGTCTCTCTGCATAGACTGTATACATACACATACATGTGTGTATGTGTGTGTGTATATATATATATGCATATGCATGTGTGTGTGTGGAAAGAGAGAGGAGATTGTGAGATCCCCACACCTTCCCCATTGCCTCTTCCCATCTCTAGTCTGATGACTTAGACAAGTCACCTCTGGCTCTCAGTTTTCTCCTCTGTCAAAGGAGAGAGTAGGTTTTTCTAGGAGATCACCAGCTTCTAGTGAAGTCCCTGGCAGCTTCCACAGTGCCCAGCTCTGCCCGCCGTGGCCCTCTGTGGCCTGCATGTCTGAGAGCGGAGGCTCAGGATGCCCAGCACAGCTTAGGTCCTCAGTCAGTGTTGGTTCTATAGATGAAAGAATGAGTAATTCATCCTGGGACTTTATTTTTTTTAATAGCAATATTTGTTTGCATTTGCTGCTGGCTCTTCTGGGAATTGTTAAGGTCACTGTTGCCTCTTTTTTAGCTTCGGAGATCATTTTGAGTGGAACAAGGTGACCTCTTGCATCCATAACATCTTAAGTGGCCAGAGATGGATCGAGCACTACGGAGAGATTGTCATCAAGAACCTGAATGATGACTCCTGCCACTGCAAAGTGAATTTTATCAAGGTAACCCAGGTGGCCTTGTGAGGTTGACCCTGGAAAGGCCTTGGCAGAGCTGGGGCCTGAGGGCACAGGAAATCTCAGGGAACTTTCCACCTTCACCTTTGTGCCATCGGGCAAGCAATGCCAGGGGCTCCCCGGTGTCCCCCCTCCCAACCTCTCTCACCTCTATCAGGGCCATGGCCCCTCTGGCCTCCCTTCTTCTACTCATACTTCCTCATGGTCTGTCCTCAAGGCAGTGGCCAGAGGGTCACTTTTAAAACATAAACTCATCGTGTTACAGTATGGATGAACCTTGAAGACTTTATGCTCCATGTAATGAACCAGACATACAAGGACAGATACTGTGTGACCCCACCTGTGAGGTACCTAGAACAATCACTCGTAGAGAAAAAAAATAGAATGGTGATTCCAGGGCCTGGGGGGCTGGAGAATGAGAGTTAGTATTTAATGGACACACAGTTTCAGTTTGGGAAGGTTTTGGAAATATATAATAATGATGATTGCACAACATTGTGAATGAATGTGCTGAATGTCACTGAATTGTATGCTTAGAGATGGTTAAAGTGGTACATTTTGTTATGCATATTTTACTAGGATTTAGAAAAAGAATGTCATGCTGTATATCACAAGAATTCCCCCCCAACTTCCATCTTTCCCAGTATAAAAGCCTGCCTCCTGACATTGGCCTCCAAGGCCCTGTGTGGTATGCACTGCCCCCTCATCCCGATGTTCACCCACATGCACACACATGCACACCTGCACGTATACACACATGTGAACACACACCTACACGTGGTTCTGTGTCTGCACGTGCGTGCACGCGTACACCCACTCCTTTCTCTCCAGTCTCAGCTCCCACCATGCTCCCTGACCACACTGGCATTTCTCTCTCCACCTTCTTTTCCTCAGGCCCCTCTCCCCAGACCCTTACATCATCAGCCCAGCCTTGTTAGTCACTTTCTGTCATATCCCCTTTTCTTACAAGTGTTGACTCCCGCCCATAGTTAACTTGCTCACTGTTGGTTTACTTAGGTATTTTCATTTTCAGTCCCAGCACCCTCCTCACCGCCCCTGACTCCGGAAAAGCAAAAGCCTGAGCTAATCTTGCTCACTGCTGTGGGCTGATGTCTGGAAAGCCTCATGAACATTCATAGGGTACATGAACAGATTGGCCAAAGGCAAAAGCAAGGAATAGTCTGCTTACCTTTGCAAGTGCTTTGATTTCCTTAGATTCCTCTTGCCCTTAAAAATTTCATGGGTTTAAAATGGTCTTAAAGGAATATTTGCATTGAATTAAGATGAAAATCCTAAGCAGAGAGATGAGGCTCTAACTGTGGAATTTCACGCAGTACCTCTCGGCACCACTTGGAGCTGCTGGGGGACTCCATGGAGAGCTGGGTTGGGGTCTTTCTTATATCCTAAAATTCAGACCAGGATGTAGACAGAGAAAAAGCTAATGATGTTTGGGGTAAAGTAAAAATGAAGCTGCCTCAAAAACTTCACGTAGGCTCTCTGCAAAAAGAAGCAAACGGTGATCTGGGCTAGGGCTCTACGCCCCTGTTCCAGGTGAGGGCCGTGGCTTCTCAGCAGCTCCACCAAGGAAATGGGCTCGAGTTCCATTTCCACCATCCACTTGGTACTCACACACTCAGGGCCAGAGAATCCATTTCTGTGGCTATGAGAGAAGAGGGAATTAGAATACTGGACGTGACTCTGGTGTTGGAAGAGAATCTGAAAACAGATGCAGCCTTCCCAGTGGAGCGTGAGCGCCTTCCCCTGTGGCGTCCCACCGTATTGCCAGCATTGGATTTGTCAGGGGCAGCTGTAACAGAAAATCCGACTCCCACTTCAGAATACACTTAAGAGCCTAGACAGTGTTTGTTTCCCTTTTCCTCCATGTTTACGTGAGTGAGACCTCAGGTTAATGCTTCTGATGTAGCTCGGTCATGCTGCTGTCCTCTGGCCTTCCTCCCGTCTTCCCCATAAGACACAGCATGGGGAAACCAGACCACCAGAATATGACCCCAAAATGCCGCTCAGTTTTACTGGTTTTTTAACTACGGATTCTGTTTGGGATGAAAATAGCACTAGGAGTTTTGATTTATGAGGTAATGCCTTCCATTCTTTCCTGGGGATTTTTTTAGGGCAGGTAACTGGGAGACTGGGGGGAAAAGTCAACTCTAGGGAGTTAGACCCCCCTCTGCTGGCCAGCTTGTGGTACTGTATGAAACCCACTGAGCTGCTCTCAGATCAGGACTGATCCACAGGGGAAATACGGGTCGCATCACGTTCCAGTGGATTGGATGAATGAATCTAGTTTGGGGGAGAAATGTTGGAGAAACAGAAAATGGGTTGCTTTACAAAGGAACCCCCTTTGTTGGTTTGCAAAAACTGTCCAGTTCCTGTTGAGAAAGAAGATATATGAGTTAATTTTGTCTTAAATTATAACAGAGCCATGGTGACGTCCACAGAACAGCTTCTCCAGACAAGCGGGCTTAGGAGCCAACTATATTACTTGGCTAATGTGTGAGCCCTGAGCCTTTCCTTCTGATGTTGTGTGTAGCAAAAGAAGAGAAAACCTGTATTTCTCACAATGTCGACTGTTGCGTCACAAACTATAAATAAAGGGTTAGATGTTAATTTTTATTAAGTAATTAAAAGTATGATTTTTTTTTTATAGCCAGAACCCAGAGCTAGCAAATTATATGCAATGTAGGGTCATTCCTATGCTTTTTTTCTCTGGACTTTTTTTTTTCTCTTAGTATCTGACATTAGTTGACTCCAAAGTACTAAATAAATAACTCTCATTGGAATCCTAGGCAAAATACTGGAGCACTAATGCCCGTGAAATTGAAGGCACAGTATTTGACAAGGATGGAAAAGTGGTGCATCGGCTGTTCGGGAAATGGCATGAAAGCATCTACTGTGGGGGATCATCCTCATCCACGTGTGTCTGGAGAGCAAGTCAGTACCCCAGCTAATCAGTCTCGGGCACGGGTTGGTGGGGAGGCACGGCCAGAGTTGCTGCAGACAGGCTGGCCTCCATGTCCACCGTCCCAAGTCTCCGGCCTGTACCTGCTTAAATGCTGTTCAAGCAACCAGCCCTTCATTCACTCCCCAGTCCTTTCTCAACCTCATCCCCATGCTTATCAACAACACCTCAGTTGGCCTGCTAGGTCCTGGTTCTTAATCCCACAACAAAGCCATTGTTAATCCATGGTCACTTTCTCAGAGGAAGTCTTCCAGGCTACGCACATCACTCTCGTGCCTATCCTGGGCACTGAGAAGGAATGTCAGTGAAGTACAAGAGGTCATCATAGAGTAAGAATGAGTAAAGAAAAAGCAGTTGCTAGACAAGAGTGACCTGGGGCTCCTATAAAAGTTAGGGGCCTCCCACATTCACCCATTTCCATTACCATCTCTGATCTCTCCTGTAATTCTAGAAAATACTGAGCCCTTGAAGTAGCTGTGGGGAGGGCTAGGGAAGCCAAACCTTCACAACATGTCCCCTAAAACATTTTAAAACTTTTGTCCATCTTCTAATCTGATAGGTATATTTCCAAGTGTTGACCATATTATAAACTATTGTTCTGAGATACCAAACCAACAGTTGTATGCTTTAGGCATACAACTAAAGACAAAAAAAAACATTCTAAGAGTAACTTAAACCATTAGGAGGTGTGCTATTACTTAACAAGTAAGGGATTGGATGGCCCCACAGTGGTTATACAGACAACTTACCTGTGTCAAAAGCACAGACCACTGACGACACATTCCTCTACTCCCAATATGGCAGTGATGTGTCCCCTGATGGGTGTAAAATATTTATCATGATTCAATATCATATCCCCATGTGACAGGTCACTAAGCAGGAGAGAAGCCAGAACAAAAGAGCTATCTTCTCTTGTAGCCTTTCAGTTTTCAGGAAACCTTTACTGGGATTCCCCAGCAAAGGAGTTACTAAGTGTTGTCAGCATCAAGTGGGTCCAAATCCATTCAGTCAAGGGCAACTGGGAAGGCAGAAGAGATTCAGATGGGCTTAGATTCACCCCCTAGGCAGGACACAGTGCCACACGAACAGATCAGTTTCCCATTAGCAAGTAAGAAAGGGAAATAACTGTAGGGTAAGCAACCAACAGTGTCATTTTCCCTGGATGGCAGCCATATATAGCATCCACTGTCACAGAGGTAGCCATGAAGCTGGCACGAATGGGCACTAGTGGCCACCTTCCTAGCTTTAGAAGTTCAGAGAGGCACTCACTGTCCTTTGCTTAAAGTATATTTCGGAGATGAGGGGCGCCTGGGTGGCTCAGTGGGTTAGGCAGCTGTCTTCGGCTCAGGTCGTGATCTCAAGGTCCTGGGATCGAGTCCCGCATCGGGCTCTCTGCTCAGCGGGGAGCCTTCTTCCCTCTCTCTCTCTGCCTGCCTCTCCATCTACTTGTGATTTCTCTCTGTCAAATAAATACATAAAATCTTAAAAAAAAAAGTATATTTCGGAAATTAGAACAACCTTCCTCTCTGGGATGTTAAAGCAGCGGCTGGACAGAGCACGTGGTGGGTGTGGGCTGTATGCTTGCTGTGGTTGCTCACTGACTTTGTATTTGTGCCTTGACCATGAGCATCTCTGGCCCATCTTCAAGAAGAACCACTGTCTTGACTCTGGTGGTTGGGCTGGATTTGTGAAGGCACAGTAGGAAGCTTTACTACTATTTTCATGACTAGGATGCACAGGACATTAGACTTAAAATTAGACAGAAAGGACTCCCAAGGCTTGAAAAACTGGGTTTGCAGAACAGTGCTTGGAAAGCTTTTGTATTTGTATGTGAGAGCAACTCCTGCTAAGACTAGAAGTGGACTTTATTAGCCTACATTTGATTTACCCAGTATATAAACTTGGTATTTTTTTTTAAAGATTTTATTTATTTATTTGACAGAGAGAGATCACAAGTAGGCAGAGAGGCAGGCATAAACTTGGTATTTTTAGCTTGATTTTTAGCTGGGATTTAAGTTAGGGCAATACACTTGGATATACACTTGCTATAATGAATACCACAGATCAGATGGTTTAAACAACAGAAAACAGATCTCTGGGAAATCAGAGATCAAAGTGCTAGCAAATTTGGGTTGTGGTGAGAGCTTCTTCTTGGCTTGCAGATGGCCGCCTGATCAGGGCTATACCCTTTGGACCTTATTTAACCTTAATTACTTTCTTGGGCTCCTTCTCCAAATATAGCCATACGAAGGGGTAGGGCTTCAACATATGAATTTTGAAAGGATACAAACGTTCAGCCCATGACACTGCCCCTGGGCCCCCCCAAACCTCATCTTTCTTACATGTCAAATATTCCATCTTAACAGCCCCCCAAATCTTAACTCATTCCAGCATCAACTCTAAAAGTCTAAAATCCAAATTCTTAACTAGATATTATCTAAATCAGGTACGGGTGAGACTTGAGGTCTAATTCTCCAGCCTCTCCAGCTCTGAACCCATGAAACAAAAATGTGCTTCCATATAATGACAGGACACCCATAGGATAGACATTCCCATTCCAAAAAGGAGAGATAGGAAAGAAGAAAGGGGCAATGGCTGCCGGGTAAGTCCCAAACCCAGTAAGAAAAATGCCATTAGATACTAAGACAGCAGATGATACTTTTTGGCTCGGTGCCCCACCCTCTGGATGCATGGGGGCAGTGGCTCTGCTCCCAAAGTCCCCAAGGCTCTGGGTGGTGGCAGCAAGGCAGGTCAGAACTTCTGCGGTAGCCCCGCCCTTTGAAAGGTGGAGGCAGCCTTCCCTCCTGGGCCTGTGTAGTCTGGACCTGTGGTGGGAAGGGCAGCTGAGATGTTCTCTGAATCACCTTTGCGTGTTCTTCCCTTTGCTTGAATGATAACACACATTTGCGGCTGGAGAGTGCGAGGGTCCCATTCTGTAGAATGCCAGGCGGCCAGCAGCCTTACTTCCTTCGGTCCCATATTCTCTGTGCCCTTCACCTCAGGCAGCATTTCTGTTGGTGTAATCCCATGTTTATTCCTGGCTTTTGCTGAACTAGATTTAAATTTAAATGTGTAAGATTTAGAGAGAAAAAGTTGGTAGAAAGAATGGCAGGCATGTAAGAAAAGAATAACCTTGACCGCTTGCTAGGGCTTCAACACTATTCTAGGAACTAGCCAGAGTTCCAGGAGGATTTGACATCTCTTAAATGAAAAATGGATTCTCCAGAATCAGAGTCTTGTTAGTCAGGAAAAAATGGACCCAGAGTTCTTTTTAACATGTTTATTTTTGTAAAATTATTTTTATAGCTTACACAGTATAAAAACTTCATGGCGTTACATAAATTCCCAATATGACCACACAAAAGAGGTCTTATCCTTGTAGGTAGAAGAAAACTTCTAGAGAAAAAGATTTATAGAGGAACATTCACCACCAGTTTGTTAGCCAGGATTTAGAGCTGAGAGAGAAAAATTATAGCTGGTCTGGGATGAAAAAGGGGCAGGAATTAAGATGTAATGTAGATGAAAGGCAACTTAGAGATGAATGATTTCTTTTTCTTTTAGATCCCATGCCAAAGGGCTACGAGCAATATTATGGCTTCACACAGTTTGCCCTGGAATTAAATGAAATGGATCCATTGTCAAAGTCTTTATTACCACCTACGGACACTCGATTTAGACCAGACCAAAGGTAAGCACTTTGTAAAAGATCTGTATCCCCAGAGATGTAAAACTCGTTGGGAAAAGTCTTGCTAACAACTCCCACCCCACCAGAGGCGCCCAAGAGAGACGAATGTCATCAGGAGTAGAGCCCAGGGGGCCTTGAAGCACTCAGGTCATGAAAGGAAGGGACTCAGGTCATTGCTTAGTAGAAGCTTATTTCAATTGATTGAAATCTCCAAACATGTGTTAATTTTTAAGAGTTCTATTGCACACAACAAGACAGAACTTACTGTATATCTGGAAGAGTAAGAAGCACCCAGCTCCCTTACCCCTCAGATTTTACTTATTTTGGCACATAAAAATCTAACTTCTGATCCTATGTTTGCTGGCAATATGCTGTGTAAACCTTCTTAGTCTCAGTTTCTTAATCTGTAAAATGGAAACTATTCTCTGTCCTTGGGCCTATTTAAGACTCAAGACCCAGAAAGGAAAAAAAAATTATATATTTGACTTTATTTTAGGGAAAAAAAATCCTTCTTCGTGGCAAAGTAAAAAAAAAAAAGTATACACACACATACACGTATATACACACATATACACACATATGTATATATGTTTAATATTTTATATATTTTTAATATTTTATATATGTGTATATATAATATAAATGTATATACATATATATATATACCAAGAATTAAATAGTTAAATGACAAACAGAAATGTGTATTTACAATTCATTTAATGAATTGGTTCCAGAAATCAAGATGAACTCATTAAAAAAATGGACATTGGTAAATGAACCGTTCACAAAACAGGAAAGGCAGCTCTCAAACATATGAATAGATGCTCAGTGTCACTGAAAGAAATGCATATTTTTAAAAACATGTTGACATATGAATTCATAACCTACCAGCTAGCAGAGATTCAACAGTCTGATGGGCTCCAAGGCTCCCACGAAAGGGCGTGGTGAGAAAGCAGGTGGGATGAGGGATGGGGATGAAAGGGACAAATTCCTTCTTATAGATATAATTTTTTGAACCTTGTATGTATCAGCAATTCCACAAAGAGTATCTTCTCTAACTATTGCAAAATACTTCTAGGCTTGGAGAGGGATCTTACAGGTAGGGAATCTCCAGTTCTAGACCCATCATTCTAGTAGTCATGATGACGGTGTTATCCTGGAACCTGCGTGTTTCCCCCCTTACTGCCCCAGGTTCCTGGAGGAAGGGAACATAGAAGAAGCTGAAATACAAAAGCAGAGGATCGAACAGCTGCAGAGAGAAAGGCGGCGGGTCTTAGAAGAAAACTGCGTGGAGCACCAGCCGCGGTTTTTCAGGTGTGCACGCCCAGCACGGGGGTCTTGGGCTCACAGGGACTGGTGACCCTAGAGGCTTCTATAGGAGGAAAGAGGACAAGAGTGTCCCCTCCCCAAATGTGAGCGTTCTTGGTGTCTTTCTTGCTCCAGAGGCCTAAAACCTCTCCTCTGGAACACGGAACGTGCAAGTGGTCTAATGCTCGGTTTGCAGAAGTTCCAGAAACACTCCAGTTTGGATTTGGGACACTTACTCTTCATTTGAAAGTAACTTGCCATGAAAGGTCTTGTTAAAAGTAGACTCCAGGATTTAGAAGGGCATCAGAGAGCATCAGCTCTTCACCCCCTCTTTCTTATTACCTGAGAAGAAACAGAGGCCCAGGGAACATAGGGGCTCTGCGGAAGGCCCCAGGGAGATGCCCCGGGCTGGGGTCTAGCCCTCCTGCCTACATGCCAGGGCTGTGTATGGCAATAGGGGCTTTTTTGTTTGTTCATTAAAAAAATAAACAAACCAGGCCCATGCAGCAGATGCTTGCCCTACCCATTCCACCTCAGTCTTATTTTCAGAGCAGCCTGGGTTTTATTGTTTGGTTTTTTGTTGTTGTTGTTGTCATTATGTTTTAATGGACAGTAGGAGTTAGCTACTGCTCTTGCAGCAGCAGTAGTAGCAATTAAGTAACTGTATATTCCAAAATAGCAAAAGAGCAAAAGAGCAGCAAGTAACGTTTCATCCCCAAAATATAATGCTTTTTTACTTTTTTAGAGTCATTGTGGATTTTGTCAGGTCCCTTCTGATCATTTCCACCAACTCAGGTTACAAGCAAATGAAAATCATTCAACTGGCCAGAGTTTCATCCCAGAATATTCAGAACTTTGTTTATATATTTCATTTATCTTTATTATTTTGTTTATTGTCAATTAGCCAGCATACAGTACATCATTAGTTTTTGATGTAATGTTCAATGATTCCTCAGTTGCATTTAAATATTTTAAAAACAAGACTCCTTAAACTATTTCTTTTAAAGACAAGAGATAGATAAAGGGATAGATGAAAATAAACAAACAAACCTGTTTGTTTATTTTGATCTATTGACTTACTGACCAGTTGATAGATATTCACAAATACCCTTAAGTATGCCAGTTCTCTTTTTTCTTTCATAAGTCACCCAGTGTCATTTTTAAACAAGGGAAATCTACATTTATAAAGATGTTCACTGCCCTGTTTTTTAGGATCATTAAAACTGGCAAGTAACCAAGTTGTCTCAAGAACTAGGGAGGGAGAGGCATCAATTCGATCTATGTGAAAGCATCAAAAGTGACTTCACAAAGGCTGTGGAGCTCTGTGGAAAATGAATTAACATTTAAATGTAAAATACAAAACCTTACCTAGGCTGTGGTGGCCACCGCCTAGAATGGAACTTGAAAGGACGGAACACAGCTGCAGCCGCATTGATGAAGTTCTCGAACCTAGGTGAAGTTCAGTGGGGTGAGGTTCAGCCTCCTACTCCCTCATCAACATGGCCATGGCTCTTTTTCCTCTGGATAGTCTGTGAAAGTGTCAGAGTATCAGATGTGCCAAATAAGGGGCTGGAGAGGAGGCAAGAACACTGAGCCATAGTGGTCCTAGCACACAGGTGACCAAGAGGCACGTGGCAACAAGGAAAGCGTCAGCAGGAATTCCATGTGGAAACTACAGTTGGGACAAGCCGGGCTCCTCTGTGTCACAGTAAAGTGTCTGCTAGGCAGACTGGCTCAGTTTAGACACATCCCTTTATTAGAAGAGGGAAAGCAGTGTGACAAAAATCTGTGTCCCCAAGAGTGTAGGAAAACAGGCAGTCTTTCCTTTTGCTTCTTAAAACATGAAATATCAGACAAAGTTACAAATACATGCAACCTTTGACATAGCAGTTCCATTTACAGGAATTTTCAATGTGACTGTACTCATGTGCATACAAAATTACATATTGTTGCAGGTCTACCTTCTTATTATTAACATATGCCTGGGATAGCTAGAGATTTAAACAACCTCCTAAAAGCTCACCAGTAAGCTACCTGTTAAATTGTGGTCCATTTCTATAATGGAATATCATGCAACTGTTTAAAAAGAAATCAGGATTCCTTATGGCTAGAGTCACCAGATGTTTCCTATAAAAGACAAATGGTAAATATTGTTAGCTTTGCAGGCTGTAAGGTCTTTTTTTTCCTCTTTAAGATTTTATTTCTTTTATTTGACAGAGAGAGAGAGAGCAGGGAGAGAGGGAACACAAGCAGGGGGAGTGTGAGAGGGAGAAGCAGGCTTCCCGCTGAACAGGCATCCCAATGTGGGGCTCCATCCCAAGACCCTGGGGTCATGACCCGAGCTGAAGGCAGACGCTTAATGACTGAGCCACCCAGGTGCCCCTTCAGGCTGTAGGGTCATAGTAGTAACTGCCCAAGCCCCCTGCACAGCATAAAAAGCAGCCATAGACGATAGTTAAGTGAATGGGCGTGGTGGTGTTCCAGTAAAAAGGGATTAAGATTAAAGGGGATCTAAGTATAAATAAATCACAGAGATGAAAAACAGCACAAGCAATATAGTCAATAATATTGTAATAATGTATGGTAGCAGATGTCCAGTGGTGACCACTGATAGAAGGACATGTATAAAATTGTTGACTCAATATGTTGTATACCTAAAACTAATAAAACATTGGGTGTTAATTATACTTCAGTTTTAAAAAACCAATAATACAAAGATAGGCAGAAGGCAGGATGTGGTCCTTGGGCTATAACTTGCTGACCTTATTTTGACAATGGAAAATGATCTCCAGTAGATATCGTTCTGTCAAAGTCTCAAGGGGTGGGACGCCATACAGGGCTGTCTTTGTGTAAAAAATGGGAGGGGTGGAGTGTGCACGGGTATGCATGCACGCTCAGACATGCGTGAAATTTCTCTGAAAGAATGAAGCTTATAAGAGCGTTGCCTCTGAAGAAAAAGGACTAGGAGTCTAGGAGATGGGAATAGAAAGAAGACTTTTAGCTATCCACCCCTTTGGACCTTAGGAATTTTTATCTATTTAATATATTATCTAGTCAAATAATAGTGAACCAAGGCTGTGCTCTCCTGACTCTTATGTCTTCCAGTTCCTTTTGTTTTTAATGTCAACTTATAACTTGCTGTGAACAACCCAGCTAATTCCTAGCTTTTATATAGTCACACCCAACATGGTGGCCATCATCCCAGCCGTGTTTTACACACGACAACTCTTCCCTTATCCACGTTTCTCTCAGAAGCACCATTTGTCATAGCCTGTAAGTTTGAGAAACGCAAGTCAGGAGTAACAAAATGGTTTCCAAGCTTCCTGGTCCCTCATGGTCCCCAAAGGAGACTGTCAGGGAT